>NC_053390.1:402774766-404112695 GCF_905171765.1 Bufo bufo | reverse complement strand
TGAGTCATAGCAACCCACTCTTGAAGGGCGGCCCTCAGGTTATTGAGGTTCTGAGGTACAGAGTTACGAGCCTCAACATGACAGCTCAGCTGATCCCATAGGTTTTTAATGGGATCCAGGTCTGGAGAAAGTGTAGGCCACTCCATTTGAGGTACCCCAGTCTCCAGCAGCCGCTCCCTAATGATGCGATCTCGATGAGCTGGCGTATTTTCATCCATGAAGATGAAATTAGGCCTTGGGCTTGTCTCTGTACCATTCACAAAGTGTAGGGCAGTTCTGTATTGACTAAACACCGCCATCACCACCAAAGGCTTGTCTGGTGACTACACTGGCTGATGCATAGCGCTTTCCTTGACATCTCCAATATCATTGGCGGCCATCATTTCTGCTCAGCATGAATCGACTTAGGCTACTTTCACACGAGCGTTCGGGTGTCCGCTCATGCGCTCCGTTTGAAGGGGCTCACGAGCGGCCCCGAACGCATCCGTCTGGCCCTAATGCATTCTCAGTGGAGGCGGATCCACTGAGAATGCATCCGCCTGCCAGTGTTCAGCCTCCGCTCCGCTCAGTGAGCGGACACCTGAACGCTGCTTGCAGCGTTCGGGTGTCCGCCTGGCCGTGCGGAGGCGAGCTGATCCGTCCAGACTTATAATGGAAGTCAATGGGGACGGATCCGCTTGAAGATGACACCATATGGCTCAATCTTCAAGCGGATCCGTTCCCCATTGACTTTCAATGTAAAGTCTGAACGGATCCGCTCAGGCTACTTTCTAACTTAGGCCTCTTTCACACTTGCGTTGTTGGGATCCGGCATGCACTTCCGTTGCCGGAGGTGCCTGCCGGATCCGTAACAACGCAAGTGTACTGAAAGCATTTGAAGACGGAACCGTCTTCCAAATGCGTTCAGTGTTACTATGGCACCCAGGACGCTATTAAAGTCCTGGTTGCCATAGTAGGAGCGGGGAGCGGGGGAGCGGTATACTTACCGTCCGTGCGGCTCCCGGGGCGCTCCAGAGTGACGTCAGAGTGCCCCATGCGCATGGATGACGTGATCCATGTGATCACGTGATCCATGCGCTTGGGGCGCCCTGACGTCACTCTGGAGCGCCCGGGGAGCCGCACGGACGGTAAGTATACTGCTCCCCTGCTCCCCGCTACACTTACCATGGCTGTCAGGACTTTAGCGTCCCGGCAGCCATGGTAACCACTCTGAAAAAGCTAAATGTCGGCTCCGGCAATGCGCCGAAACGACGTTTAGCTTAAAGCCGGATCCGGATCAATGCCTTTCAATGGGCATTGATCCCGGATCCGGCCTTGCGGCAAGTCTTCAGGATTTTTGGCCGGAGCAAAAAGCGCAGCATGCTGCGGTATTTTCTCCGGCCAAAAAACGTTCCGTACCGGAACTGAAGACATCCTGATGCATCCTGAACGGATTTCACTCCATTCAGAATGCATTAGGATAATCCTGATCAGTATTCTTCCGGCATAGAGTCCCGACGACGGAACTCTAAGCCGGAAGACAATAACGCAGGTGTGAAAGAGCCCTTAGAAAATTTTCTAAGTAATAATGCAGACGGATCCATTCTGAACGGATGCAAACGTCTGCATTATCGGAGCGGATCCGTCTGATGAAACATCAGACGGATCCACTCCGAACGCTAGTGTGAAAGTAGCCTTATATCAATGAACAGCACTGAAACCCACTGGTCCCTCGTCCAGCGTAGATGCTCCCTGGCCCATGCAAGACGAGGACACCTGTGCCTGGTGGTGTGGTCAAGTACCCTTGCAGGTACTCAATGCTCTCTATAGCACATCGGTACAAGGCCAGATAGTTTTTGGAGAGCAGATTTCACTAGAGTATTTTTCAGGCACCATGTCTCATTTGAAGACGCCCTGAAGGTATCCCTACACTGAAACCCTCCAAAAAGTACCCCCATTTTGGAAACTACACCCTGCAAGAAGTATTTCAAGAGGTGTAGTGAGTGCTTTGGTTTCAGGTATTTCATAGAATTTAAAAACACTTGGCTGTGAAAATGGAAAATTGCATATTTTACAAGAAAATGTCGCTTTAGGCCTAAATCTTTCCACAATTTGTTATGCATTTTTTCCTAAATAAGGCAACACCCCACATGTGGTTGTAAGCTGCTGTTTGGGGACAGTGCAGCATTCAGAAGGGAAGGAGCTGAATTTTCTAACATGGAATTTGCTGAAATTGTTTTTATGGGCCATAACTTTTTAATTTTTTTGTTGACTGAGCTGTGTGAGGGCCTCATTTTTGAGGGACAAACTGAAGTTTGTATTGGTACCATATTGGGGTAAAAAATGTCTGATTGCTTTTTATACCATTTTTTTAAATAAGGTAAGGTGGGCAAAAATTGCAATTGTGCAGTAGTTTTATTTTTCATTTTTATGGGGGTTCTCCATGTGGTATATATGATATAATAACTTTATTCTCGATTATGGTGATACTAAATTTATACTTTTTTGTTCAAGTTGTACTACTGTTTATTAAAAATAAGTTATATTTGGTATTGCCATGTAACTACCATAATATTTGATGCTGGCAAACGAAGATCTTTAAGCATGCAGAAAGATTCTGATTTCCCGGGTAATCGGCGGCAGTATTACACTGCCAGATCATCACTACGGATGTACATTAACGATTTGCTGGCCAACAATTGGCCAGTCTAATACAGCCTTTAGTGCAGCTGATGAAAGACCCATAATGTTTACTTCCCTTTGAAATTGGAAACCAGTGGGGCCTAGAGACACCCATCTACCATTCCGAGAAGTCTGGCCAGAAGCTGGAACCAAAAAGCCCATACCGTCGATCAGTGATGAGCGGCAGGGGCAATATTCGAATTTTGCAAATATTTGGGCGAATATTCATCATATATTCGAGAATTCGTGATCTCCAGTCATTATTTTCTTGATTGCGAAAATCGGCAATCCAAAAATTTGCAATACGAAAATTCGCGATCAACACTACTCCTAAAGTCAAAGATATTGCAGCCTTCTCATTTCCCCACAAGCAAGTAGCAGTGAGGGATCATGGGTACTGATGAAAAAAAATCTAGAATATTTGCGATTACGAAGATATAGCACTATATGTCTGTGTATCACATGCGTTCATTTTTTACTCCTCCACTTTGAATTCTCATTGCCTTTTGTTACTGCCATTGTTCTTTATTCTCTAAATTCATGCCTAACACGTGCACATCACACACACAGAAATATACAGGGCAGGATATAGGACTTTTTTACCTATTTCTATCCAGAGTATTTATTCGCATTTTATTTGTGTACTAAAAAAGTCTTCCGTAACATCGTAACTTCTGTAACGAATGTTGAATTTGTATCTAAAGCAGGACAATAGTGATACAATGTATGTGAGTTCAGTACAGACCTCAGCAGGCTTGGAAACGATCATAGATGTGTCTTCACAAATGTTCAAGGTCCCATTCACTACTTAGCAGTGAGTGTCGCTCATTTAGCTCTCCTTATGTGAAACAGTCATTGCCACCGCACTTGACCAAAAAATGGTTAATGTGATTGTTAAAATAGTTCCTTTATTGTCTATAGCACATCACTGTTTACAGGCTCTTGTGTGCTGCTTCCAAACGATTTTAATGTCAGCATAAACTATGTGATCAGCAGCCAAATAATCATTTGCTTGTTTGTTGGCTGATCAGCAGACATGTTTTCTCGGGGCAGTGATTAGAAATGAACATGTATACTTATGTTTATTCGTCAGATCACTGGCCCTTAATCCGACAATGGGATTGAGAAAAAATGGATAATTGGGAGCTGTGAAAGACTCGAGGATGTGCAATATAATTGTGCAATATAATTATGTAGCAGATTCTATACCACTATCTGAATAACACAGAATAAACCAGAGGGCAGAGTATAAACCTTGATCTTCACATTTAAACTTGGATGCAGGGAGTTGCTCCCAGGTTGCAGTCCCTGGTTCTCTAGTTGGTGGTAGCTGCAGTGAACCCAGGTTGAAAACAGGAATGTGTGCAGGACAAATTAAATGGTTTTAGCCAAGAGAGCAATCAAGAACATTAATGGGGGATTAGACAGTAGCCCATAAACAAAGCCAAGCAGTCAAACTAAGAGTCATATAGATAAGGGCACATTCAGAGGAGTGGTTTTTCATATTCTTGTGCTGCATAGAATAGATAGTACATCAACTGAATGCCAACACTGTTAAAGTTTGTGTGCCAAATGAAATGTCCAGTTCTCCTCATAGATCAGTGGCCCATTCAGAGAAATACTGTATACTATTTGTACTGTCTGATTTTAATGGTAGACTAGCCCATTCAGGTCAATGGGTCTGTAAAACAAAACAAGACACTGTACGTCATCAATATGCGGTCTGTTTATCACAGGTAGCTGCCTAGAGACACTAAAAAGAAGTGAAATCAGTAGTTTTTTGATGGATGTGAAAAGCAGACATACAGATATGAAAAAGCAAATTATTCTATTCACCACGAGGCCTCAACTATGGTCTAGGCACATAAAGTAAAATATTTATATATTCACTTGGTAGAAGTCAGATATATTGTTTTCATCAACTGAATGTTAATAGAAAGATTTTCAGGCACCTGAATCAGCTTATTATATTCAAAAATCCACTTCAAGTCGTCCAGCAGATAACTTTGTTTGACGCCAGGGATATTGTATTGTACCTGGCAAAACTGCACCAATGAGAAAGTGTTATCTAACAAATCATGTGGGCTTTTTTAACAATTTCAGACCAAATCTCTGAGGATAGAAATCCACTATTGAGCTTTCGAGAAGAAAGTCTTTGCAGAATAATAAAAACTCCCTTCACTGTCAGTAAACAAGAAAATATGGTCAGCAGATAAATAAGTCTTATAGCAGCTTTGAGCGTTTTTATTGCTATAATTAGTGTTGAGCGAATCGAAGTATCTGAAGTGGAATTTGATCTGAATTTCGGGAAAAATTTGATTTGCCGCGAAGCTGAATATCATCCTACTTTGTGGTATAAAGAATACTCAAAGTCTTAATAATAGTGACCTTAAGTTTTTTTTTTTTTTCAAGTCACTCCTTGCATGTCAACTAAAAGTTAGTGCTATCCAAGCATCTTCCTTCATCAACCTCCTTCCTTCAACCTCTGTTATGAAGGAAGACTCTTTATTCAGAAACCCATTAGACAGCAGTATTGGTCCCCTTTATCTTCTAAGCAAGTGCTGACGTCACCCATATCTCACTTAGTCTCACTTCCGGACTGTTCCACTGGTCAGGGCAGCTTCATGATCCAGACCACAGCATGACCTGAGCCACCAAGCGTACCTGGACTTCAGGAAAAACAGGTTAAATCTCCACCCCTTCCTTCTGTCGCCAGTGTTTTTCTGTCCTGTCAGATGACAAGTAGAGCAGAGAGGTGCGGGAGTCTTCTGGGCTCCTGGTTATATTTGGCAAAAAAGCTTTGCCTGAAGGCTGAGGTCCGTAGAAATGTTGCAGGATTCTTCACTCCTCCCTTAGCGGGCCTCTGCTTGGGTACTGCAGTGGCGGATCTCCCCTGCTAAGTTCCCCATGGTGGCAGCCTGTGTGGGTGTATTGTGGGGTAGTAATGGAGACCGAAAATGCACTTCTTCCAATCTCAGTGATGATGTTATATGCAGCACCCGTCACTTCTGGTGGCACGTTGGGAGCATTAAAGTGGCTGGTGGTGACGTCTAGAAGATGTCTATCATGGTCAAGCCAAGTTCTAATTCGGCTGAGCCTTCTGCAGTCCAGGGTCCAGTGAGTAGCCTTATGGCAGGAACCTTTTTTTTATATGATAGGTGTGCCGTGGATGAACCTTCTCTTACTTGTGTTGTAGGGAGACAAGGAATCATCCTGTTCGGTCTTGACCAGGATAAGGTGCTGGAATCCATGGCGGATGCTAAAAAAGGCTTCCGAGTAGAAAAAACTTAAAAGGGAGAACTGAATTTTCGAGGGTCCAGGAGATGTGAGCAACAGGAAAAATAAGGGTAAAACAGGAAGATGGAATTGTAGAAATGGGAAAAAAAATATTTTATAACCCCATCCAAAATAATTCCTGCTCCTCTAAGCAATGACTGTTTTGGTGTGTGAGGTTTTTTGCTCCCAAATGGCAGACAGTAACTTCAAGTACCTGGATACTAGATAGATGTTATTGAAAAAGGATACGTCATAGAATTAGACAATACTCCTCCTTAAAACTTTGTCATCACCAACTCTCCGCAACCCCAACTTTATCTTTTACAACAAGGGATTCAGGATCTTGTTCATCTGGGGAGCAGTTTAACAAGTGCCAATAAACAAAGGGTCAGGGGTCACTATTCCAGATTATTCCTAGTGTCGAAACCAAATGGAATGCACACAAGAAGTATAAATCTAAAGCCCCTCAAAAAATTGAATAGAGATCATAAAATCTGTGATAAAATTGATACAAATAATATAGAACTGTGGCAGTAGATTTGAGGGACCCTTATTACCACATACCTATTCACTGTACATCTTAAAAGTATCTAATATTTGAAATTCCCACAAACAAACATATCCAACATTTCCATTTAATTTGTCTCCTGTTTGGGATTTTTTCAGCGCCACACATATTCACCAACATAATCCTAGAAGTCCATTTTAATAATACCCTATCTAAATGATTTTGTAGTAGTGGCATAGTCTCCAAAACAACTGAATCAACAGCTGAATCTGCTGAAAGTCCACAATAGATCTGTTGAGATCCGTAAAAACCAACAATCTGGGTTGCTGGTGGAGGTGAAGGTAACATCCTTATAACAGCTGGACGGACAGAGGATTCGTAAAACAATCGGTATAATGAAAACATGTATTATGAAAATATGTTGGCATCCATCAGAGCAGACGGAATGACATGCTGTATTGCTATTTCACATCTGCCAGCTGAGTGAGAGAGGTAGAGTATGCACGTGCAATGAATGCCTTCCTAGAAGGCTGGGCCAAGAATGGGAGTGAGACCCCTCTAAGCTGCACCTCTGTTAAATGGAGATAAAAATGAGGAATTTCGAACATTTCTATGACATGATTTGATGATCTGATCAACATTGGGTTGTGTTCCACGTTCTCCTATCCCTGAGACCAAAACAGACTCTTATCAAGCCATTCACTAAGTATAAAGAACCTTTCTGATTTTACCCTTTTATTTTTATATCTGTTTCTGTACATCTATGTATGTCTGTTATTTCTTTTGTAACCTAAGTACTGTATATTTTTATTACATGAAAGGGTTATCTTTAATGGTTTTGCCCTGTGGCCTGAACAAACCTATTAAGCTCCATTTTAAGTGTATGAGGGCAGTTTGTGTTACCATGTGTCTGATAAAAGTGTAGCTAGTGCTAATGTGTGCCTGCTTGCAAGTGGGGCGCTTTTTTTTTTTTTTTTATAAGCCCTTAATTAATTTGTGTATTAATTTAAATATCATAGGTGATGGCAGTGTGTTAGGGTGCACGAAAGACTGTGTTGAAGTGTGATTCATGTTCAATCTATGGCCTGTGTGTAGAGGTGTGTAAGATTGAGTATGTAAAATAAATCAAGCCTTGGCGGTTGCACCCAGGTCATGTGACGAGGCAGTCCCCGTATTTGACAACTAATTTTCATATCTCCCATTTGGCCAAAGAGAAGTTGGTTTATAGCCAGTATAGTGGAACCAATAATACTTCAAGAAGATCCATATCTACTATCCCAGGGTCCCCTAAATTATCAAGACTTAGGGAACCTACATTTATCATCTTGGATACTGAAAAAGCCACAATGTTAAAAGGTCTGTCTGAAAAAGTCTCGCAGTAGAAAACTGTCTACCTCCAGATTCTACTTAAACGTTTGGAAGAAATTTACTTCCTGGTGTGGAGCAGATAATCTTCATTTGGAATTCCCAGATAGTCCTAGAATACTAAATTTTCTTTAGAAAGGACTTGACATTGACCTTGCCCCTCACACTCTTAGGCCTCTTTCACACGGGCGTTGCGGGAAAATGTGCGGGTGCGTTGCGGGAACACACGCGATTTTTCCGCACGAGTGCAAAACATTGTAATGCGTTTTGCACTCGCGTGAGAAAAATCGTGCGTGTTTGGTACCCAAACCCGAACTTCTTCACAGAAGTTCGGGCTTGGGATCGGTGTTCTGTATATTGTATTATTTTCCCTTATAACATGGTCATAAGGGAAAATAATAGCATTCTGAATACAGAATGCATAGTAAAACATCGCTGGAGGGGTTAAAAAAAAATAAAATAAAAATTTAACTCACCTAAGTCCACTTGTTCACGGCCCGGCATCTCCTTCTGGCTTCATCTGATCTCTGTGCAGCAACAGGACCTGTGGTGACGTCATTCTGGTCATCACATGGTACGTCACATGATCTTTTACCATGGTGATTCACCATGGTAAAAGATCATGTGATGTACCATGTGATGACCGGAGTGACCTCATCAAAGGTCCTTGACCTATAATTAATGCTCACCACAGGTCCTATTCAGTAAAGGGGACAGAAGGAGATGCCGGCATCGCGAACAAGTGGACTAAGGTGAGTTAAATGATTATTGATTTTTTTTTAACCCCTCCAGCGCTGTTTTACTATGCATTCTGTATTCAGAATGCTATTATTTTCCCTTATAACCATGTTATTAGGGAAAATAATAATGATCGGGTCTCCATCCCGATCGTCTCCTAGCAACCATGCGTGAAAATCGCACCGCATCCGCACTTGCTTGCGGATGCTTGCGATTTTCACGCAACCCCATTCATTTCTATGGGGCTTGCGTTACGTGAAAAACGCACAAAGAGGAGCATGCTGCGATTTTCACGCAACGCATAAGTGATGCGTGAAAATCACCGCTCATGTGAACAGCCCCATAGAAATGAATGGGTCAGGATTCCGTGCGGATGCTGTGCGTTCACCTCCCGCAACGCATCCGCGCGGAAAACTCGCTCGTGTGAAAGGGGCCTTAGGGTTCAGGTTTCGGCACTTAGCATCCTCTATAACACCAAATTATCTGAAGTCACCTGAATAGCTAGGTTCTTAAGAGCTGCGGATAGGTTAATCCCAAAATAAATAAAAATTGGTCCACCCTTTGACTCTCAGTTGGCTTTTATCTGTGTTACCAGGACCACCCTTTGAGTCTTTGGATGATATTTCCATTAAACTTTTAACTCTTTAGATAGTTTCTTTCTATAGTAATCACCTCAGCCTAAATAGTCAGTGAACTTAAGGTCCTTTCCATCCAACCTCCTTTTTTCAGAATCAAGTTGGATCCTAGTCCCAGTTGGTCTTAGAACCCACTCTACAAGGGCTGTTTCAGCTTCCTGGGCACAAACAAATTCTGCTTCAATTGATCAAATCTGCAAGGCAGCTACATGGAAAAGAATCCATACTTTTCCAAACATTACAAGAGTAATATCCTTGGCAATGAATATATAGCATTTGGGAAATCTGGTTTCTTGGAAGTCTCCATGACAGCACTCATGTTTTCCCACCCTTTTTTAGTTTGGTAAGTTGATTTCATCGTTTGTTAATATTAATTGACATTTAAATTCCAGTCTTTGCTCCGACTTTTCAATACACTGGTGAGGGAAGGTGTGGGGATTTAAGGCAGTCTCTGGTGTGCTGTCATGGAGGCCTTCAGGAAACTGGGTTACCTGCGAGTGTAATACTTATTTTCACAAGGAGTAACAGGAGAAAAAGCATCCCACAACTTGTTATGCCCCCTTTCTGAATGCAGAAGCCCAATATATGCTTCTTAACTGCTGTAGGGGGTCTGAAGGGAAGAAGTGCCATTTGGCTTGTTGAGGGCACATTTTCCTGTAATAGTTCTTTGGTACCAATAAGAATATATGAGGTACTAATACTATGTAAAACCCTATTTTGGAAACGACATCCCTCAAGGTCCTTATCAAGGGGTGTGGTGAACATTTTGGCACCACAGGTACTTTGCAGAATTAAATATGCAAGGGATGGTGCAAAGTGAAAAGTTGCATATATTTTACACAGATATGGCATTTCAGTGTCCAATATATTGAGCACAGCTCATTACCATCTGAGGCTCTCGCCCTGTCCCATAAATTGTTGGGCTGAGTACAGAAATGTCATAAACATGGTCATAGGCTGCTGTATGGGCACATGACAGGGCTCAGAATAGAAGGAGAGCCATTTGGCTTTTGGCTCCTGGGATGATTTTCAGGTGCTGCATCATATTTGCAGTTACCCCGAGTTACCCGCACAGTGGAAAACCCAAAAAAGTGACCTCATTTTGGAAACTATGCCCCCAAAGTATTTATCAAAGGGTGGAATGAGCATTTTTACACAAGTATTTTGCAGTAATTAATGAGCAGGGGACTAAAGAGGAACAAAATGAAATTTTTATGTTTTTCACAGATATGGCATTTCAATGCCCAATATTTTGTGCCCAATCTTTGCTATCTGAGACTCACACCACCTGTTTCTACTAGATATAAATGTAGACGTTTAAACTGCTTCTTTGGTACACTGCAGGGATCAAATGGGAAAGGCCACCTTTTGGCTTTTGTGGTGCAGATTTTAATGGATTGGTTTAAGGGCGCCCTATTGATTTAGAATAGCCTCTGAAGTACAGCTATTTTATTTCAAAAGCATTTTATTTTCAATTTTTTTACTCTCTATTTTAGTCCTTCTAGGGGACTTGAACTTCTGATGGACCTGATCACTGGTACAATGCATTACAATACATACTGTATTGGAATGCATTGTAAGTGACAGTTTCACACTGACACAGAGTCTAATGGCATCCCAGGATCGCATTGCAGGGATCCGATAGAGTGAAAGAGGGTGCCCCATCCCTCTATAAACCCCTTACCATTGACTGCCACATCTAAGGGTTTAAACGGACCACATTGGAATTATCTCGGATGCCAGCACTTACAGCAAAGGCCTGTCTATAAGTAATAGCCAGGCCCCTGTCCTAATTGAGGGAGCATGGCTCCTGTGCCCGCTCGATCAGTGTGCTGTACATATACGACATGATGTAGGAACCCCATATATGTACCATATATGTACTGCACAAGTCAGGAAGGGGTTAATAGCCAACAAATTGCAAAAACCTTAAGGAATTGATACAGAGAGTATTTTGAAAACGTCATTAAACTTTTACTTGCTGAAACTAGTTTTCTTCCTTAATTCACCTTGACTTCTGAAATCTAAACTAAAGTTCAGAAAGATAGAACCAAATAGTGTGTACAAAGAACTCAGTATATGACTTTACTTTATTACAACAGTTACATTTCTTGCGGACTTGGTTTGTGTTTAATAAGGCTTTAATGGTAGTAATTAAGACATTAAGCATGTTTTTTTTTCCTTCTTATGGAAACACTCTCAATTACTTTTAGATGGACTTAAAAATGCCAGGAGCGATTTTCCTGTGTAATTATAGTTTAAATGAAAATATTTCACAAATATTTAATTTTTTTCTTAATATATATATATATATATATATATAAATTTATGTTTTCCATTAGAAAATAGCTTAAATACATAAATCCAATAATACATAATCATAATAAAGTTTAGTGTAAACTTCTAAATGTCTTATGACTGTGTTTTTTCCAAATTGCATGTTTAGTGCGAAACGACTGTTGCCTTGGATTGCTGTGCAGTGACCCGCATCTAGCATGTTTTTACCCAGAATAAAAGCTACTATCAATACAAAAAATGGTAAGTGTCGCTTTTTCTTTATTATCTTATTTTTACATACATTTACTGTACCTTATATTCATGCTGTGGTTCCAACACTGTATTTAAATAACACTTTCCAATGGTATCATAGAGGTCTTCTGCCAAAGCAAAATAAACCAGTAAACCGTGAACCAAGTCTAATTATCTGTATATTTAGGGTACTTTCACACTAGCGTTATTCTTGTCCGGCACGGAGTTCAGTCCTAGAGGCTCAATACTGGAAAAGAACTGATCAGTTTTATTCCCATGCATTCTGAATGGAAAGCAATCCGTTCAGGATGCATCAGGATCTTCAGTTCAGTCTTTTTGCCTTTGCAGTTTTATCTCCGTCCCAAATTCCGGAACACTTGCCGGAATGCTGGATCTGGCATTTTTTCCCATTGTAATGCATTAATGCCGGATCCGGCCCCAAGTGTTCCGGCAAAAAGGATCCGGAATTACGGTCTGCGCATGCTCAGACCGCAAAAAATGTGGAAAAAAATAAATGCCGGATCCGTTTTTCCGGATGACACCGGAGAGACGGATCCGGTATTTCAATGCACTTGTCATACGTATCAGGATCCTGACGGAACTGCCTGCTGAAATCCTCTGCCGCAAGTGTGAAAGTACCCTAAGATTAATGATACTTCAAAACAAACATAGATATTATTTTTACACTTAATAGAGATCTTTGTCTTAATACTTCAACACATTAAACAATAGCAATGCACGGGTATCTTTTTCAATGTATAGTAAATATAACCAATTATAATCTTCATTTTTTTTTTTATTCATGATTCATGACCCTTCTTAAGATACCCAATGCTGTTTGTTGTTTACTAATGTGTTATATTGTATATTCTGCACTTAATACCCTTCGGCATTTTGCAGAAGTACCCAGCTTTTCTTAGTGTGCAAATGAATACACTTTTTTTCATGATGGAACACAGGATTTCTCATCTTTCATGGGGATATCTTGTAATTAGGGGATGGGCATAAGGGCTGTCTTTGTGTCTCTGATATCCACCCTGTCCTTCTCCCTCCCCTCTAAGTCATCTAAGTCCACCCCTTCCGGTCAGACGGTGTGGTCCTTCCTCTTTCAAAAACCGGCTTATTCCTGTCAGAGTTCGGAGCGTGAAGAAAAGTAATAGCGAGTCGGGGATCAGACACGCTCTTACTTTTCTTCCCGCTCCGAACTCTGACAGGAATAAGCCAGTTGTAGAGACAGAGTCGGAGCAGGGAGAGCGCCAGTGGCAGGGGCAGACTGGGCATGCACTGCTCTTATTAGGAAAAGCAGCGCATGTGCAATTAGAATAAAACCATGGACGAGCTTTCTCTAAAGCTCCTCCATGTCGCGTGCAGCCATGGACGAACTGGATGCACGTAGAGCGGGGCTGAGGGGGTGGGGCTCATTATAAAAACATTACCATTCAGATTTTTTAAAAATTTAATAAATTAAATATTAGGAAACTAATATTAGTTAAAAGTACTTATATAGTGGCCAACCCCTTTAACTGTTCATGAGGACAGATCTCTGAAATTATGAAAACATATAATACATAACCACAAACATCGAAAAGAACAAATCTGACAATACAGACATGAACACATGAAGGGCCCATGAGAAACGTATCATTGAATTCAATTTAAAAATCCCCAATGCGCATTATAAAAAAACAAATATCATACTCCATACACATTCACATTTTCATTTATTCATTTCTTGCTGCAGCATCATTTATTCATATCCACTCACAGCTCATAACCACACCCTTATACGTGAAGTAGAGACTGCTCACACAGCCCTGCTAAGCATCCATCATTCTTCACAACCTCACATATATTCAATTGGACTACAACCTGAAGCCACAGCTATTCACATTCCACTGAATGATTTATAGCTTCCATACCAGCTACACCGTTTTCTCTGTTTCATATTCCTGAAACTTGCAGCACAAAGAAACACAGCATTTCTGGAAACAGATAAACACAGCACACCCAGAATTACTGATAATCTCTGTTGCTGTTTTGCCATTCTTTCCAATGCCTTTTGGTCTTCAATCTGTGATCAATCAAATTCTTATAACAAAACAGCATACAAGTTAAAATTTGAGTTGAGCGAACCCGAACTGTAAAGTTCGGGTTCGTACCGAACTTTAGGTTTTTCGGCACCCGAACATTTACGTAAAAGTTTGGGTTTGGGTTCGGTGTTCAGCGCTTTCTTGGCGCTTTTTGAAAGGCTGCACAGCAGCCAATCAACAAGCGTCATACTACTTGCCCCAAAAGGCCATCACAGCCATGCCTACTATTGGCATGGCTGTGATTGGCCAACTGCAGCATGTGACCCAGCCTCTATTTAAGCTGGAGTCACGTAGCGCCGCCCGTCACTCTGCTCGGATTAGTGTAGGGAGAGGCTGCAGCTGCTGTGAGGGAGAGATCAGGGAGAAATCTTATTAAGAACTGCTTTTTTTACTCAGCGATCTACAGCAAATGTGTTTTTAAGCCTGCCCTGAGCCAACTCCTGCTGAAAACGAACTTTTTTACTTCAGTTTTTCAATATCAATACATAATCGGCAGCCATTTTATGCAACGATAGTGCACCAGCACAGGCTATCTGCATGTCTGCAAGTCCAGAAATACATCTTTTTGCTTACTGGGGTGGAAAAACCCTCTAATTTACTGCACATCTGGGATAAGACGTGCATAAGTGACTGTCACATTTAGGCCAGAAATACATATTTTTGGTTACTGGGGTGAAAAAACCCTCTAATATATACTGCACATCTGGGATAAGACGTGCATAAGTGACTGTCACATTTAGGCAAAAATACATCTTTTTGCTTACTGGGGTGAAAAAACCCTCTAATATATACTGCACATCTGGGATTAGATGTGCATAAGTGACTGTCACATTTAGGCCAGAAATACGTCTTTTTGGTTACTGGGGTGAAAAATCCCTCTAATATATACTGCACATCTGGGATTAGACGTGCATAAGTGACTGTCACATTTAGGCCAGAAATACAGCTTTTTGGTTACTGGGTGAAAAAACCCTCTAATATATACTGCACATCTGGGATAAGACGTGCATAAGTGACTGTCACATTTAGGCCAGAAATATGGCTTTTTGGTTACTGGGGTGAAAAAACCCTCTAATATACTGCACATCTGGGATTAGACATGCATAAGTGACTGTCACATTTAGGCCAGAAATAAAAAAAAATTGGTTACTGGGGTGAAAAAACCATCTAATATACTACAAAGTCTGGGATAAGACGTGCATAAGTGACTGTCACATTTAGGCCAGAAATAAAAAAAAATTGGTTACTGGGGTGAAAAAACCATCTAATATACTGCAAAGTCTGGGATAAGACGTGCATAAGTGACTGTCACATTTAGGCCAGAAATACATCTTTTTGGTTACTGGGGTGAAAAAACCCTCTAATATATACTGCACATCTGTGATAAGACGCGCATAAGTGACTGTCACATTTAGGCCAAATATACGGCTTTTTGGTTACTGGGGTGAAAAAAACATCTGATATACTGCACATCTGGGATAAGACGTGCATAAGTGACTGTCACATTTAGGCCAGAAATATATCTTTTTGCTTACTGTGGTGAAAAAACCCTCTAATATACTGCAAAATCTGGGATAAGACGTGCATAAGTGACTGTCACATTTAGGCCAGAAATACGGCTTTTTGGTTACTGGGGTGAAAAAACCCTCTGATATACTGCAAAATCTGTGATAAGACGTGCATAAGTGACTGTCACATTTTAGATCAGAAATACATCTTTTTGGTTGCTGGGGTGAAAAAACCCTCTAATATACTGCAAAATCTGGGATAAGACGTGCATAAGTGACTGTCACATTTAGGCCAGAAATACATCTTTTTGGTTACTGGGGTGAAAAAACCCTCTAATATACTGCAAAATCTGGAATAAGACGTGCATAAGTGACTGTCACATTTAGGCCAGAAATACATCTTTTTGGTTACTGGGGTGAAAAAATCCTCTAATATACTGCACATCTGGGATTAGACGTGCATAAGTGACTGTCACATTTAGGCCAGAAATACGGCTTTTTGGTTACTAGGGTGAAAAAACCCTCTAATATATACTGCACATCTGGGATTAGACGTGCATAAGTGACTGTCACATTTAGGCCAGAAACACAGCTTTTTGGTTACTGGGGTGAAAAAACCCTCTAATATATACTGCACATCTGGGATTAGACGTGCATAAGTGACTGTCACATTTAGGCCAGAAATACGGCTTTTTGGTTACTGGGGTGAAAAAACCCTCTGATATACTGCACATCTGGGATTAGACGTGCATAAATTACTGTGAAATTTAGGCCACAAATACCGCTGTCATATAGAGTTTTCACAAAAAAAATTGAGTGCAATACCCTACATCAGGGTTTTTATTGGCGGTTAATTATTTTTAACAGACTTAACCACTTTTTACTTTGCTTTGCGAACGCTAACTATGAGGCAAACATCTAATAAGGGACGCAGTCATGGTGGTGGTGTTGGTGGAGCCTCTGGTGCAGGGAGAGGATGTGGCCGTTCTGCCACAGCTACACGTCCTACTGAACCTACTACCTCAAGTCCCAGTAGCCGCCAGAATCTACTGCGATATTTGGTCGGTCCTAATGCCGTTCTAAGGATAGTAAGGCCTGAGCAAGTACAAGAGCTAGTCAATTGGGTGGCCGACAGTGGATCCAGCACGTTCACATTATCTCCCACCCAGTCTTCTGCAGAAAGCGCACAGGTGGCGCCTGAAACCCATGCCCATCAGTCTGTCACATCACCCTCGTGCATATCGGGGAACCTGTCTGAGCCTCAAGTCATGCAGCAGTCTCTTATGCTGTTTGAAGACTCTGCTGGCAGGGTTTCCCAAGGGCATCCACCTAGCCCTTCCCCAGTGGTAAAAGACATAGAATGCATTGACACACAACCACTTATGTTTCCTGATGAGGACATGGGAATACCACCTCAGCACGTTTCTGATGATGACGAAACATAGGTGCCAACTGCTGCGTCTTTCTGCAGTGTGCAGACCGAAAAGGAGGTCAGGGAGGAAGACTGGGTGGAAAACTATGCAGGGGACGATGAGGTCCTAGACCCCACATGGAATGAAGGTCGTGCCACTGACTTTCAGAGTCCGGAGGAAGAGGCAGTGGTGAGACCGAGCCAACAGCGTAGCAAAAGCGGGAGCAGGGTGCAAAAGCAGAGCAGCCGTCGCCAAAACAGTTCGCCTGCTACTGGCCACCGTCACCAGGGACCGTGCACACCAAAGGCAGCTTCAAGGAGTTCCCTGGCATGGCACTTCTTCACACAATGTGCTGACGACAAGACCCGAGTGGTTTGCACGCTGTGCCATCAGAGCCTGAAGCGAGGCATTAACGTTCTGAACCTTAGCACAGCCTGCATGACCAGGCATCTACATGCGAGACACGGGCTGCAGTGTCCAAGAAAGGGCTTAGGCCCCTCCTGCTCCCTCTTCTGCTGCTGCCTCGGCCTCTTCCTCCGCCTCTGGAGGAACGTTGGCACCTGCCGCCCAGCAAAGGATGTGGCAGAGGATGTGCCACAACAACACCACCTCCATCACCAAGCATCTCCACCATGTCACACGGAAGCGTTCAGCTCTCCATCTCACAAACCTTTGATAGAAAGCGTAAATTCCCACCTAGCCACTCTCGATCCCTGGCCCTGAATGCCAGCATTTCTAAACTACTGGCCTTTGAAATGCTGTCATTCAGGCTGGTGGAGACGGACAGCTTCAAACAGCTCATGTTGCTTGCTGTCCCACAGTACGTCGTTCCCAGCCGCCACTACTTCTCCAGGAGAGCCGTGCCCTCCCTGCACAACCAAGTATCGGATAAAATCAAGTGTGCACTGCGCAACGCCATCTGTGGCAAGGTCCACCTAACCACAAATACGTGGACCAGTAAGCACGGCCAGGGACGCTATAACTCCCTAACTGCACACTGGGTAAATGTAGTGACGGCTGGGCCCCAGGCGGAGAGCTGTTTGGCGCACGTACTTCCGCCGCCAAGGATCGCAGGGCATCATTCTTTGCCTCCTGTTGCCTCCGCTTCCTCCTCCTCTTCTACCACCTCCTCATCCGGTCAGCGACACACCTTCACCACCAACTTCTGTACAGCCAGGGGTAAACGTCATCAGGCCGTTCTAAAACTGATGTGTTTGGGGGACAGGCCCCACACCGCACAGGAGTTGTGGCGGGGTATAGAACAACAGACCGACGGGTGGTTGCTGCGAGTGAGCCTCAAGCCCGGCCTGGTGGTGTGCGATAATGGGCGAAATCTCGTTGCAGCTCTGGGACTAGCCGGTTTGACGCACATCCCTTGCCTGGCGCATGTGCTGAATTTGGTGGTGCAGAAATTTATTCACAACTACCCCGACATGTCAGTGCTGCTGCGTAAAGTGCAGGTCGTCTGTGCGCGCTTCCGGCGTTCTCATCCTGCCGCCGCTCGGCTGTCTGCTCTACAGCGTAACTTCGGCCTTCCCGCTCACCGCTTCATATGTGACGTGCCCACCAGGTGGAACTCCACCTTTCACATGCTGGAGAGACTGTGCGAGCAGCAGCAGGCCATAGTGGAGTTTCAACTGCAGCACGCACGGGTGAGTCACACTGCGGAACAGCACCACTTCACCACCAATGACTGGGCCTCCATGCGAGACCTGTGTGCCCTGTTGTGCTGTTTCGAGTACTCCACCAACATGGCTAGTGGCGATGACGCCGTTATCAGCGTTACAATATCACTTCTATGTCTCCTTGAGAAAACACTTAGGGCGATGATGGAAGAGGATGTGGCCCAGGACGAGGAGGAGGAAGAGGGGTCATCTCTATCACTTTCAGGCCAGTCTTTTAGAAGTAGCTCAGAAAGAGGATTTTTGAAACAGCAGAGGCCAGGTACAAATGTGGCCAGACAGGGCCCACTACTGGAGGAGGAGGAGGATGAGGATGAGGAGGAGGATGGGGATGAAGCATGTTCACAGCGGGGTGGCATCCAAAGCAGCTCGGGCCCATCACTGGTGCGTGGCTGGGGGGATACGGAGGATGCAGACGATACACCTCCCACAGAGGACAGCTTGTCCTTACCTCTGGGCAGCCTGGCACACATGAGCGACTACATGCTGCAGTGCCTGCGCAACGACAGCAGAGTTGCCCACATTTTAACGTGTGCAGACTACTGGGTGGTCACCCTGCTGGATCCTCGTTACAAAGACAATGTGCCGTCCTTAATTCCCTCACTGGAGCGTGATTGGAAGATGCGCGACTACAGGCGCACGCTGGTAGACGCGCTCATGAGAGCATTCCCAACTGACGCCGGGGGACAAGTGGAAGTACAAGGCAAAGGCAGGGGAGGAGGAAGAGATCGCCAACGCAGCTGTGTCAGCGCCATCACCTCAGAAGGCAGGGTTAGTATGGCTGACATGTGGAAAAGCTTTGTCACCTCGCCGCAACAACAGGCTCCGACTGCTGATATGGAGCGTGTTAGCAGGAGGCAGCATTTGAACAACATGGTGGAACAGTACCTGTGCACACGCCTACAGGTACTGACTGATGGTTCTGCCCCATTCAACTTCTGGGTCTCCAAATTGTCCACATGGCCAGAGCTTGCCCTGTATGCCTTGGAGGTGCTGGCCTGCCCTGCAGCCAGTGTACTCTCTGAACGTGTATTTAGCACGGCAGGAGGCGTCATTACAGACAGACGCAGCCGCCTGTCCACAGCCAACGTGGACAAGCTCACGTTCATTAAAATAAACCAGGCTTGGATCCCACAAAACTTGTCTGTACCTTGTGCAGAATAGACATTTATACCACCATCAAACATATATTCTTGTACTCAAGTCAACTGCAATGATTCTTTGTTTTCTTTTTTTTTTATTTGTCCCAATATTTTGGGGGCTACCTACCCCAATAAAAAAATAAAAAAAAACATTGTTGGCTACCTCCTCCTCCTTCATTGCTGCCTCCAACTACAACAGCACATTCACCACCTCCTCAACCTCCGACTCCATATCCACCTCCTTCTCTGAGTTGCAGGTTAATAATTTGTAATTTTTTTGTTATTTTATTTCATTTTAAGTTATTTCCCTATCCACATTTTTATGCAGAGCAGTTGCCATGCTCTTAAGCACATTTTACTGCCTTTTACATCCCTCTAGCCTTTTCAAGGACTATTTTAGAGCCATTTTAATGCAAAAAAGTGCCAATTTTAGTGCCCTAAATTAAAAAAAATCTTATTTTCAATTGTCGGGTGACATTTTACCATTTTTGGCATATACAAACACCTGCAGTGCCTGGGTGACAGGGGCCTAAATCTTTCAAAATCCTCTGTTCTATTGCTGGGTGACATGAAGCCCCTTTTGCCGTGAATGAACCCCTGCTGTGCCTGGGTGACATGGGCCTAAATCTCTCAAAATCCTCTGTTCTATTGCGGGGTGACATGAAGCCCCTTTTGCCGTGAATGAACCCCTGCTGTGCCTGGGTGACAGGGGCCTAAATCTCTCAAAATCATCTGTTCAATTGCTGGGTGAAATGAACCCCCTTTTGCCGTGAATGAACCCCTGCTGTGCCTAGGTGACAGGGGCCTAAATCTCTCAAAATCCTCTGTTCTATTGCTGGGTGACATGAACCCCCTTTTGCCGTGAATGAACCCCTGCTGTGCCTGGGTGACATGGGCCCAAATCTCTCAAAATCCTCTGTTCTATTGCTGGGTGACATGAACCCCCTTTTGCCGTGAATGAACCCCTGCTGTGCCTGGGTGACAGGGGCCTAAATCTCTCAAAATCCTCTGTTCTATTGCTGGGTGACATGAACCCCCTTTTGCCGTGAATGAACCCCTGCTGTGCCTGGGTGACGGGGCCTAAATCTCTCAAAATCCTCTGTTCTATTGCTGGGTGACATGAACCCCATTTTGCCGTGAATAAACCCCTGCTGTGCCTGGGTGACAGGGGCCTAAATCTCTCAAAATCCTCTGTTCTATTGCTGGGTGACAAGAACCCCCTTTTGCCGTGAATGAACCCCTGCTGTGCCTGGGTGACAGGGGCCTAAATCTCTCAAAATCCTCTGTTCTATTTCTGGGTGACATGAACCCCCTTTTGCCGTGAATGAACCCCTGCTGTGCCTGGGTGACATTGGCCTAAATCTCTCAAAATCCTCTGTTCTATTGCTGGGTGACATGAACCCTCTTTTGCCGTGAATGAACCCCTGCTGTGCCTGGGTGACAGGGGCCTAAATCTCTCAAATTCCTCTGTTCTATTGCTGGGTGACATGAACCTCTTTTTGCCGTGAATGAACCCCTGCTGTGCCTGGGTGACAGGGGCCTAAATCTCTCAAAACCCTCTGTTCTATTGCTGGGTGACAAGAACCCCCTTTTGCCGTGAATGAACCCCTGCTGTGCCTAGTTGACAGGGGCCTAAATCTCTCAAAATCCTCTGTTCTATTGCTGGGTGACATGAAACCCCTTTTGCCGTGAATGAACCCCTGCTGTGCCTGGGTGACAGGGGCCTAAATCTCTCAAAATCCTCTGTTCTATTGCTGGGTGACATGAACCCTCTTTTGCCGTGAATGAACCCCTGCTGTGCCTGGGTGACAGGGGCCTAAATCTTTCAAATTCCTCTGTTCTATTGCTGGGTGACATGAACCTCTTTTTGCCGTGAATGAACCCCTGCTGTGCCTGGGTGACAGGGGCCTAAATCTCTCAAAACCCTCTGTTCTATTGCTGGGTGACAAGAACCCCCTTTTGCCGTGAATGAACCCCTGCTGTGCCTAGTTGACAGGGGCCTAAATCTCTCAAAATCCTCTGTTCTATTGCTGGGTGACATGAAACCCCTTTTGCCGTGAATGAACCCCTGCTGTGCCTGGGTGACAGGGGCCTAAATCTCTCAAAATCCTCTGTTCTATTGCTGGGTGACATGAACCCCCTTTTGCCGTGAATGAACCCCTGCTGTGCCTGGGTGACAGGGGCCTAAATCTCTCAAAATCCTCTGTTCTATTGATGGGTGACAAGAACCCCCTTTTGCCGTTAATGAACCCCTGCTGTGCCTGGGTGACAAGGGCCTAAATCTCTCAGAATCCTCTGTTCTATTGCTGGGTGACATGAACCCCCTTTTGCCGTGAATGAACCTCTGCTGTGCCTGGGTGACAGGAGCCTAAATCTCTCAAAATCCTCTGTTCTGTTGCTGGGTGACATGAACCCCCTTTTGCCATGAATGAACTCCTGCTGTGCCTGGGTAACATGGGCCTAAATCTCTCAAAATCCTCTGTTCTATTGCTGGGTGACATGAACCCCCTTTTGCCGTGAATGAACCCCTGCTGTGCCTAGGTGACATTGGCCTAAATCTCTCAAAATCCTCTGTTCTATTGCTGGGTGACAAGATCCCCCTTTTGCCCTGTATGAACCCCTGCTCTGCATTGCTGACAGGGAACTAAATTTAGTGAAAACATCTGTTACTGATCGGAAGATGCGCGACTACAAGCGCACGCTGATGATAGCATTCCCACCTGACAGCGGGGGCACAGTGGAAGCACAAGGCGAAGGCAGTGGAGGAGGAAGAGCTCGCCAACGCAGCTGGGGCACCTCCAGCACCTGAGAAGGCAGGGTCAGCATGGCCCAAATGTGGAAAAGCTTTGTCAGCCTTGGAGGTGCTGACCTGCCCTGCAGCCAGTGTATAGTG
Organism: Bufo bufo; assembly: GCF_905171765.1. Taxonomy (NCBI): domain Eukaryota; kingdom Metazoa; phylum Chordata; class Amphibia; order Anura; family Bufonidae; genus Bufo; species Bufo bufo. The sequence goes on along the minus strand of NC_053390.1, from coordinate 404,090,256 downwards.
TGAGCGTGTATTTAGCACGGCAGAGAGCATTATCACAGGCCACAGCCAATGTGGACAAGCTTACGTTTATTAAAATGAACCAGGCATGGATCCCACAGGACTTGTCCGTACCTTGTGCAGAATAGACATTTATACCAGCCTTAACCATCCATTCTTGTACTTAAGTGCACTTATTCTTTGTTTTATTTTGTTATATGTCCCAATATTTTATACAACACGTGCAACCCTAATAATCCGCCTGCAGATTATTAGTTCCCGCAAATACCCGGGTTCCCATTCGGAGTGGTGGGTCCAAGCTACCCTATCTTGATACCCTATCAACGGTAAGCATATTCATTTGCTCATATCCTACCTTTGCTATCCCACCTTTGCTGCCACCAAGTGTAACGTACCGTGAATTCTAAAGATTTGAGAATGAATAAGCTTATACAGGCTTAGTGAATAAATATATGTTCTAAGTGTGATTAAATATACGATAACAAACAAATCACATACAGAATATTAAGAAGTAAATAAACATCACTAGCCTAAATGGGGGGAGACTCCATTGATCATGCAATAACCCATGGCTGTCTACCATGTTATAACACATGAAAGACACCCCAGGGTGTACGAGAGATAGGGCAAGTCATACTTACATCCTACCTAGGATGAAGTCTTCAATTGATTCTCCTGAGAGAATGTGTGTCACAAAGTTTAAACCTGTTAGCACCTCTTCCAGTTTGCAGCACGTACAGTACAGACCAAAAGTTTGGACACACCTTCTCATTCAAAGAGTTTTCTTTATTTTCATGACTATGAAGGCATCAAAACTATGAATTAACACATGTGGAATTATATACATAACAAACTAGTGTGAAACAACAGAAAATATGTCATATTCTAGGTTCTTCAAAATAGCCACCTTTTGCTTTGATTACTGCTTTGCACACTCTTGGCATTCTCTTGATGAGCTTCAAGAGGTAGTCCCCTGAATTGGTCTTCCAACAGTCTTGAAGGAGTTCTCAGAGATGCTTAGCACTTGTTGGCCCTTTTGCCTTCACTCTGCGGTCCAGCTCACCCCAAACCATCTCGATTGGGTTCAGGTCCGGTGACTGTGGAGGCCAGGTCATCTGGCGCAGCACCCCATCACTCTCCTTCATGGTCAAATAGCCCTTACTTTCAAAGTTTTCCCAATTTTTCGGCTGACTGACTGACCTTCATTTCTTAAAGTAATGATGGCTAGGGATGAGCGAACCCGAACTGTATAGTTCGGGTTCATACCGAATTTTGGGGTGTCCGTGACACGGACCCGAACCTGAACATTTTCGTAAAAGTCCGGGTTCGGTGTTCGGCACTTTCTTGGCGCTTTTTGAAAGGCTGCAAAGCAGCCAATCAACAAGCGTCGTACTACTTGCCCCAAGAGGCCATCACAGCCATGCCTACTATTGGCATGGCTGTGATTGGCCAGTGCAGCATGTGACCCAGCCTCTATATAAGCTTGGGTCACGTAGCGCTGCACGTCACTCTGCTGTTACAAGTGTAGGGAGAGGTTGCAGCTGCGACGTTAGGGCGAGATTAGGCAGTGATTAACTCCCCTAAAACACTTAAGACAGTGATCGATCTACAGCTGTGGATCATTGAACTGCTGCTATTCAATTGCTCACTGTTTTTAGGCTGCCCAGAGCGTTTTTCAGTCACTTTTTTCTGGGGTGATCGGCGGCCATTTTGTGGCTTGTGGTGCGCCAGCACAAGCTGCCACCAAGTCCATTTAACCATCAATAGTGTGGTTATTTTTTGCTATATCCTACATCAGGGGCAAGCTGTCACCAAGTCCATTTAACCATCAATAGTGTGGTTATTTTTTGGCTATATCCTACATCAAGGGCAAGCTGCCACCAAGTCCATTTAACCATCAATAGTGTGGTTATTTTTTGGCTATATCCTACATCAGGCGCAAGCTGCCACCAAGTCCATTTAACCATCAACAGTGTGGTTATTTTTTGGCTATATCCTACATCAGGGGCAAGCTGCCACCAAGTCCATTTAACCATCAATAGTGTGGTTATTTAAATCTATCCCTAAAAGGGTATATTAGATTCAAGGTGCTGATAGGGTCATTCTCAATAACTTCACACACACGCTACTGTGCATATCCAAGTCTAATTCTGTGTGTAAACGTATACCTGTCACCCAGCGCCTAAAAAATAGGCCTCAAATTTATATTCATCCAAATCTGTCATTATTGCTTTAGCTGGTCAAGTTATTTAGTGTCCGTCAAAGCACAGTTTTTGTTCTGGGTTGAAATACAATTCCCAATTTTGCAATTCTCTAAATTAGTGGTTTCTGCTGTATCAGACCTACTTTAAATCTATCCCTAAAAGGGTATATAAGATTCAAGGTGCAGATAGGGTTATTCTCAATAACTTCACACACACGCTACTGTGCAATTCCAAGTCTAATTCTGTGTGTAAACGTATACCTGTCACCCAGCGCCTAAAAAATAGGCCTCAAATTTATATTCAGCTAAATCTGTCATTACTGCTGTGCCTGTATTAGTGTAATACGGTACCTAAATGGATAGCCAGATAGTGTTAGGTGTCTGTAAAAAAGGCCTGAATTTGAATTCAATACATTGGGCCAAATAATATTTTTCTTATTGTGGTGAACGGTAACAATGAGGAAAACATCTAGTAAGGGACGCGGACGCGGACATGGTCGTGGTGGTGTTAGTGGACTCTCTGGTGCTGGGAGAGGACGTGGCCGTTCTGCCACAGCCACACGTCCTAGTGTACCAACTACCTCAGGTCCCAGTAGCCGCCAGAATTTACAGGGATATTTGGTGGGGCCCAATGCCGTTCTAAGGATGGTAAGGCCTGAGCAGGTACAGGCATTAGTCAATTGGGTGGCCGACAGTGGATCCAGCACGTTCACATTATCTCCCACCCAGTCTTCTGCAGAAAGCGCACAGATGGCGCATGAAAACCAAGCCCATCAGTCTGTCACATCACCCCCATGCATATCAGGGAAACTGTCTGAGCCTCAAGTTATGCAGCAGTCTCTTATGCTGTTTGAAGACTCTGCTGTCAGGGTTTCCCAAGGGCATCCACCTAGGCCTTCCCCAGCTGTGGAAGACATAGAATGCACTAACGCACAACCACTTATGTTTCCTGATGATGAGGACATGGGAATACCACCTCAGCACGTCTCTGATGATGACGAAACACAGGTGCCAACTGCTGCATCTTTCTGCAGTGTGCAGACTGAACAGGAGGTCAGGGATGAAGACGATGCAGGGGACGATGAGGTCCTAGACCCCACATGGAATGAAGGTCGTGCCACTGACTTTCACAGTTCGGAGGAAGAGGCAGTGGTGAGACCGAGCCAACAGCGTAGCAAAAGACAAAGGGGGAGCAGTGGGCAAAAGCAGAACACCCGCCGCCAAGAGACTCCGCCTGCTACTGACCGCCGCCATCTGGGACCGAGCACACCAAAGGCAGCTTCAAGGATTTCCCTGGCATGGCACTTCTTCAAACAATGTGCTGACGACAAGACCCGAGTGGTTTGCACGCTGTGCCATCAGAGCCTGAAGCGAGGCATTAACGTTCTGAACCTTAGCACAACCTGCATGACCAGGCACCTGCATGCAAAGCATGAACTGCAGTGGAGTAAACACCTTAAAAACAAGGAAGTCACTCAGGCTCCCCTGCTACCTCTTCTGCTGCTACCGCCTCGGCCTCTTCTGCTGCTGCCGCCTCGGCCTCTTCCTCCGCCTCTGGAGGAACGTTGGCACCTGCCGCCCAGCAAACATGGGATGTACCACCAACACCACCACCTGCGTCACCAAGCATCTCAACCATGTCCCACGGCAGCGTTCAGCTCTCCATCTCACAAACATTTGAGAGAAAGCGTAAATTCCCACCTAGCCACCCTCGATCCCTGGCACTGAATGCCAGCATTTCTAAACTACTGGCCTATGAAATGCTGTCATTCAGGCTGGTGGACACAGACAGCTTCAAACAGCTCATGTCGCTTGCTGTCCCACAGTATGTTGTTCCCAGCCGGCATTACTTCTCCAAGAGAGCCGTGCCTTCCCTGCACAACCAAGTATCCGATAAAATCAAGTGTGCACTGCGCAACGCCATCTGTGGCAAGGTCCACCTAACCACAGATACGTGGACCAGTAAGCACGGCCAGGGACGCTATATCTCCCTAACTGCACACTGGGTAAATATAGTGGAGGCTGGGCCCCAGGCGGAGAGCTGTTTGGCGCACGTCCTTCCGCCGCCAAGGATCGCAGGGCAACATTCTTTGCCTCCTGTCTCCTCCTCCTCCTACTCAGCTTCCTCCTCCTCTTCTTCCACCTGCTCATCCAGTCAGCCACACACCTTCACCACCAACTTCAGCACAGCCCGGGGTAAACGTCAGCAGGCCATTCTGAAACTCATATGTTTGGGGGACAGGCCCCACACCGCACAGGAGTTGTTGCGGGGTATAGAACAACAGACCGACGAGTGGTTGCTGCCGGTGAGCCTCAAGCCCGGCCTGGTGGTGTGCGATAATGGGCGAAATCTCGTTGCAGCTCTGGGACTAGCCGATTTGACGCACATCTCTTGCCTGGCGCATGTGCTGAATTTGGTGGTGCAGAAGTTCATTTGCAACTACCCCGACATGTCAGAGCTGCTGCATAAAGTGCGGGCCGTCTGTTCGTGCTTCCGGCGTTCACATCCTGCCGCTGCTCGCCTGTCTGCGCTACAGCGTAACTTCGGCCTTCCCGCTCACCGCCTCATATGCGACGTGCCCACCAGGTGGAACTCCACCTTGCACATGCTGGACAGACTGTGCGAGCAGCAGCAGGCCATAGTGGAGTTTCAGCTGCAGCACGCACGGGTCAGTCGCACTGCGGAACAGCACCACTTCACCACCAATGACTGGGCCTCCATGCGAGACCTGTGTGCCCTGTTGCGCTGTTTCGAGTACTCCACCAACATGGCCAGTGGCGATGACGCCGCTATCAGCGTTACAATACCACTTCTATGTCTCCTTGAGAAAACACTTAGGGCGATGATGGAAGAGGAGGTGGCCCAGGAGGAGGAGGAGGAAGAGGGGTCATTTTTAGCACTTTCAGGCCAGTCTCTTCAAAGTGACTCAGAGGGAGGTTTTTTGCAACAGCAGAGGCCAGGTACAAATGGGGCCCACTACTGGAGGACGAAGAGGACGAGGATGAGGAGGAGGTGGAGGAGGATGAGGATGAAGCATGTTCACAGCAGGGTGGCCCCCAACGCAGCTCGGGCCCATCACTGGTGCGTGGCTGGGGGGAAACGCAGGACGATGACGATACGCCTCCCACAGAGGACAGCTTGTCCTTACCTCTGGGCAGCCTGGCACACATGAGCGACTACATGCTGCAGTGCCTGCGCAACGACAGCAGAGTTGCCCACATTTTAACGTGTGCGGACTACTGGGTTGCCACCCTGCTGGATCCCCGGTACAAAGACAATGTGCCCACCTTACTTCCTGCACTGGAGCGTAATAGGAAGATGCGCGAGTACAAGCGCACGTTGGTAGACGCGATACTGAGAGCATTCCCAAATGTCACAGGGGAACAAGTGGAAGCCCAAGGCGAAGGCAGAGGAGGAGCAAGAGGTCGCCAATGCAGCTGTGTGAGGGCAGGGTTAGCATGGCAGAGATGTGGAAAAGTTTTGTCACCACGCCACAGCTAACTGCACCACCACCTGATACAGAACGTGTTAGCAGGAGGCAACATTTCACTAACATGGTGGAACAGTACCTGTGCACACCCCTCCACGTACTGACTGATGGTTCGGCCCCATTCAACTTCTGGGTCTCCAAATTGTCCACGTGGCCAGAGCTAGCCTTTTATGCCTTGGAGGTGCTGGCCTGCCCAGCGGCCAGCGTTTTCTCTGAACGTGTATTCAGCACGGCAGGGGGCGTCATTACAGACAAACGCAGCCGCCTGTCTACAGCCAATGTGGACAAGCTGACGTTCATAAAAATGAACCAGGCATGGATCCCACAGGACCTGTCCATCCCTTGTGCAGATTAGACATTAACTACCTCCCCTTAACCATATATTATTGTACTCCAGGGCACTTCCTCATTCAATCCTATTTTTATTTTCATTTTACCATTATATTGCGGGGCAACCCAAAGTTGAATGAACCTCTCCTCTGTCTGGGTGCCGGGGCCTAAAAATATCTGACAGTGGCCTGTTCCAGTGGTGGGTGACATGAAGCCTGATTCTCTGCTATGACATGAAGACTGATTCTCTGCTGACATGAAGCCAGATTCTCTGCTATGGGACCTCTCTCCTCTGCCTGGTTGCCTGGGCCTAAATATGTGGCAATAGACTGTTCCAGTGGTGGGTGACGTGAAGCATGATTCTCTGCTATGACATGAAGACTGATTCTCTGCTGACATGAAGCCAGATTCTCTGCTATGGGACCTCTCTCCTCTGTCTGGGTGCCGGGGCCTAAATATATGACAATGGACTGTTCCAGTGGTGGGTGACGTGAAGCATGATTCTCTGCTATGACATAAAGACTGATTCTCTGCTGACATGAAGCCTGATTCTCTGCTATGGGACCTCTCTCCTCTGTTTGGGTGCCGGGGACTAAATATATGACAATGGACTGTTCCAGTGGTGGGTGACGTGAAGCCTGATTCTCTGCTATGACATGAAGACTGATTCTCTGCTGACATGAAGCCTGAATCTCTGTTATGGGACCTCTCTCCTCTGTCTGGGTGCCGGGGCCTAAAAATATCTGACAGTGGCCTGTTCCAGTGGTGGGTGACATGAAGCCTGATTCTCTGCTATGACATAAAGACTGATTCTCTGCTGAGTCGCTGACATGAAGCCTGAATCTCTGTTATGGGACCTCTCTCCTCTGTCTGGGTGCCGGGGCCTAAATTATATGACAATGGACTGTTCCAATGTTGGGTGACGTGAATTATGATTCTCTGCTATGACATGAAGACTGATTCTCTGTTGACATGAAGCCAGATTCTATGTTATGGGACCTCTCTCCTCTGTCTGGGTGCCGGGGCCTAAATTATATGACAATGGACTGTTCCAATGTTGGGTGACGTGAAGCATGATTCTCTGCTATGACATGAAGACTGATTTTATATCAAGACACGGAGGCTCATATTTGCTTAACTCTTTCTTTACTGTACATTTAGCAGCAAAGATAACTGAAGAAAAAATATCAGTGTAACCATGGCAACAACTCCACCCCCATAGCCCCTATATAAGGCGCATCACCACATGAACACTTCCTCTTTCTTTGCTGCTTCAGCTCAGATAAGTGGATGATTTATTTGCTGTTTTATTGGCTGTTTTCATATATATATATACACTACTTGTACTTATATTTTATCTGTACTTTATTCCTATCCTAGTCCCTCTCTGGAAGACTTGTCTTCCTCCATTTTCGCTATATCCTATATATATATATATTTATATATATATATATTTCTTTCTCTTCCTTCGGGGGGTTAATCGCTTTGTTGTTATCTTTTTTCTCTGCCTATTTGCGCTGTCGGCGCATTGTTAGGTTTTTCTTTTCCCCATTCCGGCGTCCCGTTTTGAGCTGTTGTTCCCTTTGGGTGTCTCGGCCATTTTACTGTTCCCCTTCCCCCCCTTTTTTCCCCCCCCCTCCTTCTTCATTACCTTGTCCTTGTTCCCGCTCCGTTTTCGCGGGCTTTTGCGGCACAGTCTCTTCAGGCGCCGAAATCTCGCGATACTGAGCGAGATTCTCGGCCACCGTCCTTTGTCTCACTTCACCTCATTGGAGATCCGGTGAAGGGGAGGAGTCTCGTCTCGGCTCTGCATCGCTGCGTCTCCCTTCTCTCTCAGTTCTCATCGCCGGATTCACAGTGCAGTTCTTCCTTACAGTTATTCCTCAGCGCCGTTATCTTCTGTCTATAGGGGTGACTTACTCCTCTAGATAGTCCTTCCAGCATGTCTAACGTCCCTGTGTCCCCGGCCAGCTCTATTCAGGTGAGGCACTCTGGTCATGTGTCACCAGTCCCTCCCCATAGGGTTAATGAACCCTCTGCCCAGGAGTTACAGGCTGCTAACCTCCAGCAGTCTATTTCTGAAGCTGTTGTAGCTGCTATGAGCTCAGTGTCAGTGACCTTATCTCAGTCTATCTCCCAGGCCCTGAGGGCTCAACCTATAAACACTGACATGCCCCCTCCTGCCTCCAGAACACATGTGAATGTGGGCTCTGTCCCACCTAATGAATGCGCGTTTAAGTCGCGCAAAAGAGCTAACCCGCGCCCGGCAGAAAGGGTGCGATCTTGGAAAACCGCACGGTCTCAACCGGAGCCGGTTTCTGATTCAGACGCAGAGTCTGTTGAGGAGGCTTATGATGATTACCCCCACCAGTCTGGGGAGGATGAATTAATTGATGTGGCAGTTGATCCTGCTATTGAGGATGACCCGTCTTATGCAGCGGGGACAGGTATTGACCCTATAGTGTCTGACAAAGATACTATCCTGGATCCCATGGGGGACCCTCTGTTCGATCCCGACCAATTGCACCATCCGAGGTCCTCTGAATGGCTTCCCGCCACTCATGTGGCTCAATATCTGGAAGCAAGGATCCGTACTCCCCTGTCTAAAGAGGCTCGCAGTAAATTACGGGCGGAATGTCCGCGACCTCTGATTCCGCACAAAATATGCGAGACCCCCAGCGTGGACCCTAAAGTGGTTCAGTTTCTGGCTAAAACAGGGTTCAACCCGCGCAAGGGGTTGGACTCGGCATTGAAAGCTTGCCAAGACAAGCTGCTTGATTTGACCGGTCCTTTGGCAAAAATCTTTGATCTTGCCGAATGTGCTAAAGCAGCGGGCACACAGGTTGACCCTGAGACCCTCAGTGGTTGGGCCCAAAGGGCTATTTGTTTGACTGGCAATATAAATACCTCAATTGCCATTGAAAGAAGAAAGGCTATATTAATGAAAATTGAGCCTAAATTGGCAAATTTATCCCTGACAGAATCTGGGAAAGAGGCCCAAGGTCTCCTCTTTGGGGACCCATTCATAAAAGAATTAGGTAAATATGTGGGGGCTTTCACGGCCCTTGATAAAGCGCAAAGCTCCATGCGCCGCGTTTTCCAGACGCGTTTTTCCTCCAGGGCCGGCAATCTCAGGAGCCGACTGTCCGGCCGAACCAACTTCCAGCCCAGAGGTACGGGCCGTGGCTCCTTCAATTACCGCCAATCGCTGCAGGATTCCAAGTACCAACCTACCTTCTTCCCATCCCGCGGAGGTCCTTCGCGCTTCAGAGGGTTCCGAGGCGCTTCCGGGTCTAGACGCCCTTATGGTAAGTCGTCCTTGTGTGTCGTCTCTGATTCCCCAACAGGTTGGGGGAAGGATCCGTCTCTTTTCCCATGCGTGGTCAAAGATCACCTCAGACCAGTGGGTTCTCTCTACGGTCCGGGGTTTTACCATCGAACTGGTATCCTCCCCAACGAACCTTCCCGCTATTCTATGGGGTCCAGTCTCAGACCAAACGCTTTTACATGCAGAGCTTTCGTCCCTTCTATTCAAAGGAGCTATAGAGTTGTCCCCCGACCCTCACTTGGGGGTGCTGAGCAGCATCTTTTTAGTACAGAAGAAAGGTGGCCAGTTCCGACCGGTCATAAATCTCAAACATTTGAATGTCTTCGTTCGCTACAGACATTTCAAAATGGAGGGCATCCATCTTCTAAGAGATATGCTTCTTCCAAGAGACTGGTTTGTCAAGTTGGATCTGAAGGATGCGTACCTTACGGTTCCGATAGCTCCTTCGTCCCGAAATCTCCTTCAGTTTTTATGGAACGGTCAGACATGGAGGTTTACTTGCCTCCCGTTTGGCCTATCCTCCGCTCCGTGGTGTTTTACAAAACTCTTGAAACCGGTAGTGGCTTGGCTCAGAGCGAGAGGGGTGCGTCTAATCATCTATTTAGACGACATCCTGATCATGGCCCAGAATCCTTCCATTCTTTTAGATCATTTGGAAATGGCCAAATCCCTTCTTCAGGGGTTAGGTTTCATTCTCAATCTGGAGAAGTCGTGCCTCATACCAGCCACCACGGTGGAGTTCCTGGGTTTTGCCATAAACTCTTTGGATCTATCCCTCAGTCTTCCCTTAGCCAAAGTCAAGTCAATCCGCAAAGAGATTCGTCATGCGTTATTGCTCCCTCAGTTATCCCTCCGACACCTGGCTCGCCTGATCGGTCTTCTCACTTCTTCCATTCAGGCGATATTCCCTGCTCCCCTCCATTATCGTGCTCTTCAGAGACTAAAGATTGCTCACCTGAGAGCGGGAGCCTCGTACTCAGATACTCTGGTCTTGGATTTGGAGACCAGAGACGAGTTGATTTGGTGGATACACAATCTGTCAGTGTGGAACGGCCGGGCTATTTTCGGCCCACATCCAGATATGGTTATCGAGTCCGATGCCAGTCTGATGGGGTGGGGAGCACACTGTCAGGGAGTCTCCACGGGTGGAGCGTGGTCTCCCGGGGAGTCTCGTCTTCACATCAATGCCCTCGAGCTCTTAGCGGGTTCCTTTGCGATCCGCAGTTTCGCTCAGGGTTCAGTTCGGGCGTGTATTCGCCTGCGTATGGACAATGTCTCGGCTGTCCGATACGTGAACTGCCTAGGAGGGACTCGGTCCAGGGTTTTGTCTTGTCTGGCCAAAGACTTTTGGGAGTTTTGTCTTTCCAACAGCATTTCGGTGGTGGCGGAATACATTCCAGGCCTCCACAACACCTTAGCCGACTGGAGTTCTCGTTACATTTCGGACTCCAGCGACTGGAGGTTGGATCCGAGGGTCTTCCGAGATATTTTATCTCTCTGGGGCCCGTTTTGCATCGATTTGTTTGCGTCACGCCTGAACGCTCAACTACCCAGGTACTTCAGTTGGCGTCCGGATCCGCATGCGGAAGCCGTGGATGCCTTCCTTCAGAACTGGGGCGGTTCTCTCCACTATGCTTTTCCCCCATTCTCACTCATTCCTCGTGTACTCGCTCAGGTTTGTCACCAACAAGCGCAGTTAGTACTGTTAGTTCCCTTTTGGCAGACTCAGTCGTGGTTTCCACAGTTACTGAGTCTTCTCACGGAGGTACCTCGACTTCTGCCGTTTTTTCCTCAGCTACTAATCGACCCTTACGGTGGCCACCATCCACTCCTGTTGGACGGATCCTTGCAACTTCTAGCTTGCCAAGTTTCAGGGGTTCCTGGGATTCCTCACAATTTTCGGCTGCAACCAGGCAGCTGTTGGAGTCAGCTTGGGCTCCAGGCACTAGACGAGCCTATCAGTCTGCGTGGGACGTCTGGGTTCGTTGGTGCGATTCACGGGACTTGGATTCCCTGCAAGCCCCTGTAGCCGCTATTCTTCAATTCCTCACTTCTCTCTTTGAGGCGGGTAAAGCTTACCGTACTTTAAACGTGTACCGCTCCGCTATTTCCTCCAGACATTCCGGGTTTGACGGTTGCCCCGCCGGCCAACACCCTTTGGTTTGTAGATTGTTACGGGGGTCTCGCCTGTCACGGCCTCCTAGACCGCGTTTTTCTACCACTTGGGATGTCGCTACAGTCCTTCGTTTCTTGGAGGATTGGCCTCTCAACTCTTTACTGTCTCTGCGACAACTGTCAGCTAAGTTAGTGACCCTTCTTTGTTTGGTGGCTTGTAAGCGCGTCTCGGATGTCCGAGCTTTAGACATTGACGCGCGTTATTTTACTCCTCATGGCGTTATGTTCAACATATCTCGTCGCACGAAAACGAGTATTAAGTCAGTTACTTTTCCGTCTTTTCCTTCTTCTCTGCAACTGTGCCCCGTTGCATGCTTAAAGGAATACGAGTCTCGCACTCTATCTCTTCGCTCTGGAGATTCCCCTCAATTGTTTATTTCTTTTCGGCGCCCTTTTGCTCCGGTATCCAGCGTTACGCTTTCCCGGTGGGTGAAGTGGATTCTTTCCCTCTCTGGGATTGACACTTCCATATTTACTGCGCATTCGGTACGGGGGGCAACGGCTACCTCAATGTCGGTGGCCGGAGCTCGTTTAGAGGATGTCATGAAGCTGGCGGATTGGTCCCGAGTCTCTACCTTTCGGGAATTCTATTTCAGACCTGATCCGCATGTTTTTACCTCAGTCATTGCTCAGCTTTAAACTAGCAAATATGAGCCTCCGTGTCTTGATATAAAATTGAGGATTTTACTAAGTTATGACGTAAAGTCATGATTTTATGAAAGACACGGAGGCGAGTATTTCCCACCCTTTGTTTTATACCCACCCATCTGGTCTGTGGGATCTCTTGATCTTTTGAAATGTTATTTATATTTATTTGTTGATTGCTTTATTTATTTTTTTCGCAGGGAATGAGTCCGGGTGTGGTTTTACCACTCTCGATTAGTTAGTATCCATATTACCATGATGTCTTATTTTCTCTTCAGGTTGATCGCCCCTGTCAGCTGCTTCCAGGTGTTCTCCTTGCTGCAATCCACTGTTGTTGTTCGCAGTCAAAGTTCGGGCTGTTGGTTGATCGGTCCAAGTTAAAGGTTCTCGTCGGTTGAAGTCCACAAAGAAAGAGGAAGTGTTCATGTGGTGATGCGCCTTATATAGGGGCTATGGGGGTGGAGTTGTTGCCATGGTTACACTGATATTTTTTCTTCAGTTATCTTTGCTGCTAAATGTACAGTAAAGAAAGAGTTAAGCAAATACTCGCCTCCGTGTCTTTCATAAAATCATGACTTTACGTCATAACTTAGTAAAATCCTCAATTCTCTGCTATGACATGAAGACTGATTCTCTGCTGACATGAAGCCAGATTCTATGTTATGGGACCTCTCTCCTCTGCCTGGGTGCCGGGGCCTAAATATCTGACAATGGACTGTTCCAGTTTTGGGTGACGTGAAGCCTGATTCTCTACTATGACATGAAGACTGATTCTCTGCTATGGGACCTCTCTCCTCTGCCTGGGTGCCTGGGCCTAAATATCTGACAATGGACTGTTCCAGTGGTGGGTGACGTGAAGCCTTATTCTCTGCTATGACATGAAGCCTGATTCTCTGCTATGGCGTGAAGACTGATTCTCTGCTGACATGAAGCCAGATTCTATGTTATTGGACCTCTCTCCCTTGCCTGGGTGCCGGGGCCTAAATATCTTTCAATGGACTGTTCCAGTTTTGGGTGACGTGAAGCCTGATTCTCTGCTATGACATGAAGACTGATTCTCTGCTGACATGAAGCCTGATTCTCTGCTATGGGACCTCTCTCCAATTGATATTGGTTAATCTTTATTTATTTTATTTTTATTTTAATTCATTTCCCTATCCACATTTGTTTGCAGGGGATTTAACTACATTTTGCTGCCTTTTGCAGCCCTCTAGCCCTTTCCTGGGCTGTTTTACAGCCTTTTTAGTGCCGAAAAGTTCGGGTACCCATTGACTTCAATGGGGTTCGGGTTCGGGACGAAGTTCGGGTCGGGTTCGGATCCCGAACTCGAACATTTCCGGGAAGTTCGGCCGAACTTCTCGAACCCGAACATCCAGGTGTTCGCTCAACTCTAATGATGGCCACTCGTTTTTCTTTACTTAGCTGCTTTTTTCTTGCCATAATACAAATTCTAACAGTCTATTCAGTAGGACTATCAGCTGTGTATCCACCTGACTTCTCCTCAACGCAACTGATGGTCCCAACCCCATTTATAAGGCAAGAAATCCCACTTATTAAACCTGACAGGGCACACCTGTGAAGTGAAGACCATTTCAGGGGACTACCTCTTGAAGCTCATCAAGAGAATGCCAAGAGTGTGCAAAGCAGTAATCAAAGCAAAAGGTGGCTACTTTGAAGAACCTAGAATATGACATATTTTCAGTTGTTTCACACTTGTTTGTTATGTATATAATTCCACATGTGTTAATTCATAGTTTTGATGCTTTCATAGTCATGAAAATAAAGAAAACTCTTTGAATGAGAAGGTGTGTCCAAACTTTTGGTCTGTACTGTATGTCTCTGAGATCACTCAGGAATGTGGTCTTATCAGTGGTCTTGTCAGTTTTCTGGTGTAAATTATAACTATGCCATCCACATAGACTCTGCCTCCTCCTGCCCACTTTCTGTCCACTTTTTAAAAAGTGTCAAATATTGCAGGAAACTGGAAACTGGTGCACAGACTTGATACAGTAAATTACCCCATGTCCTTTTTAACCTCTTAGTAACCACTAATACACCTTTTTTACTGACATAAACAAATTTTTTTTTTTTAGCTAAACAGCTTGCTTTAATCAGTCATTACATGTACTTAAAATGGTGCATTAAAAACAATGTTTTCCTACAAAAAATAAGACCTCATACAAGTACATTGATGAAAAAACAAAAAAGTTGTCACTCTTGGAATGCAATTTTAAAAAAATGTGTGTGGTCACTAAGGGTTTAAATGATGAGTTAATTAATACAGGGAGTGCAGAATTATTAGGCAAGTTGTATTTTTGAGGATTAATTTTATTATTGAACAACAACCATGTTCTCAATGAACCCAAAAAACTCATTAATATCAAAGCTGAATATTTTTGGAAGTAGTTTTTAGTTTGTTTTTGGTTTTAGCTATTTTAGGGGGATATCTGTGTGTGCAGGTGACTATTACTGTGCATAATTATTAGGCAACTTAACAAAAAACAAATATATACCCATTTCAATTATTTATTTTTACCAGTGAAACCAATATAACATCTCAACATTCACAAATATACATTTCTGACATTCAAAAACAAAACAAAAACAAATCAGTGACCAATATAGCCACCTTTCTTTGCAAGGACACTCAAAAGCCTGCCATCCATGGATTCTGTCAGTGTTTTGATCTGTTCACCATCAACATTGCGTGCAGCAGCAACCACAGCCTCCCAGACACTGTTCAGAGAGGTGTACTGTTTTCTCTCCTTGTAAATCTCACATTTGATGATGGGCAGCATATATGTGACTAAAGCACTTGAGGTGAAATATAGCGCTATTAGATGCTGAGTCATGCCTATTTATCTTTGCTCACTCAGATCAGTCCTCCTTCTCTCTTTATAAACTCCTATGGGATGATGTAATCAGATCCTTCAATGAGCAGGCAGCCAATCTTGGTTTTAACAACATGGATTTAACACAAATTTCAGTAAGAAAGTTAGTTTAGAGAAGGGTAAGGAGGGAATGAAGCTAACAACTGTAGAACAAGGCATATTTCTGTGATAACATATATTACTAATTTTCTTATATTCATCTGTACTATTGATTTATGCAAAGTTGTCAGAAACAACAGTAACAGTAACCATGTGAGACAATGAAGCATATGTTTAACAAATTCAGTGAACATCTCACTTAATAATTCCCTGTTGATTTGCTCTACAACTAAATAATTAAAATATATGACATCCCATCAAATTTTATTACATTTTATAGTGTTCACCTAACATTTTCACCCCTCAGATCTTGTGATAATTATATCCTTTAATACCTCAGTGGTACTGCTACTACCTCTGTGTTTTAGACACCGGTCTTAATAAGTCCTATACCTGGCGATCGATACGCCGGACTTATGAAGAGGCGCAGGCCTCTCCATAACTTCTAAATGCAAGACAGCTTCCTTGCTGGCTTACATTTAGACCATTTTCTATGCCTAAAACAGCCGGCCCATCCCCTACCCCGCCCATGCCCACTTTTTTAGACCTGGTGTGAGCAGGAAGAGGTCGTAGATTATGGCTCAACTAGCTGTAGCGCTGCAATCTGCACTTGAAATACACCTAATATAGGCTTATTTCAGCTTAATAAATGACCCCCTAGGTTCTTACCTCCTGTTTATACATCACAACACTAAAAGTATGTGAAAGAAGCTTTAAAAATCCAGAAACAAGCTCTGCCTGTGGGAGTGTTTCCTATAAATCCCACCTTCGGCCATTTTTTTCCTCATGGGGTTATTCCAGGGAATCTTGGGCTTAGACACTTTTGATTCTTCTTCTACATCTTGAAGTTCAGATGTCTTTCCTGTTTTTTTTTTATTTATTGAAACTGGGGGAGATATATCAAGACTGGTGGATGGATCTCCCTGCTCTGATGTGAGATGTGCCCGATTTCTTAGGAGGCAGAAGCCTCTTAACAAATCCGGCGTATCTCTGCCCTGCTGTGTTCAGTAAACTGAAGTCTACGCCTGCTACAGGCTGGCCTAGACTTCAGCTATAACTTCCACTACTTTCTGGAGAATGCTATAGTAAATGTGGTAGTGGCGCGAAGCCACCCCCTTCTGATAAGCCACTCCCCTTTTTATTGGCACTTCAGAATACTGCCGAGAAGCTAAAAAAGTCGCAAATTATGGTGCACAGATGCCGTGTGCCGTAATGTTTGTAAAATCATTGATAAATGTCCCCCACTATCTTCTGTTTCCAACCTCCTCCTCTTCCTTCTTTATGCCATATTTACAGGTTTGAGAGCTGACAGAATGAGAAACAATTTAATTTTACCTATGCACAAATGTTTATAAAATTTGTATGAGTTCTTTTCTTCAATCTGTGGCACATTTCCTTTTACCACTTGAACTCTTTCTACACATTCTGTGCTCTTTTCATGGATACTTGGTTGAGACCCGTTCTGAATCTCATGTGTGTTTTGTCAAGCATTGTCTTGATTATTCCTGAAATGAGGAAAGACACAAATAATGATTTTTAAAACACCTTAACACAATTTTTGCTTGTTATAAAAGTAAATTATAGATTTTATATGACAAATCTTGGCACAAGAGGCTTATTGTAGATTAGAAATCAATCCCCATGAAGGAAACCGAGGTAACTCTTCAGACATTTCTCATCACACACCAGCTCAGAAACCTGTCTGTAGTCAATGGCGATATCTTTAGCAGCTACATTTGCCTTTTTTTTTGCCTTCAGTGTCAACTTTATCTCATCATCGCTACCGTGCTTCAGGCATTTTCTGCACAGATAGGTAGCCAGCATGTTCTCTGTTTTGAAACAGATAGGGCAGGTCATTGGAGTCCTGTTTTGCCTGTTTAAAAAAACTTAAAAATGGAGGTATATTTATACCATTGAATAGGATTTATCTCTGACATTATGGGCATTAGTGAACAAAGAATAAGAAAGACCAGTATACTTACAATTTGAATTCAGTATCTATTTTTGATATGTCTAAAGTGGACCCGTAAGATATGAAATAGAAAATTAATAAAGCTTTAAAAAAAGTTATTGGAGTCAACAAGTAACACAAAGCTTTCAAAAAGCAAAATTGAAAGGAGAAAACAAAGGGAGAAAATCCTTTCAGATCAATCCCATAAAAGAGCATAGCAGTCTTGTAGAGAGAATGTCAGGAGATTGCCAAAAGTGGTCTGAAAAACTTGACTTTTGTATACATAGATAAATAGGATCACTCCCTTTAATCCCTTTCAATTTCAAAATGGTAATGTTAGAATGAGGTATCAATGATTGGGAGTTGCCATTGATGTCTTACTTCCCATGATGGTACCAAGTCAATCTCTGCCATGAAGTGGTTTCTGTTGACACCTACCCTCATTTGAATACAGTTTCTAGAGACAGTAGCGAGACACGTTATTACTTACCGATAATCAGCTAAAAGTAAATAGACCTAATGCTAAAAGTAAATAAAAATGTATATCAATAAAGTGTGTGGATAGATAGATAGATGTAAGATAATATATGGTCTGTATGATAAATTCTATCTTTCCACTCATCAACCTAAAAGAAAAAAAAAGACAAATAAAGATAGAAATATTGAAAATGTATTAAATCATTGATGGACTTCGGAAAGACTACAGGAACTCTTTTTCTTCCATGAGGCAGAGTCATCTTCTTCATTGTTTTATCTGTCTCTTCCACCTTTTCAAAGAAAAAAATACTGATGTAAATTCATGGTTTAAGAGCATACATTTTTTGGTATTAATTCTTTTAATATCTCATATCTTAGAAATATCTTCTATCTTTGCCTGAAAGAGCTCCATTCCACATCTGCCTCTCTGTCATAAATCATGTTTGCATGCTACTCAAGGGTACTTTTGCTCTGAAATAAATAAATGAACTATAAATACCAACTTTCAACATTGGTGTCAGAAAAATCAATTGATGCAAAAATCCAAGTGTGTACGATTTTTAAGAGCTACGTATGCAGACAGGTTTGAATTATCGAGTGAACAAAGGAATCAATTATCGGTATTCAGAATCTGGTTTCCTGTAAATTTTTTTAGTATTTTAGCATTACAAAGGTGTTTTGAGACAAATAAGTGTCTATGTGACACTGATGTAAATAGATTAGATACGTTACAGTAATTTTCTGTGCTACAAATCATAGCATGCCAACTTTGGGAATTCTTGATGAATTAAAAATAAATTGCAAGGATTGTATATTTGCATTTATGTCCACATTTGAAAGGGCATACAAATTAATTTTTGGAAATAATCATAATAATATTTCCAACATTTTGCTAGTAAATTCAGAAAATATATTAGATCCATTAATTATGATATTGGCATCAGAAAAAAATTATTACTTGAGGCCGCAACATTTCTCAACATTGCTAGGGAACCATTACATATATGAAGTGCAGAAAGAGAGTAGGCAAATGTAACAATACAAAGAAACTTGCCTAAATAGACTGCTGTTTCATTCATTTATTTATTTATTTATTTATTATGCTAATGTATAAGGACAGTGACAGGGAACATTTTTTGTAATATACTATATTTAGGGAAAACGTTTATTTGTGGTAGAAAACTGAGGCTGAAATGTCCCTTAGCAGTGCTCTCTCAAATGAGCATTGCTAAGGGACATCCATCTTCTGTCAGCATAGTAGGGATGGGCTGTGTGGGAGCTGTGGGCCTCTGTCCCTATATAGGCATAACTGCCTATATAGGGACAGTTATGTACCTATATACTGTATAGCAGCTTCACCGTGCCTCCCTGCACTGCCTGTAGTGAGTGCTTACCACTGGTTCACTAGTCAGGACACCAGGAGTGCAGGGAGGAAGCTCACTGACAGCGCGGGACATGCTGGTCAGTGAGCATATACAATAGTGCAGAAGTCCATATTTTATTAAAAAAAAAGGGTAATATGTACTATAAACAGAGAAGGATCTTTTTTTCCACAAGGCTGTGAGGGAGCAGGGCAGGCAGAGGCCCGCAGCTCCCGCACAGCCCGTCTCTCCTATGCAGCTAGAAGACGGATGTCCCTTAGCAATGCTTATTTGAAAGAGCGCTGCTAAGGGACATTTCAGCACCAGTTTTCTAGCATAAATAAACGTTTTCCCTAAATAAAGTATATAACAAAAAGGTTCCCTGTCACTGTCCCTACACATTAGCCAAAAAAATTTAAAAATTTTAAAAAAGGAACCGCAGTTACACTTTAAGTATCACATTTATGTAGAAGAAATAGTTATATGGTCTAGGAAATTACATGTAATATATAAACCATATGATTTTTACTATGAAACCAGTTGCAAACACAAATACAGTTACAGTATATGAACATAACTTTCATTGTCAGGAATCTAAGTCTCATTCCAGTATAGGATGTACAGAGGGTACAAGATCAAATTTCTAAAGTAGATACGAGTTTAGAGACGAATGGTAAAGATATTCAGAACCAGGTGATTTCTAAATATGATTATCCTGTCATTATTGACAATAAAACTAAGAAGACTCAGTTGCTGGAGTTCTAAAATGAATTAAGCGATTTTGAAATTCCTAAAAAAGGCACACTAAGCAGGTTATTCAGGGATCTAATTAACAGAAAAGTTATGAGACGAGGTAAAGATATTGGCTAGAATATATCTAGTGATGATGGATAAATTGGTTTTTGCCTGTGTAAGGCCTCATGCACACGACCGTTGTTGTGTTCCGTGTCCGTTGTTCCGTTTTTCGTGATTTTCTGCGGACCCATTGACTTTCAATGGGTCCGTTGAAAACTCGGCTAATGCACCGTTTGTCATCCGCGTCCGTGATCCGTGGTTCCAGTCCGTCAAAAAAATATAACCTGTCCTATTTTTTTCACGGAAAATGGTTCGCGGATCCATTCAAGTCAATGGGACCGTGAAAAAGCGCGGAGGCACACAAGATTGTCATCCGCGTCCGTTTTTTTCCTATCATTTGCATGGCAAACTTGACTTAGACTTTTTTTTGCTTTCCTTCATGTCTGGTGATCCTCCAAAAATAAAGGAAGACACACGGAAACAAAAACGGATCACGGAACAACGGAACCCCATTTTGCGGAACGGAACACAACAACGGTCGTGTGCATGAGGCCTAAGAATGAGATTATTTTATTTATTTTTTTCATTAAAGTTAGCTAAATACTGTTGCTGATTAATTATGAAACAATATAAGGCATAATTCTGTTATTATTGTATACATAATTATGTGAAAGTAAATATGATACATATTGTAAATTAAGCATTTTGTAGGTTAAAATATGTGCATTTAAAGGGGGTTGTCCTCTGTACTTCCACCAGGTCTAGAGAGCCACAGGCTGAAGACTAATGCAAGAACAAGAAGGTATACCCCAATGTGCGCAGTCTGTTCATCCCTTTATAAGCAGATGTAGCAGAGTTAACAAATGGCCTCAACCATAACTATGTACTTTTACTCAGAACTGCAGGTGTCAGCATCAGGTACCAGCAATGCATTTCCCACGTAAAATCAGCTACATTATGTAGCAGAGCTGGTTTTGTCATGCATTTCTTTTGCCTTCATATGGTAAAATACTCCATTGGCCCATCAATGGCTTTATAACTAAGGCTACTTTCACACCTGCGTTAGGTGCGGATCACTCTGGTATCTGCACAGACGGATCCGCCCCTATAATGCAAACGCTTGTGTCCGTTCAGAACGGATCCGTTTGCATTATTCTTAAAAAAAAAAAGTCTAAGTCAAAACGGATCCGTCCTGACTTACATTGAAAGTAATGGCTGGGCCAAACTGAACGGAGCCAAACTGATGCATTCTGAACGGATCCTTATCCATTCAGAATGCATTGGGGCTGAACTGATCCGTTTTGAACCGTTTGTAACATCCCTGAAACGGATCTCACAAACGGAATTCAAAACGCCAGTGTGAAAGTAGCCTTAGGCTATTTTCACACTGGCGTTTCTGGGTCCGTTTGTGAGATCCGTTTCAGGGATGTCACAAACGGTTCAAAACGGATCAGTTCAGCCCCAATGCATTCTGAATGGATAAGGATCCGTTCAGAATGCATCAGTTTGTCTCCGTTCCGCCTCTATCCCTCTCTGGAGACGGACACCAAAACGCTGCTTGCAGCATTATATGTATTATATAGACTAGTAGCTCAGAATTGCACCAATATCCATTTACTATTACTGCCAGAATATGTTGGGTGTAGTAGTTTCAGCCCAAATGGGCAGTCAGAGGTTGCAGGCTACAGAAATATAGCAGAGTTAGTTATAAAGCCATTGATAGGCCAATGAAGTATCTAATTTTACCATATGAAGGCAATACAGACAGTAACATTGCCCAGTCAGACTCCACTCTGAGTCTGAACTCAGTGACCAAATTTTTTTTATTTTACAAATCTTAATAATCTTATCTAGTTCCAATCCGGACGGTCGGCACCGGCTTCTTTGCGCGCTCCCTTCTCCCTGCTGCGTCTCGGGTCTCGGCGTCGTTGTGCGCCTGCGCAGCCTAGGGAAACGTCATGTCCGGTGCCTAACAGGAAATGACGAGGCACGCCGCACCGCCGCACCCGCACGGGGAGGAGACTGACGGGGGGAGGAGACTGACGGGGGAGGAGACTCAAGGGAGGGTAGGCCTGGCTCTACAGCGAAACACTGGGCGGTGGGCCCCGGGCCTGCCGCCCGGGTTATTATACTGGCAGGCGCAGCGCCAGCACACACAGTACTACTGCAGGGCGGGGCCAGGGGTCCACACTCGGCCGGGCCCCCTGGAGTGCCGGGCCCGGTCGCAACTGCGACCCCTGCGACCCCTATATGTACGCCATTGATTATACATAGTTGTCAGCTGTGTACCAAAAAACAGAACCCATCCCCCACCACCCACCAATGCTGCCTTCTCTTCATAGTTTACCTGCTTACTTGGATAGGAAGGAGAAGTGAATGTGGCTTAGTTGTAATTACACTTGCTCACCATTATGGCTGCAATGGCAAGCAGGTAAACAATGAAGAGTAGGCAGCACTCATACAATCTCGTAGGCAGCCCCTTTAAATAATAGTAGTCTAAGACTACTTTCACACTAGCGTTTTTTGCGGATCCATCATGGATCTGCAAGAACGCTTCCGTTACAATAATACAACCGCATGCATCCGTCATGAATGGATCCGGTTGTATTATGTCTTGTATAGCCAAAACGGATCCATCATGAACTCCAATGAAAGTCAATGGAAAACGGATCCGTTTTCTATTGTGTCCGAGAAAACAGATCTGTCCCCTTTGACTTACATTGTGTGTCAGGACGTATCCGTCTCGCTCCGCATCCCAGGAAGGACAGAAAAATGCTGCAATCTTTGTTTTTGTGTCCGCCTCCAGAGCGAAATGGAGACAGAACGGAGGCAAACTGATGCATTCTGTGTGGATCCTTTTCCATTCAGAATGCATTAGGGCAAAACTGATCCATTTTGGACCGCTTGTGAGAGCCCTGAACGGATCTCGCAAACGGAAAGCCAAAACACTAGTGTAAAAGTAGCCTCAGTTAAGACAATGAAGTATTAAAACCTTAATAAAGTTTGTGGCGAAACTAACCTCGCCACTGGGTTTTGGAGAGGCCTGTTTGCCAGCCTCTTGCCCCAGGATTATGGGCCCTCTCATCAGCCCATGCTAAACTTAAACCCCATGGCGATTTGACTGTGTTTGTGGCATCTGAGCGCTGTTCGGATATACTGAGCGCGCAGATCCAAGCCATCTGGGGATAAGTTGAATGTGGGCGTTCTATTCAGTTTGATAGAAGTTATGTATTTTTGTGTAGTTTTGCTGTTGTGAATAGAGGTATTTTCTGTACCTAGTTGGCTTACCACACCCAGTTAAGCCAATTATCTCACACAGCCTAACTCTGTAAAAACTGGTTCTGGGCAGAAAAGCCATGCTTCCTTTGTTCACAAAGGACTTTTACTAACTTTTGAACTCTGGTCTAATTCGTGCCATTTTGGGATATGTTAAATGTCTATGTGTACTGTAAAGGGTGGGACATTGTATATTTGAGTAGTGATGTCTGTCCTATTGTCTCCACGTGTGTATTGGCGATTTCCCTTTGTCCTGAGAGATAATTGACTTACTCCTCGGTTATTCTCCTGCCTGTGATAATTACATCAACCCATTGTGTAAGGTAATTGTATCACAGGCAGAGGGAAGGATTTTGTGTGGGAGTGTTTTACTGTATTGTACGTGTTTATTGGTTGTTTTTACAAAACCCTGTGGGTGGTACTGACGTGTACCAATGTTATATAAGATCAATAAACACACAGCTCTTGGTGACCACTGCTTGACCCTCAACACGGAGCCTCGTCTCGTTCTTTGGGGTATTCACTGTATGCTGTTATAGACTGATTGCTAGGAGTGTAAGCCACTTGGGTGCGTTTCCTATTTGTCTGCTAGCAGCTATTCGTGAGGTTCCGTTCGGAGTTTGGAGCATTCCCTTGTATGCCATTACAAAGTTAATACATTTTTAGTGGTTGTTATGTTGTATGTGCTAAAGGTAGTATATATATTTTATTTTTTTTCTCTAGCAGAAATGTTCCTTGAGAAGCAGCATTTGACCTCTTTAATTAAATGTTTCTCTTATTTAGTAGTCTTCTACCATATCAAATGTGTTAAATAATAAGTATAATGATTGCATGGAATTTCTAATAACCTGTCACGATGCAGTGTTCTGGGAAGCGGGGACGGCCAGGGCGCGCTCGCGTCATCAGCGCGCTGGGCGTCACCCGTTCCCATGACAACCGCAATAGGGTTCCCATGACAACCGCTCGGCTGCATCAGAACTCAGGAGTCATGTGACTCTGGCCACGTCACATGACTCCACCAGTGCTCTATTTAAACAGTCAATCTGCTGGCCACAGATTGCCTGTTATTGAGGTCCTTCCTGCATGATACTCACCTGGTTTGTTTTCTTCCTGCTTGGCTTCCGATTTCCCGTCCGTCACATCCTCTGGTCTTGGCATGCTCTCCTGGTTTGACTTCAGCTTGTCCTAACGATTCTCTGCTTGCTCCTCCGGTATCTTTTCTGCTCTCTTGGTTTTGACACGGCTTGTTTGACCTTTCTGCTTATGTTTTTTTTTGTCTTCCCTGCACTATCCTAGCTAAGGGTTTGTTGACCAGTTGTCCCTTGTCGCTAGGACTTGCGAGGCAAATAGGCAGGGACAGAGGTAAGGGTGGAGTTCAGTGGTCACTACCCCACCCCCTGTGTGTGTGACATAACCAAACTGTTAATATATAGTAACAATGTTTGACTAACAGATTAATACTAAATCTAAGAGAATAAATAGGTTGTAAAATAAAAATTAAATACAAAGTTACTCTTACTCTAGTGTCACATCATTAATGAAGTGGGCGAGGCCAGAAAGTGACTGAGTGAGTGACGTGTGCTGCTGGACTGCCCGCTGCGTGCATGGCAAGTACTGCTTATAGATATGTGATTTCTGCAAGTTCAGCAAAGCAGCACTGCTAGGGGCTGCTGCATACACTTTATATGTGATGGCAGCTATGATTAGGGCCCAATCTAACCATCACCTCATCCCGCAAAAAATGAGACCCTACCTAAGACAATCGCCCAAAAAAAAAAAAAAACTATGGCTCAGAATATAGAGACACTAAAACATCATTTTCTTTTGTTTTAAAAATGCTGTTATTGTGTAAAACTTAAGTAAATAAAAAAAAGTACACATATTAGGTATCGCTGCTTCCGTAAGAACCTGCTCTACAAAAATATCACATGACCTAACCCCTCAGGTGAACACTGTAATTTTTTTTTTTTAAAAACGGTCTAGAAAAAAACTATTTTTTGTCACCTTAAATCACAAAAAGTGTAATAGCAAGCGATCAAAAAGTCATACGCACCCCAAAATAGTGCCAATCAAACCGTCATCTCATCCCGCAAAAAACATACCCTACCTAAGATAATCGCCCAAAAACTGAAAAAAACTATCGCTCTCAGAATATGGAGACACTAAAACAAGATTTTTTTTATTTCAAAAAAGAAATCATTGTGTAAAACTTACATAAATAAAAAAAAGTAGACATATTAGGTATCGCCGCATCCGTAATAACCTGCTCTATAAAAATATCACATAACCTGACCCCTCAGGTGAATACCGTAAAAAAAAAAAAAAAAAAATTTTGTAAAAATAAGCAAATTTTTGTCACCTTACATAACAAAAAGTGTAATAGCAAGCGATCAAAAAGTCATACACACCCTATAATAGTACCAATCAAACCATCATCATATCCCAAAAAAAATGAGCCCCTACACAAGACAGTCGCCCAAAAAATAAATAAAACTACGGCTTTCATAATGTGGAGACACTAAAAAATCTTTTTTTTTTTAAATGCTTTATGTAAAACTGAAACAACCAACCAAAAAAAGTAGTCATATTTGGTATTGTCACATCTTTGACAACCTGCTCTATAAAAATACCACATGATCTAACTTGTCAGATGAATGTTGTAAATAACAAAAAATTAAAACGGTGCCAAAACAGCTATTTCTTGTTACCTTGCCTCACAAAAAGTGTAATATAGAGCAACCAAAAATCATATGTACCCTAAAATAGTACCAACAAAACTGCCACCCTATCCCGTAGTTTCCAAAATGGGATCACTTTTTTGGAGTTTCTACTCTAGGGGTGCATCAGGGAGTCTTCAAATGGGACATGGTGTCAAAAAACCAGTCCAGCAAAATCTGCCTTCCAAAAACCTTATGGCATTCCTTTCCTTCTGTGCCCTGCTGTGTGCCCATACAGCAGTTTACTACCACATATGGGGTGTTTCTGTAAACTACAGAATCAGGGCTATAAATATTGAGTTTTGTTTGGCTGTTAACCCTTGCTTTGTATCTGGAAAAAATGGATTTAAATAGAAAATCTGGCAAAAAAGTGAAATTTTGAAATTTTATCTCTATTTTCCATTAATTCTTGTGGAACACCTAAAGGGTTAACGACGTTTGTAAAATCAGTTTTGAATACCTGGAGGGGTGTAGTTTGTAAAATGGGGTCATTTTTGGGTGATTTCTATTATGTAAGCCTCACAAAGTGACTTCAGGCCTGAACTGGTCTTGAAAAAGTGGGTTTTAGAAATTTTCTGAAAAATTTCAAGATTTGCTTCTAAACTTCTAAGCCTTCTAACGTCCCCAAAAAATAAAATGACATTCACAAAATGATCCAAACATGAAGTAGACATACGGGGATTGTAAAGTAATAACTATTTTTGGAGGTATTACTATCTATTATAAAAGTTGAGAAATTGAAATTTGGAAATTTGCTAATCTTTCCATATTTTGGGTAAATTTTTAATTTTTTTATAAATAAAAATTAATTTTTTTGACTCAATTTTACCACTGTCATGAAGTACAATACGTGACGAGTAAACAGTCTCAGAATGGCCTGGATAAGTAAAAGCGTTTTTAATGTTATCACCAGATAAAGTGACACATGTCAGATTTGCAAAAAATGGCCAGGTCCTTAAGGGGAAAAATGGCAGGGTCCTTAAGAGGTTAAAATGTTTTTTTTTTGTTTTTTTTTTAATGAAAAGGTTTAAATGGTTTGTGAAATAATTTATATCAAGTTCAAATATTTGATGATTCGGCATAAAGGACCATATACATCCACAGGTAATTCCTCCATTAACCTACACACTTCTTTCTAATATTTTTAAATAGAATTTACTTTCTACAAATATGTTGGTCTTAATGAGCTGAAAAAACAACAAGGATCTCACATCAAATCAGCCCCCCATGTCATCCATCAGCCCTCATGTCAGCCATCAGCCCCCCATGTCAGCCATCAGCCCTCATGTCAGCCAGCCATCAGCCCCCCCCATGTCAGCCAGCCATCAGCCCCCCCCCATGTCAGCCAGCAGCCCCCTATGTCAGCCATCAGCCCCCCATGTCAGCCATCAGCCCCCCAGTCAGCCATAAGCCCCTCATGTCAGTCATCAGCCCCCCATGTCAGCCATCATCCCCCATGACAGCCCCCAGCCCCCATGACAGCCCCCAGCCCTTATGTCAGCCATCAGCCATATGTCAGCCCCCAGCCCTCATGTCAGCCATCAGCCCCCCATGTCAGCCATCAGCCCCCATGTCAGCCATAAGCCCTACCATGTCAGCCATCAGCCCCCATGTCAGCCATCAGCCCCCCATGTCAGCCATAAGCCCCCCATGTCAGCCCCCAGCCCTTATGTCAGCCATATGTCAGCCCCCAGCCCTCATGTCAGCCATTAGCCCCCCATGTCAGCCATCATCCCCCCATGTCAGCCATAAGACCCCATGTCAGCCCCCAGCCCTTATCTCAGCCATATGTCAGCCCCCAGCCCTCATGTCAGCCATCAGCCCCTCATGTCAGCAGCCCCCCATGTCAACCATCAGCCACCCATGTCAACCATAAGTTACCCATGTCAGCCATCAGCCCCCAGCCCTTATGTCAGCCATATGTCAGCCCCGGCCCCTCATGTCAGCCATCAGCCCTTATGTCAGCCCCTACCAAAAAAACACTTACCTCTCCTGCTTCTGGACGCCACCGCTCCTCACCATCACGATCCTCTTCATCCTGCTGTTGGCTGTGTATCACGGCGCACAGTGTGAGGTCACAGTGCACCCTCACGCTGTGCACAGCCCTGCACAGCCAACAGCCGAGCCGAGGACCAGGAAGCGGTGAGTACAGATCCTTCACAGCTTCCTGGTCCTCCGGTACTAATGAAGCACTTCATTAGTACCGTGTTATAGACGGCCCTGATTGAGGCAGCCCGGCAAACAATCTTCCAGGGCCCGTTCCTGGGCCGTTGCCCGGCGGTTGGGGACCGCTGATCTATGGGACCTGTAGCCATATACACATTGAGTCTGTGGGCACACTCACCCTTGCATTATAAGTAATTATTGCTTCCTCTGATGAACTGGATGAATGGGGGTGTGGTATCTTTAAATAAGTTTCCTCAAGAGCCTTTAAGGGTTCCATATTTTCTGTAAGGCATCATGTCTCCTCTCCGTCCAGCTAATAAGCTCTTCAAAGTTGCACACCTGGTCGACCTTTGCGCACCATTCCTCCAAAGATGGAGGTGTTGTTTGTAACCAGTGGAGCGGGATCAATGCCTTGGCCACTGCTAGTAGGTGAGTGATCCTTTGTTTTAGATGGACGATACAGGTCTCTTGGTTTGGATAAGAAGACCATGTCTGGGGATATTTGAAAGGGCGACCTGTATATCTTCTGGATAACTGATTCTATTTGCTTCCAAAATATTTTTATGGTGTCGCATGACTCGCATGTGCACAAGATGTGCAAGTAGGAACCCCTGGCTCTCTGACATCTCCAGCACATATCTGTGTTGGATAAATTGTGTAAAAAGAGAAATTCAGGTGTCTTATACCATCGACATAGAAGCTTATAATGGCTCTCTTGCAGTCGTACACATCTGGAGAAACCTTGAGAATGTGTCAATATAAAATGGGCCTCTGTGTCTGATAAAACAAGACCTAGTTCCTTCTCCCAGGTGCTGAGAAAGATTGGTTTTGTCTGAGGGGGACCTAAAACAAAGTGTTGGTAAAGGTACGAGATTTTGCTGGTTTTGGGATGTTTTGTCAATATCAATTGCTAACACGCTGTAACGTCTCTCCCGGGGTGGCCATGACTAGGAATTTAGAGCAGATATACTTGAATTGAGCATAATAAAAGGATAAGGTCACCTCCGGTGTACCTGCAGGGAGAAATCCTCCTAAAGCCTACATAGAGGGGATAGTTAGTCCAGTGAAGGCCTCCCTTACCATCCAAGAACTTAAAGAACGCCACAGGCCCTCTTTAGCCACACCTGGGAAAGAGATAAAAGCAGGCAATAATGACATTGGTAACAAGGGTGATGGCTGTGGAGACAAAGTCGAGCCCATCGCTACCGGGCCTTGTAACTTTGGGTCTAAATACACATTCACTCTGGGCTTAGGATTAGGCAACCACATGTTCTTCAGATCGGGTCTACTACTATGTGGGGAGAAAATTGCAAATGGATCATCCTCTCTGCTTGGGAACATCCACTGTAACCATCTATTCAGCTGTACTGCTTTATAATAGGAAAATACGTCAGGTAGGCCTAGACCTCTAGAACCCCGTTTCCTAATCAGCATTGAGTGAGATATACGAGGTCTTTTATTTTTCCACAAGAACTTAGAAAAGAGGCTCTGAATCAAAGTGAAGAATGCAGAGGACAAGAGAATTGGGACCATTTGCAAAATATACAGTACTTTCGGCATGATGTACGTTTTTATCATGTACGTTTTCATCACGTTTTCAAGAAGGGCATTACAGAACTTTGTCAAGTGGGGCACCAAGCCAGGATCTCTACAATGAATCATAAGATTTTAGCATCTTAGTAAGTTCTACTAGTAGTGGAGAATAGTTCAGGTTACAGAGCTCTGATAAGTCTCCTGAGAGGCGTACTCCCAGGAAGGTAATGGAGGAAGAGGTCCATGAAAAATTAGTGCTGTACTTCAGTCTGGGAAGTAGAGGCTGAGGGACTGATAAATTTAGTATCTCTGACTTGGCCAGATTAACCTTAAAATTTGGCACAACACCAAATTCCTGCAATAACTGAGAAATCCAAGGTAGGCCGATTAATAGGTTTGTTGTTAAGATGAGCAAGTCATCTGCAAAAGCTAGAAACTTCAACTGTCTTCCACCTAGGGTCAATACTTGAATGTGATCTTGTTCCCTGACCACTTGAAGCAAAGTTTCCACCACCAGTACAAAGAGAGTAGGGGATAATGGGCACCCCTGCCTCGTACTATTTGTTATTTAGAAGGAGGGTGACAATGTGCCATTGATGTTGAGCTGGGCATGAGGGGCCTGGTAAAGCGAAAAAATTGCATGAATCAGTGGTTGTGGGAAGGCATATTTGTGGAGGACTGCTTCCATGTAAGTCCACTTGACTCTATCAAAAGCCTTTTCGGCATCAATTAAGGGGATCTTGGACATATGGGTTATGTGGACGGCATGAAACAAACGAGCTGAATTTGTTTTCATTCTCTACCCTGGACGAAGCCTACTTGTTCTGGGCCTACTAAGGTGGGGATGATAGGTCTGAGTCTATTAGCAAGTAGTCTGGCCCATATTTTTAAATCTTGGTTTAACAGAGAAATCGGTCTGTAACTACTGCATTCTGAGGGATCTTTACCATCTTTTGGAATTATGGTAATAAAAGCTTCTTGGGTTTGCCTGGGAAGGGAGCTTCCGGTAAGAAGGGCATTACAGAACTTTGTCAAGTGAGGCACTATAATCTCTCTGAAAGTCTGAAAATATTGAAGCGGAAAACCATCTGGTCCTGGGGTCTTTTTAGGAGAGAAACTACAAAGAACAGCTTGAAGTGCCTCCTCAGAGATTGAACGGATGAGGTCCGAGGCCATTGAGAAGGTTATGGTGGGCAATTTTAGGGAGTGTAAGAACTTCCGGGTTTTTCCCATATAGATCGACTCAGAGGCTTTAACCTCTGGTCCTCCTAAATTATATAATTTCGAATAAAAGAGGTGAAAGGCCCTAGCAATTTCATCTGTCACAGTCATAAGTTTGCCAGTATCAGTTTTGATTGCATGTATGAAAGACTTAGCTCTAGCCTTCTTAATTAGAGAGGACATCAGTTGACCACCTTTGTCTCCATGTGCGTATAGATGTTTAAAATATAAGTATTTTTTTGCCGATTGAGTCGAGAGATAGGTTTTGAGTTTGACCCTCAAGGTCTCTAATTCCTTCTGAACAGGGATAGCTTTGGATCTCTACTGGATTCTCTCAACAGCTGCAATTTGCTGCAGAATGCTATCCACCTCCTTTTGTTTTGCTTTTTATTTGTTTAGAGCCAAGAGCTATAAAAATTCTCCTAATCTAAGCCATATGTGCCTCCCAGACAATCAGTGCTTCTACCTCATCTGCAGAGTTTAGAGCGAAAAATTATTGTAGGTGTTTGCTCACTTCTTGGCGGGTATTGTCATTACTAAGATTGCACAGTTTCAAGGTTCTCTACTTGCTGGCCTATCTGGCGCAGGTCTGCCTTGATCTCTGCCAGCTCCTCCATCACTGGTCTCATGGCCTGGAGGATAATTTTTTAGTAATAGTGGCTGAAGCGGTCTCACCCATCGCTTTCAGGCATGCAATCTCTGTCGGAGTCTGCCTCAGGTTCTCCCATGCTCGCAGCCGCCATCTTGGATGAATCTCCGGTGGGCTGTATGTTCTGCTTTTTCCAGCATTTCTGGAGGTCCATGTGGCTAGCAGATAGCTTTGGGGAGTTCAATGGGTCCCCCGGATGTTCTCTTTTTGATCTCACCATTCTGAGAGGCTTTCGGCTTGTTATGAAGTGGCCCTGGGGTACACTCATGAGGGAGCTGCAGGCTCACGCATTCATCTCACACAGTGGCCAGGCTCCGCCCCCCAAAAAATACTATTTGAAACTTTTGACTCTCTCCTCATCCCTAAAGTGCAGGCGACTATCACAGACCTCTGTGCTGAAGATCTGGCCGCCTACTTAACAGATAAAATAAAAAACATCCGGCCTGAAATTCAAATCTTTTCCAGCCACTAAGTGTCATGAATCCCCTTCCCCCCAGCATCTTCTCTGGATCACTGTCAACGTTTGACCCAGAAGAAGAAGTATGTAGGCTCTTTTCTTATTCTCGTACTACCACATGCACTTCTGACCCCATTCCCTCTCACCTACTCCAGTCTGTCTCTCCAGCTGTCACCACTCACCTAACAAAAATCTTCAACAACTCTCTCTCTTCTGGTATCTTCCCCTCCTCTTTCAAACATTCTATCATTGCTCCATTATTAAAAAAAACTTCTCTTGACCTGTCTTGCACAACTAACTACACACTAGTTTTCAATTTCTCCTTCATCTATAAACTTCTGGAGTGTCTGGTCTACTTTTGCCTCATCAGCTAGCTCTCTGCTCACTCTCTCTCATTGATCCATTACAATCTAGTTTCTGCACCATACATGCTACAGAAACTGCCCCCACCAAAGTAACAAATGACCTTTGACAGCAAAATGCAATGGTGACTACTTTCTGCAGCTTTTGACACTGTAGACCACCATCTACTTCTCACCATGCTCCAATTTAAAAGACACTGCCCTCTCCTGTTTTTTTTTTTTCATATCTCTCTGAGTGTATCATTTGCTGTCTCAACTTCTTCTCCTCTCCCTCTTGCTGTTGGGGTTCCTTAGGGTTTAGTCCTTTGTCCACTCCTCTTCTCTTTCTACACAGCCCCAATCGGAAAGACCATCAGCAGATTTGGTTTCCAGTACCATCTCTATGCTGATGACACACAACTGTACACTTCATCCCCGGACATCACCCCTTTTGTATTTCAGAACACCAGTGACTGTCTGACCACTGTCTCTAACATCATGTTCTTTCGCTATCTGAAATTGAATCTTTCAAAAACTGAGCTTCTTGTGCTCTCTAAATCTACTAACCTACCTAAATCTGATATCTCCCTCTCAGTATGTGACATGATCATAACGTCTAGGCAGCATGCCCGCTGTCTCGATGTTACATTTGACACTGATCTTTCCTTCATCCTGAATATTCAATCTCATGCCTGCTTATGTCATCTGCACCTCAAAAATATCTCTAGAATCCACCCTTTCTCACTATGGAAACAGCAAAAACTCTCATTATTGCCCTGATCCATTCCCTCCTTGATTACTGTAAAATTCACTATTAATTGACCTTTGCCTCACCAGACTTTCCCCTCTCCAATCTATCCTTAATGCAGTAGTCAGGGTCAACTAACTGTCTAACTGCTACTCCGATGCCTCCGCCCTGTGCCAGTCATTACACTGGTTGCCCATAGAGTAAAGAATCTAATTTAAACTGCTCATTCTCTAATCTCTGTCTACCACCCTACCCCTGTTCTACGCTCTGCAAACGATTTACAATTGACATCCACCATTGTCCGAACCTTTCACTCCCGGCTTCAAGACTTCTCCTGAGCTGCACCAATTCTCTGGAATGCCCTACCCCAAGAAATTAGGTTAAATCACAGTTTAGGCAATCCCTAAAAACACATGATTTTATGGTGACCTTTTGTGACTTTTACCTTTTGTGTCACCCCTATAGATTGTAAGCTCTTGAGAGGAAGGCCCTCATTCCTCCTGATAATTGACTTGTCTCTTTCTATGCTATGATGTATATAACTTTGTACATGAACCCCTGAATTGTAAAGCGCTGCGGAATATGTTGGCGCTATATAAAAAAATATTATCATTGTTCAACTGCTGCTACATTCATAGTTAATCTGTTACTTTATAGATAGACTTACTGTGCTTCAGTATTGAGGGGGCAGTCTAGTCTATCGCCATGTGCATCTTATTCAACTGCTGCCACATTCGTAGTTATTCCATTACTTTACAGATAGACTTACTGTGCTCCAGTATAAAAGGACAGTCTAATATATTGCTGCATGCATCTTGTTCAACTGCTGCCACATTCTTAGTTAATCCGTTACATTTATGATACAGTTAGTGTACACTATGGCCAACAGACATTTCCCTGAGCCCTCCAAAGGAACAGGCAGTGGCAAAATGCTGTTGCCTGTAGCAGCAGAAGAAGGGGGGTGGTAGCAGCCGCAGCAACAGGCCAGAGCTGCTACTGTCATCCGGCGGTCGTGTTTTGACCAACAATCCAGCTATACTGGACTGGTTGACTCACTCTTCAACGTCATCTCAAGTGACACACAGCCAGGAATCAGGGGGTTTTCTCTGACACCATTCTTGGGTGCCATGGCTCAGGAACTGTCTCTTGCTTTTGCTGCTCCTTCTGCTAGCCAAGTGATGTATGCTGCCAGCTCTGCTCCACTTTTCAGCAAGGATGAGCTTTGTGAGGACAGTCAGCAGTTACAGACCAGAACAGACTTGGAGGAGAGGTCCGCGATGGACTCCTCTAGGCGTGCAACTACCAATGATGAAAGTCAGATGGGAGCACATGTTGCAAGATGTCAGGGACATGTGCAAGAGACAGGTGAGGGATACTAAAGTGATGACAAAACATATGTAGATGATGATGGAGCTGATTGCACATGGGAGCTAGGTGGAGAGGGGGCATCATTATCAGGGGATGAGGGTAGCAGCATGCTTGTGAGAAAGCAGGGTGAAAGCATGCCTGTGAGAAAACAGGGTGGAAGAATGCCCGTGAGAAAGCAGGGTGGAAGCAGTGGTAGATCTGCAGGCAAATGCGGGACGGATACACCGTCTGCTACTCAGGAACACACTAGCAGTGCACAGGTTTATAAAAGTAGCAGCAGGTAGGCATCAGATAGTGGTGGATGGAAAATGCCATACTCGACAGTGTGGGAATTTTCCACCATGTAGCTGGGGGAGGTTAGTGTGGCAGTATGCAGGGTATGTGGGCAGAATGTGAGGCTCAGCCAAGGTGCTAATCTTGACACAAGCAGTTTTTTTCAACTGCCTACTGAAGAAACTACTGAGCATCAGTGGGAGATTCAGCAGAACCTCCACAAGCAGGTGGTGGCATACTTGGACTGCACCCTGTCACCGATGAGCCAAGATCCCCTGGACTACTGGGCATGCAAACTTGAAGTAAGTGTGGCCGCAATTGGCTGAGTTTGCCATGGGCGTGCTTTCCTGCCCAGCCAGTAGTGTGGCAGGTAGCATAGTTAACCCTAAGACAACTCTACTTTCCTTCCAAAATCTTGAGAGACTTACCTTCATAAAGATAAATCAGGCGTGGATCAACCAGGATTTACAGACACCGGTGCCTGATGCAACAGAATAGATCATTCTGCCACTATTGATCATACTGTAGTGTGCTTCCACACCAGAATATTCAGCAAAATGGGCCATTACTTCTGGCCATGTGCTACTGCCACCATTCTGATACTGCCACCCACCTGCTGCCTCTACTGCCATTCCTACAACCGCATGCATCCGACATGAATGGATCCGGTTGTATTATGTATTATATAGCCAAGACGGATCAGTCATGAACTCCATTGAAAGTCATGAACTCCATTGGGGGATGGATCCGTTTTCTATTGTGTCAGAGATAACGGATCGGTCC
This sequence comes from Bufo bufo, assembly GCF_905171765.1. Taxonomy (NCBI): domain Eukaryota; kingdom Metazoa; phylum Chordata; class Amphibia; order Anura; family Bufonidae; genus Bufo; species Bufo bufo. The sequence goes on along the minus strand of NC_053390.1, from coordinate 404,054,981 downwards.
CCATTGACTTACATTGTGTGTCAGGACGGGTCTGTCTTGCTCCGCACCACATTGCGGACAGAAAAAGGGCAGGCATTCTGACCCCGTCAAGGCATACTGTAATTTTGGACTCTTGGTCCCCTAAGAAGCCACAGTTTTTTTTCAAATGTTTTTATCCCATAACACTGTGTGTGTTTATACACCATCTACCACTGATAAATGACAGTTCTTGAAAGCTTTGGAATATGAAACAGCATAACATGCCAAATGCTGTTTTTTTAGCACCGTCAAACGTGCGCTTACACATAGCCATATTTGTTAATGTCACTCAGACATGATTTACTATTGCTGTCATTGTGTTCAAGAGAGTAGGAAGGGAGGGTAGAAAAAGCAAAAATCCATAAAAAAATTAACATAACAGATAACATGTTTTCCTAATGTTTCTGAGTCCTAGGAAACTAGGGTGTTATATACCAATTTCCACGGCAATTGGAGCCAATCTGGTTTGGCTTAAAATGGTTTTGGTCCGAACTGAAAAAAAATTGGGGGTATTATTACTACTGGAGGCACTATTTTTTCAGCAGCATAGTGTATAGTTCTGCAGCACAACCAAGTATCAAAGTGCAGCATAGTATACTGCCCCAGTAGAACCAAATGCCATTGTAAAGGGGGAATATTAATCACCAATATTTATGCAAATATCGATAATTAATATTCATAAATGGGAGCAACCATCTAGTGATAACTCCGCCTATTTATGCCTTTATATAATAATAACAATACCTTCGCTATGCTTTACACTAAATCACTACGCTAGCTGCATGCGCCTTACTAAACTAACTATCGCCAATAACTACACGCCACACAGATAGTTATAAACCAAACACAGTATTTATTACTAACAATACACTATGCACGCAATACTAACAATACAGCACTAAATATACAGTCCTAAACTACACTACACGTTCCCAATTCCACCCATCAACTAACTAGACAATTCACACATACAAGGAATAACAGCCCACCCCACCTGACTATTCACTGTCCCTACGGGGTACGACGAGGGTTAATGGTGGCCTCACAGGGGTGTAAACCGACCACAAACACAAAGGGTTAACAATGGGGATAATATCAGAACTGTACAGCAATGCAAGGGTAAATACCCTGCAAGTGTACAGTGAGGGGGGGGGGGGGTGTGGCAGGGTTTGAGCAGGGGTTACCACCAGGATACAATGAGGCAAGGGTTTAGGGGATCAGGGTGAACACGGCAAGGGTAAGGGGTTACAGGAACTGTACAGCAATGCAAGGGTAAATACCCTGCAAGTGTACAGTGAGGGGGGGGGTGTGGCAGGGTTTGAGCAGGGGTTACCAACAGGGGTTAATCAGGGTAGGGGAAGGGTTACAAACAAGGATACAATAAGGCAAGGGTTTGGGGGATCAGGGTGTCCAGTAACACGGCAAGGGTAAGGGGTTACAGGACCAGGGGTGATATGTGAGGGGTAGGTAGGGGCTACACAGGTATACTTAGGCCTTATCCAGGTGGTCATCATGAAGCTGCTCTCTCCCCTGCATCTCTGAATCTAGTCTGGTTGCAAGAGAAGGCACCTCTGTCCGGTTTGGGGTTTTATAGCCCAAAAGCAACCCCCTCCTCCTTCCTCAGGCATGTGACATCATAGTGTGCCTTAGTCCCCCCTCCTAGTCCCAAAAATGCTGGGAGTAATGGGCATGGCCATGGGGCAGAGGTGTGGAAAACAGGTTATGATGTCTCTGGTTAGAAGGCCCTCTCACGAACGGTGCCAGAGAGTCTGATTGTAAGGGGCCTGAACAAAAGGGGACTAGATATTAATCAGCTGTTATTCTACAGGCTATCAGCACAAGTTTTTCTCTAAACAATTCTGTTGATAACAGTTGGAATTGCATATATGCATATATATATCCACAGATGCTTGGGGCACATCTATAAACACATACAAAACCCGGGGTATGAATGGGCAGCAATAAGCCCACATACATACTGTCATGCTGACATAAGTGTATATACATACACACGTGTGCAAATACATACACACATATCTATATATACACACACCCTCGCATATATCTGGGGCATCACATACAGGGGACATGCATATGTCCCCACTTGCCATACAGGGCCAATATATACACGGTCATACAGGAAATATATACTAACTATAAGGGGACACATATAAGGGGGCACATATATATACTAATATAAGGGGGATTATAAGGGGGCACAGCTTCCAGGGACCACATATTTCCCACAAGGGCCACCATGAGCCCCTGGGGATCACCATGGGCAGACGTGCGCAGATGCTGGGCACATCTGCGCACATCACCCCATGATGCGGTGGTTAATGTATGCATATATATACCATACATGCCCGCACGTGTTTGCAGGCATGCATGGATATATATGCATACGTCTCAACCCTTCCTCAACAGCCATAGTGCAGAACAAAATACTTCCTCAACAGAACTATATACCACAGTGCAGGACAAAATACTACATCAGCAGAACCATATAACACAGTGCAGGACAAAGTACTACCTCAGCAGAACCAAACACCACAGTGCAACAAGAAGTTCTGCTGGGGCAGTATATTCTCTTGCATGATGAAATTTGGTTCTGCTGGGCAGTATTTTGTGCTGAAATTTGCTATTTAGTGCTGCTGGGGCAATTTATTGTACTGTGTTGTGGTATTTGGTGCTGCTGGGACAGTATTTTGTGCTGCACAGGAATATTTGGTTTTTGCACATAGAAAATTTAAAAACAAATTAGCACATATCATAAAAGTGATGCCCTTCAATCAGACTTGGTCCGTTTCACCAGGGGCTATGTAAGTACAATAAATTCTTCAGTTTGAATCTCTGGTGTTACGATTCTTAACTATCAATGTCTTCCTTTTTGGCTTTTGTAAAAGCAAAAGGGAGAAGGGGGATTTTAGTGTGGTGGCCAGAGTCATTGAACCTGTGAATAATTGTGTTGAAGGTGGAAGTCTTGCAGGAAATCTCCTAAGACCCCTGAGTGATCCTTGGATGATCTTCAGCAATTGCACAAGTCTGGTATTTATACAGTATGATATCCAATTGTTCAACACTGCTAATAATCAGAAACTGGAGCACAAATTTAGTTCTATTGATATGAGGTTTAGCAGGAAAGAATTCACAGTGTGATAATGAAAATTTAGTAACCCTATGCACAGATTTTTCCGTTTCAACACACTGTCCTCGTGGAATGAATGAGATGCTTGTTTGTGCCCCAATTACAGTCCCATGTTCTGGTTCTCTTATCTGTGATCACAGTATCAAATACGATTGAAGTCTTTGTTATCATCCAGGTAGCTATTATTCACTTTGAACATCACTCAAATCCTCAGAACACCAACAGAGCCCCATTGCTGCTAGAAATCTTTTTGTATTAAACAATAGATGGTTTCAATGCTCATTTATTTCAGTTTTGATAAGCAGGGTGCTGCTAATGGAACTGTCCCTCAAATAGTAAGCTATTAATAATTACTGGAAACATTTCAAACAGTTTTTACTTAAAAAAAGTGAAGTTGTAAGTTAAATGCTGCTCCGTTTGAGCTTCATAGCTCCTGGACTGTCTTCACTGGAGTTCCGGTCGCTGCTTGTCAACCTCCACATGGAAGGGCATGTGTGCTAATACCGAGTCCAGCGAGTAAAGATACAATCTAAATCAGGGTCAGTAGAAAAACACCTAGTTCCAGCAATTGTAATAACCCTTAAAGGGTTTCTATCACTTCGTATGCCATAATTAGCTCTCAGACACTAGCGATCCGCTAGTGTCTGCTCTGGCCAACCATCCTAATATAAGAGCTTTTTGGGCAGCCGTTTTGCTAAAAAAATAACTTTTATAAATATGCTAATGAGCCTCTAGGTGCTATGTGGGCGTCATTAGCACCTAGAGGCTCCGTCTACCTTCATACACAGCCGCCGCCCAGCGCGTCCCTCCAGCCCGCCCATCTCCTGATGAATGCGATCCTCCGTGTGACGCAACGGACGAATTCTCGCGCATGCGCCGTGCGCGGCTGTATTCGGCGCATGCGCAGAGAATGTCTGACCGCTTCCCTGCTCAGACATCTCCACTGCGCCTGTTCCTTGGAGCACTATGACGTCATCGGCGCAGGCGCAGTGGAGATGTCTGAGCAGGGAAGCGTCAGACATTCTCTGCGCATGCGCCGAATACAGCCGCGCACGGCGCATGCGCGAGAATTCGTCCGTTGCGTCACACGGAGGATCGCATTCATCAGGAGATGGGCGGGCTGGAGGGACGCGCTGGGCGGTGGCTGTGTATGAAGGTAGACGGAGCCTATAGGTGCTAATGACGCCCACATAGCACCTAGAGGCTCATTAGCATATTTATAAAAGTTATTTTTTTAGCAAAACGGCTGCCCAATAAACAGTTATATTAGGATGGTTGGCCAGAGCAGACACTAGCGGATCGCTAGTGTCTGAGAGCTAATTATGGCATACGAAGTGATAGAAACCCTTTAAAACTGATAAGCTTTAATTAAATTCCTTAAAAATAGGACACACTTTATGTTTTCTATGTTTGGGGTGATTCATATACCTTGATGCACTGTGTACCTTTGACTGTAACCTTGCAGCATTAGGGCTGTATACAAAGTCCATCAATTTACCCTATGTCTATAGGTGAGTGTATATGTACTGTGTCTTTCTCATTTACAGTTTTTTACTGACAGGCACCTATTCTACCCTCTATCACTATCTCATTGCTAGGGTGGAGTTAGGACTGTGTGAGTCCAGGTTCGAGGACAGGGAGTCCCCACCTTTAGGGGTCATCCCTGGGCTGAGCACGAGACTAGGGTGAGAATGTAGGGACAGCTTTCCCCACCCGTCAGTATATATCTATATAGCTGCCTGCGGTAGATTTATCTGGGACTATCTAAGTGATTTTTGTTCCGTGTGTCCTATTTTTAAGGAATTTAATTAAAGCTTTTCAGTTTTAAGGGTTATTACAATTGCTGGAACTACATGTGTGCTAATACAGTGAGGATGTGTCCCCAAGGTGTATATGACCTAGCAGTAACTGACTGCAGTGGTGCACATGACCCTGTACATGAATGGAAGTCTATATACAGGAACCTGAAATCTGTTTAAGACAGCAAAGGAGCCAGGAAGCCAGAACCGAACGAGTGGGGTTAGGTAAGGTATAAATATTAGAGATGAGCGAATCAAAGCTGACGAAGTGGAATTCGATCCGAATTTCAGGAAAAATTCAATTCGCAACGAATGCAAATTTCCTCGCGCTTCGTAGTAATGATTCACATTTTTCCTAAAATGGCCACACGTGTGAGGACTGAGGACATGGGGCAAGGAACTCAGGGAAGGTAAGATCACCCAGATTGACATGCATGCATGCAGCCAATCAGTAGCCACCCAGCACTGTGATGTCACAGCCCTATAAATACGGCAGCCATTTTAGATTTTGCCATTTTCCAGCATTCTGAGTGCAGGGACAGACGTGGGAGGGCGCTAGGGACAGCAATTGAAAAACCTTGATTGTGCAAAAAAAATGAAAAAATGATTTATAAGTAAAGGGAAAGGATAGGGAGGAATCATTTCACAGCATCTTAGTGCAGGGAGAGATGTCAGAAGGCGCTAGGGACATTGATAGGAAAGCGATTTGCAAGTGCAGGGAAAGATTATTTGGGGATCCAAATAGCCATTAGACATTTGTGTCATTCCAGCTATTTGTTCTTGGGGTGCAAGTACAATGTTGAAAAGCCTTTAGTGGCTTATATCTGTGGAATAAGAAAAATATATACGCGCTTCACTGCTGCAGTTGTTTTCTGGTGAAAGCGTATAGGGGTGTATTTCATTAAAAAAAGGAAAATATATATGCACTGCACTGCTGCCGTTTTCTCTGTTGAAAGCGTATAGGGGCATATTTCATTAAGAAAAGGATAATCTATACGAACTTCACTGCTTAATTTTTTCCTGGCGAAAGCGTATATGGGCGTATTTCATTAAATAAGAATAATCTATACGCACTTCACTGCTTAATTTTTTCCTGCTGAAAGCGTATAGGGGCATTTTTCTGTAACAAATAGAAAAATCTATATGCACTTCACTGCTTAATTTTTTCCTGGTGAAAGCTGTTGTGGAAATTTTATTAGGATGTGTTTCTAATATATTGTGTATTGTCATCATGTCTCTCAGTGTCAGGGTAAACCATTGGAGTGGATATCTTCCTGTGTATGTCCTGTCACAGCTGCTGGGCGCAGAGGTCTCCGTCGGCGAATGGTCCATGTGCTAAGCACTGGGCTGTGGGCCGGGGTAGACTGATGTGTTCAGAAGAGCAGTGTTTTGTTGGCTGATGTATGGATGCCGGCTAGGGCCCCCGCGCAAGACGCGGATTTATTGGCTTGACGTGGATTCATTTGTTAAGAGAACAATATATGAAAGGAACGTGCATTTGTTGTCTCTAGTGCGCCTGATCAGCCGCTGGAGATAATGACGTTGTCCTGTAAATAAACATGCATGAGGATCATAGTAACTTTATCTGGCATTGATCACTGAGCAAGGCTAGATAAAGTTCGCTCCAGTGGTTATAGGATACATGTGTTTGTTAGCTGGCTATGTTATTTTAAATGATGGTGTCTTGTCTTCCTATGTCATCACTTCCTGTATGTCATCACTTCCTGCATCCTTGTTACATGAAGTAAGTGGTCGGGTGATGGGCCAGCCCCTTTTCTATTGTTACTGTGACTAAATAAAAGGTGAGCAGACTGTGGAGGAGAGGAGTTCTCAGCAAAAACTCAAAATGTAGTGGTAGGTTGTGGTGGCTCACTAGCAAGTAGTTGAGGTATGGTGCTGCAAGCTCATATAGAGGGAATCACCCCACCCTCTCTTAAAGGCAAATGTAGTAATAGAGTAATGAGCGAGCACTCATACACTTGGCAACCAAATTGACATGTGCAGAAAATATTTATTATATCCCCATAAAATACAAGTAATAAAATTTATAAGAACAATGTAGCAATAATATACATTACAATCACATATATTGTGGTAGATATGATCAACACTATATTCATATGACTCAATAGTGTCGATAAATTCAATAATATATATCACACCAAGAAACTTCAAGTATATGCTGTTATTTGGGAAAGAGGGGGTATTATCTTCTAGCGCTCTATCCCAATTTGGGAAACTGAATGTCACTGAAAATGTTGTAGGTGTATTCACTGGGAGCGCAATATGTTCATAAAGTGTCCACAGGAATCCTGATAATGTGAAAAGTCTCTTTTAGCATATCCTTTCATGGTCTATATGAGCTTTGGATTGAAGAAAACTTTAAATCGATATTTGGCTTACCGTCTAGCTTCTGCTGTCTCCCTATTGCTTCAATGGAGCTTTAAATATTTGCCGGCTTATTCAGTCGCTCCATACAGCAAGCTGGTTTAAATTTCGCGGGAGTTCCAAAGATCGCAGGAGTTGCCACTCTGTTCCGCAATTTCCTTTGGTGCAGCTTTCAACGATAAGAATAGTTAATCCTTTACTGTAGAGATTTTCTTCTGTATGGCCATACAGTATTATCGGAGGCTTTTCAATGCAGGTACATCACTTGTTTCACCATACGCGTTACGGGTAGATTCACTCTCCCTTCCTCAGTGGTCAGGGAGAGTGGTCAACTCAAAATGGTAACACCTGTGTCTGACTCTGACTGCCGTTGAGAGATTTGCCTGTCCTTACACAAAGTTTGATGAGAGCGGATTTCAACTATTAATATTTCTACAAAGATGGCGAGCACAGTTAGGGAGATAATTTTTTGCCCGTTATCAGCAGAACTTAAAGGAGACAGCTTAATTTTCAAAAAGCAAAAAAGGGCCGGCTTAAGGTAATAAAATCCTTTTCCTTACTCTCATTTTTGAGAACATTTTTCTCTTTGTGTACTCCAATCTGCTGATATCAGGAAAAAAATCTGCTGAAAGAACCTTTGGTGTATGTGGTTGTTATCTGCTGCGTCAAGGGGTGTAAGGACAGGGTAAGTGCTTTTCCGTTGTGTTGATTGTACAGAGATTGTACAGAGATTGTGATGTGTGTGCTGAGCAGTACAGAGTATTGTGTTTTTTTTGTAACTTCTTAACTTTTATATTATTGTGATTTTGTAAGAGGTGATTTTATAGAGGTTTATAGAGGCAGCAATTTGTTTTAGTGTTTGTACATTAGAGACAGCATTTAAAGAGTATTTTTATATTGTTAGCCTGTAAATCACCCGCAGAGTGGAGGTTTGCTCTGGTTTCGGGGGTGGGGAACAGGGAATATAGAAACTGTTTTGTTTAGTTTTCCTATTGCTGGATATTGTAGATACCATTTTATTTTCCTTTGTATGTGTGAAGGCCATGTGGGTTTGTCGGCCATTTTATTTCCTTTGTGTGTGTGCAGGCCATGTGGGTTTGTCGGCCATCTTTGATGTCCTTTGTGTGTGTGAAGACATGAGGTTTTGTCGGCCATCTTGGTTAGTTTGGTGCTGCAGGTTTTAACAAGGAATTCCTTTAAGTTTGAGCTGGTTCATTTTTAGTTTTGGTGTCTATGGAAACCAATTTGGTTGTTTTTGCCTCAAATGTCATTTTTGTCCAGAATAGTTATCTTGTCTTTTTGTAACCTTTCTATGTACAGTTTAATTTTGTGTTGGTAAGTTTTGTGCTGGATATAGGTTGAGTGTTCGGTTATGGTATAGCTCAGTGACCAGTCTGATACAGGAATCATTGTGTGAACATTAGTGGCAGTTTAGCGGTGAAATCGTCCTATAGTTGATTCTGCTTAATGTTTGTATATCTGTGGTAGTTACACAGAATTGTAGACTTGTTTGGCATAATTAATACGGGTACTGCAGTGTAGAAAGGTTCTGTGCCAAAAGTATTGGGACAACTCCTAGAAATTGGTACCAGTGTTTTGTTTTCTTGTGCAATGGAATGTATTTTTAAAGAAGTTGCAAAGTTGAAGGACACGGCGGCCATTCTTCAAGCTATGCAGGGATCTACTGATCCATGGCTGCAGGCTCAGAATTGTGTAGCAAACCTGATCGATACCAAAAAATGGCGCAAAAGGAAAGGCAAGTATGCTCAGATTTTTGCTGCTGGGTGGATAGCGGATAAATATCAGGAGTCTTGTAGGCTGAAGCTGAGTTTGGAAGGAGAAGTGGAAAATTTTAAAAGTGGAAATTGTTAAATTGAGAACTCTTGTTCAGCAGGCAGCTGAAGCTAGCGCTAATTATGAATGTACTGTGAGGTGTAATACTGAGCTGCGCAAAGAGAATGAATGGTTGTCTGAAAGCCTGACGCTTGCACAGGGTGCTGTAAGGGAATTGTCTGCTCTCTGCAGGAGGACAGAGGATGAGCATTCTCAGTGCTTAGTGCAGTCAGAGGCATTGAAGCAATCGTTAGAGAGTAATGTGTCTAGGATTAGAGGAAATGTATGGGCTGTAAGCATGGAGAAATCTGAGGACTGTGGGCTGCATAGTGGATCCGACTCAGGGATGGAGATGGACAATGTGTCTGACCCTGGAGTTGGAAGTGTTAACACAATGGCAGAAGATTCCTCAAATGAGTCCATGGTAAGTGGACTCAATACAGATAGTAGTGTGGGATCTAGTCATGCTGGGGTGATTAATATTGTGCAGCAAATCAAATCACCATGTGCCCAGACAAGATATTGTGCAGGGAGACAAGCTATTCGTTGTTTTGCATGCAGGAAATCTGGGCACATTGCACGATATTGTGACGTCGCTAATGGCAACAGACACAGGTATGTTAAGTAACCCAGAACCACACCTAGAAGTAAAGTGGTTTATTCAGCAAGGTGGGTTAATGGTCCCAGACATGGTTCTTTGCAAAGGCAGTGAACCCAGGGACAGCCAAGGTCATTGATCAATGAAGCAGATTTTAAATCCCAATATGAACGGTTAAAATGTGAAAATGTGAAGCTCAGAGAGGAAAGAGATCGGTTCCTGGAATTCAGTAGAGTTTCTAATTTTTGTGTGCCAGAGTAGGGTAAATTAAGGTCTTTATAAACCATTTTAACTCTAAGACCTAATTTGAATAGATTTTTCCATTCCCCTAAAAAAACAAAACGGTCTTGGGACCTTGTAATGTTAAATCCTGTTTCTTTGGTAAAATGAATCTGAAGCTGGTTTGGGGCTGGGCAAAGTAAAATTTCAATGACTGGGTGGGTAGAAATTCTCCTGCTCATGGTTTCAGGTGAACCCTCCAAGACATTGATTTGTTAATTCAGTCCTATACAGTTGTATGTTTTCCAAGGTTTTTTTTTTTTTTTTTTTGTATGTGAGGTTTGATTTTAAGTTAACATTTACTGAATCTCAATGTAAATAGCAAGACTTCCTGTAACTGAAGTTTTCTACGTTTTCTTTTACTAACCCATTTTTATTTTTTAGGTTTTTATTGATGTAATCAAGTTTTTTTCAGTTTTTCCTTTTTACTTACCCATTTTTATTTTTAGTCTATTATTCAGTTTTTCCTTTTTCATATTTGGCGCTTTTCTCTTTATTTTTCTCTTTTTCTTTCTCTCTCTCTCTTCTTTGTAGATTTGGTTGGGAGTACTAGGGGTCTCGTGATATTGTGTGGGAACTACTGTCTGAATTCAAGGGTTGCTGCTGAGCGAGAGGTTTTTGATCAGTCACTGCAAAAAGGGCTTTGTGTGCTGTTCAGCTTGACTATTTAGAATAATATAGGAAAAGGAAAGTGAGTTGAGCTTTTTTTAAGGAGACAAGGTGATATATATCACCCGGGCATACCAATAGCTGTGTGAGTAACCCCTTTCCCCACAGGAGTACTGTGTGTTTATTTCCTGTGCGCCCCTCATCCCCACAGAAGGTACTGTAGTTTTGTGGGATCCTTCAGTTGTGAGCAAGGTATTACGGTCAACCTTACTAATGAAACCCCCAATCTCTTTAATAACACCCATAGACCAGATTATATCTGCTGGAAAGAAGGGTGTGACGTTCAGACTCAGGGAGCGATCCCTCAGTCTATTCAGTTATTACTGGAAGCCCGTGACCGTCAGAAGTTCTTGTGTGGAGTTGACGGGTCCATACTATTTCCTATGTGGCTTAGCCGCTTATAGGGTAATTCCCCCTAATGCCAGAGGTTCATGTGTCCTGGGGAAGCTTGTCCCTGTATCTTACGTCGCAGCTGATTGGGAGAAACTGATGGTGTGGAAGGAGGTAAGAAGGGTAGGGAGAGCTGGAAGGGAGTTGTTTTCTGGCTGGACGGGATGGGGAGTTGGACTTATGAAGCGATTGAACAATTTCTTGTCCATAGTGGATGAGATGTTCAAAGAACCCATTGAGGCAGTGAGAGAGATCACCAAGAAACGACAGTAGAACGTCCAAAGGAGGGTTTCTGTGAATTAGATGATGGTTATGCCTGGCTAGCAGACACCATTGTCAAGGGTCAGGCCCATACTGACAGGAGCAGGGCAGAGGCGGAGCTATGACTAGTGAGGGTTGGAATCCTTTTTAAAGCTTTGGGAGGTCTTGGAGCTCACTGGCAGTGAAGTCCGTATACATTTTTCTTATTGCTAATGAAATACGCCCCTATACGCCTTCACCAGGAAAAAATTAAGCAGTGAAGTGCGTATAGATTTTTCTTTTTGTTACTGAAATAGGCCACCAAACGGTTTCACCAGGAAAAAATTAAGCAGTGAAGTGTGTATAGATTTTTCGTTTTGTTACAGAAATACGCCCCTGTACTCTTTCACTGGGAACAAATTAAGCAGTAAAATCCGTATAGATTTTTATTATTGCTAATGAAATATGCCCCTATACGCCTTCACCAGGAAAAAATTAAGCAGTGAAGTGCGTATAGATTTTTCTTTTTATTACTGAAATAGGCCAACAAACGTTTTTACCAGGAAAACATTAAGCAGTGAAGTGTGTATAGATTTTTCTTTTTGTTACAGAAATACGCCCCTATACGCATTCACTGGGAACAAATTAAGCAGTGAATCACTGCTTAATTTGTTCCCAGTGAAAGCGTATAGGGGCGTATTTCTGTAACAAAAAGAAAAATCTATACACACTTCACTGCTTAATTTTTTCCTGGTAAAAACGTTTGTTGGCCTATTTCAGTAATAAAAAGAAAAATTTATACACACTCTACTGCTTAATTTTTTCCTGGTGAAAGCGTATTTCATTAACAACAAGAAAAAACTATAAGCACTTCACTACTTAATTTTTTCCCGCTTAAAGCGTATAGGGACGTATTTCTGTAACTAAAAGAAAACTTTATACACACTTCACTGCTTAATTTTTTCCTGGTGAAAGCGTATAGCGGCGTATTTCATTAGCAACAAGAAAAATCTATATGCACTTCACTGCTTAATTTTTTCCCAGTGAAAGTGTATTGGGGCATATTTCATTAACAGCAAGAAAAATCTATAAGCACTTCACTGCTTAATTTTTTCCTGGTAAAAGCGTATAGGGGCGTATTTCTGTAACTAAAAGTAAAATCTATACACACTTCACTGTTTAATTTTTTCCTGGTGAAAGCGTATAAGGGCGTATTTCATTAGCAACAAGAAAAATCTATACGCACTTCACTGTTTAATTTTTTCCCGGTGAAAGTGTATTGGGGCATATTTCATTAACAGCAAGAAAAATCTATACGCACTTCACTGCTTAATTATTTCCTGGTGAAAGCGTATAGGGGCGTATTTATTTAACAAAAAGAAAAATCTATACACACTTCAATGCTTAATTTTTTCAAGGTAAAAACGCTTGTTGGCCTATTTCAGTAACAAAACGAAAAATGTATTTGCACTTCACAGTTTTTTTCTGGAGAAAACGTATAGGGGCGTATTTCATTAACTACAAGAAAAATCTATACGCACTTCACTGCTTAATTTTTTCCCGGTGAAAGTTTATAGGGGCGTATTTCTGTAACAAAATGAAAAATCTATACACACTTCACTACTTACGGTAATTTTTTCCTGGTGAAAGCATTTGTTGGCCTATTTCATTAACAGCAAGAAAAATCTATACGCAATTCACTGCTTAATATTTACTGGTGAAAGAATTTGTTGGCCTCTTACAGTAACAAAAAGAAAAATCGATACACACTTCACTGTTTAATTTTTTCTGGTAAAAGCGTATTGGGGAATTTTTTTTGTAACAAAAGAAAAAATCTATACACACTTCACTGCTTAATTTTTTCCCGCTGAAAGCGTATAGGGGCGTATTTCATTAACAACAAGAAAAATCTATATACACTTCTCTGCTTAATTTTTTCCTGTACTACAAGAAAATTATGTTCTTAGTTCTTTCTGCAATTATTTTTTGGTGAAATCTTATAGGGGCGTATTTCAGTACAACAAGAAAAATATATTTGTCGCTTTTAGGGGTGTTTTAATTTGCGTTTAATTTATTTAGTTCATCTAAAAATATGCCAGGCAGAGGTCGAAGCAGACTAAAGGAGTGTGGCAGCAGGAGTCGCAGCGAGAGGCCTGAACTCCCAGTGTCATCTAGCGGTCGTGTTTTGACCTGCAACCCAGTGGTTCTTGATTGGTTAACTCGGTTATCCAAGTCATCCCAAGTGACCTCAGACACCCCCAGCCAACAGTCGGTGGGTTTATCAGACACAACCCTTAGTTGGCATGGCCCGGGAACAGGCCCTGTGCCCTCATCTGTCCTCAACCTGCCTCTGTCCTTTGCTGTTCCATCACCCACAGAAGAATTGCATGCTGTGGGCTCAGCTCCCCTATACAGCGAGGACGATCTACTAGAGGACAGTCAGCCGCTACTGGCAGGCCAAGATCTGGAGGAGACATCCACCGCTTCCTCCACTAGGTGAACAAGTAGTGATGAGGAGAGTGGCATGTGAGGTGGTGTTGCAAACGGTCAAGCTCCTGACCCAGAGACCGTTGAGGAGGACATCAGTGATGTGCAGACATTACTCGATGATGATGAAGCTGATTGCACTTGGGAGCCAGGTGCAGAAGGGGCTTCATCATCATCAGGAAAAGAGGGTGGCAGCTTGCCTGTGAGGCAGCGGCGGAGCCATCAAGTCGATAGGGTGGCCGGGAGTCAGGAGAGTCGCAGTAGTGGGAAGTCAGGAGCCAAACGGGCACGGGGTAGACCACCTGCTTCGCAGCAGCCTACAAGCCCGGGGAGTAGTGGTGCAGGGGTTCACAGAGGCAGCAGAGGTAGCAGTCAGTCAGTGCAGACTGTTGTGGAGAAAATCACCTACTCGGCGGTGTTGCCGTATTTTGTGAAGCTGCCTGAGGAGGTGAATGTGGCCATATATAGAATCTGTGGGCAGAAAGTGAAACGTGGCCATGGTGCCAATGTTGGGACTACGGCCCTGCGTCAACATATGAAGCGTCGCCATACAGTGGCCTAGGAGAACCTTGGCTCCGATGTGATGGTCCAGCCTGCCGCAGCAACCACTGGCATGCCCCCGGTTTCTGCCAGTCAAGGCTCCATCACCTTAGCCGAAGGGAGCTGTCTGTCCCTCCCATCATCTGCTGCCTTATCCACACTCTGTCACCTTGCCACTCTGTGGTATCCTGATGCTCCTGCTGGTGCCAGTGGCGTAACTACCGGGGAAGCAGGGGAAGCGGCTGCTTCGGGGCCCGGGCTGACAAGGGGCCCGGCACCCGGGAGCATGCCCCGTCTATCCCTGCAGAGCTCAACATTCACAGACAACATATGGGGGTCCCTCAGCTCCGCACCCCCCCTCCCAATATACCAGACATAGGGGCTACGTGGCCGTGGCCGTGCCCTGCCGCTCAGTGTAGATGCTAGATCCTTCTAAGCTACAGGACCTTTGATGATGTCATGACCATGTGACCAGTCATGTGGGTGGGAGGAGCCAGGCTGTGGGCTGGTAGCGCCTTTATGATCCATTCCTCATCCGCTCCTGACTTTGGCTTGAACATATGAGGTTAGCACCCTAGGACTTAGAATTCCGGGTCCTTAGAGGTTAATGCCGGCTTGTGTAGATGACTGTATGGCCTCATTCACACAATGCAGATTTAGTCAAATCTGCAAACAAGATGTACAGCGTATAGCATAGCTGTGTGTGTCTGCCTACCCAGAGCAGCTGTGTGTGGGGTGCATGCAGCAGAGCTGAGGTTGCTTGTATAATGTGCACAGCACAGCTGTGTATGTAAAATGTGCAACACAGTGATATATAATGTGCCACTCAGAGTTGTGTGTGTAGCAGAGCTGTGTATGTAAAATGTGCAACACAGTGATATATAATGTGCCACCCAAAGCTGTGTGTGTGTGTGCGCATGTAGCAGAGTTGTGTATGTAAAATGTGCAAAAACCCTGATGCTCTCAAAAAGAGCAAGCAATATAAAACATTGTAGTTTGAAACCTTTTACCCCTTAAAGACCGTTTTCATTTTTGCATTAGCCATAACCTTTTTATTTTTCCATTCACATAGTCATATGATGGCTTATTTTGTGTGGGACAAGATGCATTTTTTAAATGTCGCCACTTAATTTACCATGTCTTGTATCAGAAAGCAGGAAAAAAATTAATTCTTTGTGGGTTAAAAAAAATAAAATAAAAACCACACACAATTCCGCCAAGGTTTTAGAGGTTTTGACATCACGGCGTTCACTAAAAATGACGTCTTTATTCTGCGGCTCAATACGATACAAAACTTGTATAGTTTTTATTTGGTTTAATTACTTAAAAAAATTACTTTTCTATATTTCGGTCTATGTGAGGGCTTGTTTTGGTGTAACGATTAGTAGTTTTCTTGGGGGGGAGGGGGTCCCATACAAAAATTTTCTGTGGGGCCCAGTCACTTCTAGTTACGCCCCTGAATGGTGCAGAAGCTGAACGTGCTCCTGTCCATGTTGCTAGTGCTGCAGTACCTCCCTTTTCCAAGTGGCACCTTTCAGAGAACTGATGGCTTGTGCCAAGTAGAGGTGGAGAGTCCCAAGCTGTCATTTCATTGCAAAAAAGGCAGTACCAGCCCTGCACAAATATGTAGAACAGAAGGTGGGCCAGTCCTTGAGCATGTCGGTGTCTGCCAAAGTGCACGGCAGTGCCGACGTGTGGAGCTGTAACAACGGTCCCTGCACAGCCACACCAGCAACTTGGTCAGGTCACGCTGCTTCCGCCTCCACATTCTCACGCCGTTGGTCCTGCAACAATGTCTGCCTCTGCATCCTCAGCCTCCACTGCAGGGACAAGTCACAGTTCCCCTCCAGCATACCACATGTGCAGGGCACGGCGGTGTCACGCTGTTCTTCACCTGGTTTGCCTTGGCGAACGGAGTCACACAGGGCAGGAACTGCTCTGTGTGATTCATCAAGAAATTGAATCCTGGCTGTCTCCGCGACAACTCAAAATCGGAACCATGGTGACCGACAACGGGAAGAACATGGTGTCGGCGCTGAGCCATGCGCCCTGCAGGGCACACATGTTCAATCTGGTTGTCAAGTCCCGAAAGTCTTCCACCCATCTGCAAGACATCCTAAAAATGGCCAGAAAACTTTGCATGCACTTCAGCCACTCGTACACCGCCAAACACAACCTTCTTGAGCTGCAGCGACAGAACGGCGTCCCCCAACATAGGCTGATATGCGATGTTTCCACGTGTTGGAATTCCACCCTCAATATGTTTGACCGACTATACGAACAGAGAAAGGCCATCAACGATTTCTTGATTATCCAAACGGATAGGAGTACTCCCCTTTGTAACTTCGATGTCAGCCAGTAACAGCTCATGCATGACACCTGCCGTTTGCTCAGGCCCTTTGAGGAGGCCACGTTATTTGTCAGTTACCAGGACTACGGGATGAACGACGTCATTCCACTGCTTCATGTCCTGGAACAGATGCTGGTAAAAATGGCTAGTCAGGGCACTGGAGATGTGGCGCCTAGATCTCACGGCCACATGAGCTCTGTGGGGGCTGAACTGGAGGAGGAGGACATTAAAGCACGAGCAATGTGTAGCAAAATGGGTGCTTTTTCTACTCAGGTGACAGGAGAGGAGGAGCAGGAGCAGCCAGAGGAGCTACAGGGCGATGAGGAAGACGAGACAGAGGACCCAGACACACTGTGGCAGTATGCAGTGGAAATGGAGGCGAGGAGTCCCTCTGAGTCATTTGCACAAATGTACTACTACAGAGACATCCTATGTATTCAGTTGGCCTATGCCTATCTGCGCCATCGTCCATCCTCTCGCAGGTCTGACAGGGGCGGACCTCTTCACTCACTTTCCTTTGCCATGACTGCTGGGAAGTGGTGGGGTAGCAGGAGCAGTACCAGCTCCATCATCAGCATCCTAAGTCGCTGATGAGTAGCTTTCTTCACCTGCAAAGTGAAGAAACTACTCACCAGCAGCAGCAGGTAGACCTGGAGTAGGACCTGAACCAGCAGGTGGTGGCATACTTGGACAGCACCCTGCCACCCTACATTGAGGATCCGCTGGACTACTGGCCAGCCAAACTGGATTTGTGGCCGCAACTAGCTGAGTTTGCCTTGCAAAAGCTGTCCTGCCCGGCCATTACTGTGGCATCAGAGCTGGTGTTTAGTGCGGCGGGGTCCATAGTTACCCCAAGGAGAACTAGCCTGTCCACCCAAAATGTGGAGAGACTGAATATTGTCAAGATGAATCAGGCGTGGATCAGACAGGATTTCCACCCATCAATTCCTCATGCATCAGACTAGATCATTCATGGTACCACACCAACACTTTGACAAAAGAGACTGGTTTCTTCTGGCTACTTGCCTCAGCTACTACTCTGATGCTGCCACATCTGATGCCAAGTGCTCCTTCTTTCACCCACCATCTTCAGCGGGTACTGTTAATGCGGCCCACCGCCCTACTCTGTCACCGGATCTCTTTGTGGTCTCCTGATGCAGCTGCTGCTGCCGCCATCTCCACACTATGTCACCTTGCCACTCTGTGGTATCCTGATGCTGCTGCTGCCATCTCCACACTATGTCACCTTTCCACTCTGTGGTATCCTGATGCTGCTGCTGCCATCTCCACACTATGTCACCTTTCCACTCTGTGGTATCCTGATGCTGCTGCTGCCGTATCCACACTATGTCACCTTGCCACTGTGTGGTATCCTGATGCTGCTGCTGCCGTATCCACACTGTCACCTTGCCACTCTGTGGTATTGTGATGCTGCTGCTGCCATCTCCACACTATGTCACCTTTCCACTCTGTGGTATTCTGATGCTGCTGCTGATGCCTTATCCACACTATGTGACCACTGTATGGTATCCTGATTCTGCTGCTGCCATCTCCACAATATGTCACCTTGCCACTCTGTGGTATCCTGATGGTGCTGCTGCCGTATCCACGCTATGTCACCTTGCCACTGTGTGGTATCCTGATGCTGCTGCTGCCGTATCCACATTATATCACCTTGCCACTCTGTGGCCTACTCCTGATGCTGCTGCTGCCACCGCCACCTTCACAATCTGTCACTGTGGCCATCTGTGGTCTCTTCATACTGCTGCCAACTCCATACTCTGTTGTTGTGCCACTCGGTGGCCTTATTCTGATGCTGCTGCCACCTCCAGACTCTGTCATTGTGCCATTCTGTGACCTACTCCTGATGCTGCTGCTGCCACCACAACCTTCGCAATCTGTCATTGTGGTCATCTGTATTCTCCTCATACTGCTGCCAACTCCATACTCTGTTGTTGTGCCACTCGGTGGCCTTATTCTGATGTTGCTGCCACCTCCAGACTCTGTCATTGTGCCACTCTGTGGCTTCCTAATGATGCTGCTGCTGCCACCTCCAGACTCTGTTATTGTGCTACTCTGTGGCTTCCTCCTGATGCTGCTGCTGCCACCTCCAGACTCTGTCATTGTGCCACTCTGTGGCTTCCTCATGCTGCTGCCACCTCCAGACTTTCTCATTGTGCCACTTTGTGGCTTCCTAATGATACTGCTGTTGCCACCTTCAGACTCTGTCATTGTGCCACTCTGTGGCCTACTCATGCTGCTGCCACCTCCAGACTCTTTCATTGAGCCATGCTGTTGCTTCCTCATGCTGCTCCCACCTCCAGACTCTGTCATTGTGCCACTCTGTGGCTTCCTAATGATGCTGCTGCTGCCACCTCCAGACTCTGTCATTGTGCCACTCTGTGGCTTCCTCATGCTGCTGCCACCTCCAGACTTTCACATTGTGCCACTTTGTGGCTTCCTATAGATACTGCTGTTGCCACCTTCAGACTCTGTCATTGTGCCACTCTGTGGCCTACTCATGCTGCTGCCACCTCCAGACTCTTTCATTGAGCCATGCTGTGGCTTCTTCATGCTGCTCCCACCTCCAGACTCTGTCATTGTGACACTCTGTGCCTTCCTCCTGATGTTGCTGCTGCCATCTCTGCATCCTCATCCTCCACTGTGTCCTCAGCCTCCACTGCAGGGACAAGTCACAGTTCCCCTCCAGCATACCACATGTGCAGGGCACGGCGGTGTCACGCTGTTCTTCACCTGGTTTGCCTTGGCGAATGGAGTCACACAGGGGAGGAACTGCTCTGTGTGATTCATCAAGAAATTGAATCCTGGCTGTCTCCGCGACAACTCAAAATCGGAACCATGGTGACCGACAATGGGAAGAGCATGGTGTCGGCGCTGAGCCATGCGCCCTGCAGGGCACACATGTTCAATCTGGTTGTCAAGTCCCGAAAGACTTCCACCCATCTGCAAGACATCCTAAAAATGGGCAGGAATCTTTGCATGCACTTCAGCTACTTGTACACTGCCAAACACAACCTTCTTGAGCTGCAGCGATAGAACTTGGTCTCCAGACTCGGTCTTTGTGCCACTCTGTGGCTTCCTACTGATGCTGCTGCCACCTACAGACTCTGTCATTGTGCCACTCTGTGGCTTGCTCATGCTGCTGCCACCTCCAGACTCTCTCATTGTGCCACTTTGTGGCTTCCTAATGATACTGCTGTTGCCACCTTCAGACTCTGTCATTGTGCCACTCTGTGGTTTCCTCCTGTTGCTGCTGCCACCTCCAGACTCTGTCATTGTGCCACTCTGTGGCCTACTCATGCTGCTTCCACCTCCAGACTCTTTCATTGAGCCATGCTGTGGCTTCCTCATGCTGCTCCCACCTCCAGACTCTGTCATTGTGACACTCTGTGGCTTCCTCCTGATGTTGCTGCTGATGCCATCTCTGCATCCTCATCCTCCACTGTGTCTCCAGCCTCCACTGCAGGGACAAGTCACAGTTCCCCTCCAGCATACCACATGTGCAGGGCACATGTGGTATGCTGCTGCTGCCATCTCCAGACTCTCTCATTGTGCCACTCTGTGGCTTCCTAATGATGCTGCTGCCACCTCCAGACTGTGTCATTGTGCCTTTCTGTGGCTTCCTCCTGATGCTGCTGCCACCTCCAGACTCTGTCATTGTGCCACTCTGAGGCTTCCTAATGATGCTGCTGCTGGCACCTCCAGACGCTGTCATTGTGCCACTCTGTGGCCTACTCATGCTGCTGCCACCTCCAGACTCTTTCATTGTGCCATGCTGTGGTTTCCTCATGCTGCTCCCACCTCCAGAATCTGTCATTGTGCCACTCTGTGGCTTCCTCCTGATTCTGCTGCCACCTCCAGACTCTGTCATTGTGCCACTCTGAGGCTTCCTAATGATGCTGCTGCTGCTGGCACCTCCAGACTCAGTCATTGTGCCACTCTGTGGATTCTTCCTGATGCTGCTGCCACCTCCAGACTCTTTCATTGTGCCACTCTGTGGCTTCCTCATGCTGCTGCCAAATCCAAACTCTGACATTATGCCATTCTGTGGCCTCCTCCTGATGCTGCTTCTGCCAACACATCCAGACTCTTTCATTGTGCCACTCTGTGGCATACTCCTGATGCTGCTACTGCTGCCACCACCTCCACACTCTGTCTTTGTGCCAGTCTGTGGTCTCCTCATACTGCTACCAACTCCATATTCTGTCATTGTGCAACTCGGTGGCCTTCTCCTGATGCTACTGCCTCCACCTCCAGACTCTGTGTCTTTGTGCCACTCTGTGGCTTCCTAATGATGCTGCTGCTGCCACCTTCAGACTCTGTCATTGTACCCTCTGTGGCCTCCTCCTGATGCTGCCACTGCTGCCACCTCCAGACTCTGTCATTGTGTCACTCTGTGGCCTACTCATGCTGCTGCCACCTCCAGACTCGGTCATTGTTCCACTCGCTGGTTTCCTCATACTGCTTCCACCTCTAGACCCTGTCATTGGTCTTCTCATGCTGCTTCTACCTCATCACTATGCCATAGGTCCACTCTGTCAACTATTTTTGCTTTCGGCCTGGCTGACATCATCATCATTTATTTGACACTTCTTCTGATCTGTCAGAAGAAAGGAAAAATTAGAAACAAACGGATCCTGTCTGTGTAGCAGCTGTAAGGCCTGTCTGGTCCCATCAGAATTGGCTCATGATTTGGTAGCCAAAAGCAGGAGTGGGTACAAAACACAGAAGACATGCAAATATTCCATTCACGTGTCATCTCTGTTTAGGATCCACTCCTGTTTTTTTTTTTTGCAATAGCAATACTGATGGATTATTGAGCAAATGCTGACCGAGTGAAGGCGTATGCTCCACAGACAGGATCCGTTTTTTAGGGGTTATTGTTCTGACGGATCAGAGAATGGGAAAATTAATCAGTGACTTCAACACAAACTTACTGCTGACACCCTCTCCACTCTGTCAGGGGGGCTCTACTTGTATAAGCGTTTAATAGAAGAGGTTCTGTAGACATCTATGTGGAATCAAATGACGAGGGTGTGCTTCTTCTTGACGCTAACAGCTACCTGTAAGGCTGAGTTGATACTTGAGTTATTTGGTCAGTTTTGGCCCTGTGACTGCCCAAATAAGTGAAGTATGCAGTGATTCTAAGAGCGACGCCTGTCATCTGCATGTCATACTGACTCACAATATTATTTCACTACCACAGCAGACTCTCTATGCGTGTTACTGCATGGCACAGTGTTCTACACCCCTATAAAGGCTCTCTGCAGCCCGGAAATAGCCTTTTGTAACATAATTTGCCGCAAATAAATTCTGATCGAAAAATTCGCTCATCTCTAATAGCTATCTTCACAGGTCTTGTTGGGGGGGTATTAAAATAAAAAATAACCTAGGCAACTTCTTCAATGCATGAACTAAAGATGTGAAATAAATCAACAGAAAGGATTCTAAGAGGTCATAACAAAATTATCACAGAAAACTTATATTTTGTATGATGTATATCGTATATGTGGTATATTTATTTAATGTAAAATCTTAAAAATGAATTGTTTCAGTTTATTTAATGTAAAATCTTAAAAATGAATTGTTTCAGTGTCAGATCTAA
Organism: Bufo bufo; assembly: GCF_905171765.1. Classification (NCBI taxonomy): domain Eukaryota; kingdom Metazoa; phylum Chordata; class Amphibia; order Anura; family Bufonidae; genus Bufo; species Bufo bufo. The sequence goes on along the minus strand of NC_053390.1, from coordinate 404,032,616 downwards.
ATTATGGCTACTCCTAAGAGCTTTATCTAAGTGGCTGTCCAGGTCTTCACTCTTTAACCCCTGTACAGGGATCTGGACTCTCCTGCAGGGGAGTCTCTGTTCAAGTGACTGCTGACTCATGGGTGTCAAGAGACACCAGTGCGAAGCACTGAGGAATGAGGCAAAACCATAGTCAGGGCCAGTTTGAGTTTAGGGCAGGCAGGGTATGAGCAATATTATAAACAGTCTGAGATCAGGGAAGGGGGGCAGCTCAGGAAAAGAATGGAGATCAGAAAAGTGTTAGATCAGGCAGCGAAACGTTAATTCCAGAACTCAGGCAGTAGTCAGTACACGGAACTACTGCGCTGTGTTTGGGCCACTCAATGTCTTGGCAGTTACTAATAGCCTTGGGCACCAGTCAGAGCACTAATTGGAAACCAATGCAGTTGGCTTCGGACCATGTGATTGCTGTGATGACCAATCATATTAATAGCAAAAACATTTATGACTTTCCTTCCCCCACAATCCTAGATTTTCCACTATGTGTAATTGATACAATATTCACACTACAGTTGCTGCTATAGGTTGAAATATGGAGTAATACCTGTATATGGTATAATCACAGAGTGGTTCACATTGGGTGGTGTAAGGACCAATATCCACACATTATGAAATATATACATTATGTTAAAATAAAATATAGGGACAAATATGAGTTCTTTCTTTTTATTATAAAATGGATTGTAAGCCTTTCCTTTTATGAGTAATTCACATCAACAACATAGTTACAATAAGCAAAATAAACATTTTTTTTTTGCTGAATCTTGAATCCAATTAACAGAAAGACAGCAAAAGATATATAAACATTGTTGAATTCTGATCTTTTCAGTTTTTCTGCTCATTATCTGCCATCACAGGCATATCCCCTACCATTACCTGGGAAGTTAAACCCATTTAGATGCAGTATTTAAGTGAACCTTGAGAAAGTATATACAATATTCCCATTCAATTAACATTCAACTTTCAGCAGCATATTATTAATATACATTTGCATATGAAAATACAGAAGAACTTAAAAAAAAAAACATCCACAAGCTTAAGAAAATATATCACATTATGGCATTCAAATTTGAATTAAAATGCACTCCATTTTAGATCCTGCATGAAATGGATTCTTTTCTGTGCAGCAAATCCAATTTACCACTAAAAAGGAGAAAACCCATTCTTTCTTTTTCTGAAAGAAACAAAAAAAGGAAAACAGGACGTGATTAAAACTGCAGATGTGGCACATCAAAAGGAAACATGGATCACATCCTAAAAGGAATTAAAGCACTGAGGAAGAATAGCTCATCTTGAATGTGTCTCTCTGCTTCTGTTTCTAAGGGACTTTGTGAATAATAAATTGGAAATTACAAAACCATACAAAGTGTATATCACACTGGCTACAAGATTTGCATAAGTCAATATAATGGCTAATTTGACTTTCTGTACCTCACAGCTTGATGCCACCATAGATATATATATCAATTTTAGGTTGGAATGATGTGCTACAATTACTGTCAATGGAGTTTGTGACATAATGCTTATATACAAAGTAGCCTTAAATAGGCTTTCCAATAAATAAAAAAAAGTGTGTTCCATTTGAAGCCCTCTCCCAGATATGCATTTGATTCCTATACTGTACCTTGAATTAAATTTTCAAAGCTGGCCTTTTCTTCTAGTACCCTGACCCCAAGACTTCTGTAGTTCTATTCTGTTCGGCACATCAGAAACAGCTTACTATCTCCTCTGTGTCAAGACATCATCTAATCACGTTACCAAAAGGGTTTGGCCGTTTATAACCCTCTCCTCTTCGGGCCTTCCCCTCAGGGCATTTTAATTGAATAATGTTTGTGATAATGCCCCCTAGCTGGAATACATATCATGTGATTGCAACTTGCAGAGATTATCCACATTTTCAGTCAAGTTGGTATTTCATCCTCCCTAGCTGCCTCGAAAAGGACCTCCTCTCCTGACAAACTCTACAGTGTAGTTCCCGATCCTCTCTCCTCAATGAGCTTCACTTTTTTCTTCTGTCAGCGCTGAGAACTGTACCGTTCATCAGCTGTCCATAGCCAATGAAAGTTGCAGGCATCAAATCCAATGAACGGCACAAGTATTGGGCACCCTCCGCATTTATACTACAAACTGACCTTCCCAATGACCCTTGTCAATATATACATCCATCTTGTATACATTGACAAGGGTCAGGAGGGATGCATCCTGTGACCATTGACTTATAATAAAGCGGAATTGGTGGCAATTTAGCAAGTCTTATCCTGAATGTCTACAGAATGTCTAGTATATACTATTGCTTACTGATCGTGGGATTTATTTTGTGGGACTTCCACCAGCACTAGCACTAAGGGGCCGCATGTTTAGTAAAGGAAATGACACTTTCAAAAATTTTCCATGTGTGATCTGTCATTGAGCAGATACTGCACTAAAGTTCACCTGAAGGGAGTTTCATTCCAGTCCACTAAAAAGTAACTGGTTGTGAGTGGCTGGCGTGATCACAGCCCATTAATTCTCGGGATTAAGGTCAGTTTCAGAGCATTTACCACATTTTCCGTGACATTTCAAGGCTTTCTTTACAATTTACAGTTGACTCTGTAAACACAACATAGATCGAGCTTTGAGTATTACTACCCTGCACTGAACGGTTTGCCATATAAACAGTACTTACCTAGAACAGTCAGGCCCTGTCCAGCTTGGTGGGCAATTACATCTGTTTGGTCGTATACATCTACCTCCATTTAAGCAAGGCGACTGGCAAACCGCTATTAGAAGAAAGAACATATTTTCTAGTTTCATCCAATGTAAGGGTTTAAGAAAATCACTAGGTGGGGTCATTTACTATCAGATATAGGCCTGTTATTTTTTTAGATATAGGCCGGTTATTTGCGCTGTGATCTGCGACTTTTCCCTGCTCACACCGGTTCTAATAAAAATGGGGCGTGGCGTGGGCGGGAAGGGGGCAGATCAGCAGGTTTTAGGCGTAGAAAGTGTTCTAAATCTACGGCAGTAAAGAAGCTGGTGTAGATTTAGACATGCGGTGGATGAGCCTAAGTTATTTAGAGACCGGCGCCTCTACATAACTTCAGCGCATCCACTGCCAGCGCACAGGGTTATTAAAACGATGATCTTAATAAATGACCTCCTATATGTCTAGTCAAGAAACATCTTCATTACTTACCAAGATGACAGCGAGATCCAGTCCATCCATTTAGGCAGTCACATTTGTATGGAGTTGTACAACGACCTCCATTTAGACATGGTAGGATGCAAATTGCTGAAAGACAAAACAGATTGTATATATGGCACAATGACATAGTGGACCTGTACTGGTACTATGCAGACAATGACAAGGGCAGAATATTCATGCAACATTTCCACTTTAAACAAAAGTAGGCTAATATTTTAGAGTTTCAAAGGATGCTAGAAATATGCGATACATAAGATTGCTGATTAATTCTGGAATGGTCTTATTGAGTCGTATAGCTGAATTGTTCTATATAAGTTGTGGTTCATAGATCCAAGAAGGACATATTAGAAATAACTGTATTTTTTGTTATTAGCCCCTTCCCGACTGCCCCTCGTAAATTTACGCCAGCAGTCGGGCATTTAAAAATGGCACCTGCTCGTGAGTGAGATATCGTTGATCGCATACATTTATCCCCTCAGATGTAGTGGTCAAATGTGACTATGGCATCTGGGAAGTTGAAGGGGTTGTCTCACTTCAGCAAATAGCATTTATCATGTAGAGAAAGTTAATACAAGGCACTTACTAATCTAGTGCTTTTTCCTATATTGTGCAAGCACGGTCACCACTGATGGATTACAGGGTGGTCTGTAACCATGGAAACGAGCAGTGTATAATGTGATGGAAAAATGAATCCAGACAGCAAAGGAAGCAATATGGACAATCACAATATATTAGTAAGTGGCTTGCATTAACATTCTCTACATGATAAATACCATATACAGAAGTGAGACAACCATTTTAAAGACTGGGAGTGTGCATTTCCGTCTGTGTACCAGCTCCCCTGGCGAGGATCTGGGGAGCCGGATGTAGTGCGCGTCAGCCTCTGTACTACAGGGCTGCCGCATGTTAGTTCCTATGGAGCTCCTGCCTATGGCAGGGCTCCATAGGAACACAGCGTAATTCTCACAAACTCCAATCCTAATAAATTGGAGTCTGTGAGAAAAGTAATCTAATTAGGGGTATGCTAATGCTATCTCCGTACAACTTAAAAATATATACACTGCGCGGAGGCAAAATTTGTTAACTTCGGCCTTCGATTCTACAACTTTAAAAACATTTTAAAACAGCAATCCGAAGTCGGCAGTCGACTGGTACCTCGGACTTAATACATTTTGCCACCAGGTCTCCGTACAGCATTAAAACGAGCTTGGGGAATAAATTAACTTTGGATCTTGGATCTGAAGCGCAATTCGCTCACCCATAAATCTAATGATTGCTTGTTATAGTTCCCTAGGGAAAAAGTTTTTAAAAATATATATTTTTAAAATATAAAAATTCAAATCATCCCCTTTTCCCCAAAATTTTATAAATATAAATAATTTAAAAGATTTAAATAATGGGCATCGCTGAATGCTAAAACACCTGTACTATTAAAATATAAATGGGAAGCGGCGAAATAGGAAAAAAAAGAGTCAAAATGGTTTTAAAAAATGAATAAAAAGTGATCAAAAAGTTATATACACTCCAATACACCAATGGTATCAATTAAAAATACAGATTGCCCTGCAAAACATGAACCCTCACACAGCTCTATACACATTAAAATAAAAAAAAAGTTATGGGGGTCAGAATATGGCAATGCAAAGAAAACGTTATTTTTTCCAAAGTTTTTAATTTTTATTCAGTATTAAAACGCATGAAAAACTATGCATATGTGGTATTGTTGTAATCGTACTGACCCAGAGAATAAAAGTATCAGGTCCATTTTACTGCATAGAAAATGGTGTAAAAAAGGCCATAAAATTGTCGCAGAATGGTGTTTTTTTTTTATAATTCCACCCCATTTGGAATTTTTTTCCTGATTTCCACCACATTGTATGCAACTGTAAATTGTGTCATTAGAAAGTGCATCATGTCCCGTATAAAACAAGCCCTCATATGGCTATGTGAATAAAAAAATAAACAGTTATGGCTTTGGGAAGGCTGGGAGTAAAAAACAAAAACACAGAAAAATCACCCAGTCTTGAAAGGGTTAAATTTGATATTTTTGCATACCCTTGAACGATACAGGGCATTTTTCAAGTTGTAACCTTTTAGGAATGTCTGATAGGATTATTCCACTGCTTATAATTAGTGATCAGCAAATCAAGCTTTAGATCAAGAACAATTTGTTTTAAGGCCTCTTTCACACGGGCGTCCCGGATTTGCTCCGGATGCGCGTGTGCATAGCGGGAAAACTGCACGAGTAGGCACGCAATAGCAGTCAGTTTTGACTGTGATTGTGTTTCGATGTTCAGTTTTTTCCACGCGTTAAAAAAACTGAATGTGGTACCCAGACCCGAACCCGAACTTCTTCACTGAAGTTCGGGTTTAGGTTACGGTAGGTGTCCTATTCATTTTTTTATTTTCCCTTATAACATGGTTATAAAGGAAAATAATAGCTTAATACAGAATGCACAGTACAATAGGGCTGGAGGGGTTAAAAAATATATAAATAACTCACCTCATCCACTTGTTCGCGCAGTCGGCATCGTCTTCTTTCTTCTTCTTTCAGGACCTGCAAAAGGACCTTTGATGACATAATCACGCTCACCACGTGGTGAGCATGGTGACGTCAGCGCAGGTGATGCTGAATGAAGTGGTGTGCGTGATTACGTCATCAAAGGTCCTTTTGCAGGTCCTGAAAGAAGATGAACGAAGACGATGCCGACTGCGCGAACAAGAGGATGAGGTGAGTTATGTTTTTTTATTTATTAACCCCTCAATCGACATTTTACTAAGCATTCTGTATTAAGAATGCTATTATTTTCCCTTATAACCATGTTATAAGGGAAAATAATACAGTGATTAGACTTTAATGGGGTTTCTCATCCCTATCATCTCCTAGCAACCATGCGTGAAAATCAAACCGCAAACACACTTGCTTGCGGATGCTTGCGATTTTAACGCAGACCCATTCATTTCTATAGGGCCTGCGTTGCGTGAAAAACGCTAAATATAGAACATGCTGCGATTTTCACGCAACGCACAAGTGATGCGTGAAACTCATCTGAACAGCCCCATTGAAGTGCATGGGTCCGGATTCAGTGCTGGTGCAATGCGTTCACCTCACGCATTGCACCCACCTGGAATTCTCGCATGTGTGAAAGGGGCCTAAAGCTGTATGGAGACCTGTCTCTGTATAGTATGTATTGCCTCCATAGAGGCAAAATTCGTTTCGGCCGAAGTTGCACAAGACTTTGGAGGATGAATTTGGTAATCACTTCTGTGTCTTTAAAAACATTTCAAAATAGCAATCCAAAGTCAGGTTTGGTACTGAGGTGCCAGCTGGTACCAAACCTGACTTTGGATTCCAAATTTCAAATGTTTTTAAAGATGCAGAAATGAATACCGAATTAATTCACTGTAGGATCGCGCAACTTCAGCTGAAGCATATTTTTCCTCCGCGGAGGCAATACATTTTAATCCTGTACAGAGACAGGTCTCCATACAGCATTAAAATGAATTGTTTGAACAAATCAACTTCGGGTCTATGATCCGAAGCTTGATTCACCCAAGCCTAATTGTAATCTCCAATAACTATGCTTTCCTGTGTTTATATTCCTGTTGTTTAGGTAGCGCCAGCATATTTCATAATGCACAGGGATTGCCATCGCTGCCATGTCCCTGTCCACAATGTGAAACCCACCCTGATTTCCCTATCTCAGATACATCCATGTAAGTTACACATTGGTACGTTTTTGGAGTTTAGAAGGAATACACATAAGAGAAACATAAAATCTCCATGCACTTTGTACTTGCTTGATTTCCTACCCAAGGCCCCAATACTGAAAGGCAACAGTTTTAGAGCTCATGCACATGACCGTTTGTATTTTGCGGTCTGAAAAAATGGATCCTCAAAAAATATGGATAACGTCCGTTTGCATTCCGTATTTTGCGGAACGGAACAGCTGGCCCCTAATAGAACAGTACTATCCTTGTCCATAATGTGGATAATAATAGGACATGTTCTATTTCTTTGCGGAATGAACATACGGAAACGGAATGCACATGGAGTAACTTCTGTTTTTTTGCGGGCCCATTGATGATTAATTTTAGCAGTATGGGGAGAGGATCTCTGGATCATTTGAGAGTATGTATTTTAGTAGACGTACTCCGCCCGGCCGTGCGGAGCCAAACGGATCCGTCCTGAATTACAATGCAAGTCAATGGGGACGGATCCGTTTGACGTTGACACATTATGGTGCAATTTCAAACGGATCCGTCCCCTATTGACTTTCAATGTAAAGTCAGGAGTTAATATACCATAGGATCAGAGTTTTCTCCAATCCGATGGTATATTTTAACTTGAAGCGTCCCCGTCACCATGGGAACGCCTCTATGTTAGAATATACCATCGGATTTGAGTTACATCGTGAAACTCAGATCCGACAGTATATTCTAACACAGAGGCGTTCCCATAGTGATGGGGACGCTTCTAGTTAGAATATACTACTAACTGCGTACATGACTGCCCCCTGCTGCCTGGCAGCACCCGATCTTTTACAGGGGACTGTGATCAGCACAATTAACCCTTCAGGTGCCGCACCTGAAGGGGTTAATTGTGGGTACCACAGCCCCCTGTAAGAGATCAGGGGCTGCCAGACAGCAGGGGGCAGACCCCCCTCCCTCCCCAGTTTGAATATCATTGGTTGCCAGTGTGCGCCCCCCCGCCCCCCTCTATTGTAATATCATTGGTGGCCAGTGTGCGCCCCCCCTCCCTCCCTCTATTGTAATATCATTGGTGGCCAGTGTGCGGCCCCCCCCCCCGCCCCCCCCCCTCTATTGTAATATTATTGGTGGCCAGTGTGCGGCCTCCGTCGGCCCCCCTCCCCCCCTCTATTGTAATATCATTGGTGGCCAGTGTGCGCCCCCCCCCCACTCCCCCTTTATTGTATTAATATCATTGGTGGCTGGTGTGCGCCCCCCCCCCCCCCCCGCTCCCCCTCTATTGTATTAACCGCCTCCGGACCGCCTAACCGCAGGATCGCGTTCCGGAGGCGGCAGCGCTGCGCAGAGTCACGCATATACGCGTCATCTCGCGAGACGCGAGATTTCGCTCAAAGCCGGCCCGCGCATGCGCATCGCGGGCCGGCAAAAGTTAGAGGACAAGTTCGTCACCAGCCTGCCAGCCACGATCATTGGCTGGCAGGTTGGCGATTTTCAAAAAAACGAATCACAAACCATATAACAGATCATATTAGTAAATATGATCTGTTATATGGCTTGTCTGCTCCTCTGCTGGTCCTTTTCGTCAGTTGGATCCAGCAGAGGAGCAGTTTTCACAGTGAGTAGCACCAACAGTACATTTTAGCCCCAGATCACCCCCTGCACCCCAATTAACCCTTTGATCACCCCTTTGATCGCCCCTGTCAATCACTAGTGAAAGGAAAAAAGTGATCAGTGTAAACTGTCATTTTTTTTTTTCACTGGTATTGACTGTTAGGTTTTAGGGATAGTTTAGGCCCCTTGGTTAGGTAGTTTAGGGATCATTTAGCGCCCAGCCCACCGCACCGCAGTCCCTTATTCGCTGATTAGCGTATCGCTAATCAGCATTTGTACTTTTATAGTATCTGTAAGTGATCAAAACTGATCACGGTCAGATCTACAGGGAGTGCAGAATTATTAGGCAAGTTGTATTTTTGAGGATTAATTTTATTATTGAACAACAACCATGTTCTCAATGAACCCAAAAAACTCATTAATATCAAAGCTGAATATTTTTGGAAGTAGTTTTTAGTTTGTTTTTAGTTTTAGCTATTTTAGGGGGATATCTGTGTGTGCAGGTGACTATTACTGTGCATAATTATTAGGCAACTTAACAAAAAACAAATATATACCCATTTCAATTATTTATTTTTACCAGTGAAACCAATATAACATCTCAACATTCACAAATATACATTTCTGACATTCAAAAACAAAACAAAAACAAATCATTGACCATTCTAGCCACCTTTCTTTGCAAGGACACTCAAAAGCCTGCCATCCATGGATTCTGTCAGTGTTTTGATCTGTTCACCATCAACATTGCGTGCAGCAGCAACCACAGCCTCCCAGACACTGTTCAGAGAGGTGTACTGTTTTCCCTCCTTGTAAATCTCACATTTGATGATGGACCACAGGTTCTCAATGGGGTTCAGATCAGGTGAACAAGGAGGCCATGTCATTAGATTTTCTTCTTTTATACCCTTTCTTGCCAGCCACGCTGTGGAGTACTTGGACGCGTGTGATGGAGTATTGTCCTGCATGAAAATCATGTTTTTCTTGAAGGATGCAGACTTCTTCCTGTACCACTGCTTGAAGAAGGTGTCTTCCAGAAACTGGCAGTAGGACTGGGAGTTGAGCTTGACTCCATCCTCAACCCGAAAAGGCCCCACAAGCTCATCTTTGATGATACCAGCCCAAACCAGTACTCCACCTCCACCTTGCTGGCGTCTGAGTCGGACTGGAGCTCCCTGCCCTATACCAATCCAGCAACGGGCCCATCCATCTGGCCCATCAAGACTCACTCTCATTTCATCAGTCCATAAAACCTTAGAAAAATCAGTCTTGAGATATTTCTTGGCCCAGTCTTGACGTTTCAGCTTGTGTGTCTTGTTCAGTGGTGGTCGTCTTTCAGCCTTTCTTACCTTGGCCATGTCTCTGAGTATTGCACACCTTGTGCTTTTGGGCACTCCAGTGATGTTGCAGCTCTGAAATATGGCCAAACTGGTGGCAAGTGGCATCTTGGCAGCTGCACGCTTGACTTTTCTCAGTTCATGGGCAGTTATTTTGCGCCTTGGTATTTCCACACGCTTCTTGCGACCCTGTTGACTATTTTGAATGAAACGCTTGATTGTTCGATGATCACGCTTCAGAAGCTTTGCAATTTTAAGAGTGCTGCATCCCTCTGCAAGATATCTCACTATTTTTGACTTTTCTGAGCCTGTCAAGTCCTTCTTTTGACCCATTTTGCCAAAGGAAAGGAAGTTGCCTAATAATTATGCACACCTAATATAGGGTGTTGATGTCATTAGACCACACCCCTTCTCATTACAGAGATGCACATCACCTAATATGCTTAATTGGTAGTAGGCTTTCGAGCCTATACAGCTTGGAGTAAGACAACATGCATAAAGAGGATGATGTGGTCAAAATACTCATTTGCCTAATAATTCTGCACGCAGTGTATAATAGTATTAGTGTCACTTTAGTTCGCCCTCCACCCAAAACGTAGTGTTTGCCCGATCAGGCCTGATCGGTCGCCCACACGTGCGTTCACCCACGCCCGCCCCACCGCAGTGACAAAAAATTATTTTTTTTTGATCACTGCACATTCACTTTACACGCGCTGCGGCGATAAAAAAATCAGTTTTGATATTTTTTATCAACCGCAGCGGCCTCCGGTACTTCTCTAGCCTCTACTTTGTAAGCCAGGCTTGCTTTTTTTCTTGGGTAGTCTCAGGGAATACCCCTAAATTTAGTAGTCCAAATGTCAAACAGGGGGTATTCTTCTGAAGAGGCCTACAGGATTCTGACCCAGTCGGATGAGGAATGGGAACCCTCATCTGACGAATCTAGCGGGTCAGAATATGAACCTGTAGAAAGCAGTGGCTCTCTGACCCAAAGTTCGGACGAGGAGGCTGAGGTCCCTGATAGCACCAGGCGTACCCGGCCCAGTGTCGCTAGACCACAGGTTACGCAGGATCCGCTTCAAGAGCAGCAGAGTGGGGCTGGCGCTGCCGGATCACGTGGTGAGGCATACACCAGCAGCGCAGCCCTCCCTGGACCTAGTACCAGCACTGCCGTACAACATGGTGAAGTGGCGAGCACCAGAAGGGCAGTTGAAGCTGGTATGGTGGCACGTGCAGTAGTTACCCCGTCGCAGCCACCGCACAGACAGGCCCGTAGAGCCCCTAGAATCCCTGAGGTGCTGGCAAACCCTGATTGGCAGTCACCAACTTCAGCCGCACCATTAGTTCCCCCTTTCACCGCCCAGTCTGGAGTTCGGGTTGAGACGGCTCAGATCAGTTCGGCCCTGGGATTTTTTGAGCTGTTCTTGACTGCGGAGCTCTTGGACTTAGTCGTGGCAGAGACAAACCGGTATGCCACACAATTTATATACGCCAACCCGGGAAGCTATTATGCCCAGCCTTTCCGGTGGAAACCAGTCCAAGTTTCCGAAATTAAAATTTTTCTGGGCCTTCTCCTCAACATGGGTCTAACTAAAAAGCATGAATTGCGGTCATATTGGTCCACGAACCCGATTCATCACATGCCCATGTTCTCTGCTGCTATGTCCAGGGCACGATTTGAGGCCATCCTGCGTTTCCTGCATTTTAGCAACACCACCACCTCCCGTCCCAGAGGCCACCCAGCTTTTGACCGGCTCCACAAAATTCGGCCCCTCATAGACTACTTCAACCAGAAATTTGCAGATTTGTATACCCCCGAGCAAAACATCTGCGTAGACGAGTCCCTAATACATTTTACCGGGCGCCTTGGCTTCAAACAATACATCCCAAGCAAGCGTGCCCGGTATGGGGTCAAATTGTATAAGCTCTGTGAAAGGGCCACAGCCTATACCCACAAATTTCGGATCTATGAGGGAAAAGATCAGACCCTGGAGCCGGTCGGTTGCCCTGACTACCTGGGGAGCAGTGGGAAGACAGTCTGGGACTTGGTGTCACCCTTATTTGGCAAGGGGTACCATCTTTATGTGGACAATTTCTACACAAGTGTGGCCCTCTTTAGGCATTTGTTTCTAGAACAGATTTGCGCCTGTGGCACAGCGCGAACTAGTCGCGTGGGCTTCCCCCAACGGCTCGTTAGGACCCGTCTTGCAAGGAGGGAGAGGGCTGCCTTGTGTAACCAAGAACTGTTCGCGGTGAAATGGAGAGACAAGCGTGACGTTTACATGCTCTCCTCCATTCACGCAGACATGACAATCCAAATTGAGCGAGCAACCCGTGTCATTGAAAAGCCCCTCTGTGTCCACGACTATAATTTGCTCATGGGAGGGGTGGACTTCAATGACCAGATGTTGTCTCCGTATTTAGTGTCCCGCAGAACCAGACGCTGGTATAAGAAGGTGTCTGTATATTTGATTCAATTGGCTCTGTATAATAGTTTTGTTCTCTACAGTAAGGCTGGGAGAACACGATCCTTCCTAAAATTCCAGGAAGAGATCATCGAGAACCTCCTGTATCCAGAAGGTTCCGTGGCCCCATCCACCAGTGTAGTTAGCCGTCTACACGAGCGACATTTCCCCAGTGTCGTTCCTGGTACCTCAACCCAACCGTCACCCCGAAAAAGATGTCGTGTCTGTAGCAGGAGTGGAATAAGGCGTGACACCCGCTATTTCTGTCCTGACTGTCCTAACCACCCTGCCCTATGCTTTGGAGAGTGTTTCCGGAAGTACCACACACAGGTACACTTAGCATAGGGATTGCATCTCACAGGACAGGCACACAGGGCAATTAGGGCCCTTTTACTCACAGCTACTGCAAACCTCTCCTTTCACCTGGGATAAAGTGCATAATGTACTTCGCCACATCTTTGGGTGATTTGCGCTTTGCACATTGTCCCATGGGGAAGGAGAGGTTTGTCCTATAAAAGGTAAAAAAAAAAAAAAAAAAAGGTAAGCAAAAAAGTTAACTTCAGTTCAAAAAGTAAAAAAAAGTTTATGTTCTGTTCAAAAGTTATTATAAAGTTAATAAAATTTATTGTGTTGCGGCCTGTTTTTTTCTTTTTTGTTTTGTTTTTTTTACCTTCCAGGTGGACCAACCGATGAACGAGCTGCAGCACTGATGTGCATTCTGACAGAAGCATTGCGCTGCTGTCAGATTACACTCAAGTCGGTGTATGCGGCGCTGCAAGACGAGATTTCTCCTCTGCAGTAAAAGATACGTTTGCCGAGGCATATGAGCTGAGGAGGTGGCGGTGTTCATATGCTTTGGCAAACACTTTGTATATATATAAAAAAAAAATAAAATCCCGGCAATGATCTATTCATCCACATCGATTGATGTGAATGGATAAAATGGATAAATCTGGTTTGCCAGGGCATACGAGCTAAGTGGGTATGGATGTTGGGCGGAGCTCCTATGTCCTGGCAGACGCCTTTCCCCTCCTTTTTCTTTTTTTGGCAGAGATTTTTTCATCCACATTGATCGATGCGAATGAAGAAATCTGTGCCGTTCATTTTTTTCTTTCAGCCCAGAGGCTGAACGGAAAAAAAAAATCTCATTACCCGTATGCTCAATATAAGGAGAATAGCAGAAACTCCTAATGCTGGCCATACATGTAATGATTGCGGAGACCCTCAAATGCCAGTGCAGTACAAACACCCCACAAATAACACCATTTTGGAAAGAAGACACCCCAAGGTATTCGCTGAGGGGCATATTGAGTCCATGAAAGATTGAAATTTTTGTCCCAAGTTAGCGGAAAGGGAGACTTTGTGAGAAAAAAAAACAAAAAATCAATTTCCGCTAACTTGTGCCAAAATTTTTTTTTTCTATGAACTTGCCATGCCCCTCATTGAATACCTTGGGGTGTCTTCTTTCCAAAATGGGGTCACATGTGGGGTATTTATACTGCCCTGGCATTTTAGGGGCCCCAAAGCGTGAGAAGAAGTCTGTTATCCAAATGTCTAAAAATGCCCTCCTAAAAGGAATTTTGGCACCTTTGCGCATCTAGGCTGCAAAAAAGTGTCACACATGTGGTATCACCGTACTCAGGAGAAGTTGGGGAATGTGTTTTGGGGTGTCATTTTACATATACCCATAGTGGGTGAGAGAAATATCTTGGTCAAATGCCAACTTTGTATAAAAAAATGGGAAAAGTTGTCTTTTGCCGAGATATTTCTCTCACCCAGCATGGGTATATGTAAAATGACACCCCAAAACACATTGCCCAACTTCTCCTGAGTACGGAGGTACCACATGTGTGACACTTTTTTGCAGCCTAGGTGGGCAAAGGGGGCCACATTCCAAAGAGCACCTTTCGGATTTCACCAGCCATTTTTTACACAAACTCAAACTTCTTACCACACATTTGGACCCCTAGAATGCCAGGGCAGTATAACTACCCCACAAGTGACCCCATTTTGGAAAGAAGACACCCCAAGGTATTCTGTGAGGGGCATGGCGAGTTCCTAGAATTTTTTGTCATAAGTTAGAGGAAAATGATGATTTTTTTTTTCTTACAAAGTCTCATATTCCACTAACTTGTGACAAAAAATAAAAAATTCTAGGAACTCGCCATGCCCCTCACGGAATACCTTGGGGTGTCTTCTTTCCAAAATGGGGTCACTTGTGGGGTAGTTATACTGCCCTGGCATTCTAGGGGCCCAAATGTGTGGTAAGAAGTTTGAAATCAAAATGTGTAAAAAATGACCGGTGAAATCCAAAAGGTGCTCTTTGGAATGTGGGCCCCTTTGCCCACCTAGGCTGCAAAAAAGTGTCACACATGTGGTATCTCCGTACTCAGGAGAAGTTGGGCAATGTGTTTTGAGGTGTCATTTTACATATACCCATGCTGGGTGAGAGAAATATCTTGGCAAAAGACAACTTTTCCCATTTTTTTATACAAAGTTGGCATTTGACCAAGATATCTATCTCACCCAGCATAGGTATAGGTAAAATGACACCCCAAAACACATTGCCCAACTTCTCTTGAGTACGGCGATACCAGATGTGTGACACTTTTTTGCAGCCTAGGTGGGCAAAGGGGCCCATAATCCAAAGAGCACCTTTCGGATTTCACCGGCCATTTTTTACACATTTTGATTTCAAACTACTTACCACACATTTGGGCCCCTAGAATGCCAGGGCAGAATAACTACCCCACAAGTGACCCCATTTTGGAAAGAAGACACCCCAAGGTATTCGCTGATGGGCATAGTGAGTTCATAGAAGTTTTTATTTTTTGTCACAAGTTAGTGGAATATGAGACTTTGTAAGAAAAAAATAAAATAAAATCATCATTTTCCACTAACTTGTGACAAAAAATAAAAAGTTCTATGAACTCACTATGCCCATCAGCGAATACCTTAGGGTGTCTAATTTCTGAAATGGGGTCATTTGTGGGGTGTTTGTACTGTCTGGGCATTGTAGAACCTCAGGAAACATGACAGGTGCTCAGAAAGTCAGAGCTGCTTCAAAAAGCGGAAATTCACATTTTTGTACCATAGTTTGTAAACGCTATAACTTTTACCCAAACCATTTTTTTTTTACCCAAACATTTTTTTTTTATCAAAGACATGTAGAACAATAAATTTAGAGAAAAATTTATATATGGATGTCGTTTTTTTTTGCAAAATTTTACAACTGAAAGTGAAAAATTTCATTTTTTTGCAAAAAAAATCGTTAAATTTCGATTAATAACAAAAAAAGTAAAAATGTCAGCAGCAATGAAATACCACCAAATGAAAGCTCTATTAGTGAGAAGAAAAGGAGGTAAAATTCATTTGGGTGGTAAGTTGCATGACCGAGCAATAAACGGTTAAAGTAGTGTAGGTCAGAAGTGTAAAAAGTGGCCTGGTCATTAAGGGTGTTTAAGCTATAGGGGCTGAGGTGGTTAATATCATTGGTGGCCAGTGTGCGGCCTCCCCTCCCTACCCCTGCCCGATCATTGGTGACAGCGGAGATTCCGATCAGAGTCCCAGTTTAATCGCTCTGGGGCTCCGATCGGTAACCATGGCAGCCAGGACGCTACTGCAAGCCTGGTTGCCATGGTTACTTAGCAATATTACAATATTAGAAGCATCATACTTATCTGCTGGCTGCTGCACCGTCTGTGTCCGGCCGGGAGCTCCTCCTACTGGTAAGTGACAGATCATTAAGCAATGCGCCGCACAGACCTGTCACTTACCAGTAGGAGGAGCTCCTGGCCGGACACAGACAGCGCAGCAGCCAGCAGGTAAGTATGATGCTTCTAATATTGTAATATTGCTAAGTAACCATGGCAACCAGGCCTGCAGTAGCGTCCTGGTTGCCATGGTTACCGATCGGAGCCCCAGAGCGATTAAACTGGGACTCCGATCGGAATCTCCGCTGCCACCAATGATCGGGCAGGGGAGATTCCGATCGGAGTCCCAGTTTAATCGCTCTGGGGCTCCGATCGGTAACCATGGCAACCAGGACGCTACTGCAGGCCTGGTTGCCATGGTTACTTAGCAATATTACAATATTAGAAGCATCATACTTACCTCCGCGAAAAAAAAATGGAAAGCGGCACAACGGCACAACGGCCACGGATGCACACAACGGTCATGTGCATGAGGCCTAAAGTACAGCATATTTTTACAAGGACATAGTGGAATGAGGGAGCAGGTGTTATCATCTTTTAGGAGAATGCATCATATGTATATTATTATCATTATTATTATTATTTAAATCATATAAACATCCAACTTGAAATAAAATAAAGAAAAGAAAAGTAAATTTCACCTTTTCTAGTCTCTGCTCTGGCCACCAGGAAGTGTTTTATCGACTTACAAGCCTTTACTTGCAATAAATCTAGAATTTGTACTGAAGTCATTGATTTGCCTGTTTCCAAATAGTTTGTAGCTCTCGTCTGATGAAGAATTGCTTCTAAAATAGTTTGCTGCAGCCTTTGCAAACTGTCACTTCATGCTTAAATCATTGCTAAGAAATGATGCAACTGAGCAGTTCATAGCCCTAAATTACATCGCCTCTCTGTCCTTCAGCATCCTGCCATAAAGCAGAGACATTTGCTACTGTGATTGAGATTGTTAAATGTGAAGTATGTTTATCCAGATTGTAGTTTAACAGTATGTATGTTGTATTGACTTATTCTGCATTAACTTAAAATGGTCATGTTAAGGAGTTGATTACGTTTCATAGTTTTGAAGGTGTGCGGTCAATCTTCCCAATAGAATATTTTTTCTTCCTGCTTGGTATTTGAGACTATTTGATTGTTTGGTTTGGAATTGTGCTTGTATTGATGCCTGGAGTTAGCTAAAACTGTTGCACTGTTTAGTCCCATATTTTGTACCTAGAATAATGCGACAATTTGAACAGTTTAATTGTGGTTTAAGGATTTGAATATACTGGCAAATAATTCCGAAGATGGAAGCATTGCTCTTGTTCAGTAGAGCTGTACGATGGTGGGTCTGAGGGGCACGGGAGGCACAAAATGGGCATTAAAGGGAACCTGTCACCGGGATTTTGGGTATAGAGCTGAGGACATGGGTTGCTAGATGGCCACTAGCACATCCACAATACCCAGTCCCCATAGCTCTGTGTGCTTTTATTGTGTATAAAAACCGATTTGATACATATGCAAATTAACCTGAGATGAGTCAGAGCTTGAAAATATGACTCTTCTTTTTTTACACAATAAAAGCACACAGAGTTATGGGGACTGGGTATTGCGGATGTGCTAGCGGCCATCTAGCAACCCATGTCCTCAACTCTATACCCCAAATCCCAGTGACAGGTTCCCTTTAACCTTTATGCATCTATGGGAGCACCAGTTAGTTCAATGTGGGCACAGCATGGCACTGCATGGACAAGGTGTGACAAATGTGCAAAATTAGGCTCTATGTGGGCAAATTCAGTCACTTTCTGTGCATTGGTTAGTAGCCCCTTTAGAAATAGTGTGAAATGCACTTATATAGGGGCATTATTGGTGTCATTAGTACAAGGGCACTAACTGGCGAGTTTATGTGTTTGTGTCATATCGTCTACATGTGCATCTGTCTGTGTGTTAGATGTGAGCAAATCGATTAAGACAAGTTTCTCACAAAGGTGCTAGCCATTTTTCAGATCAGAAGACATTAAAGATGACGAAACAGGATCACATGACCCCAGGGCGCAGGCATTTGCAGCCAAAAAGGGAACATTTTGAGCATTAAAAAACCCCATACAAAATCAGAGAGTATAATTAGTTTTGCTTGTTACCACCAGCAGCCATGTGTTTACCCATAGCTATGTGTTCCTATCACTTTGACATTACTAATGAATTTTATACACAATTCCTCAGGACAATTAGGGGATTTTTGATTCAAGAAAACCAAATACAAATCAAATTTCAGAATTGCAGGAAATTCACTCATTACTAGTCTGTGTATGTGCCTATTGTGAGAGGACACATGTCTGTTCCATACAAAGTAAACCAACGGCAACTTATTAGTGGTGCAAGGTGACACATAATCAGGTTTTATTGAGAAGGTTGCAAACACAAAATAAAACAAAACAGCAAAAAAAAATCCTAGACCGTCCGTCATTTACTATACATCAGACGTCCCTGTCTGACAGCTGTAGAGCTTCTGTCTGCCTGCTTTTCAGAGCATACTTCGGCAACCTTTCTCATAGACTTCTCTACTCAGCTCTCACATACAGTAGATCTCCTTCCTGCGTCCTCACCTAGAGATCTACTTCTTGCTGCTCCACATCCATCTGTAAGAGACTGCACACCTAGTGCTTGACTGAACCCATCTGGCCTGTACTGGTAGACTGAGTCCCAGCCTTTCTTTCTCTCCACACCAGTTCCATGCTTCTGATCTTTCAGAAAATGATGGGGGTATTCTGAGAAACATATCAGTTTTGTGGTCTGCCAGTTACGGATCCGCAAAAATATGGATGTGGTTCGTGTGCATCCCGTACTTTTTGCAGGCCCCATTGAAAAAAATGCCTATTCTTGTACACAAAACGGACAAAAATAGGTAAAGTCCTATGATTCGCTACTCGACAACATGGATGCGGACTGCACAAGGATGAAATCCTAGTGCTATCCTCATTTTTTGTAGCCCCATAGAAATTAATGGGTCTTCGTGGGAACCTCAAAAAATGTGGATTGGAAGCAGACCAAAAATACAATCATGTGAATGTTCAGTGTTAGGCCTCATGCACACGACCGTATTTTTTTGCGGTCCGCAAAACGGGGTTCCGTTTTCCCGTGATCCGTGACCGTTTTTTCGTCCGTGGGTCTTTCTTGATTTTTGGAGGATCCACGGACATGAAAAAAAAGTCGTTTTGGTGTCCGCCTGGCCGTGCGGAGCCAAACGGATCCGTCCTGAATTACAATGCAAGTCAATGGGGACGGATCCGTTTGACGTTGACACAATATGGTGCCATTTCAAACGGATCCGTCCCCATTGACTTTCAATGTAAAGTCTGGAGTCCCTTTTATACCATCAGATCGGAGTTTTCTCCAATCCGATGGTATATTTTAACTTGAAGCGTCCCCATCACCATGGGAACGCCTCTATGTTAGAATATACTGTCGGATATGAGTTAGATCGTGAAACCTCATTTCCGACAGTATATTCTAACACAGAGGCGTTCCCATGGTGATGGGGACGCTTCTACTTAGAATATACTACAAACTGTGTACATGACTGCCCCCTGCTGCCTAGCAGCATCCGATCTCTTACAGGGGGCCGTGATCAGCACAATTAACCCCTCAGGTGCCGCACCTGAAGGGGTTAATTGTACTATCATATCCCCCTGTAAGAGATCAGGGCTGCCAGGCAGCAGGGGGCAGACCCCCCCCTCCCCAGTTTGAATATCATTGGTGGCCAGTGCGGCCCCCCCCCCCTTCCTCCCTCTATTGTAATAATTCGTTGGTGGCACAGTGTGCGCCCCCCCCCCCTTCCTCCCTCTATTGTAATAATTCGTTGGTGGCACAGTGTGCGCCCCCCCCCCCCCTTCCTCCCTCTATTGTAATAAATCGTTGGTGGCACAGTGTGCGCCCCCCATTGGCCCCCCCTCCCTCTATAGCATTAACAACATTGGTGGCCAGTGTGCGGCCTCCCATCTCCCCCCCCCCCCCCCGCCCGATCATTGGTGGCAGCGGGTTACTAGCAATAGTACAATAGTAAAAGATTCATACTTACCTGGGAGCTGCGATGTTCGTGTCCGGCCGGGAGCTCCTCCTACTAGTAAGTGACAGTTCATTTAGCAATGCGCCGTACAGACCTGAGGCTGTCACTTACCAGTAGGTGGAGCTCCCGGCCGGACACGAACATCGCAGCAGCAGCCAGCAGCAGGTAAGTATGAATCTTCTACTATTGTACTATTGCTAAGTAACCATGGCAACCAGGACTGTAGTAGCGTCCCGGTTGCCATGGTTACCGATCGGAGCCCCAGCGATTAAACTGGGACTCCGATCGGAACTCCGCTGCCACCAATGATGGGGGGGGGGAGATGGGAGGCCGCACACTGGCCACCAATGTTGTTAATGCTATAGAGGGAGGGGGGCCGATGGGGGGCGCACACTGTGCCACCAACGAATTATTACAATAGAGGGAGGGAGGGGGGGCGCACACTGTGCCACCAACGAATTATTACAATAGAGGGAGGGGGGGGGGGCCGCACTGGCCACCAATGATATTCAAACTGGGGAGGGGGGGGAGGGTCTGCCCCCTGCTGCCTGGCAGCCCTGATCTCTTACAGGGGGCCGTGATCAGCACAATTAACCCCTTCAGGTGCCGCACCTGAAGGGGTTAATTGTGCTGATCACGGCCCCCTGTAAGAGATAGGATGCTGCCAGGCAGCAGGGGGCAGTCTTGTACACAGTTTGTAGTGTATTCTAACTAGAAGCGTCCCCATCACCATGGGAACGCTTCTGTGTTAGAATATACTGTCGGTTCTGAGTTTTCACGAAGTGAAAACTCAGCTTTGAGAAAGCTTTTATGCAGACGGATCTTCGGATCCGTCTGTATAAAAACTAACCTACGGCCACGGATCACGGACACGGATGCCAATCTTGTGTGCATCCGTGTTCTTTCACGGACCCATTGACTTGAATTGGTCCGTGAACCGTTGGCCGTGAAAAAAATCGGACAGGTCATATTTTTTTCACGGCCAGGAAACACGGCTCACGGATGCGGCTGCCAAACGGTGCATTTTCCGTTGTTTCCACGGACCCATTGAAAGTCAATGGGTCCGCGAAAAAAAAACGGAAAACGGCACAACGGCCACGGATGCACACAACGGTCGTGTGCATGAGGCCTTAAAGAGGACCGGTGCGATGACACCGATTGCAGTCAAATGAGACCACGGCATCTGAAAGGTTAAAAAGCCGGAAGCGAGCTCTTCCCCGGCAGGAACACCTTCCCCTGACTGTGTTCCATAGTAGTAATATGCCAGAGCCTGTAGAGCCTAGGCGTATTACTGGTATATTCTAATGCAGGCCAATAATTACAAATATTATACAATACAACATGGTGACTTAGATAACAACCTGCACGGCACACTGCAGCTAATACTAGTATGTCACTACGCTCACTTTCCTGGCACTTTGTGATGGTCATTGCTAATACAGTGCATTCACAGCATACACCACGTACAGTATGTATCTGCAGTGTCTAACGTTTACTAAGAACTCTCCTGCCTCACTTGAGCATTTCATGCCCTACATTGTTTAATATGATCACTGCTATTGTTCCTTATTTACCATGGAGCTTTGCTCATGTCATAGGGGTTCTCCGGTAGCATATTGAAGCCGACAGAGTGGGTGGGGGGAAGGGGGGCGGAGCTGAGAGCCTCATACAAAGCCCTGCTCCTGATTGGCTGTTCACCAGGGAATTTTCCCCACCTTTTTGGCGGGATTCTGGCTACATATATTGAATGACCTAGCGGGCGTGCTACGGCCACACTAACAGCGGATGCCGCCACCCACCACATGATGTGTCATCCTGTCAATCTGTTATTTGTTGCTGTTAGGTAGCAGAGCTTTTGATACGCGTTGAGCGTGACTTAGGGTCCATTCACACGTCCGTGTGTGTTTTGCGGATCCACAGATCCGTGGATCTGCAAAACACGGACATCGGCGATGTGCGTTCCGCATTTTGAGGACCGCACATCGCCGGCACTTAATGGAAAGTGCCTATTCTTGTCCGCAAATGCGGGACCAGATATCAATAGGTTCTGTGTGTAGGGGGTACATCTTGGTATAACTCACCCACAGCTGACACCTATATTCGCTTAGGTGTAGCAGTGGTTGGCCCCCGCAGCCATTGAGCTTCACCACTGTTGATTTGCAAATTCTGAGCAGGATATTTGTGATAACTCCACTGTATTGCACTCATAGGGGGTTTACTGACCAGTGGGGGTTATTCAAATACCCCCGGTCAGCAGGTTCTCACATACTGGTGTTTTGCCTAAGTTAATGGAGCACCTTCTCCATTTTTAACTAATATTTGAATAAAGTTATTGGTTTAATTTTTATGTTTTCCTTAGGCAGTGACTTATTTCTACAGAGAATGTCTGCCATCTTAGGGTACTTTCCCACTAGCGTTTTTCTTTTCCGGCGCTGAGTTCCGTCCTAGGGGCTCAAATCCGGAAAAGAACTGATCAGTTTTATCCCCATGCATTCTGAATGGAGAGTAATCCGTTCAGGATGCATCAGGATGTCTTTAGTTCAGTCTTTTTGACTGATCAGGCTTTTCAGAAAACCGTAGCATGCTGTATTTTTACCTCCGGCCAAAAATCCTGAACACTTTGACTGAACGCCGGATCCGGTCTTTTTCCCATTGACTTGCATTAACGTCGGATCCGGCGCCGTGTGTTCAGTCAGACCGGATCCGGCTTTTGCATGTTAAACCCGAAAAATGTGAAAAAAAAGTTAAAGTCCATAAATGGCGGATCTGTTTTTTCCAATGCATTTTTTCATTGTGATCAAAAACCTGATCAGGATTCAAATGTAATCCGTTTTCACAAGTTTTTCTGGATCCGGCGGGCAGTTCCGGTGTTGGAATTGAACGCCGGATTTAAACAACGCTAGTGTGAAAGTAGCCTTATATTGTTCAGTGAGCCTTATACTGAAATCACCCCCTTTCCCCAAAATAAAGAAATAAAATATATATTATAGGCACTGCTGCTTTAGAAAATGACTGTACTATTAAAATATAAAAAAAATTTGTCCCAAACAGCGAAAGCAGCATAATGAATAAAAAATCTAAATGGCAGATTTGGCGTTTTTTCATTGCTTCACCTCCCCAAAAAATGAATAACAAGTGATCAAAAAGTTGTACCAATAAATAAAAACAAGAGATTGTCCCGCAAAAAATGAGCCCTCACAAAGCTCTGTCGATGTAACTATAAAAAAGTTATGGGGGGCAGAATATGGCAGTGAAAAAAAATAAAATCATTTTTCCAAAGTTTTTAATTTTTTTTCAGTATCAAAACACAAAAGACAAACTATATAAATCTTGTACCATTGTAATTGTACTGACCCAGAGAATGAAGGGCACAGGTCAGCTTTACTGTATAGTAACATAGTAGTAATATATAAGGCCAAAAAATACATTTGTCCATCCAGTTCGGCCTGTTATCCTGCAAGTTGATCCAGAGGAAGGCAAAAAAAAAACTGTGAGGTAGAAGCCAATTTTCCCCTCTTTAGGCCTCCTGCACACGACCGTTGTGTGCACCCGTGGCCGTTGTGCCGTTTTCCGTTTTTTTCGCGGACCCATTGACTTTCAATGGGTCCGTGGAAAAATCGGAAAATGCACCATTTTGCAGCCGCATCCGTGATCCGTGTTTCCTGGCCGTGAAAAAAATATGACCTGTCCTATTTTTTTCACGGCCAACGGTTCACGGACCCATTCAAGTCAATGGGTCCGTGAAAGAACACGGATGCACACAAGATTGGCATCCGTGTCCGTGATCCGTGGCCGTAGGTTAGTTTTTATACAGACGGATCCGAAGATCCGTCTGTATAAAAGCTTTTTCAAAGCTGAGTTTTCACTTCGTGAAAACTCAGAACCGACAGTATATTCTAACACAGAAGCGTTCCCATGGTGATGGGGACGCTTCTAGTTAGAATACACTACAAACTGTGTACAAGACTGCCCCCTGCTGCCTGGCAGCACCCGATCTCTTACAGGGGGCCGTGATCAGCACAATTAACCCCTTCAGGTGCGGCACCTGAAGGGGTTAATTGTGCTGATCACGGCCCCCTGTAAGAGATCAGGGCTGCCAGGCAGCAGGGGGCAGACCCTCCCCCCCCTCCCCAGTTTGAATATCATTGGTGGCCAGTGCGGCCCCCCCCCCCTCTATTGTAATAATAGGTTGGTGGCCAGTGCGGCCCCCCCCTCCCTCTATTGTAATAATTCGTTGGTGGCACAGTGTGCGCCCCCCCCTCCCTCCCTCTATTGTAATAATTCGTTGGTGGCACAGTGTGCGCCCCCCATCGGCCCCCCCTCCCTCTATAGCATTAACAACATTGGTGGCCAGTGTGCGGCCTCCCATCTCCCCCCCCCCCCCATCATTGGTGGCAGCGGAGTTCCGATCGGAGTCCCAGTTTATTCGCTGGGGCTCCGATCGGTAACCATGGCAACCAGGACGCTACTACAGTCCTGGTTGCCATGGTTACTTAGCAATAGTACAATAGTAGAAGATTCATACTTACCGGCTGCTGCGATGTTCGTGTCCGGCCGGGAGCTCCACCTACTGGTAAGTGTCATTGCTAAATGAACTGTCACTTACCAGTAGGAGGAGCTCCCGGCCGGAAGCAGACATCGCAGCTCCCAGGTAAGTATGAATCTTTTACTATTGTACTATTGCTAGTAACCCGCTGCCACCAATGATCGGGGGGGGGGGGTAGATGGGAGGCTGCACACTGGCCACCAATGTTGTTAATGCTATAGAGGGAGGGGGGCCAATGGGGGGCGCACACTGTGCCACCAACGATTACAATAGAGGGAGGAAGGGGGGGGGCGCACACTGTGCCACCAACGAATTATTACAATAGAGGGAGGAAGGGGGGGCGCACACTGTGCCACCAACGATTTATTACAATAGAGGGAGGAAGGGGGGGGGCGCACACTGTGCCACCAACGATTTATTACAATAGAGGGAGGAAGGGGGGGGGGCGGGGGGGCGCACACTGTGCCACCAAGGAATTATTACAATAGAGGGAGGAAGGGGGGGGGCCGCACTGGCCACCAATGATATTCAAACTGGGGAGGGGGGAGGGGGGGGTCTGCCCCCTGCTGCCTGGCAGCCCTGATCTCTTACAGGGGGATATGATAGCACAATTAACCCCTTCAGGTGCGGCACCTGAAGGGTTAATTGTGCTGATCACAGCCCCCTGTAAGAGATCGGATGCTGGGGGCAGTCATGTACACAGTTTGTAGTATATTCTAACTAGAAGCGTCCCCATCACCATGGGAACGCCTCTGTGTTAGAATATACTGTTTCACGATCTAACTCATATCCGACAGTATATTCTAACATAGAGGCGTTCCCATGGTGATAGGGACGCTTCAAGTTAAAATATACCATCGGATTGGAGAAAACTCCGATCCGATGGTATAAAAGGGACTCCAGACTTTACATTGAAAGTCAATGGGGACGGATCCGTTTGAAATGGCACCATATTGTGTCAACGTCAAACGGATCCGTCCCTATTGACTTGCATTGTAATTCAGGACGGATCCGTTTGGCTCCGCACGGCCAGGCGGACACCAAAACGACTTTTTTTTCATGTCCGTGGATCCTCCAAAAATCAAGGAAGACCCACGGACGAAAAAACGGTCACAGATCACGGAAAAACGGGACCCGTTTTTGCGGACCGCAAAAAAATACGTTCGTGTGCAGGAGGCCTTAGGGGAATAAAAAAAATTCCTTCCTGACTCCAATCAGGCAATCAGAATAACTCCCTGGATCAACGGGTAGCTATAGCCCAGTATAGTGAATGTTTTAAACACAAATAGGGAGATTTATCAAACTGGTGTAAAATAGAACAGGCTTAGTTGCCCATAGGAACCAATCATATTCCACCTTTCATTTTCGAAATGAGCTCTGAAAAATGAAAAGTTGAATCTGATTGGTTGCTATGGGTAAGTACGCCAGTTCTACTTTACACCAGTTTTATAAATGACCCCCAAAATCTATAAAAATGTGGAAGAATTGTGTTTTTTTCCCAATTCCACCGCATTTAAAATTTTCTTCCAGCTTCCCACTACATCATATGCAATATTAAATGGGGCCATTAGAAAGTACAACTTGTCCTACAAATAAGCGCTTACATGGCTATGTGAACTGAAAAATAAAAAAAAGTTATGACTCTGAGAAGGAGGGGAGTGAAAAACAACAATGGAAAAAACTGAAAATAACCATGTCAGGAAGGGGAAGAGTCCAGAAGCTACAATGAAATTCATGAAGACATCAGCTTTATTGTATCCAAGTTAAACACATCCATACACCAATATAATGCCTACTTTTGCTGCTGATCTCCTGGGAGCATTGAAAGCAACCTTGAGATTATCATCACAGAAAGGTATGTCATGGTAAGACAACTAACAGCCACCCATGACTTATATTTTCATAACTGGGCAGCAAAAGGTTAAATGAAAGTAGGATATGCTTTGACTTTATAGGTTTCTGTATACACGCCAATAATAATATCTATGTGCCGGTAATACTTACGTTCTTCACAAAGCCTTCCCATCCAACCTTCAGGACAGGAACATGCATTTGGCCTTTCACATACACCACCATTCTGACATGGAAATCTGCATACAGCTTTAAGGGGAACAACAAAAATAAGTACTCTGTTACATACACAGATACAAATATAAAAAAAATCTGTGTCTACCTTCAAAGTACTATGATTCACCAAAATGCAGTAATATCTAGAAAACTCCCCCAGCTAAGGGCTTATTCACAGGCATATGAGTCTTCTTCTCTTGTGAGACTTCTGTCTGTCTTCTCCACGGTTAGTACATGTATTTACCGTATTGACTTTAATATGTTTATTCGCACATTGGTGGAAAAACAATGGAGACGTACACTACTTTGGTCTGTATTGCAGACCAGATACACCCATAGAAGTCTGTGGGTTCATGAAAACCAAGGACAAAAAGTGGATTCCCTTTTCAGCAAAGCAGTGCAGAAAATGAATATATGAACCAAACATTGACCCTTCAGGGACATTTTCACAGACAAAACACTGAATGTCTTGTCATGTACTGTACATAGACGTGTCAATAAGCTCTCACAGGTATACAACAATATTGAGAAGTAAAGCAAATACGGAGAAAGGTTTTGTAAGGATAAAATTTTCTAACAGTAAGGCTAGCGCTTTGAGATCCGGTAGGCTGTTCTACGTGGAAACAGCCTGCCGGATATCTCTGCATTCCAGCTTTGCTGAAAGCTACCGCATCGCCGCCCGGCCCCATTCACTATAATGGGGACCGTAGGAGATCCGGCTGCAACGCGGCAAATATGAAGAGAATCACCCGCCCAAAAACCTCTACATGCAACGGTTGTCATCCAGCCGATTCTCACCATGTTTGCCAGGTTGCGGACAGATCTCCGCTTGTCCCCCTTACAGTGAATAGGGCCGGCGGGTGTCAGGTAGAATCTGGCAGTGTCGGATGCAGACATCGTCGTCAGGCTGGGCCCTGCCGCAACAGCCTGCTGGAAATGTCTAAAGCAAATGAGAAACTTGCCTAAGCTAAGTAATATTTGTCACTGGGACTGTCAGTATCCCACACTAGTAAATGATGACATCTAAATCGTATTATGGAACGTTATATGAATATCTGAATATTCAAATATATTGTACATTCAAATTCTTTGAGGTATAAGCCACTTTATGAATTCAGCTGGCAGCATAATATTGATGTTACTATTATACATGAACGCTCGACACATTTATAAGATATAACCCTGCAACACCAAGTGAGAAAATCAAGAATTTAGTCTGAGATGCAGAACTACTGAAAGCCTAACTGCACATCAAATCTGAAAATGTAAGCAAAGGCGGAAAGCCACAAAATAATAATTCCCATTAATGAGATGCAAAATACCTGCCAGTTTTAGTCAAGATGAGGACACTATCAAATGTATCAGCATGACACCTGAATTTTCAGGTTTATGTGGCTTTTTAGACTTTAAATTCCTTGAAGACTGGGGTATTTTCCACCCTGCCCTGCAAAAGGTAGCAGTTTTTAGTACTTACTGTTTTAACAGGTACTGTGTGATTTCTTGGCCATCTCAATATATTAGTATATGGTATTAAATATACATTTTTTTTATCTGTGTACCATTTTTAGAGTGATTTCATACGTTTGTTTGAAAAACTTGGATTTTTTTTTTGCAGCTTTTTTGAGAAAAAATTGCTGTGGCAGGTGGATGTATCAGTGCAGTATTCCCCTTACATCCTTTATGTACTTACTAGAATGGGGCTTCTCTGGCAATCTTCTACTCTCTCAAAGTCCTGGGGGCTTAAGCCTAGTTCACACGAACGTATGGCTTTTATAGTTTTTTGCGGTCCGTTTTTCACGGATCCGTTGTTCCATTTTTGAGTTCCGTTGTGTTTCCGTTTTTCCGTTCTGTTTTTCCGTATGGCATATACAGTATACAGTAATTACATAGAAGAAATTGGTCTGGGCATAACATTTTCAATAGATGGTTCCGCAAAAACGAAACGTATACGGAAGACATACGGATGCATTTCCGTATGTGTTCGTTTTTTTGCGGACCCATTGACTTGAATGGAGCCACGGAACGTGATTTGCGGGCAATAATAGGACGTTCTATCTTTCAACGGAACGGAAATACGCAAACGGAATGCATACGGAGTACATTCAGTTTTTTTTGCGGAACCATTGAAATGAATGTAAACGGACCGTATACGGAACCCAAAAAAACGGCCCGTACACTCTCATCCCTGTAGATCAGTGGCCTGTGAGTGTAATTTCACATGCAACAGATTCCCTGTCATCTTCTGTTTCCCTCTTGAGCAGTGAGACCAGAAGTGACATTACTGAAACCTTCCAGAGCTGGAACTAACTGGCGTTTTTAACTTCTGGTTTTCTTACATCATATTATTTGGAAATTGCCTTATATGACCCTTCCCAGACATATGGGCTGCAAATATTGCTTTTCTAAGATCATTCTTAATGTCTTTCCTTCTTGCTATTGTGTTAACACACTCCTGATTGCTCCAGACCAGCAAACTGACAAAACTTCTGTTTTTATAGAGATGTTCACACTTGTGGATGCTCAGTTAGTCAAGGGCGTTTGATTAGCAGGACCTGGCTCCTACTTACCCTCTTAACTCCCGGGGAGGCACTAAAGGTGTACTTCATTTTTTACATACAGCTTCTGCAGTTTGGCCTAGTTTTTATTAACCCCTTCACTCATTTGGGCATAACTATACGTCTGAATCGCATGTAATTTAGTGCATTTGGGCGTACAGTTACGCCCTAGCTTCAAGCTGTCACCGCAGCACCAGCCACAGTGACAGGGAGGCAATTACAACTGTCTCTGGCAGCTGCCCAGCATAGCTCGCCAGTGTATCGTCAGACTGCGGTGTCAGAATTTGGCTTCAGACTGTGGTGTCAGACTTTGGGAAATGGTGTCAGGCAATGAATTCAGTGTCAGGAGATGGAGGATCGGGCCTGTGATCCTGATCAGAAATCACAGATCCCAGTGGGTGATCGGTGGGTGAGTGACAAGTGGGATGGGGGGGGGGCAGATCAGGGGGTTCAATCATAAATTTTTCACAATTTTCTTTCACACAGGGCCTCTTTACAGGCTTTACAGCAGCAATCTCCTTCTCTGACAAGCTCTGTGACAGAATGGAGCTTGTAAGAACTGGAGATGCCAGCTAATCCAGCTTTCAGTGCTATGATTGGCCAGTGTAAGGGATCCTCCATGGGGACCAGCGGGGGCGGCGAGGATCCAGCCGCGCATGCCTCCTAGGCATGGCCGGCGTCCTCCGTCCCTTAGACAACAAGCAGCAGGAGAGCTGAGCGCCGATAAGGATGATCAGCGCTCAGCTATGTTGGGCTGTGTTATGCGAGTCACATGTCGCTGGCCACATCATGTGACTCACCAGTCTGGGCTATTCAAACAGGCAGTCTGCTGGCCACAGGTTGCCTTTGGTTTGTCTTTCTACCTTCACCAGCGTTCCTAATTACCTTGCTATTTTGTTTGGACCTCGGCTTTGTTTCTGACCTAGACCTTGTTATCTCCTTGGAATTGACGTGATCTCTCGGCTTCTGACTTCGGTTTGTTTTGACCTTGCTATTGTGTTTTTCCCTTGTGTACCTGCGTGACCTCCTGGCTTTGACCTTTGCTTCCCTGACTCTGTTACATATTACTTTAGCACTCTTTAGGCCCCTGCACATATCTAAGCTAGGGACCACCGCCAAGTTGTACGCCGTCAGTTAGGACGGGCCTTGCAAGTAGGTAGGGACAGAGGTGCGGGTGGAGATCAGGGCTGCACTCTTCCCTCCCTACGTGACAGAACCCCTCTCCAGTTTGCATCGGCAGCAGGGGGTGGGGATAGCTGGAAGCTTATGAATATGAGGACTCCCGAGCGTGTGCACTGTATTCTCTATACCAGTTTAGGCTGCCCTCCCGCCAACAGGCTTGGAACATTTATTTTGTTTTACACCAGTTTCTGGCATAATATAAGACTGAAATCTACACTGGCTGATCACAGAGTGTAAAACGCTGGTCTTTGATAAATTCCCTCCATAATGTTTTTCACAAAATTTGCAATACTAAGTGCAAAGTGTCAGTGCTTTCTTTAAAGGGTTTCTGTTCTGAGAAAAATGGTTATGTAGCTGGTTGACATTAGCGAGGTGCTAATGTCAGCAGTACATAACTGTATGAATTATATCTCACTGCCTGCCGCCGTTCGCGCTAAATAATGACTTTTATAATATGCTAATGAGCCTCTAGGTGCTAGTGGAGCACCTAGAGGCTCCGTCTTCTCACCCTTTGGCACGCCCATGTACAGTTGATTGACGTCCGAGTTCTCCTCAGTGTCCCGTAAATCCCGCGCCTGTGCCGTACCATTTAGTATTCAGAGCAGTGAGTGAAGGACGAGCTCCTACTGCCAGCTTCCTTCACTGCAGGCGCAGTGAGGAAGCTGGCAGCAGGAGTGCGTCCTTCACTCACTGCGCCTGCGCCGAATACTAAACGGGACGGCGCAGGCGTGGGATTTACGGGACACTGAGGAGAACTCGGACGTCAATCAACTGTACATGGGCGTGCCAAACGGTAAGAGGACGGAGCCTCTAGGTGCTACAGCAACGCCCCACTAGCACCTAGAGGCTCATTCGCATATTAGAAAAGTCATTATTTAGCGCGAACGGCGCAGGCAGGGAG
Source organism: Bufo bufo (assembly GCF_905171765.1). Taxonomy (NCBI): domain Eukaryota; kingdom Metazoa; phylum Chordata; class Amphibia; order Anura; family Bufonidae; genus Bufo; species Bufo bufo. Next base: position 404,001,266 of record NC_053390.1, on the reverse strand, counting down.
ATACAGTTATGTACTGCTGACATTAGCACATCGCTAATGTCAGTCAGCTACATAACCATTTTTCTGATGACAGAAACCCTTTAACAACTTGGGAAGACAAGAGGCGTGAGACGTACTGTTAATGATAAAAAATAAAAAATAAAAAAATATCTGCTTGACAAACAGCTTAGGGTACTTTCACACTTGCGGCAAAGGAATCCGGCAGGCAGTTCCGTCGCCGGAACTGCCTACCGTATCCGTCAAAACATATGCAAACTGATGGCATTTGTCAGACTGATCAGGATCCTGATCCGCCTGACAAATGCATTGAAAGGACAGATCCGTCTCTCCGGTGTCATCCGGAAAAACGGATCCGGCATAAAAAAAATTCACATTTGTTGTGGTCTGAGCATGCGCAGACCGCAATGCCGTATCCGTTTTGCCAGAACACTCAGGCATTAATGCATTTCAATGGGAAAAAATGCCAGATCCGGCATTCCGGCAAGTGTTCCGGAATTTTGGCCTGAGATAAAACCGCTGCATGCTGCGGTATGCTGCGGTATTATCTCCGTCCTGAAAAGGCAAAAACACTGAACTGAAGACATCCTGATGCATCCTGAACGGATCGCTCTCAATTCAGAATGCATTAGGATAAAACTGATCAGTTCTTTTCCGGTATAGAGCCCCTAGGAAGGAACTCTATGCCGGAAAAGAATAACGCTAGTGTGAAAGTACCCTTACACGGTAGTTTCTTGGTCTGCCTGGTAGGTTAAGGACTGTGGATTGAGCAAAAGATGTAACTCTTATGCTTTTTAACCACCCCCAAATAATGACACACATGTACATTACATGGGAGTGTATGTAGCATGCTCCAGGGATGAGCCCAATCCATACACGGCCAGTGCTGCCTGTGTTACACAGTTAACACCTGCCTGCAATGGTCAGGATTGAAGCTAAGTACGATCCTGACCATTTAAGCCCTTAGATGCCACTGTGAATAGCAACTGCCGCATCTAAGTGGTTAGAGGCAGGGGGCTCCTTGTAATCTGTCCTTACAACTGCGGGGTGTAACATGGCTGTCAGGGCAGCCGAGGGCCTAGTGAAGTATCCCTGTTACAGCCTGCCAGGGATGGATTATCAACATGTTTTCTGAATAACAGCAGCAATATAAAAATATGCTACAAAACTGTACAGTATGTGTGAAAGTTTAATGTTAAATATAGGTAAAGCATGGAAGTTAGCGGTAATCTGTGTGAGTGTGCAACATGCACCCTCGGACACAACATGTACAGCAGTGTTTCCAGAGCTTCCATTTGAAGAATCCTTCATGGAATCCGTAGTAGATATGGATTCAAATTTGTACATGCCAGAAATCTTTAATTGGGCTAATTTGCACGTGACTACCAGCCATAGTTTCTACGCAAAAATCACACCAAAAATTAACATGTTAACTTTTTTACCACAAAGCAGATTTCAAAAGTGAGCTACATGGGCTAAGGCGGTTTACCCCCGAAAACAACTCATTACATGCGGTTTTTCTGCAAAGAATCCACCATGTGAACATACACATATGGAAAATCCTCCATGTGAATATACCCTAAGGCAGGTTTCATGTCACCATTTAGCTTTCTGTCCTTCTGATCCATCAGAAGAACCGAAAAAAAAAGGATCCGTTATTTTGAATATCAGCTATGATCAGTTTGCATCTGTTTTTGTCAGTTCTGTCAGAGATAAGTAAGGCTGCGTTCACATCTGCTCTGTAAACTCCAGCAGTCTGTCCCAGTGGAGGATCAGACTGCCGAAGTTCACTGTATCCAGCATAGCTGGTTACTACCGTGCACCGTCGGATCCCCATTCACTATAATGTGATCCGTTCACTTTCTGGCATATATGACGACTTTCGGACACACAAAAAGTGCTGCGTGTTGTATTTTTTGTCCGACTGAAAGCCGGCATATATGCTATATACAGTGGGGCTCATTTACTAATGGACTTGTGACGCTTTTAAATATAAAAAACTGACACAAGTCCTCTTTTTTGTCAGGCGGTACGACACAATTTTGATGTAGGGCCAGTTTTGCGCCTTGTGCACCAGTTGGGTGTGACAGTGTTGGGGGCCATGCCGGGGCTGGGACTCCAGCCCAGGCAAATTTACATACATTTGCGCCAGAGGCTGGTGTAGTTTTTACTTCAGGCTCACGGACTGCCACAGATGCACCAAATTTATGACTAGGCGCATGCCTGGTCATAAATTAGACGTATCTAGTGGCAGTGCAGAGGAGAAAACTAAGATCGGCGTAAAAAAATGGTCTTAGTAAATGTGCCCCAGTGACTGGAACAGAGTGCCGGAGTTCACAACACAGATGTGAACCCGCCCTTATTTTGTATGGGAGAAAAAGTGCTGCAAAAAGTACTTTTTCTCCAGTCAAAAATGACACAAACTGAAGTGACACAAACTGATGCAAACTCATAACTAGAGATGAGCGAATTTCTCAGAAATTTGATTCAGTCGGTTCGCCGAATTTTCCGAAAAGATTTGATTTGATCCGAATTTATTTGTGGCGAATTGTGTTAAAAAACTGCTATTTCCTGTCTGCAGAGAGCCTGCATAGTGGGGTAGAACACTGTGCCTTGCAGTAACACGCATAGGGAGTCTGCTGTGGTAGTGAAACAATACTGTGAGTCAGTATGGCAATGGCATGCAGATGACAGGCGTCACTCTTAGAATCACTGCATACTTCACTTATTTGGGCAGCCACTGGGCCAAAACTGACCAAATAACTTAAGTGTGAACTCAGCCTTACAGGTCGATGTTAGTGTCAAGAAGAAGTGCACTCCTTTTACACCATCATCAGCTGATTCCACATAGATGTCTACAGACCCTGTTCTATTAAATGCTTATACAAGTAGAGCCCCCCGACAGAGTGGAGAGGGTGTCAGCAGTAAGTTTGTGTTGACGTCACTGATTATTTTGCCCTTCCTCTAATCTGTCAGAACATTAACCCCTAAAAAAAGGATCCTGTCTATTGAGCATCTGCCTTCACTCGGTCAGCATTTTGTCAGTAATCTATCAGTATTGCTAAAGCCAAAAAACCAGGAGTGGATCCAAAACAGAGATGACACTTGAATAGAATATTTGCATGTCCTCTGTGTTTTGTACCCACTCCTGCTTTTGGCTACCAAATCATAACCCAATTCTGATGGGACCATACAGGCCTTGCAGCTGCTACATAGACAGGATCCATTGTGCGTCTCATTTTTCCTTCCTTCTGACAGATCAGAAGAAGGGTCAAAAAAATGATGATGTCAACCAGGCCAAAAAGGCAAAATAGTGGCCCAGTCATGAACTAGGGAGAGTAAGAAAAGCATGAGAAGTCCACAGAGTGGCCCAATGACATAGTGGTGAGGTGGCAGCAGCATGAGAAGTCCACAGAGTGGATCAGTGACATAGTGGTTATGTGGCAGCAGCATGAGGAGACCACAGAGTGGTGAAGTGGCAAAAGCATGAGTAGACCACAGAGTGACCCAGTGACATAGTGGTGAGGTGGCAGCAGCATGAGGAGACCACAGAGTGGTGATGTGGCAGCAGCATGAGGAAACCATAGAGTGGTACGGTGGCAGCAGAATGAGGAGACCACAGAATGGTCAAGTGGCAGCAGCATGAGGAGACCACAGAGTGGTGAAGTGGCAGCAACATGAGGAGACCACAGTGTGGCCCAGTGACATAGCGGTGAGGTGGCAGCAGCATGAGGAGACCACAGAGTGGTGAAGTGGCAGCAGCATGAAGAGACCACAGGGTGGCCCAAAGACATAGTGTTGAGGTGGCAGCAGCATGAGGAGACCACAGAGTGGTGATGTGGCAGCAGCATGAGGAGACCACAGAGTTGCCCAGTGACATAGTTGTGAGGTTGCAGCAGCATGAAGAGACCACAGAGTGGTGAAGTGGCACTGGCATGAGGAGACCACACAGTGGCCCAGTGACATAGTGGTGAGGTGGCAGCAGCACAAGGAGACCACAGAGGGGCCCAATGACATAGTGGTGAGGTGGCAACAGCATGAGGAGACCACAGAGTGGGCCAGAGACATAGTGTTGAGGTGGCAGCAGCATGAGGAGACCACAGAGTGAGGTGGCAGCAGCAAGAGGAGACCACAGAGTGGCCCAGTGACAGAGTGTGGAGGTAGGGGCAATACCAGTACCTCCTGAAGATAGTGGATGACTGTAGGAGCACCTGGCAGCAGGTGTGGAATCAGGCGGGTGGCAGCATCAGAATAGTAGCTGAAGCAGGTAGCCAGAAAAAAACAGGTCTCTTTTGTCAAAGTGTTGGTGTGGCACCATGTATGATCTAGTCTGATAGATCAGTCATTGGTGTTTGAAAATCCTGGCTGATCCATGCCTGATTCCTTTTCACAAAGGTCAGTTTCTCTACATTTTGGGTGAACAGGCGAGTTCTCCTTGGGGTAACTATGGCCCCCGCCGCACTAAACACCCACTCGGATGCCACACTGCTGGCAGGGCAGGAAAGCTTGTCCAGATAAAACTTGGCCACGTGCAATAATAAATCGAGTTTGGCTGCCCAGTAGTCCAGGAGATCTTCAATGACGGGTATCAGGGTGCACTCCAAGTATGCCACAACCTGCTGGTTCATGTTCTGCTCTGTCTAGCTGCTGCTGCTGGTGGTGAGTAGTTTCTTCAGTAGGTGGGTGAAGAAAAATGCTCATCAGCGACTCTAGGATCAAGTTGCTGCTGATGGAGCTGGTATTGCTTCTGCCCCCCCCCCCCTCCTCAGCAACCATGACAGTGGAACGTGAGCGCAGAGGGCCCCCCGGTCAGACCTGTGTGAGGATGGGAGATGACGCACATAGGCAGTGGCCAACTGACTACATAGGATGTCTCGATAGTATTTCAGTTTGTTCTCCCTCTCAGCAGGTGTGAAAATGGACCCCATTTTGGACCGGTAGCAAGGATCTAACATGGTGGAGAGCCAGAAGTCTTCCCTCTGCCGAATAGTGACAATTCAGCTGTCACTACCCAAGCAAGTGAGCATGCATTGGGCCATTTGTGCAAGTGACTCGGGGGGGACTCCCTGCCTCCATCTCCACTGCATACTGACATGGTGTGCCTGGGTCCTCTGCCTCGTCTTCCTCATCGCCCTGTAGCTCCTCTGGCTGCTCCTGCTCCTCCTCTCCTTTCACCTGTGTAGATAAACCACCCATTTCTCTACGCATTGCTTGAGCTCGAAAGTCCTCCTCCTCCTGTTCAGCCCCCACAGGGCTCATGTGGCCGTAAGATGTAGTCGCCACATCTCCTGTTCCCTGACCTGACAGATTTAGCAGCATCTGATCCAGGACATGAATCAGTGGAATGACATTGTTCATCCCTTAGTCCTGGCGACTGACAAATAAAGTGGCCTCCTCAAAGGGTCTGAGCAAACAGCAGGTGTCACCAATGATCTGCCACTAGCTAACATCGAAGTTACACAGGAGACAGGAGTTGATGATACAGGAGTTCTTGATGATACAGGAGTACCTATGTCCGCCTGTATCATCAAGAAATCGCTTATGGCCCAACATATGGAGGGTGTAATTCCAATGGGTGTAAACGTGGCATATCAGACTATGTTAGGGAACGCCTTTCTGTCACTGCAGCTCAAAAAGCTTTTGCTTTGTGGTGTACAAGTGGCTGAAGTGCATGCAAAGCTTCCTGGCCATTTTCAGGATCTCTTGCAGATGGGCAGAAGTCTTCAGGAACCGCTTGACAACCAGATTGAACACTCAGCCCTTCTTGATGCAGCGCCAACACCATGATCTTCCCGTCTTCAGTCACCATGGTTCCGATTTTGAGTTGTCGAGGAGAAAGCAAGGATTTGATTTTTTGATGAAGGACGCAGATCAGTTCCTCCCCTGTGTGACTCTGTTTGCCCAGGCAAAGTAGGTGCAGTGGAGGCTGAGGACACAGTGGAGGATTAGGAGGCAGAGGATCAACGGTGTGAGAATGGGGAGGCGGAAGCGGTGTCACCTGGCCAAGTTTCTAGTGTAGCTGGGCAGGAACCACATTTACCCAGTGGGCCATAAAGGACATATATTGTCCTTGACTGTAGTTACAGCTCCACACGTTGGCACTGCCGTCACTTTGGCAGACACTGACAGGCTCAAGGACTGGCCCACCTTCCGTTATACATATGTGCCCAGGGCTGGTACTGCCTTTTTGGCAAAGAAATTACAGCTTTGGACTCTCCACCTGTGCTCGGCACAAGCCATCAGTTCTCTGAAAGCTGCAGAGTCCACCACTTGGAAAGGGAGGGACCGCAGCACCAGCAACTTGGCCAGGAGCACATTCAGCTTATGCGCCGCCGGATGAGTGCACACATACTGTTGTCTCTTGGCAATCTCTTCGTTGATCCTTTGCTGACGGAATGACTGATGAGGAGCAGGAGCATCAGGACCAGCAGATGATGGGAAGGACAGACACATTTCTTTTGGCTGAGGTGGTGGAATCTTGATTGCATGAAATTGGGTGAGTGCCACTGGGTGATGCAGCAGTTGCTGCAGCAGGCTGAACCACCACATAGGAGCCACGGTTCTCCCAGGCCAACATGGCACCCTGGCCACGCTTCACCTTCTGCCCACAAATCCGGCAAATGGCCATGTTCACCTCCTCCGGCAGCCTACCAAAAAATTGCCACACCCTAGAGTATGGCATTTTCCCACCAACACCTGCTCCCACGTGACTCTCCTCATCACTTCTTGCCCGCCTACCGGAGGAAGCTGCAGATGTCTCCTCCAGATCTTGGCTGGGCAGTAGCTGCTGACAATTCTCTAGTAGTTTGTCCTCGCTAAAAAATTGGAGCCGAGCCTACAGCATATAATACTTCTCATGCTGAGGGAGCTGAAAATTACAGAGGAAGGTTCAGGACAGGTGAGGGCATAGGGCCTGCTCCCGGGCCATGCTAACTAAGCGTCGTGTCAGAGGAACCCACCAACTCTTGGCTGGGGGTGTCTGATGTCACTTGCGACGAACTCAAAGACCGAGTCAACAATTCAAGCACCGCTGGGTTGCTAGTCAAGACACGACTGCTAGATGACACCAGGAGCTCAGGTCTCTTGCTGCGACTCCTGCTGCCACCACCCCTTCTTCTGATGCCTGCGACAGAAACATTTTGGCCACTACCCTTTCCCTTTGAAGGGCCTGTCAACTGTCTGTCTGACATACTGTATGATAAAATGATAAAAGAATTAAATTAAAATTATACCCCCCAAAAAAAGGCTGTAGTACAATGTTACTATACCGCTAAATGGCAACTAAGACATATATATAGTCATGGCTGTAAATGTTGGCACCCCTCAAATTTTTCATGAAAATGAAGTATGTCTCACAGAAAAGTATTGTAGTAACACATGTTTTGCTATACACATGTTTATTCCCTTTGTGTGTATTGGAACAAAAACAAAAAAGGGAGGAAAAAAGCTAATTGGACATAATGTCACACCAAACTCCAAAAATGGGCTGGACAAAATTATTGCCACCCATAACTTAATATTTGGTTGCACACACTTTGGAAAAAATAACTGAAATCTGTCGCTTCCTATAACCATCAATAAGCTTCTGACACCTATCACCCGGAATTTTGGACCACTCTTCCTTAGCAAACTGCTCCAGGTCTCTCTTATGGGAAGGGCAGGGATGGACTGGGACAATAAAGTGGCCCTGGACTTCAGCCAGACCGGCCCACTTTATTTTTCCCAAACACACTAAAAAAAAAACATGTGAATGGCGCTGTTATGGAGGGGATCTGTAAATGGCGCTGTTATGGAGGGGATCTGTGAATGGCACTTTTATGGAGGGGATCTGTGGATGGCACTGTTATGGAGGGGATCTGTGGATGGCACTGTTATGGAGGGGATCTGTGGATGGCACTGTTATGGAGGGGATCTGTGGATGGCACTGTTATGGAGAGGATCTGTGGATGGCACTGTTATGGAGAGGATCTGTGGATGGCACTGTTATAGAGGGGGATCTGTGGATGGCACTGTTATAGAGGGGGATCTGTGGATGACACATACCGTATATAGCATCTTATGCTATGTGTCATCCACAGATACCCCTCCATAACAGTGCCATTCACAGATACCCTCCATAACAGTGCCATCCACAGATCCCCCCCATAACAGTCATCCACAGATCCCCCCATAATAGTGTCATCCACAGATCCCCCCATAACAGTCATCCACAGATCCCCCCATAATAGTGTCATCCACAGATCCCCCCATAACAGTGTCATCCACAGATCCCCTCCATAACAGTGTCATCCACAGATCCCCCATAACAGTGTCATCCACAGATCCCCCCATAACAGTGTCATCCACAGATCCCCCCCATAACAGTGTCATCCACAGATCCCCCCCCCATAATAGTGTCATCCACATATCCCCCCCATAATAGTGTCATCCACAGAACACTGTTATGGAGGGGGATCTGTGGATGACATTGTCATGGGGTGGATCTGTGGATGACACATATAGCATAAGATGTTATATACGGTATGTATCATCCACAGATTCCCCATAACGGTGCCATCCACAGATCCCCCTCCATAACGGTGCCATCCACAGATCCCCTTCCATAACGGTGCCATCCACAGATCCCCCTCCATAACAGTGTCATCCACAGATCCCCCTCCATAAGTGTCATCCACAGATCCCCCTCCATAACAGTGTCATCCACAGATCCCCCTCCATAATGGTGCCATCCACAGATCCCCCCCATAAGTGTCATCCACAGACCCCCCCCCCATAAGTGTCATCCACATGACAGACCCCCCCCCCATAACAGTGCCATCCACGGATCCCCCTCCCTATAACAGTGCCGTCATCCATAGATCCCCCTCCCCGCCACTCACAGTAGTATACATTAATAAATCGGTATCCTGCAGGCTGCAGACAGTAACTTTAATTTTAACACAGCGCTCATCTCTTTACTACCTTACATTCAGCTCCCTCCAGCCTCCAGTAACAAGTGCGGGCGGCAGCGCTCACTCACTGACGTCACGCGCCTGCGCCGCCTAGTGGGAGGAGCAGGCGTGTGACGTCAGTGAGTGAGCGCCGCCTCCACACTGCCTGCTGTTACTGGAGCTGAGTCAGTGTAAGATAGTAAAGAGATGAGCGCTGATTTTAAAGTTAACACACTAACAGCAAAAAAATTAAAATGGCTCGGGACCGGCCGGGCCCCCCCGGGGTCCGGGCCTCTTACTGGGGTATCGGCTTTACCCCCCTGGTGGCGGCCCTGGCCGGCCTATAATTCGATCGGCCCACCGGGATTCTCCCGGTACTCCCGATGGCCAGTCCATCGCTGGGGAAGGGCGCCTTTTCCCAACAGCAATTTTAAGATCTCTCCACAGGTGTTCAATGCTGGCCACTTCAGAACTGTCCAGGGCTTTGTTGCCATCCATTTCTAGGTGCTTTTTGACGTATGTTTGGGGTCATTGTCCTGCAAACCCAGCTTTCAGACACTGGGCTCTAGTGTGACCCAAAATCCGTTGGTAATCCTCAGATTTCATGATGCCTTGCACACATTCAAGGCACCCAGTGCCAGAGGCAGCAAAACAACCCCAAAATATCAATGAACCTCCACCATATTTCACTGTAGGTACTGTGTTCTTTTCTTTGTAGGCCTCATTCCATTTTTGGTAAACAGTAGAATGATGTGCTTTACCAAAAAGCTCTATTTTGGTCTAATCTGTCCACAAGACGTCTTCCCAGAAGGATTTTGGCTTACTCAAGTTTTTTTTTTTGCAAAATGTAGTCTTGCTTTTTTTATGTCTCTGTGTCTCCTACCATAGCGTTTCATTTCATTTATGTCGACAGATAGTTTGCGCTGATACTGAAGCTCCCTGAGCCTGCAGGACAGCTTAAATATCTTTGGAACTTGTTTAGGGCTGCTTATCCACAATCTGGTCTATCCTGCGTTGACAGCTTTCATCAATTTTTCTCTTCCGTCCACGCCCAGGGAGATTAGCTACAGTGCCATGGGTTGCAAACTTCTTGATAATTTTGGCACTGTGGACAAAGGCAAATCTAGATCTCTGGAGATGGACTTGTAACCTTCAGATTGTTCTCTTCTCCTCTTTCTGTTGTCCATGCCTAGTGTGAGGCACACAGACACACAATGCAAAGACTAAGTGAACTTCTCTCCTTTTTATCTGCTTTCATGTGTGAATTTTATATTGCCCACACCTGTTACTTGCCCCGGGTGAGTTTAAAGGAGCATCACATGCTTGAAACAATCTTATTTATCCACAATTGTGAAAGGGTGGCAATCATTTTGTCCAGCCCATTTTTGGAGTTTGGTGTGACATTATGTCCAATTTGCATTTTTTCCTCTCTTTTTTGGTTTTGTTCCAATACACACAAAGGGAACAAACATGTGTATAGCAAAACATGTGTTACTGCAATACTTTTCTGTGAGAAATACTTCATTTTCTTGAACAATTTCTGAGGTGCCATTTACAGTCATGACTATATATACATATATATATATATATATATATATATATATACACTCACCTAAAGAATTATTAGGAACACCTGTTCTTCTCATTAATGCAATTATCTAGTCAACCAATCACATGGCAGTTGCTTCAATGCATTTAGGGGTGTGGTCCTGGTCAAGACAATCTCCTGAACTCCAAACTGAATGTCAGAATGGGAAAGAAAGGTGATTTAAGCAATTTTGAGCGTGGCATGGTTGTTGGTGCCAAACGGGCCGGTCTGAGTATTACACAATCTGCTCAGTTACTGGGATTTTCACGCACAACCATTTCTAGGGTTTAAAAAAGAATGCTGTGAAAAGGGAAAAACATCCAGTATGCGGCAGTCCTGTAGGCGAAAATGCCTTGTGGATGCTAGAGGTCAGAGGAGAATGGGCCGACTGATTCAAGCTGATAGAAGACCAACGTTGACTGAAATAACCACTCGTTACAACCGAGGTATGCAGCAAAGCATTTGTGAAGCCACAACACGCACAACCTTGAGGCGGATGGGCTACAACAGCAGAAGACCCCACCGGGTACCACTCATCTCCACTACAAATAGGAAAAAGAGGCTACAATTTGCACGAGCTCACCAAAATTGGACTGTTGAAGACTGGAAAAATGTTGCCTGGTCTGATGAGTCTCGATTTCTGTTGAGACATTCAAATGGTAGAGTCCGAATTTGACGTAAACAGAATGAGAACATTTATCCATCATGCCTTGTTACCACTGTGCAGGCTGGTGGTGGTGGTGTAATGGTGTGGGGGATGTTTTCTGGGCACACTTTAGGCCCCTTAGTGCCAATTGGGCATCGTTTAAATGCCACGGGCTACCTGAGCATTGTTTCTGACCATGTCCATCCCTTCATGACCACCATGTACCCATCCTCTGATGGCTACTTCCAGCAGGATAATGCACCATGTCACAAAGCTCGAATCATTTCAAATTGGTTTCTTGAACATGACAATGAGTTCACTGTACTAAAATGGCCCCCACAGTCACCAGATCTCAACCCAATAGAGCATCTTTGGGATGTGGTGGAACGGGAGTTTCGTGCCCTGGATGTGCATCCCTCAAATCTCCATCAACTGCAAGATGCTATCCTATCAATATGGGCCAACATTTCTAAAGAATGCTATCAGCACCTTGTTGAATCAATGCCACGTAGAATTAAGGCAGTTCTGAAGGCAAAAGGGGGTCCAACACCGTATTAGTATGGTGTTCCTAATAATTCTTTAGGTGAGTGTGTATATATATATATATATATTTTTTTTTTTTTATAAACTCCCCCCCCCCCCCAAAAAATCTTTTTTTTAGCACAATTCACCACAGAACGGCAATTAAGACATATTCTTTTTCCTATTTATACACCCCAAAATAAGAAATATGGCCCAACATATGGAGGGTGGATGTAAAAATCAACGCAGAAAGGCTAATAGGATGTATGTTTCTTTCCTATTAATACACCCCGTAAATGGCTGTATCGCAGAACTTGCACCCCAATCACAAGCAAGGTTTGCTGGAATTAGTGATGTATCATATAGTGCAAACAACCTAAAAGCAATTTGGATCCCCAATAAGTGCAGCAAGGGGTAATAGAATTGCTCCTATTGCACCCTGTTCTCCTTTTATAGTGTAGATGATGCCTCCCTATCCTTTCCCTACACCTTGACTAATCTTTCCCTGAACTTGTAAATTGTTTTTTTCAGCACAATAAAGTCTTTCCTAGCACTGTGCCTAGTGCCTGCTGATGTCTCTCCCTGCACTAAGCACACTGGTAAATGGCAGAATCCAAGATGGCTGAGGCTATTTATAGGGTTGTGACATCACAGAGCTGGCTGGCTGCTGATTAGCTGCATGCATGGCAGTGTGGGTGATCCCTTGTAACCAGAGTTCCTTGCTCCATATCCTAACACGTGCAGCAGCCATTTTAGGACAAAATGTGATTCGTTACCACGAAGCGTGAGGAAATTCGGATTCAGTGAAATCGAATTCCACTTCATCAACTTCCATTCGCTCATCTCTAATAACTGATGCTCAAAATTAAGGATCTGTTGTCTATTTATATTTCTGTTCTGAACGACTTTTTACTGAGTCAGTAAAAAAATACTGGAATGTGAACAGACACATTTAAGTCAATGAGTACGTGTGCTGTCCGTAGAAAATTCTGACATTTCACACGTCACATGTGAAAAACGGAAATGTGGACGAGGCCTTAAACTAGTTTCAGTCCATGAAAAATGGCTGTTTAACCACCTCAGCCCCCAGTGCTTAAACACCCTGAAAGACCAGGCCACTTTTTACACTTCTGACCTACACTACTTTCACCGTTTATTGCTCGGTCATGCAACTTACCACCCAAATGAATTTTACCTCCTTTTCTTCTCACTAATAGAGCTTTCATTTGGTGGTATTTCATTGCTGCTGACATTTTTACTTTTTTTGGTATCAATCGAAATTTAACGATTTTTTTGCAAAAAAATGACATTTTTCACTTTCAGTTGTAAAATTTTGCAAACAAAACGACATCCATATATAAATTTTGCTCTAAATTTATAGTTCTACATGTCTTTGATAAAAAAAAATGTTTGGGTAAAAAAAAAATGGTTTGGGTAAAAGTTATAGCGTTTACAAACTATGGTACAAAAATGTGAATTTCCGCTTTTTGAAGCAGCTCTGACTTTCTGAGCACCTGTCATGTTTCCTGAGGTTCTACAATGCCCAGACAGTACAAACACCCCACAAATGACCCCATTTCGGAAAGTACACACCCTAAGGTATTCGCTGATGGGCATAGTGAGTTCATAGAACTTTTTATTTTTTGTCACAAGTTAGCGAAAAATGATGATTTTTTTTTTTTTTTTTTTTCTTACAAAGTCTCATATTCCACTAACTTGTGACAAAAAATAAAAACTTCTATGAACTCACTATGCCCATCACGAAATACCTTGGGGTCTCTTCTTTCCAAAATGGGGTCACTTGTAGGGTAGTTATACTGCCCTGGCATTCTAGGGGCCCAAATGTGTGGTAAGGAGTTTGAAATCAAATTCTGTAAAAAATGACCTGTGAAATCCGAAAGGTGCTCTTTGTAATATGGGCCCCTTTGCCCACCTAGGCTGCAAAAAAGTGTCACACATCTGGTATCTCCGTACTCAGGAGAAGGTGGGGAATGTGTTTTGTGGTATCATTTTACATATACCCATGCTGGGTGAGAGAAATATCTTGGCAAAAGACAACTTTTCCCATTTTTTTTATACAAAGTTGGCATTTGACCAAGATATTTCTCTCACCCAGCATGGGTATATGTAAAATGACACCCCAAAACACATTCCCCAACCTCTCCTGAGTACGGCGATACCAGATGTGTGACACTTTTTTGCAGCCTAGATGCGCAAAGGTGCCCAAATTCCTTTTATGAGGGCATTTTTAGACATTTGGATTCCAGACTTCTTCTCACGCTTTTGGGCCCCTAGAATGCCAGGGCAGTATAAATACCCCACATGTGACCCCATTTTGGAAATAAGACACCCCAAGGTATTCAATGAGGGGCATGGCGAGTTCATAGAAATTTTTTTTTTTTGGCACAAGTTAGCGGAAATTGATATTTTTAATTTTTTTCTCACAAAGTCTCCCTTTCCGCTAACTTGGGACAAAAATTTCAATCTTTCATGGACTCAATATGCCCCTCACGGAATACCTGGGGGTGTCTTCTTTCCGAAATGGGGTCACATGTGGGGTATTTATACTGCCCTGGCATTCTAGGGGCCCTAAAGCGTGAGAAGAAGTCTGGAATATAAATGTCTAAAAAATTTTACGCATTTGGATTCCGTGAGGGGTATGGTGAGTTCATGTGAGATTTTATTTTTTGACACAAGTTAGTGGAATATGAGACTTTGTAAGAAAAAAAAATAAAAATTCCGCTAACTTGGGCCAAAAAAATGTCTGAATGGAGCCTTACAGAGGGGGGGGGGATCAATGACAGGGGGGTGATCAATGACAGGGGTGGTGATCAATGACAGGGGGGGTGATCAATGACAGGGGGGGTGATCAATGACAGGGGGGTGATCAGGGAGTCTATATGGGGTGATCACCACAGTCATTGATCATGCCCCTGTAAGGCTTCATTCAGACGTCCGGATGCGTTTTGCGGATCGGATCCATCTATCAGTGCATCCGTAAAAATCATGCGGACATCTGAATGGAGCTTTACAGGGGGGTGATCAGGGAGTCTATATGGGGTGATCACCACAGTCATTGATCATGCCCCTGTAAGGCTTCATTCAGACGTCCGGATGCGTTTTGCGGATCGGATCCATCTATCAGTGCATCCGTAAAAATCATGCGGGCATCTGAATGGAGCTTTACAGGGGGGTAATCAATGACAGGGGGGTGATCAGGGAGTCTATATGGGGTGATCACCACAGTCATTGATCATGCCCCTGTAAGGCTTCATTCAGACGTCCGGATGCGTTTTGCGGATCCGATCCATCTATCAGTGCATCCGTAAAAATCATGCGGACATCTGAATGGAGCTTTACAGGGGGGTAATCAATGACAGGGGGGTGATCACCACAGTCATTGATCATGCCCCTGTAAGGCTTCATTCAGACGTCCGGATGCGTTTTGCGGATCGGATCCATCTATCAGTGCATCCGTAAAAATCATGCGGACATCTGAATGGAGCTTTACAGGGGGGTGATCAGGGAGTCTATATGGGGTGATCACCACAGTCATTGATCATGCCCCTGTAAGGCTTCATTCAGACGTCCGGATGCGTTTTGCGGATCGGATCCATCTATCAGTGCATCTGTAAAAATCATGCGGACATCTGAATGGAGCTTTACAGGGGGGTGATCAGGGAGTCTATATGGGGTGATCACCACAGTCATTGATCATGCCCCTGTAAGGCTTCATTCAGACGTCCGGATGCGTTTTGCGGATCCGATCAATCTATCAGTGCATCCGTAAAAATCATGCGGACATCTGAATGGAGCTTTACAGGGGGGTAATCAATGACAGGGGGGTAATCAATGACAGGGGGGTGATCAGGGAGTCTATATGGGGTGATCACCACAGTCATTGATCACGCCCCTGTAAGGCTTCATTCAGACGTCCGGATGCGTTTTGCGGATCCGATCCATCTATCAGTGGATCCGTAAAAATCATGCGGACGTCTGAATGGAGCTTTACAGGGGGTTGATCAATGACAGGGGGGTAATCAATGACAGGGGGGTGATCAGGGAGTCTATATGGGGTGATCAGGGGTGATCAGGGGCTAATAAGGGGTTAATAAGTGACGGGGGGGGGGGGTGTAGTGTAGTGTAGTGGTGCTTGGTGCTACTTTACTGAGCTACCTGTGTCCTCTGGTGGTCGATCCAAACAAAGGGGACCACCAGAGGACCAGGTAGCAGGTATATTAGACGCAGTTATCAAAACAGCGTCTAATATACCTGTTAGGGGTTAAAAAAAACACATCTCCAGCCTGCCAGCGAACGATCGCCGCTGGCAGGCTGGAGATCAACTCTCTTACCTTCTGTTCCTGTGAGCGCGCGCGCCTGTGTGCGCGCGTTCACAGGAAATCTCGGCCATCGCGAGATGACGCATATATGCGTGACTCTGCGCAGGGCTGCCACCTCCGGAACGCGATCCTGCGTTAGGCGGTCCGGAGGTGGTTAATAGCCACATTTTTTGGACTAACAGCAGCTTTTCTGAAACTGAACTCACTGCATCATAGTGATCTATGATGTTGCAAAATCCTGCCCAACCATAGGCTTGCTGTTCGGTACTCACAAAACAGTAGACCCACATTCAGGCTTTAAGGGCTCATGCACACAAACTTATTTTTTGTCTGTATACTTTCCATTTTTTTTGGCGGCGCGTATACGGTACCATTAATTTCAATGGGGCCGAAAAAAAAAAGGATATGACTCCGTGTGCATTCTGTTTCTATATGTCTGCATGGCCGTTCTGCAAAATAGATAGAACATGTCCTATTCTTGTCCATTTTGCAGACAAGGATTGGCATTTTTACAATGGATGTCATCTGTATTTTTTTCGGATGCGTGCTTTGCGGACTGCAAAATACATATGGTCATGTGCATG
This sequence comes from Bufo bufo, assembly GCF_905171765.1. NCBI lineage: Eukaryota > Metazoa > Chordata > Amphibia > Anura > Bufonidae > Bufo > Bufo bufo. The sequence goes on along the minus strand of NC_053390.1, from coordinate 403,984,659 downwards.
AGCCCTAACTCACAACATCATAGATCACTATGATGCACTATGATGCACAGACTGTATTTCATGGACTGAACACGACCCTATTAAAGTGCTGGCACACAGTGCAGTTTTTACACAATTCTAGATCATTGTAGCTCGCTGAAATTAATTAAATTACTTACATTATTTCTACTACACAGAACACCAGGAGTTAATGAGGCTCCATTGTGAATGCATGGTTGATGACGCAGAAACTGCATGCAGTCCACTGCACAAAGTTTTTAACTACATCTCAACTGTGCCAGCACCCGTAGGGAAGAGTTGCGCAACTCAAATTACTCAACAGCTGTGTGTTATGTCTGAGATCACACAACTGGAGTTTCCTGTTCAAGATTAAATCTCACCTCAAAGGACTCACAAATCATATAATAATTGAATACCTAATCAGGAAATAAAGGCTTTCAAGACAATCTTTATTCTACCTTTTATCATTTATAAAAATAGCAAATTACTCTCCAAAGATCAATACTTTAGCCTCTTGCCTGTTCTTTTGAGAAGTGTGCACTTATTTGTTAAGGAAATATGATTTTTATGCAGTGAAGTTATCATTTTTTATTGGGCTGAAATTTGCTGGGGACAATTATACTAAATGATTTACACATTATTAAATGCTTTTCATACTATCTTCTGGAAATAAAGGGAAATATAAAAATTACTTTAGCAATGAAGGCTAATATTCAGTTAACAGTAGCAAGCACATTATGCATAAGTTATAAGGCAAATTATATGCAAAGAGCCATCATAAGTAGAGATGAGCAAATCGAAGTTGACGAAGTGGAATTCGATCCGAATTTTAGGCAAAATTCGATTCACAACGAATCCGAATTTCCTCGTCCTCCTACTCTTCGTCACTCATTTCATCAGCAGTCGATCACCGAAACGACTTCCAAGAGACAGCAATACGTGTGTGGTCATCCTATGGTGCAGAGGCTGAACATGCTCCTGGCCAAGTTGCTGGTGCTGCAGTCCCTCCCTTTCCAAGTGGTGGACTCTGCATACCACATGTGCAGGGCACGGCAGTGTCACGCTGTTCTACACATCGTTTGCCTGGGCGAACAGAGTCACACAGGGGAAGAACTGCTCTGTGTCCTTCATCAAGAAAATAAATCCTGGCTTTCTCCTCGACAACTCAAAATTGGAACCATGGTGACCGACAACGGGAAGAACATGGTTTTGGTGCTGAGTCAAGAAGGGCTAAGCTAAATGCCCTGCATAGCACATGTGTTCAATCTGATTGTCAAGCGGTTCCTGAAGTCTTCCACCCATCTGCAAGACATCCTAAAAATGGCCAGGAAACTTTGCATGCACTTCAGCCACTCGTACACTGCCAAACACAACCTCCTTGAGCTGCACCGACAGAACGGCGTCCCCCTACATAGGCTGATATGCAACGTTTCCATGTGTTGGAATTCCACCCTCCATATGTTGGACTGATTATACGAACAGAGAAAGACCATAAACAATTTATTGATGATTCAAGTGGACAGGAGTACTCCCCTGTGTAACTTCGATGTCAGCCAGTGGCAGCTCATGCGTGCCACCTGCCGTTTGCTAAGGCCATTTGAGGAGGCCACATTATTTGTCAGTCACCAGGATTATGGGATGAACAATGTCATTCCACTGCTTCATGTCCTGCAACAGATGCGGGTAAATCTAGCTGGTCAGGGGACTGGGGACGTGGCGCCTACATCTCACGGCCACATGAGCCCTGTGGGGGCTGAACTGGAGGAGGAGGAGGACATTGGAGCAAAAGCAATATGTAGCAAAATGGGTGGTTTTTCTACACAGATGACAGGAGAGGAGGAACAGGAGCAGCCAGAGGAGCATCAGGGAGATGAGGAAGACGAGGCAGATGACCCAGGCACACCGTGGAAGTATGCAGTGGAGATGGAGGCAGCGAGTCCCTCCGAGTCACTTGTGAAAATGGCCCGATGCATGCTCACTTGCTTGGGTAGTGACAGAGGGATGACTTCTGGCTTTCCACCTTGTTGGACCCTCTCTACCGGTCCAAAATGGGAGCCTTTTTTACACCCGCTGAGAGGGAGGACAAACTGAATTACTATAGAGACATCCTATGTAGTCAGTAGGCCGCTGCCTATTTGCGCCATAGTCCATCCTCTCGCAGGTCTGACTGGGGGGGCCTCTGCGCTCTTGTTCCACTGCCATGGCTGCTGTGGTAGGGGGGGGGGTAGGAGCAGTACCAGCTCCATCAGCAGCTTGAGTCTAGAGTCGGTGATGAGCAGCTTTCTTAGCCCGCCTAGTGAAGAAACTACTCACCAGCAGCAGCTAGACCTGGAGCAGAACCTGATCCAGCAGAAGGTGGCATACTTGGACAGCACCCTGCCACCCCCATTGAAGATCTGCTGGACTACTGGCCAGCCAAACTCAATTTGTGGCCGCAACTGGCCAAATTTGCTCTGGAAAAGCTGTCCTGCCCGGCCAGTAGTGTGGCATCAGAGCGGGTGTTTAGTGCAGTGGGGGCCATAGTTACCCCAAGGAGAACTTGCCTGTCCACCCAAAATGTGGAGAGACTGACCTTTGTCAAGATGATTCAGGTGTGGATCAGCCAGGATTTCTACCCACCAATGCCTGATGCATCAGATTAGATCATCCATGCTGCCTAACCCAAACCTTGACAAAAGAGACCAGTTTCTTCTGGCTACCTGCCTCAGCTACTATTCTGATGTTGCCACCCGCCTGATGCCACACATCTGATGCCAAGTGCTCCTTCTTACTCCCACCATTATCAGCGGGTACTGTTAGTGCCACCCAACTCCCCACTCTGTCACCGGGTCACTCTGCGGTCTTCTGATGCTGCTGCCACCTCACCACTCAGGTCTCCTCATGCTGCTGTTGCCACCTCCACACTCTGTCATTGTGCCACTATGTGGCCTCCTCATGCTGCTGCCACCCACACACTATGTCACCTTGCCAGTCTGTGGTCTCCTCATGCTGCTGCCAAATCACCACACTGTGGTCTCCTTATGCTGCTGATACCTCAACACTATGTCACTGGACCACTCTGTTGTCTGCTCATGCTGCTGCTGCCACCTCCGCACTATGTCACCTTGCCACTCTGTGGTCTCCTCATGCTGCTGCTACCTCAACACTATATCACAGGACCACTCTGTGGTTTCCACATGCTGCTGCTGCCACCTCCACACTCTGTCATCGTGCCACTCTGTGGTCTTCTCATGCTGCTGCCACTTCACCACTCTGTGGTCTCCTCATGCTGTTGCCATAGCACCACTCTGTGGTCTCCTCCTGCTGCTGCTACCTCAACACTATGTCACTGGATCACTCTGTTGTCTCCTCATGCTGCTGCTGCCACCTCCACGCTATGTCACCTTGCCACTCTGTGGTCTCTTCATGCTGCTGCCAAATCACCACTCTGTGGTCTCCTCATGCTGCTGCTACCTCAACACTATATCACTGGACCACTCTGTGGTCTCCTCATGCTGCTGCTGCCACCTCCACACTCTGTCATTGTGCCACTCTGTGGTCTTCTCATGCTGCTGCCACTTCAGCACTCTGTGGTCTTCTCATGCTGTTGCCACAGCACCACTCTGTGGTCTCCTCATGCTGCTGCGACATCAACACTATGTCACTCGACCACTCTGTTGTCTCCTCATGCTGCTGCTGCCACCTCCACACTATGTCACCTTGCCACTCTGTGGTCTCCTCATGCTGCTGCCAAATCACCACTCTGTGGTCTCCTCATGCTGCTGTTACCTCAACACTATGTCATCTTACCACTCTGTGGTCTCCTTATGCTGCTGCCACTTCACCCCATCTGTCTCCTTGTGCTGCTGCCACGTCACCACTCTGTGGTCTCCTCATGCTGCTGCAACATCACTACTCTGTGGTCTCCTTATGCTGCTGCCATCTCACCAATATGTCACTGGGCCACTCTGTGGACTTCCCATGGTGTTTCCTCCCTCCGCACTACATGACTGGGCCACTATTTTGCCTTTTTGGCCTGTCTGACATCCTCATTTATTTGACTCTTCTTCTTGTCTGTCAGAAGGAAGGAAAAATGGGACTCACAATGGATCCTGTCTATGTATCAGCTGTAAGGGCTGTATGACATGGTTCCTATTTTGCATCAGAATTGGCTTATGATTTGGTAGCCAAAAGCAGGAGTGGGTACAAAACACAGAAGACATGCAAATATTACATTTACGTGTCATCACTGTTTTGGATCCACTCCTGTTTTTTTTTTTTACTTTAGCAATACTGATGGATTACTGACCAAATGTTGACCGAGTGAAGGCAGATGCTCAATAGACAGGGTGCATTTTTGGGGGGTTATTGTTCTGACGGATCAGAGGAAGGGCATAATAATCAGTGACGTCAACACAATCTTACTGCTGACACCCTCTCCACTCTGTTGGGGGCTCTACTTGTATAAGCGTTTATTTAGAACAGGTTCTGTAGACATCTATGTGGAATCAGCTGATGACGGTGCAAAAGGAGTGTGCTTCTTCTTGATGCTAACATTGACCTGTAAGACTGAGTTCACACTTGAGTTATTTGGTTAGTTTTGGTCCCGTAACTGACCAAATGAGTGAACTGTGCAATGATTCTAAGAGTGACGCCTGTCATCTGCGTGTCATACTGACTCACAGTATTGTTTCGCTACCATAGCAGACTCCCTATGCGTGTTACTGCAAGGCACAGTGTTCTATACCACTATACAGGCTCTCTGCAGCCAGAAAATAGCTGTTTTTTAACGCGATTCGCCACAAATAAATTTGGATCGAATCAAATCTTTTCGGAGAACTCGGCGAGTCAGCCGAATCAAATTTTTTTGAAATTCGCTCATCTCTAATTATGAGGTAGAATGTCTATAAATATAAGCAGTTAAGGCTAGGGCTACACCGCGACGTGTCATGCGATATTCATGTCACACCAATGTCGTAAATGCAGATATTAAAAGCTGAGACTTTCGCCAATATATTCCTGTCAGGAAAATATCGGAGCCCATCATGCACCACGTCACTGTCACTCAGCATGGCAAAGGGTCCTACCACTATGCTAACTATGGTGTGAACAAGGTCTGAAGGTGATGTAATCCATCTCACAGCCAAGCTTCCAAACAACCGCCTAGCAGGACAACTAGTGCAATGTGAACAAAGCCAGACTGTAAGCCACACCCATATCAGACCATGTGATGGAGGTTACCAGGTGCAAAAGAGTGTTCCTCCAGAATCGCCACTATATTTCTGTGTTTTTGTCTTGTTTTATATGTAGTGTATGTGCCTTTACCTGGCATTCAAACACTCTTTTGCACCTGGTAACCTCCATCACATGGTCTGATACGGGTGTGGCTTACAGTCTGGCTTTGTTCACATTGCACTAGTTGTCCTGCTAGGCGGTTGTGTGGAAGCTTGGCTGTGAGATGGATTACATCACCTTCAGACCTTGTTCACACCATAGTTAGCATAGTGGTAGGACCCTTTGCCATGCTGAGTGACCGTGACGTGGTGCATGATGGGCTCCGATATTTTCCTGACAGGAATATATTGGCGAAAGTCTCAGCTTTTAATATCTGCATTTATGACTAGCCAGTATAGTCAGTGGCATATCCGTTTGGTGCATTTTTTCTGTGATTTATATGATTATATTTTTATCCGCACAATGCTCCGTTTTGTGTAGGATGCCTTTGTGGTGCATGTGGACCGCGCCGACATCCTCCACCCTATGCATTTTTTGCTGGGGATAGTCGTTTGCTGCGGTTCACATGCGGTGGGGCTGCTCCCCCAATGAAAAACACGCTACAGTGTTAGGGGTTGAGCAGCTCCTCCAGAATTGCCACTATATTTCTGTGTTTTTGTCACACCAATGTCGGGCAACATTTATTGTAATGATAGTCTATGATGTCGCACTGTGACATGTGACATGGTGCAGCTGCAACACAACGACAAAAAATCCATCCAAGTTGGATTTCTGTAAGACTGTCGCATTGCATTCGCACCATGTTGCATGTCACAGTGCGACACCATGGACTATCATTACAATAAATGTTGCGCGACATGAATGTTGCACGACACATGTCACAATGTAGTTTTTGTTGTGCAACAATTGTTACTGTGTAGTCAGAGCCTAAAACTTCTAAAATTTGTTGCTCGGTCTCCGCCATTGTCTTGTGAGCTGAGCATAGGGAGAGATGTGGCAAGCGCTCAGAACAGTGTTGCTAAAAAACTATTAATAGAAGAATATTGAAGAGGGAGAGTGTAGAAACAGTGCATGGATACTGCAGGGAGAGTGCAGGGGGACTTATTCTGTGTCAGTTTTAATTATTTATTCCTATATTTACTTATTCCTACATCAGCTATAAACTAAGATATGTAATTCAATACCAATAAGATGGAAGCCTTTATTATTCTACTGCCAGCGTGCCAACCAATACCATCCAGTCTGCACCCCTTAGTGGGGCCAGGAATTAAAGGGGTTATCAGACCCCTGAAATGTTCCCCCATATGCCCAGGCCCCTCACACATACTGTAATGTACTTACCTGGCTCCCTGGCACCCCCGTCGCTTCTGAAGCCTGCACGGCCACCACTGCATCTACCTGTCGCGCAGATGAAAACATGCCAGGGGGGAGGTTAGCCAATGGCAGGCGGTGACGGGGATGAGCCTCCCTAGTGTCACCAGCGATGCTAGGGAGGCTCATCCCCGTCACTGCCTGCTATTGGCTGTTGTGCCACAATCTGCTCCTGAAATTTGCCTAATATAGGCGTATTTCAGCATCATAAATGACCCCCTCTGTGTTTACTGTCAACCTGCAGGAGTTTGCAGGCCAGAACAGCAATAGTTCGCATATTATCCCCCCACCTAACCTGTCAAACCCCATACCAGCAAAAGCCCCTGTTTACGGGCTCGTTCATACGACCGTGCCGTTTTTGCGGTCCTCAAATTTCAGATCCGCAAAACACGGATGGCGCCCATGTGCCTTCTGCATGTTGCGGAACGGAACAGGAGGCCTATTATAGAAATGCCTATTCTTGTCCGCAAAACGGACAAGAATTGGATAGGACTCATAATTTTTGCGGGGCCACGGAACGGAGCAACGGATGCGGACAGCACACAGAGTGCTGTCCGCATCTTTTGGGGACTCATTAAAATGAATGGTTCCTTATATGGACTGTATGCGGAAACCAGAAAACGTAAAAATAAGTTTGTGTGAACGAGCCCTAAAGGTGTATTAATACTGCTGTGCTGCCATTAACAATAACGTAGGAGTATACAGTGCGGTCTTTATTATTAAATGAAAGGCAGCTGTCTACTAATTAGCCGCTCAGTTTGGCATACCCTAAGGCCTCTTGCACACTAACGTGTGTGTCCCATGGTCGTATTGTGGACCGCATTTTGCGGATCCGCAATACACGGGCGCTGTTCCATGGGCATTCCGCATCACGGATGTGGACCCATTCACTTGAATGGGTCCGCAAATCCATAGATGCAAAACAGAAGCACAGAACGGAACCCTACTGGGAGCACTACGGAGTGCTTCCGTGGGGTTTCGTCCCGTACTTCCGTTCCGTAAAAAGATAAAACATGTCCTATCTTTTTGCGGAACGGCCGGATCACGGACCCATTAAAGTGAATGGGTCCGCGATCCGCTGCGGCTGCCCCACGGACGGTGTTCGTGCATTGACCACGGGGCGCACACGTTCGTGTGCAAGAGGCGTAAGGCAGAGTGGCCTGGGTATACCTGATTTATAGCAATTTGTGACAAATTAATAAAAGATTTTGAGAACATCGGCTCATCGGCTCAAGTTGCCAAATAAAATTTTTCTAAATTTCGCTCATCTCTAGTTTTCATTGACATTCAAGGATCTATTTTCCTGCTGTCATATTGTTTTAGACTTGTCTACAATAACTGGTACTCTACCTTACTTTTTAGTTTGCTTAAATATAATTTATATTTATGGCTTATTTTGCTGTCTTAATGAATTAAAAAAATTTGTACTTGATGAAGGTGACCTGGGGGACATACCAGCAGATATGTAGTGTCACTGGGACCATGATTATGCAACACTTGAAAGGGCAGTTCAGTCTGCAGTGTCTCAAACCACCACAATAATTTATATACTCCACCAGATGACAAATAACATAGACTGGAGCTTTGGAATATTACAGTAGCTAGTGCTGGAGCAATATGGATATTTTCTTGTTTTGCTGGCTCAGTAGTTGAATGGTATTACAGTGGGGTATTTTTTCTAATATGGAAAGATTCTTAGTAGACATGAGTGAATTAATTCTATTAATTCTATATAGAGGTGAGCAAACCTTTTAAGATTAGATTTGTTTCAGGTTCGACAAATTTTTCAAAATGTTCAGTTGGACCCAAAATGATTCTACCCAAACCAAAATTGCTCCAATTTTCCTAAAAATTGGTATATAAAAACCCTCTAGTCTCCTGGTGATGGATCATGTGATGGACCATGTGATGAACGCAGTGATGTCACCACAGGTCCTTTTCCTCCTGGGCATCAAAGAAGAAGACAGAGAGTGGATGAGGTGAGTTACATTCTTTAATATTTTTTTTAACCCATCCATCCCTATTTTACTAAGCATTCTGTATTAAGAATGCTATTATTTTCCCTTTATAACCATGTTATAAGGGAAAATAATAAAATCTACACTACACCTAACCCAAACCTGAACTTCTCTGAAGAAGTCAGGGTTCAGGGTCTGGGTACCAAACATGCAGATTTTTCTCACGCGCGTGCAAAACGCATTAAGACGCTTTGCACTCGGGGGGAAAAATCTTGCAATTTCCCGCAACGCACACACATCTTTTCCCACACGTCACCCGCAACGCCCGTGTGAACACAGCCTTACTCTTTCAAACTGCTTTCTCTGATCAATATTTTTTCTATTCCTTCCTTACACTGTCCCTGTTAGACCATAAGAAGGTGCATGCTTGCAACACTGTATACTAAGATTGTTTGATGTCAAACACTGCATACACTCATCCACCTTCACTAACAGCACAATACAGAATAATTTTCTGCTCATTCTGAACAGGCATCTGCCTGGCTGCTGCCCCACTGATTGGCTGCTTTAGGCTGTATGTCAGCCTGTGAGACAATCATGGCAATCCCTCCTCCTCCCAGGGTCATGTGAACATCCTTTTTCTTCCTCCTTCTTGGTTTTGCCCACCAAAATGTTCAGTAAAATAGCATTGCGACCCATTTTACAGGGTTCATCTGAAGCGAACCTGAAAGCCTTCAGGTTTGTTTGGCAGGCACATTTTTCTTATATTTGCAAAAAAAAAGGTTTTAGACAAATCGTGAGGGAGCGAGAGAGAGAGAAATGTCTTATTATGGAGAACTCCTAGTATGCATGAAGAAAATTGTATAGGCATGCTCTTGAATCCTAGGAAAAATTTGCAAATTAGCATATCTGATGGAGAGGTAATTTGCATATCTTTGGGTTTCTGGAAAACATTCTAATTGCCTTTTCTAACAAAAAGGAAAAGATAGCTGAGCCTTTCTCATGCCACCAGATTGGAAAATGGTTTCTGGGAAAAATATATGCAAATTGGCATGTGTAACATCTGTTGGCATGAGAAAGGCTCATATCTCTTTCTCTCTCATATATTTAGTCTTTGAGTCTATTCAGAGAAAAATATGAGTCGTAGGAGACCATAAAATGTTCTATACAAATTTTCAGGGCAATTGGCTCAAATTTAATTTGTTTAGAATGGATTCTGGTCATTTTCCCGACAAAGATATTGTCATCACAGTGCATTACTCAAAAGTGGAGATAATTAGCACCAGATAAAGAACCACCAAAGCTGGCCATAAACATTATACACAGCTAACCATAGATACCTGTTGGCTGATACTGCTGATTTCAGTGGGACCTGCCGACCATCTAATGTGTATTGGGGACTCGCAACTCTCCCCCAATGGCAGATGTCAGGGGAGATGAGTATTTGGCATGCTGGATTCTGACTGCTAAATCCCTTTGTCCTTGGGGGGATTAGCCCCTGCCATATTTCTTTTTTCACCCTATTCCTATTAAGAACACTTGTCAAGCAGGCATTCGTGTGTGAGGGGATTAGAAGAGATAGCTGTTGGTCAACAGCTATCTTATGTGTATGGCCAGCCGAACAGTGAAATTTTGGAAGGCCGAAAAGGCCAATTTAAACTGTTTTCTGCTGACCATCAACATCTTTTCAGGACACCAGCAAGCATGACAGATGACGACTGATGGAAGATATCTGTCAAAGAGTTGATCTTCTGTGCTGTATTTATTTTGGTTGTTGTCAGATTCTATAGTTGAAAAGTTGAACATGCCAAATAACACATCTGCATCCCACCAATGGAAGCCCGAACTAGGCCAAAAAACATAACCGAGATCAATCAGTTGTTTTGTCTGAATTTCCATTTTAACCTATGGCAATATCATCCAAGATCACAAACCAACAATTTTCTTTCAGAAAATGTACTTTTGAAATACTTAAATGTATGGCCAGCTTTAGACCAGTTGTGAATTTTTACCAATATGTTTAAAGTTCTATGGGGACTGTAATGACTTAATTGTCCTAGATACACTGAAAAAGAGGAGCAATCATATGATTGAGTTCATGTGCAAAAAACGTTCATACTGTAAATAACTCATAACTTATAGTGTAGCACTGTAAAGTACCTTTGCAGGAAGGAGGTGTGGTCCATGTCTGATTTTCCAAACATACACTTCTAAATGATCCCTCTAACATGTATCCACTGTAACATGAGTATGTCACCATGTCTCCAAAATGATGAAACAATCCTCGGATCAGTGCATTTTGCACATGAACAGGTGGACCACAAGATATTTCTGAAAAATAAATACAATTATAATCCGGTATTTATTTAGACACCATTTGGCACTCTTTGGGTAGTGTTGGGCTCTATGTGGGCAAGGTATGGTGCTCTATAGGTACCTAGACTGTAAGATGCATTTTTAGACTTTCAATTAGTTGTTAGAGTTGAGATTATTAAAAGCCTTGATCAAGTTCTGCAATTGCTTAAAATAAAGCACAATAGAGGCCAGTCTTCCTGCCACTAAGCAGCAGTGGTGACGTGCCAGTATAGGGCACATGATCGCTGCAGCCAATAACTGTGCTCAGTAGTCATCCACTGAGGACAGTGTTTGGCTGCAGCAGTCATTGGCTGCAGCAGCCTGCATGTTACTGTTTCGGTGACATGCACAGAGATCTGTAGGTGTACAGTACGTGAGTGCTGCAGTCAATGTCCTCAGTTATATATATTTACTATAATTTTTTACTATATCTAATGCAATTTGCAACTGGTTAATTATCTCAGACAACCCATTTAATTCTGCATTACAGTCTGAATGTGTCCACATAACTAGGACCACAACACTCTCAATTAGCGCTTCCTGCCCTGTGATTGCATTCATCCAAGTAGATTGCAGACCCCAGGGTCCCTTCTCTGATATCATATAGAAGGGATTCCCACCCATGAAACTACCTCTGTTAGCCAGAAAAGAGAGGAAACACAGAGATTGTCCGTCTGAATCACAGAATCCAAGGAGATCAGCTGTAGTGGCATTGGTAGGTAAGAACATCCTGAATGTTTTGTCCAGATCCCTGAACATAGTGGCCACCGACCATACAACTATATAGCTATCTTCATGGCAGTTATATAATCGAATACTGTGGCGGGACCTGGGAAGATGGCTTCCTTCTCTGCTGTGCACTCTCCTAGACCACTAGGCCTGAAACCTATAAGGCAATAGAATGATGTAGGTGGATGCAAAGAAATTACATTATCATTCGATGCCATTGTGACTGCCCACACCAAGATGCAAATAGTGCATTGACTTAGATTGCAGCTGCTTGAGCTGGGTGCAGACATCTCATGCCACAGGCTGGAAGAGGCCTGTGGCCTGCATCGCAGACGGCAGCACGGAGCTGAGAGTCAGGTGAATATTATTTTTTTTTCCCTTCATCGCTTTGGGTGAAGATAATACTGGGCACTATGGGGGAAATGGAACTACAGGAGGGCACTATAAGTGCTGAGGCCATTTCAGGGGGCACTATAAGCACTGAGGGCAGTACAGAGGACATTATAACTACTGGGCACCATAGGGGCATTATACCTATTGGGGCACTATAGAGGACATTATATTTACTGGGGGCACTATAGGAGGAATTATACCTACTATGGGAACTATAGGAGGCATTATAGCTACTGGAGGCACTGCATGGATAATTATAACCACTGGTGGACACTACAGGAGGGCATTATAACTACTTTGAGTACTAGATGGGGCTATTATAACTACTGGGTCAGTACAGGGTACCATTATAATTAGTAGGAGCACTAAAGGGGCATTATACTTGCTGGAATTAATAGAGGGGGCATTATAACTACTGGGGATACTATAAGGGGCAATATAACTAATGGGGGAACAGGGGAACTTTAGGGGGCATTATAACGTCTGGGCCCTCGCTAGGGAGACCTTATGGAGGGGCCTTATTACTACTGGTGGCTATATGGAGATATACTACTTGGGGTTCTATGGGGACATTATTATTATTATTCTGCACAATATGGAGGGCACTACTACTAATGGGGACACTCTTTGGGAGCATTATCACTGTAGGAGGCACTTTTATTTATAAGGACACTCTATGAGAGAATTTTTACTATTGGTGTGACTATTGGGAGCACTTTGGGGACTATCTGTATAGCACTGTTATCTAAAGGGGTTGTCCAGGTTCAGAGCTGAACCTGGACATATGGCCATTTTCATCCAGGCAGCCCCCTTGATATGAGCATTGGAGCATTTCATGATTCACGATTCATCACAGGGCAAAGGCTTTTTAAGGAGATCCTGTGACGTACTGGGCTCTCCATAGGTTAAGCTAGGCGGAAACTTCCACCTAGCAGTGAGCCCAGTGATGTCATCGGCACTGATGGGTGGGCTTTAGTGCTGCCCTAGCCTGTAAAATTGCTAAGGCAGAGCTACAGCCTGCCCATCAGTGCCGGTGACGTCACCGTCAACACTGTTAGGCGGAGGCCTCCGCCTAGCAGTATAAAAATATAAACAAAGTAGTCCTTGCCTTGCGCGATCCAGCACTGGGCAAGAGAGAGCATCGGAGCATGAAATGCTCCCATACTCATATCAGAAGGGCCGGAGAGGTAAAAATGGGGATATGTCCGGGTTCAGCTCTGTACCGGGAACAACCCCTTTAAATATAGTATTTTGAGGCAGCAGCAGTATAACACTGTAGCAGCAGTATAAGGCTACTTTCACACTAGCGTTCAGAGAGGATCCGTCTGGTGTCTGCACAGACGGATCCGCTCGTATAATGCAGACGTTTGGATCCGTTCAGAACGGATCCGTCTGCATTATAGTTTAGAAAAAATTCTAAGTCTGAAAGTTGTTCAGACGGATCCGTCCAGACTTTACATTGAAAGTCAATGGGGGACGGATCCATTTGAAAATTGAGCCATATTGTGTCAACTTCAAACGGATCCGTCCCCATTGACTTACATTGTAAATCTGGATGGATCCGTTTGCCTCCGCACGGCCAGGCGGACACCCGAACGCTGCAAACAGCATTCGGTGTCCGCTTGCTGAGCGGAGGCTGAACGCTGCCAGACTGATGCATTCTGAGCGGATCCGCGTCCACTCAGAATGCATTGGGGCCGTACGGATCCGTCCCCATTGACTTACATTGTAAGTCTGGACGGATCCGCTTGCCTCCGCACGGCCAGGCGGACACCCGAACGCTAAAAGCAGCGTTCAGGTGTCCGCTTGCTGTGCGGAGCGGAGGCTGAATGCTGCCAGACTGATGCATTCTGAGCGGATCCGCATCCACTCAGAATGCATTAGGGCAGTACGGATGCGTTCGGGGCTGCTTGTGAGACCCTTCAAACGGAGCTCACAAGCGGAGCCCCGACGCTAGTGTGAAAGTAGCCTCACACTGTTGGGGCACCAGGAGGAGGAGGATGATATAAAAGTAATGAACTTAAAAAGTCTGTGTGGCAAACTCTACAGAGATGGGAAGTGGATGAAAGAAGCCATCATAGCTGTTTGGATCAAATGGAGAAAAACAGAAAAGAGAACATGTATAATCAGAGGAGATATCACTGGATGTAAAAGGTATGTGTGTAACCTCTCTTGATGTAAATCTCCATGGAACTAATGGCACTTTCAAATTAATAATAATAACGGCGCATTCACACGACCATATGAATGGGCCCACATCTGTTCCGCAATTCTGCAGAATGGGTGCAGTCCCATTCATTTCAATGGGGCCGCAAAAGATGCGGAAAATACACTGTGTGCTGTCCGAATCTGTTGTTCTGTTCCATGGTCCCGCAAAAAATATAGAGCATGTCCTATTCTTGACCGCACTCGTGGACAAGAATGGTTATTTCTAGAATGGGCTTCCCGTTCCATTCCGCAAATTGCGGAAAGTACACGGGCAGCATCCTTGTTTTGCAGATCTACATTTTGCAGGCAGCAAAATAAGGCACGGTCATGTGAATGCACCCTAATAATAATATGTAGCACTGTATTCTCTTGTATATGTGATAGCACTGAATGTAAAGTCTATCCAAATATGCTCTAAGCACCGGGGTTGGATCGAGAAATTGACACGTATGAATTGAGGCTTGGGCCTCAAATCTTTTCAGACCCCAGCAACATCTCAAATTAGCTGATTGCCTAGGTGACTAGATTTAGAGAAGGGTTGGTCCAGATGGGATACACTTTAAGGTAAATCTTTCTGCACATAATCCATTGAAGCACTTGTGTAAATGTACAAGATGAGACTTACTTTCGCATTTAGCATTTGATTCTGTCCAGGTTAAATCAGCATTGCAAGTTATAACGGCTTGGCCAGTAAGGCGATAGCCCTTTCGACATTTTATGGATAACTTTTGGCCAACATAGAATTCGCTTTCTGTCAGAATTGCATTGTCCGGGATCACAAATGGCACAGGACAAGGGTTTGCTGGTATTAAAAAAAAAACTATAAAAATTACATTAACTGGATAAATATTATTGACATTGAACTGGCCTTACTGTATTTATTGTGCTACAAATATTCCTTTCAATTCCTCCTTTATAGCTTCTTTTGAACAGTTTTAAGCACACATATTTTTTTAACATACAATTTTTTCACATACTGCATAATAGTAGATTTTTACTGGCAGATAAAATTAGTTTGGAGATGATTTAATTTGCCTATACCACTCAAAATATATTGAGTATATATATTGTTAATTAACTGGTTTACCACTACATTAGCTTTACATGCTGATTAGACTCTTCACATTTTATTTGCGAACTACGCATGTACATTTGAGATGTATCCAGATGTGAAATGCAGCATTCCTGTGGGCTTTCTCCTACCTAACTATGCAGAAATTTGATTAGTCCCACACTGATCGCTAGTCGTACACACATTCATCCATCATACATAATATACAGTAAATGCTTCTCATATGCAATATCTCACAAAAGTGAGTACGCCCCTCACATTTTTGTAAATATCTTATTATATCTTTTCATGGGACAACCCTGAAGATATGACACTTTGATACAATGTAAAGTAGTCAGTGTACAGCTTGTATAACAGTGTAAATTTGGTGTGCCCTCAAAATAACTCCACACCCAGCCATTAATGTCTAAACCACTGGCAACAAAAGTGAGTACACCCCTAAGTAAAAATGGGCAATGTGCCCAATTAGCCATTTTCCCTCCCCGGTGTCATGTGACTCATTAGTGTTACAAGGTCTCAGGTGTGAATGTGGAGCGGGTGCGTCAAATTAAGAGTTATCGCTCTCACACTCTCTCATACTGGTCACTGGAAGTTCAACATGGCACCTCATGGCAAAGAACTCTCTGAGAATCTGAAAAAAAGAATTGCTGCTCTACATAAATATGGCCTAGGCCTGTGATGGCTAACCTCGGCACTTCAGCTGTGGTAAAACTACAACTCCCGAGATGTACACTTGCTTGGCCATTCTCAGACCTCCAATAATAAATGGAGCATGCTGGGAGTCATAGTTTCACCACAGCTGGAGTGCTGGAGGTTAGCCATCACAGGCCTGGGCTATAAAAAGATTGCCAACACCCTGAAACTGAGCTGCAGCATGGTGACCAAGACCATACAGCGGTTCCACTCAGAACAGGCCTCGCCATGGTTGACCAAAGAAGCTGAGTGCACATGCTCAGTGTCATATCCAGAGGTTGCATTTTCAAAATAGATATATGAGTGCTGCTTGCACTGCTGCAGAGGTTAAAGGGGTGGGGGGTCAGCCTGTCAGTGCTCAAACCATAATGCACAGGAAAGCCTGCTTTGCTGAAGACAAGCAGACTAAGGACATGGATTCCTGGGAACAAGATAAACTTATTTGGTTCGGATGGTGTCAAGAGTGTGTGGCGGCAACCAGGTGAGGAGTACAAAGACAAGTGTCTCTTGCCTACAGTCAAGCATGGTGGTTGGAGTTTCATGGTTTGGGGCTGCATGAGTGCTGCCGGCTGTGGGGAGCTACAGTTCAGTGAGGGAGCCATGAATGCCAACATGTACTGTGACAGACTGAAGCAGAGCACAAACCTCTCCCTTCAGAAACTGGGACGCAGGGTAGTATTCCAACATGATAATGACTCCAAACACAACTCCACGATGACCACTGCCTTGCTAAAGAACCTGAGGGTAAAGGTGCTGGACTGGCCAAGCATGTCTCCAGACCTAAACCCTATTGAGCATCTGTGGGGCATCCTGGAAGGTGGAGGAGCACAATGTCTCTAACATCCACCAACTTTGTGATGTCGTCATGGAGGAGTGGAAGAGGATTCCAGTGGCAACCTGTGAAGCTCCATTAAACTCAATGCCCAAGAGAGTTAAGGCAGTGCTGGAAAATAATGGTGGCCACACAAAATATTGACACTTTGGGCGCAATTTGGCCATTTTCACTTAAGGGTTTGCTCACTTTTGTTGCCAGCGGTTTAGACATTAATTGCTGTGTAGTGAGTTATTTTGAGGGCACACCAAATTTACACTGCTATACAAGCTGTACACTAAGGCTGGTTTCAGACGGGCATTGTGGGTGCGTTGCGGGAAAAGATGTGGGTGTGTTGCGGGAACATGCACGATTTTTCCCCGGGAGTGCAAAGCGTTTTAATGCGTTTTGCACACGCGTGAGAAAAATCAGCATGTTTGGTACCCAGGCTTCTTCACAGAAGTTCGGGTTTGGGTTCAGTATTCTGTATATAATTTTATAACATGGTTATAAGGCAAAATAATAGCATTCTTTAATACAGAATGCTTAGTAAAAGGTCAATTGAGTGTTAAAAAATAAAAAAAAATATGTAACTCACCTCCTCCAATTGATCTCGTAGCTGCCGGTCTCCTGTTCTTTCTTCAGGACCTGTCAAAGGACCTGTGGTGACGTCACTGTGCTCATCACATGGTCCATCACCATGGTGATGGATCATGTGATGTATCATGTGATGAGCACAGTGATGTCACCACAGGTCCTTTGACAGGTCCTGAAGAAAGAACAGGAAACAGGCAGCTATGCGATCAATTTGAGGAGGTGAGTTATTTTTTATTTTTTATTTTTAACCCTCAATTGACCTTCTACTAAGCATTCTGTATTAGAGAATGCTATTATTTTTTCTTATAATCATGTTATAAGGGAAAATAATACAGTGAGTAGACATTCATCCTAGTACCCATGTGTGAAAATCGCACCAGAACTGCACTTGCTTGCGGATGCTTGCGATTTTCACCCAGCCCCATTCACTTCTATGGGGCCTGTGTTGCGTGAAAAACGCACAATATAGAGCTTGCTGCGATTTTCACGCAACGCACAAGTGATGCGTGAAAATCACCGCTCATGCACAGCCCCATAGAAATTAATGGGTCCGGATTCAGTGCGGGTGCAATGCGTTCAGCTCACGCTTTGCACCCGCGTGGAAAACTCGCCCGTGTGAAAGATGCCTAACTTCTTTGCATTGTATCAAAGTGTCATATCTTCAGTGTTGTCCCATGAAAAGATATAATAAAATATTTACAAAAATGTGAGGGTTGTACTCACTTTCGTAAAATACTGTATACTTCTCCTACTTTTTGTTCTTTTATTTTGGAAACAAAGATAAATGAAACAAATAATAAGAGATGGTTGAGAGAACAGCATGACATATATGTAAACCCTGAAGGGTATCTGTTGGCTATGGCATCATGATTAAAGCGGTTTTCTCACTTCAGCAAATAGCATTTATTACATAGAGGAAGTTAAGATAAGCCACTTACTAATGTATTGTTATTATTCATATTGCTTCCTTTGCTGGCTGGATTCATTGTTACATCACATTATACACTGCTCATTTCCATTATTACGACCACCCTGTCCAGCAGTGATTGTTGTGTTTCCACACTACAGGAAAAAGCATTGGCCTCTCTGGGGGCCAGGATCGGGGGACCGCACATCGACTAGTGCTTTTTCCTACAGTATACAAGTGCGACCACCACTGCTGAATTGCAAGGTGGCCGTAACCATGGAAACGAACAGTGAACAATGTGATGGAAAAATGAATCCAGCCACCAAAGGAAGCAATATGGAAAATAACAATACATTAGTAAGTGTCTTGTATTTACTTCCTATACATAATAAATGCTATTTACTGAAGAGACACAACCCCTTTAAGCTTTGCTACTTAAAGTGCTAATTAATGCTGGGCTCACTTGCTAAAATATTTTTTTTTATCAAATTAGTTCAGATCACATATATTGCTAATGATTAAACATTATACATTATTATACGTTATACACTCACTGACAAAAAAAATCACCAACGAAGAGTTGTTGTAATTGAAAGAAAGTGTATTTGTGAATGTAATGATGATATACTGTATGTACAGTCAGGTCCATAAATATTGGGACATTGACATAATTCTAACATTTTTGGCTCTATACACCACCACAATGGATTTGAAATGAAATGAACAAGATGTGCTTTAACTGCAGACTGTCAGCTTTAATTTGAGGGTATTTACATCCAAATCAGGTGAACGGTGTAGGAATTACAACAGTTTGCATATGTGCCTCCCACTTGTTAAGGAACCAAAAGTAATGAGACATAATAATAATCATAAATCAAACTTTCACTTTGCAGTCAATTACAACCTGAAGTCTGGAATGCATAGACATCACCAGACGCTGAGTTTCATCCCTGGTGATGCTCTGCCAGGCCTCTACTGCAACTGTCTTCAGTTCCTGCTTGTTCTTGGGGCATTTTCCCTTCAGTTTTGTCTTCAGCAAGTTAAATGCATGCTCAATCAGATTCAGGTCAGTGATTGACTTGGCCATTGCATAACATTCCACTTCTTTCCCTTAAAAAAAACTCTTTGGTTGCTTTTGCAGTATGCTTTGGGTCATTGTCCATCTGCACTGTGAAGCGCTGTCCAATGAGTTCTGAAGCATTTGGCTGAATATGAGCAGATAATATTGCCCGAAACACTTCAGAATTAATCCTGCTGCTTTTGTCAGCAGTCACATCATCAAAAAATACAAGAGAACTAGTTCCATTGGCAGCCATACATGCCCACGCCATGACACTACCACCACCATGCTTCACTGATGAGGTGGTATGCTTAGGATCATGAGCAGTTCCTTTCCTTCTCCATACTCTTCTCTTCCTATCACTCTGGTACAAGTTGATCTTGGTCTCGTCTGTCCATAGGATGTTGTTCCAGAACTGTCAAGGCTTTTTTAGATGTCGTTTGGCAAACTCTAATCTGGCCTTCCTGTTTTTGAGGCTCACCAATGGTTTATATCTTGTGGTGAACCCTCTGTATTCACTCTGGTGAAATCTTCTCTTGATTTTTGACTTTGACACACATACATTTACCTCCTGGAGAGTGTTCTTGATCTGGCCAACTCTTGTGAAGGGTGTTTTCTTCACCAGGGAAAGAATTCTTCGGTCATCCACCACAGTTGTTTTCCGTGGTCTTCCGGGTCTTTTGGTTTTGCTGAGCTCACCGGTCCGTTCCTTCTTTATAAGAATGTTCCAAACAGTTGTTTTGGCCATGCCTAATGTTTTTGCTATCTCTCTGATAGGTTTGTTTTGCTTTTTCAGATTAATGATAGCTTGCTTCACTGATAGTGACAGCTCTTTGGATCTCATCTTGAGAGTTGACAGCAAAAGATTCCAAATGAAAATAGCACACTTGAAATGAACACTGGACCTTTTATCTGCTCATTGTAATTGGGATAATGAGGGAATAACACACCTGGCCATGGAACAGCTGACATGCCAATTGTCCCATTACTTTTGGTCCCTTAACAAGTGGGAGGCACATATGCAAACGGTTGTAATTCCTACACCGTTCACCTGATTTGGATGTAAATACCCTCAAATTAAAGCTGACGGTCTGCAGTTAAAGCACATCTTGTTCGTTTCATTTAAAATCCATTGTGGTGGTATATAGAGCCAAAAATGTTACAATTGTGTTGATGTCCCAATATTTATGGACCTGACTAAGTGATTACAATGTAAGAGCGAAAAAATACAAACCGGATTCCAAAAAAGTTGGGACACTAAACAAATTGTGAATAAAAACTGAATGCAATGATGTGGAGATGGCAAATGTCAATATTTTATTTTTAATAGAACGTAGATGACAGATCAAACGTTTAATCCGAGTAAATGTATAATTTAAAGGAAAAATACGTTGATTCCAATTTTCACGGTGTCAACAAATCCCAAAAAAGTTGGGACAAGTAGCAATAAGAGGCTGGAAAAAGTAAATTTGAGCATAACGAAGAGCTGGAAGACCAATTAACACTAATTAGGTCAATTGGCAACATGATTGGGTATAAAAAGAGCTTCTCAGAGTGGCAGTGTCTCTCAGAAGCCAAGATGGGTAGAGGATCACCAATTCCCACAATGTTGCGCAGAAAGATAGTGGAGCAATATCAGAAAGGTGTTACCCAGCGAAAAATTGCAAAGACTTTGCATCTATCATCATCAACTGTGCATAACATCATCCGAAGATTCAGAGAATCTGGAACAATCTCTGTGCGTAAGGGTCAAGGCCGTAAAACCATACTGGATGCCCGTGATCTCCGGGCCCTTAAACGACACTGCACCACAAACAGGAATGCTACTGTAAAGGAAATCACAGAATGGGCTCAGGAATACTTCCAGAAACCATTGTCAGTGAACACAATCCACCGTGCCATCCGCCGTTGCCAGCTGAAACTCTACAGTGCCAAGAAGAAGCCATTTCTAAGCAAGATCCACAAGCTCAGGCGTTTTCACTGGGCCAGGGATCATTTAAAATGGAGTGTGGCAAAATGGAAGACTGTTCTGTGGTCAGACGAGTCACGATTCAAAGTTCTTTTTGGAAATCTGGGACGCCATGTCATCCGGACCAAAGAGGACAAGGACAACCCAAGTTGTTATCAACGCTCAGTTCAAAAGCCTGCATCTCTGATGGTATGGGGTTGCATGAGTGCGTGAGGCATGGGCAGCTTGCATGTCTGGAAAGGCACCATCAATGCAGAAAAATATATTCAGGTTCTAGAACAACATATGCTCCCATCCAGACGTCATCTCTTTCAGGGAAGACCCTGCATTTTTCAACAAGATAATGCCAGACCACATTCTGCATCAATCACAACATCATGGCTGCGTAGGAGAAGGATCCGGGTACTGAAATGGCCAGTCTGCAGTCCAGATCTTTCACCTATAGAGAACATTTGGCGCATCATAAAGAGGAAGGTGCAACAAAGAAGGCCCAAGACGATTGAACAGTTAGAGGCCTGTATTAGACAAGAATGGGAGAGCATTCCTATTTCTAAACTTGAGAAACTGGTCTCCGGGGTCCCCAGACGTCTGTTGAGTGTTGTAAGAAGAAGGTGAGATGCCACACAGTGGTGAAAATGGCCTTGTCCCAACTTTTTGGGGATTTGTTGACACCATGAAATTCTGATTCAACATATTTTTCGCTTAAAATGGTAAATTTTCTCAGTTTAAACTTTTGTTCCGTGATTTATGTTCTATTCTGAATAAAATATTAGAAGTTGGCACCTCCACATCATTGCATTCAGTTTTTATTCACGATTTGTATAGTGTCCCAACTTTTTTGGAATCCGGTTTGTAAGTTTATTAGGGAAAACTGTACAATTGACTGCAGGCTCTAGTACCCTGTTGGGCCACCTCTAGCCTGAATCCAAGATGTGACCAGGTTCTGTATAGTATCCTGTGGCACATTTGCCCACAGATTTTAAAGCTGAGCCTTTAGATCCTGCACAATCAAAGTTGCCGAAGCTGGTCCCATATATGCAAAATTTTCGATTGGCAATAAATATGGAGACTGGGCAGGGAAAGAATGTGTTGCAATCTGTTGGAAACATTTGTGGGAAACCATTGCTGTGTGTAGGAAATCATTATCTTGCTGAAATGAGTGTAGTTAAAAGGAGTTAGCCTTATGAAAACTCATTTGTTTACAAAATGTAAAAAAATCTTAATAAAAATAATTTCAGACTTTTATGCAGTTATATGCCTTATCACATTGAAATATACAGTATTAGTACCATACACAGAAGCCATGTGATGCTGAACCAAATAGGATCCTCTGAATCTGATCTGCATGCCACCCAAAGTACAAAAATGAAGTAGACAGGAATATGCGTGAAAAGATAAATGATAATATAAACACACACGTTTACACAGAGGTGCAGGATGACTCCATTTTCCATTTTCTGAGCATCTGGCAACATCTTCCCCTTCCAAACTATACCCACTATTACAATGGTACTTTACAGTGCTACGGACAGTAGAACTTTCATACTCAACGCGTCCATTTTGTAAATCATTTGGGATTTCACATCTGGTCTCTGAAAAGAAAGACTTTTTGGAGATCATTGTACATAAAATAGCTAGTTAGACAGCATTGTTTAGATTCAGCTTGTGCTAAAGGACACATTATTTTTTATTTGAAATCTGTTTCACGGGAAAAAAAAGGATTATGGCCAATTCTTGTGGTGGTTTCCATGTGGAAACTGTGGCAAATATTCACATGAAGATATAAGTACCTTTTGAATGGGGCTTAGGTTGGTTGACATCACATTTTTAACATCCGTTTAATGGATACATTGTACAAATAAGAAAACTAAAGTGCAGCACACCACACTTTTTTATCCTTCATAGCCCTCTATGCCCACTGTATGCCATCAGCCTGTTAATGTATACGTTTTTTGTATATGTTAAATAGATGGCAAAAAGGGGATATAAACCCAGCCTTAATCAGTAGTGTTGATCGAGCACCAAAGTGCTCGTGTGCTCTGGACAAACACATTGGTATGCTTGTGTGCTCTACCGAGCACCTGAGCACAATGGAAGTCAACGGGAGAACCCCATTCACCCCCTGCTTGGAAGAGAAGAGGGTGTCTGGTTCACAAAAAAAGGTTAGAAATTGATGGAAACCCCATCAAAATAGTTTGGAAACAGCATTAAGAGGATAGCTGGATGCGTCTTGGACTCCTATTATCTACAAAATACAATAGACAACCACACAAAGGCTATATGCCAAAAGCCACGTATGGGCAGCCTTGTGCACTATGAGACATTCCAAACAATGTTTATGCAAATGAGTTTTTATATGACAAAACTGTACAGAAAGGTTATTGAATATTATGTTAGGACAATCGGAAAACTTTTTGTCTCCCTAGTGATATTGATCTAGGTGCACAGGTCCACCCAAGCCATCCAACAGATCTGAAGTGACTTTGAGCCTTACTGGCTCTCAGTCAGAAGAGAACTGGTTTGGAATATCTCATAGTGCACAAGGCTGCCATTGTAAGGCATGCTGACTAAGCCGTTCATCTGTCTCATGGATAGATTGATGTCTTGAATATACCTGGCTTTTGGCATATAGCCTTTGTGTGGTTGTCTATTGTATGTCATAGATAATAGGAGTCCAAGACGCATTCAGCCATCCTCTTAATGTTGTTTCCAAACCATTTTGATGGGGTTTCCAACTTTCCATCAATTTTAACCTTTTTTTGTGAACCAGATACCCTCTTTTCTTCAGAGCAGGGGGTGCCTGGTTTGATGCTCGGGTCTCCCATTGACTTTCATTGTATTTAATTGTACTCGAGCACCCGCAGTATTCGGCCGAGCACTCGGATGTGCCGAGCATAGCAATGCTGTAGACACTCTGAGCATGATTATTATTACAAATTATTACTCTATGCTCAAGATGGATGAGGCCTACACACAACACCTAAAACCAGCAGAGCAGTACAACAGAGTTATTTAATTACTTAATAAGGAAAACAGCCTAGCTAATATAACATTTGTTCTTGACTTGGTCCTCTTCTGGATCACCTCATACCTCACCAACCGTAAATGTAGTGTATCCCACTCATACACCACTTAGCTGTCTAACCTTCTCTCTTTTTTGTCCCTCAAGGCTTTGTCCTGGAAACCCCAGGGAACCTTACTGTTTTCCAGGTATATGTTTGGCCCATAGCTTTTAGTACAAATTGGCTTTATATGCTGATAACACTTAAATGTACCTATCTGGGCCAGAGTTCACCTTCCAGCTATTCAGATTTTTACAGTGTCTCTCAGCTATATTTACTTTCTTTTCTCCTTACTTCATAATACTCAATATGAAGAAAACTGAAATCATCATCTTTGCCTCATCTAATGTCTGTTAGCACACATATTACTGTTAATGGCTTGCCGCTTCCTCAGTCTCACAAATCCACTTCCTGATGTGTTTTCACCATGTACTGTAAGCCACACAGTCGCTTCCTGTCACTCCAACTTCAAAACATTTCGCAAGTCCACTCTTTCGCAAGTCACTCAACCTCAAGTCAACAAAAATAATATTGCACACCCTTATTTCCTGCATGGACTACTTCAAGGGGTTGTCTGGGTTCAGAGCTGAACCTGGATATATCCCCATTTTCACTTAGGCAGCCCCTCTGAAAGAAGCATCGAAACAGTTCATGCTCTGATGCTCTCTCTTGCCCTGCGCTTGATCACAAAGAGCAAGTTTTTTTTGTTTATGTTTTTACACTGCTAGGTGGAGGCTTCCACCTAGCAGTGTTGTCGGTTACATCACCGGCACTGATCGGCACACTTTTGTGCTGTCCTAGTCATTTTACAAGCTAGGACAGCACCAAAGCCCGTCCATTAGTGCAGATGACTTCACCGGGCTCACTGCTAGGCAGAAGTCTTCGCCTGGCTTTCCCCATGGAGATCCCAGTACGTTGCCAGATCTAAAAGAAACACAAAAAACATTTACCCTGTGTGATTCAGCCCAGGCAAAGGAGAGCATTGGAGCATCAAATACTTTGATGCTCATATCAGAGGCTGATTGAAAGCTATCTCTGTATACACACTTACACAGAGAATGCTATCAATCACTGATAACACCTCCCCCTGTAAAGCTATCAGTGACTGACAGCTATTTCTGTATACACACTTACACAGGGAAAGCTATCTATAGATACACACTTACACAGAGAATGCTATAAGTCAATGATAATACCTCCCCGTGTATATCTATCAGTGACTGACAGCTATCTATATATACACACTTACACAGGAAATGCTATTAATCACTGATAACACCCCCCTGTGTACAACTATCAGTGACTGTCATCTATGTATACACACTTACACAGAGAATGCTATCAATCACTGATAACACCTCCCCTGTGTACAACTATTAGTGACTGACATACAGTACAGACCAAAAGTTTGGACACACCTTCTCATTCAAAGAGTTTTCTTTATTTTCATGACTATGAAAATTGTAGATTCACACTGAAGGCATTAAAACTATGAATTAACACATGTGGAATTATATACATAACAAACAAGTGTGAAACAACTGAAAATATGTCATATTCTAGGTTCTTCAAAGTAGCCACCTTTTGCTTTGATTACTGCTTTGCAAACTCTTGGCATTTTCTTGATGAGCTTCAAGAGGTAGTCCCCTGAAATGGTTTTCACTTCACAGGTGTGCCCTGTCAGGTTTAATAAGTGGGATTTCTTGACTTATGAATGGGGTTGGGACCATCAGTGGCATTGAGCAGAAGTCAGGTGGATACACAGCTGATAGTCCTACTGAATAGACTGTTAGAATTTGTATTATGGCAAGAAAAAAGCAGCTAAGTAAAGAAAAACGAGTGGCCATCATTACTTTAAGAAATGAAGGTCAGTCAGTCAGCTGAAAAATTGGGAAAACATTGAAAGTAAGGGCTATTTGACCATGAAGGAGATTGATAAGGTGCTGCGCCAGATAACCTGGCCTCCACAGTCACCGCACCTGAACCCAATCGAGATGGTTTGGGGTGAGTTGGACCGCAGAGTGAAGGCAAAAGGGCCAACAAGTGCTAAGCATCTCTGGGAACTCCTTCAAGACTGTTGGAAGACCATTTCAGGGGACTACCTCTTGAATCTCATCAAGAGAATGCCAAGAGTGTGCAAAGCAGTAATCAAAGCAAAAGGTGGCTACTTAGAAGAACCTAGAATATGACATATTTTCAGTTGTTTCACACTTGTTTGTTATGTATATAATTCCACATGTGTTAATTCATAGTTTTGATGCCTTCATAGTCATGAAAATAAAGAAAACTCTTTGAATGAGAAGGTGTGTCCAAACTTTTGGTCTGTACTGTATATTGATATATATACACTTACACAGTGAATGCTGTCAATCACTGATAACAACTCCCCTGTGTACAACTATTAGTGACTGTCATCTATGTATAGACACTTACACAGGGATTGTTATCAATCACTGGTATCATCTTCTCCGTGTACTACTGTCAGTGACTGACAGCTATCTATGTATACACACTTACACAGAGAATTCAGTCACTGATAGGACAGCCCCTGTTTACAACTGAAATCAAAATGAAAGTTTTTACAAGTTTTATTAAATTTATTCCCACAAAACTATACATCAATCTGCTCTGCTCCTCCTGCTCTATAGCATACTGCCTGCAGATTGCATTGTATTTTGTGGTGACAGGTTGTCCTTAATTCTTACTTTTTGAGAGTTCAGTTGTACAAAGGGACTGTTTTATCAGTTACTGACAACTATCTATATATACACAGAGAAAATGCTATCATTCACTGAAAAGATGGCCCCGTGTACAGTTGAAGTAAAAAAGAACACAGATTCTTGCACATGGCTGTGTGTTCCCCGTGGCCGTATTGCGGCCAGCATACAGCGGGTCCACAATACACGGGACACCGGCCGTGTGCATTTTGCATCACAGATGTGGACCCATTCACTTAAATGGGTCCGCAAATCCGTAGATGCGTAACAAAAGTACGGAACGGAACCCTACAAAAGCACTACGGAGTGCTTTCGTGGGGTTCCGTACCGCAAAAAGATAGAACTTGTCCTATCTTTTTGCAGGACGGACAGAACGCGGACCCCATTCAAGTGAATGGGGTCGTGATCCGCATGCGGCATCCCCACAGTCGGTGTCCATACATTTCAGACTGCAATTTGCGGTCCGCAGCACGG
This sequence comes from Bufo bufo, assembly GCF_905171765.1. Classification (NCBI taxonomy): domain Eukaryota; kingdom Metazoa; phylum Chordata; class Amphibia; order Anura; family Bufonidae; genus Bufo; species Bufo bufo. Next base: position 403,957,069 of record NC_053390.1, on the reverse strand, counting down.
GCAAGAGACCTTAAGTGTATACATTTCAAATTTTTATATTTTTTCCCCATAAAACTATATACAATCTGCTCAGGTTCTTCTGCTCTATAACATGCTGCTTGCAGTTTACACTTTATTTCGTGTTGACTGTTTCTCTTTAAAGAATGTCATATACTTGAAGTTCAAAAAAGTCTTTTTTTAAGTCTTATGGAAACTAACAGAATATCACGTTGACTTCCAATGTGTTAAAAAATTGATATTTTATTGTCCGTGTTATGGTCATAAATTTTCCATGCACCAGTTTCCTGTCAGGAGAAAATGGCTCTTTTGGTCTGGTGTTGATTCATTTGTTTTTTCTTGACACTGGAACAACAAATGCTGTTGATCAAAATGATTAATCTGTTAAAGGAAAAACTAAAAAAAAATAAACATTTTTTTCTGTTGGGACAATGAGTGGAAAAACTGGTATCAACTTCTGACAACACATATTCTATATAGGTTATTTTTTAGTCATTTGTTATCAATGCTACAACTGAATGGATGTAAGATATTGAAGATGTAAGCATACCTGGTACAAATTGTTGACCCTGAATTGCTATGCCGTATCCCTGTTAGGTTAGGACATGTAGAGTTGCAAAATTACAGCTCATTACATGTTCATGTGACATTACACTTTTCACTCCAAGAAATCTTTTAAACATATGGAACTTTGTTTCTTTAAATCAAAGATACTCTTAGCTACTTACTCACACACGTAGGAGCTGATGGGCGCCATTGTTTATCCACATGACATATTCTATGGCTTGGACCATGAATTTCATATCCTTGGTTACAGCTATAATGAATTTCATCTTCAAAAAAGTAGCTTGTGCCATGAATGAGACCATTCTCTATTAGTTCTGGCTGGTTGCAGGAAATCCCTAACGGGAAAACGTTTTTAAGTAATTATAAAATATATAATATTGATTTGATGCCATTGTGCACAATAGATACTGTATATTGTATTATGCTTGGCTTATCTCTCATTGCAATAACGACTAAATATGATTTCCATTTGTTAAAGAGGTTGTCCCATCAAAGATGTGAACACTAGAATGATCAGCTGATCTGTCCCCCTTGTGGCACCCCCAGAAAACAGTTGATTTTGCTGGGGAATGCCAGGCAGTGGAACTGTAGTATTAAATAGCAGCCATTATTTTTTTCCTTTTAACCCTTTTGCTAAGGACCACCTCCTGTTTCTAGCTGAAATGGAGATAATAGACATCTGTTTTTCTCAGATTTGTCATTTTACTTTGGAAACTTAAGTGTTTCCACTTACTTTGGAAGCTAAAGTGGGAACCAGATGAGACACGTGATCTGCCTGCAATTAAGAAATGATAATTACTTACTTGGCAGATCCTGCACAGCTGCTCTGGTTCTCCTAGCTGGGATCTCTTTATCTTGATATCAAGTTGACAACATATGGCTGCTGCAGCCAATCACTGGCCTCTTCGATGCCCCTGTGAGGCCACTGATCGACTGCAACAGTCACGTATTCTCAACATGATTTCATTTCTGCAGCCAGGTTAATAAATCCCAGATAAGAGAAATGGAGCACTGCATGGGATCACTTCTTTATTGCAGGTGGATCTCCTGTGTTGTCAAGCTCCCTCCTGAAATACCAGAATAGCTTTTTTTTCCCCTTATTTGCACCGAACAAGATGGAATAAAAAGTGATCAACATATCTCAAGTATCCCAAAATGTTAACAATGAAAACTACAAAAGGTCCCCCAAATATCAAGCCCTCACACAGCTCTGTAGAAAAATAAAAAGTTATGAGTATTGGGATGTGTCGATGCAAAAACATTTGGTGTCTCTGTAATCATACTGATCCAGAGGATAAAGTTAGCATTTTATTTATGCTGCAAAGTGAATGTCGCAAAAGGATAAATGTTAAAATTCAATGACGGTATTGCTGCCCCCCCAGAAAGAGTTAATAAAGGTTAATCAATGAGATATGTGTAGCCCAAAATGTGCAACTTGTCCCATAGAAAACAAGCATACAGTTAGATTTAAAAAAAGTTATAGCTCTTGGAATGTGACAATCAAAAAATTAAAAAAATTCCTTGCCCAAAACAGGCTAGTCACTAAGGGGTTGTTTCATTTGGGCAAATGGCATTCATTATGTAGTCTAAGTTAATACAAGACACTTACAATACACTAATGTATTGTGATTGTCCATATTGCACCAGCCTTTCTCGTGGCTGGGACAAGAGCCGAGGTTTTTTCTTATGGTGTTCAAGCGCGGCCACCACTGTTGGATTGCAGGTTGGTCATAACACCTGGAAACAAGCAGTGTATAATGTGATAGAAAACTGAAGCCAGCAAAGGAGGCAATATGGACAATCACAATACATTAACAAGTGATTTTTATTAACTTTCTTTACATGATAAATGCCATTTAAGCAATGATTCTAAAAGAGAATACCTGCTTAATGGTGCCAAATGGAGACACTATAAGGCAGCATTCAATGTCTATGACTCTGTAGTACCCTGTGAAGGTTCTCCCATCTGCCTGATACCTAATAGGCAAGCCAGTATTTCCCTTCGTAAGCATCTACCAAGGGATGTAGGCAATACTCTTTCAAGTAGACACTATAACAATTGTTATTGCAATATAGCATATTACTTTTGCACTGAGGATCCACTCCACTCCATGATTTGTTTGCCTCACACACTCTTTCAATTGAACCCTAAAAAAGAAAACACAAAATTATTAAATATAAAAATGTCAAAATATATGTTAGAATTTTCAGCATATCAAATATAATAAAATTCCTTCTTTGAAATGTATTGCTTTCACTAACCTGTGATGCAAACCCATTGCTTGCTGTTTCTGTGGCAGCAAATGACCTTGCCGCTAATTACGATTCTGGTTATCCCGTCTATGGCTTCATACAGGCATGACTTAACCAGTTGCCGACCGCCCACAGACTATAAACGTCCTGGGGTCGGGATTTTGTATCTGAATGGATGTTTTACAGCAATTCAGAAGGCAGGTCACTGACATCAGGCCCCCATCACAGCAGCTGTGCAATTAGTGTGCAACTGGGATCTATGAATGGACATTCTAAAACAGGGAGCATCAACCTTCGGCACTCCAGCTGTTGTGAAACTACAACTCCCAGCGCAGCTGTTGTGAAACTAATTGCACAGCTGCTGTGATGGGGGCCTGATGTCAGTGACCTGCCTTCTGAATTGCTGTATACACAGTGCTGAAGAAACGCTGTGCATACAGCTAAGGAAGCGATATGTGATATGCTTCCTGTTCTGGCCTGGCGGTCATGTGACTGCCGGGTCGGGAGACTGCAGGAGCTGCCAGGTCTTCCTGATACTACAATCAGTCATGCAGTGAGGCTTTACAGCATAGTGTTGTAAGCCTCTCTGGGTCTTGTATGACCTTATGGGGGAGACAAAGTGTAACATATAAAAAAAAAAAAAGTGTTTTATAAAAGAGAAAAAGACACAGATGTAAAAAATGCACCCTTTTCTCTAATTAAGTAATACAAAAATTGTTCAAAATAGAAAAAACAATAACGGTGTTGGACCCCCTTTTGCCTTCAGAACTGCCTTAATTCTACGTGGCATTGATTCAACAAGGTGCTGATAGCATTCTTTAGAAATGTTGGCCCATATTGATAGGATAGCATCTTGCAGTTGATGGAGATTTGAGGGATGCACATCCAGGGCACGAAGCTCCCGTTCCACCACATCCCAAAAATGCTCTATTGGGTTGAGATCTGGTGACTGTGGGGGCCATTTTAGTACAGTGAACTCATTGTCATGTTCAAGAAACCAATTTGAAATGATTCGAGCTTTGTGACATGGTGCATTATCCTGCTCGAAGTAGCCATCAGAGGATGGGTACATGGTGGTCATGAAGGGATGGACATGGTCAGAAACAATGCTCAGGTAGCCTGTGGCATGTAAACGATGCCCAATTGGCACTAAGGGGCCTAAAGTGTGCCCAGAAAACATCCCCCACACCATTACACCACCAGCCTGCACAGTGGTAACAAGGCATGATGGATACATGTTCTCATTCTGTTTACGCCAAATTCGGACTCTACCATTTGAATGTCTCAACAGAAATCGAGACTCATCAGACCAGGCAACATTTTTCCAGTCTTCAACAGTCTAATTTTGGTGAGCTCGTGCAAATTGTAGCCTCTTTTTCCTATTTGTAGTGGAGATGAGTGGTACCCGGTGGGGTCTTCTGCTGTTGTAGCCCATCCGCCTCAAGGTTGTGCGTGTTGTGGCTTCACAAATGCTTTGCTGCATACCTAGGTTGTAACGAGTGGTTATTTCAGTCAACGTTGCTCTTCTGTCAGCTTGAATCAGTCGGCCCATTCTCCCCTGACCTCTAGCATCCACAAGGCATTTTTTCCCACAGGACTGCCGCATACTGGATGTTTTTCCCTTTTCACACCATTCTTTGTAAACCCTAGAAATGGTTGTGCGTGAAAATCCCAGTAACTGAGCAGATTGTGAAATACTCAGACCGGCCCGTCTGGCACCAACAACCATGCCACGCTCAAAATTGCTTAAATCACCTTTCTTTCCCATTCTGACATTCAGTTTGGAGTTCAGGAGATTGTCTTGACCAGGACCACACCCCTAAATGCATTGAAGCAACTGCCATGTGATTGGTTGACTAGATAATTGCATTAATGAGCTCTCACATAGCAAAGTAAACAAAAAATAAAAAAGTTTTGGCTCTTAAAACCATTTCATTAAATTCCATGTCACAAAATCCAGATGCCGCTCCTTCCCTTCTGAGCCCTGACATACTCCTAAATATCAGTTTATGACCATAAATGGAGTGTTACTGTAGTCAGAAGAAAATGGGCAGCAAATTGTGGGATGATATTCTCTTGTTATCCCTTGTGAAAAAGAAAGTTTGGGCCCAAAAAAACTTTTTCTTGTAAAAATGAAACATAATTTTTCATTTTCACAGCCAAGTGTTTATAAATTCTATGAAATGCCAGTTGGGTCAAAGTTCTCACTACACCACTTAAAAATTCCTTGGGTGGGGTAGTTTCCAAAATGAGTTAAATTTTCAGGGGTTTCCACTGTAGGAGTACCTCAGAAACTCTTCAAATGCAAATGTCGCCCAAAGACCATTCTAGCAAAATCTGCCCTCCAAAAACCATATGGTGCTCCTTGCCTTCTGAGTGCTGCCATGTGGCCATACAGCAGGCTTTGACCACATCAGGGTAATAAATATTGAGGTTTGTTTTGCTGTTAACCCTTGATGTGTTACAGGAAAAAATTGATCAAATGGAAAATCTGCAAAAAAGTGAAATTTCAACTCTATTTTGCCTTAATTCCTGTGGAATACCTAAAAGGTTAATAACATTTCTAAAATCCGTTTTGAATAACTTTAGGGTGTAGTTTCTAAAATGCGGCAATTTATGGCTGGTTTCTATTGTGTAAGCTCCTCAAAGTGACTTCGGAACTGAATTGGTCTTGAAAATGTAAAAAATTGCTTCTAAAATTCTAAATCTAACATCTTTAAAAAAAATTCAATAAGATTGCCAAAAAGTTGCTAACATAAAGTAGACATATGGTAAATGTTAATTAATAACTATTTTATAAGGTATTAAGTACATTTTTCAAAACTTTCAAAAAAGTTTGGATTTTTTTTTATAAATAAAGGTTAAATATATTGATTTAAATTTAATATTAACATGACATATAATGTGTCCCAAAAAAATCGCAGAATGGCCTGGATAACTAAAAGCATTCCAAACTTATTGCCATATAAAGTGACATGTCACACTCACAAAATTAGGCTTGGTCAGGAAGGGGGCCAATGGCCTGGAAGTGGTTAAAGTTGCCATCATTTTCATGAATAGAATAGATGTTTTTAAAGGGCATACAACAATTTACCCAGAAAAAATATGTTTTGTATAGTTGCAAAACCATTAGGGTACGGCCACACAATCAGGTTTCTGGATGTAGTTTTGGAGGCCAAAATCAGGATTTGGAAAGGAAAGGAAAAAGGTTTGGTACCATTTTAGCAAGTAGTGAGAAGTCTTGATGCTCTCCAAAGGAGAAACAATATAAAATATTGTAATTTGATACCATTTAATGACTAACTAAAATAAATGATATTATAAGGCAAGCTTTTGAGACTCTGAGGTCCCTTCCAACCTGAAGAAGGGACTTCAGAGTCTCGAAAGCTTGCCTTATAACCAGCTATGGTCAGTTTGCAGTGTTCACCAGCGAACACATGCGGGCTGCCATCTTTAGTAAGGTAGACTCACCCGTCCGGCGATGCACAGGTAACCCCTTACCTGTGCCTGTGCCGGGAGCCAGTCTGAAATCAAATGCAGTCACCGGGAGCAGGCAGTTCCGAGAACAGCCGCCGGGGACCTTCATCGGGCTGTTCTCGGAACTGCCTGCTCCCGGTGACTGCATTTGATTTCAGACCGGCTCCCGGCACAGGTAAGGGCTTACCTGTGCATCGCCGGACGGGTGAGTCTACCTTACTAAAGATGGCAGCCTGCATGTGTTTGCTGGCGAACACTGCGAACTGACCATCACTGCTTATAACATCATTTATTTTAGTTAGCCATTAAAAGGTATCAAATTACAATATTTTATATTGTTTTTCTTTTGGAAAGCAAAAAAAGTAAAGAAGGTATACAGGACCAACTTCTTCTCTTTTTAAATTCACTCCTCGTTTTGGCTTCTAAAACCTGACTGTGTGGTTGTACTCTTATAAACAGTTTTTGTAAGAACTCTGCAATGGTTAACAACTACAATCAGAGAAATGTCACAGATATACAACATTCTCCAACAGATGAAACACCCACATAACAGAGGATATATGTCTGACTGGGGCAAAGACGTTGACATAACATGAACAAAGCCTGATATAAAACAATTATACCGTCTCCCTCATGAGATCTCTCATTGTACACATCTTCAGAAGAACTCATTTAAACTCGTCATTTAAACTGGTCACCAGGTGGTATCTCACCCCAGCTGACTCAGACAAATGAAAACTCTGAGTTCCGACATCTTCTGGAAATGCTCCCAGTCACAAGGCCCCTACTTTCATATGTGGTGGTCTTGTATGTGATACAGCCTTTTTGAACTGAAATCCTTGTGACGATCAGGCAAATGTGTTCCCCGAATAAGATCCCTTTCCCTGCCTCTGTATTGTTAAATATCAGACTACAAGACATTCCCCACACTAAACGTAAACTCTTTTAATATTTTACAAAAGAAAAGGGCTGGGCACTCACTATATCTAGTAGCCGTGGTGCTTTATTAATTAAAATCAATTATTATAATATAATTAAAAACACATATTCTAACACACATTCATACACATCAATAATAGTATCTAAAATATAAATATAATCACTGTAACACAATGGTAAAAGGACCTTTTTTATATATATAAGAGTCAGATATGATCAGTAATTCGCATATGACCAATAGTCCGCATATATGGAGGACGAAAACAGTCCAAAACTATCCGAATGTTCAGTCCAATATCAGAAGTGTGCCATATACAAAAAGGACGGATGAAATAGTCGATCCGATATCCTGAGATCTTTTACAAAGACGAATAGTCCTGAATTCAAATATTCGCACAGTTCAAAGTAACAGCGTTAATTTCCAAATGGATAATGTGTCAGTTGTATTATAGTCTACTCACATAATAAATGTACTTAGGCGGCTCAGATCAGCAATCCGCGGCGTCCCGCGTAATAGTCAGGGTATGATCTCCGCTTGTACGTGTGAGCCACAACTTCACAATGGAATAGTCTTTGATAACTCCTAGTAGGTTTCACAGAGAGTTTTCAACAAGCTGTTTTTCAATTGAACAATCAAAGTTCCACACTTACTGGCGCCAGTAGTATCTTTGTATTCCACAGCTCTGCAGATATGCGTTCCACCTTCAATTTATTTTCTCCAAGAAGGGGCGAAGCTGCAAAGGTTGGTGGTCCTTAGGTCCAGTCGGGGGGTCCAGTACCAGACGCGTTTCGGGGCTCTTAGTGGCCCCTTCCTCAGTGGTATCTTTTAATATTTGATTTCCGCTGCAAAATCCCTAATCCTGCAGTGGTTGCATAAGTTGAATCACATATACCATATGGAGGAGCTGTCAGCTTGGGAAACCAGGTCACACTCCAGTTTCTTAAAGGTTTGGGCAGACTTGATATCTTACCAGAAAACTCTTTTTCCATAATAAATTGTCAGAGACTATCTTTACCCTGTGATGCCCCTAGCAACACTAACCCCAATTGCCCTAACTTCCCTATCCTTGCATTCCTTATACCCTCTCCTACCTTTCCTATCTTGTTCTGACTGGAAGGTTTATAATTGCAGTCACTCAATAATTAGATACTGAGTCAGATCAAGTATTCTCTAGTAGAATACTTCTCTTATCAATCTGTCTCTACGAGGAGTTACTTAACAGAATGATATGTTAATGATATGAGTGTATTTTATTGTTTTATTGAACACACGTACTGTATGACTGTACCAGCTGTCAGTTTATTTTTTGAAAATTAATAAAAAGATACTGAGAATCTGTCACCATGATTCTGAACAATCTGCTATAATACGTGAATTCAGAAGATTACTACTTTTTATTTCCCTACTGTCCCTCATGTCTCTATTGTGCTGATAGTACGGGCATGTGGAACAGTAGTACTGAAGGATACAATCCAGACTGCGGTGCTATGCAAACATAATGGAAAGGACTCCTGTGCGCATGCACAGGAGTCCTGACAATGAATTTAAAGTCAACCTACTGTCCCTCATGTCTCTATTGTGCTGATAGTATGGGCATGTGGAACAGTAGTACTGAAGGATACAATCCAGACTGCGGTGCTATGCAAACATAATGGAAAGGACTCCTGTGTGCATGCACAGGAGTCCTGACAATGAATTTAAAGTCAACCTACTGTCCCTCATGTCTCTATTGTGCTGATAGTACGGGCATGTGGAACAGTAGGACTGAAGGATACAATCCAGACTGCGGTGCTATGCAAACATAATGGAAAGGACTCCTGTGCGCATGCACAGGAGTCCTGACAATGAATTTAAGGTCAACCTTAAATGCTAAAAGCGGGGGAGTGGGGTGCAGTAGGAAAATAAAATGTAGCAATCTGGACTCTTTGTCAGCATTACTTCTCATGTATTACAGCAGATAGTCTAAAATTATGTTGAGATTCCATTTAATTACTTGGAACATAGTGCATGCCTTCTCCATTTAATTGTAAGGGAATGAACTTTCCTGATCTCCGAGAATGGGATCTGATCCCTTCCAAGCTCTTGCACAGATCCATAATGTGGCGGTGTGCACTGAGCATTAGGGCTGTTTCACACGAGCGAGTCCATTGTGGGAATCGCGCTCTGATTGTGAGCGTGATCCTCCATTCCGGACACTGCTCATTCCTTTCAGGTTACTGATGTCAGGAAATCAAGGAGATTGGCTGAGCGTGGAGGACTCTAACAACCTCCTTGATTTCTCTTGATTCAGTGTTGATAGGGTTAATGACCACTTCCCTTTGCTCAGCTGTTGCTCAGTGGTCATCACTTCTACCCTTTATAGTCTCGCCCCACCCTTCTGACTATCCGGTTGATAGCTTCATTTGGGTTTGGCTGAGCTGGTGTGAGACCCTCTCTTGTGTTCCTGTTCTTCCATCTCTACAGAAGTTAAGTGTCCCGTTGTCATGATGGAAAGTGGGGAAAACCCCTCACCATACAATGTCAGAGATAAAAGGTAGCAACTAAGCCTGGATGCTGGGATAGAGGGTAGCAGCTAGACCAGGCTGCCAAGAAAAGGGAGCTCGTCACCTCCTATAGCATCCATAAATCTGGCCCTGTTCTCCTAACTGAATGAGCCGACCCTTAAGGTAGGAGGGCCCATACACTGTAACCTCAGAACCCTGAAATCTCTGAATATCCCTGAGGTTAGGAGACAGGGACAAGAGACAACCAGGTTCATCCAAGTCACATTGGCAGACTAGATGGGCCAAATGGTTCTTATCTGCCGACACATTCTATGTTTATATGTTACACATTCTATGTCTCCACAGGCCTATCAACAGAGGGAAAGCACACCCAGTAAAAAGACAGGCAAGTAACCAGTGGCCAGTAACAACTGAACCAAAACAACAGTAAACCTGGTCACTTACCTGCCGCAGCAGCTGGAAGAAACCAACAAAGAACACACCAGAAGTTAACTAGAACCCAAACAGATGCACAGCAATCCAAACACCATATAGATGCAGTATGTAATGACACATAGGAACCAGCACTCTAGCAACTGCACCACCTGGCAAATGGTTCACCCCTCCAGGAAACCAACCCCCTTCCGGAGGAATCAACATACCGGGTGACGTATAACATGCATGCAGGGACCAACACCAATAACAGCCCAGACATGTAACAACCAACATAACGCTTCACACACCCAGAACATAAACCCACACCACACATACAACAAGTGAGGGTAAAGGTACATGGAGGGTACATGAGGGAGAACAATTTATGTTCCATAAGGTGGCCCTCAAGGATTGGGCCGAAACACCCAGGCAAGGAGCAAAGCTCCAACACCAAACAAGGCTGTAGTACAACTGCACCTAGCCAGCAAGCCACAGGTATATATCAAGCCTGCGGCCACACCCAGGATACGCCTTAATCCCCACTAGCAAGAAGATGAACCCCTTGCTCTTGGTGAGCAGGGAGGCAAACCATAAAGGAGAAGTGCTCATGCAAACTGCCAATAACAGTCTGCATGGCAACCGCGTCACGGTCAAACAACATTATGACCGTGACACCCGTTTGTTTGTATTTGTTATATTCCCTGTTGTATCTGGGCCTGAGACAGAGACTTCCATTCGTCCATCTGGGGAGGAATGGGTTGTCTCTGGCCCTATACTTATTCCAGGGCATTATAAAGAAATCAGAGCCTAGGTATCCTGCTTATGAATATTCCTACCTTCAAGGTCTATTCATATTGATAGTTAGTCAGGGCCCGGATTAGGGTTGTCTAGGAGGTGACCTCTTTCTTCCCTAGTTTCCAGGCCCAGTTACTGTTCCCCTTCCCTCTTGTGTTCAGTGTGGAGTTTCCCCACCACACTGATCATGACAGTTCCGGACACTGCTCACCTCGCAGGAGTACACCACATTTTCATGATTTATAATGCTGTGTGCCTCTCCTTGACCTTACTTCTACAGAATCATAGTGACAGGTTTATGTAAGGTCAAGCAGAGGCACATAGCATCATAAATCATGATGATGATGCGCGCTCCTGCAAGTCCAGAATGGAGGATCATACACACCCACATTCGTGATTCGTGTGAAACAGCCCTTAGGATGCTAAATAACTTTTTTGTATTCATGACTATTGAAATATATTTTTCTAGAAATGGAAGTTTCTCTTTATTAATTCATTCATATTGATAACTGTTCGGTGACCATGGCACACTTGCAAAAACAGCACACAGTTGAGATCCACGTCCACCTTCATGTTTTGTTTCCTTTGAGAAATCACAGTTCCTTTGAATAGCTACAATTTCATAGTGCATTTTTATGAAACTTGAAAGCAGATGTATAGCTCACTTTCTCAGAAGTGTTTCTATGATCCGTTTTGCTTGTTTGAAATATGCATGAGTGTAATTTATCATCAATTACAATATTTGCCAGGCGCTCACTTAATAGCTTTTGTTCCTGTAAATTAGGCAGCATTTTGATACTTTAAAATGCCTTCTGTTTAGAAATGACTGAATTTCTTGAAATTTTCTTTGGGTTCAAATGAAATGAATCAGTATAAATTCTTCTGGATCTCTCTATACCATTTGACACTGTAGATCACTGTCTCCTGGGTTCTCTTAGCACTGTATCCAACCCCTTTTAAGATCTTTAACACCAAGAGAACATTAGTAATGTCAAATAGACAGTGACATATATGGCTATGGTATAGTCATAGTTGCCAGTAACGGGAAGCTCTGTGTAACCCGACATATAAAAGCATTGAGTTACATTGCAATCTGCTGATGCCCTGTGTTGCTGCAGCTGTCTGTGACCATGCTGTTATTAGAGAGTAGTGATGAACGGCAGGGGCAATATTCCAATGGGAAGCAAGTTTATTTTTGTGCAGAAACTCTGGTGTGCGGTACCATCAAGTAAGGATCTTCAGTGAGTTTTCCTGGACCCTAATGCATCTGGAAAACCCATGTGAATGGGTTAATATAAATTATCTATTTGAGTTGTCCAGTTTGATGTTAAGCTCTTCCTCACAGGCTTTCAAATATGCGGGTGTCTGTTGGTCTTGATTGTTCAGCAATTGCTTATATATCAGAGAGAGACACTTTGGAGGGAGTGTAGGTAGCAATATATAGTTTGGATTTTTTGAACATAGTGCATGTGCTCTCGAAGACCCAATTCTGCAAGATATTCCTCTCATTTAATAGTCAACCTGTAAGGGCCGCATAATGGTCTGAGGTCGCTGTCAGGCGTGATAGATCACCTAATCTGAGCTCAGAGACAGATGACCAGACTGCGGTCTCATCAACAGGAAGATCCGAGAGCACATGCGGCAGTATGTGGAGTGGGATTAGGGGAGATAAGCGCCTACTACTCATGTTGAGTAGTGTTAAGCATGAATATTCAAATAGCAAATTTTTATTGCGAATATTGTCACTTCGAGTATTCGCGAATATTTAGAATATAGTGCTATATATTTGTTATATCGAATATTCAGCATTTTTTCCATCTGAACACATGATTCCTCTCTGCTTCGTGCTTGTGGGCCAATGAGAAGGAAGCAATGTCAAGTTCACAACAATCAGTAATCTGTAGTCAGACCTGCTAAAATGTGAAGTTGCACGTAGTGAGAAAATATATTCTAATCACTGCCGATTAGCGCAATCGCGAATATATTGGAGCACTTGACTCTATCTGCATATAAAGCGATTGTAATGTTCTGCCGTGCCAACCATTTTCTCCAGTCTCAGGAAACTTATACCAGCTTGAAAAATGCAGCCAAAGTGACCCACACCTGTATTTCGCATTACGAATAGTGATGAGCGGCAGGGGCAATATTCAAATTTGTGATATTTCGTGAATATTGTGTAGAATATTTGTCATATATTCGCAAATTAGAGAATCCGAGATTATATTCTTGATTGCGAAAATTAGCTATGCATTATGGGTCACTTATGCTACATTTTTCAAGCTGGTAGAAGTTTCCTGAGACTGGAGAAAATGGTTGGCACGGCAGAACATTACAATAGCTTTATATGCAGATAGACTGCTCCAATATATTTTTGCTTGCACTATAGCTCAATCTAACCTACACTCAGGGGCGTAGCTATAGGGGGTGCAGAGGTAGCAGTAGCTACCGGGCCCAGGAGCCTGAGGGGGCCCAAAGACCCTTGTGCCACATAAGACACTGATATTATAGAAAGTGCATGCTGGTCAATTTAAACCTCTGGCTGGAGGGAAGCGGTTAGGTTAGGAATTTAGCATGAGGGGGTGCCCTTTCAATGTTTGCCCCTTGCCAACAAGCACTGAGGGACGGGGGCCCAAGCTGAACTCTTGCACCAGGGCCCACGTGAGCTTAACTATCTGAATTATATATATAAATTAACTGTCTAATGTAATACAACCAAGCACAGAGCACAGCAATGACACGGCTGTCTCTTTCATAACTGCAATAAACTTTAGAAAATAGCTGCTGGGGAGGTTTTTATATAGTAAGGGGCAGGCAACTTTTCTATTGGTTGCTAGGGATGTTGCTAAGATGTGACAAAGCCTTCTCATTGGACCCACGAGCTAGAAGAAGGGAGGGATGATCACCTGATGTGTACTGTGTTGAAAAAAAGAAAATGATAATATTTGTCATTACGAATATATAGCACTACATTACAAATATTTGCGAATTCTCGAAGTGCCGATATTCGCGATAAAAATTCGCTTTTCGAATATTCGCGCTCAACACTAGTTACGAATTCGCATTACGTGATTTTTACATTGCCGATTTTTCACATTCAATAAAATAATCTCAAATTCTCGAAATTTACGAATATATGACGATATTATATCACTAATGTTGAGTGCAGTTGATTTGTGGCAGCAGCTGATAGTACTTCTTGTGAGCTCCTGTCTATTGGGTGGGGGGGGGGGGGGTTATGCCATAATAAGTGTTCTCTATTTTTCTCTAGCAAAGCCTTTTCCATGCTTACATGTATGGGTTAGAAAGAGCCAACCATCTTTGTTGGATAGCTTGGATATATACTGAGATATCCGGCAGGGATATTCCTCCTTGTTTCCTTTTCCTAGTAAGTAGAGAAAGGGGTAATCTAGCCTTTTTATTTGCCCATAGGAATTTTCCCATGATCGTCTTTAATTTGATGACATACTGTATGCTTTGGTTGTAGCAGGGTTAACACACAAACTCTTAACTCAAATTTCTTAACTCATCGCGTTATCTTGAAACAAAAGCCATTAAAAAGCAATTGAAGGTTGCTTAACGCATTTAGTTTAGATAACACGTCTCAGAAAGCATGTGTGTTAACTCTACTACATATGTAGGAAGAGAGCGTAGAATATATAATAATTGTGGGAGAATGTATGTGGTTAGTACACTTTTCCTTCCTAGCCAGGACAGCATGGGTAGTGAGGAGTTGGATAAGAAGGTTTTTATCTTCCATAACAAGGGTATGTAGTTTAGCTGGAAGAGATAATTGGGATTAGCCAAGACCAAGATACCCAGATATTTAATTGCACTAGTGGAACATTTAAATGGGGTTAAGTCCTTAATAAGCCTCTGTTGGATAGGGGATAGGGACACCCCTAGGGCCTCGGATTTCTCTAGGTTTATCTTGAAGTTAGAGACCTCTCCAAACCTCTTAAAGACTTGCAACACATAGGGTATGGCCTCCTGAGGGTTAGTAATCATCATCAGCAGGTGATGATTACTGCCTACCATAACTGTAAACCTCTTATGTTGGGGGATTGTCTAAACTTTAGGAGTAACGTTCTAGGGTTAATATGAAAAGCGTAGGAGAGAGAGGGCACCCCTGCCTTGTCCCATTTTTTATTTGAAAGGTGTCTGATAAGGTTCCATTCATTAGTATATGTGCTGAGAAGGCAGAGTAGAGGGAAAAAATTGCCTCTATGAATCTGACACGGAAGCCAAAGGACTCCAGGGTGCTACGCATATATTGCCAACTCACTCTATCAAATGCCTTTTCGGCGTCAGTCCCTAAAAGGACTAAAGGCGTCTTCTTCCCTTTGGCAAAATAAACTGCATGTAATACCCTACTGATATTATGTCTGCCCTCTCTGCCAGGTACAAAACCCACTTGTTCCTCACCTACAAGGCCAGGTAGCAATTTAGATATACGATGACTCAGCAGTTTAGCCCACTATTTCAGATCGGTGTTGAGGAGGGAAATTGGTTGATAACGGATCTTTCCCTTCCTTATGAATTATGGTAATGTGAGCCTCCTGGGCCTACAGGGGAAGGGCAGTTGCCTGCATCAGGGAGTTGCATATTTTATAATAGCTCAAAAAATAGTGGTTTATTAGTTATCTTAAAACATAACTTTTACTAATGAAATTAAAAGATAGGCCCAATATATGAGTATGATAAAATTATGAGAGCGGCGATATTACAGGTCAATGTGCATGGCGGCACCCAAATAATTGATGAAAAAAGAGAAAAAGTGCTCCACGGCACCTGAAATGAAACCCGTGTTCCTACCGCTCTGTCGTCAACTTCCAGGGTGCAGGGTGCGTCCTGATGACACCGAAGTGAATAGCTCCAAACCGGACGCTCAGCTGCTGGAGGCGGCGGGGTCAAAAGCGACCCTAATTTGACCCTATATTGTGGTCTAAGGTTTGCCTGATAGTGATATGTATAATCTTTGCCTTCTGGGTTGAAAACTCTCCAGATGTCAGACACACTCAGATCCGCTGGGGCTATCTGAAATCTGCAAAAATTTTTAGGGATGGATGTGGTGGTGGAGTCCTTAGTGTGATCCATAGTCAAGTTTAAGTCTCCTCCCAATAGTAGGTATTTAGTATTAGGCGCAGGCGAGCGTCCTTCACTCACTACGCCTGCATCTAATACTAAAATGGAAGGCGCAGGGGCGGGAGGACGGAGCCTCAGTTATGTTCTGCTGACATTAGCACCTCGCTAATGTCAGCCAGCTACATAACCATTTTTCTAAAGACAGAAACCCTTTAAGAAAACTGTTCCATCATCCTCAGTGAACTGTTTGGCTACTGCTTTTGCTTCTTGAAGTGGTAGTGCTGGCAGGGGTGATGCAGAAATGACTCAGCATTGAGCAGATCTTTGGCGAAAGATGTGGATACAGTGCACATCTTGGTAATACAATTTTCTGTTGAAGGAGAGCTGTAGTTCCTACATTTGTGCTTCAACGGCCGCATCTTATTTTTGCCTGCAGAGCTTGCATGCTGTGATGATTTTGCCGGTCAGTAATGTTGTGAAGAATTCCTAAATAGGAGATGCCCACAGAGAGTAACCACTATCAAGCTTGCCCTAGGTCTGACAGTTTTTAATCCTGCACCAACAGCAGTAGTCCATCACCTGCTCCCATACGTAGATAAAAATTGTCAGTTGGGCAATAGGACAGAGTGTACTACAATGTAACAGCAAATGAAGCAGAGCAGCACGTCAGGTACACTAGTCTGTAATGAATGGAACTTTTATAATAGAAAAGTATACTGTGCCCTTATTAATTTAAGAAACTTTGCAGCAGTTTTTCAGGCAGGGTGGCCAGAATGGTTAGCTGTATGTTCTCTTGCTTACGCAGTGACAGGCGTATCATGCCACAGCAGCAACCAATTCAGTCTGGAGCAGTTTGTTCACATGCCGCTCCAGGCTGAGGGCAATTAGCAAGCTTAGACCTCCACCCTCAATGCCCAGAGTCAGGCCTACCTACACGCTGGCCTGTTTCCTGACCCCAAGAATTTCTGTGCAGGCAGACTGGAACAGTGTCCCGAACTGGCACAGTATGCTTCCTTTCCTCTTTCTTGCCAGCCTCCAGTATTATCTCAGAGAGGGCTTTCAGTGCCACGGGTGTGTGGAAAACCAATCAAACCAAGTTGTCCTCCACCAGTGTCCAGAGCATTGCTTTGGTCAAAATAAAGCAAACCTGGATTGGGAAGGATTTTCACACCCAAACGGTTGAGGCCAATGAATAGATCTGACCTTGCTGACGATTCCCCATCTTGTCACTGTTGCTGTCTGCCTGCCTGCCGTCCTGACTACTATCATTTTGTCTGCCAACCACCATGTTCTGTACAACTGCAGGTTGCTGCCTCCATCATGTCACTGCTGCCATCATGCCACTGCTGCTGCCTGTCTATCAACATGTTCCATATGGCTGCTGCCTACACATGCTGCTGCCTTCCAGCTAACATGTACCATATGGTTGCTGCTGCCATTGCCTCAGCTTCTACTCCTTGCTGCTAATTCCCTACTGCCATCACTATTAACACTATGTATCTGCCTCTACTAACACTACTACCACCACTACTAGTACTACTACTATCCAATCTACTGCCTTATATGTTCCATGCTATGCTGCTTCTGCTTCCGTGCCTCTAATACCCACTGCACTAATACCCACACTGCACTACTGCTGCTCTCAATTTAAAGGGAGTCTTTCACGCCGATTCACCGTATTAACCTAATAACAGACTTATGTCCACGGCATCCCCCCTATTAAAACTGTGCTTACCGTATGTTGCTTGCTATCATCGTTTTGCCGAAAAACACTTTTATTCCGTATGCAAATTAGGCTGGCCGGGGCATCACAGTTTACTGTGCGCATGCACTGGCCCCGGCCTAACTTACGTTCTTGCCGTGATGCTGTGATCACGGCAAGAACGTAAGTTAGGCCGGGGCCGGCGCATGCGCACAGTAAACTGTGATGCCCCGGCCAGACTGTGGTCATTCAATGCGCACGCGGCTATATCGCGGTCATCGGCGCATGCGCGGGATTACGGACAGTAGGAGGAAGGATAGAGAAGAGACCAAGGGAGGGCAGACGCGGCGGAAGGGCGGGCAGAAGCGGCGGAGGGGGAGTGGATTGGTATGAAAATGACCCAGGGGCCTGGGCACCGGCCGTTGTAAGGCCGCCCCTGGGCACCTTCACAGCCTAATTTGCATACGGAATAAAAGTGTTTTTCGGCAAAACGATGATAGCATGCAAAATATGGTAAGCACAGTTTTAATAGGGGGGATGCCGTGGACATAAGTCTGTTATTAGGTTAATAGGGTGATTCGGCGTGAAAGACTCCCTTTAAGGGGAGAATTTCTCTAGGCTTGTTCACCACGAGCCACTCTTTCTTCTGACAATTAACACTTGGGCATGTTGTATGGGCAGGCATTCTGACCCTGTCACAGCATCATTTTTGGATGATTGGTTCCCCAACAAGCCATTTTTTTATCCCATAACACTGTGTGTTTAAACAGCATCTGCACCAGTAAGGGTTCACATCACGTTTTTTTTTTTTTTTTTTTCATTCTTCTGATCCATCAGAAGAATAGAAACATAAAGAAAAAAGACAGATCCTGTATTTTAAGCATCCTGTTTATTTTTCCGTTCTTCTGATTCAACAGGACTTTTTTTCCATCTAAAATAACAGATCTCAGACGGAAATGGCTAAATAGATGCTAAATGTGCATAACTGAGCATAACGGATGCTTAAAATACAGGATCCATTTTTATTCTTTATTTTTCTGTGATTCTGTCGGATCAGAGGAACGGAAAAATAAACAGGGACAATTTTTGGAAGCTTTGGAGTATAAAAAGCACATGAGACTGCAGTGTGTTTTTAAACATGCTGCATGTTAATGCCGTCAAACATGTGTTAACCCTTAGGTATGTATGTCAGTGTCACTCAGATATGATTTACTATTGCTGTCATTGCATTGAAGAGCTTAGGGACGGGAGAACGAAAAAGCAAAAATTCATAAAAAATGAACGAAAACAGATAACATGTTTTCCTAAACATTCTGTGTCATAGGAAACTAGAGGATGTTATATACCAATTTCCCGGGCAATTGGAGCCAATCTGGTTTGGCCCTTCCCCATGCAGG
Source organism: Bufo bufo (assembly GCF_905171765.1). Classification (NCBI taxonomy): domain Eukaryota; kingdom Metazoa; phylum Chordata; class Amphibia; order Anura; family Bufonidae; genus Bufo; species Bufo bufo. The sequence continues at coordinate 403,937,941 of NC_053390.1, read as the reverse complement.
TCCAAAGCAAACTTTAAAAAAATATATATAATTTGGTGAACCTGAACTGAAACGAACCTTGACAGGTTTGCACATCTCTATATTGAACACTCCAAATACTTCATGCATGTGGCTACATTTCATTAATGACAATAAACTAAATGTGGCAATATTAATAAGTACTTACATGTATTTCATATCCAGCATCACATTGGTAGAGAACAGTATCTTTGTAGAAATATTTGGTGCCAAACACTGTGCCATGATCAGGAACAGAAGGTTGACCACATGATATAGGAGAACATACGTCATCAGTCAGAGGAGGTAACCAGTTGCCATCTGTCTAAATAATAAAATTATTTTATTTCAGTAACTGCATTTGTGATTTGAACAATAATATATTATTTCAGGGCACATTAGTGTTTACACGAAACTACAAGAATTTTAATACTGTTGCCTTTTTTTTCCAATAGCATATACTGTTTCTATTCTAATAGTCATATATCCTTACAATAAGGGCATATTCACATTTGGCAGATTTTTTTGCCAAAATTTCTTCAACTGAAAATCAGTTCCGTATCTGAATGTGCTTGTTTTGGTGGCAGGCTTCTGCAAGCTCTGTTCAGATGAATGGATGAGTTGCAAGAGTTTTTGCAAAAAATCTGCCATGGGTGAGTCTTCCCTAACTAGAGGGAAGGTGACCAGCATCTGTGTGCTTTGGCGGTCAGTGTGATGTGGTGGTCACTTTGCTAGGGTTAGATTAACTAGATTTAAAAAAAAAATCTGCTGTGGATTTCTTGCAGATGTTACAGGAGAAATCTGGTTATAGGCTGTCCATGGAATTTGGATTAGGATACTAAGTTTGCAGATATTTTTATATATTTTTTTTATTTATTTTTTTTATTTATCAAAACTGTCTAACATAAATTCTGACCTAAACACCTCCCTGACCATAACATGTTAATTAATGAGCTAATGGACTGGTCTCTTCGCCTGCAGCACATTAAGGGCTCATAAACACGGCCATAGAGGTTTCTGCGGTCCTCAAAATACGAATACCGGCCGTGTGTGTTCCACATTTTGCGGAACGGAACATCAGAACCATATTAGAGCTGTCCTATCCCTGTCCGAAATATGGACCAGAATAGGACATGCTCTTTTTTTTTTTTGCGGGTGCCGTGCGACAGACATACGGTGTGCTGTATCTTTGGAGCCCCGTTGAAGTGATTGATTTAGCATCCGACCAGCAAAAAATGCAGATCGGATATGAACCAAAACAACAGTCATGTGCATGAGCCCTAATTTACATGGTAAGTAGGGATGAGTGAATCGACTTCGGATGAAACATCCGAAGTCGATTTGCATAATACTTTGTTTGAATACTGTACGGAGCGAGCGCTCCGTACAGTATTAGAATGTATTGGCTCCTATGAGCCAACGTTATTACTTCGCAAAGTCTCATGAGACTTCGGGAAATAACTTCATAAATGAATTTCTACTGTAAAAAAACATTTCCAGAACTCGGGTTTGGTTCCAAGGTACCACTCGCTCCGTACAGTATTCTAACTAAGTATTATGTGAATCGACTTCGGATGTTTCACCGGAAGTCGATTCGCTCATCCGTAATGGTAATTTTGAAATTTGCAGGAGCATGCAAGGCTACTGGTAGGCTGTTACACAGACAGTCAATCCTGTACTATGACGGGAAACTAAAATGATCAATACCCTGTCACAGAAAACCCCTGAACACTATTTAGTTTAATTTACTATAGCCTGTATTGGAAAACTGTGTAAAAAAATATTTGTGGGGTGAAGCAAAAAAAAATGCAATTCTGTCATTTTTTTGTTTTTTTTGTTTAGTGTTTATTGCTTTCATTGTGCACTCAAAATGACATAACAGTCTTAGGCCTCCAGCACACGAACATTGTTTTTTTTACCGTTTACGGGGCATTTTTTGCATTCCGTATACGGTCCGTATACGGAACCATTCATTTCAATTGTTTCGCAAGAAAAATGGAATGTACTCCGTATGCATTCCGTTTCCGTTTTTCCGTTCCGTTGAAATATAGAACATGTCCTATTATTGCCCGTAAATCACGTTCCGTGGCTCCATTCAAGTCAAAGGGGTCCGCAAAAAAAAGGAACACATACGGAATGTACTCCGTATGTCTTCCGTATCCGTTCCATTTTTGCAGAACCATCTATTAAAAATTTTATGCCCAGCCCAATTTCTTCTATGTAATTACTGTATACTGTATATGCCATACGGAAAAATGGAACGGAAACGGAAACACAACGGAAACAAAAAACGGAACAATGGATCCGTAAAAAAAAATGAACTGCAAAACACTGAAAAAGCCATACGGTCGTGTGCAGGAGGTCTTATTCTGCAGGCCAGTATGATTACGATACCAAATTTGTATAGTTTTTATTATTTTTTGCTACTTTAAAATATAAAAACCTTTTAAAAATAGCTTTCTTTGCATCGCCATATTTTGCCATATTTGCCATATTTTGCGACTCCAATCAGCCAATCAGAGTAATTTCATTAATCAACAACCCATCTCATAATATGTCTAATCCTACAAATGCTGTGGTCACTATTGACAGCAGCATCTGAGGGTTAAATGACCAGAATCAGAGTCTTCTCTGTTCCCGGTCACTTCCAGTGTGTGTCTGCTGTATTAAAAAATTGGGACCTGAAAGCTGTTTGTATAGACACATGATTTTTTTCTTTTGTTGATCAGAGGCTTCCCTCCCGAGTCATGCTACTTTTTTTTTTATATGCAAATCAGGCCTTTGATGCAATGAGGGCGTCACCATTGCTCTTGTTGCACCTAAGCTCCACTCATTTCTGTGACCAGTCTGGTTGCTTTGATTCGAAGGGTCAGGCAATGGCAAAGCAGTGAAAGAGTGATTGACCACAGAGAGGAGAACCACAGCTATGTGTCTGTGCAAACAGTTGGACAGGAGTTTGCTTGTGACAGATTCCTTTTTTCATCTTATGACATACAGGTACGTCATTTTGCATAAAAGGGCTAATAAATTACTTAGTAAATACTGTATAGTAAAATGTTAAATAAATAATTACATAAATACAAATAAAATCTGAAAAAAGGAAAAAGCAGTTTCTAGCAAAAAAGTGAAGGACCATTTTAGTCATTCTACTTGATGCAAATGTACTATGTTTCTGTTAGGCAGAAAGTACTGGATTTTTAGGACTATAAGATGCACCTGACCATAACATGATCCCCCAGGTTTAGACAACAGGAAATTAGAAAAAAGATAATTTCTACTAAATAAAACTTTCCTGGTAGTTTAATGAAGAGGAAGGATCAATATCTTTAATAGTCTACGATAGAGGGGGTAATAAGTTACAGTAAGCTCATCTTAACCCTAGTGTGTCATCTTTTGACTATTGAAACAAACAGCAACGGAGTATGTGGTCACATGATAGGAGTATGACCATCACAAGTTGCAGTGTACAGTACAATACCGTACAGCGCTCACTTCTTAGTGTCATTCCACCCACTGGTGACATCATCAAAAGTCCTTTAGCTACACAAAGCTTTCATGTAGTTCCCTGCCTTGGGACCTTCAGCATGGGGAGGGAAGTGTTTCTTCCTGATCTCTCCATGAGATGAATGATCTTTGAGCCTCCTCTCCTGCCTGCACTGATCGTACTGATTGGTGCTAGGTAGGGAGTGAAAGAAGTGTGCAGACACATTGCTCTCTTATAAATCCAATAAAGTCCTGTGTGAGTGCTCTGCTGGATCATTAAGGAAGCAGTCAGGGGGGGTTTGGCACTGCTGGAGCACCCTGACTGCGACACAGGCACTTTTAAGCAATCATTTTTTCCTGACAAAAAGTGAGTCTTATAGTTCAAAAACACTGTTACTTCAAGTATATACTAATTAACCCAGCCACCAATATTTGTCTTTTCTACCCCAACCCTATCAACTTTTGCTCCTTGGACGATCAGCTATGTACAGATGATTCATCTAAAGCTAAGGGAAGGAGATACATGTAAAGCTAAAATAGGGTTTCTTGTCACAGGTTATACAATGTACACATCTGAGATAGTTATTTATGGGGGAATTAGAGAATTAATGTGGTTGTCCAGGCTTGGGATAAGTCATCAATATCAGATCGCTGCTGTCTAAGGCAAAGACCATAGATAGCAGCAGTGGACAGGAAGAGAGAAGGGAGGTGGCATGTGCACACTGTGCATGCCGTCTCCTCATACAGCTGATCGGTGGGGTGCCGGGTACCGGACCCCCACCGATCTGATATTGATGACCTATCCTGAGGATAGGTCATCAATAGTAAAAGCATGGACAACCCCTTTAATTTTGAGGGTAAATATTATTTATTGAACAAACTACCTTACAACATAGTATGAAAAATAAGGAATTCTTGAACACCATTGAAAGTCAATGGGGACGGATCCATTTTCTATTGTGTCAGAGAAAATGGATCCGTCCTGACACACAATGTTAGTCAATAGGTACGGATCCGTTTTCTCTGACACAATAGAAAATGGATCCGTCCCCCGTTGAGTTTCAATGGTGTTCAAGAATTCCTTATTTTTCATGCTATGTTGTAAGGTAGTTTGTTCAATAAATAATATTTACCCTCAAAATTAAAGGAGTTGTCCATGCTTTTACTATTGATGACCACATTGTGCTCGCAGCGTTTTTCTGTCCGCGATGGGGACGCAACCAAACGGAACGGAATGCATTTTGGAGCGGAAGAGGAACATCACATTAGTACAATATAATTTTTTTATATATTCATCAATAGAAGGATAGATTCAGGTGTGAAGAAAATCCAGTTACCACAAGCCCTCCAGATAATAGTTTGTCCTGACAATCTGGATGGGCCTCCACCTGCTCCAAGAATTCTCCCGTGGACAACAGTCCACACCTATACCAGCCTGGAGGTACCTCTGTCATGTTTGGAGAAATAAGTAGAAGGATAAATTTTGCAGGCATGAAGCGGGACAGAACATTCAAAAAATTTTGGTTAGTGGTGAGAGATTTAATAGTCTAGATACTAGTAGTCTATAAGTAAATTGGCTATAGAAATTTTTTGGGTTATGGTAGTCTCAGTTTCTTCCCCCGTCATAAAAAGGATATGAATATGGACCTCAGTTTCTTAAAGAAGGATTCTGTTAAAGGTATGGGTAGCATTTTAATTAAATACAATAATTTGAGCAAAACATAAGTCTTAAAAAGATTATTTCTCCCCATCCAGGAAATAAGAGGGATGGCTAGGGAATCTAATTGTGATTTGATGTTACTCAACAAGGGAAGGTAATTAACTTGATGGGCAATTACTAACTTGAACACCTAAGTATTTGATTTGGGATTGTTGCCAATGAACAGATCCACTCTCCTAAGGTGAGAGAGAGTGCCTGGTGGCATGGTGGCATGGTGGCATGGTCACATTAAGTGTTTCCGATTTTGTATAATTAATTTTCAAGTCTGACAACAAAACAAATCTCTCAAATACATCCATAACTTGCACGAGATTCGTGACCATCAACAGGAGATCATCAGCAAAGGCTGAGCACATGTGCACTTTAATGCCTTTGATTCACAGATGTTCCCTAATAGTCTGCAAAAGAGTTTCCATGATCAGAATAAATAAGTATGGGGACAGAGGACGACCATGCCGAGTGCCATTCCTGATGGGGAAGGCATCCAACAGGATCCTTTTGAAGTCTAGTACAGCTCATTATTATATATGAACGCCGTCCCCAATCTGTGCCTGGAAGCACGCATTTTAGCCCTCTCAGACACCGTAGTCACATTTGACCACGGCCTGTGAGGGGTTAAATGTCAGCGGTCGGCATTACCGCCTATCGCAAACATTAGCTACAGGTGTCTGCTGTATGAAACAGCAGGCACCCGACATCTATGGTGCTTGCTCCACTCCAGAGTGTGCGCTATCTTTAAAGACCCAACATTCACTGTACATGTACAGCGGATGTCGATAAGTGGGTAAAATAGTTGCGCAACAGAAACAACTTTTCTGTAACTTGCTGTTATGCGACACATGTTATTTTGTAGCCCCAGCCTTACTCGTGAAGCAAATTGCTTTACATTTTTCACCTGGCAATAACTACATCAGAAAACCATGGAAAAATTTGGTAAAACGCTGCCTTTTTTTTGGCTGCACAGCACACTACCACAACTTGTGAATCTGAAATCTTACTTGATTAGCGGCTTTTAGAGTAAGTCTAAAGCCATGACCTTTAGGAAAATCTGTAACAAATCAGTGGTAAAACCTACATGTTTTACATGCATATTTTTTACATAGTTTTGGCCATGGATTTGCAGCAGATTTTGTCCTATGCATTGCAAATTTATCCATTGTGAAACTCCGCAATAAATCTGCAACATAATGAGCACAAAAAAATTCAAAATATGGTCATATTTTCTTATTGATTGAAAATCTATCTATCTATCTATCTATCTATCTATCTATCTATCTATCTATCTATCTATCTATCTATCTATCTAAACCAATTCCAAGCTTGTGAACAGCACAGCGAATCAAGCAAAGGTTGGGTGCCAGCGGCTATTGGAGCGATCCGCTCCTATCTATCTATCTAAACCAATTCCAAGCTTGTGAACAGCACAGCAAATCAAGTAAAGGTTGGGTGCCAGCGGCTATTGGAGCGATCCGTTCCTATCTATTAATCTAAACCAATTCCAAACTTGTGAACGGCACAGCGAATCAAGTAAAGGTTGGGTGCCAGCGGCTATTGGAGCGATCCGTTCTCCAGGGATCATAGAGATCCACCACCAGTTTAGGGCTTTATTAAGTCCGGCGTCTAAAATGCTGGTCTTAATAAATGTGCCCATAGCTACATAGATAGATAGATCACAGAGAAAGTAATCCACAACACTTTCCCGAGTAAAAAAGAGATGCGACTTTATTCACCAAAGCAACGTTTCGGTCCACACTGGAACCTTTCTCAAGCAGTGATCACTGCTTGAGAAAGGTTCCAGTGTGGACCGAAACGTTGCTTTGGTGAATAAAGTCGCATCTCTTTTTTTTACTTGTGGAGGTGCCATGGATTACTTTCTCTATCTCTCTATGTATCTATGGGCACATTTAATAAGACCAGCGTTTTAGACGCCGGACTTAATAAAGCCCTAAACTGGCGGTGGATCCGCAGAAGTTATGAAGAGGCACAAGTTCTAAATGTAAGACAGCTTCCAAGCAGTCTTACATTTAGACCTTATTCTACCCCTAAAACAGGTGTAGAAAATGGGAAATGAGACAGGCTTGCAGGCCCGTCCCCTTCCCCCCCACACCTACATTTTTAGACCTGGTGTAAGCGGGGCAAAGTCGGAGATAGCGCCGCAACTAACCCTTGCGCTGCCATCTGTGCCTGAAATACCCCTAATTTTGGCGTATTTCAGCATAGTAAATGACCCCCATATTGTATAAGACTATATAATAAGATAAAAACATATACGGTACTTACCATACAGGTTGAGGTGCTTGGTCCTGACAATGTATAACCAGTTTTGCATACGACAGTTACAGTTCTATTTATATCATAATCTGCCTTGATTTTTACTGTATCTGATTGCAATTTACATTTTCTTGGGACACAGACAATTTCTTCTGTTGACCAGAATCCATCCTCCACACATCTTTTTGTTACTGTGTCTCCATCCATTATATAGCCATCTTCACATCTGTAACATATTTGGTTTAATAAATTATGTGTCACGGCGGACAGGATCTCAGATACACAGACAACCAAATACACAAGTGTCTAGGCTAGATGCTGGGGAAAGGTCACCTCCTAGCACATCCCTGACTTCTCTCCCTATGCTGCTAAGCCCACATTCAGACCTTGATGGTAGGAATGATGTGTCCTCGTGCCTGGACTGAAAAAACCCTAGAATCCCTGAGATGGTGAAAGGGGAGAAGGGGCAGAAGACACACAAATAGCCTAGACCGCAAACAACACAAACAGAAACCAAACTTATCTGAGCTGGAACAGACAATCCTTCCTTCCTTGAATCCAAGGCCAGACTGAATTCTATAACCCGCACGGCCCTCTGGGAGTGAAGGCAATTTAAGCCAATGACCCCACCCAGAGCACCTGAAGGAAGGCGGATCCAGCATGATTCCAAAACAAACAAAAGGTTAGACACGTGCTGCCAATCTGACAGACCTCCGCACACCGTCCGAGCAGGGCATGACATTATGATTGTGCAAACACTTTTAATGTACCTGAACACAAAAATGGTGCTAAATGCTATTATTCCAACATGTCCACCTCGAATGTAAGCAAGGGTGCACAGTCCATGAGGAGAGTTAAGCTCCTTGCCACAGGCTGCACTCTATATTGGGCTTTTTCTTCAATTTGCACAGAACCATGCTATTTCTGATGTGGTTATACAAAAATTGATTAAAAAATTTTCACTTTTGTGTGCAACTGAAGAAAGGAACAGGACCTTCTATGACATCATGATTGCATGACCAAAGGTCCTGCGGCCAGCGACAGCAGAAGAGGACTGGTGGTGACTGGTGGGACAATTGAAAGGAGAAGCATGAAAGTATGAGGGTACACAGAAGCAGTGAGTGGGTGCCTGCTTGATTCTCCAAAGGCCACCTGGAAGGTGAACCTGTAACATGGATTTTATGCCTTAAATCACCACCATCAACCTGTCATTGTCCTGTTTAACTGGTTTACAAACTTGCCAGTACATAACAATTCTGAAAAGGGATATTGTAAAAAAATATAAATAATTGGTTATAATCCAGAGCATGTCTTATTCTAATTACCTGGAGTAGTAACCTGGACGCGTCTGCTCTGGGAATAGTCATGACATTTAGGTTCTAATGATGCTCATTCTGACATGATTGATGTGGTGAAAAGGGTCCAAAGTCAGCAGATCTTCTCCTGAAATATTGCTCCTGTCAGCACTGAGAGAAGCTTTATCGCACTAGCTTTCCCAGCATGCACAGTGCACAAATTAAGGACCAAGTGCACCAGCTTCATTGCACATGTTCAGAGAGCAGGAAGCAAAAGGGTAGGTGCAGGATTTCAGGAGGCACAATGGGTGTGATTGCAGGCTAGGCGGCATGAGTATTCCTTGTAGCATACTTGCCAGTATTACTACTTGGGTAATTTGCATAATGCACTGATTTTTATTTTTAGAATTTTCATTGAAACATGTTATTGTGCTGTTTAGTAGCTTTTGATATGCATGAGGTATTTTAATGAGTGAAATATATTTGACAGGTTCTCTTTAATCATTCGGTAGTCAAAGTCCCCTAGTCTCATGCAACAGTCATAAAAGACTTTTAGAAAGGCCTCAAAAACTTTTTGACTTTTCCACCTGCCACTTATATCCTGTGGGACATATATAATTTTGAAATAACAACAGTGGGGAAACAAGCAGGGCTATGAAACAAAAACCCATGATATGTAGTTTTAATTTAAATCCATGGGGTTATCAAATTGATTGTTAATAGCTTTATGGTTTTGTGAGAAGTAAGCTGTCATACCTCAAAAAAACACCAAGCCATTAACAATCAGTTTCAAACACTATACTAACTATGACGTTTTTGGCTGCATTATGACTGCTACATGAGGCCTCACTCCAACAATGAAAAAGGTATCACTGAATAAGGCCTCTTGCACACGACAGTATGGCTTTTTCAGTATTTTGCGGTCCGCAAAAAATACGGATGATGTCCGTGTGCATTCCGTTTTTTGCGTAACGGAACAGCTGGCCCCTGATAGAACAGTACTATCCTTGTCTGTTATGCGGACAATAATAGGACATGTTCTATCTTTGAACGGAACGGAAAAACGGAAATACGGAAACAGAAGGCATACGGAGTACCTTCCGTTTTTTTTTTGCGGATCCATTAAAATGAATGGTTCCGTATACGGAACGTAAAAATGGAACGTGAAAGGCAAAAAAATAACATTTATGTGCAAGAGGCCTAACTAGGGTGGCTGCAAAGGTTTTGCAGAAGACAACTTAATTTACAGCTAGTGCTTTATTTATGTACTGAGCTTGGTTCTGGTACAGTGCTAATGTACAGGGTTTGGTTCTGAATTGAGCTTGGCTCTAGAACTGTATTTGTATGTTACTATATTTATGTTATGATCTTGGTTCTGGTATTTTATTTATGTTATATACTGAACTTGGTTCTGGTACTGTATATGGTGTAAGCCTGGTTTTGGTTCTATATTATGTTATGAACTTGGTTATGGTAGTCTACTTTTGTTACTAGCTTGAAAATAGGGCTGTAATTATGTTTCTAGAACTTGATCCAGATGCTATATCTATGTACCAAGCTAGGTTTTAGTGCTGTATTTATGTTATGAGCTTGGTTCTGCTGCTGTATTTACATATAGTTACATAGTTACGTAATTAATACGGTTGAAAAAAGACATAAGTCCATCAAGTTCAACCAAGGGATAGGTGGGGATGTGAATCCCAGAAAGAGAGCTTGTTTCTGGTGCTGAATTTTTGTACTGAGATTGGTTCTTGTCTTTACATTAACAGCTTGGTATTGGGGGTGTATTTGTGTTCTGGTACTATATTTTTTATATTAGACTTGTTTCTGTTGCTGATTCTTTATATAATGCGTTTGGCTCTTGTACTGTATATATGTTATGAGCTTGGTTCTGTTGCTTTATTTACAGTGCATTTGGAAAGTCTTTTTTCACATTTTGTTATTTGCAGCCTTGTGCTTAAAAAAACCAAGTTAAAAAGCAGGTTTCCCCTTCCTCAGTCTGCACTCAGTCCCTCTTAATAAAAAAAATAACAAAAAAGTGAAAACAGAATTTTAGAAATGTTTGCAAATGTATTAAAAATTAAAAAATAACATTTTTGCTATAAGTATTCAGTATACTGCACTGAAAATTCCTGAGACCATAGTGGCTTCCATAATTCTTAAATGGAAGAAGTCTGGAACACCCAGGACTCTCCCTAGAGCTGGTCGCCCCACCAAACTAAGTAATCGGTGGAGAAGGATCTTGATAAAAGAAGTGACCAAGAACCTTATGGTCACTCTAATTGAGCTCTAAAGATCCTGTGTGCACATGGGAGAAACATCTGGGTCAACTATAACTGCAGCATTCCACCAATCTGGGCTTTATGGCAGAGTGGCAAGAAAGAAGCCTCTCCTCAGTAAAAGACACATGAAAGTTAGCAAAAAAAGCACCTAAAGGACTCTTAGGCCTCATGCACACAGCGTTACCGGCTGTGCCCGTATTGTGACCCACATATGGCGGGTACGGAATATGCGGGCACCGGCAGTGTGGTCACCGCATCACGGAACACTTGAATGGGTTCGCAATCCAGAAGGTGCAGTGCGGAATGGAGGCACGGAACCCCACGGAAGCACAACGGAGTGCTTCTGTGGGGTTTCTCTTCGTGCCTCCGCACCACAAAAAAATAGAACATGTTTGATTTTTTTTGCGGTACGGACAGACCCATTCTAGTTGAATGGGTCTCGATCCGTTGCGGCAGCTGCACAGATGTTGCCTGTGCATTGGGGACTGTGAATTGAATATTTTTTATAAAAACCTGATCCAGAAAATCTCCAAATCCAAGTCTACAAACCTTGCAGCATCATACCTAAGAAGAATGGAGGCTGTAATCACTGTCAAAGCTGCTTCAACTAAGTACTGAGTAAAGGGTCTGAATACTTATGCCAATGGAATATTGTAGTTTTTCCTTTTCAATAAATTAGCAAATATTTTGAACATTCTGTTTTCACTTTGTCATTAATGCATGCAGAATGATGGGGAAAATTTGAACTTTTTTTTTATTTTAGCACAAGACTGCAAAATAACAAAATGTGAAAAAAAGAAAGGGTCTATAAGGGTCTAAATGCAATGTATGTGCTGTCTTTGGCTCTGATACCGTATTTATATTATGATCTGAGGATTGTTCTGGTGGTGTATTTATGTTATGAGCTTGAGTCTGGTGCTGAATTCAAGTAACAGGCTTAATTCTGGTAATGTACAGTGAAGGGTGCTATTTTATCTGGCAGAAAAAAATCTAAATTTCCAAATCTACACCTGAATAATGTAACATGGACATTGGCTGGTTTCTGTGAACATGAGAACTTTTAAATACCCAAGGTCTCAACTAGACATGCCTTTAAAGCTAAACAATGGACATCTTTAAAGTAAAGCTTCACAGTTTCTGACATGTCATTAAGAAGTCAGTTGAAGTTATGTAAGATACGGTAGTCAGTGGAGCTCAGTGTAGTAGGCCTTCAAGGAGGTGGCACTCCTCCAAGCAGAGTATTTCTTTGTTTCTTTATTTGGAGAAGTGCTTTATGGGTTCTAAGGGGGTCATTTATTAAGACCGACATTTTACATTTAGTCCTAATAATCCTGTGCGCTAGCAGTGGATCTGCCGAAGTTATGTAGAGGTGTCGGCCTCTCCATAACTTTGGCGTATCCATTGCCAGTCTAATTGTAGGCCAGCTTATTTGCTAGCTTATATATAGACCATTTTCTATGCCTAAAACAGGCATAGAAAATGATGAATGAGACGGGCCTGTCCTTCCCCGTCCAGGCCACGCACCCTTTATTATACCTGGTGTGAGCGGGGAAAAGTTGCAGATTGCGGCGCAAATAACCTTTGCGCTGCAATCTGCTCCACAAATACACCTAATATAGGCGTATTTATGATCGTAATTGACCCCCTGATTGCTTTCTCTAAGGTATGTTAGGTTGAGAAAAGACTCCCTAGCACTGATGGCAGGGTTTTTTTAATTTATTTTTTTGAGGGGGGGGGGTGTCAAAAGTGCTATCAGGATTACATTAAGATATAAGCAAGGATTCACTGATTGCAGTATTAAAAAGGCCTTTTTCTGCCTCTTAAACAAACACAGTGACTAGTTTGCTCTTGGTCTCCCAACCTCTGTATAGCAGTGATAGCTTTTTCATGGGGTAAAAACCACTGACAGGTTCCCTTTAAAGATGTTGTGCAACATTGGAAAACCATGTCTATGGGCTGTGTTTTGAATTGCAGCTCATCCCCATTCATTGGGCCTGACCTTCAGTACAAAACACAGCTGAATGGCAAGGGTGGCACTGTTTCTGGATAAGATCAAAAATTTATCCATTTTGTGGTCCGTTAACAGCGCATCCACAAAATACGGATACCAGACTTGTGCTTGCCATCTTTTTCTACTAGAACCAGCTATTTTTGTCCCCAAAATGCACAATAATAGGACATGTTCTATAATTTGTTGAATGGCGGCACGAATGTCACCCGTATGCTGTCTGCATTTTTTGCGAACATAGAAATGATGGGTCTACATGTGATCTGCAAAAAATGCGGGTCTGACACAGACCAAAACTACGGTCATGTGCATGAATCCCAAAAAGCAAAACTGTTCTTTTTTTCTAATCTGGGCTAACCTATTTAGCAACATGCTAGAAGATGGCCAATTGTGAACCTTCCCTTCATATAAATGTTCACACATAGTAGTAGCATTTCAAGTTATATAAAATGTACTTCTTAGAATCCTTAGAAAAAGAAAATAAAACACATCAAATTAGAAGCTAAACTATTTGTTGACTTACCGATATTCAATCACACTTCCATAAGTGTAGGAATCACCAGTTATTATGGTGTATGGAATAATTGGTGGTGGTCCACAGGAAAGTAACTGACAAATAGGGTAGGGATTACTCCAATTTCCATCTTCTGTGCACACAAGATCAGACTTCCCTTGCATAATGTAGCCTGTGAGGCATGTGTATTTGATTGCATTCTCAAGTGTTGAACTACTACCGTTAATGAATGCATTTGGAATGATAGGTGGAGGACCACAAGACACCTTTCCACAGTATGGAAAGCCTGTACTCCATTTTCCTGCAGACTCACAACTGAGTTCAGAATGTCCAAACAGTTTGAAGCCATCATTACATTTGACTTTGATTGAATGGCCACAGCTGAAATCCTCTCCAATAACCTTTGCATTTAGAATAGGTGGTTTAGAGCATTCACAAAGAAGACAATGGGGGGCATTTCCACTCCACAAGCCACTTGCTAAACATTGTCGTGTCGGACTTCCATGTATTTCATAACCAGGAAAGCAAATATATTGCACATATTCATTGTAATGAAAGCCTGAACTGTTAAGGAAACCATGAGAAATATCTTCTGGAGGACCACAATCTATGGGAGTGCACAGTGGGGCTTCTGCATCCCATGCTCCATCTTTTTGGCAGGTAAGCTTTGATACTCCTTCTAACTTATGCCCTTGGTTACACCTATAAATTATATTGCTTCCAACAGTATATTCTGTCCCTTCAATCTCCCCATTAACAACAGCCTGAGGTGTTTTGCATGTTATCGGTATGCATTCTGAGAATGTTCCACTCCATTGTCCATCCTCAAGGCAGGTTCTGTTCTTAGCACCATTGAGGATGAAGCCTTCAAAGCACTGATACTCAATATGCTTTCCATAACTATAGTCATTTCCACTAATTTGTCCATTTATTAGAACTGGGGGCTGACCACAAGAAATAGGGATGCATATAGGTTCTTCCCCATCCCACTGTGTATCGTCTTGACATGTTATTTTGCTAGAGCCATGTATTCTATATCCAATGTCACATTTATAATGCACAACACTCATATATGAGTAATTTGAGGCTTCTATGTATCCATTTGGTATCTGGGTAGGTGGCTTGCAAAATATGATAGCACACTGTGGAATGTCATTACTCCATTTCTTTGTAGACAAGCAGGTACTGTTCTCTGACCCAATAAGTTCATATCCCTCCTTACATTTATAATAAATAGTGCTATCAAGTGATTTATCAGTATAATGTACCATGCCATTTTCAGGAGCTATAGGTATAATGCATTCTATTGGCAAACAGACAGGGGCACTTCCATTCCAAGTACCATCTTCCTGACAAAATAATAGCGGTTCTCCCTGGTGTTCATAGCCATGGTAACAAGTGTACAAAATAAAAGTTCCATATAAAAATTCTGAGACATCATTGCTAATATCCCTCACTGAATAATTACCACCTTTATGGTAATTATATAGAGTGTTTGGAGGTTGGGTAGTAATTGATGCTTTATACATTTCAAGTTTCAGGTTCCCATTCATTATGATGTCATCATATTTTCTATATTGTCCAAAGTCAATATGTGGTGGGAGACCACAATCTGTATGCACACACATTGGAGTAGGACTGGACCAACCTGAATCTTCACAAGTAATTATAGCAGGTCCAGTTAACTGATAACCAGGCATACAACTATAAATGATCATGGCGCCATACCTATAATCAGCTCCTTCTACAAAGCCATTGTTAATAGCGTGAGGAGGATCACAAGCAATCGCTTTACAGATTGGGGGATTAGCATCCCATTCTCCGGTTTCAATGCAAGTAATAATAGGCTGTCCTTCAAGTCTGTACCCTTTATTACATGAATATGTGACAGTTTGTCCAAAATGAAGACTGTGTGAAGAACTTTTGCCATTTGTAATATCTTTAGCTCCAGGACATCTGATGGGTTTACATACTGGCAGTCCACCTAGCCAATGTCCTACTGGTCCACAAATTAACGTTGCATTTCCCATTAACTCAAATCCAGGTTTGCATGTATAAAGAACGGTGCTGAGATATGTCAGTCCCTGAACGTCAACAATTCCATTAGGAATTTCATCTGGTTGAGGACACTCAACTGGAGCACAGCTGGGAAGATCTGGACCCCAATTACCGTCTGCTTCACAAGTTATTTCAGGTGGTCCCCTAAGCAGAAATCCATCCATACATGTATATTGTATATTAGTCCCATAATGAAGAGAAGGCACTGATTTGGGGTCCCCAAAATCAATATCTGGTGGCTTGGGACAGAGAACAAGCTTGCATAATGGAAAAGAATCATTCCAGTGTTGTGATGGTAGACATCGTAAAACAGAGGAACCTTGGAGAACATAGCCATCTCTACAGGAAAATTTTACAACTCCTGTTTCATTAGCAACCTCTTTAAGTACTAACTGGTGTTCTAATAGTGGTGGTTCTTGGCATTTTGATGGTACACAATTAGGTAATTTTTTTTTGTCCCATTTTCCATTTTTTTGACAAGTCCAGCTAGTTTCTCCAACAAGTTCATATCCCTCATCACATACAAATTCAATTTTTGAACCAACATCAATAGTTGCCCCTTTAATGTCACCATGTTTAAGGGGTGGTGGTTTTTCACAGCTTAGAAGAGTACATGATAGTGGAGACTCACTGTACCACTGTTTATTGGATTGGCATACTTTTTTGTTGCTACCAACTAGTTTGTATCCAGGTTTGCAGGAATAAGTTACCTCATCCTCAAATACGTTGCCTGTTTTATTCTGCAGAAAGAAAAAAAAGGTTGAATTGAAATTAAAAAAATTGAAATGATTTAAACAGTAATCACATGTATTTTGTAATAGATAATTAACTTTAATATTTTATTTGAAACATTGGTGGCACTATCATTTTTGTTATTCATTTCTACTGAATACTTGGAGGCCATTTCCATTTCTTCTTCTACACACTACGCAGCACTTTGACTGTGCCACAATCAAGCGTACAAGTTT
This sequence comes from Bufo bufo, assembly GCF_905171765.1. Classification (NCBI taxonomy): domain Eukaryota; kingdom Metazoa; phylum Chordata; class Amphibia; order Anura; family Bufonidae; genus Bufo; species Bufo bufo. The sequence continues at coordinate 403,921,345 of NC_053390.1, read as the reverse complement.
CCCCTTTCAAGTGCACGAGCCGAGCCTACTATTCACAGGTGGGAGGGAAGATTCAGAGGTAAGATCGTAAATGCCTAAGACCACGTGGGACGCCACGGCAGGCACTAGACCTCCATCCCTGAACAACAAAACCGTGAGTAAGGATACCAAACCAACTCGTGTACATATTACGGGAAAACAATCAATATAGTTATTGTAATATTTTGCACAGATTGTTCAGTTGAAACATTGATCATTAACCCTTGAATGGACACCTATATGAAACCCACATGTAGGAATATATGGGAATGACTCACAATATGTAACAAGGGATCTCCATGCTTTCATCGGATATAATCAACATATAACTAACACCCGTCTAATAGAAGAATATATTATAGTCCACCCAGCGTTAACTTAAAGGGATAAAATCTGTGTACGCAATTACTGGACATCAAGCAACATAAATGAAATTCAACAGGGAGTACCTATCAGTATAAAGCCGCGGCAACATTTTGATGCGAGGGATGCCGCTTGTGGCCATATGAATAAAGAGATACCCTAGATTTGAACTGTTATCGTGCAAAATATACCCTGAACATCGAGTGAACTGGATGGACTTGCTGATATTAAATTCAGTTTATTGACTATCTCCATTTATTGATTAATAATTGCGCCACTATTTTATTACAGGTATTTTATTACAGGTGTTGTGGATTTGCTCGCTATTTTTATTTTTATCTTTATTTTTATTTTATAGTTCTTTCACTTTTATATTTCATATATATAATATTTTATATCAATTATGTATCACTATGTATTCCAGCTTATAAATAAATTGTTTCTCAGAGTGATTCTGCAAGTGGAGTGCCGATCTCTTCCATTTTCCTTAAATTTTATCTAGTGACCGGGTGATTCACTGAGATCAGTGCACCCTTTTCATACAGTGTACAGGTGAGCCACCCTACTTTTATACAGTTCCATTTGTTGGCTGATATTATTCTACTTTACTGGCTGCTGGTGATACTAACCTCCAGAATCATTATGGTTCTTAACACAAGGGACTAAAAATTACTATTTAAAAAGAAAAAGATAAAAAAAACTCAAATATATGAAAAATTCAAATCACCCCCTTTCCCAATTTTACATAGAAAAACAAATAAACAGCAATAAAAAATAAACATAGCGGTAACACCATGTCAAAAAATGTCCATACTATTAAAATTACAATATTTATTCTGTAAACGCCATAACAGAATAAAATAAAAATAGCCAATTTGCTGTTTTTTGGTCATGTCTGCCAGAAGAGATTGAAAAATAGTAATCAAATTGTATTTTCCTCATGGAATGAGGTCATATTGTCATGTTTAGCACACAGTGAACATTATAAACAAGCAAAACATATGGTTATAACTAAACAACAACAGCATTTAAAGACCAATCATAAATAACAAGCCATTCAGAATATGCCTGTCTGAAATACCCAACACAAGACCTGCTGGAAGCAACCCTACGGTTCAAGGAAAATAAAAAATCACATTTACTGGGGAGCGAACAAAACACTTACATGGTGACCTTCTTTTTTTCTTTTTAGTTGTAGATCTGCTAATTCTTGGGCTTTTCTCTTGCCATCCAAGATGGCTACTGACTTTTTGATACACACTGTGTATTGGTAGCCCAAACCACTTCGTACTTCTCCATGCCTTCTCCTGGTTTGGACAGCACTGTTCAAGTGAGCAGTGATGGCAAATCCAAGGGCAGCAGGAGGCATCTTGGGCTACCAATGCACAGTATACATCAGACAGTATGAGAAGGAGTGCGGCCATGTTGGATGGCAAAAGAGGAGTTAGGGAACTGGCAGATCTGCATCTAAAAAGATGAACTGGAGATCATCATGTAAGTGTGCTGTTCATTCCCCAGCTAATGTGAATTTCTTTTCTAGAAATGGGTGGTTGCTTTAAGATGTTTCCTTTCTTCATCAAGCTTTGCACAGTAATTGTATCTGACTGCAAGCTTGTTGACTGTTTTCAGTGACAAACAGCATAAGGACTCATTCAGATGACCGTAGTGTTTTGCGGTCCGCAAAACACAGATACTGGCCCGTGTGTGTTGCTGCAATTTGCAGACTGCACACGGCTGGCACTATAATAGAAAATGCCTATTCATGCAATTACAGACAAGAATACGACATGCTCTATTTTTTTTTTGCGGGTCTTCGCAACGGAACTACGGATGTGGAGAGCACAAGGTGTGCTGTCCGCAGCTTTTGTGGCCCCATTGAAATAAATGGGTCTTCACCTGTTCCACAAAATTGCGGAACAGATGCGGACCCATTCATGTGGTCATCTGAATGAGCCCTAACTGTGAATGTATGGGCTATACAATACACTGTATCTCGGCATCAGTACCAGATTTACTAATTCCTAAAATGTAATTGCTGTCATATATTACCTAACCAGAGTAGTAGTCAGAGTTTGGTAATTGTGTTAAATATGGATACAGAGATATTTTTATATTTCTATTCCCTAGTGGCAGTCATTTTTGTACAAATAAACTTTGAAGCCACTGATGGTAAAACTGTCACTTGTTATTGCTGGAACATGCAGAAAAAATAAAGCTTTTCTAAGTTTCTGAGAAGCTTCCAGCTCAAACATGAAGTATAGGACCTCTTTAATGTAAATAAATAAAAATAAGTCTAGAAATAAATCAACCTAAATATAAAGAAGTTAGTTTGAAAGAAAAGAAGTGAACACACACACCTCTATAACACCATTTTCAAGTTCAGGTGGTTGGCCACAGGACACTGGATGACAAGCTGGAAGCCGACCACTCCATTCTCCAGATGCCTGACATGTCCGTTTCTTCTCCCCTTTTATGTAGTACCCTTTGTTGCAACTGTAAGCTACCACTGCATCAAAGCTGTAGTTATTACCACTGACATAGCCATTTTTTATACCAGGAGGTTCTCCACAACGGACCGGTATGCACTGAATTGTTGTAGGTGATGGGTTCCATTGTCCACCGCGCAAGCACTCAATCTTAGAAGTGGTGTTTAGTATGAAGCCTTCAGTACATTTGAAGCTAACTGTTGTGCCAGAAACAAATTTGGCTTTGTTGATTGACTCCAAGATACCATATGCAACAGCAGGAGGCTTCTCACAAAAATCAGCAATGCAATAAGGTGTTTCCTTGCCATCAGGAGGTACCCACTTTCCTTGCGTGTTACACAGCATTTTACTATTATCAGCCATACTGTACCCATCAAAGCAGTAATAATATGCAGTGTCTCCATAAAGTCTATGAGCACTGTATGAAGAGGCGTGGTCAGTATTTGGAGGTTCATCACAAGAAATGGCCATACATTGTGGAATATTCTCACTCCATTTTCCAGTCATTGAACAGGTTATAGTTTTCTGACCAACTAGACTGTAGCTGTAAAATGATAAAGTGTACAATAAAAATCCATGAAAAACGTTATCATTTTGTCATTTTTAGATGCTACATTCTGTGTGGATTAATTTTAGAATACATTTTTGCAGCATAATATTTTTTACAGAGAGCTCCAAATCACGTTTGTATTCACACAACCAGAAAAATAATGTTAAAATCCTGTCTGCCAGGAACCACCACTAGTGGTAAGTGTACTGTAGATTGTTTCAGTATTAACTACAATGCAAAAAACACAAGTTCCTAAGCTCCCCCTAGTGGTAGTTTAAATTAACAATAATTTTATTATTTAATTCCATGGGGAATTTAGCAAGACTAGTGTTTCATAAAAATAAAGTCTGGTGCCACTAGGTATACAGAATGTATAGCCATACTCCCAAAAATATAGCAATAAAAGAAAAGCAAGGGAAGCAATATTCCATGGTGATACATGTGGGGTTGGATATAAACCCCTTCCTCTCTGCATTGTGATATTCACTCTCTTCATTTTAATTTATTTTCTTCCTTTTGCATATCTGATGTAATTTTGTTTATAGTGCAGGTTGCTCACAGGATGTTGATTTTTAGACATATCTTAGTATTAGGTGCTTATCTAGTAGTATTCCATTTTTTTGTTATGTTTTGGTAGGAGGGGTGATTTTGGAGCATGTACTTATTAGGGCACTCCACCATAGTGTGTATTGTGGTTTTTAATTGTTTTTTTATAGCAGTACTATTTGTGTGCTTAATAAAGTTTGTATATCTTTATATTTCTTCTTGACGTTGCATACTTTTATAAATAACGATTAGAAGAGTAAGCCAGCACGTCCACACATGGTGTCTCGTGCAAGGACCCGGTCCAGTCCGTTAAGATCCAGAAAAGTAGTAAGAGATTTCCAAATTTTAAAAAAATGCAGTTTCTTCACATGGATGAAGGTGATGCCACCAACGCGTTTCGATCTATACAATCTTAATCATGGTATGATCGAAACGTGTTGGTAGCGTCACCATCATCTATGTGAAGAAACTGCATTTTTTACATTTATGAAATAAAGACTGAGGATTTTTATTTATCTCGGTGCTGGACATCTCTTAATACTTTTATGAAGCCATCTACACACCTTTTAACTTCTGTTAAGACCAGGATTCCATACAACAGTCTATTTGATTTGGTCGGTCCGTCGAATTTTCCTAAAAGATTTGATCCGAATTAACTTCTGGAGAATCGTGTTAAAAGACAGCTATTTCCTGGATTCAGAGAGCCTGTATAGTGGTGTAGAACACTGTACCTTGCAGTAACACGCATAGTGAGTCTGCTGTGGTAGTGAAACAATACTGTGAGTCAGTATGACATGCAGGTGACAGGCGTGTCATACTGCCCAAAGAAATGAGGTGGCAGGAACAGTACACTTCACTTCTTTGGGCAGTTACAGGGCCAAAACTGACCAAATAACTCAAGTGTGAACTCAACCTTACAGGTCGATGTTAGCGTCGGGTATAAAGAACCGTGCAGAGGCCCAAGATCCTACTATTGCGTGAGAGAGCGCACTTCTTTTACACCATCATCAGCTGTTTCCACATAGATGTCTACAGAACATGTTCTATTAAACGCTTATACAAGTAGAGCCCCCCTGACAGAGTGGAGAGGGTGTCAGCAGTAAGTTTGTGTTGACGTCACTGATTAATTTGCCCTTCCTCTGATCCGTCAGAACAATAACCCCCCAAAAAACGGATCCTTTCTGTTGAGAATCTGCCTTCACTCAGTCAGCATTTGGTCAGTAATCTATCAGTATTGCTAATGCCCAAAAAAAAAAAACAGGAGTGGATCCAAAACAGAGATGACACGTGAATGGTATATTTGCATGTCTTCTGTGTTTTGTACCCACTCCTGCTTTTGGCTACCAAATCATAAGCCAATTCTAATGGGACCATACAGGTCTTACAGCTGCTACACAGACAGGATCTGTTCGGTCTCATTTTTCCTTCTTCTGACAGATCATAAAAAGGGTCAAATAAATGATGATGTCAACCAGGCCAAAAAGGCAAAATAGTGGCCCAGTCATGAAGTGGGAAAGGTGGGAACAGCATGAAAAGTCCACAGAGTGGTCCAATGACATAGTGGTGAGGTGGCAGCAGCATCAGGAGACCACAGAGTGGCAAGGTGACATAGTGTGGAGGTGGCACCAGCATCAGGAGACCACAGAGTGGCAAGGTAACGTAGTGTAGAGGTGGCAGCAGCATCAGGAGACCACAGAGTGACCCTGAGACAGAGTGGGGAGGTAGGTGGCACTAACTACCTGCTGACGATGGTAGGTGTAAGATGGAGCACTTGGCATCAGATGTGTGGCATCGAGGGGGGGGGGGGGTGGGAATCCTAGCTGATCCACGCCTGATTCATCTTGACAAAGGTCAGTCTCTCCACATATTGGGTGATGCAGAAAGAAATGTGTGCAGGAGCAGCAAGCGGCTAGTGTAGAGCGATAATGGAAATCATGCAGCAGCTGGGCAGGAGATCACAGATCTAAAGCAATCCAAGGTATGTAGAAAAAGTGGAGGGCCACAGCAGCATATCCAAAATCCTTCTTTATTTCAATCGATCACCGCATAACACAGCATAAAAACAGCAGCAACGTTTCGGCTAGGAATAGCCTTTGTCAAGCATATTTTACAATTAAAACATCAAGTATATATCCAACATATCAATGCCGCCCACTATGATCACAATCCAATCAACTGTTGTTTCTCTATGTTACACCCACCTAGTTAGTATGCACTAAGCTGCTATACAACATTCATTAGCTGTTTCAAACAAACATGTGCTGAATTCACAAATTCCCCTGTGTGGTATAATGGCGTGCAGGCATCCTCATAGTAGCTGGCGTCTCAAGCTAGAAAGTGCGCATGCACGTGCGCGTCATCAGAAGGCGACACAAACCGAGCCGCGCCGCAACCACTATTGACAAAAAACTCTACGTGGTGGCTAGCGTCCCAATGTTCACACTACGCATGTCCGTAAACGTCATCAGAGGGCGGCCGGCTAGCGTCACATTGCCGCGCCTATTAGTGACGTGACAGGCAGAGTGACAGGGGAGGCAACATAGCTGCAAATGAGGAATGTCCGCGTTGCTAAGATACAAAGCAACGTGCAAACTGGTAGATACAATAACACATGGTAAGGATACAATGTGTAGTGTACCTCAGTTAAAACGGAGATCGCCAAGTAGATGAATGGACGCAATACCCACACAGGTGTATACATATGATAATATACAAAAATACAGAAGTATAAAACATGTGTAGCCAGCGTATAGCATTAGAATGAAAGAAATCATCCTAACTGGTGAAGTGTCAGTAGAAACTGATGATCGGGTGGTTATCAATCGCAGAGCTATGCATATAGCATTATAATGAAAGAGATCATCCTGACTGGTGACGTGTCAGTAGAAACTGATGATCAGGTGGTTATCAATCGCAGGGCTATGCATTGTGATATATTACAACATTTTTCAAATACATAAAACATAACATAAAGAGATACATATAACAGAGAAGAGTCTAGCTGATTCCTGCCACATTGAACTCAAGATTGAGTCCAAACGGCTGTAAGGACCTCAGCGTATAGATCCATTTGAGTTCATTTTTTCTCAATATTGCATCCTTATCACCACCTCTCCGTAGAAAACCCACACTATCAATAACTCTAAAGCGGAGCTGGTTGACAGAATGTCCCGCCTCAACAAAATGTTTAGCGACGGGTTTGTCCATGTTCTTCTTGCGTATAGTGCTTTTGTGCTTATTAATGCGTTCCCTAACTTCCATGGTAGTCTCTCCCACATAAGTGAGGCTACACGGATATTGGATGGCATATATCACGTCCCGTGACCTACAGGTATAATAGCCATTGATTTTATATTTTTTACCACTATATGGATGGAAGAAGTGATCTCCTTTAAGAACATTACCACAATTGCAGCAGGATAAACATGGGTAAGTACCGTTTTTACGCTGAGCAAGCAGTTTTTGTGCAGTCATAGACTGATCGCTTACATCGGTTTTAACCAGCCTATCACGTAGGCTAGGGTTCCTCCTGTATGCCATCATCGGCGGGGACTGAAATTCTTCTATCTCTGGCAATCCCCTTTGGAGTATGTGCCATTCCTTCCTGAGGACATGGGCAATGTCGCCACTGTCCCGGCCGAAGATGGAGACAAAGGGAACCCTAGCCTTGGATCTGTTTTTTGTAGAATTCTGAAGTGTGGAACTTCTGTCAACCAGCTTCACCCTACGTCTAGTTCTGTCAAGCAGATGTTTGGGGTAGCCACGTTCAACGAATCGTGTGCACATGGCGTCCACCCTTTTTGTACAAACATCTTCCTCAGAAACTATGCGTCTAACCCTCAAAAGTTGACTCCAGGGTATGGAATCAAGCATTTTACGCGGGTGATAGCTATCATGCATAATGAGGGTGGACGCCATGTGCGCACGATTCGTTGAACGTGGCTACCCCAAACATCTGCTTGACAGAACTAGACGTAGGGTGAAGCTGGTTGACAGAAGTTCCACACTTCAGAATTCTACAAAAACCAGATCCAAGGCTAGGGTTCCCTTTGTCTCCATCTTCGGCTGGGACAGTGGCGACATCGCCCATATCCTCAGGAAGGAATGGCATATACTCCAAAGGGGATTGCCAGAGATAGAAGAATTTCAGTCCCCGCCGATGATGGCATACAGGAGGAACCCTAGCCTACGTGATAGGCTGGTTAAAACCGATGTAAGCGATCAGTCTATGACTGCACAAAAACTGCTTGCTCCGCGTAAAAACGGTACTTACCCATGTTTATCCTGCTGCAATTGTGGTAATGTTCTTAAAGGAGATCACTTCTTCCATCCATATAGTGGTAAAAAATATAAAATCAATGGCTATTATACCTGTAGGTCACGGGACGTGATATATGCTATCCAATGTCCGTGTAGCCTCACTTATGTGGGAGAGACTACCATGGAAGTTAGGGAATGCATTAATAAGCACAAAAGCACTATACGCAAGAAGAACATGGACAAACCCGTCGCTAAACATTTTGTTGAGGCAGGACATTCTGTCAACCAGCTTCGCTTTAGAGTTATTGACAGTGTGGGTTTTCTACGGAGAGGTGGTGATAAGGATGCGATATTGAGAAAAAAGGAACTCAAATGGATCTATACGCTGAGGTCCTTACAGCCGTTTGGACTCAATCTTGAGTTCAATGTGGCAGGAATCAGCTAGACTCTTCTCTGTTATATGTATCTCTTTATGTTATGTTTTATGTATTTGAAAAATGTTGTAATATATCACAATGCATAGCCCTATGATTGATAACCACCCGATCATCAGTTTCTACTGACACGTCACCAGTCAGGATGATCTCTTTCATTATAATGCTATATGCATAGCTCTGCGATTGATAACCACCCGATCATCAGTTTCTACTGACACGTCACCAGTTAGGATGATTTCTTTCATTCTAATGCTATACGCTGGCTACACATGTTTTATACTTCTGTATTTTTGTATATTATCATATGTATACACCTGTGTGGGTATTGCGTCCATTCATCTACTTGGCGATCTCCGTTTTAACTGAGGTACGCTACACATTGTATCCTTACCATGTGTTATTGTATCTACCAGTTTGCACGTTGCTTTGTATCTTAGCAACGCGGACATTCCTAATTTGCAGCTATGTTGCCTCCCCTGTCACGCTGCCTGTCACGTCACTAATAGGCGCGGCAACGTGACGCTAGCCGGCCGCCCTCTGATGACGTTTACGGACATGCGCAGTGTGAACATTGGGACGCTAGCCACCACGTAGAGTTTTTTGTCAATAGTGGTTGCGGCGCGGCTCGGTTTGTGTCCCCTTCTGATGACGCGCACGTGCATGCGCACTTTCTAGCTTGAGACGCCAGCTACTATGAGGATGCCTGCACGCCATTATACCACACAGGGGAATTTGTGAATTCAGCACATGTTTGTTTGAAACAGCTAATGAATGTTGTATAGCAGCTTAGTGCATACTAACTAGGTGGGTGTAACATAGAGAAACAACAGTTGATTGGATTGTGATCATAGTGGGCGGCATTGATATGTTGGATATATACTTGATGTTTTAATTGTAAAATATGCTTGACAAAGGCTATTCCTAGCCGAAACGTTGCTGCTGTTTTTATGCTGTGCTATGCGGTGATCGATTGAAATAAAGAAGGATTTTGGATATGCTGCTGTGGCCCTCCACTTTTTCCACATATTGGGTGGACAGGCGAGTTCTCCTTGGGGTAACTATGGCCCCCGCCGCACTAAACACCCGCTCTGATGCCACACTACTGGCCGGGCAGAACAGCTTTTCCAGGGCAAACTCTGCCAGTTGCGGCCACAAATCCAGTTTGGCTGCCCAGTAGTCTAGAGGATCTTCAATGACGGCTGGCAGTGTGCACTCCAAGTTTGCCACCACCTGCTGGTTCAGGTTCTGCTCTATGTCTAGGTTCTGGTGAGTAGTTACTTCACTATGCGGGTGAAGAAAGCTGCTTATCAGCGACTCTAGACTCCTCTAGACTCAGGCTGCCGCTGATGAAGCTGGTACTGTTCCTGCAACCTATGCCCCAGCAGCTATGCCAGTGGAACGTGAGCACAGTGGGCCCCCCGGTCAGACCTGCGAGAGGATGGACGATGGCGCAAATAGGATGTCTCTATAGTAGTTCAGTTTGTCCTCCCTCTCCGTGGGTGTAAAAAAAGGCTCCCATTTTTGGTAGCGAGGGTCTAACACGTTGGAGAGCCAGTAGTCATCCCTCTGCCGAATAGTGACAATTCGGCTGTCACTACAAGTAAGTGAGCATGCATCTGGCCATTTGCGCAAGTGACTAGGATGGACTCCCTGCCTCCATCTTCACTGCATACTGCCATGGTGTGTCTGGGTTATCTGCCTCATCTTCCTCATCTCCCTCTTGCTCCTCCAGCTGCTCCTCCTTCTGCTCTCCTGTCACCTGTGTAGAAAAACCACCCATTTCGCTACACATTGCTTGTGCTCCAATGTCCTCCTCCTCCTCCAGTTCAGCCCCCACAGAGCTCATGTGGCCGTGAGATGTAGGCTCCACATGTCCAGTCCCCTTACCAGCCAGATTTACTAGCATCTTTTCCAGGCTATGAATCAGTGGAATGATGTTGTTCATCCCGTGGTCCTGGCGACTGACAAACAAAGTGGCCTTCTCAAGGGCATGAGCAAACGGCAGGTGTCACGGCATGAGTTGCCACTGGCTAACATCGAAGTTAAACAGGGGAGTACTCCTGTCCGCTTGGATCATCAAGAAATCGTTTATGGCCTTTCTCTCTTTGTATCGTCGGTCCAACATATGGAGGGTGGAATTCCAACGGGTGGGAACGTCGCATATCAGCCTATGCTGAGGGATGCCGTTCTGCCGCTGTAGCTCAAGAAGGGTGTGCTTGGCGGTGTACGAGTGGCTGAAGTGCATGCAAAGTTTCCTGGCCATTTTTAGGATGTCTTGCAGTTAGGTGAAAGACTTCAGGAAATGCTTGACAACCAGACTGAACACGTGCGCCATGCAGGGCGCATGGCTCAGCCCTCCTTTACTCAGTGCCGACACCATGTTCTTCCTGTTGTCAGTCACCATGGTTCCGATTTTGAGTTGTCGTGGAGAAAGCCAGGGTTAGATTTCTTGATGAAGGAAAGGGAGCAGTTCCTCCCCTGCGTGACTCTGTTCGCCCAGGCAAACTAGGTGCAGAACAGCATGACACCGCCGTGCCCTGCACATGTGGTATGTTGGTGGGGCACTGTGAATTGTCCCTGCAGTGGAGGCTGATAACAAGGTGGAGGATAAGGAGGCAGAGGAGGACATTGTCGCGCGACCAATGTCGTGAGAACATAGAGGTGGAATCTGCGTCACCTGACCAAGTTGCTGGTTTGCCTGGGCACGAACCACATTTACCCAGTGGGCTGTATAGAACATATATTGTCCTTGACCGTAGTAAGAGCTCCACACATCGGCGCTGCTGTGCACTTTGGCAGACACCGACAGGCTCAAGGACTGGCCCACCTTCTGTTCTACATATGTGTGCAGGGCTGGTACTGCCTTTTTGGCAAAGAAATGACCGCTTGGGACTCTCTACCTCGGTTCGGCACACGCCTTAAGTTCTCTGAATGGTGCAGTGTCCACCACTTGGAAAGGGAGGGACTGCAGTACCAGCAACTTGGCCAGGAGCACGTTTAGCTTCTGCGCTGTTAGATGAGTGCACACATACTGTTGTCTTTTGGCAATCTTTTCGGTGATCGATTGCTGACGGAATGGCTGATTACGAGGAGGAGGAGCAGGAGCATCAGGACCAGCAGATGATGGGAAGTACATACAGCTTTTTTCGGCTGAGGTGGTGAAGCCTTGACTGCCTGAAATTGGGTGTGTATCACTGGGTGATGCAGCGGTTGCTGCGGCAGGCTGGACCACCACATTGGAGCCACGGTTATCACAGGCCACATTATGGTGACGCTGCATATGTTGACGCAGTGCCATGGTACCAACATTGACACCCTGGCCGCGCTCCACCTTCAGCCCACAGATTCGACAAATGGCCATGTTCACCTCCCTCGGTGGCTTAACAAAAAACTGCCACACCGCCGAGTAGGTGATTTTACCCCCAACACTCCGCACTGACTGACTGCTACCGCTACTGCCTCCGTGAACCCCTGCACCACTACTTTACTGACTGGTAGGCTCCTGCAAAGTGGGTGGTCTACCCCGGGCATGTTTGGCTCCCGACTTCCCACTGCTGCCACCCTGCTGACTCCCGGCCACGCTACCGACTTGCTGGCTCCACCGCTGCCTCACGCACAAGCTGCCACCCTCTTCTCCCGATGATTGTGACCGACTACATCATCATTGAGTACTGTCTGCACGTCACTGATGTCCTCCTCAACGGTCTCTGAGCCAGGAGCCTGACCGTTCGCAACACTAGCTCCCACACCACTCTCCTCATCACTACTTGCCCGCCCACCGGAGGAAGCGGCGGATGTCTCCTCTGGATCTTGGCTGGGCAGTAGCTGCTGACTGTCTTCTAGTATCTCGTCCTCGCTGTATAGTGGAGCTGAGCCCACAGCATATAGTACTTCTCTGGCTGAGGGAACAGAAAAGGACAGAGGCATGTTGAGAACAGGTGAGGGCACAGGGCCTGCTCCTGGGCCATGCCAACTAAGGCCTCTTTCACACTTGCGTTGTTGGGATCCGGCATGCACTTCCGTTGCCGGAGGTGCCCGCCGGATCCGGAAAAACGCAAGTGTACTGAAAGCATTTGAAGACGAAACCGTCTTCCAAATGCTTTCAGTGTTACTATGGCACCCAGGACGCTATTAAAGTCCTGGTTGCCATAGTAGGAGCGGGGAGCGGGGGAGCGGTATACTTACAGTCCGTGCGGCTCCCGGGGCGCTCCAGAATGACGTCAGAGCGCTCCATGCGCATGGATGACGTGATCCATGTGATCACGTGATCCATGCGCTTGGGGCGCCCTGACGTCACTCTGGAGCGCCCGGGGAACCGCACGGACGGTAAGTACACTGCTCCCCCGCTCCCCACTACACTTACCATGGCTGCCAGGACTTTAGCGTCCCGGCAGCCATGGTAACCATTCAGAAAAAAGCTAAATGGCGACTCCGGCAATGCGCCGAAACAACGTTTAGCTTAAGGCCGGATCCGGATCAATGCCTTCCAATGGGCATTAATTCCGGATCCGGCCTTGCGGCAAGTGTTCCGGATTTTTGGCCGGAGCAAAAAGCACAGCATGCTGCGGTATTTTCTCCGGCCAAAAAACGTTCCGTTCCGGAACTGAAGACATCCTGATGCATCCTGAACGGATTTCTCTCCATTCAGAATGCATTAGGATAATCCTGATCAGGATTCTTCCGGCATAGAGCCCCGACGACGGAACTCTATGCTGGAAGACAATAACGCAGGTGTGAAAGAGCCCTAAGGGTTGTGTCTGACGAACCCACCGACTCTTGGCTGGGGGTGTCTGATGTCACTTGTGCTGAAGAACTGCTGGGTGGATGGTCAAGACACAACTGCTAGCTGACACTAGGAGCTCAGGTGTCTCGAAGTGACCCCTGCTGCCACGGCCCCTTCCTCTGCTGCAACCTGTGCCTGCGCCAGAGACATTTAGGCCTGTGCCCCTCCCCTGTGCATGGCCTGTAACTTATCTGTCTTACATACTTTTATAATCAAATAAGTAAATAAAACGGAAATTAATACATGCCAAAAAGGGCAGAAATTTTCTTACTTCACCACACAATGTCTAATAAGCCCCTTTTTTCCCCACTAACACATGCCAAAAAGGACTATCATTTTCTCACATCACCACACAACAGCTAATAAGCCCCTTTTGTTTACCCCCCACTAGTACACACCAAAAAAAGGCTTTAGAACATACTGTAAAACTGCGGCCGTAAGTGGCAAATAATATATTTTTTTGCCACTAATACACACTGTGGGGTTTCGCTCTGGTAGACAGGATTAGCGGACGCAGTATAGAGGCAACAACAAGTTCTTTGGATCAAACAGTTCAGGGTTTTATTCACACTTTAGGCAAGTGGCAAAACAAGCAGTCATAATCAAACAAAAAGTCACCTTGCGGTGTTGGTAATTCACACCGCGCAGCAATTCTGCCTCAAAGAGTCCTTGACCATAGCAGCACCAACCTGTTTTCACGCCAAACAGGTAGTAAGCTTTTATCCAGACACAAGGCTCCCAGATCCCAACACAGAGACCTGGCTTCTGAGCCCATCTGCCTTTTTAAGGACACCCAGGTGCTGCCAAAACCCGGATCGGCACTAAAATCCGGTCCTGTATTTGACCTCACCTGGATGTAAATCAGCCCAGCAGCACATGCTGGGAGGAAATTACCTCTTTTTTCAGACAAAACCTCTCACTGTGTCACATACCCCCCCTTTGTTCAACCCTGAGGGGGTGAACACACACCAGACAGTGTACCCGGGACAGGGCATCCACGTTACCCTGTAACCGGCCTGCCCTGTGTTCCACCGAAAACTTAAAGTTTTGTAGAGAGAGAAACCATTGGGTTTTGAGAGGAAAGTGGTCAGTCACCAAGCGGAATTTTCTCCCTAATGAATAATAGTGGAGAGATTCTAATGCCCACTTGATAGCCAGGCACTCTCTCTCCACTATACTATACCGGGTCTCGGCTGGGGTGAGCTTACGGCTGAGGAAAACAATGGGATGCTCCTCCCTGTTGACTTTCTGAGACAGTACAGCACAGAGGCCTACTTCGGAGGCATCGGTCTGTACTCTAAACTCCCTTTTGAAGTCTGGTGTCACCAAAACCGGGGACCCACACAGGGCCGACTTCAAAGCAGAGAAAGCCTCTTCCGCCCGATCATCCCAGCAAACTATCATTGACTTGTGTCCCTTCAAGAGTCCTGTCAAGGGCACGGCTAGATTAGCAAAGTGGGGAACAAACCTCATGTAATAGCCCACCATTCCCAGGAATTACTTTATTTGCCTAGTGGTGACAGGTCGGGGCCAATTCCATATTGCCTCTATTTTGTTCACTTGAGGTTTGATGACTTCGGGCTAATGACATACCCCAGGTACTTAGTCTCTTCTAACCCTATCGCACATTTTTTGGGGTTAGCTGTTAGGCCAGCTTTCCGAAGGGAGTCCACTACAGCCTGCACTTTGGGTAGGTGACTTTCCCAGTCGGTACTGTGGATGAGAATATCATCCAGGTAAGCCGAAGCGTACCGATGATGTGGATGAAGCACGATGTCCATTAGTCGCTGAAAAGAGGCGGGGGCGCCATGCAGACCAAAGGGTAAGACCTTATATTGATACAGCCCCTCAGGCGTGATGAAGGCAGTTTTCTCTTTGGCAGACTCTGTTAAGGGTACCTGCCAGTACCCTTTTGTGAGCTCCAAAACTGAAAAATACCAGGCTTGTCCTAACCTCTCGATGAGCTCATCCACCCGGGGCATGGGATACTCATCGAATTTTCAAACCTCGTTACGTTTTTGAAAGTCATTACAAAACTGCAATGTCCCGTCCGGCTTGGGTATCAATACTATAGGACTGGCCCACTCACTTTTTAACTCCTCAATGACGTCTAGCTGCAACATTAGCTGTACCTCCTCCGATATGGCTTGTCGCCAAGCCTCGGGTACCTGGACTTTTGTCTGAGGCTCAGTGACAATGTCATGCTGGATTATGAAAGTGCATCCAGGGAGGTCTGAGAACACATCCGTGTTCCGACTAACGAACTCCCTGGCCTCCTGAGTCTGTTTAGAGGAGAGGCTATCAGCAATTTTTACTGTGGCAGCCACCTCTCTTGTATCAGACAGAGGGGCCGGTACCTCTTCTCCTAGAAAACCGGGCCGCTGCCTGTTTTCTGTACAGGTTTCTCTTTGTTTCTGAGCCCAGCTGCCTATTTAAGGACAGCCAGGTGCTGCCAAAACCCAGACCGGCACTAAAATCCGGTCCGGTATTTGACCTGACCTGGCTGTAAATCAGCCCAACAGCACATGCTGAGAGGAAAATACCTGTTTTCCCAGGCAAAACCTATCACTAAGTCACAACACCAAAAAGGGCTTTAATTTTCTCACTTCACCATACAACGGCTAATAAGCCCTTTTTCTTTTTCCCCACTAATACACACCAAAAAAAGGCTTTAGAACATATACAGTAACTGCGGCCATGAACTGCAAATAATATTTTTTTTGCCACTAATACACACCAAAAAGGGCTTTAAATTTTCTCACTTCACCACACAACGGCTAATAAGCCCCTTTTTTCCCCCACTAATACACGCCAAAAAGGACTTTAATTTTCTCACCTTACCACACAATGGCTAATAAGCCCTTTTTCCCCACTAATACACGCCAAAAAAAGGCTTTAGAGCATATAACTGTGGCCATGAACAGCAAATAAAAATTTTTTTTGCCAATAATACACGCCAAAAAGGGCTTTAATTTTCCCACTCACCACACAACGGCTAATAAGCCCCCTTTTTCCCCCCACTAATACACGCCAAAAATGGGCTTTAGAACATATAACTGCGGCCATGAATGGCAAATAATATTTTTTTTTGCCACTAATACACAGCACAAAGGGCTGTAATTTTCTCACTTCACCACACAACAGCTAATAAGCCCTCCCCCCCCCTCCCCACTAATACATGCCAAAAAAAGACATTAGAACATATAACTGGGGCCGTGAACGGCAAATAATACTTTTTTTTGCCACTAATACACACCAAAAAGGGCTTTGCTCCATATCCTAACATGTGCAGCAGCCATTTTAGGAAAAAATGTGATTCGTTACCACGAAGCGTGAGGAAATTTGGATTCAATGCGAATCAAATAATACCTGAAATTCGGATCGAATTCCACTACATCAGCTTCGATTCGCTCATCTCTATAGTATCTGGCAGTGAAACCACTCACCTCTTTTATTTAAAGGTTGTAATGTGCATTCGTCAATACAATCATTTATTATCTAGAAATATGCCTATATTTTTGGCGCAATCTGCGACTTTTCCCCACTCACGCCAGGTATAAAAAGTGGGCGTGGAATGAGCGGGGAAGGGGATGGTCTAAATGTAAGCCAGCTCCTCTACATAACATCGGCGGATCCACCACCAGGTTTAGGGGTTATTATGAGGCCCGACACAAAGCTGATTTCACTGATATAGTCAAATGAATTTCCTGAAGCCACAGCTTGGATGGCTCCCTGCATGTAGAATTATACAGCTCCTATTGAGCTCTATTATAGCTGTACAAATTCATATGGACAGATCTCCCTCTAGTGGTGGCTGCAGGCATCCACAACATTGTCATTTACAATGGCAGTTTCATAACAAATACATAAAAAAAATAACATTTGGGATGCATAACATGTTTTCTGCCGTGCAACTGGGTCGCACAGAATGTTAACAATATCAGTCATTATAACAATGGTTTAACACAATATTTTGCGAAAAAAAAAAACATTTTTGTGGTGTTTTCACAGCATTTTTTTTCCTCAAAAACAGATGCAGCCAAATGCCAGCTTAACATCAGTTGGACATTTTTAAGGTGTTTTTCTAAATTGTTAGTTCACTTTTTGGTTCAGTGACATTTGTTTTGTAAAACGCAGCATACTCTAAGTGTGACCCAAAAAATGTCACAAGAAAAATAGGTTTTAAAGGAAGTCTTAGAAAAGTTACAGAAAACAATGCCATGTCCAACTATGCCATAACAGTCTGCTATGAAACCCTATGATTTCTGTGTTCAACCTAGTTATCAGAATGGAACAACAACTGGAAAATACATATCTCAGAAAAATATAAAAAATTGTATCTAATTAGATGAAAAAAGAAGACAATAGTGTTTAGGGTTGGGCGTTTACCACAACCAAAGGAAGTTGCTGTTTTTAAATACATGGTTATTTTCTTAGGTATTTTATTGCACTGTATAGGAATAATCTAGAGTAGGTGGTAATAAATTCTACATATTTATGTGCAAGCAGTAAATGTATGATTTTTTTTTTAGGCTGATATAATATTCTGTAAATTGATATGCGCTTGACATTTATCTGAACCATAAATGACTACCAATCATAAAGTACCAAAAATGTTAAGAAAAACAGACAGCACTCCGTGATAATGATGATAGAAAGTGATGATTTATTTCATATTATTTTAGCAGGACCACAGGTTAGATGTTGCCGGCGCTAACCTTTGATCCTGCTAGTGCCTGATGAAGGGTGTATGTTAGCCCGAAACGTTGCAAGCAACCTGCAAGCAACCTATGTACCACTGTGTCCGGCTGAAATAATATGAAATAAATCATCATTTTCTATCATCATTATCACGGAGTGCTGTCTAAAATTTGTGTGATATCTACAGTTCTTGAGGTGGAGCTAAAGAGTGCTGGGGTCCATTAGTTTTAAAGTTAAGAAAAACAGATTAGACAAATTTGTCATTAAGATTATATTTCCAGTTGAGACCATGTATGATTGCTTCAAGTGCATATGTTAAGCGAGGCACACATGCTGCCAGTTGACATAATATGGTTTGCATCCCCAAAACTAGAGACTGACTTACCCTTCCTTACAAGTGTATGTCACTTTGTTTCCAAAAGTGAAGTCGCGTCCTTTGGAAATGGCATCCCTAACAACTGGAGGAGGTCCACAATTCACAAGTTGACAGGATGGATGCTGGCTACTCCAGTTACCAGAAGCTTCACACACCAAAGTCGATGGACCCTGCAAACTAAGTAAAAATGTAAAATTGTTAATTAAATCACAATCAGAGTAAAAAAATCACTTTTACTAAACAATATTTTTAAAAATCATCTGTGACATTATCTGTTGTTTTTTTTCATAGACGCTGCGGACAGCGACATTATCTGTGCTACACTTCCTGTATAACGTGTGCGCATCCTAAAAATATCTGTGACATTGTAAGATCCCCACCTGTCTCCCTCTCCGGTGTGGCCAAAAAGGGTCCTCGTTGAGCTGCGGGACAGGTTACGTGTGTTTCCACTGATACACCAGATCCGACCCCTTTGCAAACCGACGCGGGGATACGTTTGCATGTACGTCGGAGGGGAAGACCGCCGGGGACAGGTTGGTCGGGCTAGTGGCAGTACGCTGCGGACGGGTTTGTCTCCGGTACCTCTTGCGGATTCCACTTCGGTGTCCATATCGCTGCGAGTCTCTCTCGCTGAGCCTGTCGGGCGTCCACGTGTACGCTCGAGAACGGGTTTGCAAGGGAATGTGCGGTCGCGTTTCTTATGCGCTTCGCTGACCAGTGATGGGGATAGCACCTGGCCACAAATTCAAAGTAGATTAGGGGGCAAGGCATTGGTCTAATTTGCCAATGACTGGCCAAGTCCTTGTACACAGGTGTAGGGCAGTTTCATGACCTATGGGAAGTGGACACTTGGCGCCCTGGGATTTGTTAGCAGGCACATAAAAGGTGGTTTCCCCGGTCAGTCACTGCCCACTGTTATCCTTCTCTTTTAAGATACAGGTCATAACTACTTGTGCTAGTGACTGAAGGTTACCAGGACTCCAGGTAGGCAGTGGAGTGGCAAAAGGGAGAAGGCAGGCCACATCAAACAGGGCCGCAATTGTTCCCCGGAGCACCCCCTTGCGGCAATCTCCCTTGCCAAGGGCTAGGTGTTCCGCAGTCTGGCGCTTTTTTGAGGAAAGTGCAGACAATAAAAGAATTGTCATTTGCAACCCATGCAATACCAAAATGAGCAGGGGCATGAACATTAGCAATCTCACTACCACCAGCATAATCAGCCACATAATCAAAGCACCCTAATAGGTGGGCCGAACGCTTGGGTCCACAATCATTGTCTGCGGGTCACACCACTGCCTCCTCTTCCCCTGTGTTACGTGCTGGCCAATCCCCTGTCCAAGACGCAGGCCTGGATGCCTCCCGCCATGCACCTGGACCTTCGCAAGCACCATCAGCTAGCACATCCACTTCTGTGTCCCAGCGCAGCATACAGATATCTATATCCCAGGCCTTTGAACGAAAGCGCAAATACCCAGCCACCCATCCACAGGCCATAGCACTAAATGCGCACCTTTCCAAATTGCTGGCCCTGGAAATGTTGCCATTTAGGCTTGTGGACACTGAGGCTTTCAGCAGCCTGATGGAGGTGGCCGTCCCACGTTGCTCTGCCCCAGCCGCCAATATCTTTCACGGTGTGCAGTCCCAGCCTTACACCAGCATGTGACCCTTAACATCACCCGTGCCCTGACCAATGCAGTTATTGGGAAGGTCCGCTTAACGACTGACACATGGACAAGTGCTTTTGGCAAGGGACGCTACATTTTCCTGACGGCACCCTGGGTGAATGTTGTGGAGGCCGGGAGCGAGTCGTACCCTGGGATGGTACAGGTACTACAGACGCCAAGGATTTCGGGCCCTACTTCCATCAGGGTTTCCACCACCACCTACGTTAGTGGCTGCAACCCCCCATTCTCCTCCTCCGCCTTCTCCTCCACTTCCACCTCTGAATTATCATCTTGCAGCACCAGTCAAACATCAGTCAGTATCTGGAAGCAGTGTAGCACTGCAGTGGGGAAGCGGCAACAGGCCAAGCTGAAACTGATATGCTTAGGTGACAAACAGCACACCACCGCAGAGCTGTGGCAGGGGATAAGGGACCAGACTGAGCTGTGGTGATGGAAATGGGAAAGACAGTACAGGGGGATGGCCAGACAACCCTCTGTTCGTCTTCTCAGTGCGAATTGGATGATGATGATGATGAGGAGGAGGAGGAGGAGGAGAAGACTGTTGCCTCCGCTACAGAGGGTAGTACATCTGTTCAGCGTGGATGGGTAGAAGAGGAGGAAGAGGATGAGGAGATTGAGAGTCATCCTCCTGATGAGGACAGCGAAGTCTTGTCTGTTGGGACTCTGGCACACATGGCTGACTTTATGTTAGGCTGCCTTTCCTGTGATCCTCGCGTTGTACGCATTTTGGCCAACACCGATTACTGGTTGTTCACCCTTCTCGACCCCCGCTACAAAGAAAACTTCTAATCTCTCATTCCTGTGGTGGAGAGGACAAGCAAAATGGTGCAATACCAGAAGGTCCTTGTGGAAAAATTACCAGCTGACAACGTTGGCTGCAGAGTATGTATTTACTTGGCCAATCGAGGAGGGGAGATGAGGGGAACACATAGCAGTTACAACAGAGGCAGGGCAACACTCTCCAAGGCCTGGGACAGTTTCATGACACCCCGCCAGCACCCTCAACCTGATGCGCGGCCTAGTGTCACAAGGAGTGAAAAATTTTGGTGAAGGAGTACGTGAAGATGGTGAAGGAGTACGTAGCAGACTGTGTCAGTGTCCTCAGTGATCCCTCTGTGCCTTACAACTATTGGGTGTCCAAGCTGGACATGTGGCACGAGAAGTGGCGCTCTATGCCTTGGAGGTGCTGGCCTTGTCTGAGCGTGTATTTAGTGCTGCTGGGGGCATAATAACTGATAAGCGCATCTGCCTGTCAACTGAAAATGCTGACCGGTAGACTCTTATCAAAATGAACAAGGCCTGGATTGTCCCTGACTTCTCTACTCCAACAGAGAAAAGCGGCTGAACATAAAGGCACTTTAAATGTGGCTTTTATGATGTATTGAATACACTGTATTCCCATGCACCCCTTCCACCACTATAAAGGGTATATGGTTCAATCTAACTTTTCTTGTCCTCCTCCTCCTCATCCATCATATCAACATGCTTATTAGGCTGCTCTTGCTTCTAATGTTTTAGAGGGTCAGCTCAGCAGCAGGCCCTCACCCATAATGTTTTAGAGGGTCACCAGAAGGTCCCCGCCCATTATGTTTTTGAGGGTAACCAGCAGGCCCTCAACCATAATGTTTTTGAGGGTCACCAGCAGGCCCGAGCCCATAATGTTTTAGAGTGTTACCAGCAGGCCATCGCCCATAATGTTTTTGAGCTTCAACATCATGCCCTCACTCATAAGGTTTTTGAGGGTCACCAGCAGGCCCTCAACCATAATGTTTTTGAGTGTCACCAGCAGGCCCTTACCCATAATGTTTTAGAGGTTCACCAGCAGGACCTCTCCCATAATGTTTTTGAGGGTCACCAGCAGGCCCTCGCCCATAATGTTTTAGAGGGTCACTAGCAGGCCCTGGTTCTTAATGTTTTAGAGGGTCACCAGCAGGCCCCCACCCTAATGTTTTAGATGGTCAGATCAGCAGTAGGCACTCACCACTAATGTTTTAGAAGGTCCGTTTAGCAGCAGACCCTCACCCCTAATGTTTTAGATGGTCAGCTCAGCAGCAGACCCTCATTCTAATGTTTTAGATGGTCAGATCAGCAGCAGGACCTCGCCCCAAATGTTTTAGATAGTCAGATCTGCAGCAGGCACTCGCCCCTAATGTTTTAGAGGTTCAGCTCAGCAGCAGGCCCTCGCCGTTGATGTTTTAGATAGTCAGATCAGCAGCAGGCCCTCGCCCCTAATGTTTTAGATGGTCAGATCAGCAGTAGTGATGAGTGGCAGTGGTCATATTCGAATTCGCGATATTTCGCGAAAATTTTGAAGAATATTTGTTGAAAATTCGCAAATTCGAAAATTCGCGGATTTTTTTTACTCAAAAAATCGGAAAGGTAATGATTGTGTAATATGCGAATTTTCGGAATTCGAATTTTCGTATTCGAATTTTTTTTGCAAATTTTTCAGCTCAAAGAATATTACTATATTAGCTAAATTGCTCTATTCAATTTTTTTCGAATATTCTCTATATTGCTATAACTTCGTTTTTTCGAATATTCGTAATATTCTAAAACAAGAATATATAGCAATATAGCGAATATTAAAAAAAACAAATATAGAGCAAAATTCACAAACACTACTACTACTAAAGTCAAGTATATTGCAGCCTTCTTATTGGCCCACAAGCTAAAAGCAGTGAGGGATCATGTGTACTGATAAAAAAAAAAAAAAAATCGAAAAAAAAAAAAAAAAAATCGGGAAAAATTCCAATATTCGAAATTTCGAATATATATAACTATATTCAAAATTTTCACAAATTTTCGAAGTACCTATATTCGCGATAAAAATTCGAAATTCGAATATTCGTGATCAACACTAATCAGCAGCAGGCACTCGCCCATAATGTTTTAGAGGGTCAGCTCAGCAGCAAGCCCTCACCCATAATGATTTAGAAGGTCAGATCAGCAGCAGGCACTCGCCCCTAATGTTTTAGATGGTCAGACCTTTCACTTAGTGCATAGGCTTTATGAGTCTAGAAGATTCACTACCTGAACAATTGTACCACAATGTGAATGAGGCCCTCCATTATGTGATATACAGGTTGTATCGGAGTGCCTCTTCTGTGTAATTTTTGGCAGCACTTGCACTTTATATACAAGTAAATATACAGGAAAGAATGTTTCCTAACAATTTTTCCTCTAAAATCGATTTTATCTTTGGTTTTGTGTGTGTTATTGTCAGTCTGTAAAAGTGGCGTACTACTCAGACAACATGGTTCCCAGCAGTGACCTTGGAGTCCAAGATGCATCCAGACATCATCCCCATGCTGTTCCTGAACCATTTAAGTTGTGTTTCTATCAATTTCTGACCTTTTCCTATGTATCAGGCACCCTCCCCTCTTCAGAGCAGGGGCTGCTTGGTTTAATGCTCGGGTTCTCCTATTGACTTCCATAGTGCTCGGGTGCTTTGTAGAGCACCCGAACATCCCGAGGTGTTCTACTCAAGCACCCGGGCACTTTGGTGCTCGACCAACACTACTCCTGACCCGTTTTCCCCATTGTAAACAAATCACTCTGCACTTCCTGTTCCTGTTTCCAAATAAACCCATGATGCACTTTTCTTTTCTGTGTCATAGCTCCGACAACACCCAGCTAGTTTATAGCTCCTCCCACCAGCTAGTTACATAGACACTCTACTATCACTGCCCCTAACAACACCCAGCTAGTTTATAGCTCCTCCCACCAGCTAGTTACATAGACACTCCCCTATCACTGCCCCTAACAACACCCAGCTAGTTTATAGCTCCTCCCACCAGCTAGTTACATAGACACTCCCCTATCACTGCCCCTAACAACACCCAGCTAGTTTATAGCTCCTCCCACCAGCTAGTTACATAGACACTCCCCTATCACTGCCCCTAACACCACCCAGCTATTGTATAGCTCCTCCCACCAGCTAGTTACATAGACACTCCCCTATCACTGCCCCTAACACCCAGCTAGTTTATAGCTCCTCCCACCAGCTAGTTACATAGACACTACCCTATCACTGCCCCTAACACCCAGCTAGTTTATAGCTCCTCCCACCAGCTAGTTACATAGACACTCCCCTATCACTAAAAATGAAAAACCAAAAACTGTTTCCCTATACTCACTGCGTAAGCAATCCAGTATCACCTTTAGCGGAACCAATAAAGATACATAGATCAATTCCTAAATAAAAAATTATAACTCCATAGTCAATTATAGTTCAAATAATACTCAATTTTATTAGTACTCACAGAGTCATAACCATTTCTGGCCACACAGAAAATTTAAGAACATTTAAAATTACATTCAGACTGCGGGTATATGGCAAACACTAGTACAAACATATAAAGTGCAAGTGCAACCTAACTCCCCTATCACTGCCCCTAACACCCAGCTAGTTTATAGCTCCTCCCACCAGCTAGATACATAGACACTCCCCTATCACTGCCCCTAACACCCAGCTAGTTTATAGCTCCTCCCACCAGCTAGTTACATAGACACTGCCCTATCACTGCCTCTAACACCCAGCTAGTTTATAGCTCCTCCCACCAGCTAGTTACATAGACACTCCCCTATCACTGCCCCTAACACCCAGCTAGTTTATAGCTCCTCCCACCAGCTAGTTACATAGACACTACCCTATCACTGCCCCTAACACCCAGCTAGTTTATAGCTCCTCCCACCAGCTAGTTACATAGACACTCCCCTATCACTCACTCTGCTTGACACGCCTGTGGACATAACATCACAGAAAATAGGAAAAAGCTTCATGGTCATGTGATCTCAGCTCCACACGGAAGATAGGAGCATTAAAGGTAAAATAAATACATTCCAAAATTATAGCTGCCTTCTTAAATGAATTCAGTGAATGTTGATGCAAACTGGAAAACCCCTTTAATGTATACCATAGCAGAAGTCCCAATTTGTTGCTGAAGCTTATAAGTAAAAATAGGTAGTGTTGATCAAGCACCAAAGTAGAACACCTCGGGATGCTCAGGTGCTCTACCGAGCACCCAAGCATAATGGAAGTTAATGGGAGAATCTGAGCATTAACCCCTTCTACCCCGGGCCAGTTTTCACCTCCATGTGTCACTTTATGTGGTAATAGCTTTGGAACAATTTTACTTATCCAAGCTATTCTGAGATTGTTTTCTCGTGACACATTGTACTTAATGATTTAATATATAAGTTAATATATTTGTGAAAAAATCCCAAATTTACCAAAAATTTTAAAAATTCCCAAATTTTCTAATTTCAATTTCTCTACTTTTATAATAGATAGTAATACCTCATATAATAGTTATTTCTTTACATTTCCCATATGTCTACTTCATGTTTGGATCATTTTGAAAATGACATTTTATTTTTTGGGGACCTTAAAAGACTTAAAAATTTGGAAGCAAATCTTGAAATTTTTTGGAAAATTTCCAAAACCCACTTTTTAAGGACCAGTTCAGGTCTGAAGTCACTTTGTGAGGCTAACATAATAGAAACCACCCCAAAATGACCCCATTTTAGAAACTACACCCCTCAAGGTATACAAAACAGATTTTATAAACTTTGTTAACCCTTTAGGTGTTCCACAAGAATTAATGGAAAATGGAGATGAAGTTTCAGAATTTCACTTTTTTGGCAGATTTTACATTTTAATCCATTTTTTCCAGTAGCAAAGCAAGGGTTAACATAAAAAAAACCTCAATATTTATTACCCTGTTTCTGCGGTTTACATGTGATCGTAAACTGCTGTACGGGCACATGGCAGGGCGCAGTAGGAAGGGAACGCTATATGGTTTTTGGAAGGCAGATTTAGCTGAACTGGTTTTTAGGTGCCATGTCCCATTTGAAGCCCCCGTGATGCACCCCTGTAGTAGAAACTCAAAAAAGTGACCACATTTTGGAAACTATGGGATAAGGTGCCAGTTTTATTGGTACTATTTTGGGGTACATATGATTTTTAATTGCTCTATATTATGTTTTTGTGAGGCAAGGTAACAAAAAAATGGATGTTTTGACACCGTTTTTATTTTTAATTTTTAACAACATTCATCTGACTGGTTAGATCATGCACTATTTTAATAGAGCAGGTTGTTATGGATGCAATGATATCAAATATGTCTACTTTCTATGATGTTTGTTTCAGTTTTACATAATAAAAATTTGGTTTTTGTATCTCCATTTTCTGAACACCCTATTTTTATATTTTTCTGCCGATCGTCTTGTGCAGAGGCTAGTTTTCTGAAGCAAGAGTTGACATTTTTATTGGTACCATTTTTGGGTACATTTGATTTTTTGATCATTTATTATTAGACTTTATGAGGCAAGGTGACCAAAATGTTGGCTGTTTTGGAGCAGTTTTCATTTATTTATTTTTACAGCATTTACCTGAGGGATTAGGTCATGTGACTTTTTTATAGAGCAGATCGAAACGGATGCGGCAATACCTAATATGTCTACTTTTTTAAGTTTTACACAATAATAGCATTTTTGAAACCGAAATAAACATATTTTAGTGTCTCCATTGTCTGAGAGTGATAGCTTTTTTATTTTTTGACCGATTCTGTTAGGTAGGGTCTAATTTTTTGTGGGATGAGGTTACGGTTTTATTGGTACTATTTTCGGGGGCATATGCCTTTTTGATCACTTGCTGTTGCAATTTTTGTGATGTAATGTTACAAAAATAGCTTTTTTTACACAGTTTTTATTTTTTATTTTTTTTACGGTGTTAGGGGTTATATCATGTGATAATTTTTTAGAGCTGGTTGTTACGGATGTGACGATACCTAATATGTATATTTTTTTTATGTATTTCACTTAATAGCAGTTTTGAAACAAAAAAATTATGTTTTAGTGTCTCCATGTTTTGAGAGCTATAGATCTTTTTATTTTTTGGGCGATTGTCTTAGGTAGGGGCTCATTTTTTGCGTGGTGAAGTGACGGTTTTATTGATACCCTTTTGTGGGACATACACCTTTTTGATCACTTGGTGTTGCACTTTTTGAGATGTAAGGTGACAAAAATGGCTTTTTTTTACACCTTTTTTTATTTTTTATTGTGTTTATCGGACAGGGTGGGTGGATCATGTGATATATTTATAGAGTCGGTCATTATGGACGCCGAAATACCTAATATGTGTGGGTTTTTTTTCTGTTTTTTATTATAAAATAAGGGGAAAGGGGCATTTTTTTTTCTTTTTTTACTTTATAAATTTTATTACCTTATAAATTTTATTAAGAACACTTTTTTTTCTTTACTTTATTTCTGATGTTCACTTTTGGGGGTCTGATCCCCTCTGCAATGCATCACATACAGTGAGTAGTACACAAACAGGTTGCCTAGGAGACCCAGCCTGAGGCTAGATGTCCTCGGCACCCGTAGAAGGCAGGTCCCGATGCCGTGCAAGGCATTGGGCAGCCTCTGCACGGCATCGGGCTGCCTTCTGACACATTGAGTCCCCGCCACAGCAGCGCAGGGACTCGATGCGCTCCCTCACCTGACACAAATCCCTTCTATGTCGCTGTAGAGAAGGGGTTAATCCGCCAGCATAGGCTTTTACAGCGGATACAGCAGGGTCCCGGCTACCACAGACTGCCGGGCCCCTGTAGTGATCGCGCGCGCACCGCTCCGATGCCCCCTCCCGATCACCATGACGTACTATTAAGTAAAATTGCGGGAACGCAGTGGCTTCCATGATGCAATAGTACCTCATGTGTCGGGAAGGGGTTAAACCAGGCACCCCCTGCTCTGAAGAGGGGAGGGTGTCTGGTTCACATGAAAAGGTCAGAAATTCATAGAAACACCACTGAAATGGTTCAGAAACAGCATGGGGAGGATGTCTGGATGCATCTTGGACTCCCAGGTTGCTGTTGGGAACGATGTTGTCCGAGTAGTATGCCACTTTTACAGACTGACAATAATACGCACAAAAGCAAAGATAAAATCGATTTTAGAGGAAAAATTGCTAGGAAACATTCTTTCCTGTATATTTACTTGTATATAAAATGCAAGTGCTGCCAAAAATTACAAGGAAGAGGCACTCCGATACAACCTGTATATCACATAAATGTGGGCCTCATTCACATTGTGGTACAATTGTTCAGGAAGTAAAACTTCTACACTCATAAAGCCTATGCACTAAGTGAAAGGGCTGCCAAAAATTACAAGGAACCGGCTCTTCAATATACCCTTTATTACACACCCTTGAAAAATTATGATTTATGGCCTGCTGGTGACCCTCTAAAACATTAGGGGCAAGGGCCTGCTGCTAATCCTACCATCTAAAACATTAGGGGTGAGGATCTGCTGCTGAGCTATCTACTATCTAAAACATTAGGGGTGAGGATCTGCTGCTGAGCTATCTACTATCTAAAACATTAGGGGTGAGGATCTGCTGCTGAGCTATCTACTATCTAAAACATTAGGGGTGAGGGTCTGCTGCTGAGCTGACCATCTAAAACATTAGTGGTGAGGGTCTGCTGCTGAGCTGACTCTCTAAAACATTAGGGGTGAGTGCCTACTGCTGATCTAACAATCTAAAACTTTATGGGTGAGGACCTGCTGCTGGGCTGACTATCTAAAACATTAGGGGCGAGGGCCTGCTGCTGATCTGACCATGGAAAAAATTATGGGCGAGGGCCTGCTGCTGAGCTGACCATCGAAAAAAATTATGGTTGAGAGCCTGCTGCTGAGCTGACCAGGAGGATGACTTTCAATCCCCTCATCCTCCTCCCCATTCACTCTGAACAGATGGAATAAACCTGCTGTGGGTACTACCCTCTGTAGCAGAGGCAACCGTCTCCTGCTCCTCCTCCTCCTCATCATCATCCTATTTGCGCTGAGAAGACGAACGTAGGGTGGTCTGGCTATCACCCTGTGTACTGTCTTCCCCCATTTCCACCTCTTCCACATGCAAAGCGTCCGCCTTCATTGTGAGCAGCGAGCAGTTCAGTACACAACGAAGTGGGATGGTTATGCTGATAATAGCGGCATCGCCGCTCACCATCTGTGTTGATTCCTCAAAGTTGCGTAAAACCTCACAGTGGTCATACATCCATGCCCACTCGTCGCTTGTGAAGAGCGGAAGCTGACTGGAAAGGCGATGACCATGTTGCAGCTGGTATAACACTACTGCCCTCTGCTGCTCACAAAGCCTGGCCAACATGTGGAACGTGGAGTTCCAGCACGTGCTCACGTCTCACAACAGTCGGTGAGCTGGCAATTGCAAGCGCTGCTGTAGTATTGCCAGACCGGCAGCAGCCATAGATGACTTTCAGAAATGGGCACACACGTGGCGCATCTTCTCCAGTAACTCTGGCAAATTGGGGTAGGTTTTGAGAAACCGCTGAACCTGTTGCCGCTTCCACACTGCAGTGCTACACTGCTTTCAGCTACTGACTGATGGATGACTGGTGCTGCAAGATGAGAATTCAGAGGTGGAAGTTGAGGAGGAGGTGGAGGAGGGGGGGTTGCAGCCATTAATGTAGGTGGTGGCGGAAATCTTGATGGAAGTAGGGCCCGCAGTCCTTGGCATCAGTAGCACCTATGCCATCCCAGGAAACGACTCACTCCAGGCCTCCACAACGTTCACCCAGTGTGCCATCAAGGAAATGTAGCGTCCCTTGCCAAAAGTACTTGTCCATGTGTCAGTTGTTAAGTGGACCTTCCCAATAACTGCGTTGGTCAGGGCACGGGTGATGTTACGGGACACATTCTGTTGTAAGGCGAGGATGGAACACCATGAAAAATAGTGGCGGTTGGGGACTGAGTAACGAGGGACGGCTGCCGCCATCAGGCTGCGGAAAGCCTCAGTGTCCACAAGCCTAAATGGCAACATTTCCAGGGCCAGCAATTTGGAAAGGTGTGCATTTAGTGCTATGGACTGTGGGTGGGTGGCTGGGTTTTTGTAAGTGTATGCGCAAATAAATTCAACTGAATGTCACTGATATTTAGGATGTGCAAACGTTATACAGGAGATGTAGCGCAGGTAATGTCGATGCCGTCACCAGCAGCTAACGTTATACAGAAGATGTACCGCAGGTAATGTCGCTGCTATCACCAGCGGCTAACGTTATACAGAAGATGCAGGGCAGGTAATGTCGCTTCTGTCACCAGCAGCTAACGTTACACAGGAGATGTAGTGCAGGTAATGTCACTGCTGTCACCAGCGGCTAATAAAAAATTACAGTCAATCTGACTGATATTTGGGATGCGAAAACATTATACATTAGAGGTACCACAGATAATGGTGCTGCTGTCACCAGCGGCAAAGAAAAAATTACAGTCAATGTCACAAATATTTGGGATGCGGAAACGTTATACAGGAGATGTAGCGCAGGTAATATCACTGTCCACAGTGTCTACGGAGAAAGTACACTGGATGTCACGGAGATTTTGAGGATGCGCAAACATTATACAGGAGATGTAGCGCAGGTGATGTAAGGCCTCTTTCAGACGGGCTAGATTTCCGCGCGGGTGCGATGCGTGAGGTGAACACATTGCACCCGCACTGAATCCGGACCCATTCATTTCTATGGGGCTGTGCAGATGAGCGGTGGTTTTCACGCATTACTTGTGCATTGCGTGAAAATCGCAGCATGCTCCTCTTTGTGCGTTTTCCGCGCAACGCAGGCCCCATAAAAGTGAATAGCGCTGCATGAAAATCGCAAGCATCCGCAAGCAAGTGTGGATGCGGTGCGATTTTCACGCACGGTTGCTAGGAGACGATCATTATTATTTTCCTTTATAACATGGTTATAAGGGAAAATAATAGCATTCTTAATACAGAATGCATAGTACTGTACAATAGGGCTGGATGGGGTTAAAAAATATATATATATATAATTTAACTCACCTTAATCCACTTGTTCGCGCAGCCCGGCTTTTCTTCTGTCTTCATCTTTGCTGTGCAGTAGGAAAAGGACCTGTGGTGACGTCACTACGCTCATCACATGGTCTGTCACATGAGCCATCACCATGGTAAAAGATCATGTGATGGACCATGTGATGAGCACAGTGACATCATCGAAGGTCCTTTTCCTCAAAGAAGAAGACAGAAGAGAAGCCGGGCTGCGCGAACAAGTGGATTAAGGTGAGTTAAATAATTTTTTATATTTTTTAACCCCTCTAGCCCTATTGTACTAAGCCTTCTGTATTAAGAATGCTATTATTTTCCCTTATAACCATGTTATAAGGGGAAATAATACAATCTACACAACATCTAACCCAAACCCGAACTTCTGTGAAGAAGTTCGGGTTTGGGTACCAAACATGCCGATTTTTCTCACGTGCGTGCAAAATGCATTACAATGTTTTGCACTCGTGCGGATGACGCACCTGCATCTTATCCGGGCCAAAAACATGACGCCCATGTGAAAGAGGCCTAACTGCCCGCAGTGGACACCGTCTACGGAAAAAGTACACTGGACGTCACAGATATTTTGAGGATGCACACATGTTAAACAGGAGATGTAGCGCAGATAATGTCGCTGTCCGCAGCGTCTACGGAAGAAGTACACTGTATGTCACAGATATTTTTAGGCTGTGCACACGTTAGGGCTCTTTCACACTTGCGTTCTTTTCTTCCGGCATAGAGTTCCGTCGTCGGGGCTCTATGCCGGAAGAATACTGATCAGGATTATCCCCATGCATTCTGAATGGAGAGAAATCCGTTCAGGATGTCTTCAGTTCCGGACCGGAACGTTTTTTGGCCGGAGAATATACTGCAGCATGCTGCGCTTTTTGCTCCGGCCAAAAATCCTGTACACTTGCCGCAAGGCCGGATCTGGAATTAATGCCCATTGAAAGGCATTAATCCGGATCCGGCCTTAAGCTAAACGTTGTTTCGGCGCATTGCCGGATCCGACGTTTAGCTTTTTTGTGAATGGTTACCATGGCTGCAAGGACGCTAAAGTCCTGGCAGCCATGGTAAAGTGTAGTGGGGAGCGGGGGAGCAGTATACTTACCGTCCGTGCGGCTCCCCGGGCGCTCCAGAGTGACGTCAGGGCGCCCCACGTGCATGGATCATGTGATCACATGGATCACGTCATCCATGCGCATGGGGCGCTCTGACGTCATTCTGGAGCGCCCCGGGAGCCGCACGGACTGTAAGTATACTGCTCCCCCGCTCCCCACTACTACTATGGCAACCAGGACTTTAATAGCGTCCTGGCTGCCATAGTAACACTCAACGCATTTTGAAGACGGATCCGTCTTCAAATGCTTTCAGTTCACTTGCGTTTTTCCGGATCCGGCGGGCACCTCCGGCAAATGGAGTGCACGACGGATCCGGACAACGCAAGTGTGAAAGAGCCCTTACACAGGAGATGTAGCACAGATAATGTCGCTGCCTGATGCGACTAAACAATTGCAAGCTATTTAGCGCAGGTTGCACTAAAAATATATATTGCTGCCAGATACAACAATAGTCCTTAAAAGGAATTTTGGGTCTCTAACAATTGCATGCAATTTAGCGCAGGTTGCGCTAATAATATATATTGCTGCCAGATACAACAATAGTCCTGAAAAGGACTTTTGGGTCTCTACAATTGCACGCAATTGAGCGCAGGTTGCGCTAAAAAATATATATTGCTGACAGACACAACAATAGTCCTTAAAAGGAGTTTTGGGTCTCTAACTTCAACCCTGCCTAACAAAAAAAAATGTAATTCAATTCCCTACACTATCCGTCCCTTCTACAGCACAGCTCTACCTGACTAAGACTGAGCTGAACCACGTGTCATCGGGTGCTTTATAGAACCCGATGACATGTTTCGGCCAGCCAATCACTGTAATGCCAGTAACCAACATGTCTATGGCATTACAGTGAGTGGCAGCACTTACCTGCACGTTTATTGCCTGCGTAGCAGCCAAAAAACGTGCAGGGAGAAGACTCGAGCATCGCGCTCGAGCACACGCGGTATTTGGCCGAACACCGCAATGTTCCGAGCATCGTGATGCTCGAGCCGAACTGGTGTTCAGTTGAGCATGCTCGATCAACACTAATAATAAGTTAAACAATCCATAACATAAAAAAAGAACAGTACCACAAACAAATAAAACAACAGAACAAAAACTTGAAACTCCAGAAAAACTTTTCAAAGGCTAAGATACCAATTAATAGTCTCAACGTGATGAGACTATTACTGGTACCTTTTATTATTATATTAAACAAACATAAGCTGTTGTATTTTTCCTTTTTTTTATAGTTACCTGTATCCTGTGTCACACTGATATGATGCTGTTGACTTGTATGTTAGACCACTTAAAGTTAAATTCCCATAAGCTATTTCCTTTGGTTTGGAGCAAGTGACTGACTCACAAGATGGGACTTGATTGTTCCAGGAACCATCAGCAAGACATACAGTTTCTTCACTGCCTAATAATGTATATCCATTATTGCATCTACAGTGATAGAAATCGAAGGCACTTAATAAAACTTTGGCATATACAATCGGGAAATCAATAATGCATTTGTAGTACAGCAAATATTTGATTTTGATTTTATTGTTTAATATACTGCATATACCGTAAAGCTCCAAAATGGAATCAGTACTGATCAGATTATTGTTTATTTGTTCATTTAAACAAGAAAGCACACAATTACATTTTGTGTATTGGTATTTTGTTATAGAAATAAACTAAAGCATAATTTTACCTGAAAATAACTGTCATGCCATAGGTGAAATTGGAGCCCACAATGCCTCCATGTTCTGGACTTGGTGGCTCGCCACATGACACAGCTTTAAAAAATTACAAAGAGAAAAAAGAAGCATTAAAACAGTAAAATGTGTCTATGCATGCAGAAAAATTACTCAAATAACAGTGCATTCGTAAGGTCTTCAGACTTTTTCTCCATTTTGTTATGTTACAGCCTTGTGCTAAAATAAAATAAGTTCAAAATTTCCCCCATCAATCTGCACTCAATACCCTATAATGACAAAGTGAAAACAGAATGTTCAAACAACTAAAATCTTAAGTATTCAGACCCTTTACTCAGTATTTAGTTGAAGCACCTTTGGCAGCAATTACAGCCTCCAGTTTTCTTGGGTGTGATGCTACAAGGTTTGGGGATTTGGGGATTTTCTGCCATTCTTCTCTGCAGATCCTCTGAAGCTCTGTCAGGTTGAATGGGGACCATCGATGGACAGGCATTTTCAGGTCTCCCCATAGATGCTGGATTGGGTTCAAGTCAGGACTCTGGCTGTGTCACTTAAGGACATTCACAGAGTTGTCCCTAAACCACTCCTATGTTGTCTTGGCTGTGTGCTTATCGTCATTGTCTGGGAAGGTAAACAATCAGCCCAGTCTGATGTTCAAAGCACACTGGATCAGGGTATCATTAAGAATATCTCTGTGATTTGCTCCATTTAGCTTTCTCTCAACTATGACCAGTCTCCCCATCCCAGCTGCTGAGAAACACCCCCACAGCATGACTCTGCCAGCACCATGCTGCTTCGCTGTATGGATAGTATTGGGCAGTGCCTGGTTTTCCTCCAAACATGATGCTTACAATTGAGGCCAAAGATCAATGTTCGTTTCTTCAGACCAGAGAATTTAGTTTTTCACAGTGTGGCGGTACCTTAGGTGCATTTTTTGCAAACTATCATGTGTCTTTTCCTGAGGATAGGCTTCTTTTTGGTCACTCTGTTATAAAGCCCATATTGATGGACACCTCTCTTAATAAGGCCCTGCTCCTCCAATTACTTAGTCTGGTGAGGTGTCCAGTTCTAGGAAGAATCCTGGTTGTTCCAAACTTCTTCTGTTTAACAATTAAGAAGGCCACTGTTCTCTATGGAACTTTTAGTATAGCAGAAATGTTTTGTACCCTTCTCTAGATCTGTGCCTCCGTGCAATCCTGTGAGCAATATGAGTAGTTATTTTCTCTTCATGGTTTAGTTTTTACTTTGATTTGAATTGTCAACTGTGAGACCTTATATAGACAGGGGTGTATATTTCCAAATCATGTCCAGTCAAATGAATTTTCCACAGGTGGAATCCAGTCAAGGTGTGGAGACATCTTAAAGATGATCAGGAGAAATGTGAGGCCCCCAGAGCTAAATTTCAAATGTTATAGCAAAGGGTTTGAATGCTTATGTTTGAATTTACGTTTTTCCTTTAATAAATGTACAAACGTTTCTAAAATTCTTAGAACAAGGCCGCAACATAACAAAATGTAAAACAAGATGTAACAAAGTGAGTCTGAAGACTTGCTGAATGCACTGTAGATGAATATTTTTGTTGATGTGTACAACATAAGCTAAACAGCATATAACATGAACTAAGTTAAAGGTTATTCACATTTCAAAAATTTAAACCAGGTCATTAGGATATGCCTTTAATTTGTGATTGAGTAGTTGTGATCTGTGGGACCCTCACAACCCTTGGAGTAAAAAGGGCTACAGCTCTGATCTAGCTCTGCACCACCCTCAAAATTTTCCCAGGCAATAGGTGTGACTGTGTAGGTGACAGTGATCATCAACACCATATCAATGTTGATTTCATTATGGGAAAATATTGAGTGCAAACTTTTTTTTTTAACTATACATACAGTCGTGGCCAAAAGTTTTGAGAATTACATAAATATTGGAAATTGGAAAAGTTGCCGCTTAAATTTTTATAATAGCAATTTGCATATACTCCAGAATGTTATGAAGAGTGATCGGATGAATTGCATAGTCCTTCTTTGCCATGAAAATTAACTTAATCCCAAAAAAAACTTTCCACTGCATTTCATTGCTGTCATTAAAGGACCTGCTGAGATCATTTCAGTAATCGTCTTGTTAACTCAGGTGAGAATGTTGACGAGCACAAGGCTGGAGATCATTATGTCAGGCTGATTGGGTTAAAATGGCAGACTTGACATGTTAAAAGGAGGGTGATGCTTGAAATCATTGTTCTTCCATTGTTAACCATGGTGACCTGCAAAGAAACGCGTGCAGCCATCATTGCGTTGCATAAAAATGGCTTCACAGGCAAGGATATTGTGGCTACTAAGATTGCACCTCAATCAACAATTTATAGGATCATCAAGAACTTCAAGAAAAGAGGTTCAATTCTTGTTAAGAAGGCTTCAGGGCGTCCAAGAAAGTCCAGCAAGCGCCAGGATCGTCTCCTAAAGAGGATTCAGCTGCGGGATCGGAGTGCCACCAGTGCAGAGCTTGCTCAGGAATGGCAGCAGGCAGGTGTGAGCGCATCTGCACGCACAGTGAGGCGAAGACTTTTGGAAGATGGCCTGGTGCCAAGAAGGGCAGCAAAGAAGCCACTTCTCTCCAAAAAAAATATCAGGGACAGATTGATCTTCTGCAGAAATTATGGTGAATGAACTGCTGAGGACTGGGGCAAAGTCATATTCTCCGATGAAGCCTCTTTCCGATTGTTTGGGGCATCTGGAAAAAGGCTTGTCCGGAGAAGAAAAGGTGAGCGCGTCCTGTGTCATGCCAACAGTAAAGCATCCTGAGACCATTCATGTGTGGGGTTGCTTCTCATCCAAGGGAGTGGGCTCACTCACAATTTTGCCCAAAAACACAGCCATGAATAAAGAATGGTACCAAAACACCCTCCAACAGCAACTTCTTCCAACAATCCAACAACAGTTTGGTGAAGAACAATGCATTTTCCAGCACGATGGAGCACCGTGCCATAAGGCAAAAGTGATAACAAAGTGGCTCGGGGACCAAAACGTTGACATTTTGGGTCCATGGCCTGGAAACTCCCCAGATCTTAATCCCATTGAGAACTTGTGGTCAATCCTCAAGAGGCGGGTGGACAAAAAACCCCCCACTAATTCTGACAAACTCCAAGAAGTGATTATGAAAGAATAGGTTGCTATCAGTCAGGAATTGGCCCAGAAGTTAATTGAGAGCATGCCCAGTTGAATTGCAGAGGTCCTGAAAAAGAAGGGCCAACACTTCAAATACTGACTCTTTGCATAAATGTCATGTAATTGTGAATAAAAGCCTTTGAAACGTATGAAGTGCGTGTAATTATATTTCACTACATCACAGAAACAACTGAAACAAAGATCTAAAAGCAGTTTAGCAGCAAACTTTGTGAAAACTAAGATTTGTGTCATTCTCAAAACTTTTGGCCACGACTGTAGGATTACAGATGTGATAGTGCTTGTACAATATGAGTTCACGGACTGAGTACCTCTAAATTGCTTTCTACAGCTGAGCTTGTAGTTTACACTTTTCTGTCATTGACTAGAGTACTCAATATCTTTTTCAACCTAAATTAATGCTTGTGAAAATATGATTAATACATGATGAAAATAAAAGCCTGATCCTGTCAAGCCTCTCTGTCCCTTCTAAGCCCTCAGTTCAATGCCACATATACAGGATTTTGCAAGATGTCAACACTGTTCAACGCTGCGTGTCTTAATGGTTGGAAGATGTTCAACAAAATGGTATGACAAGAGGTGCACAGATGCATGGACGGATCACCAAGGGCAGATCGTCATCCCAAGCCGATAGTGGCAGACATTGTCTATACAAACCATTAGAAGGCATTTGCATGAGATTTGGGTAGGATCCAGATGTCCATCTACAGATATTCCATTGACCTCACACCACCACTCTCAAAGGCTATCATTGTGCACAGCCAGATGGCATTGGAGGTTGGAATAGAGGTATATCCTCTTCAGAGATGAGTCCCTCTTTTGTCTCAGATGCAATGATAGCCAGAGATTGGTCTGTATCCCACATGGGCAATGCTGTAAAGCGACCTTCACAAGGGAACAGCACATTATAGGAATATTAGTGTGGACTGGGATAATGAACAATAGCCAGATGCCAGATGACAGTATTACATTGCTATTGTCATGGAACCAGTGGTATGGCTATTTCTTCATAGTGTCCTAGGAGCTATTTTTCAACAGTACAACACCAAGCTGCATGTTGCTCATGCTACAGTGAGCAGCCTAAACATCATACCATGGCCTGCAGCATCTCTGGACTTGTCTCCCATTTAGCACATCTAGGACATCATTTTTCGGCAATTGCAAAGGGAGCTGTCAGCAGCGGACCATGATGATATGCATGCCGAAGTGCATTCATTGTGTTAGAACATTTCTCAGACAACCATTAGTAACCTCATTGATAGCATGACAAGGCATGTAAGTCCTTGTTTTTCTATACGTGGCACTCATCCTCTCTAAGAGGAGATAGAATTTAGTCTGGAGTTAACGGCAGACCAGTTAATAGCTAGAAGACAGAATGAAGCAGAATAATAGGGGAGTAGCTTTTACCCCTGTGAATTGCCAAAGTAAAAAGGGGCAATTTATGTGCCAGCCCTTAGTAAGAAAGAGACTTTGCAGAAGGTTGAGTAAATATATTAACCTCTTGCCATTACACTAACGTCGAAAGGCGTCAGTGCGGCGGCTCTCTCAGGTCTCAATGACGCCTATTGGCGTCATCTCGTGAGACCCGAGATTTCACAGCGGCGCGCTGCTCGGAAGTAATACTACAGCCTGCCAGCGATGATCATTCGCTGGCAGGCTGTAGATATTAAAATAATCGCATCAGAAAGGTATATTAGACGCTGTTTTGTTAACAGCGTCTGATATACCTGCTACCTGGTCCTCTGGTGGTCCCTTTTGCTTGGATCGACCACCAGAGGACACAGGCAGCTCTGTAAGTAGCACCAATCAGCAAACTACACTACACCCCCCGTCACTTATTAACCCCTTATTAACCCCTGATCACCCCATATAGACTCTCTGATCACCCCCCTGTCAGTGATCACCCCCCTGTAAGGCTCCATTCAGACGTCCGTATGTGTTTTGCGGATCCACGGATCCGCATAAAATGGACACCGGCAATGTGCTTTCCGCATTTTGCGGATCCGCACATTGCCAGAACTATATAGAAAATGCCTTTTCTTGTCGGCAATTGCGGACAACAATAGGACGTGTTCTATATTTTTGCGGAACGGAAGTGCGGACCCGGAAGTGCAGATCCGCAATTCCGGATCCGAGCGGGACAAAGTCTGTCCCCATAGAAATGAATGGGTCCGCAATTCCGTTCCGCAAAATGCATAAAAATGCCCTGTGAAATCCTAAATGTACTCATTGGAATTTGGGCCCCTTTGCGCATCTTGGCTGCAAAAAAGTGTCAAACATGTGGTATCGCCGTACTCAGGAGAAGTAGGGCAATGTGTTTTGGGGTGTATTTTTACATATACCCATGCTGGGTGAGAGAAATATCTCTGTAAATTGACAACTTTGTATAAAAAAATTGAAAAAGTTGTCATTTACAGATATATTTCTCACACACAGGATGGGTATGTGTAAAAAGACACCCCAAAACACATTTCCCTACTTCTCCTTTGTACGGCGATACCACATGTTTGACACTTTTCTGCAGCCTAGGTGCGCAAAGGGGCCCAAATTCCAATGAGTACCTTTTAGGATTTCACAGGGCATTTTTACACATTTGGATTCCAAACTACTTCTCATGCTTTAGGGCCCCTAAAATGGCAGGGCAGTATAAATACCCCACAAGTGACCCCATTTTGGAAAGAAGACACCCCAATGTATTCCGTGAGGGGCATGGCGAGTTCATGTAAAATTTTATTTTTTGTCACAAGTTAGTGGAATTTGAAACTTTGTAAGAAAAAAAAAAAATCATTTTCCGCTAACTTGTGCCAAAAAAAAAAAACTTCTATGAACTCGCCATGCCCCTCACGGAATACCTTGGGGTGTCTTCTTTCCAAAATAGGGTCACTTGTGGGGTATTTATACTGCCCTGGCATTTTAGGGGCCCTAAAGCGTGAGAAGTAGTTTGGAATCCAAAAGCGTAAAAATGCCCTGTGAAATCCTAAAGGTACTCATTGGAATTTGGGCCCCTTTGCGCACCTAGGCTGCAAAAAAGTGTCACACATGTGGTATCGCCGTACTCAGGAGAAGTAGGGCAATGTGTTTTGGGGTGTATTTTTACATATACCCATACTGTGTGTGAGAAATATCTCTGTAAATGACAACTTTTTAAAAAATTTTATACAAAGTTGTCAATTTACAGAGATATTTCTCTCACCCAGCATGGGTATATGTAAAAATACACCCCAAAACACATTGCCCTACTTCTTCTGAGTACGGCGATACCACATGTGACACTTTTTTGCAGCCTAGGTGCGTAGAGGGGCCGAAAGTCCAACGAGTACCTTTAGGCTTTACAGGGTTGCTCACACTTTAGCCCCGCCTAAAATGCCAG
Source organism: Bufo bufo (assembly GCF_905171765.1). Classification (NCBI taxonomy): domain Eukaryota; kingdom Metazoa; phylum Chordata; class Amphibia; order Anura; family Bufonidae; genus Bufo; species Bufo bufo. The sequence continues at coordinate 403,880,927 of NC_053390.1, read as the reverse complement.
AACAGTAAACACACCCGACAAATGACCCCATTTCGGAAAGTAGACACCCCAAGGTATTCACTGAGGGGCATAGTGAGTCCGTGGGAGATTTTATATTTTTTTGCCAGAAGTTAGCAAAAATTGAAACTTTATTATTATTTTTTTTCCTCAGAAAGTGTCATTTTCCGCTAACTTGTGATTTTTTTTTAATCATACATGAAATCACCATGCCCCTCCGCGAATACTTTGGGGTGTCTTCTTTCTAAAATGTGGTCATTCGGGGGGTATTTATACTATCCTGGCATTCTAGCACCTCAAGAAACATGACAGGTGCTCAGAAAGTCAAAGCTGCTTCAAAATGCGGAAATTCACATTTTTGTACCATAGTTTGTAAACGCTATAACTTTTGCACTAACCAATAAATATACACTTATTGGATTTTTTTTATCAAAGACATGTAGCACAATAAATTCTGACACAAACTTGTATAGAAATGTAATTATATTTGAACAAATTTACCAGAAAAAGTTAAAAATACACTTTTTTTGAGAAAATTGCGGTCTATTTTGATTAATATCAGAAAAACAAAAAATCTCAGCAGCAATCAAATACCACCAAAAGAAAGCTGTATTTGTGAGAAGAAAAGGAGGTAAAATTCGATTGGGTGCCAAGTTGCATGACCGAGCAATAAACCGTTAAAATTGTGAAGTGCCGATTTGTAAAAAAGGGCCTGGTCACTAGGGGGGTATAAACCTGTGGTCCTTAAGTGGTTAAAAGATAACTGTCAGCTCTAAAACACCCCCAAACTAGAGTAAGCATTGTATAATGTAAGTGATGCTGAGTCACTTTTTAATTCTAACACTGTGCTCCAAAAAGAATTAAATTAATGGAGAGGCCTTAAAGAGGAGTCCTCTCAATGCATTTTACTGCTGATATTTGGGAGCACAGCGTTTGAATACAAATGAATAGGAAGATAAAAATTAGATAACCAGACTCGGCATCACAATATACACTGCTTAAGGCCCTATTACACCTGAAGATAATCTTTCAGATCATTGCTAACATGCGTTTGTATGAATGCTCGTTAGTGATGATCTGGCAGTGTAATACTGCCACAAATTAACGCTTGTTCATCAAATAATTTAAATCTTTTAGCAGGCTTAAAAAGTAGAGTTGAGCGAACACCTGGATGTTCGGGTTCGAGAAGTTCGGCCGAACTTCCCGGAAATGTTCGGTTTCGGGATCCGAACCCGACCCGAACTTCGTCCCGAACCCGAACCCCATTGAAGTCAATGAGGACCCGAACTTTTGGGCACTAAAAAGGCTGTAAAACCGCCCAGGAAAGAGCTAGAGGGCTGCAAAAGGCAGCAACATGTAGGTAAATCCCCTGCAAACAAATGTGGATAGGGAAATGAATTAAAATAAAAATAAAAAAAATAAAAATGAACCAATATCAATTGGACAGAGGTCCCATAGCAGAGAATCTGGCTTCACGTCAGCAGAGAATCAGTCTCTTCATGCCATAGCAAAGAATCTGGCTTCATGTCAGCAGAGAATCAGTCTCTTCATGCCATAGCAGAGATTCTGGCTTCATGTCAGCGCAGAATCAGTCTTCATGTCATAGCAGAGAATCAGGCTTCACGTCACCCACCACTGGAACAGGCCACTGTCACATATTTAGGCCCCGGCACCCAGACAGAGGAGAGAGGTCCCGTAACAGAGAATCTGGCCTTATGTCAGCGCAGAATCTGTCTTCATGTCATAGCAGAGAATCAGGCTTCACGTCACCCACCACTGGAACAGGCCACTGTCACATATTTAGGCCCCGGCACCCAGACAGAGGAGAGAGGTCCCGTAACAGAGAATCTGGCCTTATGTCAGCACAGAATCTGTCTTCATGTCATAGCAGAGAATCAGGCTTCACGTCACTCACCACTGGAACAGGCCACTGTCACATATTTAGGCCCCGGCACCCAGACAGAGGAGAGAGGTCCCGTAACAGAGAATCTGGCCTTATGTCAGCGCAGAATCAGTCTTCATGTCATAGCAGAGAATCAGGCTTCACGTCACCCACCCACTGGAACAGGCCACTGTCACACATTTAGGCCTAGGCACCCAGGCAGAGGAGAGAGGTCCCGTAACAGAGAATCTGGCCTTATGTCAGCACAGAATCTGTCTTCATGTCATAGCAGAGAATCAGGCTTCATGTCACCCACCACTGGAACAGGCCACTGTCACATATTTAGGCCCAGGCACCCAGGTAGAGGAGAGAGGTCCCGTAACAGAGAATCTGGCCTTATGTCAGCACAGAATCTGTCTTCATGTCATAGCAGAGAATCAGGCTTCACATCACCCACCACTGGAACAGGCCACTGTCACACATTTAGGCCCCGGCACCCAGGAGAGGTTCATTCAACTTTGGGTTGCCCCGCAATATAATGGTAAAATGAAAATAAAAATAGTATTGAATGAGGAAGTGCCCTGGAGTAGAATAATATATTGTTAAGGGGAGGTAGTTAATATCTAATCTGCACAAGGGATGGACAGGTCCTGTGGGATCCATGCCTGGTTCATTTTTGTGAACGTCAGCTTGTCCACATTGGCTGTAGACAGGCGGCTGCGTTTGTCTGTAATGACGCCCCCTGCCGTGTTGAATACACGTTTAGACAAAACGCTGGCCGCCGGGCAGGCCAGCACCTCCAAGGCATAAAAGGCTAGCTCTGGCCACGTGGACAATTTGGAGACCCAGAAGTTGAATGGGGCCGAACCATCAGTCAGTACGTGGAGGGGTGTGCACAGGTACTGTTCCACCATGTTAGTGAAATGTTGCCTCCTGCTAACACGTTCCGTATCAGGTGGTGGTGCAGTTAGCTGTGGCGTGGTGACAAAACTTTTCAACATCTCCGCCATGCTAATCCTGCCCTCAGAGGAGCTGGCCGTGACACAGCTGCGTTGGCGACCTCTTGCTCCTCCTCTGCCTTCGCCTTGGGCTTCCACTGGTTCCCCTGTGACATTTGGGAATGCTCTCAGTAGCGCGTCTACCAACGTGCGCTTGTACTCGCGCATCTTCCTATCACGCTCCAGTGTAGGAAGTAAGGTGGGCACATTGTCTTTGTACCGGGGATCCAGCAGGGTGGCAACCCAGTAGTCCGCACACGTTAAAATGTGGGCAACTCTGCTGTCGTTGCGCAGGCACTGCAGCATGTAGTCGCTCATGTGTGCCAGGCTGCCCAGAGGTAAGGACAAGCTGTCCTCTGTGGGAGGCGTATTGTCATCGTCCTGTGTTTCCCCCCAGGCACGCACCAGTGATGGGCCCGAGCTGCTTTGGGTGCCACCCCGCTGTGAACATGCTTCATCCTCATCCTCCTCCACCTCCTCCTCATCCTCGTCCTCCAGTAGTGGGCCCTGTCTGGCCACATTTGTACCTGGCCTCTGGTGTTGCAAAAAACCTCCCTCTGAGTCACTTCGAAGAGACTGGCCTGAAAGTGCTAAAAATGACCCCTCTTCCTCCTCTTCCTCCTGGGCCACCTCCTCTTCCATCATCGCCCTAAGTGTTTTCTCAAGGAGACATAGAAGTGGTATTGTAACGCTGATAACGGCGTCATCGCCACTGGCCATGTTGGTGGAGTACTCGAAACAGGGCACACAGGTCTCGCATGGAGGCCCAGTCATTGGTGGTGAAGTGGGTCTGATCCACAGTGCGACTGACCCGTGCGTGCTGCAGCTGAAACTCCACTATGGCCTGCTGCTGCTCGCACAGTCTGTCCAGCATATGCAAGGTGGAGTTCCACCTGGTGGGCACGTCGCATATGAGGCGGTGAGCGGGAAGGCCGAAGTTACGCTGTAGCGCAGACAGGCGAGCAGCGGCAGGGTGTGAACGCCGGAAGCACGAACAGACAGCCCGCACTTTATGCAGCAGCTCTGACATGTCGGGGTAGTTGCGAATGAACTTCTGCACCACCAAATTCAGCACATGCGCCAGGCAAGGGATGTGCGTCAAACCGGCTAGTCCCAGAGCTGCAACGAGATTTCGCCCATTATCGCACACCACCAGGCCGGGCTTGAGGCTCACCGGCAGCAACCACTCGTCGGTCTGTTGTTCTATACCCCGCCACAACTCCTGTGTGGTGTGGGGCCTGTCCCCCAAACATATGAGTTTCAGAACGGCCTGCTGACGTTTACCCCGGGCTGTGCTGAAGTTGGTGGTGAAGGTGTGTGGCTGACTGGATGAGCAGGTGGAAGAAGAGGAGGAGGAAGCTGAGGAGGAGGAGGAGACAGGAGGCAAAGAATGTTGCCCTGCGATCCTTGGCGGCGGAAGGACCTGAGCCAAACAGCTCTCCGCCTGGGGCCCAGCCGCCACTACATTTACCCAGTGTGCAGTTAGGGAGATATAGCGTCCCTGGCCGTGCTTACTGGTCCACGTATCTGTGGTTAGGTGGACCTTGCCACAGATGGCGTTGCGCAGTGCACACTTGATTTTATCGGACACTTGTTTGTGCAGGGAAGGCACGGCTCTCTTGGAGAAGTAGTGCCGGCTGAGAACAACATACTTTGGGACAGCAAGCGACATGAGCTGTTTGAAGCTGTGTGTGTCCACCAGCCTAAATTACAGCATTTCATTGGCCAGTAGTTTAGAAATGCTGGCATTCAGGGCCAGGGATCGAGGGTGGCTAGGTGGTAATTTACGCTTTCTCTCAAATGTTTGTGAGATGGAGAGCTGAACGCTGCCGTGTGACATGGTTGAGATGCTTGGTGACGCAGGTGGTGGTGTTGGTGGTACATCCCATGTTTGGTGGTACATCCCATCCTCCAGAGGATGAGGAAGAGGCTGAGGCGGCGGCAGCAGCAGAAGAGGCCGAGGCGGCGGCAGCAGCAGAAGAGGTAGCAGGGGGAGCCTGAGTGAGTTCCTTGTTTTTAAGGTGTTTACTCCACTGCAGTTCATGCTTTGCATGCAGGTGCCTGGTCATGCAGGTTGTGCTAAGGTTCAGAACGTTAATGCCTCGCTTCAGGCTCTGATGGCACAGCGTGCAAACCACTCGGGTCTTGTAGTCAGCACATTGTTTGAAGAAGTGCCATGCCAGGGAACTCCTTGAAGCTGCCTTTGGGGTGCTCGGTCCCAGATGGCGGCGGTCAGTAGCAGGCGGAGTCTCTTGGCGGCGGGTGTTCTGATTTTGCCCACTGCACCCTCTTTTGCTACGCTGTTGGCTCGGTCTCACCACTGCCTCTTCCTCCGAACTCTGAAAGTCAGTGGCACGACCTTCATTCCATGTGGGGTCTAGGACCTCATCGTCCCCTGCATCGTCTTCCACCCAGTCTTGACCCCTGACCTCCTGTTCAGTCTGCACACTGCAGAAAGACGCAGCAGTTGGCACCTGTGTTTCGTCATCATCAGAGACGTGCTGAGGTGGTATTCCCATGTCCTCATCATCAGGAAAAATAAGTGGTTGTGCGTTAGTGCATTCTATCTCTTCCACCCCTGGGGAAGGGCTAGGTGGATGCCATTGGGAAACCCTGGCAGCAGAGTCTTCAAACAGCATAAGAGACTGCTTCATAACTTGAGGCTCAGACAGTTTCCCTGATATGCATGGGGGTGATGTGACAGACCGATAGGCTTGGTTTTCATGCGCCATCTGTGCGCTTTCTGCAGAAGACTGGGTGGGAGATAATGTGAACGTGCTGGATCCACTGTCGGCCACCCAATTGACTAATGCCTGTACCTGCTCATCCTCCTTAGAACGGCATTGGGCCCCACCAAATATCGCTGTAAATTCTGCTGGCTACTGGGACCTGAGGTAGTTGGTTCACTAGGACGTGTGGCTGTGGCAGAACGGCCACGTCCTCTCCCAGCACCAGAGGGTCCACTAACACCACCACGACCATGTCCACGTCCGTGTCCCTTATTAGATGTTTTCCTCATTGTTCCCGTTCACCACAATTTTGAGAATGGCAAATTTGGGAATAGTTTTTCAACCCAGAACAAAAAGTGTGCTTTTACGGTCACTACAAATAACTTGACCAGCTAAAACAGTACAGATTTGGTTGAATAGAAATGTGAGGCCTGTTTTTTTTTGCGCTGTGTGACAGGTATAGGTTTAATCACAGAATTAGACTTGTATCTGCACGGTAGCGTGTGTGTTAAGTTTTTCTGAATGACACTCAGCACCTTCAATGTAAGATATCCTTTTTGGGATAGATTTCAAGTAGGCCTCATATAGCAGAAACTAGTTATTTTGAGAATGGCAAATTTGGGAATAGTTTTTCAACCCAGAACAAAAAGTGTGCTTTTACGGTCACTACAAATAACTTGACCAGCTAAAACAGTACAAATTTGGTTGAATAGAAATGTCAGGTCTATTTTTTAGGCGCTGGGTGACAGGCTCAACTTGCCCCTGATGTAGTATATGGCCAAAAAATAACCACACTATTGATGGTTAAATGCACTTGGGTGACACAGGCTCAGCCTGCACCAGATGTAATATATGGCCAAAAAATAACCAGACTGTTGATGGTTAAATGCACTTCGGTGACACAGGCTCAGCCTGCAGCTGATGTAGTATATGGCCAAAAAATAACCACACTGTTGATGGTTAAATGTACTTTGGTGACACAGGCTCAGCCTGCACCAGATGTAGTATATGGCCCAAAAATAACCAGACTGTTGATGGTTAAATGCACTTCGGTGACACAGGCTCAGCCTGCAGCTGATGTAGGATATAGCAAAAAATAACCACACTATTGATGGTTAAATACACTTGGTGATAGCTTGTGCTGGCCCACCACAAGCCACAAAATGGCCGCCGATCACCCCAGAAAAAAGTGATCTAAAAACGCTCTGGGCAGCCTCAAAAACCTGAGCAAGTCGATATTAGCACTTCAATGATCCACAGCTGCAGATCGATCACAGAATGAAGTCTTTTGGAGGAGTTAATCTGCCTAATCTCGCCCTAACGTCGCAGCAGCAACCTCTCCCTATGCTTGAATCAGCAGAGTGACGTGCAGCGCTACGTGACCCAAGCTTATATAGAGGCTGGGTCACATGCTGCACTGGCCAATCACAGCCATGCCAATAGTAGGCAAGGCTGTGATGGCCTCTTGGGGCAAGTAGTATGACGCTTGTTGATTGGCTGCTTTGCAGCCTTTCAAAAAGCGCCAAGAAAGCGCCGAACACCGAACCCGAACTTTTACGAAAATGTTCGGGTCCGTGTCACAGACACCCCAAAATTCGGTACGAACCCGAACTATACAGTTCGGGTTCGCTCATCCCTATTAAAAAGCCTCATTTGTTGTAGATATTTGTAAAGTTTAGTTCATCCACCAGGTGTTCCATCCATATTTACTACTTTATCCATACAGAATTACTGTTAAAAAAGATTAAAACGCCTGGGGAATGCCTCATGTTAGTTGTCTGTGGTACCATATAATTTTTCCTCCTTGATTATAGTGATCGCAACAAGTCCTTCACTGGCATCCAATAACTAAAATGATGTACAGAAGGGCATACTGGCACCCACATATACACACAGTTGCACACATACTCACACACATGCATTTCTCTGCTATATTTTCCTCAAAAAGGGTTGGGCAGGACATAACTGATCCAGCTAGCAGTGATATCAGACACTGGAGTAATGAAAAATCTCTCCACTTCTCATCCCTTTTCTCCCTGACTCCACTTTCCCTGTAATTAGTGATGGCCTTGCGGTTCGCGGCGAACTTTGTTCGTTCTTGATTCGCCAAACATGCGAATATATGGCAATATTCGCACCCGCCATATTCTTTTACATTGTGAAGAACTTTGACCCATGACACATCCATCAGGTGGTACAGGACAGCCAATTGAGACGTTTCAGCACATGGACATACCCCCTACCTTATAAATAGACACGATCTGGCCGCCATTTTACATTCAGTCTTTTGTCAGTGTAGGGAAAGGTTGCTGTGTGGAGCAGGGACAGGCTGTTAGGGACGCTATCAAATAGGTCCACAAAATACTTTTTAACCCCTTAAGGACTCAGCCCTTTTTTACCTTAAGGACTTGGCCATTTTTTGCAAATCTGACCAGTGTCACTTTAAGTGCTGATAACTTTAAAATGCTTTGACTTATCCAGGCCATTCTGAGATTGTTTTTTCGACACCTATTGTACTTCATGACACTGGTAAAATGAAGTTAAAAAAAATCATTTTTATTTATAAAAAGAATACCAAATTTACCTATTTTTTTATTTTTTTAAATTGCAAATTTCCAAGTTTCAATTTCTCTACTTCTATAATACATAGTAATACCTCCAAAAATAGTTATTACTTTACATTCCCCATAAGTCTACTTCATGTTTGGATCATTTTGGGAATGATATTTTATTTTTTGGGGATGTTACAAGGCTTAGAAGTTTAGAAGCAAATCTTGAAATTTTTCAGACATTTTCAAAAACCCAATTTTTAGGGACTAGTTCAGGTCTGAAGTCACTTTGCGAGGCTTACATAATAGAAACCACCCAAAAATGACCCCATTATATAAACTACACCCCTCAAGGTATTCAAAACTAATTTTACAAACTTCGTTAACCCTTTAGGTGTTCCACAAGAATTAATGGAAAATAGAGATACAATTTCAAAATTTCACTTTTTTGGCAGATTTTCCATTTTAATAATATTTTACAGTTACAAAGCAAGGGTTAACAGCCAAACCAAACTCAATATTTATGGCCCTGATTCTGTAGTTTACAGAAACACCCCATATGTGGTCATAAACCGCTGTACGGGCACACGGCAGGGCGCAGAAGGAAAGGAATGCCTTACGGTTTTTGGAAGGCAGGTTTTGCTGGACTGGTTTTTTGGACACCATGTCCCATTTGAAGCCCCCCTGATGCGCCCCTAGAGTAGAAACTCCAAAAAAGTTACCTCATTTTAGAAACTACGGGATAGGGTGGCAGTATTGTTGGTACTATTTTAGGGTACATATGATTTTTGGTTGCTCTATATTACACTTTTTGTGAGGCAAGGTAACAAGAAATAGCTGTTTTGGCACCGTTTTTATTTTTTGTTATTTACAACATTCATCTGACAGGTTAGATCATGTGATATTTTTATAGACCAGGTTGTCACGGATGCGGCGATACCTAATATGTATACTTTTTTTTATTTATGTAAGTTTTACACAATGATTTCTTTTTTTAAACCAAAAAAATCATATTTTCGTGTTTCCATAGTCTGAGAGACATAATTTTTCAGTTTTTGGGCAATTACCTTAGGTAGGGTATGATTTTTGCAGGATGAGATGACGGTTTTATTGGCACTATTTTGGGGTGCGTGTGACTTTTTGATCGCTTGCTATTACACTTTTTGTGATGTAAGGTGACAAAAAATTGTTTATTTAGCACAGTTTTTATTAAAAAAAATTTACGGTGTTCATCTGAGGGGTTAGGTCATGTGATATTATATATATACTATAGATATTATAGAGCCGGTCGATACGGACGCGGCGATACCTAATATGTATACTTTTTTTTATTCATGTAAGTTTTACACAATAAAAGCTTTTTTAAAACAAAAAAAATGATGTTTTAGTGTCTCCATATTCTGAGCCCTATTTTTTTTTATTTTTTGGGCGATTGTCTCAGGTAGGGGCTCATTTTTTGTGGGATGAGGTGACGGCTAGATTGGTACTATTTTGGTGGGCAAACGCCTTTTTGATTGCTTGCTGTTGTACTTTTTGTGATGTAAGGTGACAAAAAAATTGTTTATTTAGCACAGTTTTTTTTTTTGTTTTTTTACTATGTTCATCTTATAGTGGATTTGTATTGTGCAGCAGTGGCAAGCAGTTCTGCAGAGATACTGCAGCTACACAGAGTGACAAACGCAATTAGAAAAAATAATTATAACTGGTGTGATATACCAGTCGCCCCCCAAAAAAACTGATAGAAGTGGGGTGTTATATACCAATAATATACTTTATATATAGTGCATTTGGGTACAGCATCATTTGTTTGCTGTTTCGCTGCGTTCCCTTTACTATACACAGTGACAAATGACATTGGAAAAAATAATTATAACTGATGTGTGCATGCGTGTACGCGAAAATTATATTCCCGATATTTCGCATTGAAAAAATTAATGAATGGAGATCGCAAATTCGAATACTACACCTGGTATGTCACTGTCCATGTTGTGGGACTATTTGTGCACTTCTAGTAATTATTTCTTGGCTGCAAATATGAGCTGAAGGTTTTTCAGGTTCTCCTGCCATTAAAATAAATGGGACCTTGCGGTTCGCGAACATTTGATTGCGTTCGCTCGATCTCGTTCGCGAACCGTCCCGGCAGATGTTTGTCCATCACTACCTGTAATGCTATCTGCCATCCTCTGGTTGAAGGTGAGCATGTCCCATGTAAAGTTTACGTTTCACTAGTAGATTGCAAAAATAATTTAATACAATCTGTCTAAATGAGAGCAGCCCCAGGAGAAATTCTACAGAGATGAGCCAAGAGGAATAAGGGAGATTTTAACCCCCTATCACTATTGGGTAGGTCACTAATTCCAATAAAGTCTAAAGCTGAAAACTGGAGTAATTTGGGAAAGATCTGAGTTGCTAGGATTATATTTTCTCACAACACCATGTAAAATGATATAGCTCTTACTATATCAGTATTATAGCAGCCAATCTATGAGTAGTTTTTCCCAAAGCTGGCATGGCATTCTGCTAATAAATGAAGAAATGAGAAGCTTGACAGCCGTCACATCAAGCTATTTTCATACTGTATTAATTAGTCATGTTTTTTTTATACAATGAATTTACAGTAGGCGAGAGTCTCAAGTTTAGCTACAATCTAGTCCAAAGCTTGTAAATTATTTCTGTCAGGAGTTTACTCAGCTAGTTCCCCTATCAGTGAGGCTGGAAGTTGAGCCGATTCGGATCCTGGTTCAGCTTCCAACCCCAGAGCCAGGCTGGGGATTTAAGAGTGACACTCAGTGAATGCAATTAGAGATGAGCAAATTTTTTTAAAAAATGTAATCGGTTTGTTCGCTGAATTTTCCCAAAAAGATTTGATTTGATTGGAATTTATTCATGGCAAATCTTGTTAAAAAACAGCTATTTCCTGGCTGCAGAGAGCCTGTATAGTGGTGTAGAACACTGTGCCTTGCAGTAACACACATAGGGAGTCTGCTGTGTTACTGCAAGGCATACTGTGAGTCAGTATGACACGCAGATGACAAGTGTTGCTCTTAGAATCAATTCACACTTCACTTATTTGGGCAGTTACAGGGCCAAAACTGACCAAATAACTCAAGTGTGAACTCAGCCTTACAGGTCAATGTTAGAGCCAGGTATAAAGAACCGTGTAGAGGCCCGAGATCCTACTATAGCGTGAAAGAGCGCACTCCTTTTAAACCGATTCACTGATTCCACATAGATTTCTACAGGACCTGTTCTATTAAACGCTAATACAAGTAGAGTGGAGAGGGTGTCAGCAGTAGGTTTGTGTTGACGTCACAGATTTTTTTGCACTTTCTCTGATCTGTCAGAACAATAACCCCCATAAACGGATCCTGTCTGTTGAGCTTCAGCCTTCACATGGTCAGTATTTTGTCAGTAATCCATCAGTATTGCTAAGGTAAAAAACAAACAAACAGGAGTGTATCTAACACAGAGATGACATGTGAATGGAATAATGTCTTCTGTATATGTACCCACTCCTGCTTTTGGCTACCAAATCATAAGCCAATTGTGATGCAAAATAGGGATCATGTCATATGGGCCTTACAGCTGCAACATGGACAGGATCTGGTGTGAGTCTCATTTTTCCTTCCTTCTGACAGATCAGAAGAAGGGTGAAATAAATGGTTATGATATCCAGGCCAAAAAGGCAAAATAGTGGCCCAGTCATGGGGAGGGTGGGAACACCTTGAGAAGTATACAGAGTGGCCCAGTGACATAGTGGTGAGGTGGCAGCAGCATGAGGAGACCACAAAGTTCTGAGGGTGCAGCAGTGTGAGAAGCCCACAGAGTGGCCCAGTGACATAGTGGTGAGGTGGCAGCAGCATGAGGAGACCACAGAGTGGCTCAATGACATAGTGGTGAGGTGGCAGCAGCGTGAGGAGACCACAGAGTGGCTCAATGACAGAGAATGAGCTGGAAGCAGCATGAGGAGACCACAGAGTGGCCCAATGACAGTGTTGAGGTGGCAGCACCATGAGGAGAATACAGAGTGTTGAGTTGGCAGCAGCATGAGGAGACCACAGATTAGTGAGGTGGCAGAAGCATGAGGAGACAACAGAGTGGTGAGGTGGCAGCAGCATGCGGAGACCACAGAGTGTTAAGTTGGCAGCAGCATGAGGAGACCACAGAGTGGCCCAATGACAGCAAGTTGAGGTAGCAGCAACATGGGGAGACCACAGAGTGGTGAGGTGGCAGCAGCATGAGGAGACCACAGAGTGGTGAGGTGGATGCAGCATGAGGAGACCACAGAGTGGTGCGGTGGCAGCAGCATGAGGTGACCACAGAGTGCCCATTGACAAAGTGGTGAGGTGGAGCCAATACCAGCTGAAGATGGTGGGTGACAGTAGGAGCACCTGGCAGCAGGTTTGTGGCATCAGGCTGGTGGTAGCATCAGAATAGTAGCTAAAGCAGGTGGCCAGACAGGTTTATTTTGACAAAGTTTAGGTGTGGCACCAAGGATGATCTAGTCTGATGCAACAGGCACTGGTGTGTGTATATCCTGGCTGATCCACACCTGATTCATCTTCACAAAGGTCAGTTTTTCCACATTTTGGGTGGATATACGAGTGGGGTAACTATGGCTCCCGCCCCACTAAACACCCTCTCTGATGCCTCACTGCTGGCTGGGAAGGAAAGCTTGTCCAGTTGCGGCCACAAATCGAGTTTGGCTGAGCAGTAGTCCAGGGGATCTTCAATGTGGGGTGGCAGGGTGCACTCCAAGTATGCCACAACCTGCTGGTTCAGGTTGTGCTCTATGTCTATGCTGCTGCTGGTGTGTAGTTTCTTCAGTAGGCGGGTGAAGAAAACTGCTCATCAGCGACTCTAGAATTAAGTTGCTGCTGATGGAGCTGGAACTGCTCCTGCCCTCCCACCTCCCTCAGCAGCCATGGCAGTGGAACATGAGTGCAGAGGGCCCCTCCGGTCAGACCTGCATGAGAATGGGCGATGGCGCACATAGGGAGCGGACAACTGACTACATAGAATGTCTTGATAGTGGTTCATTTTGTCCTCCCTCTTAGTGGGTTAAAAAAAAGGCCTCAGACCTCACTATTCATTATCTGCAACAATTCTCTATATTTGCATTTTTAATCGATGTATTAACAGCAGAGCAAGAAATAGACACAATATATCGCTATTCCTCTGTGAAATTTGTGGCAACTAGGAACATTGTATCAAAGATACACTTACCAGGGAAACCTTTGAATAGAAGAAACAGATGAAGTTGTACCAGAATACCAGATAAGCTTCTATTGAGTGGCAGAGATTTACACAGCAATATCTACACCTTGGGATTACCACCACCTTTTTTCAAACCTAGACTGGTGACACACAATCATATACTCTTCCTAATATATCTTTTCATTATTTTTTTTTTGCACATTTTTAGAATATACCAATTCCTCTCATCACTTATTGAAAGGATTCACCTGTTTTTGTTTAACATTTGGTGCACGTTTTAGGCCATCACAATAAGTTGATATAAGCACCACTCTTATCTGTGAGACACACTCTTCAGCGCGCCACTCTGGGCGCTATACGATTCTGGACCGACCTCATTCTAATAGATGCTATTTTTCTCGTACAGTTTACCAGCTGACATGATATTGTATTGTTACATTTTATTCTTTTATATTCTTCTTTTTTTGTATTGCATTGCAATTCTGTAAATAATAATCCCATTGATTTTATTGGATGATATTTATGTGAACCAACCGTCTATACAACTCCATTTATCAGAGTGCCCATTCACTTTTCTATTTGCATTTTTCTTGGTGAATAGGGTGCAACACTAGTCTGGAGCACCTACATCATCAGACAAAAGGAGAGCCGCCCTTTACATTTTCTGCCTTATTAAGACATCTGCACCCCACAATCTAATTTGCAATGCCTGACAGAGGAAATCTAAACAACTAAGATGCCTCGGTTGCTATTGACCGTAGCATCTAACTGGTTAACCTGTCCAGATTGGCACTTTTACTGATCTGAGCCAAGATTTTGCTCATCACTATAAAGGAGACCAATGCAATGCCTAGACTAGACCACCCAAAAATGGTGGTCGCCTAGCCTAAGGTCTGTTAGTGACCCCATAAAAGGCGTATTGGCGATCATTACTGGGTTAAACGAGTTGTTTTGTGAAGCAAACTCCTGTCCATATGGCCACTATAAGCCAGAGCAGAGAGTCACTTAAATAAAAGTGTTTCCCAATCCGGCTGACTCAGTCCATGTATTAATGGTTGCCCAATCATTTGTCCATACCCCATACGTCTCTACTCTATGTATAGTACAGCCAGACATAAACTGTCACCGCAATAACAGATTATCACCAGGGCTGAGCTGGTTGTAAGTTAATTCTTTATAATAACATTGATTTACTGTAAGCTTTCTCATCAACCCATGAGATTTCACACTTATTCTTTCTAACACAGTTTGGAAAATGAAAGCTAAAATGCATTTTTATAGGCAACATGGTCACTTTTGCCTTGATAAAAAATGCCCTTACAGAACAGTGAACATATTTAATAATTTTTTTCTGAAATAGACATATTATTAAAAGTAAAAATATAAATTTGGTGTTTTTATTTGTACAACTTTTCAATTTTTGTAATGTGAGTAAGAACACACGTACTGCAGGTGACGCCGGTGTGGCCAAAAAATATGCTTTTTGGCCACACCAAAAAGCAAAACATATGATTTTACATCAGATTTCCACATTTTTCATATATATGTTAATATCCACACTTTTTTTCTGCAACTCAAAGTATTCCTCTCGAATATAGCTGTAGCTGGATTTTCAAAATTGAAAAACCAGGCAACAAAAAGTTGCTGTTTGTATTAGGACAGAAACCTGACCTATTAAGATGGATTTTGCTCCTCATAATACCATTTAGGCCTACTGAACACAGTTGTCATACCTACTGAACACAGTTGTCATACCTACTGAACACAGTTGTTCCAACCCTAATAAAATATCATTGTAAGAAGCCGGCTCAGACCTATGAGTATAAACCAGGCTTAATAAGGTTAAGCATTATACTAAATTCAGCAAACATTTTTTATAAGTTTTAGTATGTACACAGGAGCATAGTAAAGCTAAAGGTGAAATGCGGAAAGAGGACTTCTCAAACTGTTGTAACAAGGTTGGCAGCACAACACTGGTAGCAATAATGTGTAAAAATGCACGTTATTATAATAATGTCACTATAAAAAATATCACCTTTAACAGTTTTCTGTACCTTGGCAGTAGGGTATTTCACCACTCCACTCTCCAGACTCCAAACATGTTACTTTCACGCTTCCATTCAAGTTATATCCCTCATTGCATGAAAATGTCAGTTCACTTCCAACGCCAAAGTAGTCACCAGAAGAATTTCCATTTTCCAGCTCACCCGGATCTTGACATTTTACAGGTTCTATAATATAAATAACATTTGGATGACAAGTAAGTGTTTCACTTTGCTTCATATATACATTCACAAAATTATTATTTTTTTATTTCTTTTTAAATGAATATAATGTTCAATTTCAAGTGGATATGTTAAGTTTCCTATGCTTCCTTATCTAAGGGGATTAAAGAACAGATGGGAGATGTTTGAGTTCATATAGTATGATTTGATTTTGTATTTTCATATGAAGAATGTTAACATTTTTTAGGGTTTCTCCCGCTCCTGTGCAGCTTCCCCTGCCCACTGATTGACAGCTCTTCCTGCATGCAAAATTATTCAAGACTGTGTTGTCTGTGAAGCAGGTGAAGAGAACAGTTCATCCCTGAAACGCGTTGTTCTATTGTCAACAAATAAAAGTCCCTATTGTCATTATATTTGTGGTAGCACGGAATCCTGTTTTATCCTTCTGTATCCTATTGTACTGACAAGGGCCACTCCTAGACCTGGAAGAAAGGCGTTCAGAAGCTTATTTATATTTTTTGTGGTTAGCTTGTGTTTGGTTCTCGGCTGAGTTCCTGGTGCTACCAAAGCTTCATTGAAGTGTTTCCGTTCCCTTTTGTATTTTGTTTTGATAAATGTATGTGTTGCCTTTCCCTGTTGTTTGTCATTAGGCCTGAAGGAGACTCCTGTTCGTCCTTCCCTTTGGAGGAATAGGTAGACTTAGTCATGACATTAGTTCCAGGGTCCTATAGGGTGAGATAGGATTCTAGGTATCCAGTGTATGAACTTGCCTACCTTTGGGGCCTGCTCATACTGGTAGTCATTCAGGACTGGAGTTAGGGTTTTCTCTAGGAGGTGTCCATCTTCCTTCCCTAGTTTCCAGGCCTTACTCCGGTATCCCCTTTCCCTCCTATGCTTGATGTGGTGTTTTCCTGCCACACACGAGCGTGACAACTGTGCTGTATGCTATATTTCATAAGCCATGTCCCATGTTCGGCAGAACTTCTGTGCTGTCCGCATAGAGGTCCTGTCCATAAGATGGCTTCTGATGGAGAGTCATTGACCAAACACATCATTCACTCTCCTTAATTCAAATGCAAAGCAACTGCAATAAACTCCCAAAAGTTCAAATGCAGATGGCAGATGCAGTGTATTTGAATGGAGACATCACATGGAGGTGATTTGTCTGGTCACATGACCCTCTATCTGCAGCCATTTTATGGACAAGATCTCTGTTCGGAGAGCACAGAAGACTTAGCAAACAAGAGGGTATACATTATGAAATGTAGAAAATGGCACAGAGTATCATCAAAAACTATTTTACTAACTGTTATATAATCATCTTACAAACACATTGATCAACAGTTAACCAGAAAGTGGCCAACCCATTTTAAGCTATTTTTTAGTTAATAGGATGCTTTGGATGATTTGGTAAAGCGAGAAGATGCAGACATCTAGGCGTCAAATTCTGCAGAGATGAATCATGGCCTGGAGAAGCCAACTGTTGTGGTCTGAAACAGAAAGAAGAGGAAACAGAAGAACTCTAGAAAAGATGCTATATGTAAGTCACTAAATGTAAATCATTATGCCTAGCATTCCTTTTTGTGAAACAACAACTCCTAGCATACCTTCACACCTGTTCAGGACATACTGGGAGCTGTAGTTTGACACTCTACTGTGCTTGGCTCTTGTGTTGCATTTATGTACTGTGCCTGGTTCTAGGTCTGTATTTATGTAATGAGCTTGTTTCTGGTGCCTTATTTATTAATGAGCTTGTTTCTGGTGCTGTTTGTAATGAGCTTGTTTATGGTGCTGTTTGTAATGAGCTTGTTTATGGTGCTGTGTTTTTGTAAACAGCTTTATTTCTAGTGCAGTATACATGTATCGTGCTTGGTTCTGATGCTGTATTTATGTTAAGAGTTTGGTTCTGGTGCTGCTATATTTAATGGGCTTGGTTCTGAATCTTTATTTATGTAATTAGCATGGTTCTAGTGCTGCATGTATGCAACCAGCTTGGTTTTTGTGCTGCATTTATGTTATGAGCTTGGTTCTAGTGCTGCATTTATATGAGCTTGGTTCTAGTGCTGATTTTATGTAATGAGCTTGGTTCTGTATTTATATAATGAGCTTGGTTCTGGTGCTGTATTTATGTAATGGGCTTGGTCTGGTGCTGTAATAATGTAATGATCTTGCTTTCTGGTACTGTATTTATGTACTTTGGTTCTGATGCTTGATATGGTGCCACTACTACTGTATCTTAAATAGCATGCACAGTGTCCTCTCTGTTTACTGCTGTGAGATTTAGTTCTCAGCTATTTTCACATAGCTTGGAATGCAGGGGTGGCCACACAGGTGTGGCATACTCTCCATTTACTTTGGTGCCCCATTCTTAAGATAGGAGAGGGTCCTTTAGGTCCATTAGAGGCAGGACCTCGGCCTGCACCTGCTGTTTGTTCTTTTCTTTATTTCCTGTTCACCTCACTGAGGTGGTCGCACGCGCTCAGTTTAAATCTTCAACTTATAACTTGAAAAAAAGGTCAGGATCACTTGAGGCACTGCCGAGGTTTAGATGAATAATACATAAGAGGTGGTGAAGTTGATGCAGGATATCTTTATTCACGGGTAGTCTACGCGTTTCTGCGGCTGGATTGCCCCCTTCGTCAGGACTAGGACTCTGTTAGAAGTTGTGGCAGTTACAGGGAAAGTGCTACAGCAGACAGGACATACAACCTGAGAAAGGACACAACCTCTGAGCTGCCAACTTGAAATAAATCTGGCAGAGCAACTGGAGCAATGAATAAGCAGACATCTGGATCCATGTTGATGTACAGGGCAATTGCCAGCCTTGTTAGGAAGAGATTGTCATCTATATTATGATATCTGACTTTCATTGTTTTTACATTAAAGGGTTTCCCCGGGAAAGTTAAAAATGAAAATACTGAAAAAACATCTTATTATAATGAACTCCTGGATGCCTTTCATTATTTATAATGGCTGATTTTGTCCAGGGGACAATCAGTGGAGGAGTTAAAATGGACGCTGTCAGATTCCTGGGCATGCACAGCAGGACAGCCTGTGTGAGAATACAAAGCACAGAGCCCTATGCAAATTCAGGTCTCTGCCTGTATCAGCACTGTTGAGCTCTATATTATGTGCAGATGCCAGGTGAGATAAGTGTGTCTGTGTACTTCGGAGCTCTCCTCACCTCGTAGTTGCAGACTGAAGTGTAGGAATGAGAACCAGACACATGCTGCTGTGGGGGAGGAGTGTTATTAGACAACACTTCAGCTTGTGTGTTCGAGGTGAGGTAACTCCCGCTCTCTTCTGAGGCAGACAGATAATAGCTTATCTCAGCTGTCATTTACACATAATTTCATGCTTGACAATGCTCACAATAGGTGGAGAACCAGGATCCTGCTCTGTGCTCTGCTTTCTCATACAGGCCTCCCTGCAGTCTCATTAGGAGGACAGATTCTATGTCGAGGAATCTGACAGCGGCCATTTTAACTCTTCCACTGATTGTCCCCTAGACAAATATAATAATAATAATAATAATAATAATAATAATTAAAATCATTTAACAGTTTATTTATAATAACATGTTTTTCAGTATTTTCATTGTTTTCTTTCCTGAAGAACCCCTTTAATCAAAGTATAACCCTTTTAAGTATTAGCTGTACATTAATATAACTAATTTGTGAGAAAAACTCAAGAACTTAGTAACTTCATTAATTTAGGTGATAATGCTATTTACAATAATATTCACAATAGAATTTCTGTAAAATACCCCAAACTATTTTATTTTACTGTACAGGGTATTGAAAGAGGTTATCCTATGCCTCTTTAACCTGAGAGCAGCTAAGGAAGTACCAGGCAGGTGACAAACCTCAATAATATCCATATGCCTTAATAGATCATGCAAACATGGGTAGGTCTCATGGGACAACCCCTTTAAAGGAAGCTGCATTCTGTGTTCTGTCGCTATTATACAAACAACCACCTACCATATTTACCTGTACATGCTTTTCCATCACCAGTGTATGGCGGTATGCAGGTGCAAATGTAGGAGCCATTAGTATTAGTGCATGATGCATGTCTATCGCAGTCTGATCCAACTGCACATTCATCAACATCTTAAAATAAGGAATACAGTTAAAAGTTATATATTTCCATTCTGTGTAGAAAGAGTGACCACAATATATGAATGTAAGTAAATCACTGAGTCAAGGCCTAACTCCATTGTGTGACTATACACACTATGCAATTATTTATTATCACATCCTCTTATTATTTACTGTATCTTCTTGTACACTACTGCATTATTAGTATATTCTACATATTTCGCTGTCTAGGAGTCCTTTGACATCCAATCTGGAGGACCATCATTGGAGTACACGTGTACTGAGTAGGACTCAGGACTACCTCCCTATGCTACATATTCCACATACATAAGGAATTCTCTTTCTCTTAACAACCCTTTCGTCATAGTGGGTGGTCACCTGCTCCTTTTAGGAGTCAAACTAGAGTTCTAAAACAAGAAAGAGTTTGTTTGATTGTGTATTACTGTATGTTTGTGTTCCCTACTCTTCAACATACCATGTTTCATCTGAGTTTGTTTCCATCCACAGTTAATGGGGTATTTCAATTTCATGAAATTGATGACCTATCCTAAGGATAGTCCATCAATTTCACATCTGTTGAGATTCGTCTCTTAGCATTCCTGTTGATAGGCTGTTTGAAGGGGCTGCACCGCTAGTGCAAGAGCTGTGTTCTCTTCAATGTTTACCTTCAGGCCATCTATATTGTATAGGTGGTACAGTCTAATTACACCTATTCGTCCCACTCAAGTGAATGAGACAGAAAAGTGTAATTACACTGCGCCACCAAAGAAGATGGCGTGCAGGTAAACAATGAAGAGAACACAGCTCTCACTCAAGCGGTGCAGCACCTTCCAACAGCTGATCAGTGGGGGTGCCCAGAGTCAGACCCCCACCAATCTGATATTGATGACCTATAGGTCAAGTATAGGTCATCAATATCACAAAATTGGAATAACCCTTTAAATCAATCATTTGCACAAATGGTGCTTATGCTGAAAAATTAATGTAAATGCTTTAATACTGAATATACTGTCTGAAGCTACAGATAGTGGACCACATTTTACTTATACTGTCTAAAAGTAAGACAATGTAAACTTAGTCTTAAACTGCACCTAATTTAACAAAATGACTGATGCTGGATGATATCTGGCGAGTCTAAGTTGATACCACCTATTTGTTGGCTTAGGTTACTCCAAAACATGCGCCAATATGTTTATGTATTTTTTGGCACGCAGCATCACATTTAGACAATACCTTTTTTTCCCAAGAAGCAACGCTTTTTTGCTAAGCCATTCTCCCTTGTGACAAAATGTTTCTAAAACACATAAGAAATATGGTGTAAAGCATGTACACCAATTTTTGGGCAAAATTCTGGTACATGCTGATCAATAAACCTATCCTGTATATACAGTGAGTGTCTGTTTTAAGACCTATATATGAATTATATGGAACGTATACTTAATTTAATAAAATGGACTGTTTAAAATGTACATACCCAAACACATTGGTGAGGTACCATCCCAGCTTCCATTATCTGTACAAAACATCCTTGAATCTCCAAGCAGGTAATACCCAGTATTGCACTGGTATGTGACAGTGCTTCCAGCAAAAAAGTTTTCATCAGTATTAATACCATTTTTCAGATGAGGCGGCTTTCCACAGCTGATTCCTTAATAAAATTATGAATTTTGGAACAAAACACCAAAACTGACACATCATTAAAAATGAATTTCTACATATAATACTAGATATTAACTTTATTGCAGTGGAGAAGTTCAGCTAGGAGAGTAGACATTCAGGTTAACCAAATACATTTAGACATCAATACTTATGTAAATCCAAGGACATTATAAAGGTTTGAGCAGCAGATGGGTGCACATTCTAAAGCACGGGATACCAATTTAATGCAAAGTGGTTACTGCCTTAAAAGCAAATCTTATTTATAACCCATTATCAGCCATAAATTGCAAATTCTGGAACTGCATCCGTTTTGCACTAAAAGCACTTAAACAGGCCTTAAGGTTGAAGGCAATATTTTGAGCGAGTTCTAAATGATCACCTACTGCTCAGGATTTCAAATTTATTCTGTGATAATGTATACTAAGACTACAAGCCTCCCCTGACATTAAGAGCTTTATGGTCATTATCTAGTGTTAACCTCATAATTTCCAAGATTTAGTGAGCTCCACTTCCCCCATCACTTCAGCAGGTATGAATATTAGCCTCAAAATCATGTTGCTTCATGTCCTGAAATGTCTAGAAGAATACTAACTTTCACAGCGTGGAAGAGGATGGTTCCAATCTCCTAGGTTAAGACACCACTGTTCTGAACTGCCCACAATCTGATAGCCAGGGTCACAGTACAAGCTGATCTTGGAACCTGGTTTTAAATCACTGTCGGATGCATGCAAATGAGGTGACAATCCTTCCAAGACTGGACAATCTACAAGAAAATCAAATATGTCAATTATTTCTATATAGTTTGAATTGTTTAAAAATGTAATACAGTCTGATAAAATAGTGTTCTTGTTTTAATTCTGGTTTGTAACTTTCAACATAAATTGATAGTAAGCAACACGTTATCACTTACTAATAGTCATTGTTTACATGTTATGCCCCATTTTCCATCATGTCATGTGACATTTTCCACTCCATTGGTTCCCTATCCCAATGGCATCATTTGGTTTGGCAAGGCTTGCAAGGCTCTGCTCTGTCAACACACCATCATCGATGACATTGCCTCTGAGGTTGATGTTCTGCTCATTCTACTAGGGCCTGTCTAAAGACATGGTGTGAGCATTGATACTGTGCATTAGGGAGGGATTTTTCAGCAGGGCTTTAAGCAGGCTTGGATCAAGCTGGGAGAGGAAGGAGAGGCAGAGACCTGTTTCTACAGACACACCCTGTGAGTCTTGCGCTGGGATGTAAACACAGAGCATGGGTCAAAGATCACAATTATTCTGGTGTCAAAATGCACCCAGAACTTCATCATCTCACTTATATAATTTATTATGGTTGAATGCTGGTGTTATTTATTTTTTTGGCAACCAGAAAACCCCGTTAATGTTCACATATCTTTTTTATACCAGTGTAGAGGTCAGCAGGAGTCTAGCTCATGATGGACATTAAGTATAATGCATTGTTGTTCTATCTAAATAAGACTAAACATAGTGCTAGCCTTATGACGCATGACATGCCATGTGAACCCTGGCATTTAGTTAGCAACAGAGAAAGTGGCAAAGATTTCTAATGGGTGATGACATGGGCAGATCACACTATAGATCCTAACTAGCCAGGGGATGCAGTACACATTTAGGAGATATATAGTACCATTTTACCTTGAAGAGATAAGAGTTTACTGCACTGGTATAGGGAAAGCATATGAGCTATATTTAGACTATTTCATTAATTAAATGTCAAAAAATCAATTTACCTCAATAAAATCACAATAGATAATTCATGAAGTGAATAAACCACAATACCCGGTTATCATTTTGTTATAAAAAAATTTCCTTTCACCCATATGAGTGATCTGCTAATGACATCTCAAAACTAAAAAATACTTGTCTACACATCCGAATAATAATAATCATGCAAAATAAACATTAAAGAGATAAGTTACGTTGTATGAATAACTCCTATTCTGGCCAACTTGAGCCATTCTTGTATTACAATGATGGCCATTTATCTTATATTTCCCCAGTAAAATTGGCGGCTTGAAGGGAGAGCAGGAGTCACATTCTGAATGAGGCTGCCTCTGATGAGAAAACCCATTTAAGTAAAACAATGATTTTACTTTTTACCTTTTTATGGTTAAAAAAAGTGTGCCTAGTTAAGCAGCTAATCCTGAACAGTGGAACTACATAGGCTGAAAGTGAAATCCACCTACAAGTTATCAGTGAAGCTCCAAATCAAATATATTCCATCTTTACAAATACTTTACAAAAAATCACATAAAGGATACATAAAAGATATTATGCCCCCACAGATCTGATATTGATGACTTGGTAGATAGTTCTTCAATATCTAAAAGGTGGAAAACTCTAGGACCCCACAGAAAAATCTGCAATGCAGAAGGACATTTGGCACCAGGGCCCAGAGGCGACTGAAACCTCTGCACCTTCTTTCTCTACAGTATGTCCTTTGGTGGTCTTATGTTGTGTTATAAAAATGTATCCTAAGAAGGTTGCGTTTGCTTTGGATAAAAAAAAAACTAGCTTATTATTAGAACATTGCATTTTGGATGTATATACCATTTGTTTGTCTTTTTAAGGAATAATGTAGTCTGTACTGATCAAATTTCAGAGTTAAATATCACCAATGAAGTGGAATCTACCATATGCTTCAGTATACAAGAAAAAAACAAAACAGAAACAGAGAATCATACCTGAACAGAATATGCTCTTGTTGTCTACTTTAACTTTTCCAACCACACCTGCCAGGAAGTCAGCCCAAGCTAACACATTTCCCTTTTGAAGATGATGTGGACATGAAGTAGCCAATAATTTCACCTTTAAAATATATACTTTTACTATTAGATATTGTGCAGTATAATTATTAAAATTGAAGTCATGCCTGAGCCACAAGCCATCCGAAACGTACCTGTTCAGGTAAAAGTGGATAATCCCATATATTAAGCTGACTGATTGATCCAACAAAAGATTCTGCAGGGTTGAAACCTTCCCCCCTCTGGTCTTGTTCTTGTGCAAGGACTAAAGCACCACCTCCTGGAATGCCAGAATGAATCAATGTATGCTCAACAACACATACACTTTAGCTTTCTTCATTGGTTTTTGCAACATTTAGAATTATTATTACACGTTTTATAGCTTTGATAAAATACAAATTGCTTCATCAATCACCAAGTGAGCTTAGTTATGTCTCGAGAGCTCTTTGTAGAGCTGATTCGTGAGAAATGTTATTGCAGCTGTCAAGCTGTGCAATCATTTTAATGGGTTAAATTAAGAAAACATTAGTATTGCCCATTTTCTAAATAGATTTTGTAGTAATAAATTGGAGAACTTGCTCTTATAATTGGATAACCAATACAAAGGGTAATATTTATTAGAAAATTTAGAACTGCTCAGAAAAAGTTAGGAAAGATTTATGAAACTGGTATAAAGTAGAACTGGCTTAGTTGCTCATAGCAAAAAAACAGATTCCACCTTTTATTTTCCAAAGAAGTTGTGAAAAATAAAAGGTGGAATCTGGTTGGTCGTGATGGGCAACTAAGCCAATTCTACCTTACACCTGTACATTCTAATTTTAAATTCCATTGCTTATGTAGATACATATAGCAGTATTAAGTTCTTAGTTCAATTCATATTTATTTTCTGCCAGTATGTTGTATGTTGGGCATAAGAAGTGGCTTTGGGGCTTTACTGGGGCTCCATTCCAGAATGGCTACCTTAAGCATCAAGTACGAAAAATGAATTACTTGTGATTATTTTTATCTCTTTAGGCAGAGGGATAATGCACACAGAGATGCCAGAGTACAAGAATATGGCACACAGTAGTGTCACAGTATTGGGATAACCAGCACAGATATCTCAGAGCAAAACTTAATAATCAATCAATACAATGATTTCACAATACAGGGCTTATCTTCTCAGTGACATTGCAGCACAGGAATAATAGCAAAAGTTATGTCACAGTACAGAGATAATATACACTATGGTATCATAGCTCAGGAATAACACAATCAAAATAAATCTACCATATGGATAGTGCAATTATGTCATATTACAGGAATATAAAATACAGTAATGTTCCGTAAAAAGGATGATGTAAACATCAGAGGTAACTAAGGGACTCCATAGTAATACTTAGGATGGGACCATGTTCACTTTTCCACACCACCTTTCATTATCACTACCTGCACCTTATATTTGAGTGGAAATGGGCCCTCATAGTTGTATTGACACTACACCTGTGGATCTGCTATTTATGAAAGTCTGTAACCCACCAGGTATGTGTTTTCCCACTGATAAGCCTTTTCCATGGTCTGAGAGTTTTCCATCAATATAGACTTTCCAAGACCCATCAGTACTTGTCCAAGTAACAGCAATATGGTGCCATTTACCATCATTTACGGAAGGGCAATCGGTTATTCTCCCATTGCCATTAACATAAAGCACCCATCTGTAGAATAAAACAGGTTATTCAGTGAGAACAGCATTAGTAGCCTACAATTTAGTTACAGTATACAGTCTCAGATGAGTCGAAAGTCAACTTCTAACAGTAGACTTGGAGAGATGGAGCATGTGTGTCCACCTCAGCAAGGTGGACAAAGAAATTAGGAATAGAACAAACAGAAGGTGGGTCTATACCGATATACTTTCTTGAATACTACATTTTCACTATACAAATTTTTTTTATTATATGCAATTATTCAGATCAAGCTAGTTTGAAAATGTAGAATATTTTTTGTAGGATAACTCCTTTGATCTTGTGCAGTATCTACCACCCTTGGATTGTGTTAAAGGGATTCTGTCACCTCCTTTTACGATTTTAGGCTGGCACCATCGCTATGTTGACTAAAGTAGCTTATTTCCAGAACTCTTCTTTTTACTTTATTTCGTTTAGTAGTTTTGATGTAAAAGTGCCCAGTGACGCCCCCCTGCAGTGCCCAAGAACACCTCCTGATAATCAAAACACCTCCCACAGCCCGGCAAACGGTTCCGCCCCCTCACCACGTCATAGTCTACCTTATAGATATGCCCCGTCCTCCTTCCTGTCTGTGGCCAGAAAACTCGCGCAGGCCCAGTACCGCCTGCGGCCTGCGCCTGCGCGATCATCAACCTCCTGAGGGCAACAGCCTCAAAAGTCTCACTGGACATGCGCCGAGCCCAGTGATGTGACCTGAGCGCTGTTGCCCTCAGGACGTTGATGATCGCGCAGGCCGCAGGAGGTACTGCGCCTGCGCGAGTTTTCTAGCTGCAGACAGGAAGGAGGACGGGGCATATCTATAAGGTAGATTATGACGTGTGGAGGGGGCGGAACCGTTTGCCGGGCTGTGGGAGGTGTTTTTACTATCAGGAGGCTGTCTTGGGCACTGCAGGGGGGCGTCACTGGGCACCGGAGAGTGAGAAAAACGCCCCTCTGGGCTCCTAGGACCCTAATTAGCATAACATAAAAATCGCTTTTACATCAAAACTACTAAACGAAATAAAGTAAAAAGAAGAGTCCTGGAAATAAGCTACTTTAGTCAACATAACGATGGTGCCAGCTTAAAATCGTAAAAGGAGGTGACAGAATCCCTTTAATATTTTCTTTTAAGTAGTGAACTAAGCTGTGCAACTAGTTTCCCATGTTACACAATGTTTAATTAAACATTAAAAAAATTAGGTTTTAAAGGCAGCCCGTCAATAGTTTTGACCCTGCAAAACTGCTGACAGTACTACCTGGGGGCCTTGGAGGCCTGTGGAAACATACCTATGTTGATGGTTTTAGTATAAACAGGACTAAGAAAGAGAAATATTTTAATCCAGCATGCTCCAGTCCTGCAGTTACCCCGAAGGTGGTCCTAACCGCTGAAAGACTGTCAGATCACTGCTTCCCAATCGATGCCCTTTGTTGAGTCAGGGCAACTGCAGGTGATACTAACAGCAGGGGGAGGAGGACACTCACTGCAAAGATGCACTTCAGCATTAGGGATCACCCCAAAAGCACTTATTGGAGCAGTGCACACCAGATTAAGGTCCAGTATCTCTTTCTAAGTCCTACTGACCTTACAACCATCCCTATTACCTATATACATAAAGCATCTAGTGCAGTCAGCAGTTTTGCATGGTCATTTAAGTGATTTGTAGATATATTTGGGTTGGATTCCTGTATCATATTACCTTTAACAGTAAAACCCATTAAAAAACACACACAAAGCCCTTTTTTTTGTCCTGGCTGAGTTTCTATGAGGAGGTAAGTTCTAGACTTGACAGCGGCGAATCAATGGATATCCTATATATCTTGACACTGTACCGCATAAAAGGTTAGAATATAAAATGAGAATGCTCGGACTGGGAGAAAATGTCTGTATGTGGGTAAGTAACTGGCTCAATGATAGAAAACAGAGGGTGGTTATTAACGGTACACACTCAGATTGGTCACTGTCACTAGTGGGGTACTTTAGGGGTCAGTATTGGGCCCTATCCTCTTCAATATATTTAATAATGATCTTGTAGAAGGCTTGCATAGTAAAATATAAATTTTCGCAGATGACACTAAACCGTGTAAAGTAATTAACACTGAAGAGGACAGTATACTACTACAGAGGGATCTGGATAGATTGCAGGCTTGGGCAGATAAGTGGCAGATGAGGTTTAACACTGACAAATGTAAGGTTATGCACATAGGAAGGAATAATGCAAGTCACCCGTACATACTAAATGGTAAAACACTCGGTAACACTGACATGGAAAAGGATCTAGGAATTTTAATAAACAGCAAACTAAGCTGCAAAAACCAGTGTCAGGCAGCTGCTGCCAAGGCCAATAAGATAATGGGTTGCATCAAAAGGGGCATAGATGCCCGTGATAAGAACATAGTCATACCACTTTACAAATCATTAGTCAGACCACACATGGAGTACTGTGTACAGTTCTGGGCTCCAGTGAACAAGGCAGACATAGCAGAGCTGGAGAGGGTCCAGAGGAGGGCAACTAAAGTTATAATTGGAATGGGGCAACTACAGTACCCTGAAAGATTATCAACATTAGGGTTATTCACTTTAGAAAAAAGACGACTGAGGGCAGATCTAATTACTATGTATAAATATATCAGGGGTCAGTACAGAGATCTATCCCATCATCTATTTATCCCCAGGACTGTGACTGTGACGAGGGGACATCCTCTGCGTCTGGAGGAAAGAAGGTTTGTACACAAACATAGAAAAGGGTTCTTTACGGTAAGAGCAGTGAGACTATGGAACTCTCTGCCTGAGGAGGTGGTGATGGTGAGTACAATAAAGGAATTCAAGAGGGGCCTGGATGTGTTTCTGGAGCGTAATAATATTACAGGCTATAGCTACTAGAGAGGGGTCGTTGATCCAGGGAGTTACTCTGATTGCCTGATTGGAGTAGGGAAGGAATTTTTTATTCCCCTAAAGTGGGGAAAATTGGCTTCTACCTCACAGTTTTTTTTTTGCCTTCCTCTGGATCAACTTGCAGGATAACAGGCCAAACTGGATGGACAGATGTCTTTTTTCGGCCTTATGTACTATGTTACTATGTTACTATATAATAGCATAGTAGGCCATTCTGTCATATGTAGTAACAAATACTTGCCCAGTGGATGCCAAAAGGATGTTCGTTTTCTTTCTGTAGAGGCATCTTAGGACTCATTCAGTGTATGCACTGGGAGTATTCTCCAGCACATGGACTGAATGTACACACTGGAAATTGGGCGAATATAGTTTAATTATATAGCTGATAAGGTTGAAAAAAGACACAGGTCCATCAAGTGAAACTTACAATCCTACAATGTTAACAGGCAATAACGTGTCACCCTCTATGGGGCACACACAATTGGTGCACCAGACATATCATCATCCACCGGTATTTATTCTTTTCATCAGATCTGTGTTTGCAACTTATTCACTAAGTATGGAAATAACATGTGTTAAACAAATAAGAGAGAATAATTAAACTATTCGATTTTCTAAAAATGTTGTTCACTACAAAACAGTTAAATGACAGCTTCACAAACTACATTTAGAGAAAAACCATTGCCATACAATTTATTACAGACTTGTGTTGAGGATAAGAAAAGCTGTATTATTGTGTTTTAGATAAGTATGGAAAAGAGCATTGGGTGACAGATTGCACAGAATAGAGGAACACAAGTATATGCTGTTGTAAAGTTCAACATGTTCTAGTTACCCGTTATAGTCTGTGAGAAGGAATGCGTTGTCAATGCCATTATCAATGGCATATGATATTGGTGTCCCATAATTGGTCACATCGGAGGATTTCATCCAGAAGGCACAGGTGACTGCATTCAGTGTCGGTAAAACACTATCAAGCATGACATAGCTATATATAGCAGAGACCCCAAACTCCAGGTTAAATCCAGAGGACTGTTCTGCACGAAACAGAAACATCTTCACATTTCCATTACAATGGCATAAATAACACACAGTTACACACAATTACATAACCTCTTCCATAAAAGTAAAGAAGTAAAATATAATTACCATGTTGAGCTGAGAACATGCAGTAGACCTGAGAGAACATGCTCACAGCAGATCCCAAATTATCAGCAACTAGACCCCCACTGATACTAAGAATGAAGGGCCTCAGGGCTGCTTTGGTGCTACGGACACATCACAGTTTTTCACAACTCAGCAGCTTTCAAGGAAATGGGGTCTGCTGTAGTTCTCTGCCCATCCATTGGTTGGGAGCACCAAACATCACTAAAGCAACCTTTAGGGCCTTCATTGTTATGTTAGTAAGGGTCCTGCCAGATCAACCCCATAATCAGACAAAGATTACACATCCCAGTGATATGTCATTACTCTCCATGATGGGAATACTCCTGTAACAGTATTGTGTCAATGTGGATTTAGAGCTGATAGAAATTATGCAAAATGATGGAATCTGGTGCCTAAAATAATTATTTTATTTGCCCTTAATGACTGTCTTGTACAAAACCTGGAACTACTTATTGTTATATGGCAGGTTTCTTACTTACTCTCCAGGAACTACCTTTGCCCAGATTTACTAACTCTAAGACCTGCACCAGATTTATCACAGTGGCTCAGGCTGGATGATAGGTGTGGTGCAGGGATGGGTAGACACTTCTCTCTGACGCTATACTAATTCATGTTTGGCTTACTTTGAGTCAGAATTATGGTGCAATTTTGGCACAGAATGTCCATTTTAGGCTAAACCCTCAAGTCAAAAAAAAAGTGTAGAAACCTGAGTTGTGCAAAATGATGACACTTTATAGACAGATTCTAGGCACAGACATATTAGTAAATCTGGACCCTTGTTCCTTCTAGGCCACCTCTAAAAGCACTAGCATGGTTAAAGCAACTCTCCATTGTAAAAACCAAGCCAAAGACCAATCCAGATCTCACACTATTGGACTGTCTGGAATAGGCGCAGTGCTACAAGCAAGATACAAAGGCATGAGGAAATAATCCCCTTTCCTTGCTGCTCTGGTAACATGTGTTCAGGGATACGCTTTACAGCAGTCACATGGATGAAATCGAAATCAATAGGTGACATTGACATACATGGGAGAGTGTGCTACCCATGCTTTGTGACCTATATAGAGTTCACCTTTTGTCAATGGTGTCATCCTATAAAAGAGACGTTACCTAATTGTATTCCTATCTGTGATGATAATGAGATGACTATTGGAAAGAAGTCTTGACACATATTATATCAGGCTTAGTAACCACAGTGAAAACCCAAAAATTTCAGGATTAATTGAAATAAGAAGAGTAAACTTGGAAAATGAGGGGAAAAAACCTCACCAAGCTTGATTTAGATTTTAACAATAGGTCATTTTCTGACCATATATTCCCTTTAGTGGTTTTAGGGTAGCTATGTATTTTAAGCTACTACTAGCAGCTAGGAATAGTGGCCATCTAAAGAGTCATGCATCTGCAGTAAATGAATCTAGGCTGTCGATGGCAGCAGAAGCTCCAGATATAATCTTCTACCGTCTCAATCACATTCTGCATAGTAGCTCCAAATGAAGGATGCAGAGCCAAAGAGCTTCACAGATCAATGTGACGTGTCATAACAAGAAAAGCTTTATACTTTAAAATAACAGTAAAAAGGAAACAAAAATAATAATAATAATTAGGAGCCATGAGCTAAAATGAATTATATGTCAGGGGCACAAATAAATCTAGAAACTCAGCATCTACATACATTGCTTCTCGTAAACTAATCATTTCCCCTAGGACCTTCTTTTTCCACTGCTTTAAATCACTTAGCCATCTGGGCCCATTAGCAAAAATGAACAAAATGTATAAAAATGTGCAATCATACAGTAGCAACAACCACGACTATGAATTATCAATGTGACTTGACATGATTAACAATTTTATAATTCACACCAACTGCAACACCTTCTGACCAGCCAGATCATCCAGATGCTGGAGAGCAATTGTCAAACCAGCTGGTGGTGAGTAAAACCTGAAAATATAAAGTTACTGTAAGTCACTAATGTTGTATGCTGCTAGTGAAATGTATGCTAGTATGATTCTCTATAGTTTTTCCTATTATAATATCAGAAAGTAACCCACTGTTCAAATGCAAATTAGATTGTGGCTCCATTAGTAAAAAAAGCAGATGTGCCAGATTTATCACAGTGGCTGGTGCTGATGATACATCTGTTGCATCATTGGGCTGTCTAGTTTAAGTTTATAATACCTATTTGATTGCGTTCTTTACTCTAGAATTTTGTGCCACAATTTAGGGGTGTTTTTGGTACACATTTTGGCATATTTAACCCCTTGAAGACCAAGCTAGTTTTTACCTTCAGGACCAGGCCATTTTTAGCAAATCTGACATGTGTCACTTTATGTGGTAAATTTGGCAATAACTTTAAAATGCTTTCACTTATCCAGGCCATTCTGAAATAGTTTTCTCGTCACATATTATACTTCATGACAGTGGTAAAATTGAGTCAAAAAATTTCATTTTTAATTATAAAAAAATACAAAATTTACCCAAACTTTTGAAAAATTTCCAAATTTCTATTTCTCTACTTTTATAATAGACAGTAATACCTCCAAAAATAGTTATTACTTTTCATTCCCCATATGTCTACTTCATGTTTTAATCATTTTGTGAATGCCATTTTATATTTTGGGGACGTTAGAAGGCTAAGAAGTTTAGAAGAAAAACCCACTTTTTAAGGACCAATTCAGGTTTGAAGTCACTTTGTGTGGCTTACATAATAGAAACCACCAAAAAATGACCCAATTTTAGAAGCTACACCCTTCAAGGTATTTAAAACTAATTTTACAAACTTTGTTAACCCTTTAGGTGTTCCACAAAAATTAATGGAAAATTGAGATGAAATTTCAGAATTTCACTTTTTTGGGCAGATTTTCCATTTTAATCCATTTTTTTCCCAGTAACAAAGCAAGGGTTAACAACCAAACAAAACTCAATATTTATTAACCTCAATCAGTAGATTACAGAAACACCCCATTTGTGATAGTTAAAACTGTGTAGGAGCACACAGCAGGGCGCAGAAGGATAGGAATGCCATATGGTTTTTGGAGGGCCATGTCACATTTGAAGACCCCCTGATGCACCCCTAGAGTAGAAACTCCAAAAAATGACCCCATTTTGGAAACTACAGGATAAGGTGGCAGTTTTGTTAGTACTATTTTAAGGTACATATAATTTTTGGTTGCTCTATATTACATATTTTGTGAGGAAAAATAGTTGTTTTGGAACCATTTTTATTTTTTATTATTTACAATGTTTATCTGACAGGTTAGCTCATGTGGCATTTTTATAGAGCAGGTTATTACGGACGCAACAATACCAAATATGACAACTTTTTTGGGTTGTTTGTTTCTGTTTTACATAATAAAGTATTTAAAAAAAAAGATTTTTTAGTGTCTCCATATTCTGAAAGCCATAGTTGTTTTTTTTTGGGGGTGACTGTCTTATGTAGGGTCTCATTTTTTGTGGGATGAGATAACGGTTTTATTGGTGCAATTTTGGAGTGTGTATGACTTTTTGATCGTTTAGTATTATACTTTTTGTGATGTAAGGTGACAAAAAATTTCTTTTTTGACACCATTTTATTTTTATTTTTTTGCAGTGTTCACCTGATGGGTTAGGTCATGTGATTTTTTTTATACAGCAGGTGATTTCGGATGCGGTGATAAGTAATATGTATACTTTTTTTATTTATTAAAGTTTTGCACAATAACAACATTTTTTAAACAAAGAAAATAATGTTTTAGTGTCTCCATATTCTGAGAGATACAGTTTTGTTTATTTTTTGGGCGATTGTCTTAGGTAGGGTCTCATTTTTTGCGGGATGAGATGACGGTTTGATTGGTATGATTGGGGTGCGTATGATTTTTTTGATCGTTTGGTATTACACTTTTTGTGATGTAAGGTGACAAAAAATAGCTTTTTTTACACTATTTATTTTTCACTTGAGTGGTTAAATCATGTGATATATTAATAGAGCAGGTTGTTACAGACGTGGCAATACCTAATATGTCTACTTTTTTTATTTATTAAAGTTTTATACAGTAATATTTTTGAAACAAAAAAGAGCCATAATTTTTTTCTATTGTGGGGGCATACGCCTTTTTGATCGCTAGGTGTTGCACTTTTAGTGATGTAAGGTGACCCAAAAAAAAAATTTTTGCACAGTTTTTAGTTTACTTTTTTTTACAGTGTTTATCTATTTTTTACAATTTTTTTTACTTTATTTTGGAAAAAGGATGTTTTTTTTTTACTTGAAACTAAAAAATTTTTATTATAAAAAACTATTTTTTTTTCAATTTATTTAGCTTTTTATATTTTCCCACTGTGGGACTTCATCTGTTCAGGGTTTGATCCCTGTTTCAATTCAGTACAATACATTCTGTATTGTACTGAATCGAACTGTCAGTGTCTCACACAGTGAGACGCTGACAGTTGCCTAGGAGACCCAGCTCTGGGGCTGGATCTCCTGGGCTTCCCTAGGCTGGCAGCTCCAATGCCTGTGTAAGGCATCAGGGCTGCCATGGCAATCATTGATCCCCTGCCAGCGCAGCGCAGGGAGTTGATGAAGTCAGAGGGAGCCCCCTCCCTCTGTATACCCCACATGTGCCGCTGTCAGCGCTGACTGCCGCATGTGAAAGGGTTAATCCGCCGGCATCACCGTACACACCGATGCCGGCGGATGCAGCAGGGGCCTGGCTATCAGTAAAAGCTGGGCCCGTGCTGCGGATCGGGCGGGTGCAGCTCCTGCACCTGCCCGATCCCATCACGTACATGCACATGAGGATGCGGCAAGGAGCCACATTTGCTCACGTACATGTACGTGATAATGCGGGAAGGAGTTAAAGAATTGTTCGCTTTTTACTATTGATCCTCAGGATATGTCATCAATATCAGATCAGCGGGGGTCCAACACCAGGCATCCCTGCTGATCAGCTGCATGAAGAGAAGGCAGCGATGCCTTTTACGGGTTTGTTTACCTGTAATTTACCTGCATTGTAATTACAAGTAATGTATGGTGTTCCCATTCACTTCTATTGGATGCCTTTGTCCTGACAGGAGTTGTCCAATAGAAATAAATG
The DNA here is from genome assembly GCF_905171765.1 of Bufo bufo. Classification (NCBI taxonomy): domain Eukaryota; kingdom Metazoa; phylum Chordata; class Amphibia; order Anura; family Bufonidae; genus Bufo; species Bufo bufo. The sequence goes on along the minus strand of NC_053390.1, from coordinate 403,845,977 downwards.
GGAACTCTATACTGTGGATAGGTCATCAATAGTAAAGAGTGGACAACCCGTTTAAGTCACTCTCCTTTCTGAGAGACATTGCCCCTTTATTACTAAGCCACACCCCTTTTATCCAGGCAAGTAAAAAAAAGTATATAAAACAATAAATGTGATGCAAAGCATGTACGCCAGTTTTTTGGTGCAGATTGCAACAGAATTCTGACTCATTTTGCTTACATTTTGCTTACACCTCCATAGTTTTTGTGTAGACTAACCCTAAATACAGTATGTTATCTTCAATAATAGAAATATTGGTGGGATGGGGTGGCTCTACCAATAAGCAGGATGGGGTGGTGCTCAATATCTAAGTGTTAACTCCAACACACCAAGGGTAATAAATAAATAATAATCAATGATATGGCACTCATATATCTGGAGAGGAATCTGGACTCTGTAACACCACTGTCCCTGCCTACGCTGGAGAATATCTAAATTTTTACCTCCTTACCATTTGCTGAGTGGGAAATTGATCCGTCCCATACATGAACAAGTGCTCGCTATAGAACTGCCTGGAGTGAGATTGATCCACCCCTATTCTGACTGGAACAAGCCAGGACCCGAGCACGAGGGACGCCGAAGTAGCGGAGATCAGAGGAGAAAGCCGCACTTCGATTTGGAGGTGAGGGAATAGTATAGCTCGAAACAGGTGGGACGCCACCTAGAGCTGAATTCCCAAACAACTTAAATTGCAATTAACTTGTGGACTATACTGCACAGAGTTACGATAATGATACAGTGACATTATTAAGCGCTGATACGTATGGTGCAGATATATCCAGCACCTACCACTCACATTAAATATCCGAACTGAGACTAGCTGATCTTCTGATAAAGATATAGCAGTATATGGCGATTATATTAATCGAATTACCCGGTCCTGATTGTGGTGGATATTGTCTATGCTGCTAAGCCTATGTGATCAATTAGTGTTCTTATGCCTCAAGTGATATTAACTACAATCCGTCATTTTAGTGATATTTTTATTTACTAGTACATGGTTATTAATTTATGTATTTTTTATGTGTCGTTTTTAACCAATAGTGTGATTTATGAAATATTGAATTTATTTATCCAATTAAAATCAAATGTTTAAGCAGTTCTCCATATTATTGATTATTATTTATTTATCTTCAATAATACATTGGGTAATACCTGTTTCACACCTGCTTCCCGAATATCCTGGCACACATTTACAAGTGTAAGAATTGATGCCATCTGTACATTTAGCCTGGTTAAGACATGGATTGGATTCACATTCATTAACATTGACTTCGCAGAGCTTTCCAATAAAGCCATCCTTACATGTACACCTAGAGAAAAGTATAAAAACACAGCATTTTTAGAAAAATATACATTACGTATATCCTCATGCAAAAGTTAACAGACTTTGAATGCTGAAAAAAGGGACATAAATAATTTACTAATTAGGAGGAAATTATTTGCCCTATGACCATTATTCATGCACACTCTGGTAGCACACACAGTTTTTATGTGATATTTTTTTTTGTCCTACACAGTAATTACAGGTGAAACACATAGCACTTACTAATGCATACCGGCATGTGGATACTTCCTGCTGAGTAATTGATTTACAAAAAATTATTAGTGCTGATTATTATGTCCATTCTGATTAGGTTCAGGTATATGGGTGAAGATAAAGACACAGTGAAATCAGACCAACATTTGGATAAGTACATAGGTAGTGTTCAAAAATTAACATAAACCATGATGTTTTTAAATGTGACCTAACCATTCGATCAATTCTAACCCATAAAATAAATAATAGTCTCATAGTTACTGGTTTCATGTCTATACTGCTCATAATTTCTCTATTCCATGCTATTCTGTGTCTCTGCACATAAAAGAGACAGTTCTAGAGGAGCATAATCTCCTCTACATTCTACGTGCAGTGTATGGGAGACATTGTAGCAGCTAATCTCTGCCTACTAGCTCAAGGAAAACTGACAGTTAGAGCTGGAACCTTCATAAAGGTAAACTGCTAAAATTGTAGGATCCAAATCTTGTAATGGCCAGCTATGGTATCATTAGCTATACGCACACATATGACATCTAATACTGAAAAGTAATCTGAAAGAATAGGTGCACTTTAAACTTTCATTGTATAACTCTAGCTCTGTTCAAACCACCATCATGTTTACCACTCTTAATTAGTATAACAGATACATATTCAAATAGATCCCAACTTAATGGTATTAGTCAGGTTTCTCTAAGGGCACCAGAATAGTTGTGCACACTCAAGTTCAGTATTTGTGCTCTGTAAAGAACCATAATCCAAATAGAACAGAAAAACACACCCATGTGTACTGCGCTGAACTAAAGTTCAAACTCAACTTACAAAATTACATATGCAAAATGAATACATTCACTGTACAAGCATTGTACAAAATTAGAGCTATGAATCTATATTTTATATCATATGTAATTCAGCCCTAAATAAAGCCAATCTGTTAGGATCATCCAGAAGTCATGTGTGAGCATTTCTAGGCTCCTACATAATGATCCTTTATGGCTCTATTATGGATGAAAAAATGAAATGTCTCGCTGCCACAAATTTTATAGTACTGTTTATATGTGCCCTTTCTACAATGTACTTTTCACACATCATTGTCCATTATCCTGTGCCTTTATTATAGTTAAATACGAGAGTGATTTCCTTTCCTATGGACAATCAAATATTCTTCAGCAAACATATTGTGAAGTTTTATCACCTGAAGCTGTTAATTCCATCAGTACAAGAGGCTCCATTCTTGCAGGGTCCACTTTGACAATCATCAATATTTTGTTCACATTGTTTGCCGGTATATCCGGGGGGGCACACACATTGAAAATCTCCCTTCAGATCCTTACATTCACCGTTGTTTACACAAGGCTTTGACAGGCATTCATCTATTTCTATTTCACAATTTGTACCTGGAAAAAAATAAAAAAGATTGAACGGATTTACACACAATTAGTGAAGGGTGTCAGTGGCCCCCACCACTATATACACATTTGTGGTCTAAAAAAGTAGCTAATTACACTGCATGCCATATTTGTGACATAATTTGCTACATCTTGTGCTTCTTGACACTTTCCTAAAGTGACGATAAAAGTAGTGGCCCACTCTATTTACTAAGGCCTCTTTCACACTTGCGTTGTCCGGATCCGGCGTGTACTCCACTTGCCGGAATTACACTCCGGATCCGGAAAAACGCAAGTGTACTGAAAGCATTTGAAGACGGAACCGTCTTCCAAATGCGTTCAGTGTTACTATGGCACCCAGGACGCTATTAAAGTCCTGGTTGCCATAGTAGTAGTGGGGAGCGGGGGAGCGGTATACTTACAGTCCGTGCGGCTCCCCGGGCGCTCCAGAATGACGTCAGAGCGCCCCATGCGCATGGATGACGTGATCCATGTGATCACATGATCCATGCGCTTGGGGCGCCCTGACGTCACTCTGGAGCGCCCGGGGAGCCGCACGGACGGTAAGTACACTGCTCCCCGCTCCCCACTACACTTTACCATGGCTGCCAGGACTTTAGCGTCCCGGCAGCCATGGTAACCACTCTGAAAAAGCTAAATGTCGGATGCGGCAATGCGCCGAAACAACGTTTAGCTTAAGGCCGGATCCGGATCAATGCCTTTCAATGGGCATTAATTCCGGATCCGGCCTTGCGGCAAGTGTTCCGGATTTTTGGCCGGAGCAAAAAGCGCAGCATGCTGCGGTATTTTCTCCGGCCAAAAAACGTTCCGTTCCGGAACTGAAGACATCCTGATGCATCCTGAACGGATTTCTCTCCATTCAGAATGCATTAGGATAATCCTGATCAGGATTCTTCCGGCATAGAGCCCCGACGACGGAACTCTATGCCGGAACACAACAACGCAGGTGTGAAAGAGCCCTAACTTATGCCAGAAATTGGCATAAGTTATAGCTGACGTCTAGAACAGCCCCTAGCTGATGTAGATTTCAGTTTCTGGTGCACGGACCACCAGAGATCTGGCATCTGCCTCTAAGTTAAATTAGGTGCATTTCATTCTGGTGCACAGGGATCAAGACTGGTGTTTGGGAATGGCAGTCTTGATAAATGTCCCTCAGTATCTATCACAGATGCAGCGAGGCTGAATGTGCCATGTGCCAGCAGCGGGTGCTGTACCGTCTGTGGATTAAAGTCATTCTATAATTGTCCAAGATAAAGCTTTCCCCAATAGCTGAAATTTATAATAGGCAAATAGAATTTGCTTCCATATTGACACAGTGAATTTGCTTCCATATTGACACAATGTTACCTGGATGTGTCATCTAATCGCTGTCAGTTGTAACATGATGTAGCAGCGACTGTACAACACAGCAATATATTGTTGTGATACAAAGTCACTGAAACCTGGCTAGTATATAGGCCTGATCGGATAGCAAGAGAATTTATGTACTTACATTTTTTTTAAATTTCTAGATTTCTGACATACAGTACAGACCAAAAGTTTGGACACACCTTCTCATTCAAAGAGTTTTCTTTATTTTCATGACTATGAAGGCATCAAAACTATGAATTAACACATGTGGAATTGTATACATAACAAACAAGTGTGAAACAACTGAAAATATGTCATATTCTAGGTTCTTCAAAGTAGCTACCTTTTGCTTTGATTACTGCTTTGCACACTCTTGGCATTCTCTTGATGAGCTTCAAGAGGTAGTCCCCTGAAATGGTCTTTCAACAGTCTTGAAGGAGTTCCCAGAGATGCTTAGCACTTGTTGGCCCTTTTGCCTTCACTCTGCGGTCCAGCTCACCCCAAACCATCTCGATTGGTTTCAGGTCCGGTGACTGTGGAGGCCAGGTCATCTGGCGCAGCACCCCATCACTCTCCTTCATGGTCAAATAGCCCTTACTTTCAAAGTTTTCCCAATTTTTCGGCTGACTGACTGACCTTCATTTCTTAAAGTAATGATGGCCACTCGTTTTTCTTTACTTAGCTGCTTTTTTCTTGCCATAATACAAATTCTAACAGTCTATTCAATAGGACTATCAGCTGTGTATCCACCTGACTTCTCCTCAACGCAACTGATGGTCCCAACCCCATTTATAAGGCAAGAAATCCCACTTATTAAACCTGACAGGGCACACCTGTGAAGTGAAAACCATTTCAGGGGACTACCTCTTGAAGCTCATCAAAGCAAAAGGTGGCTACTTTGAAGAACCTAGAATATGACATATTTTCAGTTGTTTCACACTTGTTTGTTATGTATATAATTCCACATGTGTTAATTCATAGTTTTGATGCCTTCAGTGTGAATCTACAATTTTCATAGTCATGAAAATAAAGAAAACTCTTTGAATGAGAAGGTGTGTCCAAACTTTTGGTCTGTACTGTATGTGGGACCTCTTTAAGTTGACTTATACTTGCGGTCCTATAGAAAACTCTGTGAATTAAACCCAATGACAACTCTCATCTCCGCACTGTTGGCCTAATTTCATTAAATAGTATTGCCTTTATTGAACTGAGATATACAGTAAAGAAAAGGACTATGCTTTTTCATTAACAGGAACTGAAATCACCAATAGATGAGCATTGTTAATTTCTTGCCTGCAGTTCTTAGAGGGACATAGTTAAATACATTTTACCCATTGGAATACCTTTCTAGGATGTGATACACAGAGCACACTTTTTGTTACCCCTTGACAATGGCAACCAATCAGTTCCCTAGTACCAGCCAGAATGCCCACAGTTGTCTGCTATGGTACTGGCAATGCACCCTGTGTCTCCGTCAGACTAAGTTCCTTCAATGTTAGTCACTTTCCCCCTACAATGCTTTTTTGCAGAAAGCTAGGAATTAGACATCACGTTCACGGCCTCTGTTTAACGAATATTCTGGGACATACACATGAAACATGTGCCATACAGATTCATCTTTCACCTATAGGGTCCAATAGTACAAAAATGTATATGTTTAAATTATACACTTTACTTGATATCATCTTCCATGCTATCCCATCCTTTTTTGTTTCTTTTAGCAGTTAATTGACATATCCTGGCCAGAAGGACGTTGAAAATGCGCACTCCTTTAGGCTCCATGTATTTAATGTAACGCAATAGACAGCTATAGAGCTTTTCCAGTAGACACACTAAATGTGCATCACCAATAATGAACCTAGTCTTAGTTTTAACCATTGCCTATGCTCATGAGCAGTTCTCGAGTAGGGTCTCCATAGAAGGGTGAGGAAACAACAAGAGAGACTGTTACTTGCCTCTACGGTACACAAGGCTATAGAACAGCATGAGGATACATGTGTATGCTAAAGCTTCATGCCCCTTAACTCCTTTCACATGTGTTTGGCCAAAATTATATGTACTGCTTGTGTATTGTATGAAAGAGGACCATCAATGACCGACGTTCTGACTGCAGAAAACCAAGGCAGAAACATGAAGAGCTGTTGTTATTTGTGCTGATCATAACAGTACATAAAGACTACTTAATGCAATCCAAGGTCACTTGAAGCATGCAATATCATCTAATAAGTAGCCTTCTAGCAGGGAATTCCATGGGATCATAATCACTATCTTCTTTGATATTGAGGTGGATTATTGCTGAGAGCAGACAATAGACATCTGCAGTGAGCCATGGTGCTGAGAAAATTGGCATTTACTGTTCTCTGCAGGTGCCGTAGACAAAGCGCTGAGACCGGCTAGATCTGCAGGATATTATTCTTTTTTTTTTTCTTTTTTTTAGCCCGTGAAAATCAAAAAAGATTACTTAGTTTATGATTGTTGATGGAATGCACTGTGCATAGACAGCAGCGCCGACATGAAGCCAACATTATATAAAACCAAATGCTTAGGAATAAAAGAAAGCTGATATTAGCCAAGGTGACCTGGTTAATGTCCTCGTCAGCTGGATGTCTTACATTTTAGATATTATATATGCAGAACATCCCATTGTCATTGTTCGAAGCAGTAACAGGTTGTTATCCTTTTAAGTATGAGAAGGAAACTCGCAGCAGATACAGGCCCTTTCTTCTCACTAGAGGGTTCTTAATAACAGAGTGAGAAGGACGGTAATGAATACAAAGCAGGGGTTAAACAAAAACTCCTGAATGTAGTGTGCACAGGTCAGTCAAGTATAATATGGCCACATTTTATGTCCGTTAATGTAGATTGATATACTGTAGTCAGTGTACCACCATGGGATGCTCTTCAGTGCTGTGGGCAATGAAAGAATGAACTATAAAATGCAAATGTTCTTTTTGAAGTATACTTGATCAAGCAGAGCATCTTTTAATCATCAGTCTATAGCTTCCACTACATATTTGATTTTTTTTCTATTAGGTTCTCTTCAGATCAAACTTTCTCTATACTAAAAATTGCAGTATTTTCGAATATATACCTCCAATGGAAGGCTGTGAGATATGTTACTGTATAGGCATAGGTGGCATATGTTGTTCATTGACTCTCATTTAAAAAATATATATACATGTACACAGGGGCATAGCTAAAGGCTCATGGGCCCTGGTATAAGAGTTCAGCTTGGGCCCCCGTCCCTCGGTGCTTTGTGGCCCGGGGCAGGGAAGAACATAGCCTTCGTGCTGCTTGAGGCAAAAATGTAAATGGCACCAAAATGCCAAATTGTTGACCTAACCCCTTCCCTCCAGCCAGAGGTGTAACTTGACCAGTATGCACTTTGTATAATACCGGTGTCTTATTATGTGGCTCAAGGGTCTTTGGATCCCCCCCGTGCTCCTGGGCTTAGAAGGGACTGCTACCTCTGCACCCCCTATAGCTATGCCCCTGCATGTACAGGATGCAAACTGCTTTCCTATACAGTAAGAATAAAACAAAAGTATGCTAACACCTAGAGGCCTAGCATAGGCATCCATGAGATGTGCACAGAGCCGCACACAGACATAAGACCAGCTTATTAATATTTGTTGGCTGCCAAAAGCACAGCAGCTAGATGTATGATGGTAGTAGGGGAAGTAATATGATGTTTTCCACCACTCTATTCACCAGTATGGCATATGTCCTGTTAGAGTGGATACTGGTACAGTGCTTTGTTTTAGTGCACCACTATTAAAGAGTATAACAATTTTATTCATTTATATAGCACTTACATATTCCATAATTAGCCTTCATTTATTTTTTTTATAATTTTCGTTTTTGGATGGTTGGAAAAACACAAGCACAGGAGAAGCTACTCAGTGCAGCTGTTGGTGAGATTCGAATCCAGAACCTTAGCTCTACAAGGCAACAGTGACTATATTTTTTGTGCCCTTTCTTGGTATTTTTGTCTCCTGCGGCATTTATTTTTTCCCCTCAAAATATAGTATGCTCTAGGTGTGTCATTTTAGGGCAGTAAATACTGCAGCTGCCTTTGTGACCTGAGATTATGATTTTGGAGCAGTGTTTATGCATTTTAGAACCACCAATAAATGATATGTAAAGAAAACATAAAGCACATAAATATATTACATATAATATTTAATATATAGTACATAAACACCGTACCTGAGCCATTGCTCTATTATCCTAGGTGTTTATACTTCTAGTAAAGTCATATTTTAAACTGTACTTGATATGACATTTTGGTAACGAGAGCAGTTTCTATATTCTCATTAAATCTACCGTTACTAACACACCCTGCCTGTATGCTGCCTTGGATCCATGATGAAGCAGGCAATTTGGTACAGAATTCTAAATACATTCAGAAATAAATTGTACAGGTTTAATAGAAAGTCAATTCATTACTTCACCACAAGATGTCTCAAAAGTCAAAAAGGATTTATTTCGGAGCCTGTCAACTTGCGTGCATTCCATTAATGAACATTCTCCAGCCAAAGAACTTTCAGATTTTAAATGTTATATTTTGGCTTTTCTCGCTTATGACAAAGAATTATTTCAGATCCTTGTGCAGCTTTTGATCAGACATATGAGTACCGACTGCACAGCTGGGTCAGTTGTGTTATTCCAGCAAAGCTGTCAGTGCCAAGGGCACATCCCACGATGTATGAGTATATCATCCTGTCATCATGAGTTCACCATCTCCATCTGACTGGGTTTATTGGTTTTACTCCTTTTTATTCAGCTTTTTGCTGAAATAGAACAGAGTAAATCCTCCTTCAACGAGTATTACCTCTGCCCCTCAAACCTATGTAGATTAATGCAATCGAGAATCAGAATTGCCACATACACTCTCAGACAAGAAAGTGTGAGGACTCATGCACACAACGCCTTTTATGGAAGCACATATAGTCCATAAAGGTTTGTAAGAAAGACCTGTAGGCATTGTTTGTGTGGGAAATTCATCTAGGTGAGAATATCTCCATAAAATGACATGCGATAGAGAATATTATTTCACAAGGTTTAACAATCAGGCTCACAATTAAGCATACATGAAATGAAAGAAATGAAATACCCCCTGCGCCTCTGTATAAAATCTGGGATAATAAGCGAGTGGCAGAGCAAGCTGTGTTCACGTTGTAAATGGTTAATTCTCATATTACCCACTTAAAAAGGTATGTATATTGATTTAATAAACATTAATGTTGCCAGATGTCTATTTCATGTGTACACTCGTGGCCAAAAGTTTTGAGAATTACATAAATATTGGAAATTGGAAAAGTTGCTGCTTAAGTTTTTATAATAGCAATTTGCATATACTCCAGAATGTTATGAAGAGTGATCAGATGAATTGCATAGTTCTTCTTTGGCATGAAAATTAACTTAATCCCAAAAAAAACTTTCCACTGCATTTCATTGCTGTCATTAAAGGACCTGCTGAGATCATTTCAGTAATCGTCTTGTTAACTCAGGTGAGAATGTTGACGAGCACAAGGCTGGAGATCATTATGTCAGGCTGATTGGGTTAAAATGGCAGACTTGACATGTTAAAAGGAGGGTGATGCTTGAAATCATTGTTCTTCCATGGTTAACCATGGTGACCTGCAAAGAAACGCGTGCAGCCAGCATTGCGTTGCATAAAAATGGCTTCACAGGCAAGGATATTGTGGCTACTAAGATTGCACCTCAATCAACAATTTATAGGATCATCAAGAACTTCAAGGAAAGAGGTTCAATTCTTATTAAGAAGGCTTCAGGGCGTCCAAGAAAGTCCAGCAAGCGCCAGGATCGTCTCCTAAAGAGGATTCAACTGCGGGATCGGAGTGCCACCAGTGCAGAGCTTGCTCAGGAATGGCAGCAGGCAGGTGTGAGCGCATCTGCACGCACAGTGAGGCGAAGACTTTTGGAAGATGGCCTGGTGTCAAGAAGGGCAGCAAAGAAGCCACTTCTCTCCAAAAAAACATCAGGGACAGATTGATCTTCTGCAGAAAGTATGGTGAATGGACTGCTGAGGACTGGGGCAAAGTCATATTCTCTGATGAAGCCTCTTTCCGATTGTTTGGGGCATCTGGAAAAAGGCTTGTCTGGAGAAGAAAAGGTGATCGCTACCATCAGTCCTGTGTCATGCCAACAGTAAAGCATCCTGAGACCATTCATGTGTGGGGTTGCTTTTCATTCAAGGGAGTGGGCTCACTCACAATTTTGCCCAAAAACACAGCCATGAATAAAGAATGGTACCAAAACACCCTCCAACAGCAACTTCTTCCAACAATTCAACAACAGTTTGGTGAAGAACAATGCATTTTCCATCACGATGGAGCACCGTGCCATAAGGCAAAAGTGATAACAAAGTGGCTCGGGGACCAAAACGTTGACATTTTGGGTCCATGGCCTGGAAACTCCCCAGATCTTAATCCCATTGAGAACTTGTGGTCAATCCTCAAGAGGCGGGTGGACAAACAAAAACCCACTAATTCTGACAAACTCCAAGAAGTGATTATGAAAGAATGGGTTGCTATCAGTCAGCAATTGGCCCAGAAGTTGATTGAGAGCATGCCCAGTCGAATTGCAGAGGTCCTGAAAAAGAAGGGTCAACACTGCAAATACTGACTCTTTGCATAAATGTCATGTAATTGTCGATAAAAGCCTTTGAAACGTTTGAAGTGCGTGTAATTATATTTCACTACATCACAGAAACAACTGAAACAAAGATCTAAAAGCAGTTTAGCAGCAAACTTTGTGAAAACTAATATTTTTGTCATTCTCAAAACTTTTGGCCACGACTGTATGTAATGTTATGTTTTGCTCCCACTTTGTTTGCGCACCCGTTGGCTCTGGGGCCTTGAGGGCTGGTAAGCAAATTGATGAGGTAAGTATGATATATATTTTTATTTATTTTTACACTATTTCAGGTAAAATTGATTCGCTACCACGAAACATGAGGAAATTCGGCTTCCCAGTGAATCAAATTTAACCAGAAATTTGGATCAAAGTTTACTTTGTGGACTTTAATTTGCTTAACACTAGTCACAATGCAGGTGGGAAGGATATTCTTAAAATGACATTGTCTGGTGTCAGAGCGTGCATGTGCAGGGTGACCACATGAGGGGCCTGTGTTTATTGCTCAAAATGAAACGGCTAGTGAGACTGCCAGTGTGAGTTATAGAAGGAGACCTGAGAATCCAAATTGTCAGAGGGGTGTTATCCAGCAAGGCCTGAGTGTTGTTAGGTGAGCATTAGGTAAAGTCAGTGAGAAACTGTACGGGCTCATGCACACAAACGTATTTTCTTTCCGTATCCGTTTGTTTGTTTTTTTGCGGACCATATGTGAAACCATTAATTTCAATGGGTCCGGAAAAAAAACTGAATTTACTCCGTGTGCATTCCATTTCTGTATGTCTGTTCCACAAAAAAAAAAAATAGAACACGTCCTATTACTGTGTGCATTACAGACAAGGATAGTACTGTTCTATTAGAGGCCGGCTGTTCCGTTCCGCAAAATACGGAATGCACACAGACGTCATCCGTATTTTTTGTGGACCGCAAAATACATACGCTCGCGTGCATGAGCCCTAACAGACATTGCTGGTTCAGAGTGTGCTTTGGAAACTCCAGCCCAGAGGTTAGAAACAGAGTGAATGGCAATCAAAAGTGAGAGACTGGTTACTCAGGAGCATAAGGCCAGTAAATTCCAGTCCTATTAAGTGGGTCGACTGGCTAATCCCTCCTCCTGTGAGCAATAATGGGTTCAGGTATTACCAGTTACAGTTGACCTGTGTAAAGATATGATGAATTGGTGAAAATGTACTCTGACCAATGTATTGCTGCACTGCTGCTGTTGCCAGTAAAAAGTGAGTTGTCCAAGACACCTACCTGGGGCTTCTGAGCAGAGTACGTATGTAGCTGGTTCCTAAACTGCCCTGAATATTGTAGGCTTAAGTAAGTGCAAAGAGAGGCGGTATATTAGTGTTAGGTACCCATCTGCAGAAGCCACCTTGACGCCTAGTAGATGGGCCCGACACACGTTTGATCAAATATGTGCGCAAAGAGCTTCTGTTTTTCCATTTATAGTAGGTTAAATACCACTTTAATTTAGAATGATCCCCATTTCTCAGCTCTATTGTTTGAAATGAGGGCTGTCACCTCCAAAATCAAAGTGTTCATGCTACCATATAGAATAAGTGCCACAAATAACCAAACCTTTCTCGTGAAAATGCAGTCCTCTCTAATCTGGAGAAATATATTTTTTTTTATAAAAATGAGATTTTCTGTGCATCGCTGGCGGGGCTGATCTGTTTGTTAGACCAATCTATAGCACCATCTAGCATATCTCCCTCTTGTTAAACTGACAACTCTGAGATTTCAGGGTCAGTTATGAAGACACAGGATACCAGGTGATCGCACAAAATGGCCCCACAAATGGTGCCTCAGAATCCTTTTTTGCATAAAAATAACCAGATAACCAGATTTTCACAAGAAAGATATGGTTATGTTTCAGACTCTCTACACTACATGGCAGTATGCTTACTTTGAAACTGATTTCTGAGGTGACAGACTCCCTTTAAGGTTACCCCGCAAACCATCAAGCATATTGTGCTACAATATGAGTTCCTGTAACCAACAAGCAAACTGAGTGGCATTTACTAATTACTTTACACAAAAGTAGTGGAGTATAAAAGTCACAAATTATGGAGCCAAAAAGGAGTGGTGATAAAATGGGTGGGGCTTAGAGGGAGGCGTGGTGCTTAGTGTGGCCCACTGGATTTACTATAACTTAGCTAGAGGCTAGCTACACCTGCTAGCCTCTAGCTGGTGTAGACTTCAGTTTTTGGCACATGAGCTGCCAGAGATGCACCTAATTTATTTGTGTCGTTTATAGCATTTGCTGAAAATATTTTGGAGTCTGATTGCTATCATGTAATTGTTATATGCTTTTAGGGTAGAATATGTCCCTAATGTGGCATCTGGTTGATGGCATTGTTCTGAAAAAATCCTCCATGTGAAATCAGAGACTTACTGAGGTACTACAGGGCTCTGTACACTTCTTTGGGTCCCATATTTTGGCTATACATGCCTCAGAAGTTTAAACACTTATAGGGACATTTACTAAGACAGGCGTAGAAAATAATAAATGAGACAGGCCGGGCGGGACGTCCACCTCGTAAAAGTGGACTGAGTGGGAAAAATTGCAGATTCGGACACAAATCCCCTTTGCAACCAAATTTGCGACAAAAAGTGGCGTACTTCGCAACATACATGGCCACCTTAGTCTTGTATTGGCTGGAAAAAAAAAATAGACTAATCTCACTCTAACGAGTGATCCAATTATTGTGTACAACAGTGATTAATACGAACATACAGGAGGGATAATGCTATGTGGTTGATTTTCAGGGACCTAAATCCTATAGTTTCAGTGAAGGGAAATCTTAATGCTTCAGCATACTAAGACATTTTAGACAATTGTATACTTTATTCAGAGGGGGGTAATCCTAAAACATAACATTTAATAATAATGCAGATAAAATATGAAAGAGTCCTAAATAAAGTGTGCAAAGACAAACATTGGGATAGAGGGTTATGGGCCCCCAATTGACGCAATGGTAATTATCCCAAATGAAAAACATACAAAATATATAAATGAATATAAAGTGTGCAGCGGCACTAGTAACCAGCAGGTCCTACCAGTACCATGGGACGGACACCAGATCGTTCACCACCAGCTGTAATCGTTGGATGCTTATCCACAGATGAATTTCAAATAGACCAAAAATTCTGGCAGTGATACACTGCTGTGCAGGGTCCCTGTTCAGGCCTTATGGCTGACTAGCCGTATAACCCTGATACTAGATTATATGTAGCAGCCTGACCACAGGGCACTCGTCCTGACAAGGACGACCCCTTCCGGAACCTGTCCCTAAGATCTAAATTGCTATATGTCCCTAAAGATCCACAAAACACTCCCTACACACATGTTTCACTGCCAGGACAAAAAAGCAGTTTATCAGGGGAGATGGAAAGAGATATAAGGGGTCAATTTTTAGATGAATGATTAATCCCAAATCATGAGCTTGACACGATGAGTCAGCTAGCAAAGAGGTATACCAAGATGGTGGAATCCTCAAGGGGTAATCTCCAGGTTAAGAGGTAATGAGTGGTGCAGTATATGGATGGATATACCTGCACATGGGACGCCAACTACACTAGCACTCCCACCACATTTAAATAGTTACCTGATTCCCGCTGTCGCCACCCACAGTATCAGTGACCAATGAGCGCACCCACGCGCCCGCACGTCGGCGCATGCGCCCATTACAAATCAGGAACGAGACATGCAGCGCAAGGAAGTGCTTGAGGAAACAGAGCACTCTTGCGCATGCGCGATCTCGAATCAGTCTCTGGAGATCACGCTAGCCAGCCGTAATGACAGCGGCAGTAGAAGCAATACACTATACCTCTTGCTCCCATGTACTCCTTGGTGGTGAGATGATCGGACCTCAAATCACTCCGGCCCACAATCGGACCCTATATTAGAAAGGTATTTAGAGGCTATTTATCATATACAGGATAGAAAATAGACAACTGGACAGTGGTCCAACAGCAGAAAACGGACTATAGCATTAACAAATAGATATTGTGGAGGCCATCCACCAATAAAACCATTGTTTGTGGCACACAAAATAAATATAGAAAAAATAAACAAATCATAGATTATGACAGCGTGGAATTATCAGAAAGCAATAATGAGATAGGTAACTCATTAGTGCAAGGACGCTCGCTAATACTAGAGAGATAGGTAACTCATTAGTGCAAGGGCTCACGCTAATACTAGAGAGAAGGGGTAACACCACTAAACTATATATGGCAAGTTAAAGACTAGGACATAGAGGAGCTGATAAAACTAGTCAGACAAATTATATACGTGATGGTATTATCCAGGGGCAACTACTAGTTCACAGGAAACAACTGTAGCTCAGTTGCTCATTGAGACCTGTTGGTGTAACTGTCCGTAAAAGAAAGATCCAGCGTGCCTCAGGCTGCAGCAAGATCTTATCCCAGTCTCCCCCACGTTTGGGGGGGTTAACTGCTTCAATGCCCTTGACTTTAATGTCCCTCCAATCTCCTTGGTGAAATTCACATACATGGCGAGCCACAGCCGTGTCTCGTCGCTTCTCTATGTCCAAGAGATGTTCTCCTACACGCCTGCGGAGCTCCCGTTTCGTTTTTCCTATATACTCCTTTTGGCAGATACACGTTATTTTGTATATAACACCAACAGTCCTGCACAAGATAAAGTCTCTGATGCTAAATCTGCGTTTAAAATTATTGCTGAAAAAGGTCTTGACTGTGGTGACACTATCACAGGCCACGCAGCCGCTACATCTGAAACCACCTAAAGGGCGAAGACTCAGCCAGGTGTTTGGTGTAACAGGTGGAGAAAAGTGACTGTGCGCTAATAAATCCTTGAGGCTCTTGCCTCTCCTGAATGTCACCTGTGGGTACTCGTGTAGAACATCACGAACATCTGGGTCCATCAAAAGAATAGGCCAGTGTCGCCCAAGAATCTCTCGTGATTCTTTAGTGGAACTATCAAATGTGGTGATAAAGCGTATCCTCCTGTCTCCTTCCTGCTTTTTTGGGGGGATCAGGAGTGTGTCTCTAGGGGTGTTGGCGGCCTTCTGGAAAGCCTTTTTCAAAACCTGATCTGGGTAACCCCTGGCCCGAAATCTCTGTCGGAGATCTGCAGCCTGATCCTTAAATTCTTGCTCCTCTGAGCAGTTCCTCCGCAAGCAGGTACTGCCCATACGGAATTCCTCTCTTCAGTTGCAAAGGATGACTACTTTGTCAGTGAAGGACCAAATTGGTAGCTGTTGTTTTTCAAAAAATATTTGTGGACAGCTCCCCTCCACCTTTCTTGGATATACGTACATCCAGGAAGAGGGGTGATTTATCATCAACCTCATAGGTGAAACGGAGGCCGATAGTATTATCATTGAGAGATTCCACAAAAAGTTTGAAGGCAGATTCGCTGGCATTCCAAATTATGAGAATGTCATCGATGTACCGGGCCCATAAAATTATGGGCTCGGTCATCGAATCACCCTCGCCAAAGACAGTCGTAGCCTCCCACCAGCCCAGGAGCAGATTTGCGTATGACGGCGCACAGGAACAACCCATCGCCGTTCCCCTGAGCTGGTGGTAAAGGCGACCGTCAAACATAAAGAAGTTATGTGTGAGCAAAAACCTGAGCAATTGAAGGACAAATTCATTATGAGCCATGAACTGCCGTCCACACATGCTCAGGTAATAGCTCACTGCCTTCAATCCTGCCTCGTGTGGTATGGAGGAATAAAGAGCCTCAACATCCACACTGGCTAGGAGAGAATTATCGTCAATGCATATCCCAGCTACCCGCTTAAGAAGGTCCATGGTATCACGGGTAAAGGACGGGAGTGTGGTGATGAATGGCATCAATATCTGGTCAATATAGATATATCCTAGGTTCTGTCCTATGCTTCCAATACCGGCAACGATAGGTCTCCCTTTGAGTGGTGTAAGGCCTTTATGGACCTTGGGGAGACTATAAAAGGTGGCCGGTACTGGATGCCTAGGGTACAAAAAATCAAATTCCTCTTGAGAAATAAGATTTTTAGCTCTACCTACAGACAAAATATCCCTAAGCTCAACCAGATAGGGTGCCGTGGGATTCGAGGTTAATATCTGATAACTATTTCTATCTTTCAAAATCTGTTCACACATTGACTGATAGCCTATTCGATTCATGATCACCGTGTTTCCACCCTTGTCGGATGGTTTGATCACTATGTCCTTATCATCTCTCAGGGCCTTAATCGCACAGTGTTCTTCAGATGAACAGTTATTGAATCTCAGAGTTCCTTGCATTTCCATCATATCAGCAGTGACAAGTTGCAAGAAGACGTTCAGACACTATACATCTCCTGCTGGCGGCATTTTATTACTCTTATTACGCAAGAGTGTGAATGGACCCAATCCTTGCAAAGTATGCACATCTGCTGATAGGCTATGCAATAGTTCAACATCTGAAAGAAGGTCTGTAGGTATACCTAGGTACTGACATTTCTTATCTATCATTTTGAATTGCTTATGCCACCGCAGTTTACGTATAAATAAATGCAGATCCTTTACCCATGTGAATATATCATACTGACAAGTGGGGACAAAAGAAAGTCCCTTAGATAAGACCGCCATTTCACAATTGGAGAGGGTGCGGTTGGAGAGATTGATCACCTCGGGGCCGATTGGTCCCGGCTGTTGGGGCGATTCCTCAGGTGATAATTGACACTTTGATCTAAAAAAACACCTCTATTGGTACCGTTTGTGTCTCTACCTCTTCCCCTGCCCCTCCCTCTTTTGTTATAATTCTTCTGCTTGTTTCTGCCTGAATTGCCACCAGATTCTCGATCACTGTCCGATAAATCGGTTTCAGTGGTGGAAATCTCAGAAGTAATTTCTTTATTGGGTGGCACTTCTCTCAGAACCAAGTAGGCCTTATTTTCTTTGAATTCAGCTAGGTCTTTATTAAACTGTCTATGCTTACAGTACGTTCACGTAAGTAATACTGATATTTCTCAACGGTAATCTGGAGTTGTTTTTCCTTGTTGACAAAATCAGGATCACTAGAAAAAGTTTTAATAACCTCAACCTGAGTTTTCAATTTCTCAGTTAAGGTAGTTAGATTAATTCTCTCCTCCTCCAATAACAATGTCATCAATTGAAGCGAGCTTTTTGTGGCGAGTTGTTCCCAACGGGTACTGAACCCTGGGCTTCATTGTTTATAGACAGGGGTGACAGAGATACGGAGCCCCCGAGGCACAATGCCTTGTTTGATATAATTATCGAGGCTCTGTACCTCCCACCAGCTCGACAGATGTTCCTTGTAGAGTCGATTAAGCTCTTTAAAGGCAACCTTAAAGGAGGGTATACACTTTTTCTGTAAATAAGATCTATCGGAGAAGACCTCCTTAGCCTCCTCCAGCCATGTTTCTGTATTGATACCACTATCCAGAAATCCTGCCATACCAAAAATTGAGCAAATAACAATAGATTACTGAGTGAGAGGTCAGAACTGATGCATGTCTGCGCTCAAATTGTATACTTCCAACTTTATGGGAACAGATTGGGGAAAGCCACTTTCTGTTCCAGCATGACTAAGCCCCAGGACACAAAGTATGTTCTATAAAGTACTGGTTGAGTGAGTTTGATGTAGGAGAACTTGACTGGCCGGCAAAAAACCCTGACCTCAGTCTCATCATACACATTTGGGATGAACTAGAACAGAGATTGTGATCCTGGCTTTCTGGTCCAACATCAGTGTGTGACCTCACAAATGTTCTTCTAGATAAAAGGGCAAAAAATTCCATAGACACACTCCAAATTGTAGAAATTCATCCCAGATTAGTGGAAGCTGTTTTAACTGCAAAGGGGGCACCAACTCCATATTAATGTCCATGGATTTAGAATGGAATGTCATAAAAGTTCCAGTAGATGTAATGTATAGCTGTGCCAATACTTCTGCCCATATAGTGTGTGTTTCTGAATTGTGGATATACAATCAATTGTATTCATTACTGAAAGGAAAACATTTTGAAACTTACCAAGAAATCCATTTGCACATCGGCAGTGATACATGTTTATACTGTCTATGCACGTGCCCTCATTTTTACATGGACTAGAAATACATTCATTAATGTTCTCTTCGCATAAAGAACCTTTCAAAAGAAGGATTTAAGAGAAATTAGTTCATTAGTGAGATAGGCAACCAGTGTTCCATATTTACAACAAAGCTTTCACATGATCACTTGATTGACTAATACAGAATACAGTATATTTCATAGTTTTCATCTAGTGCTATAGCAGTTTGAAGTTTACCAGAGGTAGAGCCATTTAGTCCCTGCTTGGATGTGGTAGCCAGAGGCCACTTCACCTAGTGTAGAGCGGATCCATTAGCCACAGTGCTCCAGGTAAGTAATGGCACATTTATGGATATGCCTTAGAATCGAGGTTTAGCGCTCCAAAAAACAATATGAGTCTGCCACATGTGAGTTTTAGCTGAGCACAACTCACATAAAGTACAATGGAGAGAACCATACACTTGCATGCCTAACTCTTAACATTATCCCTTTCTCTCTGGAGTGCTCAGATATATATTGTATCATATGTGGATTTGCCGTAAATGTTTCATATTCCCATTTAAAGAGGAACAATCAGGATAAAATGTGTATACTTTGTTAGGCCTGGTGTGGAGCCTCAGGGTGATGTTCATGACTCTGAGATTCAATAAGTTCCAAGCAGAAAACCAATCATGGTCTGCAATAGACTTCATATGTGCCTGGATTGTTCCTTTCCGTTTCTTAAAACTGAACCAGGGATATAGTTATAAGGGTTGCAGAAGCTGAAGCCACACTCGCCCTAATTCCTGAGGGGCCCAAAGGTCACATGAGAAGACAATAGTTTTATATGTGGCACATGGTATAGGGGGTCCTTGTTACAAAGTTTTATTTGGGGCCCAAGAGTCTCAAGTTATGCCAGTTTTTAAAGCTCACACAGCTTCACTTTTGTTGCCCTGATGGTTGGGGCGTCTAAAGAATGGTATTGCAGGCCCCTGAGCCACACGCTGTGGACCATTAGTTTACACAATGTACATTTACTGAAAACTACTTATTTTTGAATTATGCAGAAAGTTAAGATGCCCAAAATGTACTGGAAATTACACCAATGACCTAATGCCACATTGCTTTTTATTTACTACAGAAGTAGATTTTATGTTTTACCTCTGAAGCCAGCGGGACAATGACATTCAAATTTTCCAACCCCATCCTTACAAATTCCGTTGTTTCTGCATGGCATGGATTTGCAGTCATCAATGTTAATTTCACACTTTGTACCTGAAAGCAGATTAGTAAATCACATAAGCAGATGCATATTATGCTGCTATAAGAGGATACCTACTTCCTACTAAATGTTATGAACAAATGTCTCATTCCAGCTAAATAGAAACTGCACTTGGCAGCTAGGGGACAATAACAGTTATTTGCTGGAAGTTAACAATAAATGCTGCACACGTTATTTATTCTTGGCTATTTCAATTGTGAATTATCATTTGTTTCAATGACAATAGATGTAAAGGTAGGAGAAGTGGAGTGAAAAAAGGTATTATTATAAGCATGTAATAAATCTGCCAACCATCATCTCTGGAGGCAGATTACTAATGGTGACATCACTAAAAATGTCTTTCTACCATCTGTTCTTCACATAACAATGTATGTAAAAGAACAATGTTCCCTTTGATGACAATAATCACTACAATGTCCTAAAAGAATTATTGCTTGTGGCTTGTTTCTCATTCAGGATGGCCTTACACTAAGGCCAAGGGACCTGCAATTGCAAAACCTCAGATAATATAAGTATGACAGACTTAAAGGAGCCGACCAGGATTTTGATATTGATGGCCTATCCTTGGGATAGGACATCAGTATGTGATCGGCGGGGTCTGACTGGTGCCACTTCCAAATATCAGCTGTTTGAAGATACGGTGAGCGATGTGGCCTCCTCATAGTCTTGAATGGGAATAAGCTGCACATAGGCCAAGTAACCGATGGATGTGACGTCACTGACCTAGTAAGAGACTGTGGAGCGCCACTGCCTCTTCAAACAGCTAACTGGCAGCAGTGTCAGGCGTTGGACCCCCACTGATCTGAAACCAATGACCTTTCCTGAGGATAGGCCATCAATATCAAAATCTCAGACAACCCCTTTAAAGGGAGTCTGTCACCAGGAAATTCACTGCTAAACAAGGCACAATACCTTGTAGGGCTAGCTCAGTTGAACATAATAATACTGTTCACTTAGCAATCTGTTGCTTGATTCCGGAGAAAAAGTCCTTTTAATTAATATGCAGATGGCAGGGAAGTGCACTGAAAGTGGGCCCAAACCATTCTGTGCACCCTTACTCCTCTTGTGTCTTCTTCCAGCCCTACTATTTTCTTCTTGATTGATAGGCTCAGGTAAGATGATCTAAGAACCTGGCCCTATCAATCAAGAAGGAGATGGAGGGGCTGTCAGAGAAAGCAGGAGGAACAAGGGTACACAGAGTGACTTCACCTCAGTCTTGGTGCACTTAGCTTCTCATTTACATATGGAGTACTTTTTCTCTCCAGAATTATGCAACAGATCACTTATGGAAAGATGTCCTTACATTCATCTGAGCTAGCATTACAAGGCATTGTACCAGGTTTAACAGTGAATTTCCCAGTGACAGATTCCCTTTATTGTTATTGTTATTTGCAGCCTCTAGGTTGTCAGTATCTTACTCAATGTCAGACATACACATGATATGCCATAAATCTATGATAAGTGTGTATCCCACCTGTGGTGGCCTCATCTTTTGGGAAAATGAGGATCATTTTAGGTGAGGTGGCCACAGACTGAATGGATAGGAGACCATGCTACTCGACTCTTTCTGCACTGCCCATAGACTTAAATAGTGAGAACAGCATACATGCAACAGCCACCTCACCATTCGGTCTGCATCAGGACATTGTGTTCTTCTGATTGGTAGGGGCATCAAAGGTAGGGGAGCTCCACTGGAGCTGGAGAGCGCAACAGCATAGCTCAGAGATATTGGACATCACTTAAATCACCGAAGGAGCAGTGGCACCAGGGATTATTGAGAGTTCCAATAGATAGATGCTGGCATGTCTGAAGAGATTCAGGTTACATGGAAATTATGGAAGGCCTGATTAAATTTAATAGTGTTGATCACGAATATTCAAATTTTTATCGCGAATATAGGTATTCGTAATTTCGAATAATCAATTTTTTTTTTTCAATTTTTTTTTTTTTCAATTTTTTTTTTTTCCAGTACACATGATCCCTCACTGCTTCTAGCTTGTGGGCCAATAAGAAGGCTGCAATATACTTGACCTTAGGAGTAGTAGTGTTTGCGAATTTTGCTCTATATTAGTTTCTTTTGAATATTCGCTATATTGCTATATATTCTTGTTTTAGAATATTACGAATATTCGAAAAAACTAAGTTATAGCAATATAGAGAATATTCGAAAAAAATCGAATAGAGCAATTTAGCTAATATACTGCTATAATCTTCTTTGTCTAATAGTTGTAAGTTGAAAAATTCGAATTCCGAAAATTCGAATTCCGAAAATTTGCATATTACACAATCATTACCTTTCCGATTTTTCGAGTAAAAAAAAAAATCGCGGATTTTCTAATTTGCAAATTTTCGACGAATATTCTACAAAATATTCGCGAAATATTGCGAATTCGAATATGACCCCTGCTGCTCATCACTAGAATTTAATTTAATTTACCCCTTCCTGCCATACATTATTTTATTTTTCGTTTATTTACTACCTGTCTTCCAAGAGCCATAACTGTTTTACATTTCCATTTATATAGCTGTATGAGGGCTTGTTTTTAGTGGGACATATTCTAGTGTTAACGCCACCATCTGATTCACCACATCACTTAATGGTTAAAGTGAAAAAAAAAGTTTGTAGGGTGAAAATATTTTTTTTTTATAAAAATACCACAATTCTTCTATTGTTTTGGGCTTTTGTTTTTATGGCATTCACTGTGCACTAAAAATGACACTATAGTATTGCAGTTAATGGAGATTGGGAAGTCTTCCTATAAGAGGGCTTCTTCTCTGGGCATTTTGTCTAATTACCGTACAGTGCTAACCTGTGGAGGGAAGCTATTTTACATAGAACTTACCCTCCGTTGCTCCCCTGATGCTGCCATCTCCGCTGCTCTGCTGTGTTCTCTTCCTCCTGGGTCCTGACCAGATGTGACCGCTTCTTTTCCTGTTTGGCTACATGCAATCAGAATGGAGGCAGAATGACACGCAGCGTGCGTCAGTTCAGCGGAGACGACAGCATCGGAGGAGTGAGGGAGGATAAATGTTATGTAAAAGAGCTTCCCTTCACAGGTTAGCACCACATAGTAATTAGACAAAATGGCCGGAGAATCCCATTAAGCCCTGCAGGCGGCTCCAGGCTGCCATGACAACCGATCGGCACCCTATGATTTTGACACGTTGGGAGAGCAATCAGGGTCAGAGAGAGCAACTCCTCTGACTAACCACTCAGATGCTGTGGTCGCTATTTACTACAGCATCTGAGTGGTTAAATGACTGGGATCAACATTATCTCCAATCTTAGTCACTGTGGGTGGGTGTCAGCTGTATCCCACAGCCAGCACCCACTGCATAAGGAGGGGGTTGTGTCGTTAACTCTTTAACCCCTTAAGGACCTCCGCCATATATGTACAGCAGAAGTTCAGTCCCCAAACATGGTGCCCGCTCGCACGTGCAGCGAGCGCCAATGCCGCCAGGTTTATGTTATTTTAAATAGCAGAGATCCGCGGGACATGTATGCGATCAGCCATATGGCTGATCGCATACATTTTCCATGTGACCACTGCATTTTTGCAGTCCGGAAGCGGAAGTCACGCGCTTCCGCTCCAGTAACAGCGTTCCCCGACTGAGATCGGGGAACCTGTTATATCTCCGAAATAGCCTGAAGCCTCAAGCAGGCTTCAGAGCTTATTTCAAGAATATAACAAGACAGGCCACTACGTGGCAGCATTGTATTGGTATAGTGAAAATTAAGTCTTCAATGATGGCTATATTGCCATCAATGAACACAATGGGCAATCTAATGATTGCCAGTTATTGTCACCCAAGGTGACTTAAAAAAAAAGTTTAAAAAAAAGTTTTTACAAATATAAAAAAAATAATAAAACCTAAAAGTTCAAATCACCCCCTTTCCGTAAAATGTTAATAAAATACTTAACCAATTAAAAAAGAAACATCATGGGCATTGCCGCTTGCGAAAATGCCCATACAATTAAAATACCCAATAATTTTTTTTATAAAAAGTGATCAAAAAGTCACAAACACTTCAAATTGGTATCACTGAAAAGAACAGATTGTCCCGCAAAAAATGAGCCCTCACATAGCCCTGTACATATAACTACAAAAAAGCTATAGGGGTCAAAATATGGTTATAATTATTTTTTTCCCTCAAACGTTTACATTTTTTTTTTCAGTATCAAAACGCAAGAAAAATTATATAAGTGTGGTATCATTGTAACCGTATTGACCTAGAGAATGAAGATAACAGGTCAATTTTACCGCATGTACAGTGTTAAAAAATAAATAAAAACCTTTATCATAATTGCGTTTTTTCCCAATTCTACCCCATTTTGAAAAAAATTTCCGCTTCCTACTACATGGTATGCAATTGTAAATGGTGCCATTAGAAAGCACAACTAAACAAAGTTAGGACTATGGGAAGGGGGGGAGTGAAAAACGAAAAATGCAAAAATTGAAAATCTCAGGCTCCTTAAGGGGCTAATGATACAGCTAGTTTTGGACTTCAGGTCGAAACCCCATTTTTCAGATCTGACCTCTCATTTTATGTGATAATATCTTTGGAACGTGTTTACTTATCCAAGCATTTCTGAGATTCTTTTTTCAAGACATGATAGCCTCTACCTCATTTACCTCACCTAGAGTTTGGCGTAAATTGCTACAAAATGTGGTGCAATTTGGGGCATTTAGGAATAGGTTATCTACTGCCAGTCCAAAAAGGGCTTACTGGAAAAGGATGTGGCTGTGAAAGGGGTTGTGACCTAGGATGTGATATTTTGTGTCATAAAATTACTTTGCAAACTAAGCCAGCCAATAGTTACTATAGAACTAAAGTGCCTATCTGTGCACCAGATTTATCACCCAGCCTGAGCCTCTGTGATAAATCTGGAGCAGATCTAGACATCCTGTTTATGCCATCTACAGGATGAGTAAATCTGCTCCTATGTTGAATTACCTGTGTAGCCCTTGAGACATGTGCAAGTATATCCACTTCCAACTTGTTTGCAGGTTCCACTGTTCTGGCATGGATTTAAAAAGCACTCGTGAAAAACCTGTCAAGCAAAATAAATGGGTATTGGCAATATATATTAAAAAATGAAAGTTAATAAAAACATTGTTATATTAAAAACATTAAAAGGAAATAACCATGACAAAATGCATTAAAGCAAAGCACAATGAACTTAACATAAAAAAGCAATAGTACAGGAGGGAATATTGTATTACCCACATAAGGCTTCAGATATGAATCCTATTTCCTATTTGGTATTCCTTAGTGGAAGAGAACCAGCAATGAAGAACCATTTCTCATCACTAACATCTCTGCCTACCCTTCTGCTGCACTATTTCAGTATACACCAAGTACTTGCAGAAGAAGCTAATTTGCTAGGTGCAGTCATGCATGCCTACCTCTGCAGTAACAATAGAAACAATATACTTTGACATTTTTTAAATAAGCTCCATCCAAGGTTTATGTTAAATTCATCATCTCAAAAATACAAATTTAATATTTTCACAGTCTCTCCGGATACAATGTTTGAATTATTTATCTAAAGCTCTAAGGAGATTAGAAACTATACTGTTACATATGTAGTGTGATATTCCACAGCTCTATAGTCTTAAAGCTCATAACACCTTAAATTCTACCTATCTAGCATAAGGGTGGATTAAACAATGACTATGAAGTGCCATTTTCGTGTCTGTGCAATCTGCTGCAACACAGTCCTATCCAGCGGGAATATGTCACTGTTGTTTAACAACCATCTATAAGGTGCTTATAATATTGTCCTTCAGCAGGTTCTACCACAGGAAGAACTGTAACTAGAATACAGATGTGTTCTTGCTCTTCTCTGATACATACAAATGCTGCCTGCCCTGACCTCACATTGCCTTCTCGCATATCCTAGAACGCTGCTAGAGATCCTAACCAGCCACTGTTAACCGTGGCTACAGTATTACACCATCACTACCTTCCTCCACGTCTCAATACAGCTGCACTGTAGTATTGGTTTGACACTTCTAAAGAGGGATTTTTGGTTGCACCATGCAGGAGGGGTGGGGAGGGAGACAATGCTGCTGCAAGTGCGGAAGGGGTGAAAAAGGGAGCAAGGCTTCTGCCAGTGGTGCTGCAGTGTAGTATTTGGTGCATCACACAGAACACTAATCAATGCATGCATGTTAGCTTCTTTATCAAGACCTATTAACTTTTATAAGGAGGATTACCTTGCAGATAATACATTCCCCTCACAGCAACAATTAACTAATTATCTATATATTCAAGAGGTTTTTTCATTTGTGCTGACTGCTACAGAAGGAAAACTATTTTGTATTTAATTGTCTCTCATTTTCCATGGTTCCATGGTACATCTAACTGCAGATAAGAAACACAGAAAACAATTCTAAATAAAAATTGATTTCTACAAATAGACGAGGAGATTTACACTGTCTAGTTTAGGTTTACACTCTCTTTTAGACAGTATTAGTGGGTCTCCTCCTTTAAATTAAAAATATCTTTTTAATGGAAGTGTCCTGTTAACGTTTTTTCATAATGTTTCTGCCATTTGACAGTAATGGCAGATGTCCTAAGAGCCAATGATACCCTTAAAACATGGCACTGAGAATAAATACCATATATGAGTGTGTCTAGTCCCATTGACAACAAAATATATATATTGCAAAGTTCAAGACTATTCTAGAGGCTATGCTGCTTTAAAGGGGTATTCCCATTTAAGATATTGATGGCATATTGCTAGGGTATGCCATCAATGTCAGATAGATGTGGGTCCCACCTCAGGGACTCTCTCCTATCTCAAGAACATGTTCCCCAAAGTAATGTAGAGCAAACCATGCAAGCATAGCCACCCTTCATTCGCTGTTACGGGAGTTCCAAAAATAGCTGAGTACTGGCTCGGCTATTTCCATAAGTTGCATATCATTGAATGAAGAGGTGGCCCTGCATGTGAAGTGTGCTCTCCATTCACCGCGCTCGCTCTACTATTTTCGGAACTTCCATAGCAGTGGATGGAAAGCATACTGCACATTCGTGGAATGGTCTCCTTCACGTCGGAGCCCCTGTTCTAGAAATAGGAGTGGGTCCCAGAGCTGGGACCTGCACCTATGAAGCATTGATGGCATATCCTACCAATATGCCATCAATGTCTGGGATGGACCAACCCCTTTAAGAAAGCAAAGAAAAGGGATTTGGCTGTTTTAATTTGTCTCTTTTATCCAAGCCAAAATAGCTGAAAGTGTCTAAAACACTTGCGTTTCAAAGAATGTATGCTAGTTTTTTTTGTTTGTTTTTTTTCCCTGTACTTTGAGATAGAATTCTAGCACATTTTGATTAGTAAATATCCTCCAGTGTCTTTTTGGTACACATGTTGCAAGACTACATCTGGGATCTGGATACATTTTACTATATTACTAGCTAGTTTAGACTGCTAATAATAGTTCAAAACACAGAAAATTTTAAAAATGTTTTCTAACAATGGAAATCAATAGCAGACATATGCAGCAGATACACACATGGACATACTTGTGGGTACCCTTCCGTTAAAGAAAGAAAACCCCTAAGTGGTCACTTGAAACTGACAAAAATTTTATTTT
Organism: Bufo bufo; assembly: GCF_905171765.1. Classification (NCBI taxonomy): domain Eukaryota; kingdom Metazoa; phylum Chordata; class Amphibia; order Anura; family Bufonidae; genus Bufo; species Bufo bufo. The sequence goes on along the minus strand of NC_053390.1, from coordinate 403,818,068 downwards.
TTAAATGATGCACACTACATTTTACATTTTATGGAGTTCTCAAAAAACTAGACACAATAACACCACTTAATTTATGTCCTCTTTAATAAGATTGGTGGACCCATAACTCTTTGATCCAGCCCTTGGTATATCTGACATGTCGCAAAACATGATAAATGCAATGTTAGCAACACATCTGATCAAGCAGTCAAAAAGACATTCAGTGATATATATGTCGACAAAATGGCTGGTACCGTTCCTTTAAAGAAAGAAAAACCCATAATGGTTACTGAAATAATTTGAAACTGACAAAAGTAATAATAAGTAAAAATTTACTGAAAATCAACTGATGAGGGAGCTAGCGCCAGATGAAGATGGTCGCATAGCTCTCTGCTCTGTGAGGAGACTCGTCCCTAACGCCAGCTAAAATTAGCTTACAGAAGCAAGAATGGTCAAGATCGGGAACGCTAGGCACGGTGACCCCCCCTGCTCCCTCTAAGAACCAGGTCTCGGGCGGAGATATGGAGAAATTTCTCAAAAAAGCTGCCACCACGATCACTGCCAGAGAACCTAAGATGGCGCCGACGCCGCAGTCTAAAGCTCTGAAATGCGCACCTGCACTGTCAGAAGGAGAAAGCGACTCAGAAGACATCCAATCCACCACTGAGCTACCGATCACAAGAAAGTACCTAGACCGTGCTCTTAATAGAGTAATGGAGCCGATCATCGCGGAGCTATCAGCATGCAGACACGAGGTGAGGCATATAGGGGAACGTGTGGAGTCTTTAGAAACGCACCAAGCAGCGATACTAAATCAGCAGGCCTCGGTATCAGATTCCTTCCGACGCTGCGCATCATATCTAAACTATCTCCACAACTCACTAGAGGACCAGGAAAACAGGGGGCGCCGAAACAATCTGAGATTCAGAGGTGTGCCAGAATCGGTCCCCCCTGGTGAAATATCGGCCGCCATCATTGAAATTTGCGGATCTCTATTGGGCCCTGACCACCCGCAAGAAATTATCATAGAACGGGCGCACAGAGCCCTGAGACCCAAGCCAAAGTCAACCGAACCGCCCAGAGACATCATATGCAAGTTCCTCAATTTTCAAGTGAAAGCTGCCATTCTGGAAACTGCACGTAACCACCCTGACTTGGTATATGAAGATTCCAGGGTCGATATTTACCAGGACTTAGCCCCATCAACCCTGAAGAAACACAGGTCCCTCAAGCCCCTGACGGATTGGCTCCGGTCCAACAAAGTCCTATATCGTTGGTCCTATCCATTTGGCCTAACCTTTTCATATGCGGGCAAGAGGGTTAATATCTCATCATTCACAGATCTCACGGCAGTGTATGAGTTATTGAATGTGCTTCCAATGCCGATTGATAACTGGGAACTCTTCCAAGATCTAAGCATCCTGCCTGATATTCCCAAAGTGGTCCCTTTTGAAGTCCTACGTACACAGAAGTCCTCCCGTTCCAAGAAAAGAGGCCAGCATCTTACCCCAAGAAGTCTTTCTCAAGAACATTAGATGGACTTATGTGACCTTCGCCTGATCGCTTTAGGTTACGATGGTACCTAGAAATCACAATTTTTGTCTTACTCAAAGTTATGGTTTCATCATTACAACGATTTTATGTGGCCTATTCCCCAAAAGGTTTTCTCCCCTTTCTTGCCTAAAATACTGCCCTTGCCTGGGCGTTATACGGTCTCCCAACCGGTCTACAGACCACTTAACCCCTTCCTTAGTATGACATATCTCAATATGTCTGTTTTTTCATGTATTGTTTGTTTAACTCGTTGTGTTTTGTTCCCCCTTCCTATTCCTATACCAAGGTATTTGTCTCTACCATCGATATGGAGTAAACTCCTCTCTTCCACAACTTCTATGATACACGGAAAAGCGGACCCTCACAAACCTGCTACGCTCTCTTGGGGAAGGTCACATCAGCTACAAGGTAATCCCACACACACCATACTCAATGGCTGATCTATTGGTAGCTTCTTACAATGTCAAGGGTTTTCACTCCCCATCAAAACGGAGCCAAATCTTTGCCATTTTAAGAAAAGCCGGGGCTGGGGTGATATTCCTACAAGAGACACATTACCGCTTTAACCACTACCCTGACATGCGCTTCTCCCATTATTCCAACTGGTATCACTGTGGGGGCAGCTCTTCAGCTTCTAGTAGGGTCAGCATAGGGCTACAAAGAAAAATTCCCTTTAAATTTGTTAGTCAAATATTGGACCCAGATGGAAGGTTTATCTTGCTTAAAGGTACTATTGGGCCGCAGACCTACACCTTTATCAATCTATATGCCCCTAACTCTAGTCAATCCCGTTGGTTCTCTGATATTTTCCCTATCATAGAATCCTTCAAGGAGGGTATAGTAGTCGCAGGGGGCGACTTAAATGTGGCTCTTCTGCCACAGCTAGATGTCTCCTCCCACAAATCATTCCACTCTAGCAAGTCCTTAAAAGCAATTAGGAATTCCCTATGTGAACTACACTTGATAGATGTATGGCGATCTCACCACCCTAATACCTCAGATTTCACGTTTTATTCCTCTATGCATGGCACTTACCACAGAATAGACTACCTGTTCATCTTTAAAGAACATATACATCTATGTCGAGAGTCATCTATAGGTTCTATACATTTATCAGACCATTCCCCCATTTTTATAACAGTTCTGGCCCCCCATGAAACTCCCTCGTGCTTCAACTGGCGCCTGAATGAATCCCTCTTGGGATACCAGGATTCAGTTGAGACGATTTCCAAGCACATCACAGAGTACTTTTCCCTAAATAAAAGCCCGGAGCTCCCGATAAATACTCTCTGGGACGCTCACAAGCCAGTAATCAGGGGACATTTCATTAGCATAGGCACGCATCAAAAGAAAGTTAGGGAAAGAGAAATTGATGAAATTCTAAAAAATATCCAGAGGCTCGAGTCTCAGCACAAAATTAAGTCCTCTGACCCTCAATTCCAAGAGCTGTCGGGATATAGAGCCAAACTCAGATCCCTTCTAACTTCTAGGGCAGCCAAATATTATATGAGCTCCCAACATAAATTTTTCGCCCATGGTGATAAGGCCACCAAATTTGTCATGAATAGGATCAAAAGGAGGAGATCCGCAAATTACGTCCATCAGCTATCCTCACAGGATGGGACCCCTATCTTCTCCATCACCCAAATTGCTGCCCAATTTCGCTCCTACTACAATGATCTCTATAATCTTCCCTCTACCATAGATTTGGAAACTCGTGCTTCTGCTATATCTTCCTTTCTAGAAGCCGCTAAACTCCCTAACATCTCCCCAAACAGAAGTTAATCCTGGAAGCCCCTTTTTCCCTAAACGAGCTCAAAAAAGCAATGAATCAAATGCCGTCAGGAAAGAGTCCAGGTCCTGACGGTCTTCCGCTAGCCTATTATAAAACATTCCATGAACTCCTATTCCCTCATCTTTTAGAAGTCTGCAATCAGACTTTCCAGGGAATTCCTCTCTCAAGAAATATGACTGCGGCCAACATCACTCTCATCCCTAAAGAAGGGAAAGATGCTAAGTTGTGTTCCAATTATAGACCCATCTCCCTCCTAAACATAGACCTCAAACTCCTGGCCAAGATGCTAGCCAACAGATTAGCTTTCCTCCTCCCTCAACTAATCCATGGAGATCAGGTCGGCTTTGTCCGCAACAGAGAAGGGAAAGACAACACCACTAGGGTGATTAATACCCTCTGCCATGCCAAACGGATTTCCTCCCCCTTGCTTTTACTCAGCACGGATGCGGAAAAAGCATTCGACAGGGTTAACTGGTCATATTTAAAACACGTCCTGTCGAATTTTGGCCTACCTGACTCGTTCGTTCAAGCGACCTTTTCGATGTATGAACACGCAACTGCCTCAGTCCTAGTCAATGGTACCTTATCCTCTCCATTTTCGATCAGAAATGGGACACGTCAGGGTTGTCCCCTATCACCCCTCCTATTTATTTTGGCTCTTGAGCCACTACTTGCAACCATAAGATTGGACCAGGAGGTAGTGGGTCTATGTTTGGGAGGCAGGGAACAGAAATTAGCTGCCTTCGCAGACGACGTTCTGATGATGACGGTCAATCCGAAGGTTTCCTTACCTTGAATCCAGATCCATCTAAACGCATATAGCATTTTGTCAGACTTCAAAATTAATGCCAGTAAATCGTTAGTCCACTGCTTAGGCATCCCCTGGGCAACCAAACATCAACTGTTGATGGACTCCCCATTCAATTGGTCCTCTCCTAATATCACATATTTAGGGGTCAAGATCAGTCCTGAAATAACCGAACTTTTTTCTCTCAATTACACCCCTTTAAAACAATCACTTTTCGAAGCAATTGATAATCTGGCCCGATCCAACCCAACATTGTCCTGGTTTGGTCGCAAAAACCTTCTCTCCTCCTTAATACTCCCCCGACTTACCTATATGCAGCAAGTCCTCCCCATTCCTGTCCCCAAACACTATTATGTCACAATCATGCAAAAGTTCAGATCTTTCATCTGGAGTGGAAGGAAAGCAAGATTATCATCCGCTCTTCTCACCAAGCCCAGACATGCTGGGGGAATAGGCCTACCAAACCCCGAGCTGTACGGGAAGGCCATCCTTCTCTCACGTGCAATAGCATGGATATGTCCCTCCCCTCCGTCCGTAGTGGTACAGATAGAATTAGATATTTTGAACAGCCCAGCCAGAGCGCTTCTCCTAGGTCATAAGTTGGTTTTCCAGGGTTCTATGTCTCACTACCCAATCCTCAAAGCCACGCTTGAGGCATGGAAGTGGCTTTCCTCTACACATTGCCATATCCCATTCCCTTCTCCCACTCTATCTGTAACTGATGTCCTAAACACGGCCCCTTCTACCCTAAGAGGCGCTACCTCAACAGGACTGTTGACCTCCACAACCTCGGTAACCTCTCTAGCCCTCCCAACTGGAGAGTGGATGGACTTAAAAGCTACAAATGCCTTGCTTAACCCCCACCCGCGAGACTTTCTCTTCGTTGCCTACATTAGAGCTTATTTGAAACAACACATCAAAATAGGGGATCTCCTTCGTCCGCGGGTTTGGCTGGAATCTCTGATATCTCTACACTCAGCACCCAGAAAACTCGTCTCACAGATTTACAGTAAACTGCGGTTACCCCCTATGATAGCTAAGCCATCCTTTGTGACACAATGGGAACTAGATCTGAACATTACAATTCCTCATGAATCCCTGCCTAAACTACTAGATTCTCCCCATAGGGCCTCCCGCTGTGTCAGAATCCAGGAAAATGGCTATAAAATCCTCACCAGATGGTACAACACGCCAGATAAATCATCAAGATATACCATGTCTGCTTCTGACACCTGCTGGAGGTGCCTTGGGGAGAGAGGAACTTTTCTTCATATCTGGTGGACCTGCCCCCTTATCCTTAAATGGTGGGGTGAGGTCTTCTCAGTTGCAAATGAAGTTTGTGGCACCTCAATATTACCTTCTCCTCCAGTTGCCCTCTTGTCTTTTTCCCAAGACAGAGGAGATGCTAAACCCCCATTTGTATTTACGCAGTTGCTGCTGGCAGCCCGCCTCCAGCTCCCGAAACACTGGCTACAACCTGTAGTCCCAACCCTATAACAATTGATCCAAAAAGTTGACCAGATTTATAGGTTTGAGGAACTATCCTCTTGGGAAACACGCACGCACATGATATTCCTCAAAAAATGGTCTCTGTGGTCTAAGTATAGATCCCCCAAATCACAATGTGCCCCATTGAAGACTAAATAGATTGGAACATAAATATGAAACCACTTAGCACTACCATTCAACACGCTAGGCCTTTCGCACGAAAGACATCCCTGCTTCACGCTATAGACCCAAATACCCTGACACTAGTCCTTCCTGCCTTTTCAGTTTTGCATGTGCCTCATTCATTCTATGCCTCTCTTAAGACTGATAATGATTGACTCGTGTGCCAAATCACGAATGGTGCAACACTGTTGTATCTGTCATTTACCTACTCTGTAATTAATACTACATTAACATGGCCTGCGAGCCTATACCTTGGTATTTCTGTTACCTACTGTTATATTTTGAAATTTATAATAAAAATATAAATAAAAAAAAATAAAAAAAATAAACTAATGAAAATCAGACATTGCTTTTCAAATGTGGTTCAACAGAATAACTTAATTTATTAATGAAACTGGCATGGACAAAAAATGATGGTACCCCTTACTTAAAATTTTGTTGCACAAATCACTGCAATCATGCATTTTCTGTAACTCTCAATGATACTTCTGCACATGTCCATATGTATAATGGTCCACTCCTCATAAGAAAACTGCTCCCGCTGTCTCAGGTTTGAAGGGTGCCTTCTCTAGACTGCATGATTCAGCTCCAATGGTCCACTCCTCATAAGAAAACTTCTCCTGCTGTCTCAGGTTTGAAGGGTGCCTTCTCTAGACTGCATGTTTCAGCTCCTTTCACAGATGTTCAATAGAATTTAGATCAGGGCTCATGCAAGGCCTTTACAGAATAGTCCAATGCTTTGCTCTTTTTTATTTGTGGGTGTTTTTAGCTGTGGGTTTTGGGTCAATATCCTGTTGGAGGACCCATTACCTGCAATTGAGACCAAGCTTTCCATGTTATACAGTAGGTAAAATGTTCTTTTCTTTGTATGCCGCATTTTTGTATCTGTGAACACAGAGCAGATGTGACTTTCCATAAAGCTCCAGTTTTGTCTCATCTGTCCAAAAGATATTCTCCTAGAAGCTTTGTGGCTTGTCAATCTACATTTTGGAAAATTCCAGTCTATTTTTTTTATTATTTGCTTTTTACCCTGGTTTCTCCTTGGTCATATTCCACTAAGTCCACTTTAGCTAAGACGGTGACAAATGTCCGACACTGTTGTACCTTGACCTTGGAGTATAATTTCTTTGGAAGTTGTTCTGGATTTTTTGGGTTACCATTCTTATAATCCGTCTCTTCAATTTGTCATCAATTTTCCTTTTGCGGCCACGTCTAGGGAAATTGGCTACAGTCCTGTAGACCTTAAACCTTTTTTTTTTTCTTCAAAATATGGTCAAAATTTATTGCATTACTACCGCTTTCCACAAGACAGGCAGTCCAAATTTTTTTCCAAAACACAATGATTCTTAAAAGAACAATTAGCAAGCAGATCATGTATTTAATTCTCTTAGTGTGTATAATACTAGAAAGCCTGGTCCTTTCTACAGTATTTTGATTATACTGGTTATATCTTTAAAATGTTTGGCGTAGTAAGTGAACTGGGGCGCTGGAGAGTTGAGGTAGGACAGGAGGAAGGAGGAGGGGAATACTTGTATTGTTTAACCCTTTCATGACCAGGCCTAAAAAAGTCCTGAATGTTAGGCAATTTTTTGTGATTTTGTGCATATTTTTATTCTGAAAAGCATAAATATAGTAACAGATACAAAAGTTGGTCGACATGACCTATCAAAGACATATCCCATCAGGAGGGGATGGTCCTCTCCAGTAACACCTAATAAAAGGCATATACAATAAGAGTTGAGATCACCAAATCAGAGTGAGTGTATTAACCAAGAAGAAGGGGGTGGGGAAATAGGTGGTTGGGGGGGAGGGGGAAGGGTAGGGGATAATGGGGGGGAGAGAGGAAGGAAAGTGGGGTCCTGTCTTAGTTGTCACATATAAGAACCTATGAGAGTACGGTGCTCCAGAATAGGAGGCGATTATGTCTGCGAAGAGTTGGAGGTGGCTAATCCTAGACCTCTATATTTCTTCCAGGGGTCCCATGAGGCCGCAATTTTTTTGATGTGTGAAGTTCCCAGTGGGCCAATTGCTCAAAATTGTATAGTTGATCTCCTCTGTTTTGCCAGTGTGAAATCGAAGGGGCCTCAGTGTCACGGATGATGTTGCAGATAGCTGGAACTTATGAATAAACGTCCGACTGGCTTGATCCCAAACTAAGGAGCATATAGGTGAGCCCTATAAAACCCTAAGAGCTCTCCCTGACTGCTATGCCAATGCAAGGGTCTCAATGGTAGACAATTGCATGCCCACGTACCTAGACTGTGTGACACCTGAAAACCCTATAATAGTGAGGGGACACGACCACCGGCTCCCTGCACTTAATACGGACGGAGTCAGGGTCACCTAGAATCAAGCCAGCAAGGAAACACAATACATGAAAAGACTTATCTGAGTAAACAGCAGCAGCAGCCTCCAGCAGTGAACACTTCATCCAGGAAGTAGTATAAACCGCAAAGTGAGGCAGTATGGGAGGGAATATAAAAGGGAGACAATTAGTCTAAATAGGTGACACCTGGGAGAAGGAAAGGAGATGACAACGTGAAACCAAAACAAAGAACATCATGCAAGAGGTAAAGAAGGATGTCTGCCAGACCTTCTCACAGAACTGGCGGTGACCCTCAGCTTGTTTCCAAAAACTGGCCACTAAGAATTGGGCCACTCCCAGTAGAATTTGGATTAAATGTTTGGCAGTAGTGGAAATTTGCACTTCTGTCATAAGGCCTAGTAGGCAAATCCGAGGGGATACTGGGAGGTAGATGTTGCATATTAGAGATAGCTGCACGCACACCGACGTCCAAAATTCTTTGATCTTGGGACACTGCCACCAAATGTGGTACATGGGATCACTGTCTTGGAAAAGGGCATTAATTTTAACAGGCGTATAATGCCATCTTGTTACAACATTTATAATAATTTTCCTGTAGTTTTACACATCTGGAAATTTTTGGTGATAAAGACAGCAGTTGTGTATTTTCACTATCGGAAAATTTCACACCAAGATCTCGCTCCCATTTAGATATACACCCTGTACAGAATTATTAGGCAAATGAGTATTTTGACCACATCATCCTCTTTATGCATGTTGTCTTACTCCAAGCTGTATAGGCTCGAAAGCCTACTACCAATTAAGCATATTAGGTGATGTGCATCTCTGTAATGAGAAGGGGTGTGGTCTAATGACATCAACACCCTATATCAGGTGTGCATAATTATTAGGCAACTTCCTTTCCTTTGGCAAAATGGGTCAAAAGAAGGACTTGACAGGCTCAGAAAAGTCAAAAATAGTGAGATATCTTGCAGAAGGATGCAGCACTCTTAAAATTGCAAAGCTTCTGAAGCGTGATCATCGAACAATCAAGCGTTTCATTCAAAATAGTCAACAGGGTCGCAAGAAGCGTGTGGAAAAACCAAGGCGCAAAATAACTGCCCATGAACTGAGAAAAGTCAAGCGTGCAGCTGCCAAGATGCCACTTGCCACCAGTTTGGCCATATTTCAGAGCTGCAACATCACTGGAGTGCACAAAAGCACAAGGTGTGCAATACTCAGAGACATGGCCAAGGTAAGAAAGGCTGAAAGACGACCACCACTGAACAAGACACACAAGCTGAAACGTCAAGACTGGGCCAAGAAATATCTCAAGACTGATTTTTCTAAGGTTTTATGGACTGATGAAATGAGAGTGAGTCTTGATGGGCCAGATGGATGGGCCCGTGGCTGGATTGGTAAAGGGCAGAGAGCTCCAGTCCGACTCAGACGCCAGCAATGGAGGTGGAGTACTGGTTTGGGCTAGTATCATCAAAGATGAGCTTGTGGGGCCTTTTCGGGTTGAGGATGGAGTCAAGCTCAACTCCCAGTCCTACTGCCAGTTTCTGGAAGACACCTTCTTTAAGCAGTGGTACAGGAAGAAGTCTGCATCCTTCAAGAAAAACATGATGTTCATGCAGGACAATGCTCCATCACACGCGTCCAAGTACTCCACAGCGTGGCTGGCAAGAAAGGGTATAAAAGAAGAAAATCTAATGACATGGCCTCCTTGTTCACCTGATCTGATCCCCATTGAGAACCTGTGTTCCATCATCAAATGTGAGATTTACAATGAGGGAAAACAGTACACCTCTCTGAACAGTGTCTGGGAGGCTGTGGTTGCTGCTGCACGCAATGTTGATGGTGAACAGATCAAAACACTGACAGAATCCATGGATGGCAGGCTTTTGAGTGTCCTTGCAAAGAAAGGTGGCTATATTGGTCACTGATTTGTTTTTGTTTTGTTTTTGAATGTCAGAAATGTATATTTGTGAATGTTGAGATGTTATATTGGTTTCATTGGTAAAAATAAATAATTGAAATGGGTATATATTTGTTTTTTGTTAAGTTGCCTAATAATTATGCACAGTAATAGTCACCTGCACACACAGATATCCCCCTAAAATAGCTAAAACTAAAAACAAACTAAAAACTACTTCCAAAAATATTCAGCTTTGATATTAATGCGTTTTTTGGGTTCATTGAGAACATGGTTGTTGTTCAATAATAAAATTAATCCTCAAAAATACAACTTGCCTAATAATTCTGCACTCCCTGTAAGTCAATACTCAGTCAGATTGCTCTTAGGCAATAGTAAAGAATAAAGAGTCAATATCTTTTTAATTGGTTCTTTCTGTTGTATAGCTAGTTTCTCAAACAAGGAGTGTTCAGTGAGAGTTACTAAGGTTGAGGTAGTAAATAAGGTGCTGCATATGAAAGAGATAAAGGCCCCCCAACTGAAGGCGGGCAGTGAGCTCGGTAGTGGTGGGTAAGGACCCCTGAGGACATAGATCTAACAATGGGAGTCGTATATTAAGAGCATCAATAGGGAGGGTATCCCTAAAAGCCTGTGGGGAGTCTAGGAGGGCGTTGGCAACCTGTGTAAGAATTAAAGGGTCAGATGTCAGTGTTTTCCTCAGTTCACATTCATGCCAGTAACGTAGGGTATTTTTGGTGATTAAATTGTATATGTTGCTATTTACGAGTGAGGTAGGCTTTTACTAACTAGTGCAGACCTAATGGGTATGGGGCTCATAGCATTTTCGGCCTGGATATGAAGTCTCTCGTTTGAAGTCCGCAGCCAATCTAGGCATCTAGTCCCTTGTATCGCTTTGTAGTATGTTTTAAAATCCAGAAAGCCCACCCCTCCTCCCAGCACATGTTGCACCAAGAACTTATGAGCGAGTCTGGGTCTGAGTTCCTTTCATAGAAAGGAAGAGATAATTATTCTTAGTTTTTGAAAGAATATCTTGGGGACGGGTATAGGTAGTACTTGCATAGTGTACAGTATTTTAGGAAGGACAACAGTTTTTTGCAGGGCTCTCCGCCGAAACCAGGAGACATATGGTATATCCCATGAGTGTAAACTGGTCTGAATCTGTTTGGGGAGATTTTGGTAGTTAGCCTTATATAATGCAGATACTTCGGGGGTTATATTAACACCCAGGAATTTTATAGAGTGAGATGTCCACAGAAATGGGGTTGAATGTTGAAGCATAAGGGTCGTTGGGTTGGGCAAGGAAACATTTAACCACTTCCCATCTGGGCCATTTGCCCCCTTCCTGACCAGGCCTAATTTTATGTGGTAATAACTTTGGAACGCCTTTATTTATCCAAGTCATTCAGAGATTGTTTTCTCGTGACACATTGTACTTCATGATAGTCATAAATTTGAGTCAAAATATTTCACCTTTATTTATAAAAAAAATCCCAAATTTACCCAACAATTTGAAAAATTCGCAATTTTCTCAATTTCAATTTCTCTGCTTTTAAAACAGAAAGTGATACCTCATAAAATATTTATTACGTAACATTCCCCATATGTATACTTTATGTTGGCATCATTTTGGAAATGTCATTTTATTTTTTTAGGACGTTAGAAGGCTTACAAGTTTAGAAGCAATTCTTCAAATTTTTAAGAAAATTGCCAAAACCCACTTTTTAAGGACCAGTTCAGGTCTGAAGTCACTTTGTGGGGCCTACATAGTGGATACCCCCATAAATGACCCCATTGTAGAAACTACACCCCTCAAGGTATTCAAAACCGATTTTACAAACTTTGTTAACCCTTTATGCGTTCCACAAGAATTAAAGGAAAATGGAGATCAAATTTTAAAATTTCACTTTTTTGGCAGATTTTCCATTTTAATCCAATTTTTTCTTTAACACATTTATGGTTAACAGCCAAACAAAACTCAATATTTATTACCCAGATTCTGCGGTTTACAGAAACACCCCACATGTGGTCATAAACTGCTGTATGGGCACACGGCAGGGCGCAGAAGAAAAGGAACTCCACATGGTTTTTAGATGCCATGTCCCATTTGAAGCCCCCTGATGCACCCTTACAGTAGAAACTCCCAAGAAGTGACCCCATTTTGGAAACTAGGGGATAAGATGCCAGTTTTATTAGTACTATTTTTGGGTACATAGGATTTTTTGATCATTCATTATAACACTTTATGGGGCAAGGTGACCAAAAAATTGGCTGTTTTAGCAAAGTTTCTATTTATTTATTTTTACAGCGTTCATCTGAGGGGTTCAGTCAAGTGACATTTTTATAGAGCAGATTGTTACGGACGTGGCGATACCTAATATGTATACTTTTTCTCATTTATTAAAGTTTTACAAAATAATAGCATTTTTGAAACAAAAACATTATGTTTTAATGTGTCCATGTTCTGAGAGCTATAGTTTTTTTATTTTTTGAGAGATTTTCTTATGTAGGGGCTCATTTTTTGCGGGATGAGGTGACGGTTTTATTGGTACCATTTTGTGGGACATACGCATTTTTGATCACTTGGTGTTGCACCTTTTGTGATGCAAGGTGACAAAAATTGCTTGTTTTGACACAGTTTTTTTTTTTTTTTTTAGCTCATGTGATATTTTTATAGAGCTGGTTTTTACGGACGCGGCAATACCTAATATGTTTACTTTTTTTATTTGTTTCACTTTAACACAATAATAGCATTTTTGAAACCAAAAAAATGATGTTTTAGTGTCTCCATGTTCTAAGAGCTATAGTTTTTTTTATCTTTTGAGAGATTTTCTTATGTAGGGGCTCATTTTTTGCGGGATGAGGTGACGGTTTTATTTGTACCATTTTGAGGGACATACGCGTTTTTGATCACTTGGTGTTGCACCTTTTGTGATGCAAGGTGACAAAAATTGCTTGTTTTGACACAGTTTTTTTTTTTTTTTTTTTACGGTGTTCACCCGAGGGGTTAGGTCATGTGATATTTTTATAGAGCTAGTTTTTACGGACGCGGCAATACCAAATATGTCTATTTTATTTAATTTTTTCTATTTAAAAAAAAAAAAAATTATTCCTTACTTTTTTTTTTACATGTGAAACTTTTTTTTTTTTTTTTTCAACCCTTTATTTTTTATTTTTTTTTATTTTACACTTTTCGTCCCCCATAAGGTCATACAAGATCTCTGGGGGACATTTACTTCACTTTTTCTTTTTTTTTTCACTGTTGATTTCTCCTGTAACTGGGGCTGACATAGTAGCCCCAGTTACAGAAGAAATGCACCCCTAGAGAGGCTGTACAGCAGCAATCCAGCGCTGTACAGCCTCAGTGCAGGGCTGATCGAGGTCTCTGAGAGACCTCACACAGCTCCTGCACGCTCCGGTCCCGGCGGTCACATGACCGCCGGGCCGGAACAGGAAGCGCATAGCGCTTCCTGCTCTGCATACACAGCGCTCGGTGAGCGCTGTGTCTGCAGCGATCCTGAAGGCAGGGACACCTGGGCCCTGTCCCTGCCTCCTCTCTGGGTTGCCCAGCTGTCACTGACAGCGGGCAACCCGATCAGCAGCTGCACGATTAGCGTGCAGCTGCGATTTCTGAAAGGACGTTTTAAAACGTGCTTTCAGAAATAGAGGTCCACCCATAGTACGTTTATATCCTATGGGCGGACGGAAAGTGGTTAAGACCTGGGACTTACAAAAATTTATTTTGTAGTTAGACAAAAATCTAAAATAGTCTAATATAGATGTTACTGCAGGGAATGCTTCTGATGTGTTTGTAAGAAATAAGAGAACATCATCCGAGATTTGCAGCCAATTGGTGTTGGGTATTTCCCAAGGTGAGCCCCTTTATCCTCTCATCCTGTCGGATAGCTTGTAAAGCTGACTCCAATGTTAAAACAAATAGGATAGGGGACAACGGGCATCCCTGCCTGGTTCCATTACTGATGCCGAAGGGGGGGGAGTGTACCATTAACCCAGACCTGAGCCGTGGGGGACATAATTGCTGTGATAAAGCGTGATGGAATCCAAAAACAGAGAAGCCAGTCCACCCGGTCAAAAGCCTTCTCCACATCTGTACTGAGTAGAACCAGGGGCGTAGATGATTTTTTCACATATTGTAGTACATGAAGGAGGTGAGATGTATTCATCTTACCCTCCCTTCCCGGGATAAACCCTACCTGTTCAGGGGATATTAAAGATGGAAGAAATGGTTTCAGTCTATTGGCAAGGAGTTTAGCAAATAGTTTTAAATCATTGTTCAATAATGAAATGGGCCCATAACTCGCACATTGTGTAGGGTCTTTCTGTTTTTTTGGTATTATAGTTATATGTGCTGATAACATTTGCGTTGGGAGAGGTGAGCCTTCCAGAGCCGCGTTACACACTTCCAGGAAACGAGGTAGGAGGAAGTCTCCGAAGGACTTGTAATAAGGAATCGGCAGTCCATCAGAACCAGGTGATTTGTTCACTGGGGATTCCTTCAGGGCCACCTCCAGCTTGGTTCAAGTGCAGCTTGTTTGTCTGTGATAGAGGGCAGTGAGAGAGAGAAGAGCTAGGCATCGATTACATCTCTGCGTGAATCCGAGTCCGCCTGTGTGGCTTGGGCCCTAAGGTTATATACCGTAAGTCACTTTAATCATTGCTAAACTGCTGGGCTATATGTTCAGTAGTATTTAGTAGTTGTGCAGTAGGAGTTTTAATTGCTGAAATGTAAGAGCTGGCCTTCCACTTCTTAATTTGCACCATCAAGAGTTTGGAGGCCTTAATCCCATGCGCATAATATTTAAACTGGGTGGAGAGGAATAGTTTGGCAGTTTTAACATTAAGGAGGTTTTTAAATTCTGTACGTGCCTGGGTAATTTCCTGAGCATGTCAGGAGATAACTGATGCTTATGGGACCTCTCTAAGTGTGTAATATTGTTGTCTGAGTTTGTTAACGTGGGCTCCTAGGGCTATGAAATGACCCCTTATAACTGGCTTATAGGCCTCCCAAAGCAGGCCTCTAGAGTTCTCTGGAGAGTCATTTAATCTGAAATAGTCATGCAGAGCTGCCTCTATTTGTTTCACATGTGTTTCCGCACTCAGAAGTGTGCAGTTCAATTGCCACCTATAGGCTGCTTTGGGGAGGCCCTGTAAGTTGCCAGGAAAACCGGTACATGATCAAATAGGATAATATTTCCAGTCTCTGAGTTTTGACATAGATGCAGTTGATGGGATGGGACAAATAGGTAATCTAGCCGGTGATACGACTGATGAAGACAGGAAAAGAAAGAGTAGTCTTTATCTCCAGGGTGCATCATTCGCCAGACATCCACCAGAGTAAGAGTCCATCAAGGATGCCTGCAACTTATCTAGAGCCATTCTGGAAATGGATGTAGAGAAGCTAGAAGAATCCAGGGCTGGGTCCATTGCTATGTTCAAGTCACCTCTTAGAATAATACACCCCTCTGCAAAGTCTCTAAATTGAAGCAATATCTTATGCAGCCATTCAATCTGGAGGACATTTGGGACATACAGTGGATATTAAAAGTCTACACACCCCTGTTAAAATGTCTGGTTTCTGTGCTGTAAAAAAAATGAGACAAAGATAAATCATTTCAGAACTTTTACCACCTTTAATGTGACCTATAAACTGTACCACTCAATTGAAAAACAAACTGAAATCTTTTAGGTGGAGGGAAGAAAACAAAAAAAAAAAAAAATAATGTGGTTGCATAAGTGTGCACACCCTCTTATAACTAGGCATGTAGCTGTGTTCAGACTTAAGCAATCACATTCAAAATCATGTTAAATAGGAGTCAGCATACACCTGCCATCATTTAAAGTGCCTCTGATTAACCCCAAATAAAGTTCAGCTGATCTAGTTGGTCTTTCCAGAAATTTTCTTAGTCTCATCCTACAGCAAAAGCCATGGCCCACAGGGAGCTTCCAAAGCATCAGAGGGGTCTCATTCTTAAAAGGTATCAGTCAGGAGAAGGGTACAAAAGAATTTCCAAGGCATTAGATATACAGTGAAGACAGTAATTATCAAGTGGAGAAAATATGGCACAACAGTGACATTACCAAGAACTGGACGTCCCTCCAAAATTTATGAAAAGAAAAGAAGAAAACTGGTTTGGGAGGCTATCAAGAGGCCTACAGCAACATTAAAGTAGCTGCAGGAATATCTGGCAAGTACTGGCTGTGTGGTACATGTGACAACAATCTCCCATATTCTTCATATGTCTGGGCTATGTGGAGTGAAGCATGGTGGTGGCAGCATCATGCTTTGGGGCTGTTTTTCTTCAGCTGGAACTGGGGCCTTATTTAAGCTAGAGAGAATTCTAAACAGTTCCAAATACCAGTCAATATTGGCCCAAAACTATCAGGCTTTTGCTAGAAAGCTGAACATTAAGAGGAACTTCATCTTTCAGCATGACAACGACCCAAAGCATACATCCAAATCAACAATGGAATGGCTTCATCAGAAGAAGATTAAAGTTTTGGAATGGCCCAGCCAGAGCCCAGACCTGAATCAGATCGAAAATCTGTGGGGTGATCTGAAGAGGGCTGTGCAAGAAGATGCCCTTGCAATCTGACAGATTTGGAGTGTTTTTGCAAAGAAGAGTGGGCAAATCTTTCCAAGTCAAAATGTGTCATGCTGATAGACTCATACCCAAAAAGACTGAGTGCTGTAATAAAATCAAAAGGTGCTTCAACAAAGTATTAGTTTAAGGGTGTGCAAAATTTTTCTTCCCTTTACCTAAAAGATTTCAGTTTGTTTTTCAATTAAGTTGTACAGTTTATAGGTCACATTATAGGGGGAAAAAGTTCTGAAATGATTTATCTTTGTCTCATTTTTTTACATCACAGAAACCTGACATTTTAACAGGGGTGTGTAGACTTTTTATATCCACTGTATATGTTTCCCAAGGTAATATTTGGGAGCCTATCTCTCCCTTGAGAAAGCTATATCTCCCATTGGCGTCAATTTGGGACGAACGCAGGGAAAAGGGGAGTGTCTTTTGTATGGCTATACTAACCCCCTTGGAAGCATAGCAGGAGGATATACTATGAAACCACTGATTATACTTCAAGTGTGATAGACTAGGAACATGCTTGTGTCTAAAGTGCATTTCCTGTAACAAAGCTATTCCTACCTGTAACAAAGCTATTTAGGAATTGGCCTATTTGGCTCCTCTTTACCGGTGCGTTCAGTCATTTCACATTGAAAGTACAGACTTTAGTCATGGCCATACATAAACCACAAAAAAGTGAAAAAATTTGGATAAAATATCTAGATAATCAGTGGAGACTTCAAAGCAAGGGACCCTATTTTCTTCATAACATAGGATACTTTCCTAATTAAGCTGACAGGGGGAAAAATGGGGGAAAAGGGTAGACAGACAGGTGGACAGGAAAAGAAAACAGTAAAACAATAGAACAGTAGAACATTTATTTTGTCAGTAAGAGAAGACTCTTAAATAGTATAAGTGAAATTAGACCGTTAAGGTAGAAATATAACAGTGCTATGGACCCAGTCGGTTGGTCGTGAGGGGAGGAACTTTTCATCCACACGGCCTATAGCCGCCTGCAAAGATAAAGGGGTTGTAAGACCTCCATATGGGCAGTTCAATGTAAGTGGGCTGGTGTAGGTCTCAGGTGTCATCTGGTAGACCCTCCTGTGCTGGATGTAGTCTCCTCGGGGTCATCTTGCGACCTGTGGCTTTCAGGTGCTGTTGTTTGGCGGATGTCACCGATGTCTAGGAGGTGACCACTGAAGTCAAGGAGGCTATATTTTGGGCAAAGTTCCAATCTCTAGGGCCTCACATACCCTCTGCAGATCGGCTAAGGCACGAACTACCAGCTTACGGCCAGGTGAGTTGATCAACAAGCCAAATGGGTACAGCCAACGGTATGTAATTTTCTTTCTCCTAAGCATGTCCAGAAATGGTCTCAGGTGATTCTTTTTGCAGAGCGTCATAGAGGATACTGATATACAGTGACAGTGGAGCCTTCATTCATAATGGGGTCTGCGGACCGAGATGCTGCCAGGACTTTGTCTTTTGTCTGCTTGTGAACGAGTCTGCAGATGATATCCCTCGGGGCTTCGTGGTGTTTTGGTAATGGGCGAAGCGCTCAATTAGCTCGGTCCATCTCTAGATTGCCCGACTCTTGGCCCAGCAAGTCAGTAAAGATGGAGGTAAGGGCAGGAGTCAGCATATCTGAGGTCACAGATTCAGGCAGACCCTTTGACTTTAAATTGTTCCTGCGACCACAATTTTCCTGGTCTTCTATCAAGGAATACAGGTGGTTCACATGGGCCTGACAGTTATCTAAATTGTGAGCTACTTCAGTGTTGAAGTCTATAATGGATGCTTGGGCCGTTTCTAAAGTATCCCACCTGGAGTGCATGTGCTTTAGGTCTTGCTTAATGTCTTTAAGTTCACGTACCAGAGATTCCAGTGACTGGGCCAGCAGGTCTTTAAGGAAGGATTTAGAGATCTTCTGGTCCTCTCCTGCTGCCGAGGGATCCTCTACTTCACTCCCGCCATCAGCCTCCGCGTCCTCAGCTTCAGTCACATGCGCGCTTCTCTGCTTAGCCGGCGCCATCTTGCAAGCTTTATGTGCCATGGCTGCTGGCATCCTTTTCATAAAACCCTCAATTTCCTTTTGATTGGAGCCCAGTTTCAGGGACCTGGACCTGTCTCTGGAAGGCGTGCCTATGTTTAGGTGGTCAGAAAGCTAATAAATGACCCGTTGAGGGCAGGCCAGCAGCAGAGCTCAGGGAGCAGCGTGCATGCGGCTCGGCTGCGAAACTCCGCCCCCGACCTTAAACTTCTTAATAATATGTCCAGCTGTAATAACAGGAACATGAAGCTGTTTGGAGATGGCCTTATAGACTTTAATTTTAACATGTCTGTCTCTAATTTTCTTTCTAATCTCCTGAGACAACTCTCTCCTTAGCTTTCTTTGGTCCATGTTCAGTGTGGTACACACCATGATACTAAACAGTGACTACTTTTAACCCTTTAAATAGGCAGATGGACTGATTACAAGTTTGAAGACTCCAGTAATGCTAATTAATGAACAAACCTTAGCTTAACATGTCTCTATGGTCAAATTATTTTCAGTCTTTTCTAGGGGGTATCATAATTTTTGTCCAGGCCAATTTCATTAGTTTATAAAAATTATTCTGTTAAACCACAATTCAAAAGCAATGCCTGATTTTCATTAGCTGATTTTCAGTACATTTGTATTATTACTTTTATCAGTTTCAAGTTATTTCAGTGATCATTGTGGGTTTTTATTTCTTTAACAAAAGGTTACCAACAATTTTGCCCAACTGTATATGTATGAGTGCCTTTTGACGGCATACTGCCTGGTCAGATGTGTTGTGAACTTTGACTTTATCATGTTTTGCAACATATACTGTATGACAGATATACCTAGAGATACATCAAAGAGTTGTGGCTAAACAACAGGTCATGGATCCACTAATCTTATTAACAAGGACATAAATGAGGTGGTGTAATTGTGTAAAATGTAGTGTGTGTCATTTTCAAAAAATGTGGTGTGATTTCCATGAAAGTAACACTTTGGCATTTTTTTTTTAAGATCTACATGCAGAATAAGCTGTTTCTTTGAAGAAAAATGTGTCAGCCTAAAGTGCTTGGTCAATATACTGCTCTTCAGTGATAGCAGGTTCATTTTAATAAATGAAGAGAGATAAGTGGTACCATTCAAGTTGCAGGGACTCTATATGCATTCATATGTATGAAGCCGTAGGTTCTCATTTTTAATGGTATATGGCAGGAATTCCACCAAACTATCTACAGTTTAGTATTCAACATATGACAAAAGTTTTGGGAAGTTTGAGGATGGGAAAGCAGAACTAATTTCTTAAATCTAATACAAATTGCAATATGCAATGCTATAAATATATTTCTACTTATTTTATTTTCTGCATTCCGTGATTTACTGCAGGGTACTATACAAAACTGCAATATTTTATGATTGAGTTAGATGTACTTTCCTCTTAACTTAGAAAATCCCAATATGCTATTTTGCCAAGTTGTATTATAAAATTGAAAGGAAAAGTATTTTTCATTTAAATCCTTGGCCATTCTAGTTTACAAGTTCACATTGGGTGGTCTCACACATTAATTGACAGCCTTCCATGTGTGACTGTGTATATAGAGACAGCTGTCATTTACTTAGTAGGTCTTCTCACTGAAATCATAATATAGACAAGCAGAGTAACAGTCCTTTTACATGGACCAATGTTACAATCAATTATCAAGAATGAACCGTTTATTCCTGATAACTTCCTGCTCGTCAGAGGAGGTGAGAGCTGCATTTACATGAAGCATCTATTTCCTCTGTATGGTGACTATTGATAGCTACAGTAATCACTTGTCCCCATAGAGAATCAATGATTTATGGTACTGGCTAAAAGATTTGATAACCTGATGAATGAGCTTGCTCACCAAGTTAATGCTGACATCTTTACATGGACAGATTATCGGGAAAGATTATTTCTACAAACGCTCATGCCCGATAATTGACACGATGATTAGTCTGTGTAAAAAGACCTTTAGCATGTCTCTAAAGGGCATCTGTCAGAAGACTTGTACTTACGAAACTAGCTGACCTGTTGCATGTGCACTTGGTAGCTGAAAGCATCTGTGTTGGTCCCATGTTCATATGTTCCCTCATGTCTGAGAAAAATTAGGTTTTAATGTATGCAAATGAGCCTCTAGGAGCAAAGAGGATGTTGCCATTACTCCTAGAGGCTCAGCTCTCTCTGCAACAGCCACACATCCTCTCCACTTTGATTGACTTTGAGGTGTGATGATGTTTTCACTGCCTGGACCTCTCAATCAAAGTGGAAAGGGTATGGCAGCTGCAGAGAAAGCATAGCCTCTAGGTGTAACGGCAACGCCCCAGTTGCTCCTAGAGGCTCATTTGCATATATTAAAACATCATTTTTCTCAGCACATATGAACATGGGACCAGTACAGATGCCTTCAGCTGTCAAACACATGTACAACGGGTCAGCCAGTTTCATGGGTACAAATCTGCTGACGAATGCCTTTTGAAGAGATAATCCTAAGGGTTGGTCATTAATATCTGATTAGTAAGAGTCTCACATTACTGACTTGCTGTTCCCTGCAGCCTCTGGTGCTGCAATTAGTACTTTGAATGGAACAGGAAGCTCAGCTACCATTGAAGTGAATTGCTGAGCTGCAATAACCCAGTGTGACCACTACACTTTCCACAGAGCTGTGCTACCTGTTCTATTCACAGCGCTAGTTCAGCACGAACAGCGGATCATGGGGGTTCAGGGTCTCGGACACTCAGTGACTGGATATTAATGAAATATACTGAGGATAGGTCATCAATTTCAAGAGTCAGGAAATAAATCTCGAATCTTAAATAAATCTCAAATCTATATATTCATCTAATCATTTCCTCCTACTCAATAACATGCTGCTGGGAGATCAGATAACTTTAACGTAACAGTTTTCCTTTAACTGCAAAGGTAACCGCTATCTATGAACACTGACCGTACACAATATTTGTGAATTCTGTATATTTAATATCCATTTATAACCTTGCATCTCCTTCCCCCAAGATAATGCAAGCCAGCAGCAAAATGTTGATTCTGAATTAATAGTTAATTTCTTAGTGATAAAGGAGAAGAGCCTCTCTTAAATGAATTCAAATGCAATTTCTGTATTATGTTCAGGGTAAGAGCTTTCTTTATATTTAAATCAGGCAAAATGATACTTTGGCTTTCTAGGTTATGGCTTCTTGTCACATATAGCGCGCGTACATCATGTAGAATGTGTCTAAACGCATTCCCTGCCGCAGAGCAGACTATTGTTTTATTGAGCTCCACACTACTTATCACTGGAATTGAATCTGGGAGCTTTGACTTTAATATTAAAGCATTGATTCAGGTAAAGAGGTTACAGTTACATTAACGTTATGCATTAGTTGCTTAGCTTTGCTAATGTATTCAATAGACCTCCTTTATCTGACTTTATGGCTAGGCCATTAGAGGTAGCAAAATGAAACAAATCGTATCCTTGCCTGACTGCTGACTTTGTATTTGCTGTTGACATTTTGTGGAGAAATGGGAATCATTACGCTTTCCTCTGCTGCCGAGAAGCTGGAGCCAAAACCTACAAAATAACATTATGAGAAACACATGTTATCAATCTTGTGATTAGTTATAACATCAGTGATTAAAGCAAATACCAACTCTCCCTTTTTAGCTATAGAAAAAGGATGCTATTCACTAAGCTGCTATAGTATTGCCAGTTGGCTCATTTGTCACATTCCCGTTAAGCATAGCTTTTTTTTAGTACCACATATTTAATAGCCAAAACACTTAACCTAGGGTGTTGAAAATGTCTGGGTGCCTGCAGAGAGCTGGCAGCCATATTGTCTTCTCCCGCATATCAGTTACGGTATGTCATTCACTACTTTAATAACTATAATAAAAGCAAATAATAAGCAGTGAAAAAAACAAGAATCTGTTTCACTGAATAGCCATTTTCCATTGCTATAAAAAGATGTGGAATGTGAAAGCATTTTCTGCCATTGGAACAATGAAAGCTATAGGTCTACTTTTAATTCTATGGCCCCCTCTAGAGATGAGCGAATTTCTTTAAAGTTCGATTCGGCCGATTCGCCGAATTTCACCAAATAATTTGCTTTGTGACCAATTACTTAGTGACAAAGCGGATTTTTTTGTAAGTAGCAGGTGCAATGACATGGAGCTATGATAGCGCCGCCCCCCATCATTGTACCCCCAGATGCCGCGTTGATACATGATCACGGCATCTGAGTGTAAAATTAACAATAAAAAAATATATATTAAACTTACCGCCTCCATTTGCTGGCCGCCGCCATCTTGCTTGAAGATCTTGGCCAAAATCCTGTGCAGGGGCGAGATTACGTCATCACGCCGGCTTCAAGCAAGATGGAGGCTGGCGGCAAATGGAGGAGGTAAGTTTGAATTTTTTTGTTTTTTATACTATTTCAGGTTAAATCGATTCACTGACACGAAGCACAAGGACTTCGGCTTCTAGGCAAATCAAATTTATCCTGAAATTCGGATCGAATTCCACTTCGATTAGCTCATCTCTAGTCTCATCCTATAAGTGTCTCTACTTCACAGTGCACTTAGAATGTCAAGTAGGGTACTTTTGTGAAGCCTGATGATTGCAGACCTTTCCATCTTCCTAATTCATTAACAGGTACTGCTTATCATTATCTGTCATGGTACAAATACAGTGGGAGCTGCATCACAGTCATTGTCACTCTGTCTTCAAACCTGCAAGTTAAGATTACACTTTACTCCTACCCCCCTCTCCTCTGTTACACTGCAAGAAAGAGACCCTGCAAGTTTGAATCGGGGCCAGTGCTGCTGTGATCACAGGGCTTTATTAGATTGCAAGTTCCCCCTGCAAATACACCAACAGCTTGTAATTCCCTGTCTGGGTAAGACTGTGTTCACATTCACATAACATTTTTGTCCCACATTTAACATATGCACATTATACATTATAAGGATGACCAAATCAATGTGATTATGTCCCAAAAAATTCAGATTCAAAGGAAGCCAATTATTTGTGATTCAGGGTGAGAGAGAGACCAATATGCTACTCTTTTTTTCTCGACAATATATATGCGTTGTCAGGGGGTACTCTTTCTCATTAGTGAGAGTGCCTAATATGTGGAGTATTGTAATCCAGGCAATGCCCCTCTGGGTTTCTGGGAAAGATATTCAAATTAGCTTTCCTAAGTCTACCTGATTCCAAATGATGATAAATATGATAATTTGCATATATTTTTCCCAGAAATCAAGAGGAGCATTGTGTAGCGTACAATAGTCATTAAATATATTAACTGGCCTCCATAATAAAAATAGCACCCACCTAGAGGTCCTCCAAGTCCTTGTATCTAGAAAAGTGGTTTCTATCTTCTTTACTCTGATAAAGGGCCTCTGTCTTGAAAGAGTTAGTTGCAGGTGTGAGGCTGAATTAGCAATTTTCCTAGTTTTGCTATAGAAACATACTAAAAAAGCTAGAAGGCACCCATTCCAAACACTCTTACCTCCTTACTGTTTAAAAGCCACTGTAAAAGATATAGACAGGTACGTATCCAAACTAAATATGATTCACTGCCTGAAAAGGATTCTAAAACAAAATAATACTTTTAATATAGATTCTTCTAAGGCTACTTTCATACTTGCGTTCGGTGCGGATCCGTCTGGTATCTGTACAGACGGATCCTCACCTATAATGCAAACGCTTGCATCCGTTCAGAACGGATCAGTCTGCATAACAGCTTTTTCAGATCTGAGTTTTCACATCGTGAAAACTCAGATCCGACAGTATATTCTAACACAGAGGCATTCCCATTGTGATGGGGACGCTTCAAGTTAGAATATACTAAGAACTGTGTACATAACTGTCCCCCGGCGCATTGCTTATAGCACAGACCTGTCACTTACCAGTAAGAGGAGCGACCGGCCGGCCACAGACAGCGCAGGTAAGTATAATGCTTCTAAAATTTCTTAGTAACCATGGCAGCCAGGACTGCAGTAGCGTCCTGGCTGCCATGGTAACCGATCGGAGCCCCAGCGATTAAACTGGGACTCCGATCGGAACTCTCCGCTGCCACCAATGATGGGGGGGGGGGATTTTAATTAGGGGGGGAGGGGAGGCCGCACTGGCCACCAGTGAATTTTATACAGGAAAAGGAGGGAGGGGGGGCCGCACTGGCCACCAATGAATTTAATAAACGGGAGGGAGGGGGGGCCGCACTGGCCACCAATGAATTTATTACTGGAGAGGGAGGGGGGCCGCACTGGCCACCAATGAATTTAATACTGGGGAGGGAGGGAGGGGGGTCCGCACTGGCCACCAATGAATTTAATACTGGGGAGGGAGGGAGGGGGGGCTGCACTGGCCACCAATGAATTTAAAACTGGGGATGGAGGAGGGTCTGGCCCCTGCTGCCTAGCAGCACCTGATCTCTTACAGGGAGCTATGATACGCACAATTAACCCCTCGGGTGCCGCACCTAAGGGGTTAATTGTGCGGATCACAGCCCCCTGTAAGAGATCGGGTGCTGCCAGGCAGCAGGGGGCAGTTATGTACACAGTTCTTAGTATATTCTAACTTGAAGCGTCCCCATCACCATGGGAACGCCTCTGTGTTAGAATATACTGTCGGATCTGAGTTTTCACGATGTGAAAACTCAGATCTGAAAAAGCTGTTATGCAGACGGATCCGTTCTAAACGGATGCAAGCGTTTGCATTATAGGTGCGGATCCGACTGTGCAGATACCATTCGGATCGGCACCGAACGCAAGTGTGAAAGTAGCCTAAAATACATGGAAATGAAGTGCGATTGCCCTAAATGTTCAGGCACAACCTCATAAAATACCCTGAGATTGTGGTGAGGTGGGGTAGATGACAACCCTTCATCTCACACCCACCCTGGAGATTGCCAGACTATGGATGACCTGGGTTTATTAGCAAATATAGCACCCATATAGTGGTCTATCCCTGTCGGCTGGGGAGGCAAAAAATCATAACAATCCCTTCAGATTGAAGAAAGATGCCCCACACCGTTTGTGAGCCTGTCAGAGGGAATTGTTACTAATGTACAGGGAGTGCAGAATTATTAGGCAAATGAGTATTTTGACCACATCATCCTCTTTATGCATGTTGTCTTACTCCAAGCTGTATAGGCTCGAAAGCCTACTACCAATTAAGCATATTAGGTGATGTGCATCTCTGTAATGAGAAGGGGTGTGGTCTAATGACATCAACACCCTATATTAAGTGTGCAGAATTATTAGGCAACTTCCTTTCCTTTGGCAAAATGGGTCAAAAGAAGGACTTGACAGGCTCAGAAAAGTCAAAAATAGTGAGATATCTTGCAGAGGGATGCAGCACTCTTAAAATTGCAAAGCTTCTGAAGCGTGATCGACGAACAATCAAGCGTTTCATTCAAAATAGTCAACAGGGTCGCAAGAAGCGTGTGGAAAAACCAAGGCGCAAAATAACTGCCCATGAACTGAGAAAGGTCAAGCGTGCAGCTGCCAAGATGCCACTTGCCACCAGTTTGGCCATATTTCAGAGCTGCAACATCACTGGAGTGCCCAAAAGCACAAGGTGTGCAATACTCAGAGACATGGCCAAGGTAAGAAAGGCTGAAAGACGACCACCACTGAACAAGACACACAAGCTGAAACGTCAAGACTGGGCCAAGAAATATCTCAAGACTGATTTTTCTAAGGTTTTATGGACTGATGAAATGAGAGTGAGTCTTGATGGGCCAGATGGATGGGCCCGTGGCTGGATTGGTAAAGGGCAGAGAGCTCCAGTCCGACTCAGACGCCAGCAAGGTGGAGGTGGAGTACTGGTTTGGGCTGGTATCATCAAAGATGAGCTTGTGGGGCCTTTTCGGGTTGAGGATGGAGTCAAGCTCAACTCCCAGTCCTACTGCCAGTTTCTGGAAGACACCTTCTTCAAGCAGTGGTACAGGAAGAAGTCTGCATCCTTCAAGAAAAACATGATTTTCATGCAGGACAATGCTCCATCACACGCGTCCAAGTACTCCACAGCGTGGCTGGCAAGAAAGGGTATAAAAGAAGAAAATCTAAAGACATGGCCTCCTTGTTCACCTGATCTGAACCCCATTGAGAACCTGTGGTCCATCATCAAATGTGAGATTTACAAGGAGGGAAAACAGTACACCTCTCTGAACAGTGTCTGGGAGGCTGTGGTTGCTGCTGCACGCAATGTTGATGGTGAACAGATCAAAACACTGACAGAATCCATGGATGGCAGGCTTTTGAGTGTCCTTGCAAAGAAAGGTGGCTATATTGGTCACTGATTTGTTTTTGTTTTGTTTTTGAATGTCAGAAATGTATATTTGTGAATGTTGAGATGTTATATTGGTTTCACTGGTAAAAATAAATAATTGAAATGGGTATATATTTGTTTTTTGTTAAGTTGCCTAATAATTATGCACAGTAATAGTCACCTGCACACACAGATATCCCCCTAAAATAGCTAAAACTAAAAACAAACTAAAAACTACTTCCAAAAATATTCAGCTTTGATATTAATGAGTTTTTTGGGTTCATTGAGAACATGGTTGTTGTTCAATAATAAAATGAATCCTCAAAAATACAACTTGCCTAATAATTCTGCACTCCCTGTATATTCTGAGGGTCACTGGCAATGAGCCTTTAGATACAGTGTATAATGTTGTATGGATCAAAGCCAGTGATCAAAGCCAGGGGGAATAACAGTAAGAAAGATCAGGTAAAATGCAAAGGAGCGGCCTCGCATAGCTTTGATCACTGGCTTTGATCCATACAACATTATACACTGTATCTAAAGGCTCATTGCCAGTGACCCTCAGAATATACATTAGTAACAATTCCCTCTGACAGGCTCACAAACGGTGTGGGGCATCTTTCTTCGATCTGAAGAGATTGTTATAATTTTTTAATGGAAGGCGAACCTGAAAAACCTTTAGGTCATATTTGCAGCCACCAAATACTTACTAGAAGTGCACAAATAGTCCCACAACATGGACAGTGACATACCAGAGGGGGATCAATGGCAAAAATTCCCGCAAAAAATATGTATTTTAATCTGGGGCCATTTTTATGGGTCTTAAAGGGAAACTCTCAAAAATGTGCCCTGCTGGAGCCTAGATCATTTTTATTTTTCAGAAAAGAACAAGTGATTATGTGGCTGGAGGTACATTAGGCGGTCAGTGGATAACAATTTTACTATAGGCCAGTGGAGTACAGGCCCCAAAAATTTGGCATTCATCTGACGGAAAAGAACAAGTGATTACGTGGTTGGAGGTATATTAGACGGTCACTGAATAACAATTTTACTGTAGGCCAGTGGAGTACAGGCCCCAAAAATTAGGCATTCATCCGACAGAAAAGAACAAGTGATTATGTGGCTGGAGGTACTGTGACGGTCACGTACACTACACACAGTGGGGAGGATAGTGACCACTGCGCTCCACCCTCACCCCTGGCCCTGCCTCTTTGCCTCGCAAGTCCTAATGATAGGGGACAACTATACGGCTGTTCCTAACTTAGGATACGTGCTGGGAAGACAGACATGACAAATAACGGAATGTGAACGGACTGGGTCAGATCTAAGAGAGCTACGCAGTACAAAGGGTTAAGCAAAGAATGGTCAGGAGAAGCCGGGGTCAAATACCAGGAGAGTAGAGAAGTACCAGAGGAGTCCGCAAAGAGTAGTCAGGTGGGAGTCGAGGTCACAATACCAGGAGGGATGCGCAGTACAGGAGGAGCAGGCAAAGGATCATCAGGGAACAGGATCAGGTGAGTAATCAGTAGTCCAACAAATAGCCAGGAACCTAGAATTAACAGGCAACCTGTGGCCAGCAGGCTGCCTGTATTTATAGTGAAGCCTGAGGGTCATGTGACGTGGCCAGCGTCACATGACTGACAGACAGACAAGTCGAGCACTGATTATTTGATTTAAAATCACTGGCACCAAATATAAGGTGCAACTTATCTATGTATATGACTTATGTACTAACATTCCGTATAGAATTATTGTAGTGGCTCACCTATCTCATTTAACTATGGTAGGGGTGCTTAGTTTAAAAGTGACTCACCCAGTCACTGAAGTAATTGCATATATTTCAAAATATAAATAAGTAAACCAGCACTCACCATCCACATCACATATTTAAACCAATTAGATAAAAATACTATTTGGATAAAAATACTATTTATTTAACACATATAAAGATAACAAATGTTGAATGGGACTTGAAAAAATTCCCTTGTGGAATATTTCAATGCACAATGATGGTATTGAGTCAATATCCTGTTAAAACTTTGCCATTCATATATAAGTAATAAAAACAATTAAAAAAAGCAAAACGATAACTCATATATTAAATCCAATATAAGTGTAATGCCAATAATGTCACTCTTTCATCGTCTGCAGTAAAGAATGCTGTAATTAAAAATGGTTTCTCTTTTGATTGTTAGTACCTTTCTTTTTCTTGCAAATATAGATAATGTCTCTAATCACTTAAGGTTTGTTTCAACGACTACACCAGAGGCGTCCCTCATGGTATAGATACACTCACTCACCCTCGTATTGGTGTCAGGCGTATGTGTGCCGGCTTTCTGTGCAGCGGCCTCTGGTGTAGTCGTTGAAACAAACCTTAAGTGAGTAGAGACATTATCTATATTTGCAAGAAAAAGAAAGGTACTAACAATCAAAAGAGGACCCATTTTTTTATTACAGCATTCTTTTGAACTTTTTTAAATTGTTTTTATTACTTATATATGAATGGCAACGTTTTAACAGGATATTGACTCAATACCATCATTGTGCATTGAATTATTCCACAAGGGAATTTTTTCAAGTCCCACGCAACATTTTTTTATCTTTATATGTGTTAAATAAATAGTATTTTTATCCAAATAGTATTTTTATGTAATTGGTTTAAATATGTTATGTACTAACATACTGAAGAAGTTAATATATGTAAATTGTAAATTTTTGAATAGTCTGCAGTAGAAATAAACAATGAGAAAACTATTTGTAATAATTAGTCGTGTTTGTGAAGATTTAAAAAAATCTTGCATAATCTGGCAGGAAATAGGGCCCAGGAACAGTGATGGCCAGTTCGCCGCGTTCGCCCGCAAAAACACATGCGGGCTGCCATCTTAACTCACAAGTCCGGCGATGCACAGGTAAGCCATTACCTGTGCCTGTGCGCGAGCCGGTCTGAAACAAATGCGGTCACCGGGAGCAGGCAGTTCCGAGAACAGCCGCCGGAGGCCTTCATCGGGCTGTTCTCGGAACTGCCTGCCCCCGGTGACCGCATTTGTTTCAGACCGGCTCGCGCACAGGCACAGGTAATGGCTTACCTGTGCATCGCCGGACTTGTGAGTTAAGATGGCAGCCCGCATGTGTTTTTGCGGGCGAACGCGGCGAACTGGCCATCACTGTTCCTGGGCCCTATTTCCTGCCAGATTATGCAAGATTATGCTCGCGGTGCAGGCACAGGTAAGGGCTTATCTGTGCCTCTCTGGACTTGTGAGTTAAGATGGCAGCCCGCATGTGTTCGGGGGCGAACTGGCCATCACTGCCCAGGAATGGTATTTCAGCATGGCTTTTTTCTCAGGTCTGTTTTTTTGTATTGCAAAATTAAATAATTTAGGGCTCACACAGATAGATCTATTAAAGATCCATGTGGTACACATCCATTATACACTATCCAAAGAATCTTGTTGGTACATACTGTTCTCGGACAGAATTAGATTAACAGGATTTGTGAAAACACGCAAAAGCAATTCTTAACAAGAACCCTTGTTTCTATTGGGAGACTACAGTTCTCCACTTTTCCTTTCCGCTATTGAGATCAGTCATAGGATCTCAATAGCGGGGGAAAACGCTTCCGTTTTGTCCCCTTTCATTGTCAATGGGGACAAAACTGAACTGAACGAAATGGAATGCACCAGAATGCATTCCGTTCCACTTGGTTGCGTCCCTAGTGCGGACCGAATAATGCTCCAAGCAGCGTTTTTCTGTCCGTGATGTGGTGCGTCCATCCTGACACACAATGTAAGTCAATGTGGAAGGATCCGTTTTCTCGGACACAATAGAAAACTGATCCGTTCCCCATTGACTTTTAATGGTGTTCATGACGGATCCGTCTTGGCTGTTTTAAAGATAATACAACCGGATCCGTTCGGATGCAGATGGTTGTATTATCATGACGGAAGCGTTTTTGCTGATCCATGACGGATCCAGCAGAAACGCTGTTGTGAAAGTTTTAGACAGGTAGTGCATGCACATACATTATTTTATCATTTATCCATATCTGTATTGAAATAAAAAAGGGCAAATGTCAGGAACTTACCCAGCCATGTTCCAGCACACTGCTGTTCCAGGTGAGTTGCCATGCTGACCATCCAAGCTTCTGCAGGTCATCCTATTAGTGAGTCTGGATGTCAGGCCAAGTAGGTCCCTGGCTTGACATCCGATCCCAGAGCTAGGCTGGGGATTTAAGGCAAGCACTCACTGCTTCTAGTGCCTGTGATTCTTTGATTCCTGGCTCCAGTTTGTTCTTTTTTCTATGAACAGTGCTGCATTTCTGATGAACCTTCCAGTTTATTGACCTTAGCTTGTTTAAGGATTTACCCCTTGACTCCTGACTGAGGCCTCTTTCACACGACCGTTTGGCTTTTTCAGTGTTTTGCTGTCCTTTTTTCACGGATCTGTTGTTCCGTTTTTTGTTTCTGTTGTGTTTCCGTTTCTGTTCCGTTTTTCCGTTCCGTTTTTCCGTATGGCATATACAGTAAACAGTAATTATTAAAAAATTGGGCTGGGCATAACATTTTCGATAGACAGTTCCGTAAAAATGGAATGGATACGAAAAACATACGGATGCATTTCCGTATGTATTTTTTATTTTTTGCGGACCCATTAACTTCAATGGAGCCACGGAACGTGATTTTCGGGCAATAATAGGACATGTTCTATCTTTCAACGGAACCGAAAAACAGAAATACGGAAACGGAATGCATACGGAGTACATTCCGTTTTTTTTTTTTTTTTTGCGGAACCATTGAAATGAATGGTTCCGTATATGTATAATGCAAAAAACGACCTGTAAACGGAAAAAAAAAAAATGGGCGTGTGAAGGAGGCCTAAGACCCTGACATTTTGTACTCTTCTGCTACTCCTTTGCATCTAACAGGTTTGATAACTGAGAATTCACACCTGTTTTCTGCTGCTTTACTCCACAGATGTAACCAAAGGCCCTATCAGCTATGTCCAACTGGCCTTCGGCGGGCTCTAGTAAACACAAGGGAGTAGCCTTAGATCTACTAATCGGAGTGCTGAAGGAGAATAGGTAGCAGTTTTAAAGTTTTCTGGTGGCGGTCCAAGGCAGTGAACCTGTATTTCTTTTTCATCTCTAACTGTCTGAAAAAATTTCTTAGTTGCCCATAGCAATCACAAATTTCATTTTCCAAGAGCAGAATACAAAATTAAACCTGCAGTGTGATTGGTTGCTATGGGCAACAAACAGTTTTTCTTTTAAACTGTTTCATAAATCTCATCAGTGGTATTTTGTTTGTTGCTGTCTTGTCATCAATAAAAGGTGTGTCCATGCAAACGTACAGAAAACACAATCGTATGAAAAATAGATAAAAATAAAAATCTAATATAAAATATGAATAAGATATAAACACTCTGCTAACAATCACTTAAATGAAAAATAATATTAGAGATGAGCCTTCAGAACCAGAAAGTCTGAGATTTAGTCATACCTTTTTTATGATGTATTCTAAATGTTATTCTATTTTGTGTTTTATTTGCACTTTGTATCTTTTTAGTAAGATCAATTATATGGAAATAGGATGACATGGATGACAACCTCATCTTGTCAGAAAAGACTATTATGCAAACAGTTACAGATTTATTATTCAGTGGTGACCAGATCAGATTTTTATACCTTAGCCCAGCTTCACAAATAGGCTCTGATTTATCTCTGATTTAGCAAGACCGGTGTATGCTATGCTGGTCTTGATAGGACCTACACAGATGGAGGAAGCATTTAATTTATGATGATGCTTGCACCTCGTCATAAATGAAAAGCCTCCTCCAGTAGTCCAAATGCCAGACTGAAATCTAGTTTTCAGTTATTATTTACATTATTAGTTTCTGGCATAAATAATGATAAATGTGCCTGGGCAAATGGCTTCTCAAACACCCATCCTAGTCACTCCCCCTTTCCAGAAACGTGGCAAAGCTGATGTAAAAATGCTACTTTCGACTAAAAAGCACCACCTATACTGCTGTGCAAGGAAATGTCAGGAGTTTTAACAGTCAAAGGAGAGTCCATTGCAAAGTGCCCTAGCTCTTGACTAGTGTTGAGCGAATTAAAGTGCACAAAGTGGGTGGACTTCGATACGAATTTCAGGGAAAATTTGTTTTGCTGCAAAGCCAAATTTCCTCGTGCTTCATCCGTTTGAGCACGAAGAGCCAGCTGCCGCCATCTTGATTGAAGATCCTGCGAAATCCCGTGCGCAGTGACGTATGACGCCACCACGCCAACCAACGTGATGACGTTGTCACGGGCCACGCGAGATTTCGCATTGGATCTTCAATCAAGACGGTGACGTTGGGCTCTTCGCAATAAAGTGGATTAGGTAAGTATGATTTTATTTTTAGTTTTTTTGTATAGACTTAAATATTAGTCAGATGGATTATAATTCAGCTCCTTAAAGGGGTTCTGCACTTTGTTTTAACTGATGATCTATCAGCTCCAGTAGCGCCCAGTGATGTCACGACTAGTATCAACTAGCGTGGGCGGGGCTAAGCTCTGTTCACTTGAATGGTGCAATCTCCAAATTCTTGACCTAACCCCTTCCCTCCAGCCACAGGTGAAACTTGACCACCACTTTCTATAATACCGGTGTGTTCTTATATGGCACAAGGGCAATAGCATGGCTTCTCATGTTTGGCAAATCTAGCAAAATAGTTTACCTCTTAGCAACAGGACACTCTCTCGTACATTAGTCCACATTTAGACATACATCTCTAACATGGCTCCAATTGGCTGCTCATAACAATGGCGCTGTTTCTGGACATTCAGACACGATAGTCACTAAATGTAGCAAGGTCCTTAGCCAACCATCAGTTTTCAATTATCTAGTTAGCACTCATGCTCTGCTACATGAATAGCTCTTTGCTTGGTTTTGTTTAAACCATGGAAAGCAGGAGCGTAGCTATAGGGGTTGTAGAGGTAACAGTCACTACCAGGCCCAGGAGCCTTTGGGCCCTTGTGCCACATAAGAACACACCGGTATTATAGAAAGTGGTGGTCAAGTTTCCCCTGTGGCTGGAGGGAAGGGGTTAGGTCAAGAATTTGGCATGGGGGAGGGGGGTGCTGTTTAAATTTTTGCTTCAGGCAGCACAAAGGCAATACGCTTCCCTGCCCCTGGTCACAAAACACTGGGGGAAGGGGAACCCAAGCTGAACTCTTGCACCAGGGCCAATGAGCCTTTAGCTACGCCCATCATGGGAAGATTTTCCACAATCTGCACCACCTCCTGCAATCTCTGGTGGTCTTTATTTGTTGCCTCTATGAATCTTGTCAGCTGTGTCGAGAGCAAGCATTTGCATCATGCTGGTTGCACGCTGTAGTTCTCTGGTTGCATCCTGCTGGGTTAATGCAGATTACATCAAGGCCTACATCCCCCCCTCCTTGTGAGATTTTATTTGAATTTGTCTTTGCCGGGGTCAAAGGATACTATTGGTTTTATTCAAAGTAGGCAAAAGGCAAATAATATATGTACAGTCAGCTGATGTGTAGTCAAGTTTTACTGAAAATGTTGCATAAAAATAAAACAAATATACTGCAAAACGATTGCCTGTCCGGCATTTACTTTGCATCAGATATTCCTATATGACATCTGGAGAGCTTTTCTCTATCGGCTTACCAAAACAACGCTTGAGCAACCTTCTCTACTCAGATCTC
Source organism: Bufo bufo (assembly GCF_905171765.1). Taxonomy (NCBI): domain Eukaryota; kingdom Metazoa; phylum Chordata; class Amphibia; order Anura; family Bufonidae; genus Bufo; species Bufo bufo. The sequence goes on along the minus strand of NC_053390.1, from coordinate 403,783,402 downwards.
TTTCCTTTGTTTGAGTCCGTAGCCAAAGAAAGCACCTTCCAACTGCTCCACACTCATCATTAGGGACTGCACACCCATTGCTTGACTGCACCCACCCACCTGATGGTGAAAAAGCTTACCTATACTGGTGGACTGAGACCCCAACCTTTTCTCTCCACTAGAGCTACAGAAGACCAACACTGGATAAACAGTTCATTGCTGCTCAAATAACAATTCTAGTTGCTGAAATAAAATAATGATACATTTTTCCTCTAACCAGTAGCTCCCATGTCACTATAGTTATTTGAATGTACACAACATTCTTATGACAACACTATAACTGACACTAGTCCAGGGGGACAATGTCTCTCAGTTATACACTGTACACAACTTCTGGTAGGTCTGTTAAGAAAAATCTAATTTTGAATGAACTGTACGTAGAAAATTCACAATTAATGAAATATTTGAGATGCAATTTACAATTTTGTAAGTGATATGATCATATACATTTAAAGAGCTGATATTACTTTGTAGCAGAATTATATGCCATGTGTGTAGCTCAGTTCCATACAACACAGGTCAACAAGCTCTTCTAATACTGACTCAGAATTCCAATGAGCACAAAAGGCAGCTTACTTGAACAGTCTGTTATCGACCTGGCTCCAGTCATAGTTGTTGTTCCGTAAAATGGACATGACAGGCAATAAGATTTCCCCGGTTCCGGCTGATAGTAGTCCCTTGGACAAGGAAAGCATGGCACTAATCCAGATCGTGAAAACTCGCCGGCATGGCAAGGAACTTAAATGTAAATACAGGATGTTAAAATGAATTGTTTAAAACTTGGAACCATAGGCAAAACTTATAAACAACATTCAATAAATCAGAAAAATGAGAATCTTTGTCTGACAAATACAATGCCTTTCAGCTGTGCATCCACAGTAAGTATAGTATTTGGGAAAATACTATGTAATTTAGTGTTTATTTTAAAATTGTATTGTGATAGATATGTTATTTTTGCAATAACTTAAAATAAAAAAAAGAATATGTGTGTGTGTGTGTGTGTGTAGATAACTAGATAGATAGATATTGATTAATTAAACCTTTACAATTTTTGCATACGTACCATTTTGTGCATAAATATGTCCATTTTATGCCACTCTTCACAACTTTTGTAAAAAGTGGACATTGCTTAGGCTACTTTCACACTAGCATTTTTCTTTTCGAGCATAGAGTTCCGTCACACGGGCTCTATACCGGAAAATAACTGATCAGGCATATCCCCATGCATTCTGAATGGAGAGTAATCCGTTTAGGATGCATCAGGATGTCTTCAGTTCAGTCGTTTTTGACTGATCAGGCAAAAGAGAAAAACGCAGCATGCTACGGTTTTATCTCCAGCGAAAAAAACGGAAGACTTGCCTTAATGCAGCATTTTTTTCCATAGGAATGTATTAGTGCCCGATCCGGCATTCAAAATACCGGAATGCCGGATTCGTCCTTCCGGTCTGCGCATGCGCAGACCTTTAAAAATTAGAAAAAAATTAATACTGGATTCGTTTTGCCTGATGACACCGGAAAAACTAATCCTTTATTGCAATGCATTTTTATGACTGACCAGGCATTTTTCAGACTGATCAGGATCCTGATCAGTCTGAAAAATGCCTGATCAGTCTGAAAAAATGACATGCGTTTGCATACAGTTTGCCTGATCAGGCAGGCAGTTCAGGCAACGGAACTGCCTGCCGGAATCAAACAACGCAAGTGTGAAAGTACCCTTAGCGGGAGGGGGCATGGCCTTCCGTGGCCCAACAGATTTACTATAAGTTATGCCAGAAGCAGGCATACTTTATATCACAGATCTACACCTGTTCATTGGATTGTGACTAGAGATGAGTGAATAGGCTGCTTTGACGAATTTTACAAAAAATCTGCTTTGTGACAATTTACTTCGTCATGAAGCACATTTCTTTGGAAGCAGTGGGTGCAATGACAGGGAGCATTAAATAAAAATAAAAATAAATAAAAAATCATACTTATCTGATCCATTTGCTCGCAACTGGCTGGCCCCGTCATCTTGACTGAAGATCTAGCGCAAAATCTCGCGCGGTCTGAGATCACATCATACGTCACCATGCACAGGATGTCGTGCAAGATCTTAAAGCAAGATGGCAATGGCTGGCTCATCGCAAGCAAATGGATGAGGTCAGTATCATTTTGTTTGTTTTTTAAAAACAAAGGTTAAATCGATTCGCTACCACGAAGCACGATGAAATTCGGCTTTGCGGCAAATCGAATTTATCCTGAAATTCGGATTTGTTTATCACTAGTGATGTCGCGAACATAAAATTTTCAGTTCGCGAACAGCGAACGCGAACTTCCGCAAATGTTCGCGAACTGGTGAACCGGGCGAACCGCCATAGACTTCAATAGACAGGCGAATTTTAAAACCCACAGGGACTCTTTCTGGCCACAATAGTGATGAGAAAGTTGTTTCAAGGGGTCTAACACCTGGACTGTGGCATGCCGGAGGGGGATCTATGGCAAAACTCCCATGGAAAATTACGTAGTGGACGCAGAGTCGGGTTTTAATCCATAAAGGGCATAAATCAACTAACATTCCTAAATTGTTTGGAATAACGTGCTTTAAAACATCCAGTGTGTGTATACGATCAGGTATGATGTTGGCACTGGCAGTGGGCACACTACAGTCAGTGGAAGAGGGCCTGACACACTGACTGGCAGCAGGCAAGCAACTGAATTTAGACTACTGTCTAAAAATTAAATGCCTTATTTATCGGCAAGCTACTGTGCCACCCGGTATCAGTGGTTGGCACTGGCAGTGGGCACACTACAGTCAGTGGAAGCGGGCCTGACACACACTGGCAGCAGGCAAGCAACTGAAATTACACTAAAGTGTAAAAATTAAATGCCTTATTTATCGGCAAGCTACTGTGCCACCCGGTATGAGTGGTTGGCACTGGCAGTGGGCACACTACAGTCAGTGGAAGAGGGCCTGACACACACTGGCAGCAGGCAAGCAACTGAATTTAGACTACTGTCTAAAAATTAAATGCCTTATTTATCGGCAAGCTACTGTGCCACCCGGTATCAGTGGTTGGCACTGGCAGTGGGCACACTACAGTCAGTGGAAGCGGGCCTGACACACACTGGCAGCAGGCAAGCAACTGAATTTAGACTACTGTCTAAAAATTAAATGCCTTATTTATCGGCAAGCTACTGTGCCACCCGGTATCAGTGGTTGGCACTGGCAGTGGGCACACTACAGTCAGTGGAAGCGGGCCTGACACACACTGGCAGCAGGCAAGCAACTGAATTTAGACTACTGTCTAAAAATTAAATGCCTTATTTATCGGCAAGCTACTGTGCCACCCGGTATCAGTGGTTGGCACTGGCAGTGGGCACACTACAGTCAGTTGAAGTCGGCCTGACACACACTAGCAGCAGGCAAGCAGCTGAAATTAGACTACTGTCTAAAAATTAAATGCCTTATTTATCGGCAAGCTACTGTGCCACCCGGTATCAGTGGTTGGCACTGGCAGTGGGCACACTACAGTCAGTTGAAGTCGGCCTGACACACACTAGCAGCAGGCAAGCAGCTGAAATTACACTAAAGTGTAAAAATTAAATGCCTTTTTTATGCAAAGTCCTGTGCCAGCCGGTATGAGTGGTGGGCACTGGCAGTGGGCACACTACAGTCAGTGGAAGTCAGCCTGACACACACTGGCAGGCAACTAACCTTAGATTAAAGTGTAAAAATTAAGTGCCTATTTTTTAAGCAAAGTCCTGTGCCACTCGGTATGACAGGGGTGGGCACTGGCAGTGGGCACACTACAGTCAGTTGAAGTCGGCCTGACACACACTAGCAGCAGGCAAGCAGCTGAAATTACACTAAAGTGTAAAAATTAAATGCCTTTTTTAAGCAAAGTCCTGTGCCAGCCGGTATGAGTGGTGGGCACTGGCAGTGGGCACACTACAGTCAGTGGAAGTCAGCCTGACACACACTGGCAGGCAACTAACCTTAGATTAAAGTGTAAAAATTAAGTGCCTATTTTTTAAGCAAAGTCCTGTGCCACTCGGTATGACAGGGGTGGGCACTGGCAGTGGGCACACTACAGTCAGTTGAAGTCGGCCTGACACACACTAGCAGCAGGCAAGCAGCTGAAATTACACTAAAGTGTAAAAATTTAATGCCTTTTTTATGCAAAGTCCTGTGCCAGCCGGTATGAGTGGTGGGCACTGGCAGTGGGCACACTACAGTCAGTGGAAGTCAGCCTGACACACACTGGCAGGCAACTAACCTTAGATTAAAGTGTAAAAATTAAGTGCCTTTTTTTAAGCAAAGTCCTGTGCCACACGGAATGACAGGGGTGAGCACTGGCAGTGGGCACACTACAGTCTGTGGGCCTGCAGCTCCTCACACACAGGCAGGCCAGGCAACTGCAATATGTATATAAAGGAAAAAAAAAAAGCAGACTAATGTTGCAGCCCTAAAAAGGGCTTTTTGGGGTGCTGTCAGGACGCTGTCCTTACAGCAGAGATCAGATGAGTCTTTCAGGACTGGAGTGGACACTGAATTCACTAGCCTAGCTATCGATTTCCCAATTAAATCAGCAGCAGTTACAGTCTCCCTCCTCTCACTAAGACTGCAGCTTCAGAATGAATCTAAAATGGATGCTGTGCAGGAGGTGGGAGGGTCTGGGAGGGAGGGTATGCTGCTGATTGGCTGGAATGTGTCTGCTGACTGTGAGGTACAGGGTCAAAGTTTGCTCAATGATGATGTATAGGGGGCGGACCGAACATCGCATGTGTTCGCCCGGCAGAGGCGAACGCGAACAAGCTATGTTCGCCGGGAACTGTTCGCCGTCGGATAGTTCGGGCCATCTCTATTTATCACTAATTGTGATGGTGAAAAAAATGAAAAAAATTGCCTGGTCACTAAGTTTCAAAACATGCTAATCGCTGAGGTGGATTAAGGGGGAATTCCCATATTATGTTATGGCATATCGGTAGGATATTAAAATCAATAGGACCCCATTAATCCTGAGACAACCCTTCTGCTTTTTCTGTGAACAAAGGTACAAAAAGGTTTGAAGTAGTCATATCACTAAACTATGCAAAAGGGGGATTGGGGATTAGTGATGAGCGGCAGGGGCAATATTCAAATTTTCGATACATCACGAACATTTAGGTGAATATTAGCCAAATATTAGTGATTTTGTGATATTCGTGAAATTCTTTTCGATTGCACTATTATTTACGCGCGCACTTAAGTACACAAGGTGGTATCCCCGACCAGCTCCCAGGAACATTGTCTATCTTTGATTATTGTTGTTTGTTCTATCACTATTCACTGGTGAACCACTACGGTGGTATTATTTTATAAATTGCATAGTAAAAGTTATGTTTTAAAGGGATCAATACTGCTGGACATTATATCTTGACTTTATGACCCTTCTTTATTGATTTATATTGATTAAGCTGGACAACTACTTAAGTACACAAGCATGCACGCACTATTAGCGCTACATAAGTGATGAAAATGGTTGACAGCAACTTTCGAGATGGTGAGGAAGAACTGATCACGTTAAGTAATTGTACATTACAGCACTGTTTTAGATTAAAATTCCATGCATGTCACAATAATAGCTTTATATGCAGATAGAGTTTTTCAAAGTATTCGAGATCGCGCAAATCACCACTATTGATTCGAATATTTTAGCGCATTACATGCAACTTCACCTTTAATCAGGTCTGACAACATAATACTGATTGTTGAACTTAGTATTGTGTCCTCTCGAAGTGGCGATATTCGCATCGCAATAAATATTCGCGTTACGAATATTCACGCTCCACTCGCTGACTCTCTGTCAGTAATATTGGAGCCTTCTCATTTGGACCACAAGCTAGAAGCAGGGAGGGATGAACAGATTTTTTTTTACACAGTACACAGAATTTTGAATCACAATGATGTGTACTGTGAAAAAAAAAACAACGGATATTCGTCATTTTAGCGCTATATTCTAAATATTCTCAAAATCGCAAAGTGCTGATATTCGTGATAAAAATTTGCTTTTAGAATATTCGCGCTCAACACTACTGGGGATATTAAACAAACCAAACTGCTATCTGCAGTCAGCTGTTTCAGGGTTCTTGCCCCTCTTCAGTTTGGCTAATATTCCCAACCATGGTTCAAGGCTCTTTTTTGGGTTGGACATTCTGACTCACAGGGTAGTTACCTATAGGTTGCACCAGGCAGCTTTCTTATGGAGGAAATTTAATGGTGGGAAATTCATTTAAGACTATGAACTAATAAAACTCTATTCACACATTTTTCCTTCTGAAATCAATCAGTGGGACTTGAGTGTAAAAAAAAAAAAAATTTCAGGAAAGAAGAAATAGGGAGGCTATTAGTTGTGTATGTGGCTATATGGGATGCTTTCACTGACACAGAAACTGTAATTCAGGTGTTAAATCCTCATGTGTTAGAGTAACAGACACTACAGCATACGGCATGCCGCCATTATTTATGCAGTACGTCTGAAGCCACTCAGGGTACAGTATATGTCAGACATAATGTGATAGATTTCTTCTGGTTGGATACTTATGCATAGTAAACATCCATATACTTAGCATATTTAACATCTATTTCCAGTGTGAAGTGATATATTAATGTTTGCGACAAACCTCCACATTCTGCGCTGTCCACCGATCCTCTTTTAACTGTTGACATTCCACTTGAGCAGGAGAGGCAGAACTTTGCTCCCATCACCGGCTGGTAAGTGCCACGTGGACATGACTCACAGGTTTCAAGGCCATTTAAGGAATATGTTCCTGGCTTGCACTGAGCTGAATTTAATACAAAAAATAATGTATAAAACACTATCTTGCTATTTTACAGATATTTGGATGCGGTTGAGGACAGAGCATAGTGTCTTGGTATTCACATTCTGATCTGTATACTGTCTGTGCTCTAACCAGTTCAAGACTGGGCCATTTACCCCTCTCCCTGATCAGACACATTTAAAAAAAAAAATTGTATATGCTGTAACAGTTTTTCGTTTGTTTTTTACATTTTGATATTTTAATAATTATTAAAAAAAATTCAGTGATATATGGGGCTTTATGTCAGTGTAATGCCTTATTCACACAGTCAGTGTTTTGGTCAGTGATTTCCCTCAGTGATTTGAGCCAAAACCAAGTGCGACTGTAAACACAGAAGAGGTGCAGATCCTTCCCTTATACCTTATGTCTGTGGAGGCTCCAATCCTGGTTTTGGCCCACAATCACTGACCAAAACACTGACGTGTGAATGAGACTCAATTCTAGTATTTTTTTACATTTACATTTTTAATACCTGGGAAAACATAAACAAAAAGGGAAAAATAGTTTTTCACATTTTTCAGGCTTTTTTTTAAGTACCACAAAACACAGCTAAAAGATATATATATTTTTTTACATTATGTCCCCTTACAGTTGTTTTGATATAAGGGATGTATGGGTTATGGTCCCCGGGTTTAGGGTTAGAAACTGCAGTGTGGGCTAGTGGTGGCATTTAAAATCATTTTTAACATTTTTATTTTGTCTTTTTTTATTTCACTTTCTCACTTTCTGCCCCATACAATGGTTAGACCTCTGGAGAGCAATATAACGTTACAAATTTGAATACATTATTGCTGATTTCTCCTGTAACTGTGGCTGACATAGCCCCAGTTATAGGGAGAATACAACTCCCAGAGAAGTTTTACAAGGATGTACAATTTAATTGCTGAGCTGATCTGGCTATGCTAAAGCTAACCATACACATTATAACAGACGATGTCAGGGGGACAAGCAATGGGTGAAATGAATATTTTCACCCTATCCGTTTGTTTTCATGGCAGACAAGCGCCACCAGAACGGTCTGACATTAGCTTTCTCCACTGTCCCCAAACATGCACAGACATGATTTGCCAAGTGGAACGGGTATGTGTTTGGGGAAGCCAGGTGGTATTTAGGAGAAATAGTTGTGGGCCAGACGATCATTTGGCCGACAGCTATTGAACGTCTACGGGCAGCTTAAGACCCAGCAACTTGTGCAGTCACCTGCCCATCAACGATCACCTGATTTCTAGGACCACAGTAGGAAACGACATTGATGTTGCTTGTTCTATACATATAGCGCCCAATGAGCAATGTGTATACACTGATCGAGAAGGCATGGATGGTAAAAAAAAACATCTGCCTTCTGCTGTACATCTCTGTGTACATGTTAACTCTGAAAAGTCTAAGGGCAGTCTTCAACTACTTGAAAATATTAGGTGCTTGAAAGAAACCATCAGTGAAACCTCAATAATATTCTCCTCCTAAAAGATGTTATCAACTAATTATAGGCTGAGATAAAATATCTCAACTGACCCTAATACATTTTCAGTATTCACTGACAACCTAATGTGTTTGTGTAAAACCAGAATGTACACATCAGATTTCAACTTGCCTGAATCGCGGGATAGGGGAATCAGAAGTACATGGCCTGTCTATGGTGCAGTTGGTAGAGGCAGATGACAAGTTTAACTCATAGCTGGTGATGTCCAGCTGTTAGTTCAAGGAGTCATCTGCTTTAGACAATGCCTTTTTGAAAGATGGGTCATCATACCAATTAAAAGAGACATAAATGGCTAAGTGTGGGGTGTGACCCACTGGGAACCTCACCAAAAGCAAAAACAGCAGTATCCTATTTCTCCTATTTTTGGAAGAAAGTTGACCATATACACTCCCACTCTCCATTATAGTCTATGGGTATATGGAGACAGGCAATTCCTGTGAACAGGGCTCTAGGCCTTGACAACAACCCCTGTGATCAGACAACTATAATCAGTATTCTGTTTTATTAGTTTATCACCATTCTCTGCAACCAAGAAATATATATATATATATATATATATATATATATCACAAAGAAAGGACAGCAGCACTTGTTGGTGAAGTCAGGTGCAAATAATCCTCAGACCTTAGACGATTCGGTCATCAAAATGGTTGTAGTTTTCCAAAAAAGAGGCAACGTCCTCTGTACAACGTTTCAACTGCTCATTGCAGTCTTTCTCATGCATAACAGTTGGTGTCAAAGTATCTACATTTATACCCACAATGCTTTGTGAGTCAATTACTAAAATGAGTGACAATTACATGATCAATAATTTGAAAAACATCAAAAATTACATACCGTAGTTCATTGTGAATTCATTATACATATCATATGTCAAAATCAATAGTGTACATACATTGTGAAACTTTAGTCAGTGATCTTTCAAAGATCTCCAACATACATAGCCTTATTCATAAAGTGCCTACTGCTTTGATTATAGTGATCACCTGAATGTGCTTAAATAACGGTCAATCGGCCGCATAGATTGAAAGAAATACACTTACACAGCGGAGTAATGTGATGGCGTACATCTCGACGTCCCTGATCCTCCACCGCGCATGCTCGGTAGCTTAGCAACTAGTGTACACAATCATAAACACGCCTCCAAAATGTGACGGCAATCATGATGCATGCACAAGCAGCCAGGCCCCTCCCCAGAAGCGTGACAGTCCGGAGGGAGAAGCCCCCTTGTCCGGCCTCCAGATCACATGAACAAGTCATGTGAGCCGTCGCCTGGCAACCCAGAAGCGTCCGTCCCACCGGCATACCACAGATCTCCTGGGTCGGTCAAAGCGGGTCGGTCTCTATGCTTGAGAAAGACTGCAATGAGCAGTTGAAATGTTGCACAGGGGAATAAAGCGGGTCGTTTTCACCTTTACCTTGGAGTGCTGCCTCTTTTTTGGAAAGCTATATATATATATATATATATATATATATATGTATATCTGCAATAGCAAATTAGGCTGCACGACCAAACTATATCTGTAGTTTTTTTTTTCCACAACGCATAAGTTACGGTGCTAAAAACATCTCTCATCATACAACTATGAGTTTGACTAATTCAGCATAGAATGCTATTAGTTTACACCATAACAATATGTCATTTGGCACTCATTTGCAATCAAATAAATTATCTATGGACTCATTGAGATAAAATATCTATATATATATATATATATATATATTTATTTTTTATGTGCTTTGTCCCAAGCCCCAAGGACTGAAATATGAAGGTCCGAAATGCGTAGACTGTACTCTTGCGTATGAGGATTGGAAAGTTTTTACCGCATCAATAAAAGTGTCTCCTGTTGTTTAAGAGCTGGATTTTCCATAATTTTATTGATTTGTCCCAAGCCTGGTTCTAAACTTTCAAAGACATATTTTAAATGGATTATCTGATTCACCAAGTTTGTTTAAAATATTAGAAATATGTATTTTGGAATGAAAATTAGATTAATGTCTGTCCAGACATAAAAAGTATAATATCAATAATACTAATAATAAGAACACACTGAACCATATGCAGCTTCAGTATATAATCCTAATTATTAGATTTTATTATGCATTTTTACACCACTCACTCCAGTTTTGAAAAGGGGTTAAAAATGCACATGTCTAGCTATGCTAATGAGTCTCACTCCAGATTTATCACCGTGACTTTTTTTTATAAAAGTTGCAAAAACTATCACACACCCAATCTAGTAGGAGGTGGCATAAAAAACTGGGGTAGCATTTCTAAACAAAAGTGTTAGGTTTAAGGATGCATCAAATTTAACTAACAATGTGATAAATTTTATAAATTTGGTGCAAAGTAGGCCAACATAGAATCAAGCAAAACTGACCCTCACATATTAGACTAGTTTCACACAGCAGCCTACCAGAGTTCATCGTACCCTGCTGGATACCTGCTTTACCGGATGGAGTCCATTGACAAAAATGAGACCCGGTGGGGATCTGACCTGCTTCTGGCATTAGCTGTAAGCACTGTTTTTTGTCTGGCTGAATTGTGGCACTAATGTCGGAAACACGGCAAATCCTCAACAGGTCCTATTAAAGAAAAACATTTTCCCCATAGAGTCCTATCAGAGAGCCTCTTGCAGTTCTTCTAGTCTCCTGCATCAGAAATACTAAAAATCAATCATGACAAGGCAATAACTTAGAATTTTAAAAGGGTTGTCCAATAATTAACCTCTTAATTACAAAGTCAATTTTTTGTTATACATTTTTGTTTTCTCTTCCCCACATTCCATTAGCCATAACGTTTGTAATTTTGTGTTCATATAGCCATATGGGGCCTATTTTGTGGGATACATTGTATTTTTTAAAGGTACCATTTCTTTTACTGTCTGCTTTTGGAAAACCGAAAAAAAAAATCTTTGTGGGGTTAAATAATAAAAAAAAACACTGTTTCGCCAAGGTTTTTGGGGATTTGATAGCTTTTCTATGACTGGGGTTCCTCCATGTGGTCTCTCCATGGTGATCAGCCAAGTGAATAATGACCATATTGTGGGTTAATGATCACTTCCTGTCTCCTCCCTTTCGTAATTACAAGCTTTGCACTTGGGCTTCCATTGATTTTGATTAGAGGTGGGACGCATCCAATTTTTTTTTTATCCGAATCCGAAAAGGTTCTCGAATATATCTAATCTTTCGAATCTCGAAATCCTACGAACCCTGTACATAAGAATTGTGCGAACGGTGTAAGAAACAAAGTGATCTCTGGATGACACACTATTATGGGGAATCTGTGGATGACACGGTTATGGGGGATCTGTGGATGGCGCTGTTATGGGAGGGATCTGTGGATGACACAGTTATGGGGGATCTGAGGATGGCACTGTTATGGGGGATCTGTGGATGGCGTTATTATGGGGGAGATCTGTGGATGGCATTGTTATGGAGGGGATCTGTGGATGGCATTGTTATGGAGGGGATCTGTGGATGGCACTGTTATGGGGAGGGGGATATGTGGATGACACTGTTATGGAGGGGGATCTGTGGATAACCATGCTATGGGGGATCTATGGATGACACTATATAGCATCTTATATCCCCCCCATAACAGCGCCATCCACAGATCCCCCATAAGAGCGCCATCCACAGATCCCCCATAACAGCGCCATTCACAGATCCCCCTCCCCATAACAGCATCATCCACAGATCCCCCTCCCCATAACAGCGCCATCCACAGATCCCCCTCCCCATAACAGCGCCATCCACAGATCCCCCCCCCCCATAACATCCCTGACCCGGCAGTAACTTTTACTTTAACTTCAGGTTCAGCACATCTTTATTACCTTACAATGAAGCTCCAGTAACAGGCAGAGCGGGCGGCGGCGTAACGTCACTCACTCACGTGATGCACCTGCTCCACCCACTTTATGAATGAGCTTCATTGTAAGGTAATAAAGATGCGCTGACTTAAAGTTAAAGTAAACCGCCTAGCCCGCATAGCATCGGCCGATTATTCGATAACAGGATTCGTCGACAATGAATCCCGTTATCGAACATTGGGATTCGAGTCCAAGAATCCCACGAATTCAGCAAGATTCGAGGGATTCGTGGATTTGACGGATTTGTCACCCCACCTCTAATTTTGATCCATCCTTGTGCTAGTTCTCCAGCAGCTATGACTAAATCATAATTGCCACTTGCAGGCAGTGGCATGGCAGGGAGACATACAGTCCTGATCAAAAGTTTAAGACCACTTGAAAAATGGCAAAAAATCATATGTAGCATGGCTGGATCTTAACAAGGTTCCAAGTAGAGCTTCAACATGCAACAAGAAGAAATGAGAGTGAGACGAAACATGTTTTGAGCATTAAATTTAATGAAAACAACGAATAAACTGAAACAGGCTGCTTTTCAGCTGATCAAAATTTTAGGACCACATGCCTTTAAAAGGCCAAATCTGTGCAAAGATGTGGATTAATTGTCATTTTCTGTCAGGTAGTCACACGTTGTGATGGCAAAGGCAAAAAAACTCTCCCTTTTTTAACGTGGTCGGGTTGTTGAACTGCATAAGCAGGGTCTCTCACAGCGCGCCATCGCTGGAATTTCTTAAATGATCCTGAGGGTTATGGAACAAAAAAGTAAAGTGGAAGACCAAAAAAAATTTCATCAGCACTGAGCCGGAGGATCCAATTGGCTGTCCGTCAAGATACTGGACGATCCTCGACCCAAATTAAGACCCTTACTGGTGCTGACTGCAGCCCCATAACCATCAGACAGCATCTGAGACTGAAGGGCTTCAAAAACAAAAAACGTCTTCAAAGACCTCGTCTCCTTGAACGCCACAGAACTGCTCGTTTGGACTTTGCAAGAGAGCACCAAACATAGGACATTCATTCAAAGGTGGAAGAAAGTTTTATTCTCTGATGAGAATTTTTTTTACCTTGATGGTCCTGATGGTTTCCAACGTTACTGGCATGACAAGCAGATCCCACCTTAGATGTTTTCTACGCGCCACAGTGGAGGGGGCGCCATAATGGTCTGGGGTGCTTTTTCCTTCAGTGGAACAATGGAACTTCAGGAAGTGCAGGGGCGTCAAACGGCCGCTGGCTATGTCCAGATGTTGCAGAGAGCATTCCTCATGACTGAGCGCCCTCGTCTGTGTGGTAACGACTGGGTTTTTCAACAGGACAACGCTACAGTACACAATGCCCGCAGGACAAGGGACTTATTCCAGGAGAATAACATCACTCTTTCGGCCCATCCTGCGTGTTCCCCTGATCTAAATCCAATTGAGAACCTTTGGGGATGGATGGCAAGGGAAGTTTACAAAAATGGACAACAGTTCCAGACAGTGGATGGCCTTCGTGCAGCTGTCTTCACCACTTGGAGAAATGTTCCCACTCACCTCATGGAAACGCTTGCATCAAGCATGCCGAAACTAATTTTTGAAGTGATAAACAATAACGGCGGAGCTACTCATTACTAAGTTCATGTTTGGAAGTTGGATTTCTGTTTTGGGGGGGGTTTAGTTTTTTTTTTGGAGTTGTGGTCCTAAACTTTTGATCAGCTGAAAAACAGCCTGTTTCAGTTTATTCGTTGTTTCCATTAAATTGAATGCTCAAAAAATGTTTTGTCTCACTCCCATTTCTTCTTGTTGCATGTTAAAGCTCTACTTGGAACCTTGTTAAGATCCAGCCATGCTAAATATGTTTTTTTGCCATTTTTCAAGTGGTCTTAAACTTTTGATCAGGACTGTACCTCTAAAAATGACATACTAAGAATATGTATATACCACAATTTTTTCCTAAAATACCAATGATCCAAATGTTTGAGCAGGCAAAATACAAACCAACATCAGAATAAAGAGAAACAAGGAATGTTCTTATTCAGTTGACACTGACATAATAACAACCACCATATATGAGTACCTACCTTTGCATTCAGATATACGCTTGGAGTGCAGGTATTCAGTATAAGTACCGATAGGGCAGTTTTTGCACTCCATTTGGCCTTCTTCATCCTGGTATGAGCCCATCCAGCAGCTTTCACATGTGTTGTGTTCCAAAGAATAAAATGTACCCTTTGGACAGTTTACTGTGGAAATATACAAACAAGTGAGTTCTCTCTACACAGTCTAGCTACCGAACCAAAGCCATAAAAAGCCGAGAGCTGCAGGCTACCAGAATCAAAAGACACTAATACAAAGGCTTAATTGCTATTCTTGATCCAGTCCCTGCTAATCACAATGATAAATTCATGGCGAGTCATACAACATGATCTTTATAGCTAAATAATAGCTACTGGAAGTTACGATCATCAAAGTTAAGAAGATTACCTCTGATTTATCTTAATCCTATAATGTGACTCAAGAGTTTAGCACTCTTCATTTATCAAACACATTCTAAGAAAACAGATGCTCAGCTTCTTTATAAAGCAAAATATCTTCCCATGCCTTATTATAACATTTAATAAATAAACCTGATTACGTATTGATTTTTTCTCTATGAGCTAATAATAAGAATAAGAATTATCACACAATAATAGTAAGTGAAATTGAGCAAGAGTGTCATTTGGCAAAGTCATCCTGAAGAAGTAACAAACAAGAATCAAAAGGTGACTAGTATTTCACCATGTGTTACACATGTAGAAATGTTCTAAAACCTGACATCATTTTAAAGAAAACTATTTTTCTTTCCATTTTTTTTTTATTACTTAACCATTCAGGCACAAAGCAAGCTATGTTTGTATTTGTAATCTCATAGCAAGAACATTCCTTGTGCTTCTACTACAAATTCACTCATGGATGGTAACATTAAAAGACAGAGATGATTAGCTAAAGATTTGATAGTCTTTAATGGTGGGGATGAAAATAAACCCAGCAAGTGCCAGCCAAGGGGAGGTAGAGTTACGGAAATAGCTGAGTGGCCGGCATTCTGCTGTTGTCGTAACTACCATAGTAGAGAATTGGAGCTACGCAAACAGCATAGCACAGCAAGCTACAATGTTTTCATAAACCTTGAGTTACCAGAAACAGTGTACTTTCCATTCACTGCTTTGTAAGCTACGGAAACAGAGGAGAAGAGCCGGATGGGATGCTTCTGCAACTCCAGCTATGAAAGGCTGAGGTGGCAATACCCTTTTAAACAAATAGCATACCAATTGTTGTACCATCCATGAAGTGAACCCTTGAATTTGATAACCAGTAGGTCTCCATTAGCAGCAATTACTTCCACCATATATTTAATGCAGGTACAAATAATAGTTGCACAACATTTTGGAGGAATTTTGGACCATTCCTCCCTGCAAATGAAATTTTCTGGCATGACCATAGGCACAATGCCCTTCAAATCATACCACAGTAGATACATGGGTGTCACTATTGGGCCCGTGGCTGTAGCATCACCGCAGTGTGGCAGACCGCTGTCTGCACACTGCAGCGCCATGGGTCCCAAGCTCTGGCCTACCTGGTGGGCAGGGCAGGCTCGCACTTTTTATACCTCCGCCCTCACCGCCAGGTCTTGTCTTGTGCACTGTAGTGCACGCGCCTGCACCTCTCCTTTAGTTATAGGAAAGGAGAGCACACTTCCTGATTACTGTCCCCCCCCCCGAAAGCAGGTATACTGGTATATAGGACGGTTTCACTGACCACATTTTCCCTGCCCTGCTGTGTACTGGACTTTTGCCAATTAACCCTGACCTTCCCTGCCTGTCTTCTACTTGGACTACGATTCTGCCTGCTGTCTGCTGCTTGGATTACCTGGACTATTTATCCCCATTGCTTGACTTCAATTCTACCTGCCATCATCTGTAAGGTGTCCTGGACCTCTGACCTTGCACTGCCTGACTACGAGTCCGCCTGACCCAGTATACCGTATTACTCTGAAATTTGTTTTGCCTTTGTATCAAGTGACTTTTGTCTACCTTCTGCCAGTAAAGATCATCTGTTCCGTTACTCTGCCTCTGCTGTACACACTCCTGCTGTCTGGGTGACTGGTGCAAACACTGGTGCCCTGACTCTGGGAGTCAGTAGTCAGCAATATTGGGCTAATTCCCAGACCACTAGCAGCTGACCCAGAGGATCCTCGTCCTCTGGTCCTGACATAGGGGTTTAGGCTATTCCAAAAACAAAAACCTTTTATAGTTACTTGTGTGCTTTGGATCTTTGTCTTGTTGCATCACCCAATGTTGCTATAGTTTGAGATATAATGGACTGCCGCCCCTACATTCTCCTGTAAAATGTTTTCATACACCTTAGAATACACTGTTCTTTCAATGATCCATCAATAATGCACCCAGGTCCTAAAAACAGCAAATCAGCCCAAAACCATGATGCTTTTTCCACTATGCTTCACAGTTGCAATGAGGCTTTGGTATTGGTATACAATCTTCCTTCTCCTACAAACTTTAGTACAAAAAAAAAAATGATTTGTCTATAAAATTTTCCCAGACTTATTTTGCAAAATCCAGGTGGACAGGTGTCATAATGATTTTATTTTGGAGATAATCAGCTCTCTTATTGGTGTCCATACATGATGAAAAAGGAGGATCTACAGCTTAATAAATTCAATGGTTCACTTACTGTTTCTCCTTGCACTATAGCTGTTTACTCAAAATAGTCAATAAAGACATGAGTAGTACACCCAAATGGTGCACTTATAGTATTTTGTGTTCCAATGATAAATAGATAAATAGATAGATAGATAGATAGATAGATAGATACAGTAGATAGATAGATAGATAGATAGATAGATAGATAGATAGATAGATAGATAGATAGAAGCTATAGGCGTGTAAGTATGAGTGTCAGGCCCCCAAAACTCAGTGCATTACAAGGCAAGTGGCATGTAGATAACTACTTTTTATACTGTTAGGACCATGATTGTGCTCCATGCACCTCCAAAACCTTTCCTACTAATTAAACTTTTGGGCATGTGGAAGCAAGATGGGTTATCTCAACCGATCTTGATTTTGAATGTTTTTACTGTGTAGTAGCCTCATTAGGCATTTTTTACTATATATATATATCCACTCACCTAAAGAATTATTAGGAACACCTGTTCTATTTCTCATTAATGCAATTATCTAGTCAACCAATCACATGGCAGTTGCTTCAATGCATTTAGGGGGGTGGTCCTGGTCAAGACAATCTCCTGAACTCCAAACTGAATGTCAGAATGGGAAAGAAAGGTGATTTAAGCAATTTTGAGCGTGGCATGGTTGTTGGTGCCAGACGGGCCGGTCTGAGTATTTCACAATCTGCTCAGTTACTGGGATTTTCACGCACAACCATTTCTAGGGATTACAAAGAATGGTGTGAAAAGGGAAAAACATCCAGTATGCGGCAGTCCTGTGGGCGAAAATGCCTTGTGGATGCTAGAGGTCAGAGGAGAATGGGCCGACTGATTCAAGCTGATAGAAGACCAACGTTGACTGAAATAACCACTCGTTACAACCGAGGTATGCAGCAAAGCATTTGTGAAGCCACAACACGCACAACCTTGAGGCGGATGGGCTACAACAGCAGAAGACCCCACCGGGTACCACTCATCTCCACTACAAATAGGAAAAAGAGGCTACAATTTGCACGAGCTCACCAAAATTGGACTGTTGAAGACTGGAAAAATTTTGCCTGGTCTGATGAGTCTCGATTTCTGTTGAGACATTCAAGTGGTAGAGTCCGAATTTGGCATAAACAGAATGAGAACATGTATCCATCCTCTGATGGCTACTTCCAGCAGGATAATGCACCATGTCACAAAGCTCCAATCATTTCAAATTGGTTTCTTGAACATGACAATGAGTTCACTGTACTAAAATGGCCCCCACAGTCACCAGATCTCAACCCAATAGAGCATCTTTGGGATGTGGTGGAATGGGAGCTTCGTGCCCTGGATGTGCATCCCTCAAATCTCCATCAACTGCAAGATGCTATCCTATCAATATGGGCCAACATTTCTAAAGAATGCTATCAGCACCTTGTTGAATCAATGCCACGTAGAATTAAGGCAGTTCTGAAGGCAAAAGGGGGTCCAACACCGTATTAGTATGGTGTTCCTAATAATTCTTTAGGTGAGTGTATATATATATATATATATATATATATATTTTATTTTGTATATACTGTAGCAATGATTCAAAAATATTTATTTGTACTAAATTGGTGAAAGTTTGAATCTAGCCCTATCTGTGTTAGGCTAGGCTCACACTGTGTTCAACCATTGAACTGGGCAGGATCTTTACGGCTAATATGTCAAATATATAGTATAGAAACCTGTATGCCCATAGTAAAAAACCCTCATATTCTTTCAGTACAGTTAAGACAAACTGATGTACATCAGCCTGGTGTTTGCAAAGTGGACACTAGTTCTACAGTCCAGCAAGAGAAAAACTGAGGGAGAGAGGAAAGAGCACAAAGAAATGAGCAAAGGCCATATATACAGTATACATACATATATGGCTCATATACTATTTGTGTGTATTGTATTATTTCATTTCTTTCCTTTCCCTAGTTATTATTTCCCCCTCCTCCCATTTCCATTCTACTCTTTAGTCTTCTGGCACGTCTGCTTGTCCTTCGACATGTTCTACAAGCGTCACCTTTCCTATACAGTAATTGTTCGACTGCTTGTATTTACTAAATATCTCAATAAAACAAAATGTAGAAGAAAAAATATATAAGAAATAGCAGCGTTCATTATGCTTTTTTATTCATACGCTGTAATGGTATACTGAGCAGCTTCCAGTTCTATCGGCACTTCATGCCTTCTTTATGTATACTATAATATTAAATACAATCCAGTCCATGCTTATCATACTATGGTTTCCATATGGGACACATTAGTGAGTTTCTGTTCATGAAAGTGGTAACATATTTTGCATGCTTGCTTACTTCTTATTCTATTTAAAGATTTCCACTAGGTTTCAGCACGGTGCTCTTAAAAATGCTTGATTAATGATTACCTTTCTGAACATTCTGCTTCATCCTTACTTACTAGTCGTGTGCAAAAGCTGATTACTGTCTAAAGCAGCACTGCAAAAATATTCTACTGCATACAAATACTGCCACCTCCAGGGCAGTCAGAGCATTTTTGTCACCACTTATTCTTGTCTTACAGACGCTTCTGCTGCTGGACTCTATAACATTACTTCCACATATCTTCAATATCTCGAGAACCTAATGCATGCCATTAACATTTAAACTAATGTCTTAACAGAATTACTTAGATTGGATTAGACCTTCAGTCATACCCATTACTTACTGTAAATAATACAATATGATACAATACATGCTAGAAGCCAAGGATGATAGTAAAATGTATTCATAGCATTAGTGGGTAACATGTGAACTTTTGTCATTCAGAAGCTGAGATCTTTAGTGCTAACATGGAGGGAGCAGCATGGTCACTGGTGAACAGGGTTGAATTGGAAAACCTTGAGCCCAAGACTGAACATCCACCATCTGACTATTTTGAAGAGGTGTTTGTCAGCTTGCTTTGTGAATTCTGCTGACCTGGCCCTGTAGTAGTTGGTTTCCATTATCATATCGGTGCCTGAGTCCACCAGATGAGCTTGAGCCTGCCGATGAATTATTATTAGTGTTGGGCGAACTTGTGTTTTAAGTTCAGTGTCTAAAGTTCGGGTTCGGGTTATCGAAGAATCCCGTTATGGATTCCGCTACCATGGACCATAACAGAATTTAGAATCCATAACGGGATTCTTCGATAACCCGAACTTTAGATGCTGAACTTAAAACACAAGTTCGCTTAACACTAATTATTATGAATCTATTATGTTTGTGAGGGTATGTTGGGAGGAAACAAGTCCTCCAATAAGAGACTATATAAGGCCTCTTTCACGCGAGCGTGACAGATTAGGTCCGGATGCGTTCAGGGTGCGTTCAGTGAAACTCGCACTATTTTTCAAGCAAGTTCAGTCAGTTTTGTCTGCAATTGCGTTCAGTTGTTCAGTTTTTTCTGCGCGGGTGCAATGCGTTTTGATGCGTTTTTCACGCACGTGATAAAAAACTGAAGGTTTACAAACAACATCTCCTAGCAACCATCAGTGATAAATGCTTTGCATCTGCACTTGCTTCTGGATGCAATGCGTTTTTCACTAAAGCCCCATTCACTTCTATGAGGCCAGAGCGGCGTGAAAAACTCAGAATATAGAACATGCTGTGTTTTTCACGCAACACAGTACTGATGCGTGAAAAAAACGCTCATGTACACAGACCCATTGAAATTAATGGGTCAGGATTCAGTGCGGGTGCTATGTGTTGACGTCACGCATTGCACCCGCGCGGAAAACTCGGGAAAACTCGCTCATGTGAAAGGGGAGTAAAACAGCATTTCCGTAAAACAGTTTGTACTTTTGTGCCACTACATGTGCGAAAACAAGGGGTTTAGCCTTCATTGTAGCCTAATAAACGTGCCAAACAGTATGTACAGTAGTAAAAAGTATGTAGTGAATCAAATTGACTCCTTTGTTTTCTTCATGCCTTTTCTGAGAGCAGAATGACAGCTAGAGGAGTGGTTTCCATCATCTTGTTTGCCTCACTATAACCTTAAAAAAGCATAATTGTTTAAGTTTAATCAGACCTGCATTTTCAGGGTTAAAGTAGTCCTTCAAGAAAGTAATAATTTCTGTGAAGACTGACAGATAGAATTTTACATATGAATATACAGAATAATAAAGTGTTTACCTTGACTGTATATTGCAATAGGCAGAATGGGCATCCAATACCTCATTCATCTAGAGATTTACACATATTCAGCTTTGTCTAGTATACAGTAAACACATTTGTAAGCAGCTAGAATTATTCCTATAACATCAGATCTACTGAGCTCAGAGTAAATGGCAATTATATCTGCCAACAAGTATATCAGCATATTACAACAAGCAGAAAAAAATACTAAATACTAAAAAAATAGCTTTGGGGCAAAATGTACTATGCGGTAGCATGGAACCATAGGGACTCCAAGTGCCTCTCAACTGGTTAATCGTAGTGTACATAGCTCTACCAGGCGCATGTTGCCAAAGCTGGATATCCCAAGTTACTTCAGTTGCTTCATATATTTCCACCACTGACATAGTACATTGGACTAATTGCTGGTATAAATGCATCAACACCATCCAGTTAAGTCAGCAAGATGAGGAAATTAGACTGTTACATGCAGCACATCCACCCTGACATATGGTATCTTAGATCAAATTGTAATTTTATTTTCAGAACTACAGTAGTAACCTGGTGTGCATATGATACGTTCATAGGCTGAAAATCAGTTGTGCTTGATATCAGTCACAATAAATGCCTAATAGAACAAAAACAAACGCAATGCCACATGTGTTAGAACAATTACTGAATATCTTTATTATGATATTGATTAGTGATGATCGAGCATGCTTAGCCGAATACCAGTTCACCTCGAGCTACGTGATGCTCAGCACATCGCGGTGTTCTGCCGAATACAGCGTGTGCTCGAGCGCCATGCTGGAGTCTCCTCCCAGCGCGTTTGTTGGCTGCTACTCAGCCAATAAACGTGCAGGTAAGTGCTGACACGAACTGTAATGCCGTTGCCATGTTGGTTACTGGCATTACAGTGATTGGCTGGCCGGAACGCGTCATCAGGTGCTATAAGGCATGTGGTTCGGCTAGTCTTAGTCAGGGAGAGCTGTGCTGTAGAAGGGACAGATAGTGTAGGGAATTTAATTTAATTTTTTGGTTAGGCAGGGTTGAAGTTAGAGACCCAAAAGTGCTTTTAATGACTATTGTGGTGTCTGTCAGCAATATTTATTTTTAGCGCAACTTGCGCTAAATAGCTTGCAATTGCGTGTGATTAGAGACCCAAAAGTCCTTTTAAGGACTATTGTTGTGTCTGGCAGCAATATATATTATTAGCGCAACCTGCGCTAAATAGCTTGCAATTGTTTGGCCGCTGCAGACAGCGACATTATTTGCGCTACATCTCCTGTGTAACGTGTGCGCAGCCTAAAAATATCTGAAATCCAGTGTACTTTTTCCGTAGATGGTGTCCGCTGCAGACAATTACATTACCTGCGCTACATCTCCTGTATAACGTTTGCGCATCCTAAAAATATCTGTGGCATCCAGTGTACTTTTTCCGTAGACGGTGTCCGCTGCGGGCAGTTACATTACCTGCGCTACATCTCCTGTATAACGTTTGCGCATCAAACATATCAGTGACTTTCCCTGTAATTTTTTATTAGCCGCTGGTGTCAGCGACATTACCTGCGCCACATCTCCTGTATAACGTTTGCAGATCCTAAATATCTTTGACATTCAGTGTAATTTTTTCTTAGCCATCGACATTACCTGCGCTACATCTCCTGTATAACATTTGTGCATCATAAATAGCAGTGACATTCAGTCTAATTTTTTTGCCGCTGGTGACAGTGACATTACCTGCGCTACATCTTCTGTATAACGTTTGCGCATCATAAATATCAGTTACTTTCCCTGTAATTTGTTATTAGCCGCTGGTGTCAGCGACATTACCTGCGCTACATCTCCTGTATAACGTTTGCGCATCCTAAATATCTGTGACATCCAGTGTAATTTTTTCTTAGCCGCTGGTGACAGCGACATTACCTGCACTACATCTCCTGTATAACGTTTGCACATCATTAATATCAGTGACTTTCAGTTAAATTTTTCCGCCGCTGGTGGCAGCGACCTTACCTGCGCTGCATCTCCTGTATAACGTTTGCACATCATAAATATCAGTAACATTCAGTAAAAAAATTTCGCTGCTGGTGACAGCGACATTATCTGCGCAACATCTCCTGTATAACATTTGCACATCCTAAATATCAGTGACGTTTAGTTTCATTTATTTGCGCATACATTTACAAAACCTGCGCTACTGTACATGTGACATACTTGCAAGCATATATACCATTTAATATGCAGAAGGCGAACAGTAAGGGATGGGGAAGTGGCCGTGCTGCTGATGGTGCACGCAGGGGCTGTGGTCCTGGGCGCGGTGAAACTGTGCCTGCTGCCAGAGCACAAGAAACACACTCATCCACGATACATAGCTTCATGTCTCAGTTTGCAGTGCGGAGCAGGACACCACTCTCTAGGTCACACCAGTGCGACCAGGTGGTCAGTTGGATTGCCGCAGATAATGCTTCCAGTCGGTTAAGCACCACCCTGTCTTCCAGGAGGTGCTGGACGATTAAAACACTGACCCAACCTGGGAAGGTGGCAAGCCGAGCGAGAACAGCAGTACGGAGGGGAAGGGATCCGCAGCACCGCAACAGGCTGGAAGAGGCAGTGGGGTGGCAAAAGGGAGAAGACGGGCCACACCAAACAGGTCCGCAACAGGCCTGCATTCTCCCTTGCCAAAATGTAGGTGTTCCGCATTCTGGCGCTTTTTTTTTAGGAAAGTGTGGACGATAAAAGAATTGTTATTTGCAACCTGTGCTGTACCAAAATGAGCAGGGGCGTGAACACTAGCAACCTCACCACCACCAGCATGATCCGCCACATGGCATCAAATCACCCTAATAGGTGGGCCGAATGCCTGGGTCCACAATCAGTGTCTGCGGGACACATGACTGCCTCCTGTTCTCCTGTGTTACGTGCTGGCCATCCCCTGTCCAAGACGCAGGCCCGCCATGCACCTGGACCTTCGCAAGCACCATCAGCTAGCACATCCATTTCTGTGTCCCAGTGCAGAGTACAGAAGTCCATACCCCAGGCCTTTGAACGAAAGCGCAAAAACACAGACATCAACCCACCCACAGGCCATAGAACTAAATGAGCACCTTTACAAATTGCTGGCCCTGGAAATGTTGCCATTTCAGCTTGTGAACACTGAGGCTTTCCGCAGCCTGATGGCGGCTGCGGTCCCTCGTTACTCAATCCGCAGCCGCCTCTATTTTTCCCGGTGTGCCATCCCCGCCTTACACCAGCATGTGTCCCGTTACATCACCCGTGCCCTGACCAACGCAGTTATTAGGAAGGTCCACTTAACTACTGACATTGGACAAGTGCTTGTGGCCAGGGATGCTATTTCCCTGACGGCACACTGGGTGAACGTTGTGGAGGCCGGGAGCGAGTCGTACCCTGGGATGGCACAGGTGCTACCGACGCCAAGGATTGCGGGCACTACTTCCATCAGGATTTCCTTCACCACCTACATTAGTGGCTACAACCCCCCCTTCTCCTCCTCCACCTCCTCCTCCACCTCCTCCTCCAATTTCACCTCTGAATTATCATCTTGCAGCACCATTCAGACATCAGTCAGTAGCTGGAAGCACTGCAGTGGGGAAGCGGCAACAGGCCGTGCTTAAACTAATATGTTTAGGTGACAAACATCACACCGCTGCAGAGCTGTGGCAGGGTATAAGGGACCAGACCGAGCTGTGGCTCTCGCTACTCAACCTACAACCAGGCATAGCTGTGTCTGATAATGACCGTAACTTGGTGGTGGCTTTGGAGCTCGGCAAGCTCGCACACATACCATGCCTAGCCCTTGTGTTCAACTTAGTGGTTCAGTGGTTTTGTCACGAGGGTATCGAGAACCACGCCTGACTCCGTTATACCCGGGGTCAGGAAGTCGCAGCGGTTGGCTGCACGCTCTATTTAAGATAGGGCTGTTTTCCTTATGGTAGCTTTCTGGGTTTGCTTTGCAAACCCTTTTGGCTCACTCAGGGATCCATAGCTCCTTCTCCTCAGCTGTTCCTTGTCCAGCACTCCCAAACCTCCTTATATTCCTCTCTCACACTTCTCTGGTTGCCAGAGATAGAACTTCCTGCCTGGACATCTATTCTGACCTTCTGGAGCTGTGTTGCTGCGTTCTCTGGTAGTTGGTCCAGAACGCTACCCTCCGGATCCCTGTTGGACCTTTGTGGTCTATTGTGATCGCCCACCTGGGTGTATGTGTTTGTCTGTTTTGTCTGTCCTCTCCCTGGTGTTTCCCTCTTAGTGATAGTGGTGCGGACTAGCGATCCCACCGGCCCGTTCACTATCTAGGGCTCATTTTAGAGAAAGCCAGGGTTTAGGCACGTGATCGCCGCACGGGTGAGGAACCCGTCTAGGGACGTCAGGGCAGTCAGGTGCCAGCCGCAAGGTGAGTTAGGGGTCACCACCTTTCCCTCTCCCTTGGGCAGGGCTTTCCCTTTTATCCTCCCTGTGCGTGACGTCGGTCATTACAGGTTTCTCCAAACCTACCCCAATTTGCCTGAGCTATTGGTGAAGGTGCGCCACGTGTGTGCCCATTTCCAAAAGTCATCTAATTCTGCCGCCGGTCTGGCAATGCTGCAGCCATCATGCCAACTTAGCTAGTAGGAGTCCCACTGTCAACACAGTATGCAGGAACACACAGACAGTGAGCCCTAACTGGAACCCAGACTGCTTTCGCTGCCTACTTGCAGTACAAGCCCTATGTGGCAAGTCCACAACTGGTTGACGTTCCCTACTCTGCTAGGTGCAGGACTGACACATACACAGAAAAGAAACTACACAAAAACAGTCGTACAGGAATGGGTCGGAACCAGGCGGACAATGCAGTACCAAATCAGACGACATAGGTTATTCGGAATAGCCAAGCCAAAGTCAGAACCAGACAGTAAACACAATTCCAAATAACAAGACAGAGAGTTATCAAAGGCAAGCTGAGGTTAATACAATAAGCAATCCAAATACAGAACTGGGAGCTCAGCTAGGGAGTGAAAACCTATCAATGACAATGGTATCAGGCCAGGAAGGGTTTAAATAGAGCACCAAGTTCCAGTATCAGAACCTGATAGGTCATGACTCGGCGCTCCATTAGTCAGAACACAGCACAGAGGAATAGATCAGCTGGGTAATCAACCTACTGCTAGTTTCCTCCAGCACATATCCGCTGTGGGAAGAAACAGAGCATTGCATCCTGTTTCTAAGGATGCTGTTGCATCACCAGGGGGCGTGGCTTCACAACACGTTTTTCCCCGCACGGTCGTGCCGAAGCTGGAGTTCTAACCGCTGGGGCTCGGGCAGGTAAGTTTGTGATACTTGCTATCCAGGATCTCCATTATGTCTTTTATGGACTGATATGCAATAAACAAGAAATTTTGAAGCAATGAGGGCTGTACTGTTTGATTTCACTTCCTTATTCCAATCATTTTGTCTTGAAACCCCTTTAAAGCTCTCAGAGTAAAGTTTGGCATTATTGAGCAGTTCTCCTACTCAGGATCCCCTGTATTAAGCCTCATGCATGCAACCATATTATTGGTCCGCATCTGATCCACATTTTTCGCTGATCAAATGCAGACCCATTCATTTCAATGGGGAGGCAAAAGTTGAGGACAGCACACGGTGTTCTGTCTGCATCCATTTGTCCGTTCCATTGGCCAGTAACAAAATAGAACATCTCCTATTCTTGTCAGTTTTGTGGACCACAAAACCCGGTCATGTGTATGAGGCCTAAGCCACAGCAGGAAGTTGCTAACAAGCAGCTACTCTCACTCAGAACCAGCAAGTTCATGTTTTATATGAGAGCAGATGGATTCCTCCAGCACAAGGGTTATAAGTGTCTGTGATGCATGAATGACGAGAGATAGACAGAATAGGATGCTGCCTAGGGCACCAGTGATGAAGTATGCATTTATAGGGGTTTAAAAAAAAAAGAGAGGTGAAAGATAGAGGTAATGAATGGAACCAACAGCCTGCTTTCTGGCAAAGCCCCTCCACCTCTGCTCATAGGATGTGTGCACGTGCTCTCTCCAGATCTTAAAAGACCAGTGAACCCAAATCTTCACCAATCAATGGCTGGCAGTCCTACGGCACTTAAGGCACCTTCCCTTATGGGAAGGTGCCTGAGCAATAAAGTACTTAGTCCGCTAGTTTCTGCTAAGGTGTGCTATTTCTCACTGCCCATGTACCAACCCATCTGTCTATTTATTGGATTCTGACCCTCCACTGCCTGACCAATGGTTGACCTCCATATTGATGCACCGCTGCCTGCCCTGACCTCGGACCATTTGCCGTATAGCATGTTCTCTGCCTGCCCTGACCTTGGCCTGTCCCTGACTATGATTTTGCCT
The DNA here is from genome assembly GCF_905171765.1 of Bufo bufo. Lineage (NCBI taxonomy): Eukaryota > Metazoa > Chordata > Amphibia > Anura > Bufonidae > Bufo > Bufo bufo. Next base: position 403,755,996 of record NC_053390.1, on the reverse strand, counting down.
ACCCCTCGTTAGCTTACATCAATGTCTCTGATCCGCATAGGTCAGCTTTCAATCACATAGACACTACTCCAAGAGGTAGCAAGCTGGTGGTTCCCCTGCGGTAAAGTCCAGATCCCTTTACAGGTTTTAAAGGGTAAAAACCATGATGCTGACAGGATAATACCCTTAGAAGTAGCCCAGGTGAAAATCTATTGGTTGACACAGTGGTTTCACATATACTTCCGTAACAATTGTGTATTGTAAAAAGACAGTGCTAGGGATTAATGGGAAAGTTAATTATAGGATGTCATTAAATTAGTGAGTGTGCATGAAAGAACTGTCATCCAGGTTTAGGGCTCAAGATGTGCCTTCTGAGACCTCAGCCTTTGGTACCAAGGGACAGCTTGTTATAATGAGGCAAGCTCTTCAATTCAAGTAGTACAATATGTCAGTCTATAAATGTAAGTATATGAGTTATCTTACCGCACATTCGTCCTTTCAGTACAGAGCCTGGTCTACAAAAGAGAACAGCTTTAGCTTCCTCCAATGAATTACTATCAGCTATGATCATTTCTGAAGAAAACTGGAAGGAATATAGAGGCTCCTTGCGAAGAGTCCTCTTCAGCCTATTTGTTATAGTCTCTAAAGTTTTAAGGAGGCGTTCTTGGTTACTTAATTCCACCGTGTCATTCCTTCTCTCTGGCAATGGTACGCTTGCTGAAAATAAAAATCGTGATAAGGTTTAACAAAAAAACAACATAAAAACGAATTATGATGTTTTATGCAATAGGCATTTGGCAGATGTCTTCAGACCATTGTTGAAAATAAGAATATCACATTATATTGGGGCAGATGTTCACAGAGATTAATTGAAGATAAATTGAGCATAAAGATGTGTAGTTTTAGAACATGACAAGATGCCAAGTGATTTCTCTTCCTTCCACTGTAAAATATGATACCTTCACACCAAGACAAAGCTATATAAGTACATTAACTGAAATGGATTGCATTCAAGTACAATCTTCATGACTGAAAGTTTGAATAACCATATGCATAGATTCACTTTTTCTTAAGAGTCTACATTCTAACTTTTTAATAAGAAATTATATCAAAGTTCGACACATCTACCTGTTCTACTCTTTACTTTTAAAAACCCAAATAATGTGTACATAATGTTGGCCATAGTGATTTATTTATTTTTTAGAAATAAAAGAAAGAAATGAAAACCAAAATGTTGTGACTATGCTTGCAAAGACATCTGAAAGTGGCATTCATATAAAGATGACAATATTCTTAAAGGAACATTCAAGTCAAAAGTTTAAAATCAGCCATCAGTGTTTCTATGTGTTCCTTACCTACGTATATGTTGTAAAAGCTATGTTTTTCTTGTTATTTTCTGTAACTGCATGCTTAACACACTACAGCATCAAGTGGCTCCAACCACCATGACAAAACTGTCATTGCTAGGAACTGAGGCTGTGCTATGTTAAAATGTTATACTTATCTAAGACACTTATGACATCTGCACAGTATATATATCACACAGAATAAATAATAAATGTTGGATCAGTGGGTTCCACCTCTGTTATCATTCTGAAGATAGTTGAGGGTTCCACAGGTAAGACCCCAATCAATCAGACATTTATGTATCTACATGTAATATCAAAGTTGGAAATACCCCTTTAATTACTTCTCCCTATGTTACCTCTCCTTAAATAGATATCAGTGGGCAGATGCACACGACTAAGCCTCTCCTAGACTTCACAAGGCCTACTGGCACACAGAGAGGTAACAAACAGAGCAGACATGTAAGTATACACATAAAGTCTGATCTCCCCAAATTAAGAGGTAGGTTGGCACAGAATGAGGTATCATACAGAGAAGGTTCACATCCAGAATGAGGTCACTTTGTCATGGTGGATGGGCACTAAAGATTTTGATCAAAATATATTTGCTAAGTACCTCATTTACTTTAAATAATGAATATAGCATAATTTCATATATTCTATGTTTGCAGAGTGGTGTTGCATTGTGTTTGTACTTTAGTATTTTTAGCCATGGCGATGCGCACCTACACATTCACTACTGTTTTTGCTGTATGAATTTTGCTGTCTCCATTTTAGTTGTGCACTCCAAGGTAACCCATGCTTTCCACAGGCTGTTTTTATTTAGTGCAGTATGTAAATTAGTCTGCTCTCCCTGATCTCACTTGAGGGGTAACAAAGATAGAAGACACAGTATACATGTGGAGCCTGCTTTCACTAAATTAAGAGGCCACTTGGCACAGAGAGAGGCCTCATACAGAGTAGGTTCCCATCCAAAATGAGGTTACCTTACTGTGGTGGATGGGTAAAAATGATTCTGATCAAAATTTATTTGCTAATAACAGTAAAAGATTTTATTGTACTTACCTGTAATATTAAAGACAAACTTGACTTTCTGATCTGTAGCTGGAATATTCACCCTCTTATGTCTCTTTACACGTAGATGAGATGTGGTTTCAGACTTTTCACCTAGTTCATCATCAGTTACATCAAAAACATCATCATAAGAGTAATCCAGTCTGTTAGCATCTCCCCAGCCACCAGGTCCTGGAAAAGGTTAATATGCAAGAAACTCCTATTTATTTATTTTATAGAAAATATCTCTTTACTTGTGTTTTCGAGGATTTTATGAATAGGAAGACAACTTAGAAAGTTTGGGTGTGTATTTTTTTTATCACCCTTTTATATATATAAACTGACCGGCGTTGCTGGTGACGACCTCCTGGTTGCCACATATGGGATCCATTTTAAAAATGTATATTGTGAATTATTGTCAGATATGTTTTAATATTAAGTGGAGGTGTGGCTTAGTGGTGTTAAGTATTTGAGTAGGACCACACTTGGAGTATATGGTACTTGGTACCCCGATTAGTGGCAGAGTTATTGTGTTTTAGAACAAATAAACCATAAAAGCTAAAAAGAATAAAATCTTAATTGTCCAGTCACCTATAGCAAATCCATTCTCATAATAATTGTAGTCAAGGCACTGTTGCTGGTACTGATCTTCAAGCCGGCAATCAATGTCATCAACATCACCGCAGAAGGATGGAACCTGTAAATGAATAATGGTCTATTAAATGATGCACCAACCAATACATGAAACTGATGAAGTTTAAACCCAAAATGTAATGCTTAGGTTGGCTAAAGCTACAGACAACTAATAGTGCTATAATTCTGTATGTACACCGTAAATGCCATAGTAATTGAAGATCTGCAGTTCACAAAATGAGAACAAATAGCTGCATTTGGACCCATTTTTCCTGGACCATTGAGTGATTTTAAAAGAAACTGTAAGATCCTCACCTGCTTTGCACTCCAGGGGAACCAAGAGGGGTCCTCGTGGAGTTGCGGGACAGGTTATGCGTGTCTCTGATGCACCAGCGCTGACCCCTTTGCGAACCAGTGCGGGGATGCGTTCGCGTGGACATCGGAGGGGAGGACCGTCAGAGTCCCGGGGACAGAGTGGCCAGGCGAGTGACAAGACGCTGCGGCCAGGGTTGTCTCCGGTGTCTCCTGCGACTTCCGTTTCCGCATCTGGGTCCACGCGCTCGCATACTCGCGCTGAGTCAATCATGCGTCCGTGCGTACGCACGAGGGCAGGTTCGCAAAGGGATACACGGTCGCGAGTACGCGCTTCTTATGCGCTTCGTCGACCAGTGGCGCATAATATACTGACTCACAAGAGCAAAGTGGATTAGGGAGCCAGCCATGGGTTAATCAACTTGTGATTGCCTTAGGCCATGTACTCAGGTGCAGGGCAATTTGTTCACCTATGGTAGTGGACACTTGGCACCCTGGGATTGGTCAGCAGGCATTTAAAAGGAGGTCTCTCAGGGTGATCAGTGCCCACTGTTATTTTCCCTCAACCAGGTATAGGTCACAACTGCTAGTGACTGAAGACTGCCAGGAACTTTGTCCTTTGCAACGGACCCAAGATCTGGAGTGACTCGACTGCCAAGTGCACAGCATCATTCAGCACAGGTTGGGACTATTCCTGGAATCTCCTTGCCTGGTTTTTGTTATTATTCCTTGTTACCAGCAAGTGTCCTGGACGTTTATGTTTCTGGTGAATAAACACCTTTTTGCTTTCATCACTGGTCTGTTTGTTGGTGCCTTGCATTACAGAACAGTGGGCCCAACTAACAGTTGCCATGGACAATATCCAGCAGCAGCTGAGTGAATTAACGGGAGCCGTTAACCTGCTGTTCCAACGACGCCCAAATATACCAGCAGCCGCTGCAGCGCAAATCCAAGAGCAACTGACAACTGTGATGGAGGAGGTTCAGCAGCTTATCCAGGGAGCCTCAGCACTACCCATCACTATCGCAAGGCATCAAACAGAACCTAAGATCCCTCTGCCTGACCCCTTCACAGGAGAGCGACAGGAGTTCTTAAACTTCAGGGACTCCTGTCTCCTTTATTTCCAGTTGCGTCCGATGGCTTCTGGCACTCTCAGGCAGAGAATTGGGATTGTAATGTCACTGCTACGTGGAGACCCCCAACGTTGGGCATTTAATTTGCCTCAAGACCATACAGCTTTTTCGTCAGTGGACGCCTTCTTCGAGGCTATGGCTGTGATTTACGATGACCCGGATCGTACTCGCACCGCAGAGACCAATCTTGAGCATATTCAACAAGGCCGCCGCCCAGCTGAAGAATACGCTGCAGAATTCAGGCGATGGGCAGCTTTCACCACCTGGGGCGACGCAGCCCTACGCCATCGCTTCCGTTTGGGACTTTCGGATGCGGTCCGGGATCTTCTTTTGGCCTTGCCTACCCCCTTCTCGTTGGAAATGGCTATCTCTCAGGCAATCGATGCCGACAGGCGAATCCGTGAGAGGCGAGTGGAACGGTCGTCTCGGTTTTCATCCTCTCGACCACATCCAGGGCCTCTTAAATCGGCCGAAGAGCCAATGGAGGTTGGATCCTCCCATCTCACACAGGCAGAACGAGCTCGTCGCCAACAGAAAGGCCTGTGCCTATTTTGCGGAAAGTCTGGACACCTCGTTAAAACCTGTCCCCTCCTGCCGGCGGGAAACGAATGAACCTAGGGGGCATAGAGGAGAACCCCCTAGGTGCTATTATCCCTCCTCCAAGCCGGGTGATGGTATCCATATCCTTACGGTGGCAAGACAAGGTCCATTAGTTTTCAGCACTAATCGATTCTGGGGCCGCTGGGAATTTTGTGGACTCAACCTTGGTTCGTCGACTTGGCATCCCGTTGATCCAGCCGAAAACCACCATGTCAGTGACCGCGATTGATGGTTCCCCTCTTCAAGATGGTCGTGCAGTGTGGATGACTCCGGGAATACAGGTAACGGTGGGGACTGATCATCGGGAGACCTTAAGCCTTTTTGTCCTTGACATGCCATCCACTCCCGTGATTTTGGGTCTCCCTTGGTTAAGGCTCCATAATCCAGTAGTGGACTGGCGCTCGGGTCTTATTTGTCAGTGGAGTACGGAATGCCTTACTAAGTGCATTCGTCCCGACCTGTCACTAGCCTCCATGGAAGTATTAAGTACTTTACCACAGCAGTATCATAATTTCCGAGATGTGTTCAGTCCTCAGGGGGCTGATGTGTTACCTCCCCACAGGTCATATGATTGTCCTATAGACCTGTTGCCAGGTACCATGCCACCACGAGGGCATCTTTATAATCTCACTGGGCCTGAGGTTCAGGCTCAGCGGGAGTATATTAAAGAGAACCTTGAGAAGAATTTCATTCGTCCATCCACTTCCCCTGCTGGAGCTGGATTCTTCTTTGTGGAGAAGAAGGATGGAGGCTTGAGACCTTGCATCGATTATCGTGCCCTTAATCGTATTACGGTGAAGAATCTGTATCCACTGCCTCTGATTGATGATCTGTTTTCTCAGGTGGCAGGGGCCCGAGTCTTCACCAAACTTGATTTAAGGGGTGCTTATAATTTAGTTCGCATTAGAGAGGGTGACGAATGGAAGACCGCATTTAATACCAGAGACGGGCATTACGAGTATCTCGTGATGCCTTTCGGTCTCTGTAATGCTCCCGCGGTCTTCCAGGAGTTCATCAACGATGTTCTCAGAGATTTCTTGGATAGATGTGTTGTTGTCTATCTAGATGACATACTAATCTACTGTTCGGATCTGGTCTCTCATCGGAGACACGTGTGTCAGGTTTTCCAGAAGCTGAGGGAGAACCGCCTCTATGCCAAACTTGAGAAGTGTCTGTTTGAGGTGAAGGAATTGCCTTTCCTGGGGTACATTATCTCAGAAAAGGGATTGGCTATGGACCCATCCAAACTTTCTGCTGTCTTGGATTGGCCTCAGCCTAAGGATCTTAAGGGGTTGCAGCGTTTCTTAGGCTTTGCCAACTTCTACCGCAAGTTTATTAAGAATTTTTCTGCGATAGTAGTACCTCTCACCAACCTCACTAAGAAGGGAGCTAATCCTTCTAAGTGGACGAGAGAGGCAGTCAGAGCCTTTGAGACGCTGAAACAGGCCTTTTGCACGGCACCAATTCTTACTCATCCAGACACCTCCAGACCTTTTGTTCTCGAGGTCGATGCCTCAGAGGTCGGTGTAGGGGCAGTTCTCTCACAGTATTCTGGGGACCCTGAGAGGTTACATCCCTGTGCCTTCTTCTCTCGGAAGCTCTCTCCAGCCGAGTGTAATTATGATATCGGCAATAGAGAGCTTCTGGGAGTAAAATTGGCTTTTCAAGAGTGGAGACATTGGCTAGAGGGTGCAGAACATCCCATCACGGTTTACACTGACCACAAAAATTTGGAGTACCTAGAGAGTGCCAAAAGACTCAACTCCCGACAAGCCCGGTGGGCATTGTTTTTCACCCGCTTCAATTTCCGCCTCACTTATAAACCAGGTTCCAAAAACGTGAAGGCAGATGCCCTGTCCCGCTGCTTCCCTGAGGTTGCTTCCGTCCTGGACTCTGAGCCAGAAACCATTCTCCCAACTAAATGTTTTCTTGCTGCCCTGGGGCCGCAGAAGTAATGGAGGACTTGTCCTCTCTTCTTGAGCCTTCACAGGCAGAGAGTCCACCTGACAAACCCGAGGGTCGATGGTTTGTACCCATTAACCTTCGATTGAAGGTCATCCAACAGCTTCATGACTCAAAGTCTGCCGGGCATTTGGGTGTTAAGAAAACACTTGCCCTTGTTAAACGTCACGTGTGGTGGCCCAACATGTCCGTGGATGTTAAGGCCTATATCCAGGCATGTACTGTTTGTGCCAGATGTAAACCGTCCCGGTCTGCCCCTTCTGGGACTTTACTCCCACTGCCAATTCCCCAGGCTCCATGGACTCACATTTCCATGGATTTCATCACAGATTTGCCAAGGTCCTCTGGAAGTACGGTAATCTGGGTAGTGGTGGACCGTTTTAGTAAAATGGCCCATTTTATCCCACTCCCTGGATTGCCCTCGGCCAGAGAATTGGCAGATCTGTTCTTGAATCGTGTCTTTCGATTACACGGAGCGCCGGATGACATTGTTTCAGACAGAGGAGTGCAATTCATCTCTCGCTTCTGGCGTTCTTTCTGCTCCCGATTGGGTATTAATTTGTCTTTTTCTTCTGGTTTTCACCCAGAGACCAACGGTCAGACGGAAAGGACTAACCAGACCCTGGAGCAATATCTCCGGTGCTTCGTGTCAGACTGCCAGGAGGAATGGGCAGCGTATCTACCCTTTGCGGAGGTGGCTTATAACAACTCTGAGCATGCTTCCACTAAGATGTCTCCGTTCAGGTGCGTGGGGGGCAGGGATCCAAGACTCTCTTCTTTGGCCAGACCCTCCACTGACTCACCGGTGGTGGATCAATGGTTCGAGGATAGACGTCCCATTTGGTCGTCGGCCCAGCGGAATCTCCGCAGTGCGGTGGCGCAACAGAAGAAATTTGCTGATCGTCATCGCACCGTAGAGCAAAAGTTTAAGGTGGGAGATCAGGTGTGGGTCTCCACCCGGAACATTCCGCTGCGTCAGCCATCTTCCAAGTTGGGTCCTCGATTCATTGGCCCATACCCAGTGACACAAAAGATCAACCGAGTTACGTACAAGGTTGCTCTTCCACCGTCGATCCGAGGAGTGAACACCTTTCATGTTTCACTTCTCAAATCGGCAGCCGACTCCGCTCCCTTCATTCAGACCCCATCCCCGCTGGAGGTCCAAGGGGTACCGGAGTTCGAGGTGAACAGAATTTTGGACTCTCGTTTTGTCCAAAGGTCTCTTCAATACTTGGTGGACTGGAAGGGTTTTGGTCCAGAGGAGAGATGTTGGATACCTGCTCGCCAGGTGCATGCGGATGAGTTGGTGGCAGCCTTTCACCGGGATAATCCGGGGAAAGCTTGCTTGGAGTCTTCAGAGCCGCCTCCTCGAGGGGGGGGTAATGTAAGATCCTCACCTGCTTTGCACTCCAGGGGAACCAAGAGGGGTCCTCGTGGAGTTGCGGGACAGGTTATGCGTGTCTCTGATGCACCAGCGCTGACCCCTTTGCGAACCAGTGCGGGGATGCGTTCGCGTGGACATCGGAGGGGAGGACCGTCAGAGTCCCGGGGACAGAGTGGCCAGGCGAGTGACAAGACGCCGCGGCCAGGGTTGTCTCCGGTGTCTCCTGCGACTTCCGTTTCCGCATCTGGGTCCACGCGCTCGCATACTCGCGCTGAGTCAATCATGCGTCCGTGCGTACGCACGAGGGCAGGTTCGCAAAGGGATACACGGTCGCGAGTACGCGCTTCTTATGCGCTTCGTCGACCAGTGGCGCATAATATACTGACTCACAAGAGCAAAGTGGATTAGGGAGCCAGCCATGGGTTAATCAACTTGTGATTGCCTTAGGCCATGTACTCAGGTGCAGGGCAATTTGTTCACCTATGGTAGTGGACACTTGGCACCCTGGGATTGGTCAGCAGGCATTTAAAAGGAGGTCTCTCAGGGTGATCAGTGCCCACTGTTATTTTCCCTCAACCAGGTATAGGTCACAACTGCTAGTGACTGAAGACTGCCAGGAACTTTGTCCTTTGCAACGGACCCAAGATCTGGAGTGACTCGACTGCCAAGTGCACAGCATCATTCAGCACAGGTTGGGACTATTCCTGGAATCTCCTTGCCTGGTTTTTGTTATTATTCCTTGTTACCAGCAAGTGTCCTGGACGTTTATGTTTCTGGTGAATAAACACCTTTTTGCTTTCATCACTGGTCTGTTTGTTGGTGCCTTGCATTACAGAAACAACCTGAGCTTGTGAGCATAATGTATAGACACCAAGTAAGTGAACATTTTAGGTCCTTGGGTGGCAGGTTACAGGAATTTTCAAAATTCACAGGTGAAGCAAATCTAGTCTGCTAATCTGTGGCGTTGCATGGTATTACATTGCTTATACTGCAAACATACTGTATATTAAGAGCCAGATTATTTCACTGAAACTATTTTACTGAACGGTAAAAGTTGCCCATACTTCTGTGAGATTTCTCCTTGGTGTTTCACATATAAAAAAAAAAATCTTCATCCTAATTATCACATAAAACTTAATTGTAATTATATTTTACTTTGTGTGTTATAACATGTCAATTCCTTAATTGCAATGTAAATTGATTAAAATAAATGTTTGCACTGCAAGATAAATTGTTTATGTGCTTAATCCGATGCTATTGTGTGATTGGTCATTAAAGGGAACCTGTCAAGTTAAATATGCTGTACAAACTGTGAGGAGAGTGCTGCAGGGCAGAAGGAGCTGAGCAGATTGATATGTTGTTTTGGTGGAAAAGTATTCAGCATTCATTTAGATACCTTCTCTTGCTTTGCTTAGGAGTAAAGTGGATGGTCCTACTAACCGATTACAGTGATACTGTCAATTACTGAGAAGGACCACCCACTTGACTCCTCAACTTAGAAATAGCAGAGATGTAAATGTTCGCAATACAAGTTATACTGAATGTTTAAACACAACTGTATATCAATCCGCTGAGGTCCTCCAGCTCCATAACACACTGATAGCACTGTATTTGTATTGTGACTGATTCCTCCGAAAGGGGTTGTCACAGCGATATCACTGATGTCTTATTGCTAGCTTGTGCCATCAATCTAATCAAAGGACGTTCCTATAAAATAGAGGTTTATTAAAGAGTTAGACATTACTTGAGTATGTTCACACATTACATTTATTTTGCATTATAGGAAGATTTCTGGTTTAGTATATAGGCCAATGAAAAAACATTGGCCATAATTTCCAATGAGTAAACTACAGACCATCTCATGTTTTCTTGACAGTTTTTCTACAGTACTGTGTAGCAGCAATATGGAGCTCCTATTTACTGACTTCATCTCGAATCGCAGTACTACCAAAAGTCTTCTATTTTAGATATCCAAATACAGTAAAAGTGAAATTCACTCTTCAATGAATTTTGAAAAAAACTACCTCACATACCATTTTACCAAGCGATGTCTGAAAGGCATCTGCAAAGTTCTTCAGCAGGTTGGTGTCATCACATCGTGTGGCCTTGTACAGCGTCTCAAATGACTTAAATCCATGGTTAGCAAAACGTTTCACTGTAGATTACATGGGTAAATTAATAACTTTAACAATCTCATTTGACAGAGCCTTTTAAATAAAACATTAAGCATGTGTTTCTCAGGTTCATCTCTACTAAACAACTTATTTTTGAAGGTGCTTACCAGAGCAATCAGGCCAGTCTGTTGTTTGCGGTTTCCATGCACCATCTTTAAAGGTACAGAAGAAATTCTGAGCTGAGCCTTCTGCTACTTCAAAACCCTCCTTACATTGTATGGTGCAATTTACACCATCCATGTCTTTGGAGCAGACAAATTCTCCATTTTGAGGTGTTGATGGAATCTCACAAGGTGAGCCTACAGGTAAGAAAGTAATACACTGTGTCATTTTGGTTAATTTTAGTTCTTGATTTAAATTACAGTATCTTTTTGGGCCTGAAGAAGCAGATTGTGAAACTCGAGTTGGGCGTTCAATAAAACCATTGCATGGAGGATTTATTCTGTTGCAGTACTATTTTTTATTATTTATTTTTTAGTTTATTTATTTTATGACCTTATATAGTGCTACTATATTCTTCAGCATTTTTTAGAAATTAGCATCAAGCTGTCCTGAATGGGGCTAACAATCTAACTTATCGGATGTGATTGAAAGGTATAATCAAAAGATTCAATAACTTCACATATTATGTCTCACCCCTTTATAATTAGCTATTTTATGCATTCCTTTACTGAAAACCATTGGAGAACTTTATGACAGCAATTTAGTGGTGCAATTTTAGTCTGTAAAACAATTTATGGCTTTATGCAACTAAAAAAGCAATAAAATAGTACTAACACTCAAGTTTGAAAGCTATATGACATCATGTGAATAGCAAATACCATCTAGAGAGTAAATTAAATAGGCTAAAGTGACTTCATACTGTACCTTTAATGATGATATTAATCTCACACTTTCTAGTATTTCCAGAAGGATCACTTGCAACATACTCCACAACCGTTTCTCCTTTAGGGAAAATATCTCCAGGAGAATGGGTTTTTGTTATAATTAATGGAGCACCTAGAAATAGGTATAAAATAAGGAAAGAACAGAAATGTACATTTATTGCTAGACATGATTTTCTTCAGGAAACAATTTAATAGCCCACTCACTCATAAAGTCGATTTCAAACGTTATATAAAAAATAAGAAATAAAAGTCATGCTGCCTATAGGTTGCTAACTTCAGTTATTTTATTTGCACGGATGATATATATATATATATATATATATATATATATAGAAAGAAACCAAAAACAGAACTCAGCAGCACAAGACAAAAAGCAGTGGGTGCAAGTCCTCTCAGCCGCAGGCTAAGACGGCTATAAATAAGTATAGATTCCAAAGACGAGGCAGCACTCCAATGGAAGTAAAAAAGTGGATCCTTTATTTGCACAGAGGGGAATAAAGGATCCACTTTTTTACTTCCATTGGAGTGCTGCCTCATCTTTGGAATCTATATATATATATATATATATACAGTCGTGGCCAAAAGTTTTGAGAATTACATAAATATAGGAACTTGGAAAAGTTGCTGCTTAAGTTTTTATAATAGCAATTTGCATATACTCCAGAATGTTATGAAGAGTGATCAGATGAATTGCATAGTCCTTCTTTGCCATGAAAATTAACTTAATCCCCAAAAAAAACTTTCCACTGCATTTCATTGCTGTCATTAAAGGACCTGCTGAGATCATTTCAGTAATCGTCTTGTTAAACTCAGGTGAGAATGTTGACGAGCACAAGGCTGGAGATCATTATGTCAGGCTGATTGGGTTAAAATGGCAGACTTGACATGTTAAAAGGAGGGTGATTCTTGAAATCATTGTTCTTCCATTGTTAACCATGGTGACCTGCAAAGAAACGCGTGCAGCCATCATTGCGTTGCATAAAAATGGCTTTACAGACAAGGATATTGTAGCTACTAAGATTGCACCTCAATCAACAATTTATAGGATCATCAAGAACTTCAAGGAAAGAGGTTCAATTCTTGTTAAGAAGGCTTCAGGGCATCCAAGAAAGTCCAGCAAGCGCCAGGATCGTCTCCTAAAGAGGATTCAGCTGCGGGATCGGAGTGCCACCAGTGCAGAGCTTGCTCAGGAATGGCAGCAGGCAGGTGTGAGCGCATCTGCACGCACAGTGAGGCGAAGACTTTTGGAAGATGGCCTGGTGTCAAGAAGGCCAGCAAAGAAGCCACTTCTCTCCAAAAAAAACATCAGGGACAGATTGATCTTCTGCAGAAAGTACGGTGAATGGACTGCTGAGGACTGGGGCAAAGTCATATTCTCCGATGAAGCCTCTTTCCGATTGTTTGGGGCATCTGGAAAAAGGCTTGTCCGGAGAAGAAAAGGTGAGCGCTACCATCAGTCCTGTGTCATGCCAACAGTAAAGCATCCTGAGACCATTCATCCATGGGAGTGGGCTCACTCACAATTTTGCCCAAAAACACAGCCATGAATAAAGAATGGTACCAAAACACCCTCCAACAGCAACTTCTTCCAACAATCCAACAACAGTTTGGTGAAGAACAATGCATTTTCCAGCACGATGGAGCACCGTGCCATAAGGCAAAAGTGATAACTAAGTGGCTCGGGGACCAAAACGTTGACATTTTGGGTCCATGGCCTGGAAACTCCCCAGATCTTAATCCCATTGAGAACTTGTGGTCAATCCTCAAGAGGCGGGTGGACAAACAAAAACCCACTAATTCTGACAAACTCCAAGAAGTGATTATGAAAGAATGGGTTGCTATCAGTCAGGAATTGGCCCAGAAGTTGATTGAGAGCATGCCCAGTTGAATTGCAGAGGTCCTGAAAAAGAAGGGCCAACACTGCAAATACTGACTCTTTGCATAAATGTCATGTAATTGTCGATAAAAGCCTTTGAAACGTATGAAGTGCGTGTAATTATATTTCACTACATCACAGAAACAACTGAAACAAAGACCTGAACCCAATCGAGATGGTTTGGGGCGAGCTGGACCGCAGAGTGAAGGCAAAAGGGCCAACAAGTGCTAAGCATCTCTGGGAACTCCTTCAAGACTGTTTGAAGACCATTTCAGGGGACTACCTCTTGAAGCTCATCAAGAGAATGCCAAGAGTGTGCAAAGCAGTCATTAAAGCAAAAGGTGGCTACTTTGAAGAACCTAGAATATAACATATTTTCAGTTGTTTCACACTAGTTTGTTATGTACATAATTCCACATGTGTTAATTCATAGTTTTGATGCCTTCATAGTCATGAAAATAAAGAAAACTTTTTGAATGAGAAGGTGTGTCCAAACTTTTGGTCTGTACTGTATATATATATATACACACAGTCAAGTGACATAATTTTGACCACTTCCTACTTTCGAAAATCTTCGACATTGAAAGCATGGCTCATGAAGGAAGTCACGTGTCGTGAGCTGGCTTGGTGGGTATATAAGGTACTGTATTTTTCACCCTATAAAATGCATCTGCCCATAAGACACACCTAGGTTTTTGAGGAGTAAAATAGATACAGTCGGCACTCCTCGTATCCAGAGGTCCCGGTGCACGCGTCAGGGGAAGACAGCCCGCTTGGTAATGCAAAGAAAAGATCGGCACTCGAGGAAATAAGAAAAAATATATTTTGAACCAAAAGGTGTGCTTTTGCTGGGGTTTGAACTAATGGTGGTCTGTGGATTACACTATTATGGGGGATCTGTGGATGACACTGTTATGGGGGATCTGTGGATGGCACTGTTATGGAGATCTGTGGATGGCACTGTTATGGGGGATCTGTGGATGGCACTGTTATAGGGGATCCGTGGATGGCACTGTTATGGGGGCATCTGTGGATGACACTGTTATGGGGGCATCTGTGGATGACACTGTTATGGTGGGGATCTGTGGATGACACTGTTATGGGGGGGATCTGTGGATGACACTGTTATGGGGGGGATCTGTGGATGACACTGTTGTGGGGGGGATCTGTGGATGTCACTGTTATGGGTGGATCTGTGGATGACACTGCTATGGGGGGATCTGTGGATGACACATATATAGCATCTTATACTATATATGTGTCATCCACAGATCCCCCCCATAACAGTGTCCCTGTGTAAATAGTGGTAGAGGCTGACAACTGGTGTTTAAATTGCGGCGGGGCCGGGTGCAGTCACTGTACTCTATTACATCGGGCCCGCACACAGCGATATTCATATGTAAAGTGTAGGCAATCCATATGTAAAGTGTAGGCAATCCATATGTAAAGTATAGCAATCCTTTGCGGTAGCGCAATCCACGTAGTACTCACTATGAAACTTCCGTACTAGCAGGCAGGCTCGCCGGTCACTCACTTCGTCACACACATGCTCCTCCCACTTTATTAATTAAACAGGCATGCGCATGATGAAGTGAGTGACCGGCGAGCCTGACTGCTAGTACGGGAGTTTCATAGTGAGTACTACGTGGATTGCGCAACCGCAGAGGATTGCTACACTTTACATATGGAATGCCTACACTTTACATATGAATACCACTGTGTGCGGGTCCGGTGTAATAGAGTACAGTGACTGCACTGGGCCCAACTGTGATTTCAACAGCAGTTGCCGGCCTCCAGCCCCTCCTCCCTCCCCGCTGTATCAGTGTTAGCAGAGTAAAAATGGCAGCATTCGTCCCATAAGACGCACTGCCATTTCCCCCCCCCCCTTTTTTGGGGGGGGAAAAGTGAATCTTATGGGGCGAAAAATACGGTATGTTATAGGCTGTTTGCACACATATACCTTGTTGCTTTTATGGTTAAAAGGGGCAATCAAAGGGATGATTATTGGCTTTTGGACCAAGGGTGGTTGTAATTCTGAAACTTTGCGAACTGTTCATGTGCTCTGTAGTGAAAGTGTATCATGAGTGGACAAAAAGCGCCAATCCAGATGATGTGAACAGGACACGATGTGCCATTTGTGTGAGAGGTGAATGTCGGCTGTGAAGGTGAGAGAGGGTGAACCGACATGCTACAGTGGAGCAGCTGACTGCCAAAATGAACCAGGGGGCTACCAGACGTGTGTTTAAAACAAAAGTTCAGCAAACAATACTGTTTATGGGACTCCGAAGCAGACGGATGGTCGCTACACGTCTGTTAAGGAAGTTGCATCAACAGAAAAGGCTGCAATGTTCATGGCAATATTGGAATTGGACCTCCTCTGATTCGCAAAGGATTGCCTTTTCTGATGAACGACATTTTTTGCAGCTTAATTGAATGAATAGACATTGACATGTCAGGCGGAAACATCAGAAAACAAACCCTCTGCAACCATTGCTGGAAGAACGCAAGCTGATAGTGGCATTCTCTGGGCCCTCTCATCTATGTGGAAGTCACTCTCAACCGATTTGGGTTTAAATCCATCCTTGCAGATGACGTTTACCCATACATGCTGATTGTATTTTCTGGGGTGGATAGATTCTTCCAGCAAGACAATGTGACATGTCACACGGCTAGAAATGTCTGACATTGGTTGGAAGAGCATGACTAAGACTTCCAAGTATCACCCTGGCCCCCTAAATCTTCCTAATAACTACTATATGTATTTTATAACAGTATATTTTGAAATTTATTACACATGATTTGGAAGAATTTTGATATTTGATTTATATGTACACTATTGCATAATTGTTAATTAAATCTGGGGTAGAGTGTTTGTGTTTAATAGCATTTCATCAAGATTGGTGTGAGATTTAGCTGATGTTTAATACACATACCGTACTTTAAATGGTGTTATCCAAGGCTCAGCAGGTCCTTCAAATGCCACCTTATTTAGATATAACTCACCTATAGGAAAAAGTTTGTAACATACTTACCATTTCAAGGTTGTGTGGATCAGCCTCCCGAGACCCAGTCATATGGCATTCTACTTCTGACAATCCAGCTTCTGCCAACTCTCCCTAACATAAGTGCAAATTCCTGAATCCACTTCATATGTGCAATTGCCAGGGAGATAAATTGTTCTTGCCCCTTTCATGGCGGAAGTGACATCCCTTCCATAGCCTGGTAAAGAATGTGATATCTGCAGAAGCTGTATTTTCAGAAGAGGAGCATAATGTGTTCCTGGAAGGCTGATCCATGCAACTCTGAAACAATAAATATATAACAAACTATCTATCACATGTGTGTTTTGTATAATTAAAGGGGTTCTCAGGTAATTAATAAAATAAAATTACTGAAAATATGTTAATATTACTTTATTAGAAATATATTCCCAAATACCTTTTTATTAGTTATAGTGGCTTGTTTTGTCTGGTAAGCAATCATTAGGAGAAATAAAATGGCCACCATCCTATTAGTACACACAAAGCCTGTCCTAATCACACAGCAGGACAAGTTACTTCACAACACTGAGCTAAACAGCTGCCTCATCCTCCTCCCTGCTCTGCTTGTCAGAGAGTATGATCCTGAATACAGCTGATAAGATCTTCAGCTGAACCCCTGTAGGAATGGAGTTCATGAGGAGACATGCAGTACAGAGAGGAGGTGGGGATGTGACTAATGAGCAGCAGCACTTGTATGAAGTCTCCATTACCACAGCCCCATATCACCACAGTAATGCCTTAGGCATGCAATTTCCTAAAAAATGAATAACTATGCACTAGAAGTACTATTACACTGCGTGCAGAATTATTAGGCAAATGAGTAAGATTTCTTTGTTGTTTTTCCATTTTATGTTTTTTTTTTCCAACCAGATCTGTCTGAGAAAATTTTGGCAAGCTGATTATTAGATTAATTTTCATGCCTTAATACAGGGAGTGCAGAATTATTAGGCAAATGAGTATTTTGACCACATCATCCTCTTTATGCATGTTGTCTTACTCCAAGCTGTATAGGCTCGAAAGCCTACTACCAATTAAGCATATTAGGTGATGTGCATCTCTGTAATGAGAAGGGGTGTGGTCTAATGACATCAACACCCTATATTAGGTGTGCATAATTATTAGGCAACTTCCTTTCCTTTGGCAAAATGGGTCAAAAGAATGACTTGACAGGCTCAGAAAAGTCAAAAATAGTGAGATATCTTGCAGAGGGATGCAGCACTCTTAAAATTGCAAAGCTTCTGAAGTGTGATCATCGAACAATCAAGCGTTTCATTCAAAATAGTCAACAGGGTCGCAAGAAGCGTGTGGAAAAACCAAGGTGCAAAATAACTGCCCATGAACTGAGAAAAGTCAAGCGTGCAGCTGCCAAGATGCCACTTGCCACCAGTTTGGCCATATTTCAGAGCTGCAACATCACTGGAGTGCCCAAAAGCACAAGGTGTGCAATACTCAGAGACATGGCCAAGGTAAGAAAGGCTGAAAGACGACCACCACTGAACAAGACACACAAGCTGAAACGTCAAGACTGGGCCAAGAAATATCTCAAGACTGATTTTTCTAAGGTTTTATGGACTGATGAAATGAGAGTGAGTCTTGATGGGCCAGATGGATGGGCCTGTGGCTGGATTGGTAAAGGTCAGAGAGCTCCAGTCCGACTCAGACGCCAGCAAGGTGGAGGTGGAGTACTGGTTTGGGCTGGTATCATCAAAGATGAGCTTGTGGGTCTTTTCGGGTTGAGGATGGAGTCAAGCTCAACTCCCAGTCCTACTGCCAGTTTCTGGAAGACACCTTCTTTAAGCAGTGGTACAGGAAGAAGTCTGCATCCTTCAAGAAAAACATGATTTTCATGCAGGACAATGCTCCATCACACGCGTCCAAGTACTCCACAGCGTGGCTGGCAAGAAAGGGTATAAAAGAAGAAAATCTAATGACATGGCCTCCTTGTTCACCTGATCTGAACCCCATTGAGAACCTGTGGTCCATCATCAAATGTGAGATTTAAAAGGAGGGAAAACAGTACACCTCTCTGAACAGTGTCTGGGAGGCTGTGGTTGCTGCTGCACGCAATGTTGATGGTGAACAGATCAAAACACTGACAGAATCCATGGATGGCAGGCTTTTTAGTGTCCTTGCAAAGAAAGGTGGCTATATTGGTCACTGATTTGTTTTTGTTTTGTTTTTGAATGTCATAAATGTATATTTGTGAATGTTGAGATGTTATATTGGTTTCACTGGTAAAAATAAATAATTGAAATGGGTATATATTTGTTTTTTGTTAAGTTGCCTAATAATTATGCACAATAATAGTCACCTGCACACACAGATATCCCCCTAAAATAGCTAAAACAAAAAAGAAACTAAAAACTACTTCCAAAAATATTCAGCTTTGATATTAATGAGTTTTTTGGGTTCATTGAGAACATGGTTGTTGTTCAATAATAAAATTAATCCTCAAAAATACAACTTGCCTAATAATTCTGCACTCCCTGTAGATCTCACCTGAGTTGTCAGAGAATTGAGGCTCTTCCCAGGTAACACTCTGATTGCTGTCACTTGTTTGAATTACTGGAGGTGATCTGCATCTGTCTATGACTGGTGGATCTACATCTGAAACATAACACAATCAAATGTTGTACAGGATTAGACAATCATGGCTGCTTTCATAACCTCACTTGTCAATAGAATGATTCTGGTATTGCAGCTCATCTCCATTAAAGTAAATGGGGCTCAGCGGCAACGCCAGACATTACCAGTGGGCTGGTATGGCACTATCTTAAAAGCCAAAAAAAAAAAAAACAGCATGTTTTGCAATTTTTTCATCAATTTATACCTCAATATCCCAGGCATATGTGGGACTTTATGTCACATTACAGGTGTGGATTAGCATTATACAGATGTGTCCACTCTTACGGTACCTTAACTCTAATTTGATAAAGGACTTGATATGTTATGGCTGCAATTTCGCAACATGCTCTACTCAATGACTGGCTGCACATAGATACACAGAGAATAGATGTCTCATGTAATTTTGTTGTTTTTAAAAGCTGATCATCTCATGATATACATACCAGGACATGTCCAGCCAAGAGGAAAAGTAAGGAAGAGGACAGCTACGTACACTCACCTAAAGAATAATTAGGAACACCATACTAATACGGTGTTGGACCCCCTTTTGCCTTCAGAACTGCCTTAATTCTACGTGGCATTGATTCAACAAGGTGCTGATAGCATTCTTTAGAAATGTTGGCCCATATTGATAGGATAGCATCTTGCAGTTGATGGAGATTTGAGGGATGCACATCCAGGGCACGAAGCTCCTGTTCCACCACATCCTAAAGATGCTCTATTGGGTTGAGATCTGGTGACTGTGGGGGCCATTTTAGTACAGTGAACTCATTGTCATGTTCAATAAACCAATTTGAAATGATTTGAGCTTTGTGACATGGTGCATTATCCTGCTGGAAGTAGCCATCAGAGGATGGATAAATGTTCTTATTCTGTTTACGCCAAATTAGGACTCTACCATTTGAATGTCTCAACAGAAATCGAGACTCATCAGACCAGGCAACATTTTTCCAGTCTTCAACAGTCCAATTTTGGTGAGCTCGTGCAAATTGTAGCCTCTTTTTCCTATTTGTAGTGGAGATGAGTGGTACCCGGTGGGGTCTTCTGCTGTTGTAGCCCATCCGCCTCAAGGTTGTGCGTGTTGTGGCTTCACAAATGCTTTGCTGCATACCTCGGTTGTAACGAGTGGTTATTTCAGTCAACGTTGCTCTTCTATTAGCTTGAATCAGTCGGCCCATTCTCCTCTGACCTCTAGCATCCAAAAGGCATTTTTGCCCACAGGACTGCCACATACTGGATGTTTTTCCCCTTTCACACCATTCTTTGTAAACCCTAGAAATGGTTGTGCGTGAAAATCCCAGTAACTGAGCAGATTGTGAAATACTCAGACCGGCCCGTCTGGCACCAACAACCATGCCACGCTCAAAATTGCTTAAATCACCTTTCTTTCCCATTCTGACATTCAGTTTGGAGTTCAGGAGATTGTCTTGACCAGGAGCACCCCCCTAAATGCATTGAATCAACTGCCATGTGATTGGTTGACTAGATAATTGCATTAATGAGAAATAGAACAGGTGTTCCTAATAATTCTTTAGGTGAGTGTATGTACCTGTAACTGGTGTCTTAACTTTTACCACCAATTTATATGTCATTTTTTTTCTATTCTAAATATATTTCATCTGTTCTAATCTTTCCAGTTTAGCACCCCTGGATATGGATTTCAGTAAGGGTTTAATGAAGACCTTAAAGGGGTTGTCACATGTTTTTTTAATTTGCCTTCAGCCAGCGGTACCTGTGGAGAAATCCTGCTCCCTGATGCTCCATTCCAGATACGTGGCTCCCAAGCTATCTTCAATGGAATTCCAGCCCGTGTCTGCCAACTTCCATATGTAAGTGGTCACATGCTCTGCTACAGCCATTGACTGGCCTCATTGGTGTGTCCCCAAGCAGCACATGACCCAGAGACTGTTCAGAAGTTGACAGAGGGAGACTGGAAGTCTAGTACTCATTAGTATTTGCCCCATAAGATGCACTGACATTTTTTCCCCACTTTGGGGGGTGCCTCTTATAATGCAAATAATATGGTAAATCTTTGAACAATATTACTGTACATTACAATGTAATAGCAAACAACCAAATTAATCCGTCCCTTCCTCACGCCCAAAAGAAAAACTTGTTTTTTTTACAGCCTAATTTGTGTTATTACCATATTTCCTTTCCCATAGGAATCACATCGAGAAATATTTCTTCAATTGTCCATTATTTTAATAATGTAAATGTTCAGACAAAATATTGATTGAGTTGGTCTAAGCTTCAAATGCAGGATGGTCACGCTCCTTCCGATTTTGAATAATAATAGTAATAATAACAACCACTCTCTCGCTTTTCCCTTTAATTCCAACACTATTACCTACTACTACTAACTACTGTTCAAAGGGGACTTTAAAATCAAGGAAAGCATTCCTTTCCTCTATAATTTTCACACAATAGATACATTAAGCTTGAGCCAATACAAAAACGTATGCATAAAACGTGCCTTAATATTCATGCACCTAGAGCAGAAATAATCCGTCATCAGATTAATTTTATTCAACAGTTTAAGGCTACATTCACATGAAATAGTTAAATTACACAATTTACTATCTTAATTTATTGTCACTTTTATGTTCATGGTAGAATAACCTATGTGTTCCGGGGAGCCGGCGACGCGCTTCCTTCTTGCAGCGCCGACGGCATCCCGTCTGTGTGCAGGAGCGAGGACGCGGCCGGCATGCTTGGAGACCAGGGGGCTGGGAGGACCCGGCCACGCACGCCTCCTCAGCGCAGCCGCGTTCCCCTAGACTACGAGCAGCAGGGGAGCCCAGCGCCGATAATGATGAATTGGTGCTCTCTGTGTTGGGCTGTGTAATGTGAGTCACATGACCCTGGCCACGTTATGTGACTCACCAGTCAGGGCTATTTAAACAAGCAGCCTGCTGGCCACAGGTTGCCTGTGATTGGTCTAGTTACCCTCACCAGTTTTCTTTTTATATTCAGACCTTGCTTGTTTTGACCTCGGCTTTGTTTGTGACCCCGACCTCACTACCTCCAATTGTATTTGACGTGACCTCTTGGCTTCCAACCTCGGCTTTGTTTGTGACCTTGCTATTGTGTTTTTCCCTGTGTACTGCGTGACCTCCTGGTTTTTGATTTTTGCTTCCCTGACTCTGTTCATGGTTTTCCTTTGCTTTTAGGCCCCTGCACGTATTTAAGCTAGGCACCGCCGCCAAGTTGTACGCCGTCAGATAAGACGGGTTGTGCAAATAGGTAGGGAAAAAGGTGCGGGTGGAGTCTAGGGCTGCACTCTTCCCTTCCCTCCGTGACACTATGAGTGAACAGCTCACGGTAACAATACTTAGTATAGTAATTATCCCTGTGTGAAGGCTAAACACTGACTCTGAAAGTGCCGCCTCTAGAAGTATCAAAAGCAAAAGCCACACATACTACACTTACACAGCTTAAAATTTATATATTTATATATACATATTTTTTTATTTATTTTATTTTTTTGCTTTCTGCATATGTAAAAAACAAACAGCATGCACTGAACCTTAGAAAGAAAAAATGCATGACAAATCAAGTTTTATGCTCATGGTTCATGGAAACATATAATAACGATTATGGAACAAATATATTATATAATAAAAATACACAGTAATATGCTGAAAACTTACCAATAACCTTGATGCTGAAGGTACAACTTGCTTGATTATCTGAACTGTCTGTTGCAGTATATGTTACAGATACCTCCCCAATAGGAAACATATGAGGTGGTATAAAAGCTGGAATAACCTCAATCAATACCTATGCAAAACAAGATATAAAGGGTCTATATTAGGAGACATCTTAGTTTTGCTGAGCCTTACAAGGTTTCAGAATGGCTTACCAATAAATTAATTGAGGACGTCCCTTGACATCATCTGGCACATCACTCACTAAGTAACTTCTGGAGGTATATTGTAAGGCAGCCAACATTGCCCATTCACCATTTACAAAATCATTTTATCACTTTACAATGTTCTCCAGCCTGACTAATTTTGGTTCAACTGTTTTCACATCTATGACATTCCTGTTATCAATTCAATTATCAATTATTCAATCATTAAGTTATCAATGAAAAGATCATTTAGAGGGTTTCTCCAGTCCTGTAATGTTTTTGTCTCAGCTCTAAGCAGGGGCGTTGCTAGGTTAAAACATTCAGGCCTAGGCTTCTGATGTTTTGTCCCAGGTCCCGAATGTCCTGCCTGCCAGCTACAATTGAATGTAATGCACTGGAAGAGCTGAAAGACCTGTGGCGACATCACAGGTCATGTGACCATTAAAACAGGCAGTGGTTGAGAAGGACCTGCGATGATGTCACCATCATCGCAGGACATAGTTTTAAATTAGAGGGGCAAAGGTTTAAAAGTAATATCAGGAAGTATTACTTTACTGAGAGAGTAGTGGATGCATGGAATAGCCTTCCTGCAGAAGTGGTAGCTGCAAATACAGTGAAGGAGTTTAAGCATGCATGGGATAGGCATAAGGCCATCCTTCATATAAGATAGGGCCAGGGGCTATTCATAGTATTCAGTATATTGGGCAGACTAGATGGGCCAAATGGTTCTTATCTGCCGACACATTCTATGTTTCTATGTTTCTATGTGACCAGTGCAGGAGAGGACACAGTGAAAAGAAGAAGTCCTGGGGGAAAAAGCTGTGATGATGTCCACTACATGAGTAGAGCTAAGTGAAGAGAGAGGCAGGGCAATGTTGGGAGTTGTAGCTATTTAACTGGGACTGTATATTAGGGCTGAAAAGAGGGATGTTATTTACATGGAACTGTGTGTTCGAGGTGGCTTGGGAGGGGGTGATGTTATTTACATGGGACTGTATGTTAGGGCTGAAGGGAGGGATGTTATTTACATGGAACTGTATGTTGGAGGTGGTTGGGGAGGGGGTGATGTTATTTACATGGGAATGTATGTTGGAGGGGGCTGTGGGAAGGAGTGATGTTATTTACATGGGACTGTATGTTGGAGGGGGCTGGGGCAGGGTTATGTTATTTACATGGGACTGTATATTAAAGGCAGCTGTGGGAGGGGATGATGTTATTTACATGGGACTGTATGTTGGAGGTGGCTGTGGGAGGGAGTGATGTTATTTACATGGGACTATATGTTGAAGGCGGCTCTGGGAGAGGATGATGTTATTTATATGGGACTGTATGTTGGAGGCGGCTGTGGGAGGGAGTGATGTTAGTTACATGGGACTGTATGTCAGAGGGGCTGCGGGAGGCAGTAATGTTATTTACATGGGACTGTATGTTGATGGCGGCTGTGGGAGGGAGTGATGTTATTTACATAGGACTGTATGTTGAAGGCGGCTGGGGGCGTGATGTAATTTACATGGGACTGAATGTTGAGGGGGTGATTTTTACATGGGATTGCATGTTTGAGGTGGCTGGGGAGGGGGTGATATTATTTACATGGGACTGTATGTTGAAGGCGGCTGGGAAGGAGGTGATGTTATTTACATGGGACTGTATTTTAGAGAGGGCTGTAGAGAGGGATGTTATTTACATGGGACTGTATTTTGGAGGGGGGCTGGAGAGATGGTGTGATGATATTTACATGGGATTGTATAGTGAAGGGAGGAATATAACTACAGGGGGAACTGCAGGGGGCATTATAAATACTGGGGACACTTCAGGGTGAGCATTATTACAGTAGAGGGCAATATAAATACTGGGGGCACTGTAGGGGTATTATAAATCCAGTGGACATTATAGGTGTTCTTATCACTTCTGGGGGCTCTATAGGAGTGACTTATAGATCTGCCTTATTTCTACTAAGAGCACAATATGGGCCTTACTACTACTGAGGGGTCTGTAGAGAGCTTTACTACCACTGGGGGAACAATAGGGGCCTTATTTCTAGTGGGGACTCTGGGACATTATTAGTACTGGAGGGCTATTCTTCTAATGGAGGCATTCTTGGGGAGCATTATCACTGTTGGGGGCACTGTAGTGGGCAGTATTACTAATGGAAGCATTCTAGAAGGGAATTACTATTGAAGGGACTATTACTATGGGGGGCACTCTTTTTTTTTTTACTATGGGGGGTACAGCGAGCAGGAGAATAACACTGTGGGGACTCCAGGTTGGGGGATGATGATAGAAAAGTGAGGAAGCTAAGATGTCCGTGTGTCACACTCTGCAGGGACGAGGAGCGGATGAAAGAAGTTGTACGGACTAAATGGAGAAGATGATGACAGAGAAGATCTACATCAGAGGAGACATCACCTGGGACACCCTGGATGTGACAGGCATATGCTGCTGTAAAGTAAGTACAGTAAAGTGTGAGGGAAGGGTCGATTTAGAGAACTGGGCCATATTCATTGGGGCTTGGGCCCCCGGATATTTTGAGAGCCCTAGCAATGTCCCTGGCTCTAAGTATCTCAAAATTGCATATTTATTTACCAATTACCTCTTTTTATGGTTTCGATAGATTCTTGTAGAGTTTGCTAACCCAATTCAGCATGCTGTCCACAGGAACATGGCACACGGCTGGCTCTACCTGCCAAACTGTTCACTCGTTATGCCCCTTACAACTCTACTCGACAAGTTACTGCACTCAACCATAGATTCTGAATTCATTTCTTATTAGACTGCTGGATCACAGAAGTCTACAGATGCCTCTCTCTAAGTCTCTGGAGTGCAATAAACAGTCTGATTAAGCCAGCACATCAAAACAAACCTGGATCTAATAGCCCATCCTATTTGATACTGCTTGCTGAGCTATGCAACTAATCTTAACTGCTTTGATACTGTCTGCTCAGGTGTGTATCTAAGCCTATTATGTGTGATACTAGCTGATAAGCCTCTGTTTTAAAAACTGCTATGTGTCATACTGACAGATGAGCTGCTGTATCTATGTTTGTCATCTGTCATACTGTGTGATGAGATAAAAAGTTGTGTATGACTCTGTGAGTTTACTTGGACTATATTAAATATATACAAATATACAGTATATGTTTATATTCCTTTACTGTGTTTTATCTTTCCTGAAGATATCAAGAGATTAGGGTTGAGCGAACCCGTGGAAGTTCGGGTTCGCCGGGATCGGACGAACTTCACCCCGAACCCGGACCCCATTTAAGTCAATGGGGACCCAAACCTCACTTTATTATTTTCCGTTATAACATGGTTATAACAAAAAATAATAGCATTCTTAAAATAGAATGCTAAATAAAATGTCTACTGAGGGGTTAAAAAAAAAAAAACTCACCTCATCCACGTGATTGCGCAGCCAGTATCTTCTTTTCTTCAGGACCTGCAAACAGACCTGCGGTGACGTCACCGCGCTCAACATGTGGTGAGCGCGGTGACATCACCGCAGTTCCTTCTATCTTCATTCAGCAGGTCTTATTGCGGGTCCTGAAGAAAAGAACATGGCTGCACGATCAAGTGGATGCGGAGAGTTTTTTTATTTTTTAAACCCCTTAGACATTTTATTAAGCATTCTGTTTTAAGAATGCTATTAATTTCCGTTATAACCAAGTTATAACGGAAAATAATAAAATCACCTGAACACCGAACCCGAACTTCAGTGAAAAAGTCCGGGTTCGGGTCCGGGTCCCCGAACTCGCAAAGTTCTGTACGAACCCGAACTTTGCAGTTTGGGTTCGCTCAACTCTACAAGAGATATATTTTTTAACAATACCAAATTTTTAGGGCAAAATAGTCTGTTACTACATATCTATATATCTATTCTATCTATCTATCTATCTATCTATCTATCTATCTATCTATCTATCGCCTATCTATCTATCTATCTTACATATTTATAGTATGTACAGTCATGAGAAAAACAAAATTCACCCTGTCGAAGTATATATGACTTCCCCTGACGAAGCCATCCTGCGAAACGCGTTGGGTAAGTGGGGGACACTGGGATGTATTTTTCTTGCTATTAGATCATTTCTATTAACTTCATAGGAGCTTTTTGATACTTTTGATCTCCCTGGCACTATTTTGCACTTGTTGTGTGGCACTATTATGCACTTTAACTGATTCAAAGCCGTTATATGCGCTACTCTTTTGGGAGATTTGAGCCCTACCCTATTTTACCATCAATAGATATTGCTGTAAATTACTTTGAATGCATTTTTGTTAAAATCATGTTCATTAGATTTTTTGCTCTTCTTATATCTATCATGTATTACCAGCCCCCTCCCAATGGTCCCCCATTGTGTATGTTTTTATTCCACTGAATCATGCAGACTCCATTGTATGTCTTTTATTAATTGTATTCAATAAAGATTTCTTTGTCAATTAAATGGTTGTGTGTATTTCCATGACCTGGGTATGCACATGTAGCTGTAGGTCTTGTTGAAGTATATAGTTTAAAAAAAAGTCTGGTTCGTAGAAGATCTTAAAGGGGTTGTGTGGAGGTTTTATATTGATGACCTGTCCTCAGGATAGGTCATCAATATCTGATCAACTTTAGGTAAAGGGTTGAGCGGCGCTCCTCTTCAGTAAAGGTGGTGCTCAGTGGTAAATTTGGTGATCATAAAATTGAGGCCGTGAACAAGGTCTGTCTATAGCCTGAAACTTTGGCCAGTGGCTATAATTTTATTTGGATGAATTCAAATAAATAAGCAATCTATACACTTGAAATCTGAGTGCCGTGGTTTTTTCAATTTTATGATCAATATCTGATCGGCGGTGGTCCGACACCCAGCACCCACATCGATCAGCTGTTTGAAGAGCAGGCGATGCTCCATGCGAGCGCTGCTTCCTCTTCATTACACTACACATCGTCTCCCTTGTGGTGGCAGCTACATTCACTTCCAAGACGACGGGTAGTGTAATGAAGAGGAAATAGCACACGCATAGAGCACTGCCTCCTCTTCAAACAGCTGATCAGTGGGGGAGCTGGGTGTCGGATCCCCGATAATTGGCAGTGGAAACCCCAAAGAAGTAACTCCCTTTTGGAAACTAAACCCCTCAAGTTATTTAATAATGGGTGGAGTAGGCATTTTTAATGCTACAGGTATTTTGTAGAATTTAATGTGCAGTGGACCATGCAAAGTGAAAAAAAGCATCTAAGACACACCACACGTCTTAAATTTTTAGGCCAGTACCAAATACCAAGAACCAGAAATGCCATAAATTCGGGTTTGGGAAAGACCATCATTTGGCTTTTGATGGATTGGTGTACAGGCGCCATGTGGCTTTTGAACAGCCTCTG
Organism: Bufo bufo; assembly: GCF_905171765.1. NCBI lineage: Eukaryota > Metazoa > Chordata > Amphibia > Anura > Bufonidae > Bufo > Bufo bufo. The sequence goes on along the minus strand of NC_053390.1, from coordinate 403,727,779 downwards.
GGGTAGCAGTACAACCGTTTGCTAAAAACCATACATTTTTTAAAACATTTTTTCTCTTAATTGTTCTGTGGGCTTATTATTATTTTCTGGATGAATTTCCATTATCATTGGTACTATTTGGGTACAAATGACTTTTTGATTGCTAATTATGATGATTAGGAGATGAGGTGACCCAAAAATGACTTTTCTGGCACAGTTTTTTTTTTTTTTTTTACAGCATTCACTTGATGGGGTAGATCATGTAATATTTTTAAGGAGCAGATTGTTACAGACGCAGCTATACCAAATATGTCTATTATTTTTTTTGTTCAGTTCTACACAATCAAAGCATTTTTGAAAAGAAAGAAAATCATGTTTTTATGTCATCATTTTGTGAGTGCTATATTTATTTTGCTTTTCTGCCGATCGTCTTGTGTGAGGGCTCATTTTTTGTGGGATGAGGTTGTGTTTTTATTGTTACCATTTTGGAGTAGATAGTACCTTTTGATCGCTCAATATTATTCTTTTTATGAGGCAATGTGACCAAATTTTTTTATATTTTTATAGAGTACCTTATTACAGATATAGCAATACCTAATATGTCTATTTCTTTTATTTTTGTTCAGTTTTACACAATAAAAGCACTTTTGAAAAAAAAATCATGCTTTCATGTTGCCTTTTTCTGACAGCCATATTGTTTTATTTTTCTGCCGATCGTCTTATGTGGGGGTTCATTTTTTGCTGGATAAGTTGATGCTTTTATTGGTACTATTTTGGGGTACATAGTACTTTTTAAATGCTCGATATTACGCTTTTTGTCATGTGGAAGAGCAAAAATGGCTATTTTACATGGTTTTTATAAAAAAAAAATTTTTAACGCGTTAACCTGACATTGGCTTCCGTACATGACAGTCCCAGAGGCCTTTGCAAGGCTTGGGGCTACCATGGCAACCATTGGTCCCATGTAATAGCAGTGTGGATTGCCGATGGAGAGACAGATGGAGCCCTCTGCAAAACCCATAGATGCGGAGGTCAGCATTGACCAAGACACCTGGTTAATCTGCGTTTTTTGTGATGCCAGCGGGTACAGAAAGGGTCCAGCTGTCAATAACAGCAAGGCCCATGCAATGATCGGGTGCACACAGCTTCTGTGCATGCCTGATTAGTGTGCCATATGTATGACACTTTGTGGGAATTCACTTCCCGCTATGCCGTATATGTACAGTGGATGTCAGGAAGGGGTTAAAGTTAGGTAAATATAAACATGAAAAATTTCACCATTTCATTATTTATGTAACATAAACTAGGCCATACTGCAGAAGCTGTGGGAAAAGTACACCCTTACTGCTTTCATAGGAATTAAGAGAGTAAGTAGAAGCCAGGTCCTGCTAATCAAATGTCCTTGATTAATTGATCATCAGCAAGCATAACCACATCTATAAAAGCAGACGTTCTGCAAAGGGTTATATGGAAATTTTAAAAAAATTGACATCCATAATTCTACAGCAAGAAAGATTATTCACAAGTGTAAAATATTCAAGACAGTTGACGGTCTTTCCAGACATGGATGTCCCAGCAAATTAACCCAAATGCCGTACTATACAATGTTCAGAGAAACTGTAAAAAAAAAAAAAAAAAAACAAGAGCTGCATCTAAGTCTCTACAGTCCTCAACTAGCCAGTTCAATATTCATGTATATGACAATGCAATTAGAAATAGACTGAAGAAGTATAACTTGTTTGAAAGAGTTTCCAGGAGAAAGCCTCTTCTTTTTTAAAAGAACATGGCAGCACAGGTTAAGTTAGCAAAGTTGCATCTGAAAAACCACAAGACTTCTCAAACAATAATCTTTGGAGAGACAAAACCAAATAGGAGATGTTTGGCTATAATGCATACAGCCACATTTAGTGAAAACTAAACACAGTATAGCAGCACAAACATCTTATACCAACTGTCAAGCAAGGTAGTGGAGGAGAAATGATTTTGGCTTGTTTTGCAGCCACAGAACCTAGACTCCTTGCACGCATTGAGTCAGCCATTAACTCTTCTGTATACCTATGTATTCTAGAGTCAAACATGAGGCGAGTTAAAGCTTGGCCGAAACTTGGTCATGCAACAGGACAATGATCCAAAGCATAGCAGCAACTCTACAACAAAATGACTAAAAAAGAAAAGAATTAAGATGTTTCAATGACCCAATTTCCGGACGGCTACCCAATTGAAATGCTGTATCAGGACCGTAAGAGAGCTGTGAATAAGTGAATGCGCACCAAATCAAACCTCAATGAACTGAAGCAGCTTTGTAAAGGAGAGTGGGCCAAAATTCTTCCAGAACGATGTGAGAGACTGGTAAAGTCATATAGAAAATGACTATTTCAAGGTATTGATCCTAAAAGCTATTGATTCATGGGATGTACTTGTACTGTTGAAAAAACAATGAAATGGGGATCTCTGTGGTGCGATTTTCATTTAAGACCTTCTGTTGCTTTTATTTTTTATTGTGTCCTCATATGTAGAACCATACAATTTTAAGAGGGGGGTACTTTGTTTTTCTCGTGACTGTACATGTGTGTGGAAAATCTACTTACCTAACATTTTCATTTCCTGGAGTCCATAGGCAGCACAACACAAGGGGTAAATGTTCATTGACTGCCAGATAGAAGAGAGACCATTAATTAGCATGCACATGATTAAACAATTCAGCTAAATAGCTTGCCTATAACAGACCTCAAAATGCACACCAAGTTGCATAGTTTGTAGTAGTAAGAAATACTATATTTGGTTGGGAATATTGTGCTATGGACTATGAAAATTTCTGGTAAGTAAATATTTCACTTCCTGTTTGTCCTAAAGCAGCACAACAAAAGGGGACTTATGATTAAATTTCCAAGGAGGGAAGAAGAACTGGTTGCAGATTAAAGTACTCATTTACCCAAATTTGAGAAACATTTACTCAAGGACATAGGTCCTCCGCAATCTTTGATAAATGTAGAAAAAGAAAACCATTTTGTGGCTTTAAAAATTTGATCCAATTGAACATAAAACAGCCCAAGACGCTGCAGTAGAACTTGCAAGTCAGAGTAGTCCTTAAGTAACTTATTTTTTATATTCATTAATTTTTAATTGGCTTGAGAAAACTTTGTAGCTCTTATTGTATAAAAGATTGAGTTCCTTCCTGACAGATGAAAACTAATCTCTTTGCATCTAACAAATTAAAATTGTTTGTGTTTTCTTCATCAGATTGTGGAGCTAAAGGGCAGCACCAACATTCTTGATTTTAATTGACAGTGGAAAGCACTTCTGGACTAGCCTAGACATCATGGCTGCAGTTCACTGATTCTGCAAGATAAGTTTTTAAACTGACATCTAGAAGAGGTCCCAAGGATGAGGCATAGATGCTTTATTACAGTAGATAACCCCAAGACGAAAGGGACAGTCTTGGCTTCCTTATTGCCTTGAAAAACGTGGAGACTAGCAGGTGATTAGCAAATTTCCTTTCTGAGTATTAATTGTACCTAAGTATGTTGGATTATAGCCCTTTCTTGTTACTGGTGCTTACATTATCCAGAGACCTGTTAGTGGCGACCAGGTAGAAGAAGTTAGCCAAAAACAAGAATAGAGTTTTATGATCTTCCTAGATGACAAAAAGGTATCAACAACTTGACCCCAGAGGTAGAGAGGAGTGAATTTTCAGAAATTTGTTTTGGTTCTGATTTGATCGATTCGACTTGCTCTGGGAAATTTGACCCTAATTAAAAGTACCCCAGTAGCATTCAAAATTCGTGTTTGACACTCTGAAGTCACCTAGATCTGTATCCAACCCCTTTAAAGCCTATAAATGTGCACACAGCATTAATAATGTCAAAGTGACAGCGACATATATGTCTATGAGTAAACAGATGGTAGCCAGTGGTAAGAAACAGCCTGTTTAAAAACACAGTGCACTGTCAGATTTTTAATGTATTTTTTTATTATAAAAAAAATATCCAAATACTATCCCTTTTGGGTGAGGATGTCTGCCAGTATTTATACACATGTCAGAAGAATCAATGGCTTCCTAAAAAGTGTAAAAGCAAGGGCTTTTTAAAAAAGCTGTCCAAAATTTGTCTCTTTTTGGGAGCTGTTTTAGGTTTGTTATACTGTGCTGAGTAGGGTTCCAGCTGCTGTACAGTATGGGATATAATGGACAAGGCAGGAGATATACAGCTGTGTACGGGTAGTAGTAGAGGCAGCGTATTGTTGTTTCATTCCCAAATATTCCATTATGGATGACTGACAATGTAGCATAGGAAGAGTGGGAGAAGCAGTAACTAATGATGTTGATGTAATGGTGACAACAACGATACACAACCGGTCAAAGTGGCCAGGTCAGTAGACTGAAGTTGCTGGCAAGTTTGATTTTTCTACATGAGCATGTGATGCCACTTCATGTGCTGAAGGAGAGCTGTAGTTACAACAATTGTGTCTGGGTGGCCACGGCTTGCAGAGCTTGCACACTGCAATGGTTTTGTTGGTTGGCAATGTAGATAAAAATTCTCACCCAAGAGCCCCAAAAACACTCACAAATTTTTTGCCACCATCACCCATGCATTCCCTAGGTCTGACAGCTTTTGAGCCTACATCAACAGCAGCATCACCTGTTCCCAAGCTGATCACAGTAGAAACAGATCTGCCCCTGGCAGTTTTTACTGGCAGTCTATTTTATGCTTTGGCCATACATCGGCTCTGCTCTTTATTGCAGCCACCGCCCTTTCCTGATGTCATCATCACTTTCTTGTCATCCTGATCTGCTTCTTAGATCTTGTCCAACAAAAATCATCCCAGTCATCATCATACTCACCATTGTTCTCAGACTGATATGTCATGTTCCTCTATATTCAACCTGAGTGCCACTATAACCATGGCTACTAGTGCCCCTAGTACTTATCATTACACTCTCTTCTGAGATGAAGTACAGTGTAATGAACAGGAAGTGGTGCTCGCATGGAGTGCCACCGCCTCTTCAACAGCTATTCGGAGGGGGTCCTGGGTGTCGGACACCCACCAATCAGATATTGATGACCTATCCTGAGGATAGGTCATCAATAGAAATTGCTGCACAACCCCTTTAAATTATAAAGTGGTAGAGAAAGTAATGCACTGAACACTGGCTCGAAGGCATGGTGTCTGATTCAGAGGTAACATAAACATCATCCTGCTATGACTGAGATTACTGTTGAGCGAAGCAAGCTTCGGATCAAACGTTTGTTTGAATAGTGTACAGAGATCCAACTCCTTACAGCATTCAAATGTATGGGCTTTGACAAGGTGAAATTCGTTATCTCTGAACTCGTGCTTCGTTGAATAACTTCAGCCATCGATTCTATTACTTGAAACCATTTTAAAACTTGAATACGAAGTTGGCTTCAGTACCGGCTGGTGCCGCGGTAGCAAAGCCGACTTCGGAAAAAAGTTTTAAAATGGTCTTCAAGTTTAAAAATTGAAGTCTGAAGTTATTCATTGAAGTCTCAAGTGACTTTGGAGATAAAAAATTTCCCCTTGCTGTAGCCCATACATTTGAATGCTGTACGGAAATTGATCTCCATATGTAACGCCCTGCAAGGGGGCATTACCACTCTTTTTACCCCTACGCTATCCTTAATGGTGTACCCTGTATCATCTTTTGTATTTATTCCTAGGTCCTGCACAATGTGTAAATATATTTATGATTTGGTAATGGTTTGACATGTAATGTGCCTGGTTCACAAGCAGATGGCGGCACTTCTGGCAGAGCTGTGTTAGATAGAATGGAACATCATCCTTCCATTCTAGCCCCCTCTCTAGAGAGGGAGGAGTTGAGTTAGTTTCTAGTCAGTCCAGCCTTCCCCTCCTTGGGGACAGGTTGTGTGGAGTCTAGCTTACCTCCCGTAGGGGGATGGCTGTGTTCCAGCCAGCAGAACACTGTCTGCTCTGCTGGGCATAGAGGCCCAAAATACAAGCCTCAGAAGCCAGGATGAAAGGTTCCCTGCACAAGCTAAGGGTAAAGATAGAGTCAGACAAGGAGAGAAGTTGCAGCAGAAAGCAAAAGGAAGAGTTCCTATTTAAGCCAGCCAACATAGCAGAGCTGGAAGAGTTCAGATGTAGTAGAGCTGAGAGTGTTTGCCTGCCAGAACTTCATGCCAAAGCTTTCTTGAAACTAAGATAAAGTTGGAAGATTGTTCCCTGATGAAAGTTTATGCCTAGTAAAGCTGTTAACTACTTCAATACAAGAGGTGCGGGGACCGCGCTCTAAATGAACAGTTTATGTCAGTTATTGAATCCTAAAAATACAGAGAACTGAAGTCTCATCCAGCTACCAGAGACAGTATTCGCAGAGACGTAATGTTCATGCGAAAAGGTTGTAATCCACCTCCTACTGGTCCGCAGATCTCGTGATGAGTCACCAACCTCTGAATCCAAACACCGGACCCGAATACCTTCAAGAAGGAATAGAACAGATGGTGCAATACCCTCGGTATCTTTAAAGGTAAGGGATTTATTGTACTCACAATTTTTAAGTTACAAGCATGCACATAGAATTGCCCGACCCGGGTTTCGCTATTAGCTTCTTAAGGGGCTGCGGTACAAACGCCGCTGCAAGCCACGAGTAAAAGATCACTTCTACTCCGGGGTAGAAGTGATCTTTTACTCGTGGCTTGCAGCGGCGTTTTTACCGCAGCCCCTGAAGAAGCTAATAGTGAAACCCGGGTCGGGCAATTCTATGTGCATGCTTGTAACTTAAAAATTGTGAGTACAATAAATCCCTTACCTTTGAAGATACCGAGGGTATTGCACCATCTGTTCTTTTCCTTCTTGAAGGTATTCGGGTCCGGTGTTTGGATTCAGAGGTTGGTGACTCATCACGAGATCTGCGGACCAGTAGGAGGTGGATTACAACCTTTTCGCATGAACATTACGTCTCTGCAAATACTGCCTCTGGTAGCTGGATTAGACTTCAGTTCTCTGTATTTTTAGGATTCAATAACTGACATAAACTGTTCATTTAGAGCGCGGTCCCCGCACCTTCTGTTTTTAGCTATTTAGGAGACCGAACCTACTCCCTTAAGGGTACCGCTGCTGTGGTCCATTACTTTCACACCGGATAACATTATATACTTCAATACAAGTCTAGACTAAATTTATTCAACCAGTTCCACAACTATTCACCCTATTATCACTGCTTCAGACGACCACGCTTGGGGTTCCGGATTTCCAGGTAGAACCACCGTAACAAGTGCAAAGCCGCACCTAAAGGGACACTATAGGCAACCCTTACACCACTCTGGCATTCCTATTCCTGGGTTCCACTATCACCTTCTACATAGGGGGACATAGTCCCTCGTTGCTGAAATGCAGCTGGAGTGACAACAAAAACTCTAAGAACTCTCATAACATCTTAAAGGGACCCCCCTAGCATCGGTCTAGCCCGCTGCATGTACAGCATTCAAATGAAGTTTTGACCAAAGCGACTTGGAATCTATGATCCAAAGCTCACTTCACTCAACACTAACTGAGATGATGAGTAAGTCATCCAGTCACAATGTCATCACCTTCCTCTGCAATAATACATCATTACCTAGCGGAGATGAAGAACAACTGTGGCCTTCTACTACTGACTAGATAGTCCTGTGGCTGTAACTTGAGTTACAGCCAATTACATTCCCCCCACCCCTCGTCCCCCGAAAGAAGCCATTGGAAAAACATGTGTTGGGTGTGGTGGGTGAGCTGTGCCTTTGAGAATGCTATGTAGGAGTTCAGACTTGTACTTCTATTGATTATTATTGGCAATGTCCTGGGATTTGCAGCAATTGGCTGTATGTATGACATTTGCTCACTGTAGTTGCAGGCTGATTTTGGTGATATATTGTTTTATAGTGCTGTGCAACTTATTACTCCAAACACGGGTTTGTATTTGGTTGACAGTTGTTTTACTAGTTTGCAATTAACTGAATTTTTTTCATTTTTTTCTTAAAGAACACCGTTGGACAGAATGAGTCTTCTACAATATATATATTCAGTAAGAGCAGGTTCGCATTTGCATTATGAATTCCATTAAAGGGATATGAAACCCTTTAAGAGGCATTCCATTTTGCTCTGTCCTAATACATGTCTATGGCCACGGTTCTGTTTTGTTCCATTATACATGACGGGAAAAAAAATCCTGCTGACAGTTAAGATTGATGTTAGCTTGTTTTCTGCTTATGACTAGGGGTGAGCGAACTTCATGTTTTAAAGTTCGGGTTCTGGTTTAGCCTGAATTCTGTTATGGATTCCGGTACCACGAAACATAAGGAATTCTATAACGGAATGCACCACAGAAACCTTTAAGAGGCAATCCGTTTTGCAGATCTGTCTGGTTTCCGTTATGCAGGAGTCCTTCCAAAACATGAAGTTTGTTTGTCCCTACTCATCACATTATCTGTCTCCACTCCTTTGTGACTCTGTGTGCCTCCCTGTTCAGATAAAATACAGCTGAAATGTTATATGACTGAATGTAGTCTTCCTCATATTGATGGAGAGGCTGATAGTGGCAAAAGGAGCTTTATAGCTTTGAGCTCTTTGATTAGAAGGAACTTTTTGGACCTGGACCATTTCCTCTGTACCCACTGGGTTCACATCAAGCCATATTTGAGGCATCCATTATAAGGACTATTGGTTTGGGAGATTTTCAGAGACTGATCATGTCTCAGATGAACTATGGATAACCACCACTTGAAGTCTATTTTGCATTTTTAAAGGTCTGCGCACGCGGTATCAAGCCCCTAGGACAAAACGAAACTCAATACTGGAAAAGAATAACGCTAGTATGAAAGTACCCTTAGAGCTGCTGTCAGAACCACTGCTGCCTTGATGAAGACTGATTAGGTGTTGTTCCAAATGGCAGGCAGTTAAACTGAAGATGAAAGTCCTGCACCAGAATCACTATGCATTGAAACTGTGTGAGCAAAAGTCTTCAAATAAATGGTTGCCCCAAAAAATTTTTGTTGAATGATTTAACAACAGATATAGTAGATCTCTATCTTGAGCTTTTTCTTTACAAAAAGGTGTTTAGGTATGTAAGGCCTATTACCAAGTGCCAGCTGCCACCTAAGTAGAATACAATAAAAATTGCATTTTTAGGGGGAGATGTATCATAACTGGTGTAAGGAAAATGTAGCTTAGTTGCCCATAGCAATTAATATGATTCCACTTTTCAATTTTTAGAGCTCTTTTGAAAAATGAAAGGTGCAATCGAATTGGTTACTATGCTCTCGCATAGGGACTTCTTCTAATTCCTCCTCCTGGATGAAGAAGCTGGAGAATAACAGTTGTTTCCTTTTGGTATTATAGAGCAACCAGAAACATTGGATAATGTCATGCACTTGCAGATTTTTCAATCTGCCAATACCAGAGGAAGAAACTGGGACTTTCTCTGCAACTCAAGGGATCTTTTTGAGGAGTTAATTTATGTTGGAGGTCAGGGAAAGCCAGAGAAGGGACAAATCCAGAGGTAAGGCAGAAGTCAGGCAGTACACGGACAGGCACACATGCTAACGACACACCTTTGAAGGACACTAGAGTGCTTTTAAATGCTGCAATCCCATAATTACAGAGGGATCCTTCAAATACAGTATGCAGCAATGCAAAGTACAGGAGAAGTGGGAGAGACATGAACGAATATGTACCAGGCAAAAAAAAAAAAAGAAAATGTGCAGATACTGACCTCAGCAGCAGCAGCCAACTTGGAGCACTCAAACAGGGTGTTAGAATGGCCAAGGCATAGGACCAGCCTGTACGCTGCCTCAGGAAGGAGATGCATGCCACAAGGCTGGAGGACAGAGCATGGTGTTTCAACCCTAGTAAATAGTATTTGGGACACATACAACTCTCTGTATAGAGAGCTATTGTTAGCCAACATCTCAGTTGTCTTCTATCCAGAGCATGAGAGATAAAAAAACTGGTTTGCTTTTCCCCTTGTGTTGTGCTGCCTTAGGGCAAACAGGCAGTGCAAGATTTACTTACCAGAACTTTTTTCTCTTGGAGTCCATAGGCAGAACAATATTCCCACCCAAATATAATATTTTTTACTGTTACAGACTATGCAGCTTGGTGTGCTTTCTGATGCCTCACATAGGTAAGCTAATTAGCTGAATTGTTTAATTATGTGTATGCTAATTAAGGGTGTCTCTTCTATCTGGCAGTCAATGGACATAAACCCCTTGTGTTGTGCTGCCTCAGGATGAACAGGAATGATATATAAATATATGAATCTTTTTTAGCTTTATAATCTGAACTTTTGCTAGATAAATTGATTGTAGCTCTCTCTCTCTCTCTTTCTCTTTCTAAGGAATGCCAGGACACTGATCCTGTACTAGATGTAGACTTTGTGTGCATTGACCAAGCACAGTATCTGCCACTCCATTCATTTTTATGGGATTGATGTAGACAGCAGTTTATCAGTCCCATAGAACTGAATGGAGCAGTGGTTAACTTGTGCACTGCCTCTCCATTCAGAGAGGTTACTCAGGGATCCTCATTCGTGGAATTGCTGGGGGTCTCCAGCAGTCAGATCCCATGCAATCAAACATCTAGCATCTATACTATAGATAGGTGATAAATACTTTTTATTAAATAACCCCTTTAATAAGCAACTATAAGATTCTGTCCTCTACAAGCACTGGTAAGTGAGCAAAGAAGATATTCACATGTATTATGTCATAAGAAAAACAAAGTACAACTTCTTGGATATTTATAGTTTAACATATCAGGGAATAATAAAGAAAAATACAATTTGTGGGGGAATTTATCATTCCCACCAAGCCATTTTTTTTTTTGCGTACAAAAGTAGCCAACAACACTGAACCTAAATCTAGGCACAAGTGGACCTCACCACTTTACCTAAAAAAAAGGTTTGGCAAGGGATGGGGTAGAGTCTGCAGGCCCTGCATATTTATCTTTATTTACGGCATTTATTGTATGAAAGAACACCAAAATCTATACCAGCTAATCTAAGCAGGCATAGATTTGGGTATAGGCGCACGGACTAGGGGAGGATGCGCCTAATTTATGACAAGGTGTGCACCTCTTCATAAATTAGACTCATCCTCTGGCAGCACAGGGGATATTGTAGACTGGCATAAAATGGTGGAAAAATTCCTCCCTTGGTCCTTAGAAGGTCTTAAAATTTGATAAATACAACTTCAAATGAACAACAAGACATGAAAAATTACACAGTTTCATTGTTTATTTAACAAAAACTAGGCCAAAATTAGAAGCTGTGTGTAAAAAGTTAAGTATGCCCTTACTGCTTCCATAGGAATTATGAGGGTAAGTAGCTGTCAGGTGCTGCTAATCAAATACCCTTGATTAACTGATCACCATCAAGTGTGACCATCGTTATAAAGGCAGACGTTTTGGCAGTTTGCTGGTCTGGAGCATTCAGGTGAGTATTAACACAATGCCAGGGAGGAACAACCTCAGCAATGATCTTAAAGAACCAACTGTTGCTGCCCATCAATCTAGGGAGGGTTATAAGACCACTTCCAAACAATTTTATGTCCATCATTCTACAGTGAAAAAGATTATTCACAAGTGGAAAACATTCAAGTTTCTCATGAGTGGATGTCCAAGAAAGTTCACCCCAAGCTCAGACTGTGCAATGTTTAGAGAATTAGCAGAAAACCCAAGAGTTAATCTCCAACAGTACAATCATAAAAAACTGAACAATTATGGCTTGTTTGGAAGGGTGGCCAAGAGAAAGTCTTTATATTTTTCTAAAAAGAAAATGGCAGCACAGGTTACGTTTGCAAAGTTGCATCTGAACAAATCACAAGACTTCTAGAACAATGTTGGACAGATGAGATCATAGTGTAGAAGTTTGGCCATAATAAACAGTACCACGCTTGGTGAAACCCTGACACAGCATATCAACACAAACACATAATGCAAACTGTCAATCATGTTCATGGAGGGATACTAATTTGGGATTGTTTTGCAGCCACAGGATCTGGTCACTTTAAAGTAATTGAATGGGCCATGCACTCTTCTGTATACCAAAGTATTCTACAGTCAAATGTAAGTCCATTTATCCAACAGCTATAACTTGGCCAAAAACATGTCATGCAACAGGACAATGATCTCAAGCGCACCAGCAAATTTACAACAGAATGGCTGAAAAAGAAAACAATTAGGGTGTTGCAATGGTCCAGTCAAAATCCAACCCAATTAAAATACTGTGACTGGACTGTAAGAGAGCTGTTGATATGTGAATGCTCACAAACTTCAATGACCTGAAGCAACACTGTAAAGAAGAGAGGGCCAAAATTCCTCCAGAACGATGCGAGATACTGATATAGTCATATAGAAAACGCCATATATAATCATATAGAAAACTGTTACTTCCAGTTATTGCTGCCAAAGGTGGTTCTACAAGCTATTTATTTATGGGCTGAATTTAGTTTTGTACACATGGCTTTTCCATTTTGGCTTCATTTTTGTTGAATAAATGATAAAAACGGTGGAATATGTTGTGTGCTGTTCATCTGAAGTTGTATTTACCTTCTAAGGACCAGATTTATTTTATTGGTTAATAATTTATAAAACCATATAATTCAAATAGGGTGTATTTTTTTTTTCTTATGACTGTACAACAGGATAGAATTTTGTTACAAATTGCACCAAACAAATAGAGAACCTGGCTGGCTTGCAACAAAATGTATTTTAGAGATTTTTTGAACCTTCACCTAAAAGTGCTTAGATAAAGGGACATAGCTAAGAGGAGACGTAAAATGGTTTCTAAAAGTAATTTTTCAATTTACAATAATTTTTAGCAAACACACCTCAAGATCAGTTTCTATATAACATATTAATAGAAATCAAATTATCATGTTCACCTCTTCCTCCGCATTATCTGTTGCTTCTGGAATTTCCCAATTAATATGTGCTATATTTTGGTGCTGAATGTTTTCGGCAGTTATATCATCTGGACACTTGATTACTGGAGGTTCAGTGTCTGAAACATATTGTAAGACAGAATGAGTGACAGGCTGAAGGATGGCCAGGTACCACATAACAGAACAGTGTGCATGGACCCTGAGTGGCAGTGCTCAGTGACTGTATGGCTTACTAGTATGGACCTGTACAGCTTCTTTGTGCTGTAGCACAAGATTCGTTGGGTGCAAAAAATTCTCTTCAGAAGCAATGCTTCTTGGAGACAATACCTGAATACATAAGATATGTCTGATAGACCATAACACAAATGTGTGAGGCTTAATATGGAGATAGTCCTCCACTCCATTATAGGTCAGCTCTGACAGCAGACAGTTCCTGAGGCACTGTGGGTGTTCCAGCTGCCAGTCCTAATATTGCTACTCTTGTCAGGGTACTTTTACACTTGCGTTGTTGGATTCCGGCAGGCAGCTCTGTCGTCGGAACTACTCCGGCAATCTGTATGCGAACAAATACCACTTGTAGACAGATCCGGATTCAGATCCATCTCACAAATGCATTGAAATACCGGATCCGTCTCTCCGGTTGTCATCCGGAAAAACGGATCCGGTATTTATCTTTTTCACATTTTTAAAGGTCTGCGCATGCGCAGCCCGCAAAACCGGATCCAGTTTTCTGGAACACTTGGGGCCGGATCTGGCATTAATGCATTTCAAAGGAAAATAATGCCGGATCCGGCATTCCGGCAAGTGTTCCAGAATTTTGGACGGAGAAAATACCACAGCATGCTGCGGTATTTTCTCCGTCCAAAAATCGTACAGTGACTGAACTGAAGACATCCTGATGCATACTGAACGGAATGCTCTCCATTCAGAATGCATTAGGATAAAACTGATCAGTTTTTTCCGGTATTGAGCCCCTAGGACGGAACTCAATACCGGAAAAGTTTAACGCAAGTGTGAAAGTACCCTCACTCTGTTGTTACCTTTGCATACTGCTGTTTGGATATCTTCACTCCATTTGCCATTGGATGTACATTTTATTTCATCCCCGACTCCAGACAAAACAAATCCTTTTTGACATCTCAAATAGCACACTGATCCAAATACAGCAGCCTCTTGTCCACAGGTCAGTGGAAATATCAGAAGGTTTTCAGGCTTGGAAAATGCAGGGCAATAGATTTCTGCAAAACACAAGTCAGTAATTAAATATTATTTGATATATTATGTCTAGTGTTGAGCGAAGTTATCAAAAATACGATTCAGATGATTCGTCAAATTTCACAAAGAAATTTGCTTTGTGTAGCAGGCACAATGATGGGAAATGCGTTGCCCCCTGACATTGAATCCCTCAGATGTTGCGTTCATTGCTGATCTCGGCATCTGAGATTAACATTGAGGGCTTTCAGGGGTTAATCCGGTAAAATAAAAAATACTGACCTTATCCTATTCATCGCGTAGAGGCCGCCGCAGCCATCTTGATTGAAGACACTAGGCACCACGCTGTATCAGCAATCAAGATGGCCGCGGCGGTCTCTTCGCGCACAAATGGATGAGGTGAGTAGAGATTTTTTTCCTGCCATTTCAGGGAAAATTCATTTGTTACCACAAAGCACGAGGAAATTCGGCTTTGCGGTGAATCAAATTTTTCTTGAAGTTCAGATCAAAGTCAATTTGTTTGACTTCGATTCGCTCAACACTAATTTTGTCCATAATATACCCCCCACCACACACACCCTTAGGCATGCTTTCACTCCCTCCATGTCAGTATCCCACAAAGCCTTTCACAGTGTCTACTGTCAGCCTTTGAGTCTTTATTGAATACATTATTGACAAAATGAGACAAGACGAGATTAGTTGTATAACAGATTTGTAGTAATGTCCAACATATTGTGGCAAAAACAAGTCTGACGGTAAAATAAACTATACCAGTACAGATCGGCTCCTTTGCATCCCAGTATGAATTTGCTTGACAAGTAAGTTTAGAACGTCCCTGCACCCGGTATCCATCTTTGCATGTCACAGAACATACAGTTCCATATGAAGTATCACTTGGTGAACAGCTTATTTTGCCATTTTCAATGGGATGAAGTTTTGGACATGTTCGAACTGCATAAGAAAAAAAAAAGCTTGTTCATTGAATGAAAGAATATTTGATGCAGAGTATCTAGAATAAACGGTTTATTTCCAATAATTGCCTTCTTGGACGGCCTGTGCAAAGGTGCTTTATTACGGAGTTAAATGAAGGGCAGCAAAACTCTAGGGTAGGTTGTAATCGCTGTATAAAGTTGATATTAGAGTGCATGTTTAACTCATGGGTAAGAGGATGAAGCCAACTTGAGCTGGGCTCCTACTCCCTCAGTGTAACAGACATTTGGCCATGGCTGACATGAAAATCATACATGAAAATCCTCAGTTTAAAGGGCTACATAATGAGTTTTACTTTATAGCATGCTGTGAACATACAGTGCTCTCATGTTTGGATAGAACAACATACATAATATAGCTGACATGTGGTAGAGTTGCATTTTGCTTTAAGCTTTCTCCCTAAATTCTAGGAAGAATGGATACAAAAATGATGACGAGTGAGCCAACGTGTACCTTACAAGCCATCAACAGATTTCAGCTGGAATAAAACTGCATTTCTTAGTAATTGTAAAAGTGAGCAATTTAATGCTGACATCTACGGAACATAATATGCTTACCACCCATTACATAGAACAGAATGGGAAATACAATCATTTAGTGTTGTGAAGCATCAGTTACGGCCAGTTGCTGTTTTAGTAAATACTACTTATGAAAATGGCTGCTAACAAACTCCACTTAAAATCATCTTGGCAAAGACTTATATCCTGCAGATGTTCCTAAGGGAATTATACAAACAGCTGAAGGCGAAGAGATTGCTTTCTTGCAGTCGTTAAACCCCTATTCATGTGATAGCATGATAAATGACTGTGTTCACATGCTTTGTTCCGGCCTAAATTCTTTGCCAGACTCTCATTCTAAGATGGTGGAGGACCTTTAGTTGTAAAGAATCCCTCCAATTCTAGGTCAGCGAGTTAATTAGAATCAGGTTTTGTTGTTGTGCGCTGACTAAATGCCTGACATTGAGTATTTTGTGGCTACTGTGTCTTCCTAGCAAAATACAAAAGTTTATTCATTGCTATCTTACCTTTGCAGGTGGCTTCTGAGCCGGACCACAGTCCATTTGGTTGACAGAGTCGAATGCTGCTTCCTACTAATTCATACCCTGTCATGCATCGGATTCCACAGGCTGCATCAAAGTGATTGTTGCAGATGTTCTGGATAAAATAGCCATTCTCTGGGGGCAGCAACTCTGGGCAGCGCACCACTATGGTTAGAATACAAGAACAACTGTTATGGGAGAATGATTAGCGTTCCCATTAAATGAGATGAAATCTGAGGCAAGATACCACAAGCTTCGTATGCAGAAGGAAAACGGTTTTAATTTGCAGCTTTGTGTAGTTTCTATGTGTTTCTGTAATTAACGTTGTCAAGAGAGATCACCATAAAGCTGTAAGGAAACCAGACAATACCCTGAAAGATTAAAGGAACAAAGTGGGCAAATGGTGGGTGCCCCAAAGGTATTTCATTGTCCACAGCACAGATGTAAAGTATATCACATGGATTACACAGACACAGATTCGAGTTTAGAGTGTAATACATTAAACCGTATTCAGTGCTGAGATACATCAAAAGCCATCACTTTGTGCACACACTTCAAACATCTCCAGTAACAAGCTGTCTGCATATAGAGCAATTACAAGTGGATGCTTCCCTTTTTTGGGGTACATATTTGCATTATCGTAGTATGTTTTGGTTTAAAAAAATTGATCATGGCAGATCTGTCATCAATGTTTTTTTTAGCATCACCTGTCTTGATCCGTTTTTCTTTCCTTCACTGAGGTCTATGGGAAATGGATTTAAAGAACTGAATGCAACTGTTATGTCCCTACCTGATTTGTATACAGCACTATCAGCATCGATGAGAATGAGACCAGGCCTCCGAGCGCGGTAGCGTTGGCCAATAGGAGGCAGCGCCAGCAAGGCTGGTGCCATGACTTCACAGGTCACATGACTAATGACACCCCAGGTCTCCAAAAGTGAGACCTATTTCAACAGAAAACTACTGGTTACAGTTGCCTGTGAATTGGTCTTCATACCACAGCACTATCAGCGTCGATGAGAATGAGACCGGGCCTCTGAGCGCAGTAGCGTTGGCCAATAGGAGGCAGCGCCAGCAAGGCTGGTGCCATGACTTCACAGGTCACATGACTAATGGCACCCCATGTCACCAGAAGTGAGACCTATTTCAACAGAAAACTACTGGCTACAGTTTCCTGTGAATTGGTCTTCATACCACACTTGGGTCTTCTATTTTGCTAAAGCTTCATCTGGTATTCTGACCTTAGTTTTGGTTCCTGAGCTATGCCTTGCCTGCTGGTTTTCTGATGGATCTTCCTGGTTCTGATCTGGTCATATCTGTATTGTCTCCCTGGTTATTTAACTCTGGCTTGGTTTTGTGAGTACTTCCTTTCTCTATGACTTGTTATCTGATGTGATCCTCTGTATTTGACCTCAGCTTGTTTGACTTGTGTTTTGTTACTTTCTTGATGGTTGCTAGTTCCCTTGGTTAGGTCTCAGCACTTAGTCAGGGACTGCCTCAAAGTTATGGGCTGCTGTTTAGGGTGGATCTTGCAAATAGGTAGGGACAGTGGTTCGGGTGGAGTCCAGGGCTGCACTGTTTCCTATCTTATGTGACAATAACTGCTTGTCAGTTTGCCATCAATTTTCAGGGCTTAAATTTTTTACTGGATCCATGGTGAATTAAGGTATGGTCAAATCTGTGTTGGAGGTTATTGCATGTTGTTGTTGTCCATCATGTGGTGGATCTGGCGCTTCCATAATATTTTCCATTCTTTTCCTGCACTCCTGGTAAATTTGAGAAGCCTTATGGAGGGTTTGTTGCAACCAATATTTGTGAAGAAAAAAAAATTCCATGGCACTCAAATGTAACATGCTTAAATAAGTGACTCTCTTTACTGATGCAATTTTTAGATGAGATCCAGGTATAATGGAATACAGTATAAAGGAAAATACTTCTGCTTTTCCTCTTCAGAGCTAATGTTTAGTTGCTTGCTTAATTGAAGACCAGAACAATGAGATGGTTAACCTTACCTTTGCAGATCTGACCTTCTTCTTCATATCCCTCTTTACATGCACAGTCTTCAACTGATGTGCTCCCTGGTGGTGACGTGTGATTTGGATCAGGACATGGGATACAAGTGCTGACTCCACCTGGTTTACCCTCGGGTTTGTACGTCCCAGATGGACAGGCTGTTCAATGAATTTCACAAAGATACAATCAGTAGTTGAATAGTAGACCTTCCATGAGTACACATAAGTTACATTTATTTATTTTATGCACTTATATAGCGCTACTATATTCCGCAGTGCTACAGACATTAGCATCCAACTGTCCCCAATGGGGCTCACAATCTAAGGTCCCTATCAGTATGTCTTTGGAATCTGTCACCACATACCTGCTAATTGAAATACTGTTTCCCTTATCCTGATCTGAGCATAAGTCATCTGCACTATCTAACTCTGGCAAGAATCAGGGCTGCACTGCGCATGCACCGATTCCCGGTGTATGCGCAGGAACACATTACATCTCCCCTGCCTTTCCCTGTCACTTAAAGCTAGATTGATGGGCGCAGCCTCCAGTGAAAGGAGGTGGAGCCTTTGGTGCAACAAACTGGTTCAACGGTGATCCCCTTATAGCACCAAGTAGGTCATATAATAAAAGCATGAATTTCCCTGGAATTCAGGCACCAATAGGGATGGGAAAACAGCACCTCAATCAACAGACAAGAACAAATTTGACAATTCATTTGAATTACTATGGAGGTATGTGATGACAGATTCCCTTTAATGGAAACCTGTCATGTTGAACATCGTGTTTGAGATGCAGGCAGCGTGCTATAGAGCAGGAAGAGATGAATATATAGTTTAGTAGGAAAAGATTCAGTAAAACCTGTAATTCATTTATTTAAATTCCTGCTCATTCTGGGCTTTGAAGTCAAGGAGGTTGTCCTATCAGTGTTTGACAGCCTTCCCTATATGACTGTGCATACAGAGATAGCTGTCATAATCAGAATAGGTCATCAGTATCAGATTGGTTGGGATCCGACACTTGGTACTCCCACTGATCAGCTGTTTTGGGCAACCACTGGCACTAGAAACTACGTATACAGTGGATGGAAGGCTTTGTCCACTGAGTAGTTATCGGCATTGGTGTACTCCAACTCAGCCCTCATTCAATTAAATGTCAGCTAAGCTTCAGTTCCACATCATGGTCGCAACACAGCGAATGGAATCTGTTTCTGGTTCCTTTCACTGTATACTTTCCAGCACACCATAATGGAAACCTGACAGACCACATTATAGTCAATGAGGTCCTTTCAATACTGTTGCTCTCCAACATCTGACAGATTGGCACATCGATCACTTTCTTTGTTCTTCTCCTATGATACTCTGGGGGTAAAGAACAGAGCTGGATCGCACATCCACAATGCTATGCTTTGATCTAACTCGCTGCTCAGCGCTATATTAAAGTGTACAGCCCTCCATACTGCATGCTGTACAAGAGGCATTAGTGTACATTTTGATCAAAAGGCATAAGCCCACTCACCACGCCAAGGTCACCTCTTTGAGTGGGACCTACTCTGAAAAAGGCGCAGCAACCATGCAGTGACGAGGCGGCACTGCCCTAGTAGGCGGCGGGACCCAGGGGTAAAACAGCACCTCTGCTGTCTGATTATGCCACCCATGGCACTGGGTCCCATCAACCCACCAGCACAGCGCCACAAAAACAAATGCCACCACGCAGTACTGCACCATGTGAACAGTTGTCTAACACAACATGTCCATTACTATCAGAAGCTACAGGTCAATGACCTACAGGTCAATGACCACTATAATACAGCAGAACAACTGAAATGATACCGGACATGTGAACAAGCCCTATTATTGGCTAACCCCCTTTTTTTAAATATTTGGAAAAAATGTGTCAGATCAAGTCTGAGCAGCATTCTTCTTAATGCCAGAGGACCAATGTTATATCATTGATAGAGACTCTTCATAGTGTTTCTGTGCTTATTCTTTTAAGAGCTTATTTGCCTTGATCCTAGTTGTGTTCTGTATAGGTTTTATGATGATTTGATTCTGAATGTGTTATTCATGAAGGTTTACATGTAAATTTTAAATTTTTTTGGAGTGTTTGTCTTATATGTTGATCTTTCCAGTTTTCTAATTAAGCTGTAGTATCGCCTGGCATTGAGGCTTCGCCTCTTGTAACACAGCACCAGCTCAGGGCTTCCTCCTACTGGTAATACTGCATGCAGGGATAATGATTCCTGAAATACTATTTTTGAATTAATTCTTTCGGAAGCCAGGAGCCATTAGCCTGGCAGGCTCAGCCGCAAAACATGCTGCTAGGACTATAAAAATAACAAATTAATCACTTTTCTAGAAATACCAGTAATGCATAATTTTATTCTTTATTTCACAAATGAGGCAAAGATGTGCTTCCTGGACAGTTAAGAAATCTTGCTGTTTTCTGCATTCCAAGTAAGACAAGTGAAAAAAGACTTTGTCTCTGGTTCCTGATCAGAGTGAGAAGAAGAGGGACTGATCGAGCCTTGAATCAATAAATGATATTACATATTTGAGGCTCATGTATTAAGCCAGAATGCAAAACGTATCAGTTAGAATGAGCAATATCAGGTGCTACAACCTAATTCTGCTTTTTTTAGTTACTGTATGCTATTGATGATTATGTGGTTGAATGATAGGCAAATTTGGACCTTATCTGCACATAATGTCATTCTAGCATATTCCAGGACTATCAGGTGGAAATCCCTTTAAAGGGATTCTGTCACCTCGTTTTAGGTTATAGAGATGCTGACATGCACGGCTAGATCGCCGCTAGCATGTCCGCAATATACCGGTCCTATAGGGCTGTGTCCTTTTATTTTGTTTAAAAAATTATTTTAGAGATATGTAAATGAGCCTTGTAAGGAGCCCAAGGGGCTGTACTAACCTTCCTGGTGCCCAGCCACACCCCCGTGGAGGAGCCCAGCACCGCCTATGTCCTCCGAATCCCCTCCTTTCGTCACAGTTAGATTGCCGTAATCTCGCGATGCGCGAGCTCGTGCATGCGCAGTGCCGGTATAGTGTTCCTTCCCTGTGCTGGCATCAGCCTCAGGGAAGGAACTGTGCATGTGCGAGCTCATGCATCGCGAGATTATGGCAATCTAACTGTGAAGAAAGGAGGAGATTTGGAGGATGCAGGCGGTGCTGGGCTCCTTCACAGGGGGGCATGGCTGGGCACCAGGAAGGTTAGTACAGCCCCTTGGGCTCCTTACAAGCTCATTTACATATCTCTAAAAATCATTTTTTAAACAAAATAAAAGGACACAGCCCTATAGGATCAGTATATTGCGGACATGCTAGCGGCGATCTAGCCGTGCATGTCCTCAGCTCTATAACCGAAAACGAGGTGACAGAATCCCTTTAAGGACTTGGCAGACTTCCTAATGATAACAGCTTTCTGGCTCTCGCATAATATTGAACAGTTCCCAATGTACAGTATATTACCTCTTGGCCCATTTCCATGGAGCATTTCCATAGGTGCCCATATACTATGATATATTATTAAGTGAACAACAAAAGAACTCTTGTGTATAACTCTTAGGCTGCACTTAGATGTTTGTGGCTCAACTATGGGTAATGTAGGTGTGACGAATACCACACCTCGTGCCCGCTTGACGTCAACTACGTCGAGCTCATGAGCGCGGTATTGTCCCTGGTTACCAAAAATGTGACATTATGCCCTCCAGAGGAGCAGGTCAGATCCACTTGGTACAGTTTACACACACACCTCCTGTTCACGCGCTCCCAGAGAGGCAAAAAGCTGAGAGAGCCTTTTCACTGCCGCAGTGAAAACAGCGCTGTCTCAGCCTGGGAAATCTGCCACCAGCTTCTCGTTTGATATAAGCCCGGTCCGCTAACGGGATTATATAGGGTGAGAAACCAACCCGCGGTAGCTTATAACTAGGCCAAAACACGGACGTGGGGATTCGTGATCGAGATACAAGATAGCACAAGATTAAATTATATATTTAATCGCCGTAAGGGCACACTAGATTTAACACAATATACACAGAGAATAAATACAGTGGTCTGAGGTTACAGATACAGATTATATGGGTACAACAGGGTATGGGTACAGCAGTGTAAAAGTCAGTTACCGGGTAAATGAAAGTCCCTTTTGGTGGTGAGGTGTTCTTTGCTGCAGTCCACATGAAGGGCCGTGATCTGAGCAAGTTCCTGGGTCCCTCTAAACACATTACACAATGTGACCCTTCTTCAGAGAAAGACCCCGCCCTCTGGGTCTGTGAAGGTTCTCAATAATCCAGGTCATGGTATATCTGTAAAGAATAAATCAAGGCAACTGGACTTACTGTAGATTTATTGAAAACTTTTCACTCGTTCTTCCAACGAGCTTTCTCAATTCTGAGTGACTGTACAAGAATTCTCTGGGAATAAATATTTATTCCCAGAGAATTCTTGTACAGTCACTCAGAATTGAGAAAGCTCGTTGGAAGAACGAGTGAAAAGTTTTCAAGAAATCTACAGTAAGTCCAGTTGCCTTGATTTATTCTTTACAGATACCCCGCCCTCTGGCTTGCATGGGCTTTTTAACATGTAGGTGGCCCCTCCCGGCCTCAGGGAGGGGTCCACTAACCCTCTTCTGGGCTGGCAGCAATTGACCCTCAAAACCCTTTAGGGTTCATAGCTCCAGACCAGAGGGTCACAGGGAGATGGTTCTGGGACCAACGGACCTGCCTGGGTTCCGGCTACAAGTAGAGTCCAAACTTGTTACCATTATGGGGTTTCTATGGGGAGATATGGATATCTCCCTTACCTAACCTCGCCCCATTAAGCAAAGACCATGGGCACGTACATCGTGGCCACCGGGACACAAATATGTATCCGGCAATTCATAATTCCTTATGAAAGGTAGGTGCCAACATGTCTAGGAGGTATCATTGATCCTGGGCAAGGGCTGATACTTCCTGCTGGGGGTTTTCCTGCAGGATTTAGCTTGGCTCCAAATTGGTTGACTGAGGTGTGACCTTCTCCACCTGGGGCCTCCTTGAAGCCTTGACCCCTGGGGCTTTCTTCCTTGCCAGCTAACACTCAGATGGCTGGGGGGTGGAAACTTATTTTGCATGTACACTGATGAACAGGCCAAGAGGTGAATCAAATGACAGCCAGGGCTGGGGATTTGAAGCAGGGCCCTCTTGTGCAGTTCACTACCTCTGTTATCTGTCAGCAAATGAGGGTGTGAGGACATGGCTGACAGTAAATATTAATCCATATTCCTCACAGCAGGCATCCTGCATCTCTACTTGCCGTGGTTTCAAGTTGCAAGTTCAGGTTCAGCACAGCAATTATCCAACCCCAAGTGCTTCACTCACTTCAATACTGTTCATTATTTTTCCATAATGTCCTATATGGTGGTTTTGACTAAGGGAGAGTTAGGCAGCAGAATATCCTGTTTTCTCCATGTGCAGTGTGTCCTATTAGCTTAAGGGGAGCTAAGAATTAACGTTGAATGTCAGTGCCTCACCTGCATGCACTACCGTGATATGGTGCTCACTCCAAGGGCAACACCCCAAGCCCAAAAAAGTAGACAAAAGTAGTTAGAATTGAAAGTTGGAGGGCACCCAATTACCAGGAGGTCAAATGGACATTGACACCTTCATTCAGATAAAAACCTTATTTATTAATATATAATAAAATATATGAAAATGGCAATAGCGATAGATACTGAGCGTTCTTAGCAAAACACCAGACTGTAGTCTAGATAGTACTAATACTAATAAATTGTTCCATAATCAAGACCAAAGCACACTTAAGTTCGCAGCCTTAGAAAAAATTAGGAGGTCTTGGTAACTCTTGGTAACTGTTTCAAAAATGTCCAGAGCAGAGGCAAGAAAGATCTATGAATTTGATACATTGGCCCCCACGGGACTTAATGCAGAGATGGAATTGTTCAGCTTTTTATGAATTTAATTTTATTTGACGGGGCGGATGCCGATGGGGGGATGGGAGGTCGGGGCCAGGCTGTCTACCAGCGTCCCGACCTCTCCTTCCACATCGGCCTCCGTTCCTATACGACCATCAACCTTCCATATTCACATTTTTCCTTTATGTGTATGTATCTTTCTTATATATTTAGTGTATTTATGTAACTTCTACTTTTTTATGACATTTTTTATGAATTTTCAAGTGTTATATTTTATCTTTTTCCATTCACCATTTTAATGGGTTTTATAACATTATTGAGATATGAGAAAGCTAGTAACAATATGGCCTTATAACGGATACGATCAGTTTATGCATATCAATCAATTAATTATTCACATCAGGGATGTAATATCCCTAAAAGCCTTGTTCTTGCAGTTAACACTGTAATAGACATGACATTTAGGGGACAGGTTTAGCATCACAGTCACAATTATTTGTTTGCTTTTAATATACAATATATTTTGCATTATTTACCCAGTTATAATTTTTTTATGTATTTTATAATTTTTTACTATTTTTGTATATACAGTACAGACCAAAAGTTTGGACACACCTCAAAGAGTTTTCTTTATTTTCATGACTATGAAAATTGTAGATTCACACTGAAGGCATCAAAACTATGAATTAACACATGTGGAATTATATACATAACAAACAAGTGTGAAACAACTGAAAATATGTCATATTCTAGGTTCTTCAAAGTAGCCACCTTTTGCTTTGATTACTGCTTTGCACACTCTTGGCATTCTCTTGATGAGCTTCAAGAGGTAGTCCCCTGAAATGGTTTTCACTTCACAGGTGTGCCCTGTCAGGTTTAATAAGTGGGATTTCTTGCCTTATAAATGGGTTTGGGACCATCAGTGGCGTTGAGGAGAAGTCAGATGGATACACAGCTGATAGTCCTACTGAATAGACTGTTAGAATTTGTATTATGGCAAGAAAAAAGCAGCTAAGTAAAGAAAAACTAGTGGCCATCATTACTTTAAGAAATGAAGGTCAGTCAGTCAGCCGAAAAATTGGGAAAACTTTGAAAGTAAGGGCTATTTGACCATGAAGGAGAGTGATGGGGTGCTACGCCAGATGACCTGGCCTCCACAGTCACCGGACCTGAATTCAATCGAGATGGTTTGGGGTGAGCTGAACCACAGAGTGAAGGCAAAAGGGCCAACAAGTGCTAAGCATCTCTGGGAACTCCTTCAAGACTGTTGGAAGACCATTTCAGGGGACTACCTCTTGAAGCTCATCAAGAGAATGCCAAGAGTGTTCAAAGCAGTAATCAAAGCAAAAGGTGGCTACTTTGAAGAACCTAGAATATTACATATTTTCAGTTGTTTCACACTTGTTTGTTATGTATATAATTCCACATGTGTTAATTCATAGTTTTGATGCCTTCATAGTCATGAAAATAAAGAAAACTCTTTGAATGAGAAGGTGTGTCCAAACTTTTGGTCTGTACTGTATATATAATTATTTTATATATATATATCTTTCATACATATACTTCTATATATTTGGTACTATATTTTTGGATTAACTCCTGGATGTAACATATATTATTATTATTATTATTATTATTTCTGATCAACTTCTGGATGTATTATGTATAATTTTTTGATCAACCTCTGGATGCAATACATGGACTAATAGAATATATGGCCATTACCTTTTCCATTTATTTCTTATATGTCCACCTATATGGAATCCATATCGCATTATAACCGCATGAGAGACGCATAGTCCATATGCAATGAGTTTGCAATTTAAATACCGGCCAATCTATTGGAATCCACTGTAAAGCCACTGAGGAAGAAGGTAGCCCAACCTTCGAAACGCGTCTGGCGTGGACGGATAGGACACTAACTCTGGCAGAAAACCGGCAGAACTAGATTCTCAATAATATGATTGTTATCTAGGAAAAAGCGCTTTTTCATTGAAAAATACCAGATCTACTGGCCACAGTCTGGGAACTCACGGACAGCAGAAAACCAGCTGGAATAATTAAATCAGCTGTCCGGAGCAGGGTGAAAACGCCCATTACAGACGAACTGAGACTCTGCCTAGGATTCAAACAGAGCGAAAGCTGTGAACCAGGACGGCTCTGGACAATTGCGACTAATACTGAGAGCGGACCACAGTGTCTAGATACACTAGCAAGGTACCTCTTTATTTCACACAGGAGGTAAGCCGCTTTTACAGTTTCGCTACAGACCGGATTACAGCATCAAGCGTGAGTACTATCATAAATAGCTATTATTGCTTGAATCTATAGTGGACTGTGGTAAGTGACCATTACTGGCGCAAATACCGACACTTACTGGTCGCTACACCAGCTACTATTGCTTAAATCGATGGTTGACTGCGGAAGGTGATTACTATTGGAGCAAATACTGACATTCAGAGACATCTGCTGCTGTTGTGGAATCACTACTATATTCACGTTGAATATCACCTACTAGCAACACCTTACAGTTTAAATTGACTTTTCCTTTTGTGCACAATTTTCAAGTGATCACTAATATTTTTTCTGACTATATTCTTAAGATTTGTCACTATATATATCTCTTCATATTTTTTCTTGTGAGATACATCACCTAAAAGCAACATTGGCAGACGCCTATTGAATATTTATCCAAAGTACTCTACCATTACAATCAGAGGTTGTTTTATCAGCAGCGGACTATTAATCCTATCCCTAATGGTTTTTCAACAGCGGCTATTTATATGTATTAGATATTTAGCTAGGCCTATTTTAGATAATTCATTTATTGTCTATATTTTATGAAACTGTTACTATATGCAAGTAATGCTATTGTGAATTAACGCTATTGTGAATAAATTTATCACCCGGTGGTTCCGGATATTAGAGTGCCCATCTTTACTTTTACATTATTATACGGTGCTTGGAGTGCGACTTCAGATAGGTGCACCTGACCGTCCCAAATCAGGAGGCAGAGCCGTCCTATATATTTTGACAATATATTATATCTCTCTGAGCCCTCTCCTCCCCCGGAATGTTATTAAAAGGTACGAACATTAGTATACTGTCTACCACTGAGGAAGGGACCGTAGTCCCGAAACGCGTTTGGTGTCAAAAGACAGTATACGAATTCAAGCCAGTACATATCAGATGGACTTATTGCTAATTTGAAACATTGGAATACACCAGGGTAGCTACCTGACCATAATTGAGGATGAGTATCCCTGAATCATATTAATTCTTAGCTCCGAATTAAAAGTTAGAGCTTTCAAAGGTGAGGGAAGCTTTTCACACACTTGGTAATGATATAAGGGAGGTTGCATCGACTGTTTCATTCTCTGCAGTTTTGCCTGTGCATAACCTTCAGCATGATAGGCAGATGTGCATTAAGGAATTCATTGTATGGCTTGGTGAATGGTGTCTGAACCAAGGGTTTGGCTTTGTGTCTCATGTTAGCTCTAGTTGGAATGGAAAAGAACTGTACAAGGAAGATGGTTTGCATCTTTCTCTCAGTGAACAGTTCAAAGTATTTGCTAAGAAGCATTTAAATTTGGAAAGGGGAGCAAAAGAGTAGTAATCCATCAGTCCGATTGCCCCCCGGAACAATGCAAGAAGATGCCAGTAGCACATAGGTTAAGAAATGACAAGCTCAGAGTCTTGTCTACAAATGCTTGCAGTTTAGGGAATGAGATCAATGAACTTAAGTCTATAATGGCATCTGAAAATATAGATTTAGTGGCTGTTACTGAGACATGGTTTAATGAGAGTAATGACTAGTATATAACAATACCAGGGTTCTCTGTATATAGGAAAGGCAAGAAAGGGGGAGGGGTGGCCCTGTATGTGAAAGATAGCATAAAATCTAATCTTAAACAAGTTAGCAAGACCAATTTAGAGCATTTTGGGTTATGTTGCAGCTTGATAATCATAAGGTAACTTGTGCAGTTGTGATATACAGACCACCTGGCCAAGTCAAAGAATTAGATGATCTACTACTTGAGGAAATGGCTAAAATGACATTGAGAGGGGAAGTTATCATTATGGGAGACTTTAATCTTCCTGATGTACACTGGAAAACTAAAATAGCTAGTTCTGCCAGGAGTACAGATATTCTAAATTCCCTACTGGGATTATCTCTACAGCAAGTAATACAAGAGCCAACCCGGAAGGAGGCCATTTTAGATTTAGTATTTACAAATGGGAAGTTGGTATCTGATATTACTGTGGGGGGAAGCTTGGGATATATTGATCACCAGTCAGTGTGGTTTACTATAAGTAAAGTGACTTAGTCACAGCACACAAAAACAAAAGTTTTAGATTCTGGAAAAACTGACTTTTCTAAAATTAGATTAGTGGTATACGAGTCCCTATCAGACTGGAACAGTTTAAATGGAGTCCAGGAGCAATGGAACTACTTAAAAGTGGCACTATTGAAGACAACAGATAATTGCATTAGGCTTGTCAGTAAAAGCAAAAAAAGGCAAAGAGACCACTGTGGTACTCAGCAGAAGCGGCCAAAATCATTAAAAACAAAAAGATAGCATTTAGTAATTATAAAAAAAAAAAAAAAAAGAGGATGACAGGGAAATTTATAAGATTAGGCAGAGAGAGGCCAAGCAAGTTATAACAGCTTCTAAAGCACAGGCAGAAGAGAAATTAGCTCAGTCAGTGAAAAAAGGTGATAAGACATTCTTCAGATACATAAATGAAAAAAGGAAATTAAAACAAGGAATTACCTAATTACAAACAAAAGAAGTAAGGTATATGGAAGAAGATAAAGAACTAGCTGACTGCCTCAATGAATACTTCTGTTCAGTTTTTACAAAGGAAAAGGACCTCAGTTAGGGAGGAAGACTAATGAATCTTTTGATGCATGTGTCTTTACAGAGGAAGAGGTTCTAAGTCAGCTGTCTAAAATTAATATGAATAAGTCACAGGGGCCTTATGGGATACACCCAAAGCTATTAAAAGAGCTTAGCGGTGTACTAGCAAAACCAGTAACAGATTTATTTAACCAATCACTGGTAACAGGAGTCGTCCCAAAAGATTGGAAATTAGCAAATGTTGTGCCCATTCACAAGATAGGTAGTAGGGAGGAATCGGGCAACTATAGGCCAGTAAGCCTGACATCAATAGTGGGGAAATTAATGGAAACCATACTTAAGGAGAGGATTGTGGAACATCTAAAATCCCATGGATTGGAAGATGAAAAACAGCATGGGTTTACTTCAGGGAGATCATGTCAAACTAATCTTATTGATTTGTTTGATTGGGTGACTAAAATAATAGATGGTGGAGGTGCAGTAGACATCGCTTATCTAGACTTTAGTAAGGCTTTTGATACTGTCCCACATAGAAGGCTTATCAATAAACTGCAGTCTTTGAGCTTGGACTCCCATATTGTTGAATAGTTTGAGCAGTGGCTGAGGGACAGACAACAGAGGGTTGTAGTCAATGGAGTATATTCAGACCATGGTCTTGTTACCAGTGGGGTACCTCAGGGATCTGTTCTGGGACCCATATTGTTTAATATCTTTATCAGCGAAATTGCAGAAGGCCTCGATGGTAAGGTGTGTCTTTTTGCTGATGACACAAAGATTTGTAACAGGGTTGATGTTCCTGGAGGGATACACCAAATGGAAAAGGATTTTGGAAAACTAGAGGAATGGTCAGAAATCTGGAAAGTAAAATATAATGTTGATAAGTGCAAGATAATGCACCTGAGGTGTAAAAACCTAAGAGCAGAATATAAAATCAGTGATACAGTCCTAACCTCAGTATCTGAGGAAAGGGATTTAGGGGTCATTATTTCAGAAGACTTAAAGGTAGGCAGACATCGACATAGAGCAGCAGGAAATGCTAGCAGAATGCTTGGGTGTATAGGGAGAGGCATTACCAGTAGACAGAGGGAGGTGCTCATGCCGCTTTACAGAGCACTAGTGAGACCTCATTTTGAGTATTGTGCGCAGTACTAGAGACCATATCTCCAGAAGGATATTGATACTCTGGAGACAGTTCAGAGAAGAGCTACTAAACTAGTACATGGATTGCAGGATAAAACTTACCAGGAAAGATTAAAGGACCTTAACATGTATAGCTTGTAAGAAAGATGAGACAGAGGGGATATGATAGAAACTTTTAAATACATAAAGGGAATCAACAAGGTAAAAGAGGAGATAATATTTAAAAGAAGAAAAACTGCTACAAGAGGACATAGTTTTAAATTAGAGGGGCAAAGGTTTAAAAGTAATATCAGGAAGTATTACTTTACTGAGAGAGTAGTGGATGCATGGAATAGCCTTCCTGCAGAAGTGGTAGCTGCAAATACAATGAAGGAGTTTAAGCATGCATGGGATAGGCATAAGGCTATCCTTCATATAAGATAGGGCCAGGGACTATTCATAGTATTCAGTATATTGGGCAGACGAGATGGGCCAAATGGTTCTTATCTGCAACACATTCTATGTTTCTATGTTTCTATGTTACTTTCACACTAACGTTTAAGTTTTCCGGTATTGAGATCCGTCTTATGGGCTCAATACCAGAAAAAAACACTTCCATTTTGTCCCCATTCATTGTCAATGGGGACAAAACTGAACTGAACAGAACGGAGTGCTCCAAAATGCATTCCGTTCCGTTTAGTTGCGTTCCCAGACCGGAGAGCAAACCGCAACATGCTGCGGTTTGCTTTCCGTCCTGGGATGTAGAGCAAGACGGATCCGGCTTGACCCCCAATGCAAGTCAATGGGGAGGGATCTGTTTTCTCTGTCACAATCTGACACAATAGAAAACAGATCCGTCCCCCATTGACTTTCAATGGAGTTAATGACGGATCCATCTTGGCAATGTTAAAGATAACACAACCGGATCCATTCATAACGGATGCAGATGGTTGTATTACCAGTAACGGAAGCGTTTTTGCTAAACCCTGCCGGATCCAGCAAAAATGCTAGTGTGTAAGTAGCCTTAGCTGGGAAACTTATTAGACACAATATAGACCCCATTAATAGACACATTAAATATCAGTTGCTCCTGTGAAGGTGCTTCATAGTAAAGTACAAATAAGATTTCAAACATCAATTGTTTTGCCACTGAATCACTCTAAAGAATTTACATTAAATGTTCTAAAATATCTAATCTTACAAAATATGTAGCATTCTTATCGGCATAGGGTAATTCTAGACACATTATGTTGATTTAAAACTCCAGTAACAATTACAGTGTAAGACAGTTTCACTGATAATAAGCTATGTGTATGCACAGAGCTACTTCAGCATTAGAGGGCGGTTTTATATGAATCTTTATATGATTTTAAAAAGAGTTAATGGGGAAATATACCAGTAAGTGTTTTCTAAATCTAAGTTTCATTAGACTACTCACATAAAAAAAACATATATCTAACAAAAATTTGAAAGTCAGACAGTTTGTATAGAATTTAAGCACAGTTTATAGGAGTCTTTTGGGAATAGATATGAAAATGAAGAATCGGATTAGCATGAACTTATGTCATATACAGAGGAAAACAGTAGCATGGGGACTATCTGTTACAGTGATGGGCAGGGACGCTGCTTCTGAAAACACCTGGGGTAACTTGGGTGGACTGTAGGGGATTTGTTATGTTACTTATATAAGGACAGGGCTCTTTATACATTGTGCAAAGCATGGCGTGAAAATAACAAACCTCTAATAAATAACAGCACCATAACATTACCAATTATTACCACCACATACCAGGACTGAGCAGCTGCAGAGCAAACAAAAAATTCAATAACTCACAGTTGACATCTTCTAATCTTAAATGTAATCATTCATTTACCGTATTTTTTCTATCTTAGTGATTACGAATCAGTTTTTCCTAAACTGATGGCTGCACGTGTTACAAAGTGAGAGTAAGAAGCCCGGGAACGCGAGATTACCCATAATACCGTGCAGTCAGCCAACTTGCAGATAGCCATCCCCTGCGATGTCACAGCCCATCATCCCACGCTGTCTCCACCATTTCAGTGTGAGCTGCACATAGGGAAAGATGTGACAGGTGCTCATCCACTAGGGACAGTGTTGCTGAAAACTGGTTTAAAAAAGAATATTGGAGACGGAGAGTGCAGGAAGACTGTTTTGAGACTGTAGGGAGACTGCAGGGTGAGTTTATTGCCATTTGCATGACGTTCTACAGCACCCACAGTTAATCCATTACTTTACTCATACAGTTAGTAGGGGGGATTTATCTAAACTGGTATAAAGGACAAACAGCTTAGTTGTCCATAGCAGCCAATCAGATTCCATTTTTCATTTTGCAGAGCTCCTTTGGAAAAAGAAAGGTGGAATCTGATTGGTTGCTAAGGGAAACTAAGCCAGTTTTCCTTCCCCCAGTGCTCCTCATTATATACGGCAGGTAATATATCGCTGTTTGCAACACGTTCTACTGCACCGACATTGAGAGTTAATCCGTTATGTTAGCGAAACTGTTAAGTTCCATCCGTATTCCAGGATTTTGTAATATTTTTACCTGTTCAACTATTCAATGGAGCGAAATTTATCATAGCAAATGCATTCTGTTAGATGTTGCATTACAAAGTATCAGTACTAGGCCACGGTTAAAGGAAATCTGTCACCAGGATAATTGCTATTGAAGTAAAGCCAGAGCCTAATAGCACTTAGTACCTTATTTCCAAATGTGCCTTTGTTTCAGCAATAGATGTTTTCTAACTTCTGAAAATCCAGTTTATTTGGTATGCAAATAGTGCCCAGAGGGGCGTCACTTTTGCAGGAAGGAGACCAGGCTTTTTTTTATTTTTTATGGGGTTCATTATGTGGTTTATATGATATGTTGTTTATTTATCAGGTTGCTACGATTATGGTGATACCACATTTATATAGTTTTTTTTTCCTGTTTTACTACTTTTGCATTATAAAATCACTTTTTATAAAAAATCTGTTATATTTTGCATTGCCATATACTACATCCATAACACTTCTATTTCTGTGCCAATGTAGATGTCTGAGGGCTTGTCATTTGCAGGAAAGCCTTATATTGGCACCACTTTGGAGTACATAAAACTTTTTGAGGACTTGATATTATGTTTTTGGGAGATGAGGTGGCAAAAAAAAGATGTTTTGGTGTAATTTTTATATATTTTTGTTACCACATGATATTTTTATAAAGTTGATAGTGACACGGCAATACCAAATATGTCTATTTTTTTCAGTCGATGGTCTTGTGTGAGGGATCATTTTGTGCTGGATGAGGTGACATTTTAATTTGTCTGAATGACGTTGTTTTGGCTGAAAGCACATGGATTTCTGCAAACCTCTTTCAGTCACAGAAATGTTTTGCAACAAAATCTGCTTCGTGTGAAGCACTCTTATCCTCTGGGTACTACTCATAGGTTAATTGACTTCAAATAAACATGTATAGAGTAGTGTTGAGCGCAAATATTCAAATCGCGAATTTTAATCGTGAATATCGGCACTTCAAGAATTCGCGAATATTTAGGATTTATCGCAAATTTATCGCGAATATATTACATTGCTGATTTTCACAATCAAGTAAACAATGACTGCGATCACGAATTCTCAAATTTGCGAATTTATGGCAAATATTCGGCCAAAAATTCACGAAATATCACGAATTCGAATATTGCTTATGCCGCTCATCACTAGTATAGAGCAGGGATGCCCAACCTGCGGCCCTCCAGCTGTTGTAAAACTACAACTCCCAGTATGCCTGGACAGCCTACAGCTATTAGGGCATGCTGAGAGTTGTCGTTTTGCAACAGCTGGTGGGCCGCAGGTTGAGCATCCCTGGTCTAGAGCAATCAGACAACACTTTCAATAAAAGTTCTCATAATGTACATATGTTGTAGAAAAAGTTAGTGAAACCTTTGGAATGATCTGTATTGTTGCATTGATAAAATGTGGTTTAAATCTCAATTAGGGTTCATTCATCCAACACTTCCAATCCACATTTTTTCTAGATCACACAGAGACCTATTAATTTCTATGATGCTGCAAAAATGTCGGATAGCACATCTCAGCGATTCTAACTTATACTATACGTTTAACAGTTAGGGTGTTTTGATATGTTTGTGTTTGTTTTATGTAAAGAGGTATCCATTTTTTATGACAACTTTTCTTTTTTAAGAAAAAAAGAAAGGGGAGGATATAAAATTCCTTGAGCAGATACATTTTAATGGACAGAAATGTAATGCTTTACATTTCCATCTATCATCCATAGACTATAAATAGAGATGTGCGAATTTTTTTAAAATTTGATTCGCCAGTTCGCCATTTTTTTTTCAAAAAATTTGGTTCGATCTGAATAAATTTGCAGCAAATTACGTTTAAAAAATTGCTATTTCCTGGCTGCAGAGAGCCTTTATAGTGGTCTAGGACACTGTGCCTTGCAGTAACACGCATAAGGAGTCTGCTTTGGTAGTGAAATAATTCTGTGAGTCTGTATGACATGCAGATGACATGCGTCACACTTAGAATCACTGCACACTTCACTTACTTGGGCAGTCACGGGGCCAAAACTGACAAAATAACTCACGTATGAACTCAGCCTTACAGGTCAATGTTAGCGCCAAGAAGAAGCACACTCCTTTTACACTGTCATCAGCTGATTCCACATAGATGTCTACAGACCCTGTTCCATTAAACGCTTATACAAGTAGAGCCCCCCGACAGAGTGGAGAGGGTATCAGCAGTAAGTTTGTGTCGACGTCACAGATTAATTTGCCCTTCCTCTGATCTGTCACAACATTAACCCACAAAAAACGGATCCTGTCTATGGAGCATCAGCCTTCACTCGGTCAGCATTTGGTCAATAATTTATCAGTATTGCTAATGCCAAAAGTGGATCCAGAGATGACACGTGAACGGAATAGTTGCATGTCTTCTGTGTTTTGTACCCACTACTGCTTTTGGCTACCAAATCACAAGCCATTTCTGATCGGACCATACAGGCCTTAAAGCTGCTACACAGACAGGATCCATTGTGCGCCTCATTTTTCCTTCCTTCTGACAAATCAGATGACGGGTTGAATAAATTATGATCTCAGCCAAGCCCAAAAGGCTAAATAGTCGCCCAGTCATGATGTGTGGAGGGTGGGAACAGCATGAGAAGTCCACAGAGTAGCCCTATGACATAGTGGTGAGGTGGAAGCATCATGAGGAGACCACAGAGTCTGGAGGTGGCGGTAGCACCAGAAGGCCACAGAGTGGCAGAATGATAGAGTGTGGAGGTGGCAGCAGCATGAGGAGGCCACAGAGTGGACCAATGACAGAGTCTGGAAGTGGCAGCAGCATCAGGAGGCCACAGAGTGGCACAATAACAGAGTGTGGAGGTGGCGGCAGCATCAGGAGGTCGCAGAGTGGCAAGGTGACATAAAATGGAGGTAGGAGCACCATAAGGAGGCCACACAGTGGCACAATGACAGAGTCTGGAGGTGGTGGCAGCATAAGGAGACCACAGAGTGGCCCAATGACAGAGTCTGGAAGTGGCAGCAGCATCAGGAGGCCACAGAGTGACACAATGACAGAGTGTGGAGGTGGCAGCAGCATGAGGAGACTGCAGAGTGGCCCAGTGACAGAGTGTGAAGGTGACAGCAGCATGAGTAGGCCACAGAGTGGCACGACAGCAAAGTGTGGAGGTGTCAGCAGCATGAGTAGACCAGAGTAGCATGGCAACGAGAGATTGTGGAGGTGTCAGCAGCATGAGGAGGCCACAGAGTGGCACGATGACGAGAGATTGTGGAGGTGGCAGCAGCATGAGGAGACCACAGAGTGGCACAACCGCAAAGTGTGGAGGTGGCAGCAGCATGAGGAGGCCACAGAGTGGCACAAAAACAGAATGTGGAGGTGGCAGCAGCAGCACTATCAGGAGGAGGCCACAGAGTGGCGCAATGACAGAATGTGGAGGTGGCATCAGTATGAGAAAGCCACAGAGTGGCACAATGACAGAGTCAGGAGGTGGCAGCAGCATCAGGAGGCCACAGAGTGGCACAATGACAGAAGGTGGAGGTGGCAGCAGCATCAGAAGGTTGCAGAGTGGCAAGGTGACATAGAGTGGAGGTAGGAGCAGCATGAGGAGGTCACAGAGTGGCACAATGAGAGAATCTGGAGGTGGCAGCAGCATGAGGATACCACAGAGTGGCCCAATGACAGAGTGTGGAAGTGGCAGCAGCATGAGGAGGCCACAGAGTGGCACAATGACAGAGTGTGTAAGTGGCAGCAGCATGAGGAGACCAGAGAGTGGACCAATGACAGAGTATGGAAGTGGCAGCAGCATCAGGAGGCCACAAAGTGGCACAATAACAGAGTGTGTAGGTGGCGGCAGCATCAGGAGGTCGCACAGTGGCAAGGTGACATAAAGTGGAGGTAGGCGCAGCATAAGGAGGCCACAGAGTGGCACAATGACAGAGTCTGGAGGTGGTGACAGCATGAGGAGGCCACAGAGTGGCACAACGGCAAAGTGTGGAGGTGTCAGCAGCATGAGGAGACCAGAGTAGCACGACAACGAGAGATTGTGGAGGTGTCAGCAGCATGAGGAGGCCGCAGAGTTGCCCAATGACAGAGTCTGGAAGTGGTAGCAGCATCAAGGGACCACAGAGTGGCACAATGACAGAGTGTGGAGGTGGCAGCAGCATGAGGAGACTGCAGAGTGGCCCAGTGACAGAGTGTGAAGGTGACAGCAGCATGAGGAGGCCACAGAGTGGCACGACGGCAAAGTGTGGAGGTGTCAGCAGCATGAGTAGACCAGAGTAGCGTGACGACGAGAGATGGTGGAGGTGTCAGCAGCATGAGGAGGCCACAGAGTGGCACGACGACAAAGTGTGGAGGTGTCAGAAGCGTGAGGAGACCAGAGTAGACCAATGACGAGAGATTGTGGAGGTGTAAGCAGCATGAGGAGGCCACAGAGTAGCACGATGACGAGAGATTGTGGAGGTGGCAGCAGCATGAGGAGACCACAGAGTGGCACAACAACAGAGTGTGGAGGTGGCGGCAGCAGCATCAGGAGGAGGCCACAGAGTGGCGCAATGACAGAGTGTGGAGGTGGCATCAGTATGAGGAAGCCACAGAGTGGGACAATGACAGAGTCTGGAGGTGGCAGCAGCATAAGGAGACCACAGAGTGGCCCAATTACAGAGTCTGGAGGTGTCAGCAGCATCAGGAGGCCACAGAGTGGCACAATGACAGAAGGTGGAGGTGGCAGCAGCATCAGAAGGTCGCAGAGTGGCAAGGTGACATAGAGTGGAGGTAGGAGCAGCATGAGGAGGCCACAGAGTGGCACAATGACAGAATCTGGAGGTGGCAACAGGATGAGGAGATCACAGAGTGGCCCAATGACAGAGTCTGGAAGTGGCAGCAGCATGAGGAGGCCACAGAGTGGCACAATGACAGAGTGTGGATGTGGCAGCAGCATGAGGAGACCACAGAGTGGACCAATAACAGAGTCTGGAAGTGGCAGCAGCATCAGGAGGCCATAGGGTGGCACAATAACAGAGTGTGGAGGTGGCGGCAGTATCAGGAGGTCGCAGAGTGGCAAGGTGACATAAAGTGGAGGTGGTGGCAGCATGAGGAGGCCACAGAGTGGCACAACGGCAAAGTGTGGAGGTGTCAGCAGCATGAGGAGACCAGAGTAGCACGACAACGAGAGATTGTGGAGGTGTCAGCAGCATGAGGAGGCCACAGAGTGGCCCAATGACAGAGTCTGGAAATGGCGGCAGCATCAGGAGGCCACAGAGTGGCACAATGACAGTGTGGAGGTGGCAGCAGCATGAGGAGGCCACAGAGTGGCACAACGGCAAAGTGTGGAGGTGTCAGCAGCATGAGGAGACCAGAGTAGCACGACAACGAGAGATTGTGGAGGTGTCAGCAGCATGAGGAGGCCACAGAGTGGCACGATGATGAGAGATTGTGGAGGTGGCATCAGCAAGAGGAGACCACAGAGTGGCACAACCACAAAGTGTGGAGGTGTCAGTAGCATGAGGAGACCAGAGTAGACTAATGAAGAGAGATTGTAGAGGTGTAAGCAGCATGAGGAGGCCACAGAGTAGCACGATGATGAGAGATTGTGGAGGTGGCATCAGCATGAGGAGACCACAGAGTGGCACAACCACAAAGTGTGGAGGTGGCAGCAGCATGAGGAGGCCACAGAGTGGCACTAAAACAAAGAGTGGAGGTGGTGGCAGCATCAGGAGGAGGCTACAGAGTGGCACAATGACAGAGTGTGGAAGTGGCAGCAGCATGAGGAGGCCACAGAGTGGCACAATGACAGAGTGTGTAAGTGGCAGCAGCATGAGGAGACCAGAGAGTGGACCAATGACAGAGTATGGAAGTGGCAGCAGCATCAGGAGGCCACAAAGTGGCACAATAACAGAGTGTGTAGGTGGCGGCAGCATCAGGAGGTCGCACAGTGGCAAGGTGACATAAAGTGGAGGTAGGCGCAGCATAAGGAGGCCACAGAGTGGCACAATGACAGAGTCTGGAGGTGGTGACAGCATGAGGAGGCCACAGAGTGGCACAACGGCAAAGTGTGGAGGTGTCAGCAGCATGAGGAGACCAGAGTAGCACGACAACGAGAGATTGTGGAGGTGTCAGCAGCATGAGGAGGCCGCAGAGTTGCCCAATGACAGAGTCTGGAAGTGGTAGCAGCATCAAGGGACCACAGAGTGGCACAATGACAGAGTGTGGAGGTGGCAGCAGCATGAGGAGACTGCAGAGTGGCCCAGTGACAGAGTGTGAAGGTGACAGCAGCATGAGGAGGCCACAGAGTGGCACGACGGCAAAGTGTGGAGGTGTCAGCAGCATGAGTAGACCAGAGTAGCGTGACGACGAGAGATGGTGGAGGTGTCAGCAGCATGAGGAGGCCACAGAGTGGCACGACGACAAAGTGTGGAGGTGTCAGAAGCGTGAGGAGACCAGAGTAGACCAATGACGAGAGATTGTGGAGGTGTAAGCAGCATGAGGAGGCCACAGAGTAGCACGATGACGAGAGATTGTGGAGGTGGCAGCAGCATGAGGAGACCACAGAGTGGCACAACAACAGAGTGTGGAGGTGGCGGCAGCAGCATCAGGAGGAGGCCACAGAGTGGCGCAATGACAGAGTGTGGAGGTGGCATCAGTATGAGGAAGCCACAGAGTGGGACAATGACAGAGTCTGGAGGTGGCAGCAGCATAAGGAGACCACAGAGTGGCCCAATTACAGAGTCTGGAGGTGTCAGCAGCATCAGGAGGCCACAGAGTGGCACAATGACAGAAGGTGGAGGTGGCAGCAGCATCAGAAGGTCGCAGAGTGGCAAGGTGACATAGAGTGGAGGTAGGAGCAGCATGAGGAGGCCACAGAGTGGCACAATGACAGAATCTGGAGGTGGCAACAGGATGAGGAGATCACAGAGTGGCCCAATGACAGAGTCTGGAAGTGGCAGCAGCATGAGGAGGCCACAGAGTGGCACAATGACAGAGTGTGGATGTGGCAGCAGCATGAGGAGACCACAGAGTGGACCAATAACAGAGTCTGGAAGTGGCAGCAGCATCAGGAGGCCATAGGGTGGCACAATAACAGAGTGTGGAGGTGGCGGCAGTATCAGGAGGTCGCAGAGTGGCAAGGTGACATAAAGTGGAGGTAGGAGCAGCATAAGGAGGCCACAGAGTGGCACAATAACATAGTATGGAGGTGGCGGCAGCATCAGGAGGTCGCAGAGTGGCAAGGTGACATAAAGTGGAGGTGGTGGCAGCATGAGGAGGCCACAGAGTGGCACAACGGCAAAGTGTGGAGGTGTCAGCAGCATGAGGAGACCAGAGTAGCACGACAACGAGAGATTGTGGAGGTGTCAGCAGCATGAGGAGGCCACAGAGTGGCCCAATGACAGAGTCTGGAAATGGCGGCAGCATCAGGAGGCCACAGAGTGGCACAATGACAGTGTGGAGGTGGCAGCAGCATGAGGAGGCCACAGAGTGGCACAACGGCAAAGTGTGGAGGTGTCAGCAGCATGAGGAGACCAGAGTAGCACGACAACGAGAGATTGTGGAGGTGTCAGCAGCATGAGGAGGCCACAGAGTGGCACGATGATGAGAGATTGTGGAGGTGGCATCAGCATGAGGAGACCACAGAGTGGCACAACCACAAAGTGTGGAGGTGTCAGTAGCATGAGGAGACCAGAGTAGACTAATGAAGAGAGATTGTAGAGGTGTAAGCAGCATGAGGAGGCCACAGAGTAGCACGATGATGAGAGATTGTGGAGGTGGCATCAGCATGAGGAGACCACAGAGTGGCACAACCACAAAGTGTGGAGGTGGCAGCAGCATGAGGAGGCCACAGAGTGGCACTAAAACAAAGAGTGGAGGTGGTGGCAGCATCAGGAGGAGGCTACAGAGTGGCACAATGACAGAGTGTGGAGGTGGCAGCAGTATGAGGAAGCCACCGAGTGGCGCAATAACAGACTCTGGAGGTGGCAGCAGCATGAGGAGACCACAGAGTTGCCCAATTACAGAGTCTGGAGGTGTCAGCAGCATCAGGAGGCCACAGAGTGGCACAATGACAGAAGGTGGAGGTGGCAGCAGCATCAGGAGGTCACAGAGGGGCAAGATGACATACAGTGGAGGTAGGAGCAGCATGAGGGGGCCACAGAGTGGCACAATGACAGAGTCTGGAGGTGGCGGCAGCATGAGGAGACCACAGAGTGGCACAATGACAGAGTGTGGAAGTGGCAGCAGCATGAGGAGGCCACAGAGTGGCACACTGACAGAGTCCGGAAGTGGCAGCAGTATGAGGAGGCCACAGAGTGGCACAATGACAGAGTCTCGAGGTGGCAGCAGCATCAGGAGGCCAGAGTAGCACGACAACGAGATTGGGATAATATATTGGCAAATTTAGGTTTAGTTTCGTATCATTTTAATCAAGTTTTGGTTCCATTTAATATTTAATAAATTTAGGGAAAACATCATGAGTTCCCCCAGTCATCATGGATGGGAAGGAGGACATCCTGTGGTGCACGGAGATGGAGAAGGTCTTCAGATTCCCCCGACACTATACGGACATCTCAGAGATGAACCACTGCTCCCGACAGAAGCTCCTTGGAAGGTCATGGAGCGTCCTGGTCATCCGGCGTCTATTCACCCACTGAAGGATTATTTTGAAAGTGTGTAGAAGCCACACGGGGCTCCCACGTTTCTGATTTATCATGGAGACACCGTTTTTTATAATATTACTTTATTATATAAAGAAAAAATATATATGAAGCCCCTTCATCACCCAGCTCCCAAGTGCGATCAGCTACATCATCATCATCAAGTACTGTCTGCAAGTCATTGATGTCCTCCTCAACTGTCTCTGACCGCTCGCAACACCAGCTTCCACGCCACTCTCTTCATCACTACTTGCCCGCCTAGTGGAGGAAAGGACATAGGCAGGTTGAGGACAGGTGAGGCCACAAGGCCTGCCCCCGGGCTATGCCAACTAAGGGTTTTGTCTGACGAACATATTGACTCTTGCCTGGGGGTGTCTGATATCACTTGCGACAAAGTAGAAGATCAATTCAACCACTCAAGAACCACTGGGTTGCTGGTGACGACACGACTGCTAGCTGACACTGGGAGCTCAGGCCTCTCGAAGTGACCCCTGCTGCCATGGCCCCTTACTCTGCTGCGACCTCTGCCTGCGCCAGAAACATTTAGGCCTCTGCCACTCCCCTGTCCAGGGCCTGACATACTGTTAGATCAAATAACCAAATGTTTTTTATTTTGCCACTAATACACAGCAAACAGGGCTTTAGAGTATATCACTGCACTGCTAAAAGGCAAATAGGCCCTAATGTTTTTCTATTTTTACACAAAAGGCTTTTCTACAGATAAGTGCAACAATAAAAGGTGAATATATTTGTATTTCGCCAGTAATACTCAGCAAACTGGGCTGTAAAATATCTCACTGCACCACTCAACGACAATTAGGCCCAAGTTTTTTTTCTATTTTTACACAAAAGGCTTCTCTACAGATAAGTGCAACAATGAAAGGCGAATAAATTTTTCCTTTTTCCACTAAGGCTACTTTCACACTAGCGTTCAGAGCGGATCCGTCTGGGGTCTGCCCAGACGGATCCGCTCATATAATGCAGACTTTGGATCCGTTCAGAACGGATCCGTCTGCATTATATTGTAGAAAAAATTCTAAGTCTGAAAGTAGCTTCAGACGGATCCGTCCAGACTTTACATTGAAAGTCAATGGGGGACGGATCCGTTTGAAAATTAAGCCATATGGTGTCATCTTCAAACAGATCCGTCCCCATTGACTTACATTGTAAGTCTGGACAGATCCGTTTGCCTCCACACGGCCAGGCAGCAAGTGGCCACGCTGCAAGCAGCGTTCAGGTGTCCGCTTGCTGTGCGGAGCGGAGGCTGAATGCTGCCAGACTGATGCATTCTGAGCGGATCCGCATCCACTCAGAATGCATTAGGGCAGTACGGATGCGTTCGGGGCCGCTTGTGAGCCCCTTCAAACGGAGCTCACAAGCGGAGCCCCGAACGCTAGTGTGAAAGTAGCCTAATACATGCAAAAAAGGGCTTTAAAACAGATAACTGCACCACTACTAAGCGGCAAGGATATTTTTCCTTTTTCCACTAATACACGCAGAAAAGTTCTTTAAAACAGATAACTGCACTGCTAGGCGGAAAATATATTTTACTTTTTCCCACTAATACACGCAAAAAAGGGCTTTAAAACAGATAACTGCACCGCTGAACGGCAAATATATTTTTCCTTTTTCCAGTAATACATGCAAAAAAGGGCTTTAACACAGATAAGTGCACCGCTGAGCGGCAAATATATTTTACTTTTGCCACTAATACACAACAAAAAAGGCTGTAATTTTAGCATTTCACCACATAACGGCTAATAAGCCCTTTTTTCCCACTAATACAAGCCAAAAATGCTTTAGAACATATAACTAAACCGCACAAGGGCAAATAAGACATATAAATATTTCCTTGTAATAAACCCTGTTAATGGCTGTATCAAACAGCACTTGCACCCCAATAAGAACGGTTTGCTGGAATTACAGAGCTGTATAATGGTAATTTGTATCGCCAGTCGGTGCTGCAAGGTGTAATAAGATTGTTCCTATTACCTAGGCTGTCACCTCCTCGACTGAACCCTGTTCAACATATGCAACATATGCTGTGGAATGATTCCTCCCTATCCTTTCCCTACACCTTGAATAATCTTTCCCTGCACTTGTAAATCGTTTTTTTTTTAGCACAATGACGATTTTCCTATCACTGTCCCTAGCGCCTGCAGACACGTCTCTCCCTGCACTAAGTACGCTGGTGAATGGCAGAATCTAGGATGGCTGCCATATTTATACGGCTTTGACATCACAAGGCTGGCTGCTGATTGGCTGCATGCATGTCAGTATGGGTGATCCCGCCTTCCCAGAGTTCCTTTCTCGATGTCCTCACACGAATTCCACTTCGTCAGCTTCGATTCGCTCATCTCTAACTATAATGTTAAAAAAGTGTCCATCATTATTTTTGCTACGCTGCTCTGTCTTTAAAAAAAATATATCAAAACATAAAAAA
This sequence comes from Bufo bufo, assembly GCF_905171765.1. NCBI lineage: Eukaryota > Metazoa > Chordata > Amphibia > Anura > Bufonidae > Bufo > Bufo bufo. The sequence continues at coordinate 403,684,126 of NC_053390.1, read as the reverse complement.
GGATAAACACCTTCAGAAGCATGCACCTTTGGACAATGTTTGACCAATTATAGTCTGCTCAATTATTTTCTATTGTTGTATAGAGTGATCCGTTTCAGTACTTTTTACTGCTTTCAAACATATACCCTTGACAAAAAGCAAAAATGAGACGTAAACAGGCTATTCAGGTCTGGGACTGCTGCCCTTATTTTATCCTGTAAAATGTTTTGATGCGCCTTTGAATTCATTGTTGCCTCCATGATCACAAGACTTCTAGGCCCAGAGGAATGAAACAAATCCCTAGCAATCCAGGCACTGTGAATGTGCAATTTACTTTTTTCTCCAAACATAGCATTGTGTGTTTGGGCTAAAAAAGTCCACATTTGTTTCATCTGTCCATAGAAATTTTCCGAAAAGCACTGTGGACATCCAGGCGGAAACTTGAAAAGGGATATGTTGTTTATCCTGGACTGCAGTACCTGTCCATCCATGACCACCATTCTTTGTCAATGTTTTTTTCTAGTGGTGGACTCATGAACAGATGTTTTTGAAGTTTGTAGAGTCTTCTGTGGGTCTTTTGATTTAGGACATTAGAAGTGATCTTATTAGGACACTAGCAACAGTCAAATATTTAGCATCTGTAGATAATTTGACTAACCATGGATTAAAGGGAATCTGTCAGCTCCAAAACACCCCCCAAACTAGAGTAAGCAGTGTATAGTGAAAGTGATTCTGAGTCTGGTTATGTAATTTTTATCATATTCACTTGCTTTCCGACGCTGTGCTTCAACAAACCAGCAGTAAAATGCATTGAGAGCACTCCTGAGCTCATGTACATAATGGAGAGGACTCAAGGAGGATGATGCATCCATCAGCACTTGTTAGCACAGGCCTACACATGCTGATACAAACAATGTGGGAGGTAGTGTTGGGCGCGAATATTCGAATCGCAAATTTTAATTGCGAATATCGCCACTTCCAGAATTTGCAAAGATTTAGAATAGAGTGCTATATATTCTTATTCGCAAATATTCTAGATTTATTTTCATCTGAACCCATGATCCTTCCCTGCTTCTTGCTTGTGGGCCAATGAGAAGGCTGCAATGTCTTTGTCTGAGCTTAGCAACATCCCTAGCAAACAATGGGAAAGTTGCCTACCCCTTACTATATGAGAACTTCCCAAGCAGCCATTTTCTGCAGTTTTTTGCAGATCTGAGAGAGACAGCAGTGTCATTAATTTGATAGTTAGTTAGCTTATATATATAATACAGACAGTTAGTGGGACATAGTCAGTGTAGGTTAGATAGTGATATAGTGTAGCTGATAGGTTCCAGTGCAGGGTGTTAGGTAGTGTGATAAGTTCTGCTGTCCGTACATACATGCTACAGACATAGTGCTGTGATGTCACAACAATACTTAGTGCACCAATCAGTAATATGTAGTCAGACCAGATAAAATGGGAAGTTGCACGTATTGCGCCAAAATATCCCATCATTAATTGCCGATTTGCACAATTGCGAATATATTGGAGCACTCTATCTGCACATAAAGCTATGGTAATGTTCTGTATTGCCAACCATTTTCTCCAGTCTCAGGAAACTTCTAGCAGCTTGAAAAATGAAGCAACAGTGACCCACGTCTGTATTGCGCACACAATACGCGCATATTACATTGACGATTTTCGCAATCAAGAAAATAATAGCGAATTCTCGAATTCTCAAATTTATGACGAGTATTCACCCAAATATTTGCGAAATATCGCAAATTCGAATATATTGCCCCTGCCGCTCATCACTAGACTGGGAGGAAAGATTCCCTATTCATTATTGGCAGAAGGTCCCTGATTACACATCCTGATAAAAGATGCTCATCAGCCGATGAACGGCTGATCGACTGCTCCATTATATGAGCCCATTATCAGGAACAAGCTTTCCTATGGATGCTTGTTCCCAATAATTCTGATTATCGTGCAGTGTAATTAGGGCTTTACAACGTCCTCTCCTAATTAAAACACCCACCAATTAGCTCTTGGAAAAGTCATTAACATAGGTGTTCACTTACTTTTCCTTCCTCAATGTGCTCAATAAGGCTGGGACTACACAGCAACATTTGTCAAGCAACAGCAAGTCTCAGAAAAGTCTTGTCACACAACTATTTTACACCTGGGATTTGGCTGCAAAACCATAGCTAAATTGCAGGTTGCCGCGACTTGCATTGTAGTCTATAACAGCAAAGTCATGCGTGATCTGTGACCAAAAATCCAACAGTTGACAATCCCGTTGACAGTCATTATATGCGATGTTACAATGTGACAATGCAGTCTTGCCTCGTGACACTTCTTGATTTGAAGCCCCATCCTAAAAATACATGAATGGTCCAATGGTTGTGTTTTATTAGTTTAGATTGTGTTTGTCTATAATTAGGACTGAGATACATTGTATCACTCATTTTATTAGTAAATAGTAATTAATTCAGAAATCCAGGTAGTTCCAAAAAGTTCCTTTCTCAGGAAGCCTGTGCTTCCTACTGTATCTCTTTCCCTATAACTGGCAGAGCTTCTAACAGTGACATTTAAAGATTTAAACAGAGTGTTTGTGACCACCTCAGTAAGGTGGACAAAGAAATAAGGAAAAAAAAACAAACAGCAGTTGGCACTATACAGATACATTTCATTGAATAACTCAGTAGCTATACTACATTTTTAATTACATTCAGTTACAAAGTATTAAGATCCAGGTGCTGGTTTTAAAAATGTAGAATATTTTTTGTGGCACAAGCCCTTTAAGCATTTCCTCTTACGATATATGAAATTACATGGTATGTGTGTAGCAGTGAAGGATCGTCAGGATTTTGCTCCTTTGGATGAAAGAATAAAAGCACACCTACCGCTGCCAACATTTCTGTTATAGAACATCTAGCAGTTATTTGTCTTTTTTAACAGCAAGACATCCTATGGTTGATTTAGCCCATAGTCATTCAGTTACCTCCTGGGGCATTGTGGGGGCAGCTTGTGGCAGATGCAGTGAATTGATTCATGCATACCAATTTATTACCTTAAATTACTGTCATGAAACAGAACAAAATAACTTAGATTCAGTGCTTTACATACAAGGACCATTTACCAGTCAATCAGCAATCCGACAGAAGCACAAGTATAGGGAGCGGGGGTGGGGGGGGGGGGGGGTCACATAGAAAATAAGGAATATATAGCAAGGAAACTTCAAAAGAAATCTAATAGTGCACATGCTTTGCCTTATGAAACTGAGGTCTACAGAGACAATGGAGGGCAAGTGAATTTGATTATTTTGGCAATATACTTTGCTGATTTTTTTCCTTTTTTTTATAAAAAAACTGAGTACACTGTGAGTGTATATTCGTTCTGTAGCCACAGCTTGCTGAATAACTAAGGAGCCACCAGGAGATGCAGGAGATCACTGCCCGATCTCCTGCATCTTCCAGCAGCTCCTTGGCTATTCAGCACAATGGGGATATATATATATATATATATATATATATATATAGTATACATGTAGTATACATGGGTAGCGATATGTATGAGAGGGAAGCAGTGAGTGCAGCAGTGAGTGAGGAGCATCTTCACTGTTCTGTACCGTGCTGTTAAGATGGACTAGGGAAAACTTCACAGCCAGTTTTTTAATGAAAAAGTATAGAATCAGCAAAAATATATATTGCAAAAATAAACAGAATCACGTGCCCGACACATTTAAGAAACAAAAATGAAATGGCAAGTTACACTTTAAGTGAATGGGCCTGACCTACAGTGTTAAAGACAGCCACAGCGCAAACTATGGCATTTTGCAACAACAACAAAAAAAGCAACTTTATTACTGTGCGAAGGGACAAAGAATTTAACAAAAGGGCCCTAAGCTGTGAGATGTAATATGATGTATAATGATAATTGTGGACCTGTTTAGAGGGGTTGTCCATCTTTTAGATATTGATCCACTACACAGTGGAAGGAGCTTTCTACTTCTTCTCGCTCCATCCACTGTTATGTTTCTGCTATAACAGCCGATCAGTGAGAGTTCCAAATGTTGGGTCAGCACTGATCTGACATTAATCTCCTATCCTGAGGATGCGTCATCAATATTTCTAAGGTGGATACCCCCTTAATAAATGTAAGTAAATTACGCCATTAACCTCTTCACCACTCTATTTAAGATGTTATACCACCCTGTAGATTATACAATATTAGATCCAAATCTTTAACCATTCTAGACCCCACAGATATTATTGTTAACCCCTCCACAACCCTAGACCACCAAAGATGTTAAATATTAACCACAAAATCACTATAAACCATTAGAAATCTTGCCATGAATTAGTATTTGAATTAGAATTAGTATAATGAGAAAACATTATGGGATGGCACAGTAGGAGTGCATTTTACCATATCCCCTGTGGGCACCAACAAATTGTATACCTCTCATTTTAACTGTCCTTTTTTATTTTATTTTCTTCTGCACATGAATACCCATGATGTATGCCTTTTGTATCCACCATACCATTTGGGGGGTGAGGATCTTAGCTTGGAGGTGAACACATCTCAACTCAAAGCCTCAGTTGGTAACACTGAGTAAGTGGTAAGCCTTTACTGTTAAAGCAGATTAGTACTTTCTCTTAAAGTACATTAAGAGGACACATCGACTTTAAAGGTTATTCAATGTAGTTCAATTAATATTTCTGTGAAGAATGAATTTCCTAAGTAATTTCATTCTTGAAAAAAAGGAAGTTCCAGCACTCACTTTCAAGATGTCGTTTTTATCCTTATTCATTGCTTCAATACATCCGACAAGGACAATCCATCCACCTTACGACCATTGTTTACGCGTTTCGAATAAACAGTTCTTAATCGTAGCAAAGATGTATGCCCAAATGAGGAAATTTAAAGTTTATGAACTCTCCCCTCCTGAACTTTAAATTTCCTCATTTGGGCATAGATCTTTGTTACGATTAAGAACTGTTTGTTCGAAACGCGGAAAAATGGTCGTAGGGTGGATGGATTGTCCTTGTCGAATGTGTTGAAGCAATGAAAAAAGATAAAAACAACACATCTTGAAAGTGAGTGCGGGAACTTCCTTTTTTTCACTTTATGCATCGAGGTGCTGAGATATAAGCGAGCTGGAAACAACACACTATGGACATAATTACATTCTTGCCTTTTATCTTCTCAAGCAGTTCTTCCACAATTTCAGCTAAGTGGAATTCTGTAATATTGATCTGTTTCCAGAATCCCAATCTCCTGTCAAGTGATTGGTCATCTCCAAACAATTTGTATTGAATCTGTCAATAGTTTATCTCAGTTACCACTCAGTGACAGACATACTGTACTTAATTTGGTCATACACATAATATTAAAGGGGTTGGCCACTTTCTGTTTATTGTTCACCAATATGTTTGTAGGATAACTATATGACACTTACTAATATAGCCTTTTTGAAATTCTGCACCATTTTCTATATTTTATAAGATATGCTTCCTTGTTTACAAAGTCTTTTATGCTGTTCACACTCCTGTGTATAAGATGGCCGCTGATGTAGGGTCATGTGACCAGCAAATCCAATCCATTTGGGAGTTTAGTGCAGGTTCAGTGTGTTTGAATGCAGTAGACATCACATGCAGGGATTTGCTGGTCACATAGTCCTCCATCAGTGGCCATTTTATAGACAAGGCCTCTGTATGGACAGCACAAAAGACTTTGTAAACAAGGTGTCACGGATGATGTTGCAGATAGCTGGAAGTTATGGATAAACATCTGACTGGCTTGATCCCAAACTAAGGAAGATAAAGGTGACCCCTATAAAACCCTAAGAGCTCACCCTGACTGCTAAGCACATACAAGGGTCTCAGAGGTAGACAATTGCATGCCCTCGTACCTAGACTGTGTGACACCTGAAAACCCTATAATAGTGAGGGGACACGACCACCGGCTCCCTGCACTTAATACGGAGGGAGTCAGGGTCACCTAGAATCAAGCCAGCAAGGAAACACAATACATGAAAGGATTTATCTGAACAAGCAGCAACAGAAGACTGCAGCAGTGAATACTACAATCCAGGAAGTAGTATAAGCCGCAAAGTGAAGCAGTATGGGAGGGAATATAAAGGAAAGAGGATTAGTCTAAATTGGTGACACCTGGGAGAAGGAAATGAGATGACAAAGTGAAACCAAAACAAAGAACATCATGCAAGAGGTAGAAAAGGACGTCTGTCAGACCTTCTCACAGAAGTGGCGGTGACACAAGGGTACATATAAAAAAATACAGAAAGTGGTGCAGAATTTCCGCAAAGGCTATATTAGTAAGTGCCATATTATTATCATCTCACAAACACGTTGGTCAACAGTAACCAGAAAGTGGCCAACCCCGTTACCTGTTGGCTGAATATTTGACCAACTGTCACCTCTCCTGATCTCCACATACACATGCCTGCTCACCTTGAAATCTCCCTGAGAACAAAAGCATTGGGCATGTTAAAATCTAAAATATCTGACTCTTTTTTTTTTCTTGACATCTGCTATTGGGAGAGAGTCAGAAAACGCCAATACACATTAAAGGGATGGCTGATCCTGCTGAAATGTGCTTTTAAATGTAAAATATAATAGCCAAACAGAACAGATAATAGATATTTCTTATAAGCTTTTGTTTGGGAGAATTATCCATTTCTGCTTCTTGAGAGGCTGAGCCCTGTTTTACTCTGTGGAATGTAAACCCCCGGGCTGCTTTCATTGTAGAAAATTGTAGACTTCCTGATGAGTACAAGTACATTTACAAAACACATCCAAAGTGAAGTGGATGAAATGGAGAATAAGATTGTGCCTTTCAGTGACCACAAGAATTTCTATGACATGCAATAATTAAGACTCAAGATAAGTTAAAAACTCAATGATAGGACAGCTACTTTCACTAGTATTACCAAAATGATACTAGATTACCACAATTAACAGTATAAAGTGCTGTCCCAGTTCCCACCAAAGAAAGAGAGGATATGAATGGAAGAATTTATCATAATTGTAACATTTGAAGTCAGTTTTGCTTGAATCTGTGTTGGCGTACTTTGAACCTAAAAAAAAATAATCAAACTCCAGCAACAGTCCTTGCATCCTTGAAAATCTTTTGCATTTGGCATCCATATTAAAAAACAATAAACAATCTTGTTGTGTGCTGCTGAAACATTTCTGGACTAATGTGTTCTTTAATAATAGCTATAATATATCTGGAATTAAATTAAGGCTAGTTTCACACTAGCTCTAATATCTTCCAGAAGGCTGTTCGGGCAGAAGAAGAGCCTGTCAGCTTTCATCATTTCTGGCATAGCCGGATACTACCTTTCCCTGCCGAAGCCAATTGACTATAGCGGGACTCGGAGGGACTCAGGCCTTTTTCTGGCATTAGTTCCCAGGTCCAGCTGGGAAAATACAGCTGCTTCCAGCAGTACTTGTCCAGCACTAATGCCAGAAATGAGCCGGATCCTTGCCAGGTCCCATTATAGTCAATGGGACCTGGTATTACCCTTCCCCTCTCCAGATACAATGAACTCCGGCAGGCTGTTCCTCTGTCAGAACAGCCTGCTCCTCTGCCAGAACAGTCTGCTGAAAGATTTTAGCGCTAGCGTGAAAAGAACCTAAACATAGCTTACCACAGAACCTACCCACCCAGCATTCAAAATGTGGGTGAGTAGTATAAAAATGCAAAAAAAATAAGTCTCAAAAGTTCTAATTTGCAACTTTCTGAAACCAGAGTTGTGGAGTGCAATATACAGTAGTATATTTGTAACCAAATATGAGTTTAATAACTTGTAATGAAGGTAGTATTCCCAATCAGAAATCTGCTTAGCAGAACCCCTGGGAGAAAACATTTTACTTGCCTAGTAAGTCTGTTTTGCAAAGTGCAATATTTTTTAGCACAAGTAAAATTAGAAAGAATTTCCAAGTGAAATGAAGTAAGCAATGTCTTAGGAGATAAATTAGAATTTCCTGGAAAAGTAACAGAATGAATGGGCAGTCGATAACAGCAATGACACATGTTCTGCTTTTAACTGTGTTGCTGATGGATGACTACAAGAGTACCCTAAACATTTTGCTTTCTAAATCTTGTAGTCTAACTCCACTTATGGAATATGTACTTTTCTGTAAATGTGTAATATTTAGCACTTTGCTGATGAGCATTTTTTTGTCAAATTCCCCCAATGATAATACAAATTATCTTTCGTAGCGATGTACGGTACACTTATTAACTTCCTAGTGCTTCATCAGAAGACAGCAGAGTCTGCCATTCAGGTAAGTGGAATAGGGACAAGTAACACTCCATAAGTTTAGCCAACAGCTATGGAAGATTAAAAATAACACTGTGCAAAACTAAAATACTGGTACAGATATATTAAGATAGGTTTATTTTGTGCCAGAACTTTGTGCCTGTGCCATTTTTAGTTTGCGCCAAATTTATAATTTTAATCGTTAATTGTGTCTAAAATCTGTGAAGCTTTAAAAAGGGGTGAAGTGAAGATGCAACACAATGTGCCATGAAAGTCCCTATTTGCAACACAGTGTGCCACAGGGCATTATACCATCAGAAGGAATAATAAACTCCTATTAGGTCTCAGTTTGTAGCTCCACAAGAAAAGTTGAGCTTTTGGCATCTGTTCACATGGTGTGGTACAGCATGGTTGCTGTTGTTGCTGTGGGTGGTGCTTCCTAGTGCTAAGGGGGCTTAGTCTTCCGGCGGATGTGTGATCCATGCTTTTCTCTTTATTTTAGTATTAATTATAGCTCTGTTTTTTTTAATACAGAGTTTCAGATGCTTTATTAGCCATATAATTAATGGGGCTTTCTATGATTACCAGTGATGGCCAGTTCACATTGTTCGCCCGCGAACACATGCGGGCTGCCATCTTTTCTCACAAGCCCTTACCTGTGCCGCGAGCCGGTCTGAAACAAATGCGATCAGCGGGAGCAGTTCCAAGAACAGCCCGATGAAGGCCCCCGGCGGCTGTTCTCGGAACTGCCTGCTCCCGCTGACCGCATTTGATTTCAGACCGGCTTGCGCACATGCACAGGTAAGGGCTTACCTGTGCCTCGCCGGACTTGTGAGAAAATATGGCGGCCCGCATGTGTTCGCGGGGGAACAATGCGAACTGGCCATCACTGATGATTACGATATTGATGGTTTAGAATAGGGCATCAATATCACATTGGTGGGAATTCAACTCTGGGCACAGCTGGCGATCAACGTTTTCAAAGCTATTTCAATAAGTAGGAGAAATCAACCCTACCTAGTGACTACAGTATACAGAGCAATATTAAAGGGGTTCTCCAGGAATTAATAAAATGAAAATACTTAAACATTATATTATTATAAATATTATCCCAAATACCTTTCATTAGTTATAATGGCTTGTTTTGTCTGGGGAGCAATTATTAGGAGAAATAAAATGGCCACCATCCTATTATTACACACAAAATCTGTCCTAATTACACAGGAGAACATGTTACTTCACAACACTGAGCTAAAGAGCTGCTTCATCCTCCTCTCTGCTCGTCAGAGATTATGATCCTGAATAGATGAAGTACACAGAGGAAGAGACAAGACAGACTGTGCTAATGAGGTGCTGTCGTAATGGAGACTGCATACTAGAGCTGCTGCTCATCAGCCACATCCCCACCATCCTATCTGTATTTCATGGCTGAAGATCATATTAAACTGTGTTCAGGATCATAATTCCTGACAAGCAAGCCAGAGAGGAGGATGAGGCAGCTGTTTAGCTCAGTGTTGTGAAGTAACTTGTCCTGCTGTGTGATTAGGACAGGCTTTGTGTGTACTAATAGGACGGTGGCCATTTTATTTCTTCTGATGATTGATCCCTAGACAAAACTACCCATTATAACTAATAAAAGGTATTGGGAATATATAGTTGCAAGAAAAAGTATGTGAACCCTTTGGAATGATATGGATTTCTGCAAAAATTGGTCATAAAATGTGATCTGATCTTCATCTAAGTTACAGCAATAGACAATCCCAGTCTGCTTAAATTAATAACACACAAATAATTAAATATTACCATGTTTTTATGGAACACACCATGTAAACATTCACAGTGCAGGTGGAAAAAGTATGTGAACCCCTAGACTAATGACATCTCCAAGAGCTAATTGGAGTGAGGTGTCGGCCAACTGGAGTCCAATCAATGAGATGAGATTGGAGGTGTTGGTTACAGCTGCCCTGCCCTATAAAAAAAACACACCAGTTCTGGGTTTTCTTTTCACAAGAAGCATTGCCTGATGTGAATGATGCCTCGCACAAAGAGCTCTCAGAAGACCTACGATTAAGAAATGTTGACTTGCATAAAGATGCAAAGGGTTATAAAATTATATCCAAAAGCCTTGCTGTTCATCAGTCCACAGTAAGACAAATTGCCTATAAATGGAGAAAGTTCAGCACTGCTGCTACTCTCCCTAGGAGTGGCCGTCCTGTAAAGATGACTGCAAGAGCACAGCGCAGACTGCTCAATGAGGTGAAGAAGAATCCTAGAGTGTCAGCTAAAGACTTACAAAAGTCTCTGGCATATGCTAACATCCCTGTTTGCGAATGTACGATACGTAAAACACTAAACAAGAATGGATTTCATGGGAGGATACCACAGAGGAAGCCACTGCTGTCCAAAAAAACATTGCTGCACGTTTACAGTTTGCACAAGAGCACCTGGATGTTCCACAGCAGTACTGGCAAAATATTCTGTGGACAGATGAAATCAAAGTTGAGTTGTTTGGAAGAAACACACAACACTATGTGTGGAGAAAAAGAGGCACAGCACACCAACATCAAAATCTCATCCCAACTGTGAAGTATGGTGGTGGGGGCATCATGGTTTGGGGCTGCTTTGCTGTGTCAGGGCCTGGACGGATTGCTATCATCGAAGGAAAAATGAACTCCCAGGTTTATCAAGACATTTTGCAGGAGAACTTAAGGCTATCTGTCCACCAGCTGAAGCTCAAGAGAAGATGGGTGTTGCAACAGGACCACGACCCAAAGCATAGAAGTAAATCAACAACAGAATGGCTTAAACAGAAGAAAATACACCTTCTGGAGTGGCCCAGTCAGAGTCCTGACCTCAACCCGATTGAGATGCTGTGGCATGACCTCAAGAAAGCGATTCACACCAGACATCCCAAGAATATTGCTGAACTGAAACAGTTCTGTAAAGAGGAATGGTCAAGAATTACTCCTGACCGTTGTGCACGTCTGATCTGCAACTACAGGAAACATTTGGTTGAAGTTATTGCTGCCAAAGGAGGTTCAACCAGTTATTAAATCCAAGGGTTCACATACTTTTTCCACCTGCACTGTGAATGTTTACATGGTGTGTTCAATAAAAACATGGTAACATTTAATTATTTGTGTGTTATTAGTTTAGGCAGACTGTGATTGTCTATTGTTGTGACTTAGATGAAGATCAGATCACATTTTATGACCAATTTGTGCAGAAATCCATATAATTCCAAAGGGTTCACATACTTTTTCTTGCAACTGTATTTAGAATAAAGTAATATTTAAGTGTTTTCTGTAATTTTATTTTCTTAATTCTCGGAGAACCCCTTTAACAAATAGGCCTTGGTGCATGACTTTATGCTGCTGCCCATTCAAATAGCTGATCGCCAGGAGTAAAGAGAGTCCCCTTCCCCAGCAATATGATGTTAATGACCCATCCTAAGGATCCCACTTTAAATGATGATCAGGCTGTACCCACCCCTGCATAGGAGGTGAGTAGGAGGTATAGGAGTTTACAGCATACTACCCTATCTATAGATTGAATTCAATAATAACATAGTGAATGTCACCTTTTTACTAACTAAAATGAGTTACTAATGCATATTCTTATTTTCTAATGAGATAAATAAAGAAAAGTGATGTCTACAGAACAAGGAGTATCAGTCTAGTATAAGTGAAAACTGCAAGACTTCAGAATTACAATTTTTTATACATAATGAAATGAAAAAGTAAAAAATAAAAACTGAATACTCTTCAAAAATAAGTTTAATGTAAAAACTTAATTCTTAAAGCCTTAAACAACATGTCCTTTCGATGACAGTTCTTACTGCTATAAGAATATAGCTGCATAATAAAAGAATGTTGGACATTTTTAAGAGACAAAATCAGATTGGTGCTTTAAAGGGTTATTCTCTATTCTTACAAAGTAATGATAGGTTGGGGTTGACCTCTGGGACCCCCACTGAAACTGAGAATGAACAAGTTGAATTGCTGATTTAGCACTGTGAATGCTTTAAATTTTTCAATGCAAAACATCACTCCAGGCTACCCGGCCATCCAAGGAACCGCGGTCAGCACAGTTTACTTGAAAGAGAAAGTGCTGCAGTTTCCTGCTTGGGAGGTGGCCGAGTTCCTGCTGTGCAGGGTAAATCAGTAAAAGAGATGCATCTCTAAATTGGCGTTGTAGCTCATTCGTTCTAAGGATCAGTGGGGTCCCACAGATCATAAAGTGATAGCATTGAATTACTGAAGGAGCACTGTGCTCCGAAATGCGTTTGGTAGAAAAAGAATATGCAGTGAATAGGAGAGCGACTAGAATTGATCACAATCTTCTATATTGTTGAGACGGACTGTCCACTTCCAATTACTCAAGTACAATAAGAGCGATTCATGCTTATTACCTGTGAACCAGCCCTCTGCAAGTGACGAAACAGCCCCCGATCACGTGGGATGCCACGTGGGACGCTGAAGAGCGGAGCCAGCAAAGCACAGTGTTTGCTACAATACAACTCCATGGTGGACATAGACGCCGTCTCTAATCAGGAGGACTGGTAACGTTATTAAAGGGACCCTGTCACCGTTTTTTAACCATAAGAATCATCGGCATTCTGAGATAGTTCTCCCCCACCCTAATCATTCTAGGTATTTTTTTTTTTAAACACCTCCAAGTACTTCTTTTACAGTCCACTTTTGCTTTTTTCAAGTTATGTAAATTAAATACTTACCTCATCACTTCCCATTCCTAACCCCACCTCCCATTATAAGAGTGACAGAATCTAAAGATCCTACCCTCCTCCCGAACTCACGTCACAAATCCTGTGCATGTGCAGAACCATTCACCTCACTCACTGATGAAAAAAATCTTCGCGAATATATTCCAGATCTTCGCGAATTCTCGAAGTGCCGATATTCGTCATAAAAATTAGCGATTAGAATATTCGCAATCAACACTACTACTGATCATATAATGTATGCTGCGCAGCTGCGAGACTTGGAAGAGAAGGGTTGGAGATGAGCAATCGTAGAGGGTGTGTCTTATTCATTTGTGGGTGTGGCTGCACTTCAAGAGTCAGAGAACACTGGACTCTCATTTCTGAAGCATGGAGGAGACAGGACTCATCTAAGGTGCATTTACATATATGGCAGGAACATTTATTTTAGGTTTTTCTCTGAACAGATAGTTCATTCAGAATTGATTTTAAAATCATTATTAATGTATTAAAAATAATTTATAGAAAAGTGAGTGCAGGGGCGTAGTTAAAGGCTCATGGGCCCTGATGCAAGAGTTCAGCTTGGGCCCCCCTTCCCTCAGTACTTTGTGGCAAGGGACAGGGAAACACATAGCCTTCGTGCCACCTGAGGCCAAAATTGAAACGGCACCCCCCCCCCTCAATCCAAATACTTGGCCTAACCCCTTCCCTTCAGCCAGAGGTGTAACTTGACCAGCATGCACTTTCTATAATACCGGTGTCTTCTTATGTGGCACAAGGGTCTTTGGGCCCCCTCAGGCTCCTGGTCTTGGTAGCGACTGCTACCTCTGCACCCCCTATAGCTACGCCCCTGAGTGAGTGTATAAAAAGGCTTAGAAAGTGATGACAGGTTTCCTTTAAGAGTTTGTTACAAATCACACTGTTTATGAATAGTCGCCACAATGATATAAAGTATCCAGCTGCTGCAATAAGAAAAGGCATTGATTATTCTCAACACAGCATATGTATATTTACATCAGTGCAATTGGATAATTATTAGGAGTAATATATATATTCTCAATTGGAAATTTATATATTACTACCTGCTTATGTTAGCTGGCCATCGAAAAAACATCAATAGAGACATTTTTTTAACTAATATCACACAATATATACTTACGGTACCTATTTTTATGTTGATTAATAATGGACATTTGATTTTCTGCAATTTTTTCCAGTGACGTTCTCTCAGCGATTATTTATTATGTGGTACTATTAATTATGAATTATGCAAATTATGAATGATTATTTACGCTCCAGTAATCATGTGGTTGAATTAGCAAGCACTTTATTATAGGCCTATAGATATACTAGGGCCTTGAACCACATATCCATTCATTTTTATTTTTATCTTTATCTTTATTTTTATCCTTTTTTATTTTTTCATGATTTTATTCATATATTTTTATGTATTTTGTATTTCTTATAATGTTGGAATAAATGACATATATACAATCTGCATTTGATAATTCTTTGTAACATCAGATAGTTGTGTGCCCTCCAAACTTTAGACTTTTATTCCTGATAGCATTTTCTAACAACGTGGCATTACTTTATAAACTTGGAATAACTTACTCTAATAATCTACATGACATACTTTCCCCATGTATGAAATTGCTGGTAATTATAGGGAGAATATCACAAAATGGCATTTATAACCAAGTAAACAAGCTTATGGTAATATAGTAATTAGCGGACTGTATTGAGATATGGCCAGTGTATGACCTGCAAGGGTATGATATGTACATTACATGACTGCTTATGAAGCTAAAAATATACATTCTTAGTGGTATATTTCTGATGACATTTTAGAAACAGGGTGGGCCATTTATATGGATACTATATTAACTTCCTGTTTGTGGCACATTAGTATATGTGAGGGGGGAAACTTTTCAAGATGGGTGGTGACCATGGCGGCCATTTTGAGGTTGGCCATTTTGAATCCAACTTTTGTTTTTTCAATAGGAAGAGGGTCATGTGACACATCAAACTTATTGGGAATTTCACAAGAAAAACAATGGTGTGCTTGGTTTTAATGTAACTTTATTCTTTCATGAGTTATTTACAAGTTTCTGACCACTTGTGTTCAATGTGCTGCCCATTGTGTTGGATTGTCAATGCAACCCTCTTCTCCCACTCTTCACACACTGATAGCAACACCGCAGGAGAAATGCTAGCACAGGCTTCCAGTATCCGTAGTTTCAGGTGCTGCACATCTTGTATCTTCACAGCATAGACAATTGCCTTCAGATGACCCCAAAGATAAAAGTCTAAGGGGGTCAGATCGGGAGACCTTGGGGGCCATTCAACTGGCCCACGACGACCAATCCAATTTCCAGGAAACTGTTCATGCACTGAAGCTGGCACATTCCCTGAGTTTTCCCAGCAAGATGGTGCACCACCACATTATGGGTGTCAGGTCCGAGCATTCCTAGATGAACAGTTTCCTGGAAAGTGGATTGGTCATCATGGGCCAGTTGAATGGCCCCCAAGGTCTCCCGATCTGACCCCCTTAGACGTGTTGGCGTCATTAGGAGCAGCGCGAGATTTCGTGCTAGATCTTAAATCAAGATGGCGGTGGCCGGTTCTTTGTGATCAAACGGATAAAGTAAGTATGATTTGTATTGCTGCTCCCTGTCATTGCACCCACTGCTTACAAAGAATTGTGTTTCGTGATGAAGTAATTCGTCACAATGCAAATTTTTTCTAAAATTCGACAAAGCAGCTGAATCTAATTTTTCAATACTTCACTCATCTCTGGTTTTGACCCTAATACCACGTTTCAGTCTAGGACACCTCTGCTGGCAATAGCGTATTATAGAATCTGCACCTCTGAGCAACTGTGGAACCACATACAGGAGTCTGTGCACACTGGTCCATCGTCTGGGGAACATTGGTCCTTGGATACTAGATAAAGTTATGTCACTGGTAAAGCTTCAGGCTGTAAAGTTAGACTTTTTTTATCCTTTATGTGTTTTTTATCAAACTGATTTTTGATCTTTCTTTAAGGATGTGAAGGTGTACTATAAGCAAGTAAAATAAATGTTATCTTGAGTTCAAAGAACCAGAAGAACTTGAAGAAGATTTGAACTTGAAGAAAATCACTCTATGGTTGAGATTATGGTGTTTATGCTAAAAGCTATACATAACATTATTCAGCTTTGCTTTGTTGGAGGCCTGGGCATGCAAATATCCTGCACATTCCTCTCAATGGCTCCCTGGCTGCTAATGTACAGATTTCATTATTACATCAGCTTTAATCTTCTGTATTTAATACATGACCAAGTAGCCATTTAAATCTCTATAATTATCCAGTCTATCGGTAGACACAGTGGTTTCTAATGCATGATGGATGATTATTTTCTAAGACTTCTAACCAGTAGGCTGGCGGCCTAAAAAATTATAACATGCTTATGGGGAGAATATATTTTACGTAATATCTTAGTAAAAAGAAAGAAAAGAGGTATATAGCATTTCCTAAATAGTCAAAAACTAACCAATATTAACGGAGAATGTACGGAGATCGCCCCTTACATCGTACAGTGACTTTGTTATGTGTGCAAATGACTTCATCCACAGCCAGGCAGGTGGTTGTCCCTCATCAGTATGGAGTAGGATTCTGGTTGGCTAGCTGCAATGCCTTGGATGCAGCTTTGGCAGGGTAATAATTCTCCATAAAGAGACCAGCCCAGTCTCTCCAGAGTGGAGACTTTCTGGAATATGGAGCCTTATTGGCAATGCGCAATGGGAAAACAATATGCAAAGCAGGGGCATGCACCCCGAAACAGCGGTCCACTGATGGATACAGTGTTTCTCCTGGCATGTCTCAAGGCTTGTTAAAAAGTTGGATTGTGATTCATAGGGTGCCACTTCCACAAGGTGGCGTTAGCAAGATGGTTGTCTTTTCTCAGGAATAAACCAGTTTTCTACTGGCTAACATGACACCAGTCTTTTGACTGCTTGTCTTAAAGCAGGTTGACAGTTCCTTATAAGTCATTCCCCTGCCTATATTAAAGGGATTTTCCAGGCTTTTAATATTGATGACCTATCCTCAGGATAGGTCATCAGTATCATATGGGCCGAGGTCCTAAACCCGGTAGCACTGCCGATCAGCTGTATAAAGAGAAGGCACGCACTGTCTCTCTTCCTGCTAGCTGCTGCTATGTCTGTGGTGAGCAGAGAGACAGGAGACAAGAATGAGCCCTAATACTGTATCTTCCAGAGCCATATGTGTAAATGGGTCAATGAGAGAAGTGCTTATTATAGTGTAGTTCTGAACTTTTACATTATTATTTTGTGTTTTTTATTTATTTAATGGCCATGTGCCATGTAGATTTCCTAAAAATTAAAACATTATTAATGTGTTTACCAAATGATTTGTCCTTCCATGACTCTGTATAGATTGAGAACTCAAAAGCAGTTTGCTAAGACGTGGTTCATATCAGTATTTTTTAATGAGTTGTCCAGTATTGCAGTATATATATTTCTTAACTTGGGTTCGGATAGGTTTATAAACCTGGCAAGTTGTTCAAAGCACAACTATTTGAATATGAGTCATTTGCTAAGAAATGGAAAAAGATGAAGACGATAAAACAAATACTGTTATCCTCGAATTTTACGTTTCTCAGGCAATACTAGCTTGGCAAATTAACTGTTATTGATTTTGTTCCAAAATAATTGCAAGACATTGCGTATTTATAACAAAATCCTGCAGTGAATCAAAAAGACTTGTTGAAAATGGCAGAAACTATTTCTTTATTTATTATTTAGTTGATGAAGAAATTGGAGAGACCATTTGTCATGATTAGAAGACAGTGATGTACATTTTGGTGTGTGGAATATAATACTAGAGGTGATTACAAGTGACCACTCATTGGGATGAGTCCTGCATCAGGACATCACTAGAACATGCTGCAGATCCCAGCTAGAAAGCACACTCTTTCTGCCTTCTTAGGGAATGGATAAGATTAAAGACAAACAGGAAAGCAAATAGCTGCATCCCTGTTTCCACGTAAACTGGGTTCACAACTCAGGCATGCTAATCCAGCTATCTAATCCAGCATGAAACGGAAAATGCAAATGTGATCGCACACTACATCCAGCACTCTGCCCTCCATGCTGGACGAGACATTGGTTTATATTTTGGCCAATATGTATTTCGCCATAGTGATGTGCACCTACAGGCAGGTTGTGCTGACCCAACCCCTTATTTTAATCCAGCATGAAGGCCGGCTTTCGGCCTGATCAAAAACTGTTGCATACAATGTCTTCGTCTGGCTGAAACCTGGCAGTTATGCCGGAAAAGCGGCAAGATCACTGCCGGATCCCATTATAGTCAATGGGGATCTGGTGGTACACGGTCATATTCTACAAAGCTGGATACGATGAGCTCCAGTAGACTGTAATCCATACAATCACACTAATGGTCAGGTGATTGGTTGTCCGATTCTCCAAAGCATGCCATGCACAGGAGTGTGGCTTCTACAAATGCAAGGCAAGCAGGCAAAGGCACCAGGATGAATAAAAAAAAAAATATATATATATATATATATATATATATATATATATATATATTTTTTTTTATTATTTATTAATGATCCGGCATGAAATACAGTATGTACAGGTTATACATATCAGTGCTGTGGCAAGACCTGCTGGTATCCTTAACAATGAGAGGAGGGAGGGGGAGAGCAGATGAAGCGCACACAGCTACTGTATGAGTAATGTTCAGTTTGGATCTTTTTCAAAAGAGCAGCAGAAGGAATTACATTTTGGTAAACTCCGTAGTATTTTTTTTTTTACACTTTTGGAAAAGTCTAGTGGGCTCTGGTTCTGGCACAATAATAGGTTCCAATGGTCTAGCAAAATACAACATCTTTAGGAGCTGAATTTGGTGGCAATCACTTGTCACTAGGCTCTGTTTCTTAAATGGGTTGTCCAACTTCCACCATAATTATGGAGACACACATGACCCTGTCTGGACTGTAGGGATTGGAAGGACTTGGATCCATACTGGAACGGTGTTGCGGGGAGCAGGTGAGTGCCTTTTTTATGTTTGGTACAGTGCTGTACACCATGCCAGACATTTGCTGCATGGGGATAACAGCAGCTCAGGAACTGAGACAGAATCTTTTGGTTAAGTAAAAGCATTTCAAAGTTATTACCACATAATAACAAGTTACACATGTCAGATTTGAAAAATGGGGCGGCCTCCATAACCTCCTAACAGTCCCATTAAAATGGCAAAAACCCTCTCAAAAATGTTACTTTTTTAAATTGTAGATGTGTGTTTGCAGTAAATCTTGTTGGCGCAAACCTCAGAAGACACTATTGCATTTTTAACCCCTTAGCGACATAATTAATTTTAGCCTTAAGGACCAATAATGTTTTCCCCCTTTGTGTTCTAGCAGTCATAACGTTTTAATATTTTCTTCTATATTTTTTTTTATTTTGCGTGATTAGTTGTAGGATTTTTTAGAAACCATTTTGGGGTATATATAGTGTATTATATAACTTTTATTATTTCATTTTTAGGGGGAAAGATTAAAAGCTGGCATTCCAAGCTTTAAGACAATACCAGAATGACAGCAATATGTTCAGTACAAGGGAAGATATAACTGTTAGAAATCGGGATGCAGTGAATGCAGCTGAAAGTTAAAGTAAGAGCAGGTTTTACCCGCAATTATTCCGAACTCAAATTCTAACAGTGATATTTCCTGTTTAGCTTGTACTAATGCTGTTAATTTGGTCTTGTATCAAAGCCTGGAATGGTAATGCTTTTAAACAAGGTCAGTTGCATGTTTCTATCTGCTACCATTGAGGAGATATCAGCATCTAAAGCAGCCCCCCCCCCCTCCACTTCTGCCCGAGCCGAGCTCGGACAGAACAGTTACGTGGTTAAATGGGTTGTGTCACTTCAGCAAATAACATTTATCATGTAGAGAAAGTAAATACGTAAAGGCACTTATTAATGTATTGTGATTGTCCATATTACTTCCTTTGCTGGCTGGATTAACTTTTCCATCACATTATACACTGCTTGTTTCCATGGTTTTGACTAGTGATGAGCAAGGTTTTTGAAAATTTGATTCGACTGCTTCACTGTACTTCAACAAGAAATTTGATTTATACCATTGAACCCCTCAGATGCCATATTCAACGCTGATTACAGCATCTGAGAGTCACATTGAGGCCATCCCAGGGTTAATCATGGGTTAAAAAGAAAAGTACATACTCACCTCATCTATTTGATAGCAAAGAGGCAGTCGCGGCCATCTTGATTGAAGAAAACACGTCAAATCTCATGTGCGCTGATATGATGACGTCACCATGTCATCACACTGGGCGGACACAGTGACGTCATCACTGATTATGTCACCATGCCCGCCTACAGCACTGACGTGGTGACGTCACACGTCAGCGTGTGTGAGATTTGATGTGTTTTCTTCAATCAAGATGGGCTCTTTTTACTTTATTTCAGAAAAAAATGTATTTATTACCACGAAGCATCAAAAAAATTCAGCTTTTTCGAATCAAATCAAATTTTGCCTGAAATTCGGATAGAAATCCACTTAGTTTGCTCAACACTTGTTGCGACCACCCTGCAATCCAGCAGCAGTTGATGTGCTTGCACGCTATAAAAAAAAGAGCCGGCCTCTCTGGTGGTCAGAGGCGCAGGAGTGCTTTTTTCTATAGTGTGGAAGCACGGCCACAGCTGCTGGATTGTAGGGTGGTCATAACCCCTTGAAACAAGCAGTGTATAATGTGATCGAAAACTGAATCCAGGCAATATAGAGAATCACAATACAATAGTCAGTGCCTTGTATTCACTTTATTTACATGATAAATGCCATTTGCTGAAGTGACACAACCCTTCTAGGGCAATTATATGTGGGGACAGTCAAAGTCTGTTCTTTGTTGTAACCAACATTCAATGGCTGTTTTGACAGATCCCCCCCCCAACCAGCCTTTCACCCCTACAGCACTAGCGCCATGACACATCCGTTTTCGGTAGAACCCTAGTTGAGATCACTGGTATACACTATAGTTTTAACCCTTTGACTGTTCTGATGAATAGTACAGTATGTCTTGCCAGCTGTATTGTAATTGTGTCAGTATGCAGTAATCCAGTCTCTGCAGTAAACCATATTTACTACACTAATGTTTAAATTAAGAGTCTATCTCATCCCCGGGGAGTATGTGAAAACAAATATAATCTTGTTATTTCCAGACATTTGCTAAGCTAGGATGATGCCAAGTATCATTTATAATGTTTTCTTTTAGAAACCATTGATAAAATTCCCAGTTAGAGGGGAAATACATTACGCTGATATGACAGTCCACAGTATCTCTCCAAAACATTGCAGGACCTCTACTTATTTTTCTAAGTCATTATGAGCTAAACAAGGCTCACCTATCAGATTATAAGTAATGAAGTCACACAAGGCACTATTTATTGTTGTATATAAATGTATGATAGATGGGGATTAGGCTTGAGCAAATAGACCTTGGTATTATAGATACGAAGTCCATTCATTCAAATACTTCAATTTTAATGCTGTATCCGTATTCTCTGTATAGGGGATCAATATATGATCCGTGGGGGTCCAAAACCCAGGTCCCGCCGATTAACTGTTTGTAAAGGCAGTGGCACTTGCCGTAGCACTGCAGCTTTCTCCAGCCTTTCCTAGGACATGTGACGTAACGTTTATTGGTCACGTGGCCTAGGCACAGTTTAGCCCCATTAAAGTGAACGGGACTGGGATGCGATACCAAGCACAGCGCTATACAGTGTATGTATGTATCTGCTTGGTAAGCAGAGAGAAGGCCACAGCACTACTACAAGTGCCGATGCCTTCTCAAACAGCTGATCGGCGGGGTCCCAAGTGTTGGAACCCCACTGATCAGATACTAATGACCTATACAGAGGATAGGTCGTCAGTAAAATACACTTGAAAAACCCCTTTAACACTTGGGATTGGAGCTGTCTCCGATCCTGGCTGTTGAGCAAAAGGCTGCTCTAATAACCGGAGCTGTTAGTTATAGTTTCGTAGAGCAGGAGTACTCACAGAAGCATTCTGCTCCCTCTGAAACAGCGGCTGCAAAAGAAAGTGAGTGGTTCTTAACTCCTTCAAGACCCTGCTATATTTCACCCTAACGACCAGGTCATTTTTTGCAAATCTGACATGTGTCACTTTATGTAGTGATAACTTTAAAGAGCTTTTACTTATCCAGGCCATTCTGAGATTGTTTTCTCATCACATATTGTAATTTTATTGGGATAATTTTAAGCTGCCATGTCCCATTTGAAGCCCCCCTGATGCACCCCTAGAGTAGAAAATACATAAAAGTGACCCCATTTTAGAAACTACACCCCTCAAGGTATACAAAACTGATTTTACATACGTCGTTAACCCTTTAGGTGTTCCACAAGAATTTATGGAAACGGAGATGAAATTTCGGAATTTCACTTTTTTTCAGTTTTTTTCAGTTACAAAGCAAGGGTTAACAGCCAAACAAAACTTAATATTTATGGCCCTGATTCTGTAGCTTACAGAAACACCCCATATCTTGTCTTGTGTAGGGGCTCATTTTTTTTGGTATGAGGTGACGGTTTGATTGGTACTATTTTAGAGTATTTTGATCGCTTGCTATTACACTTTTTATTTATTTTTGCGGTGTTTACCTGAGGGGTTAGGTCATGTGATATTTTTTTAGAGCAGGTTCTGACGGATGTGGCGATACCTAATATGTCTACTTTTTATTTATTTATGTAAGTTTTAGACAATGATATCATTTTTGAAACAAAAAAAAATGTTTTAGTGTCTCCATAGTCTGAGAGCCATAGTTTTTTCAGTTTTTGGGCGATTGTCTTAGGTAGGGTATAATTTTTTCAGGATGAGGTGATGGTTAGATTGGTACTATTAGTGATGTAATGGGACAAAAAATAGTTTTTTTTAGCACAGTTTTTATTTACATTTTTTGACGGTGTTCATCTGAGGGGTTAGGTCATGTGATATTTTTATAGAGCAGGTCTACTTAAGTTTTACACAATAATATCATTTTTGAAACAAAAAAAAAATCATGCTTTAGTGTCTCTATATTCTGACAGCCATAGTTTTTTCACATGAGCGGTGAAAATCGCAGCATGCTCTATATTCAGCGTTTTTCACGCAACGCTGGCCCCATAGAAGTGAATGGGGTTGCGTGAAAATCGCAAGCATCTGCAAGCAAGTGCGAATGCGGTGCGATTTTCAAGCACGGTTGCTAGGAGACGATCGGGATGGAGACCCGATCATTATTATTTTCCCTTATAACATGGTTATAAGGGAAAATAATAGCATTCAGAATACAGAATGCATAGTACAATAGCGCTGGAGGGGTTAAAAAAATAAAATAAAAAAATTAACTCAACTTAATCCACTTGATCGCGCAGCCCGGCATCTCTTCTGACTTCTTTCTTTCCTGTGTGCAGCAACAGGACCTGTGGTGACGTCACTCCGGTCATCACATGGTCCATAAAAGATCATGTGATGGATCATGTGATGACCGGAGTGACATCACCACAGTTCCTGTTCCTACACACAGCTAAGATGAAGACAGAAGGAGATGCCGGGCTGCTCGATCAAGTTGATTAAGGTGAGTTAATTTTTTTATTTATTTTTTTAACCCCTCCAGCGTTATTTTACTATGCATTCTGTATTCAGAATGCTATTATTTTTCCTTATAACCATGTTATAAGGGTAAATAATACAATCTACAGAACACCGATCCCAACCCGAACTTCTGTGAAGAAGTTCGGATTTGGGTACCAAACATGCCGATTTTTCTTACTCGAGTGCAAAACGCATTACAATGTTTTGCACTCGTGCGGAAAAATCGCTCATGTTCACGCAACGCACCCGCACATTTTCCCGCAACGCCCCCGTGTGAAAGAGGCCTTAGTGATGTAAGGTGACAAAAAACTTTAGCACAGTTTTTATTTTATTTTTTGACGGTGTTCATTTGATTGGTTAGGCCATGTGATATTTTTATACAGCCGGTCGATATGGACACGGCGATACCTAATATGTCTATTTATTTTTTTACTATTTTTAAAAAAAAATTTACTTTCTTTTGGGAAAAGGATGCTTTTTCTTTATTTTTACTTAAAATTTAAATTTTTTTTGCAAAACTTTGTTTTTTAACTTTTTTTTTCACTTTATTTTTTGTCCCACTCTGATCCCCTATACAATGCTTTACAATACTTCTGTATTGTAAAGCATTGGCTGTAAGTGTATTACCAGTCTAATACACTTACAGCCTGCTTGCCTGTGAGATCCAGGGGGCTGCCTTTCATGCCATTGGGTCCCTGTCATAGCAGTGCGGGGACCCGATTGCAGCTCTGATCCCCGCATGGACAGCGCACGTGGGTGTGGCTATCAGTGACTGACAGACCCCTGCTGCAGCTCCTGCACCCGCCCAACTACCACGCCGCACATGTACGACGCTGGTCCTTAAGTCACGGACATCTGCGCCGTACATGTACAGAGCGGGTCCTCTACAGGTTAAGGAGTTCATGAAATAAAACTGTTTTTAATTAGGGCAATTGCCAACATCTATGTTAAATACATGTAGTCTCTGTTTTTCCCCCCCCCCCTTTTTTGTTGTTGTGTACGTGTGTGTATTTGTGTGTGGGAAAGGAGTGTCGATTACATCTTTAAAATAAACCTGACATCTGAGCACAGCAACATAGCCATTCCCTCCTTATAAGTCACAAACAGAAAAGCAAAAGACACTTCTTCAGTCTCTATAATGCACTGTATTTCAGACATATTAATAAACTTTCAAAAACGAAGAAACTATTTTTTTAGTTCAGCCCATGCATTTACTTTGGGATTCATATGTGTGATGTTCACTCTAAGATCTCTCGTCTTGCTGGAATACCCATTACCAATTTTCCTGCTGATAATTTGATATGCTGCTTCAGTATTTCTAGATAATCCTAATGCTTTATATTTCATAGTGTGTCTGACCTTTCCAGAATAACACCTCCACAACATACTGCTGCACCCCATGCTTCACAGTTAGGATAATATTCTTTGGATGAAAAGCCTGAACTTCCTTCACAAAAGCACTGATCATTATGCCCAAACAGTAGCAGTGTAATCTATCCAGGATTTGGGACAGCTTTTCTACTGCTTCAGCCTGCACCAGTGTCCCGTCCATCTCTTTTCTTTTCAATTCTCTTTTTATTCATTTTCAGAAAAGACTAAAATTGTTACAAAGCGAACATATTTGATAAGATGCAATCAAGTTAAAGAGGACCTTTCATTACAATAAAAAATCTAAACTAAGTATGCTGACATGGAGAGCGGCGCCCAGGGATCTCCCGGCACTTACTATTATCCCTGGGCGCCGCTCCGTTCTCCTGGTATAGGCTCCGGTATCTTCAGATTTTCGGCTCAACTGGGAGGAGCCTGCTCTTGTTCTCCTGGGCATCTCTTTCTCCCAGGCTGGAGTGCTGGCCAACGCTCATAGGTATCCTGGGAGAAAAAAACCTATCAGGCTATGAGCTGAGCGCTGCGATTGGCCTGCGCTACAGCCTGGGAGAAGGAGATGCCCAGGAGAACAAGAGCAGGCTCCTCCCAGTTGTGCCGAAAATCTGAAGATACCGGAGCCTATACCGGGAGAACGGAGCGGTGCCCAGGGATAATAGTAAGTGCGGGGAGATCCCTGGGCGGCGCTCTCCATGTCAGCATACTTAGTTTAGATTTTTTATTGTAATGAAAGGTCCACTTTAAGCATGAAGCCATCATGCAAAACTAGTACAATAGATAAGTAACAGGGGTGTATAGGGTTGGATGTAGGGTAAGGGGGTTATAGGGGGGGGAAACAGGGTTTATTGTGGGCTTAATGGTTCACTTATATACTTTGAGAATTAGTCAATCGTAGTATGAGCATGATCTGCTAATTGTTTCAAGATAGAAAAGGTTGAGCGATACGTAACCCAGTCCTTCCATACCTTTTGGAATTCAGTGTGAGTCCTTAATTCCCAAGCTGAGAGCTCCTCCATATGATATATGTGGTTCACCTTATGTAGCCATTGGGGTATATTAGGGGGTGCCTGTTGGTTCCAATATTGGGGTATCAGCGATCAGTGTCCAGTCCATCTCTAATGCATGGTACCAAAACATGATGTCATGGAAAGCAGGATTAAAACCCCTTCCTGGTCTGCAGACCTTGCCTGATTATAGGGTTAGTTCTAGTCTCTCTCTGGTTGCCTTAGTGTTGAGATTTTGGACTTGTTTTGACCTGTTTATTACTTTGTTCCTGGATTCTTGAGACCTGTTCTATTGCTTGGACTCTAGCTTATTCAAGACCATGCTGCTCTCTCTGCTTTTTGATTGCTGATACTTGTGGTTCTACAAGTTTGACCCCAGCTTGATTTGCACTTTTTCTTGTTAATCTGAGGTACTTCTCCTTATCACCTGTTCCCAGTATCTGCTGTTACTGTACTATGTTTGGTATCTCTATATTGTCACTGTGAATCGAAGACTACACTGGGTGACTGTAATCAGGGAATTCACTGCATGGAAGTCCATCCCTTCCTGGGGGGGGGGGGGGGAGTTAAGGGTGAAGAACACATACCTTAGTCTATGCCCTGGCTTAGCCTCCTCCAATCAGATTATGGTTTTGAGGGTTCACCGCTGTACAAGCATTGTAACAAGCGGCATCTTTCTTGCCTGGCAGTTGATGGTGATATAGGTCTCTCTTTATGTTGTAAATACTTTAGTATCTGATGTCTGATGTATTTTTAGTTGTCTTTGTGTCCAGCTGAACCATTGCGATTGAAGCCCTGGGACATAATGTGTGCCTTCTTTCCAAGTAGGTGTGTGTGCTATGGCAGTGCAGAATGCACCTCCCAACTCTCCTTTTATAGATGATGGGGAGAAGAGGATGGGGTGGTTTGAATTTCAATGCCTGATCATTTTGGTCTCCCAAGAGATAAGACATGGTTCAGATACTGTAATAAGCCTACTTACTTTTTAGCAATCTTTACTGTCTAGTTTATTGGATTGGCAAAAATAATTACAGTATTTTTCACTTTATAAGATGCACCTGATGATAAGACGCACCTAGGTTTTTCAGAAGAAAAATAAGAAAAAAAGCATTTTGAACCAAAAGGTGTGCTTTTGGTGGGTTTTGAACTAATAGTGGTCTGTGGATGACACTATTATGGGGAGTCTGTGGATGACGCACTGTTATGGGGGCATCTGTGGATGATGCATTGGTATGGGGGATGTGTAGATGACACTATTATGGGGAGTCTGTGGATGACGCACTGTTATGGGGGCATCTGTGGATGATGCATTGGTATGGGGGATGTGTAGATGACACTGTTATGGGGGATCTGTGGATGACACACTGTTATGGGGGATCTGTGGTTGACACACTGTTATTGGTATTCATGAATGTAGCAGGAAGAGCATGAATGAGTGAGAGAGGTTACTCTGCCAGTCTGCCTGCCGCTTTGATAGTAAATACTACTACAGAAGATTACGCTAGTTTAACAAACCAGAGCCACTGGTAAGGATTAATGGCCAGGCAGCACAGAGGATCCTCCTGCTGCTCCGGCTGTGGTGAGTGAAGGACGTGCGGGCTGGAGGCAGTACAGCGCATAAAGAGAAGCCGCCAGACCGCCCAATGATACTAAATGTCATGAATGGAAGCGCGGGCTGCTGGCACTATTTAGTGAAGCCGCCAGCCCGCACAAGGTGCTGCTTAGTGCCGCAAAGTATGCATGGGCTGGAGGCTTCCACAGTTTCATGGCAGCTCAGGAGCCATTAGTTAGAGCTCCTTAACTGCCACAGCCAGCACGTTTGTGGTCACCTTGCGTTTATAAGACGCACTGACTTTTTCCCTCCACTTCTTATAAAGCGAAAAATGCAGTATACTATGCCACTACAATACATTGCAAATAAAAGAGTATTCTCTGGATGCCCCTTTACCAGCTGCTATAAAGCTGTGACTGGCATCTCCCTAGATTGTCCACTGCTTAACTATAACGTGATACTCATTCATATTAACAGACTGTTCAAGTGAGATATGAAGCCTTTAGGGACCTGTGCAGTCAATATTGCAGATATTTTAGTAGTGTTAATATTGACTCAAAGGGGTTTTCCCATTAACAATACATATCCCAGGATAGAGGATAAGTATCTGATCTCTAATAGTGAGAGCGGCAGGGGCAATATTCAAATTCGCGATATTTCGCTAATATTTGGGCGAATATTCGTCATAAATTCACAAATTCAAGAATTCGCCATTATTTTCTTGATTGCGAAAATCGGCAATGTAATATGCGCATATTGCGCTCGCAATACAGGCTTGGGTCGCTTTTGCTACATTTTTCAAGCTGCTAGAAGTCTCATGTCAGCCCCCATTGATTGTCACTAGCCCCATTGCTTGTCACCAGCCACCATAAGCCTTATATTAGCCCTCATCAACCTGGAATAAAATAAAAAAACACTTTCCTTTCCCGCTCCGGACGCTGCGTCTCCTCTCCTCCAGCGCGATCCTCTTCATCCTGCCGCCGGCTGTACAGTGAACTGGCGCGCACAGCATGAGGTCATAGAGCGCCCTCACGCTGTGCGCAGCCCTGCACAGTCAACAGCCGAGGACCAGGAAGCGGTGAGTACAGAGCCTTCACCGCTTCCTGGTCCTCTGGTATTCGCCCCAAAAGACGCAGGGGCATTTTTCCCCCACTTGCATCTTATTGGGCGAAAAATACGGTATGTGGTTTAACATTGTCTTGTTGAAATATGCAAAGTCTTCCCTGAAATAGATGTAGTCTGGAATGGAGCATTAGTTATTCTAAAACCTCTATATACTGTTCAGTTTTGAGAGACCCTTTCAGGACACTGGGTCTATGGTTTCCAAAAAGAATGTCATATTTTGATTCATCAGACCACAGAACAATATTCGTTTTTGCCTTGGTTCATTTTAAATGAGTTTGGGCCCAGAGAAGAATGCAGCTTTTTGCATTTGCGGACTGCATGGCAAACTGTGTTCACAGACAATGATTTCTGGATGTGTTCCTGAGCTGATGTTGTGATTTCCAGTCGTGAATCATGCCTGTTTTAATGTAGTGTCTCCTGAGGGCCTGTAGATTACAAGCATCCAATATTGACCATCGGCCTTGTCCCTTGCACATATAGATTTCTTCAGATTCTCTGAATCTTTTGATGATATTATGTACTGTAGATTGTAAGATACTCAAAGTCTTCGCAACTGTATGTTGAGGAACATTTTTCTGAAATTGTTCCACATTTTTTAGATGTAGTTTTTCCCAGACAGGTGAACCTCTGCCCATCTTTTCTTCTGAGAGACTCTGCCTCTCTAACATGCTTATTGTATACTCAGTCATATGACTTTGTACCAAATTGCTAACTGTTTTTCTTATTAGTATCACTTACTTTTCCAGCCTTTGTTGTTCCTGTTCCAATTTTTTTTAGATGCCTTGCTGCTAGTGTTGAGCGAATCAAAGTTTACAAAGTGGACTTCGATCCGATTTTCACAGAAAATTCACCACAAAGCCGAATTTACTTATGCTTCATGGTAACCAATCCATTTTCCCAAAAATGGCGGTAAAAAAAAATTCATACTCACCTCATTCATTTGCGCATGAAGAGTCCGCCATGGACATCTTGATTGAAGATCCCGCGCAAAATCTCATGTGTGGTGACGTATGATATTAGCGTGCCGGCCAGCGTGCTGACATCATATACCGCACAAGATTTCATGCTGGATCTTCAATCAAGATGACCATGGTAGACTCTTTGCGATCAAATGTATAAGGTGAGTATTTATTTATTTATTTTTAAACAGAGTAACCCCTGACAGCCCTCAATGGTCATCTCAGATGCAGCGGTCAGCGATGAATGCGGGGGAGGCACAATTGTCGTTCCCCATCATTGCGCCCGCTACTCACAAAGAAATGCGCCTGGTAATGAAGTAATTCATCACAAAGTGAAATTTCTTCGTAAAAATTCGACAAAGCAGCGGAACTCAATTTTTTAGAACTTCGCTCATCTCTAGTTGCCGCCATCAAGTTCTAAATTAGTTATTGTTTTCATAAAATTTCTCACTTTAAACATCTGATCTGTGTTCTGTGTTCTACTGTGAAAAACGTAAGGATCTATAAGATTTGCAAATCATTGCATTCTGAGTCCCAACTTCTTGTGGAATTGTAGGTGGTCATCAGTGATTGACAGGTAGCTTGGTATACACACTTACATATAGAAAGCTATCCTATCAATTACTAATAAAGATGGCTTCAATATACAACTGAAGGTAGATATTTGAGTTACAAGTTTCATTGAATCTTTTCCCAAAAAACTAAGGGGAGATCAAAACTGGTTAAAAAAAACTGTCTAAGTTGCCCATAGCAGCCACTCAAATTCCACCTGGTCAGTATGTTGCTGTAGCACATATAAGGCAAAGTCTGGAATAGAACATAAACTACTGTATATAAGGGCTCCTGCACACAACCACGCCATGTTTTCTGGTTCACAAATTGCAGATCTGCAAAACACGGATGTCGCCCGTGTTCATTCCGCATAATAGAAATGCTTATTCTTGTCCACAAAACAGACAAAAATAAGACATGTTCTATTTTTTTTGCAGCCCCACGAAATGGAGCAACGGATGAGGGCAGCACATGGAGTGCTGTTCGCATTTTTTGCGGTCCCACTGAAGTGAATGGGTCCATATGCGGAACTAAACAATGTTCGTGTGCATGTGCCGAAAAGGATATATTTGAATGTCTTCCATTTTTTTTTTACCTACTGCTGGTTTTGGCTTGCAAATAATGATTATTGTTGTATTTCTCATAGCTTATATAGATCCAACATATTGTGCAGTGTTGTACGCAGATTGTCATCACTCACTTCAGTACTTGTTCCCATTGGGGCTCACCATCTAATTTTCCCATCTCAGAGACAAAACCAAAGTACCTAGAGGGAACCCAGCAAACATGGGGGGAACATACAAACCGCATACAGCTTTTGTCCTTGGTTGGATTTCATCCCAGGATCCCAGCACTACAAGGAAACTGGGATAATTCTTTGTTGGTCTGAAGTTATTGCTTTGTCTTATATTATGGCTTTGTAGACTGATGATACTGCAGTTTTTTCCAGAAACTACCTGTATTTTGGATATGAAATTCATGTAAAGTAGTTATACAATACATAGTTTAAAACTATTTCTTAAATCTGTATATTTAAAAGCTGTGTCTCTGCAATCAACAGCATGAGCTCCTGCTATAATAGCTTGGATCAGAGAAACCCCCTCTTCCTGGCTGTTTAACCCCTTAAAATGGCCATAAACATTATATAGTGGTTGGCCAAATGGTAGTTCAGTCAACAGCTACTATCTCTCCCGACTACTCCATATATGTTCAGTTTGGCTGACCATGTATGTGTATTCAATAGGGAGGGAGGAGAAAGCCACTTAGACACTTCTTTCACGGTGGGGAGTGGGAGAAACTCCACACCGTACAATGTAGGTTGGCGGGATATGCCACTAAGCCTGTAAACAGGAATAAAGGGAGCAGGTCACCTTCTAACACATCCGTAAATCCTAGCCATGACCTCCTAACTATGAGCGAACCCTAATGGTGGGAGGGCTCACACCCGGAACCTTGGGCCCTACTAACTCTAGAGATCCCTGGTAATAATGTCAGGGCTAGGAGAAGACCTGTTCATCCACGACACGGATGAACCGGAGTCTCCAGCAGGCCTAACAACAAGAAAGGAGCAGACAGTAGCATAAACCAGATTGTCAGGTAAGCACTTAGCGCAAACAACACACAGTGGAACAACAGCACTTACCTGCAACAACAACTGGATGAAACCACAACTGCTACTGACTAGTGCTTCCCCCTCTGGGAAACCCTAGAGCCCACTTCCGCAGGCAGGTGGTCAACGCGGTTCCCCCTCCGAGGAACCCAGAAGCCCCCTCACCGGAGTCACAACACACAAGGAAACACCTTGCATACATGCTGGACGAACAGCACCAAAAGACCAGACATGAAACTACAACAAGACATACACCACACCCTGAACATAAACCCACACCAAACATCAACACAGGTAAGGTAGGGAACATGGAGGATAAAAAAGGGATGGCAATCTATGTCCAACAAGGTGGCCCTCAAACTGGACAGATGGTAAGGTCCAGGATGGCAGCATAACTCAAGCTCCACAAGAAGCTGAAGTCCCACTAACCTCAGTCTCCAAACCCAAGTACTATAAGAGCCCATACGGAGCTCCACCTTGCTCACACTTTAACCCTATACCCACCAGAATGGGACGGGACAACAACCTTAAAGGGGAAGTGTGTAAACATGCTAAAAACTACACGTTCTGAGGGCTTATCTCCTGAGAGAACAAAAGGATCGAATGAAAATACTAACTTCACCCAATTTTTCACTCCTCCGACATCACCTGTCAGAGGCAAGTCAGGCTCTCCCCTTACACATTAGACTGTCAGCCAAAACCACTTGTGTAGGGGGGCTTTAAGATGTTACGGTCAATATCAACTGACGCATTTAATACGTTAGAGACAGTGGGCTGTCTATGGCAGCCCATCAGCACCCTGTGCCACGAATTTTGGGCAACAATGGATTACTATAGAATTGGATAAGTATTCCAAAGCAGTACATAAGTGATCAAAGGGATTGCTATTTCAGGTCCCATAGTGACAACAAAAAAAAATCTATAATTTATTACATTTAATTAACTATTTATTTAAAATGTAATTAACTTCCTGTCAACAAATGAGAATTAAACCCCTTTTTCATTAGAAATGTTTTTTTTTTTTAAAGATCAAAATTGTAGCAACCCATAGTTAAAAGGAACATTGCCACCAGCCACAGATTGCAGAGATGATCCATGGTTAGCAAGCACAGGGGTAAGCAAAGGTGGCATTTACAGTGTTCTGTATTAGAACACAGCAGTTTCCAGATTTTAAAAAAAAAGGTTTTCTTTATTCTATTGTCTTTCCAATCCATTCTAATTCCATTGTATGTGTGCACTAGCATATGTACGCAAATGTGCACAAAGGAAAGGACAGAACATTTGTCTTGTGGCAACAAAACATATCACATTTAGATCTCATTCCGTCTACATAAAAGTAAAAATGCAGCAAGTCCTCACATAATAATACACCATCATTAGCTCCACTTGAGAGGAAAAAAGCCAAAACATCTGGAATTCTTCACAAGGGACAATAAAAACCATCTGAGTGACCATTACCATGTACCATAAATGTAATGCACAAGCAAAAGACAATGCCCCTTATATAGGTGTCTGCCACACTCTCTTCAAAAATACATAAAGTCAAGATGTTAAGCTAACATGAATTAAAATTTATTACCTCCTCTTTCACGTCTGTTTCTTTAGCTGCTTTATTCATCTACGTAAATTCCTTAGCCTTTTACAGATATTTTTTTCACTCAAGGGACAGGTAAATATCAGACATGGAATCCAGTCCTGTGAAATATGGTCCATTTTTTGCATATCTTGTATGAATCTCAACAGAATATATATATATATATATATATTAGAGCGACGATATAGAAATGTACGTCTATTATCCAATTAGGTTTTACATCCACCAGGTTTACAGCCTAAAAGAAGTAGCACTCTCCCCTTACAAGGAAATTAAAAAATTGTATATATGAATCATGCAAAGCTTACAGTACCTTAAATATTGTCCTTTTGTGTATTTGCTAACACCAGAAGATAGGAGCATTGAAACATATAGTGGTTTATTATGAATTAAGGTAAAATATAGAAATACTTAAAGGGTACCTGTCAGCAGATTTGTACCTATGAAACTGGCTGACCTGTTGCATATGCAATTGACAGCTGTACACATCTGTGTTGATCCTATGTTAATATGTGCCCGCACTGCTGAGAAACATTTAGTTTTAATGCATGCAAATGAGACTCTAGGAGAAACAAGGGCAATGCTGTTACACCTAGAGGTTCTGTAACGGTCGCGTACACACACACACAGGGGGAAGGGAAGTGACCACTGCGCTCCACCCTTACCCCTGGCCCTGCCTACTTACCTCGCGAGTCCTAATGACAGGGGACAACTGGACGGCAATCCCTAACTTGTAATAAGTGCAGGGATGACAGACAGACAAACAGAACGTGAACGGACCGAGTCAATACCAAGAGAGCTACGCAGTACAAAGGATTAAGCAAAGAATGGTCAGGAGAAGCCGGGGTCAAATACCAGGAGAGCAGAGAAGTACAAGAGGAGTCCTAAGAGAGTAGTCAGGTGGGAGCCGAGGTCACAATACCAGGACGGATGCGCAGTACAGAAGGAGCAGGCAAAAGGATGGTCAGGGAACAGGATCAGGTAAGTATTCAGCAGTCCAACAAATAGCCAGGAACCTAGAAATTAACAGGCAACCTGTAGCCAGCAGGCTGCCTGTATTTATAGTGGGGAGTGAGGGTCATGTGACGTGGCCAGCGTCACATGACCGACAGACCAACCAGTCGAGCACCGAGTGATCAGCTCGGCGCTCAAGGCAGACTTAGGAGCAGGGGGCCACCCAGCTAGTAAAGCCGCCCTGGGAATGAGGTCAAACACAGATCCTCATTCCCAAAGCTAAGCAACAGGTCTGCGGGCGATGGGGGACCGAGTGCACCTTCGGAACCCCGTGACAGGTTCAGCTTTGTCAGCAACTGCTGCACCCTCTGGACTATGATTGACAGGACCAGATGGGCATGATCACATTTACCTTGCCTGGTCATGTCAATCAATGCGCAAAGGGAGTGGCAGTTAAAGAGAGAGGTGTAACAGCAACTCCCCCGTTGCTCGTAGAGGCTCATTTGCATGTATTAAAACGTATTTCTCAGAAATGCCGGCACATATGAACATGGGACCAGCGCAGATGCCTTCAGCTGCCAAGTGCACATGTAACAGGTCAGCCAGTTTCATAGATAGAAATCTGCTGATAATAGCCCTTTAAAAGAGGACTCTCAATGAAAAGCTTAAAACGTGTGCAACAACATAATTTAGTATATATGATAGTCTTAAGATTAAAAGGGTTTTCAGAATTTTGGTACTGATGATCTATCCTCAGCACAGCGTTGGGCTTGGTAAGCTGCGAGAAGGCCACAGTGCTCCCGTCTCAAACAGCTGATCTGCGGGGCTCCTTGGTGTGGGAACTCCACCGATCAGATACTGATGACCTATCTTGAGGATACAGTAGGTCATTAGTATCACAATCTTGGAAAACCCTTTTAAGTACTAAATATTGTACACAGCGCCATATAATAATACTATACATTGACCACATATTACTTTCACATAGTGACCACATAATACCAGCCATACAATACTGAGATTACTGAGCTAAGACTGTCAGGGTCGG
Source organism: Bufo bufo (assembly GCF_905171765.1). NCBI lineage: Eukaryota > Metazoa > Chordata > Amphibia > Anura > Bufonidae > Bufo > Bufo bufo. The sequence goes on along the minus strand of NC_053390.1, from coordinate 403,648,680 downwards.
GTCTTGATTTGTGACACACACATATATGTATAAATATACAGATGGAAATGGTATTCGAAGGTTTCGTATTACACAGCCCAAACTATTCATTCCTGTTGATGGAATTATGCCATACATCACAGGAAATAGCCTTGGTTTCCAGTAGTGAGCTGTGAAATATTTTTCACCACCAGTTATAACAGAATTGCTGAGTCACGTTTCAGTAGGAAGCAGTTTCTAAAGCAATGCATGATATACAGTATGTTGTGTCAGATAGGTTACACATGGAATCAACTGAGTTTTATATTACCATATATTATATTCACTTTTGTCTGACTTATTTAAAATTCCTTCCTCCCCCCAGGTGAGAATGGCTTTTTAATGGAATATCCACATTCAATTCGCCAGAAATTTTTTAGAAAAATTTGATTCGATCTGAATAAATTTGCGGAAAATTACGTTAAAAAACTGCTATTTCCTGGCTGCAGAGAGCCTTCATAGTGGTGTAGAACACTGTGCCTTGCAGTAACACTCATATGGAGTCTACTGTGGTAGTGAAATATTACTGTGAGTCCATATGACATGCACATGACAGGCGTCGCACTTAGAATCACTGCACACTTCACTTATTTGGGCAGTCATGGGGCCAAAACTGACAAAATAACTCACATAAGAACTCAGCCTTACAGGTCACAGTTAGCGCCAATAAGAAGCGCACTCCTTTTATACTGTCATCAGCCGATTTTACTTAGATGTCTACAGACCCTGTTCTATTAAACGCTTATACAAGTAGAGCCCCTCCGACAGAGTGGAGAGGGTGTCAGCAGTAAGTTAGTGTTGACGTCACTGATTATTTTGCCCTTCCTCTGATCCGTCAGAACAATAATCCACAGAAAACGGATCCTGTCTGTGGAGCATCCGCCTTCACTCGGTTAGCCAAAAATGCTAAATAGTTTCCCAGTCATGAAGTAGGGAGGGTGGGAATAGCATGAAAAGTACACAGAGTGGCCCTATGACATAGTGGTGAGTTGAAAGCAGCATGAGGAGGCCTCAGAGTGGCACAATGACAGAGTGTGGAGGTGGCGGCAGCATCAGGAGGCCGCAGAGTGGCACAATGACAGAGTGTGGAGGTGGCGGTAGCATCAGGAGGCCACAGAGTGGCAAGGTGACATAGTGTGGAGGTGGCGGCAGCATCACGAGGCCACAGAGTGGCAAGGTGAAACAGTGTGGAGGTGTCAGCAGCATGAGGAGACCACAGAGTGGCAAGGTGAGATAGTGGTGAGGTGAAGCAGCATGAGGAGACCTCGGAGTGGCCAAATCACAGAGTCTGTAGGTGGCAGCAGCATCAGAAGGCTGCAGAGTGGCATAATGACAGAGTGTGGAGGTAGCGGCAGCATCAAGAGTCCACAGAGTGGCAAGGTGACATAGGGCGGAGGTGGCGGCAGCATCAGGAGGCCACAGAGTGGCACAATGACATAGGGCGAGGTGGCGGCAGCATAAGGAGGCCGCAGAGTGGCATAATGACAGAGTGTGGAGGTGGTGGCAGCATCAGGAGGCCACATAGTGGCAAGGTGACATAGTGTGGAGGTGTCAGCAGCATTAGGAGACCACAGAGTGGCAAGGTGACATAGTGGTGAGGTGGAAGCAGCATGAGGAGACCACAGAGTGGCCAAATCACAGAGTCTGTAGGTGGCTGCAGCATCAGGAGGCCGCAGAGCTGCCCAATGAAAGAGTGTGGAGGTGGTGGCTGCATCAGGAGGCCACAAAGTGGCAATGTGTCACGGCTTCGGTGTTGTGCGCGTTTTTTCTAGCACTGTCCCTAGCGCCTGCAGACACATCTTTCCCTGCACTAAGTACTCTGGTGAATGGCAGAATCTAAGATGGCTGCCGTATTTATAGGGCTGTGACATCACAGGGCTGGCTGCTGATTGGCTGCATGCATGTCAGTATGGGTGATCCCGCCTTCCCAGAGTTCCTTTCTCCTTGTCCTCACACGTGCAGCAGCCATTCTAGGAAAAATGCAATTCGTTACCACGAAGCGCAAGGAAATTCGCATTCGTTGCAAATCGAATTTTTCCTGAAATTCGTAACGAATTCCACTTTGTCAGCTTCAATTCGCTCATCTCTAATCCACATATCATATTATGTTTATTCAAACACTCAATTTCAGCAACTCTTGTACTCCACTGATTTCACTGAGCATTTGTGGGTTTGACTATAGTTTTATTATGGGTGGGAGGCCGTGGAGCACCTCACTGGTCCTCAGGTAGCAGCTTTATAAAATTGTAACCACAAAATCCCGGTGTCATCTTCAACAATGAAGAAGTTACCTCCTAGGAAGAGCTTAGGATAAGCTCTGTGTGAGACTAACCATTAAAGGGGTTGTCCGGGATTGGGGACATTAGTGTAATAGAACTAGAGTGACATACATATTACATACATGCATGTCCTACCTTTGACACATATTTCTGAAGCCCCATATTCATATAGGAAATTCTTAGCTGGAAGTGTTTTCTTATACTCAGTGACATACGGGGTCCCTTGCAGGCGAGCGAAGCCTCTTCTTCTGACGGCGGGGCGGTATCTAGGCTGGCTAACATCGCTCTAAGCCACGCCCCTCCGGTCTGGTGACATCACCAGGCATGGAGCTTTCTAATGAATGGAGGCAGATCACTATGAATATGTATGAGGGGGGCGGGTGCAGGGACGAGATGATAGACAGTAGAAACCATGAGATGCCGCGCTGCGCTGGAACCCACAGTGCAGTGCTGTAGGAAGTCCTCACAAAGATAAACATCTATGTCAACAATCTGTTGGGGACCGTAGGAGCCATGTAGCAGTGTAAAAACTACCTAAAACATCTGGGGAACCTTGACTCAGCTAGTAATAGTGAGTATCCCGGACAACCCCTTTAAATACTGGATAGAATATGGAGATTAGACAGAGTATGATTGGAAAAAAAAATACTAGAGCCAGATAAATCTAAAACTGAATTGAAAACATTGGTGAGATGCAAGACAAACAAAAGCATGCTGAAGCCATCTGAGAAGCATGGTGGAGGAATTGTGATGGCTTCTGTGTGCAAATTTTTATTGCAAATATCGGCACTTCGAGAATTCACGAAGATGTAGAATATAGTGCTATATATTCATAATCACGAATATTCTAGATTTTTTATTATCAGCAACCTCCCTTCTTGCTTGTGGGCCAATGAGAAGGCTGAAATGTCTTTGTCTGTGCTTAGCAACATTCCTAGCAACCAATAGGAAAGTTGCCTACCCCTTACTATATAAGAACCTCCCCAGCAGCCATTTTCTGCAGTTTTTTTGCAGTTCTGAGAGAGAGAGCAGTGACATTGATGTGCTCTGTGCTTTCCTCTGGATCCTATTCCTTATCCAATTACATTAGAAAGTTAGTTAGTTAGTTAGTTAGTTAGTTAGCTCATATATATATATATATATAATACAGATAGTTAGTGGGAGATGTCAGTGTAGGTTATATCCTGATATAGTGTAGCTGATAGGTTCCAGTGCAGGGTGTTAGGTAGTGTGATAGGTTCTGCTGTCCGTACATACATGCTACAGACATAGTGCTGTGATGTCACAACAATACTTAGTGCACCAATCAGTAATATCTACTCAGACCTGATAAAATGTGAAGTTGCATGTATTGTGAAAAATAAGCGCATCATTAGTGCCGATTTGTGCAATTGCGGAAATAATGCCTGAGATCATGAATTCTAGAATTCGCTAATTTATTGCAAATATTATGAGAAAAATTCACGAAATATTGCAAAAACAAATATTGGCGGAAATTTTCTGTAGATTACTTTAGCAAATGAATGTCTAGAATGGCTATAAAAAATAAAGTATCATACATTCTTCAAACCGTCACCTGGATCTGAATACATTTACAGTATATGCATGTAATAAAAAATTTGGTATAACTATAGTTATTCAATAAGATCTATCAGTAACATTGCTAAGGTGGACGCACATGCTCAGTTCCATCTTTCAACTGTGCCACAAGCCTCATCTACTGTTAGAAGCTGTGTCAATTACAGGGAGAGAAAGCCGTAGCAGAAAACAAACATCTCCTAAGAAAGGACACAACCCCTGAACTGTGATAAGAAGAGTGATGCAGCAGAAAAGACACACCCCTGAGAAAGGACACGTTCCTGAGCTGCCAGCTTAAATAAGATCTAGCAGAGCTGTTGGAGCAATGAATGGGGAGATCACTGGATCCATGTGAGGTACAGGGCTGGTTCTAGTTTATTTTCTGTTTCTATTTTCTATTGATTTACAACTTTATTGAACCAAAGATTCAATGCATCTGGTTCCACGCTGAAGAGTCACTAAGGATGGGTATACCTTATTTAACAATGACAAACACAGTCTGAGCCGGATTCATTAGTTCTATAGGTATCTATCCCTACCTCTGACCATATCATCCCGTTAATAGATGAGCAGACTATCTGATATTTCAGCTCATTGAATGTCCTCATTGGTTCTTTCTGCTTGGTACTCTCCTTCTGATCTTGGATGATTGCACATTATATTGTGGTTCTGTGCCAGATTACAGGGTTTCTTTGGTTAGCTAATGTCAGTTTAATGGAATCTCAGTTAATAGCCCAATATACCGTAGATCTTACCTGTGCACTCGTATTGCAGTCCTTTACCGTAATATCCTTTCTCACAGATGCATTCATATTGGCCAGTGTGAGTGCCGCACTTGCAGCTCGCCATGACATCGCAGCAGTCTTTCCCAGCATCGCACAGATAAGAGCAATGTGAAATGTCCTCCTGAATATAACTCCCAGAGGGCAGATCTGTAAGCACAGAAATGAGAATGACATACACGCAAGCATCACTCATCTGCCCCCAGCTCAATGTGATAAGATACGGCAATGTCTAATTAGTAAATGTTAAATTAGCTAGAATGGAAATAGCTATTGATAAGATGTCCGTTGAAACGCGTTTCACTTTAGTGGAAGCTGATCTGCAGCAACCCAGCGAGGCTAATACACTTTGAATGCAGCTGTCCTTCCTGTACCATTCATGGTGCCAGTTAAAGGGCTGGAGGTTGTAGGGAACATCTGATTAAAGAGCTTGTGGAGTGATTTATATTGAAGACCTATCCTCAGGACAGGTCATCCATACCTGATCTGCGGGGGCCTGACACCCAGCACCCCCACTGATCAGCCGTTTGAAGAAGAGGCGGAGCTCCATGCGAGGGCTGCTTCTTTTTCATTACACCTCGCATCATCTCCCCTGTAGTGGTGGTGTAATGAAATTACAAGTACTTCACTTGAATGGAGTGAGTACTTGTAATTGCACTGCACTTCCAAGATGACAGGCAGTATAATGAAGAGGAAGTAGGGGTCATATGGAGCACCGCCTCCTCTACAAATAGCTGAAAAGCAGGGGTGCCAGGTTTCAGACCCACGCCAATCAAATATTGATGACCTATCCTAAGGATACTGATCGGCAGGAGTGGTGGGAGTCAGACCCCCGCGGATAACTTATTGACAAACCTAAGCTCAATATCAAAATCTTGGACAACCCCATTAAGGGGGCCTTAAAAAGTGGCAGGAGAATCGGGTAAGGAGAAAGAAGGTCCCGGAGACAAATAGAGTTCCTCTATCAGCTTTCCTTTAATATTCACATGAATTTGACAGACGTCACCACCCTCCACATGACATAATATTGATGCGTTTCGGGTAAGCACCCTTAGTCGTAACACCATGCCAAGTGTGGCCCTTCTATTTAAAGGGAGTCAGAGATTCCTCCACCCACCACGGGGAAGGAATCAGTCACTCCATAGGTTGCCACACACCTTGACACACCCTTTCGTTTCTTACATCAATTACTGGTATAATTGGCAACACACTGTGTGAACATTGACCCGAGCGCGTTAACCCCGGCAGTACCGAGACACTCACTCAGCGTCAAAAGCCGCACAGTGTGACCATACCATCATGTTTTAAAACCGCATAATATACATGTTCACTCCCAATACATAAAGTGAAACAAAAAATGAAAAATGACCCCCAGCATCACGACACATTACTGCCCATCATATTTTAGCAAATAGTATTGAAATTACACAATGATTAACAATGTGTTTGCAAAAATGGAAATATAGCCAAAGACTATCCATTGCGGCCGGCAGTTCCCAATGTTAATCAGCATCAGTAGCAATCATGATAAATATACATGTAACATTGTTAAATAAATGGTTTGCAATAGAAAATGATTGCTGCAATACTATTAAAATTCTCTAATTACTGAGTTGCTTCACGGAGAAAATCGCTCCGTCTGACCGCAGTTCTAGAGCTTGATATGCGGATGAACAGAGTTGTGTGCAAAGAATAATGTAATAAAGTAGAACAAAACTGAAAATAAATATGAAAATAAAAATAAGAATAATAATAATAAAGAAAAGTATGTTGTGGAAGTTCATGGATGTTCCCTTAATATTTACATGTTTCATTATATGGCCCGTTTGTCAGCAATGAACATTTGCCATTTATTTTAGCAATTTGGTAGATCACTGATAAATATAGGTCAGTTCTTTTCTCAAATTCAGGCCCGCTGGAATTCTGGTCTCAAGTCTGAAAATCCAGTAAGCTTCCCTAAGAAGGATTTTCTTTCGGTAATCCCCGCCCCTTTTAGGGGCCAAAACTCGTTCAATGGCATAGGCCTGAAAATATGACACTTGGCGTGCATGTATTTTTATAAAGTGCCTAGCTATATTCGAGATGTTTAGAATGTTGCGATTGTTAATATAGTTTAGATGTTCTAAGATGCGGTTTTTAAACCTGCGGGATGTGCTGCCTATATACATCAGGTCACAGTGCGTGCAATTAATTATATAGATAACACCCTCCGTGTTACAATTTATATAACTACGGATAGGGTATTTGCACGTGTGGTCCGAATTTTTAAATGTTTTTGTAGGCAGCACATAACCGCAAGTTTTGCAGGGATTTCCTCCGCATTTAGTAAATCCTTTGTAGATAAGCCAGTTTTGCTTGAAATCTGCTCCCTTGTTGCAGGCAGTGTACAGGGATGGAGACAGGGAGCAGGACAGAGTTGTAGCCCTTCTAGACACAATTCTACACCCTGATTTGAGAGCTTGGTATAGAATATGGTCATCATATAGTATAGGCAAACATTTTTGTATTACAGTACTAATTGCATTGAATTCGCTACTATAGATTAAAGATAGCGTGGGAACTCTGTCCTGATCACTGTCTCCATTCACCCCGGCACGGCCCGCAGCTGATTTATTACTAGACTTCTTTTTTGGGGTTCCAAATAACATGTCTCCTCTCTTTTTATTGGAGGCTATCTCTCTCCCCCTTTTTATCATCCACGTTGGGTAGTTTCTGTCCTTTAATCTTTTTTCCACCTTACTAAACTCTTCCTCCAATTTAGCTGTATCGCTGCAGTTCCTAACTGTACGTGTGAATTCACCCACGGGGATTGCTCTGATGGTGTGGATGGGGTGGTGGCTTTTGGCGTTCAAAATAGAATTGCCTGCCACTTCCTTCCTATAGGTGACGGTGTGCACCACCTCACCAGGATTCCCGCGGAGCTTTAGATCGAGGAAATTGGCTTGGGAAGCATGAGCTGTACATACAAATTGTAGGTTATAATCATTGTTGTTTAAATATGCCTGGAGGTCTGGGACGGCAGACACACCGCCGGCCCATACCATGAGCACGTCGTCGATGTATCTGCTGTACCAGACCAGACCAGGCATAAAAGGATTTTTCAGATCATAAATATATTTTTCCTCCCAGTATGACATTGTCAAATTGGCCAATGATGGTGAGAACTTAGCTCCCATCGACACGCCGCGGGTCTGTAGGTGGAACACACCGTCAAACATAAAGTAGTTGTGGGTTAGCAGAAAATTTGTAATTTCACATATGAAATCCACATGCCCTGGGCTAAGTCCAGTATACCGATGAAGATGGTATTCCATCGCCAACAGAGCAACCCCGTGGGGGATGGAGGGATAGAGGGAGACCACATCTGCTGTGATCCAGCAGTAATTCTTCTCCCACACAAATTCGTACATTGCTCGTAACACATCCGCTGTATCCTTCAGGAACCCTGGGGTACGCCTGGCCAGCGGCTGTAGAATATTGTCCAGCCAGCTGCCCAGGCTCTCCGTCAGGGAACCTATCCCAGACACTATAGGGCGAAGGGGGGGGGGGGGGGGGTGGACGCCCTTATGGACTTTCGGCAAGGCATGCATAATCGGTATGACTGGAGTATCCACACACAGATATTTATATTCCCTGAATTTTAATAGTATTGCAGCAATCATTTTCTATTGCAAACCATTTATTTAACAATGTTACATGTATATTTATCATGATTGCTACTGATGCTGATTAACATTGGGAACTGCCGGCCGCAATGGATAGTCTTTGGCTATATTTCCATTTTTGCAAACACATTGTTAATCATTGTGTAATTTCAATACTATTTGCTAAAATATGATGGGCAGTAATGTGTCGTGATGCTGGGGGTCATTTTTCATTTTTTGTTTCACTTTATGTATTGGGATTGAACATGTATATTATGCGGTTTTAAAACATGATGGTATGGTCACACTGTGCGGCTTTTGACGCTGAGTGAGTGTCTCGGTACTGCCGGGGTTAACGCGCTCGGGTCAATGTTCACACAGTGTGTTGCCAATTATACCAGTAATTGATGTAAGAAACAAAAGGGTGTGTCAAGGTGTGTGGCAACCTATGGAGTGACTGATTCCTTCCCCGTGGTGGGTGGAGGAATCTCTGACTCCCTTTAAATAGAAGGGCCACACTTGGCATGGTGTTACGACTAAGGGTGCTTACCCGAAACGCGTCAATATTATGTCATGTGGAGGGTGGTGACGTCTGTCAACTTCATGTGAATATTAAAGGAAAGCTGATAGAGGAACTCTATTTGTCTCCGGGACCTTCTTTCTCCTTACCTGCAGCCTGCCACGGGAACACTCCCCTAGGGCCTCTGGAGCCGGGACCATATACTCTACTACGGAGGTGAGCTGGATCATATGTTTATCCGCATTGGCAGGAGAATCCTCAAGAAAATCTGCAAGTGGTGATTTTTACAATGGTGTGGATTTTGAGGCAGATTTTGATGGGGATTTTGGTGAAGATTTTTGTGTGGCATTTTATGCACAGATTAGGATGCAGATTTCTGAGTGAATTGTGATGTGGATTCCTGTGCAGATTACATCTCACATCGAAATGAATAGAAATATTGTACTTCAGAAAAGCCACAACACATAATTTATGCAGCAGAAACTTTTCATCACCTTTGGATAATATTGGGGAAGTCTTCTTGGTGCATATTTTTTGGTGGATACTTTTGCCAATGCGTGAAAGCACCCTAGGGATCTGTTCATATGTTATTTTTGCTTTACATTTGTCATATATGCATCCCCACCTAGACATTGAACAAACACCCCACAGTATGAAACAGTTGCATATGTTGCCCATTGACACTCTTTTGGCATACATTGGATCAATTAAGGCTATGGATGCATTTGCGGTATACTTCCAGAACTTATGTGTGCACATAAATACTGCCACCTTATACCTTCATGCAGTGCCCGTCGCGCTAGTGCTTCAAACTCTTCAAAGCTGTGCAGAAAGTAGCAGTGCTCTTCTTTTGGCTGGGATGCCATGTCATGCAGCTCTCGAATATTCCCATGCCATATTCCAACTGTAAAGATTTCAACTCCAAGATCTCGTAGACCTGCTGCAACAGGCCTTGGGTCTCCACCATTTGAATAGCCATCCGTGATGAGAAAGATCACCTTGGTTGAATCTCCACGCGAATGCCTGAGTATTTGCTGTAAAACATAAAAATAGAATTATGTGTGTGAAATTACAAGGTAAACAGAATTTTGGTTACAAAGAGCACCTCTCGCTCTGGAGGACCTGTCGTATTGAGAATTATACAGACAAGCCAAGAACTGTGTAGTACTTTGGATATGTTCAGAGATTATCTTTTTCCATCCAAAAAAATCTGACAGTTGAAACTGCTACAGGACTGCAATTGGATTAGCCCAGTTCAATGCAGCGAAGGGCATATTCTCATCTGCGCTTGAGGCTAAGTTTGGGGCCTCTGTAATATATATTGGGGTTCTGCACACTGTAAGTAGGTGCCCACGAAGGATTTGGAAGTCACTTGAATATATTGAAATATATTTAGAATACAACAGTCACAGAATGCACACAGATTTGCGTTCACATTTAGTGATCCTATGTGATGGAGAGTACCCTGTAGTAACGTACCCACTCAGTATACATAAATATTGAAATATAATCAGAGTGCCATACATTTTTCAGTCTGGGGCCTCTGTCACAGATTCTGCCAAAAAGAGTCTACTAAAAAAGTAGAGGTTAAACAAAAACTGAACTAACCCCTTTATAGTCAATGTAATCTCTTTGGCTTAGTTGGTTTCAGTTATGTGCCGATTCGGCACTTTTGATATTTTCGTAAGTGCTAAAAAATAGATAGCATTTGCCTTTATACATGTGTGGCCAATAGTGCTGAGCGAATCAAAGTATCTGAAGTGGAATTCGATCCGAATTTCAGGAAAAATTCGATTCACAACAAAGTCGAATTTCCCTATGCTTCGTGGTAAAGAATCAATTTTCCCTAAAATGGTGGAAAACCAAAAACACGAGATTTCGTACGGTGTCGCCAATCAAGGTGGCCGCGGCAGCCTCTAGGCGATCAAATGGATAAGGTGAGTATATATATTTTTTTTTTGCTGGATTAATCCTTGAAAGCCCTCAATATTAATCTCAGATGCCACGATCAGCGATGAACGTGGCACCTGAGGGGTTCAATGATGGGGGCAGGGCGATCGCTGTTCCCTGTTATTGTACCCGATATATACAAAGAAATTTTCATCACAAAGCAAATTTCTTTGTTAAATTTGGCAAAGCAGCCAAATCGAATTTTTCATAACTTCACTCATCTCTGGTGGCCACCCACCACAGTTTCCATGATGGTGGGGAGTCGGTGGCAGTGATATATCACTTATTTTTCTTCCACACTATGGATTTCAAATACACATGTTGACAATTCCATGCCGTATCAAATACAGGGAAGGTTCCTATTGAAGTCAATGGGAGGCTGAATACAAAATACAGAATATGCCTTGGAATCCACATTAAAAATAAGTTATGTAGATATAAGTGTCTTGTGGCTGCTAAAACACTTAATATCAATTTTTCCCAAAGATTACAGCTAATTGCTTGGGTCCTAGCAGTGGGACTTTTGTGATGTTTGTGTCTCTCTTTCTGGGTCTAATCGGCAATGTAAAGTTTGGTGCAACTGTGTATTTAAGACATTAATCGTCAAGTTAATATATATATATCAATTCATGTTTAAAGGGGTTCTCTTAGATTTAGATATTGATGGCTTATCTTGTAAGAAGCTGTTTGAAGAGGTCACTATACTCCAGTGAGTGCTTAAGCCTCTTCCTAGGCCAAGTGACAACACGTTCATTGATCACATGGCCTAGGCTCAGCTTAGTCCTATTTAAATGAATGGGGCTGAGTTGCCATACCAAGCACAGCCGCTATACAATGGAAGAGGCTGTGCTTCGTAAGGTGTGAGGAGGCCACAGTGCTCATAGAAAGTCTCCTCAAGCAGCTGATCGGTGGGGGTGCCAGGAGTCACTGATCTCATATTGATGACCTATCCTGAGGTTAGGCCATTAATATTAAAATCCTAGAGAACCCCTTTAAATATGAAAATAAAAAAACATGAATGTTATCGAGAGAATAAATATGCCTAGAGAGAATGAGAAAAATACATTATCTTATTAAAGGGTTTTCTCAGTACACAAATTTGAAAATGTCTGATCTCCGGCAGCCCCCTGCTGATACTTCTACTGATCACCAGAATTGGGGTCCTGAGTCTGTTCCTCTTCGGTGTAAAACCAGGGTAAAAAGCCATTTGAATAGATTGTCAGTCGAGTATGCACCCTACCATTCAGTTCGATGTCTAATAGAAAGAGTTAACCATTCTGGTATTCATGGGGTCCCAGTGGTGGGGTCCCATCAGTGATCTGACATGTATCACCTATTTTGTGGAAAGGTGAATGTTGATTGTGGAAGAAATCCCTTTAATTCCCTCAACTGCTTAATGCTTTTGGTACATGTGCATTGTTGCTCCACTGGTAGATGTCAAGACAAATACAGGCGCTGAATGAAATGGTGAGGAGCAGAATCACAAGTGAGGAAAAGATCAATGTAAAGTAGCGTATTCACAAACCAACAGAAAAAATGGCGCGGTGTTAAACAGGCAGGAAGTGCTCAAACCCACATGCAGTTGTGCATGTGTATAAAGGGGAGCAAATCCTGCACTTGTAGCCCGTTGCTAATGGCGATCCCCAGCAAAAATGCATACAGTGGAGGATGCCCGCAGCGGACCACAAGTACCACAATAGACATCCTACACAAGATAGCAATTATGTGGATGTGATAACCAATATAACAGTATAATAATATTTGCAAAGACAGGTGCACTTTGTGGTCTTACTAAACCCTCAAACTGATGTTAAAATTGAAAGATTAGCCAACATATCCTACTATGGATGACATGTCTGAGCCCGAGCACCGTGCCAAGGTTTCTCAAGTAGCTCGGATCCTAACACTCACCTACCTGTGCCATATGGGCAATACCAGGAGCCAGTGGGCGAATTACAGGAGCGTAAGGTCCGACTCATAGCCAACTAATATGTTGGCTAATCTCTAAATTTTAACATCAGTATGAGGGTTAAGTAAGACCGCAGAGTGCACCTGTCTTTGATATTATTATATTGTTATATTAGTTATCACATCCACATAATTGCTATCTTGTGTAGGATTTCTATTGTGGTACTTGTGGTCCGCTGCGGGCATCCTCCACTGTATGCATTTTTGCTTGGGATCGCCATTAGCAACGGGCCACAAGTGCAAGATTTGCTCCCCTTTATACACATGCACTGCATATGGGTTTGAGCACTTCCTGCCTGTTTAACACCACACCATCTTTTTCAGTTGGTTTGTATATAGAGATGCCTGGAGGTGTATAAACTCCAATTTAAATGTGCCTGCTTTCCATCTACAGGCTACATTTAGGTGCACCTGCGAGGCCTGGGTCTTATCAGCCAGTCTTGAGTGGGACTCGCAGACTCCTCCCTCCTTCCATTGCAAGCATGGCTACATGCTGGAGGTAACTGGTAAGTTGGCTATGAGTCGGACCTTACGCTCCTGTAATTCGCCCACTGGCCCCTGGTATTGCCTATATGACACAGGTAGGTGAGTGTTAGGACCCGAGCTACTTGAGAAACCTTGGCGCGGTGCTCGGGCTTAGACATGTCCTCCACAGTAGGATATATTGGCTAATCTCTCAATTTTAACATCAGTATGAGGGTTTATTAAGACAGCAGAGTGCACCTGTCTTTGCAAATGTTATTATATTGTTAAAGTAGTGCATTCACCCTGCACTGTAACTACACTTTTTTACACTGTAAAAAAGTGTAAAATGCACAATTGCCTACTTTTCTATTTGGATGAACCCTGACACAACTTTCTTTTTTTTTTTTTGTAAACTATTGCGTTTGCGAACTTTCACATATCACCCACGTCTATAATAATATTATTTTATCATTTTTGCTCATGTAAGACGTACAAGAGGAGTTCATAAGTCTACTGTGTCTTCGACATCCATTAAAGATCACAGAGATTCTCATCACAGCAGCTGTTTCGATAACTCAACACGTCAGCGCTGAATAGACCGAGAACTAAGCAGTGAGATGAGATATTCTACTATTGTGAATATCTGAAATTCATTTTTGGCATCAGACATTTTCTCATAGTAACGTGGGTGGTCTAACAAAATGATACCGTTAAGTAACATCTAAATATACCATGAGGTTAAAGTCTTTTCTATTGCATTAGAAGTATTCTTCCATTGTCCACCACCAGCGACATATCCTGAGGACTTTTACCCAGAATTCTTATATCTTCCATACACAGTTGCATAATAGAATCACTCAAATCCACCTAATATCCTCTGACATGTTATATAGACGTGTCAGTAGATGACAATGGAGGCGTTCTTGAGCTTGGACCCTTACAGAGTCCAAACCCCTTTGTTACTGTTCACCAATAAACGTTCAAGATAGAACACAATTAGCCTCAATGATTGTGCACTGTGTCAAAGGATCAACATTAAGACTATGTTCTCTTTATGATCAGGATCTCTTTATTCACTAGGACCTGCATTTACTCATATCCTAATTTCCCACACCCTTGTAGACATGAACTGGGGAGTAGAGGGAGACTGGGCATGGGAATTGTCAGATTTTTGATGCAGTTAGACTTTACAATTGTTACTTTAAGGTCTCACATTGGTTGCACATTCTTTATTTGCCATGTCATTCGTTGTTATTTCTCTTTTTAGGAAAAAAGTTCAATTAGATAACTCCCATCTTGCTAGTGCCACCTATTGGAAGCAGCTCCCTATTAATTAGTAAATGTTCAACTTTTCAAGAAGCCCTAGAACATTACAAGGGAGAATATTTTTATTTATTTTATGCACTAATATAGCACTACTATATTCTGCAGAGCTTTACAGACATTAGCATCCAACTGTCCCCAATGGGACTCACAATCTAAGGTCCCTATCAGTATGTCTTTGGAGTGTAGGAGGAAACTGGAGGAAACCCACACAAGCACAGGGAGAACATACAAACTCCATGCAGATGTTGTCCTTGGTCAGATTCCAACCTAGGACCCCAGCACTGCAAGGCACCAGTGCCAACCACTGAGCCACCGTGCTGCCCAACATCCAAGCCATTTATATCCATCCACATACAGCTGTTTCGAGTTGCTTTCCCCTCATCAGTAAATAAACAATGTATGGGGGCTTAGTGGCCCTGTTCCAAAGGAAAATAAAATGCAAAGAGGTACAGTATAGGGAGCCAATTCCAATAGGTAGCACTAGCAGAACAGTTCTTTCTCTGGGTAATACCTTTTTGAATTTTATTTTGCCATAAGCAGCTGGTCCCCTCAACCCCTCCGTGACCACTGATATGCCTTTTTACAGTGGTCACTAAGGGACCTAGTCTAAGTACTGCCTGGGTCTCTCTTATGACAGCCGGGCTCCTGTTCTAATGCCCCTTATTGTCATAAGGCACACCCTGGGTGCTTAACCCCTTAGATGACACTGCCTCTGACTGATTTCAGAGGCCCTAGAAAATGCGGCTGTGAGGGGCAAATATCTACTGAAGGCTCCCAGGTCTGCCTTCTGCGTATGCATGGTTTAACAGTTGGCCTGTCAGTTTCATACTCACAGCATAATGCTCTGTCCTACATAAATAGTACAGTGTAATATGGAAGCAATCAAATAATTGCTTGTCACTTTCTGTGACCAGTAAGTGTGCAATTCCATGACAAAACATTTTTCAATGGAAAAAAATTAAAAAAATAAAAACCCCTCTACATATTTGGTATAACCACATTTGTAACAAAATGAACCATACAATAATCACATAATTTATCCTGCAAAATAAAAAACAATAAAATAAGTGTACTCCAAAATGGACCTAAAGAAGACTGCCAGTCATCCTGCATAAATAAAGCCCTCACATAGCTGTCAAAAGAATAAAAATACAGTTATGGGTCTTGGGATACAGCAAATGTGATGTAAACACTTTTTTTTTTTTCCCTTTTTTTCAAAGGAGTTTCATTGTGGATAGTTAGTAGAACTTACAGAAACTAAAAATGTAAAATGTCAATTGCAGAAATTATGCTTTTTTCCATTCCCCCCAGAAAGGGTTAATAAAAGTAAATGAATTAATTATATGCATGCCAAAATGGTACTATTAAAAACTACAACTTGTCCAACAAAATAACAAGCTCATAATAGCTACATGGATGCAAACATAAAAAGGTACCAATATTACTCTTGGTATGTGACTGGATTGATGGAGTTTAAACTCTTTAGAGATGGTTTTGTAACTTTTTCCAGCCTAAAATTATTCTTCTGAGGTCCTCAGAAATCTCCTTTGTTGGTTCCATGATATACCTTCACAAACCTACATTGGTTAGATCAGATTTTTTTTTTTGTGATACGTTTCTGGGGAGAGGGAGAGACTAGTATGCTTCTCTGGGTTCGAGGGAATTATATATGAGTTGTATTTTGTGTACTCATTATGAAGAGCACCTATTATTAGGGTTGAGCGAACCCGAACTGCAAAGTTTGGGTTTGTACCGAACTTTGCGAGTTTGGGTACATAGATCGGGTGAATTTTTTATGTTCCATTATAACATGGTTATAATGGAAAATAATAGCATTCTTAAGACAGAATGCTAAGTAAAATGGCCATTGAGGGGTTAAAAATAATTTTAAAAAAAACTCACCTCATCCACTTGATCGCGCAGCCGGTATCCTCTTCTTTCTTCTTTCTGCAAAAGGACCTGCGATGACGTCATCGCAGGTCCTGTAGAAAGAAGAAAGAAGAGGATACCAACTCAATGGCCATTTTATTTAGCATTCTGTCTTAAGAATGTTATTATTTTCCATTATAACCATGTTATAATGGAAAATAATAAAGTGAAGTTCGGGTCCCCATTGACTTTAATAGGGTCTGGGTTTGGGGTCAAGTTCGGGTCCCGAACCTGAACTTTGAACTAAAGCTTAGCCGAACCCGGTGAACCTGAACTTCCATGGGTTTGCTCATCCCTACCTATTATGCATGATGAGTATTGTAATCCAATCAATGCTGCCTGCATTTCTGCAAAAAATATTGGTAAATTAGCATATCTTAGCTCTACTGGTATCAGATAGGCTTAGTCTTCTTTTCTTTTTGGAAGTAAAGCTAATTTAAATATCTTTCCCAAAAACCCAAAGGTTTGAAAATTAGCTTTGCTTTATGAAAAAAACACTGATCGAACAGTTCCCCCTCTCTGTATCTCTTTTTCTCTCTCTGAGTTCTAGGGGACCAGATGCAGACAGTGATATTTGATTCGGGTAGAATCAAATCCGAATCAACTTTAAAAAAATAAAAAATAAAAATGCAGAATCGGACACAAAACAAATGTCAAGAAATTTGCTCATCTCTAATTCCATTAATTGAAAACACCTGGCTCTAATTTTACTTTCAAATTATCTGCTAACCCTAAAGGTTCACATACTTTTGCCTCTCACAGACATGAATCATTTTCCTCAATAAATAAATAACTAACTAAGTCATATATGTTTGACTATTTTTGGTTATCCTTACCTACTTTTAGGACTTATGTAAAAATCTGATGTAGTTTTAGGTCAGATTAATGCAGAAATCTACTGAAGGGTCCACAAATGTTCAAGTACCAATCTATTTATCTAATATCTATCTATCTCATATCTATCTATCTATCTATCTATCTCATATCTATCTAATATCTATCTATCTATCTATCTATCTCATATCTATCTCATCTATCTATCTCATAATTATCTATCTATCTATCTAATATCTATCTATCTCTATCATATCTATATATCTAATATCTTTCTATATATCTATGTATCTAATATCATCTATCTATCTCTATCTATCTCATATCTATCTATCTAATATCTATCTATCTACTGTATCTATCTATCGCTATCATATATACAGTATCTATCTAATATCTATCTATCAATAAAGAGAAAATGGCAGGCAGCACAGTAGTAGATGAGTAAGAAGGAGTGCCAGCGGCTGTAGAGGCGATTCACCAACCAAACAATATAGATAAAATAAACTCCATGGCACTTCCAAAAATAAACGTGCGTTTATTCACCAAATCACAGCGACGTTTCAGTCCACTCAATGGAATCTTTCTCAAGCAGTGACCAGCAGGCCTCATTGAGCTGGGCTGAAACGTTGCGACTGGGGAATAAATGGGTCTAACACCCTTCATCTAATTTGGGGTGCTGCCTCATCATTTGTCTTTGGATATCTATCTATCTATCTATATCTGTCTATATATCTCCTTAATTGGTAACAAAGCATTAACTTCTCATCTGATTGGCAACAGCAACAATAACGTAGTACATTTAGTCACAGTATATAAATAAGCAATAATGTATTGTTTGCATAGAAAGAAATCAAAGAACTCTGTGGAATTTTCTATTCTGTTGGCTAATGACAGCTACCCTTATCTGTGTCATTTGTGCAGATGTATACTCAACACCACTGTATCTATCCATCTCCTATCTATCTATCCATCCATCTATCTGTCTAATATCTATCAATTTATTTCATATCTTTCTATCTGAAATCTATCCATCTCATATCTGTTATTTCATATCAGAGCAGTCTATACTTTTGGATAATGATGGCTATCCTTGGCTGTGTCATTTGTGCAGATGTATCATCTCTGCTATTGTAAAGCACTGGAATGTACGGTATGCAGCTAATTCAGCTGCTCTGAAGACAGGGATGCATGGCTGTGTTATAGCTGCCTACCTCCTGAAGTGCTAACACAAAATATGAAGCAAGATAAAGAGGTCACATGTAGAAAAGTAAGATTAATGGTTAATGCCACATTTCCTTAACAAATGTAAAGTAGGTGCCATAGATAGATAGAAAGATAAATAGATGCATGGTTCTTTATAAGTGATGGTAGATCCTCAGGAGAGGTCATCACTATCTAATTGGCAGGAATCAGATGCCCTCCACCACCGCTGGTCCTCTGTTCTGCAGTAGCACTGGAAGTCCCTGCAGTGGACCGAGCTGGTTCCTGCAGCACTGACCTCATTCACTTCAATGGGAGCAGCTGCACAACAGACAGAACTGTGTAGCTCCGGTGCTGAAGTCCAGCACTACTGCAGAAGAGCTGATCAGCTGGGGTGCAGAATATCAGACATCTGCCGATCATAAAGTGATAACCTATTCTGAGGATAGACCATCACTTGTAAAGGATGGGATAACCTCCTTAAGGGATTAAAGTAATAATTATGTTGCAAATGATTTGGAAGTAATTGACCCTCCACAGTGATCTTTTTTTGACTCCCACCTGCAGAGTTGTTTGCTTGTGTATGGTTATTATTAATGCTAACATATATGAACCATGTAATGCATTCATAGAGCAGCTCTCCAGTCAAACTTCAGAGGGACCTAAAGCAACTGACCTAGGACATAGGACATATGGACAGGGTTGTCCTCATGAGGCAACCCCTTTAATGACACCATCATAAACTCTAGTATTATTGAACCACGTGCTATATCAAGGCTCAGTGGTTTATTTTCACCTAATTGGTGTTGGATTTGATAGGCTTATTATTGTGTCCAAAGTCTAATGAGCTAGAGATAGATGACCAGTAACATAATTGATGTCCATGCTCTGATTGCCAAGTCTGTTATCTTCTGTCTTTTATTATGGAGTTTTAAGGACTATGGGATTTTAAATTGATGATGTACAGGCAGAGGAACTCAATAACAGATGGAAATATTTCTTTGGAGGATGAGTGATTGGGGTGACTGAGTTGCCCTTCCAGACATCACAGCTGACTTAACTAAATGTTATGTTAGAAAATGTTACTCTGGAAAAGCCGCAGAAGACTCATGATAACAGAAATGTCACCTTTGTTGCGGGTGGAGAATGTGAACTGGCGGCTGGAGTGCTCTCTTTTATCATACTGAACTGTGCTGAGCTATCCCTGATAATATATCTATCTTGTTCTAAGGAAGAGCTGAGGACCTTGTCACACAGTCTACCAGCTTTGGTCTTGTACGTTTATTCCCAATGGCTCATTACTCATCACAGATTACTCCATCAGGCAGTCGGACATTGCTGCTTTATCTTAGAACAGACAGAGAAAATGAAGTGGCCTCGAACAGGTAACATATAAAAGTGCATGAGAAGCAGAAAGCTGTCAGGTTAGAGCATAATGTAATAATCTATACTTCCTGCAGATATTTCAGAATTATTAGAGTATAACAAAGTGTGATTTATAACCTCCTCCGAAATATTCCCAGGCTCAGTGCGGCTGAAGGCACAAAACCTAACCTAATAAAAGAAGCAATGGAAGTAGTCGTTTCTGTACATCATAGCCCAATTTGGAGATTGCTGTTAAAGGAAATACATCAGTTTCTATTTCATTTTTTTTAAAGATCTACCTATCAATATTCATGTAAAAAGTAAGAACACGTCATGTAAAGTTTTCTCTTTATTTTGATAGGAATAGGGCTAATCCATGTCAGGATCTGCAACACAGCAGAAGTCTAAGGGTCACTTAAATGGCAGCTGAGCTGCAGTAACCCAGCATAGCCACTACACTTTGAAGTCTTATTTCCACCACTGGAGGCTGCATGGAACAGTTGATTGGTGGATGTGCATGGTGTTGGACCCCCACTGATCTGATAGGTCATCTGGAGCCTGGAAAACCCCTTTAAATCTATGTCTATGCAGGGAATTTGGAGCTCCCTAAAGTTAAAAACAGAACCCCAATATACATTAAGGAATTAATGAGAATAGAATTTACAGAAATATTAAGATTAGAAAAGGATGTGTTCAAGGATGGACATTCATGCTAAATTATATCCGGTGTAGGCTTGATTTAACTCTAAGACTTAGACTGGAAAATACAAACAACTATATGAAAAGTTCTTTTTCAATGGAGAGATCTTCTATGTGAGTTGAAATATATGCTTGTAAATATGAGATCTACTCTAAAGACATTCTGTCACCAGGAAATTTACTGATAAACCTGCACAGTGTCTTGTAGGGCTAGCCTAGTTGAATGTAATGATACCTTTCACTTATGAGAAGAGGGTATGTAAATCAGCTGTTAGCAAGCTCTGCCCCTAATTCCACTAGATGTACAGTAGCTATCCTACAAGTCAGTGTTCAACCTTTTAAACAGGACTTGAGACATGACTTGGGTGATAATTATGCTAGCACCTCATCTGCAGACAGCTGTTTCGGGATGATTGCCCCTTATCAGTTCAGAGCAGAGAGCACTGGCTCACTGCTTTGCGCTAATGAGGGGCAATCACCCCAAAACAGCTGTCTGTAGTTGTTATTCGAATCATGTCTCAAGGTCTGTTTAAAAGGCTGAACATTGACTTATAGGATAGCTAACTTATATCTGGTGGCATTAGAAGCAGAGCTTATTAAGAGCTGATTAGCATCCCTTCTAGAATTCCAGAGGAGCATTGCCTGGCCTATAAGACTCCTTGCGTCGATTAGGTGCTCTCCATATGGAGATATAGTATCTCATAATACTGTTCACTTGATGATCCGTTACTTCATTCTGGAGAAAAAGTACTTTTAATCTATCTGCAAATGAGCAGTTAAGTGGACCAAGGGCAGGCCCAAACCACTCTGTACACTCCTGCTCCTCCTGCTTTCTCTTCCAGCCCCTCCCTCTCCTTCTTGGTTGACAAGGCAGGGTTCCTAAAAAGTTATTTCTCTTTGACCTTTCAATTAAGAAGGAGGGGGAAGAAACAAGGATTAACAAAGTGGCTTGAGCCAACCTTCAGTACACTTAACTGCTCATTTGCATATGGGTTAAAGGTGCTTTTTCTCAAGAATGAAGCAACAGATCACATTAAGGTAGGAATGTGAGAAGTCCAAGGTCAAGTCTCATAATTTGTTTCCAAAAAAAGTTAAATTTAAAAAATGAGAAAGCATTGACTGGTAATTTTCACAAATAACAAGGACTTTTGCTTTTGTAAATTGTTATTAATATTAGGCTTGTCATTTTCTGTTACAAAAGGAGGATATGCAGATAGATGTTATTTTCAATCTCAAGAGCTCCTGAGAGTCCGAATAAGAACACTGCGCTCAAATTTTAATAATTAAAAAAAATAACAGATTTTCTGTTGCTTGAATGGATGTCTTATTATATGTCATGATGTGCTTTCCTGTTGCTGTGGTTTTCGAGTCAGAGACATGCAAAGCATGTGTAGCGAGCCCCCCGTGGGAACCGGTGTCGTGCATGGGAGTGGTCCTGGCCCTGACGTAGAGTGGTTGTGTCACTGTGTCCTACCTCAGGCCATCGCTACCTGGGGTCCATTGCAGTGAAAGTTATAGCACTGAAGAAGGAGGCCAGAGTTGAATGTAACAAAGTCTTTTTTTTACAAAGTGCAATGTAGAACTTAAAATATATACAGTAGCAGCAGGCTTTAGTGCAATTCTTCTCTGGCACCAGCTGAGGAGGTACGGTGGCAGATTGGATGGCTGCAGTTCTGCACTTTGATGTTGCTGGCCTAGTGGTTGTCTGGTGATGAGGGTGTCTTTAGACGTAATCCCTCACCTCACAGCAGCATCTGTGAAAGAGTTGCTGAAGTTCAGTCTGCTATCTGGGATCTCAAGGCTTCACTTGAGTCCTTCCTTCAGTTTTTGAAAGTGGGTGCTCTACGAGCTACTTTGTAACTCTATAGCAAGAGAGGGCTAATTTGGATCCTAAACTTCTCTCACAGGGAAAATGATATGGTTCTTGGGAGTGGGTGATCTTGCAGCTACTTTCTCACTGTAGCCTTACATGTCACTCTCACTTTGACATTACAAATGCCGTCTTGGTGTAAAAGAGCATAAAAGGGGTTGGATACACTACTAAAATACCTCAGAGTGTTTTCAGTGCTCTGAGATACTTTCATTTTGGACTGAATTTATTCAGATGCCAATAGAATATGACTTGTGCCAATGGGACTAAAAAACAACAACACAAGGCCATATTTTGCATAGTGATGAAGCACAAAGTCATACATCTGTTGCACAAAAATACCAAAGGAAAGGTACCTATGTATATGTCAATACATGTGGTTTGATGCCATTAGTAGAAAGATAATTTTTACATTCACTGCACTCGTCATAAAATATAACAAAATTGATAGACAGTTTAAAAAAAAGGTTGCACGCTGTAAAACACTTGCATCTTACAAATCTCAATCATATTCAAGTAACATCTGGATGCTGCATTTCGTCTTGTAAAAAAAAACAAAAAAAAACAAATGGGCTATAATATCAATACAGTGCAAAATATATTGTGCCATTTGATAGATAAAAAGAGCACAGCAGACTAATAATTACACTCTGGTGATCAGAGGAGTGGTCCCCCATCTGCTAACCCTCACTAGTGATTGACAAATAGACATACAGCTCCCATCAGTTATTGGTGAGGGGGCAGATGGAGATGGCACCACACTCTTCATGAAAACAGTAGACTCATATCTAAGTCAACTATCTAATGAGAGATCTACCTTAAAATCAGCTATGTGCTGTGCTTTCAGCATACATCCCAATTTTGATAAAATGCAATGCAGTCTGCTTTGTATCTCCACCTCTCCACACTTCCTTAATTCCTCTTAGACAGTAATGATACTGACTTAGCGCCCACATACAGTATGAATCCCTGTTAGTACCTCCTCAATCTGTATTAGGCCCCCTTAGTGCTCCTATGCAGTATTAAGCTTTCTTACAGCCTGCCCACTCTGATTATGCCATCTTAGCAACCCTATGAAGTACTATGCCCGTTTAGTGCATTTCATGAAATTGTGTGCCACCCTGGTGCTCCAATGACGTATTATTCCCCTTAGTGCCACTATCCAGCATGATGCCTTTTAGTGCCCCAATGTAGTAGGGTGCCTTTTTTGTATTCCTCATGCAGCATGATGCCACCTTAGTGCCCCCATGCAGTATGATGTTCCATGGGAACCCTTCATCCGGCATGATGCCTCATTTGTGCCTCTTCATGCTGTATTATGCACCCTTAGTGATCCCCATGCAGTATGATGCTTCCTTAGAGCCTGCCCACATTGTATTATGCCACCTTAATTCCCCAATGCAGAATTATGACACCTTTGCGCCTTCCCACACAGTATGTGGGCACAGTATGTCTGTCCATTCAGTATGATGCTTCTTTGGCACCCCCATTAAGTATTAGGCTTCCTTATTGGCCCATGTAGTATTTCCCCTTTGTACACCCCACGTAGCACGACGCCTCCTTAGTGCCTCCTCATGCTGTATTATGCCATCTTAGTGCCCCACATGCAGTATGATGCTTTCTTGGGGTCTTCCCACCTGTTTATGCCTCCTTAGGTCCTCCATGAAGTATTATGCCCCCTCAGTGCTCTCATGCAGTATGATGACACCTTTATGCCTTCTTAATCATTATGAGGGCCCCTTAGTGTCCATTCAGAATGATGCTGCCTTAGTACCCCCATGCAGCATGATGCCACGTTAGTGCATCCTCATGATGTATTATGCACCCTTAGTGCTCCCATGTAGTATGATGCTCCTTTAGAGCCTGTTCATACTGTATTATACTCCCTTTATGAAGTACTGTGCCCCCTTAGTGCCTCCAAATGTAATACTCACCTAACCCCAGCATCAAAATGATGAACAGAGCTCACCACTCTGGCCTATGCCTGTGTCTTGCAGCAAGCACTATGCTATAACTACATCATGTTTGTACCAAACCACTGACAGAAATGGTTGCAGAGTGTTTGGTTGAGCAGGGAGCTAATAACTCCCTGCTTCGCCGCTGTTTTCAACTGAATCTGCATCCTGAGGACACAGATACAGTTGAAAGTGGAGGATGCTGACCCGTTTCCAGGACAGCAGGCGGTGCCCAAAATCCGAGACTGTCCTGCTGGGTCCCGGACGGTTGGGTGGTGTTCATTCAGTTCGTTTGTCCAAAGGGATTTTCCAGTAAATGGACAGGTATCCTTGCGAGGAATGTAAATTTTGTCCCATAAGATTCTATGCTGTAGTTTTATTTAATCTCAAGTGTAAGTAAAAGTAAAAATGTGCTACATCAAATTCCTGATAGCCCACATGTAAAGTACAAAAACTTATTAAATTTCCTAGACAACATGTGTTTGTGTTCTGAAGCATTAATCATTGGCAAACACCCCAGCTTTATCTTCTCACGATGAACGTTCCACAGCATTAAATCTCCAGTTGAAAGATTTTGGAATTCAAAATTTAAATTCCAGAATGTATTAGGCACTTAACCAAGAACTCTACCGCTGTGCTACAAGATCTGTCCCCTGACTTCTTAGTCCAGTATCCTACACTAAGAAATACATGTGTGGGAAAATACATGAACATAACCCCTATGTATCAAACACAAGATACTCAACACATTCTTTCACAACAATATAAAATCAGATATTTAGTTTTGCTTGTGTTTTATAGGTTATATTATAGGTTCATGTATAAAAGTACTGGTAAGCTTTTAACTACACCCATACCTTGCGCTATTTCTTCTGCTCTTCTCCTCCATTTTTATGGCAATAGTGTTTGAAAAAGGTGTTTTGACCGAAGTGTCATGATTTTGATTGCCTTGTGACAGAACACAATTTAAAATGCTGTTTTTTAACTTTACTACTTTTCTGCAATTATGTGTTGGGAACCCAAACTACAAGCACTCGCCTATGCTTCTTGAGAGCCATATATTTGAATATATCATGTTTTTTTTTAAAGTATACACTGATTAGCCATAACCAGACAGGTAAAGTGAATAAAATTGTTAATCTAGTGACAATGTCACTGTCAGGGCTGGGATATATTAGTCTGCAAGTCGACTAAAAATGTATATGTTGGAAGCAGGAAAATACAAGGTGACTTAGATAAGAGTCAAATTGTGGTTGCTGAATGGCTCCAAAACATCTCTAGAACAGAAGGTCTTGTGGGGAGTTCCTAGAATGCAGTGCCTATCTATTACATATGGTCCAAGTAAGTACAACAGGTGGAGAGGCTGATTGATGTGATCCAGGCTATACATGGTAGCTTACAGGAATTAAAGTACCTGCTGCTAACATCTTGGTGACAGATACCATAGGACATCTGCAGAAATATTGTGGATTCCATGCCCTGAGAAATCTGAGCTTTTTTGTTGGCACAAAGGAGACTCAGTATTAGACCATTTGAAATATAGAAGTCATCTACAATTGTATAACTTTGTATTATAAGTATATTCTGCTACTTATCTCGTACTGATACAGAGCTGCATTCATAATTCTGAAGGTTTCACAGCTGAAGTCTCCCATGGCTACTAAAGTATGCACCTGTTTCAGGTAAACATTATAGGAGACATGTTGCTAGTGGGAATGCTGCAACCCCTTAAAACTACTTAGAGTTTATTCTGAGAATCAAACTCGCACCAATTTCATATCTAAGGACTGGCCATGAATATTAAAGTCCCAGATAGCCTTATAAAGCTTTTCAACTATTTCCAGTAGCACAACTCCTACAATAAACATGTATCTACCCAGACCATCCGAAGTCCAAATGATCATGAAGCATCAAAAACCTTTATTTCATATCATATAAATACAAAATTAAAACCATACATAAGAGTCCACATTATAAGGTGACTTACATGAAAGAGGAACCACTGGAAAAGGCTAGCAATAGGGCTCTATATGTCAGTGCAGGCAAACGCCATAGTGGCAAATTAGTACATCGTATTGCACAGAGAAAAAAATAATGTAATCAATATAGTAATATAATCCTAGATCTAACAATAAAATTAGATTGTGAGCCATGTACATACCCAAAATATCTCTGCCATACCAGTGTCCCTCACGTACCCAAGTCATTTCGCCCAATGGCTTCGTCAGTAGCAGCAAATTTGAAAATCAGGTCTACACAATTGTGTAAAATGTTGTGGAAGACAACTAATACAATGTATAGTATTTATAAATGTACAGTGCTAGTCAAAAGTTTGGAAACACATTTTTCATGGTTCATCTTTTTTTTTTTTACATTGTAGATTTATATTGAGCACATGAAAATGACAAAGGAACACATATGGAATTAAGTAGTAAAAAGAAAAGAACATGAATATTTTATATTTTATTTTTCAAATTTTTATATTTTCGCTTTTTCAAAGTAGCCCGTTTTGCTTTGACAGCTTTGAATACTCTTAAGCATTCTCTCAATTAGATTCATGAGGTAGTCACCTGGAATAAACTAAACTGAAAATCAATACCAATTATACTCCCGAAGTAAAGACTGTAAATGTGAGATCCCAAAAGGGAGGGGCGAAAGGGAGCTAAAACATAACCTTTACTTCTGATTGATAAAATATGATAGGAGCACCAAGACATACAGATAGTACTCACAAACACAAACTCCCCAGTGAATGGAATTTGCTCAAGATAAAATGGAACGTCCTTACCAGTTCAGACGTACCCCAAGCACGATAAGCCAGGCTAAATTCAAGTTCGGAGAGGCCTGTCAGATAACACGATGGTGTGGTTGGGTAACTTCATGCATAGATGAGACCCGGGAAGGCTATCCCTAAATAACCTTAGATGTTGGGAGGGGGTAGCTAGTCTATTCCTGCCTATCTATACAGAGCACTGCTCTGTATAGCTACAAAGAAACTACTAGGGAGAAGTAAAAAGACGAATATTGCTTGGGCCAAGAAACACAATGAATGAACATTAGACCACTGGAATGCTATATATTGGTCTTATAAGTCAAAATTTGAAGTTTTTGGTTCCAATAGCCATGTCTTTGTGAGACATGTGAGTGGATGGTTTCTACATGTGTGGTTTCCAACATTGGAGCCAGAGGTGTGATGGCGTGGGGATGTTTTGCAGTTGACATTATTGGTAATTTCTTTAAAATTCAAGGCACACTTAACCAGCAAGATAACCACAGCATTCTGCAACAAAATGCCACCCAATCTAGTTTGCCCTTAGTAACATAAGCTGAAAAAAGAAATAAATCACGGATTAGGAAATGGAGGTGTTAAAACTAAGACATTTATTGGTACACACAAAAAAAAAGGGGGAATGGAATTCATGAACCCTTTAAAAATTACCATCTGTGGTGAACACATAGAAACCGCACTCAGAATACTTTAATGCATACAGTAGTATTGAGTGTCTGGGGTGGACTATATGTGCCACAGGGGGAATATATGTTTAGGCTATTAACATTACTAAACACTGAGCCCGGAGTGTATCATGGGGGCGTAAAACACTCCACATAAGGGCCCAGTGAATAAAAGGATAAACCTTGTGGCCCCACGGACTCAATGATCACATCTCGTATGTCAGCTTCATCAAATGATCATTGCCATTGTCCATTTTAATAGTCGCTTACAATACATGCAATTGAACATATCCCTCATATGACACATGTGTACATGTACATGTGTCATGGGTGATATCTGGTCTCCTGATCAGAATTGTTCTTTATGTGCTATGTATGACATCTTGCGGTTCTTTCCCCCTCCTCTCCCCTTCCCTTCCCCCTTTTCTGCTTATACGGTTGTCTTAATGGGAGGTTGGCTGATGCCAGCCTGTTTTCCTGTCACTATGCATCCAGCCATTCCGTCCCACATTGGAGTTTATCCCAGTCTATGTTTTAGCCTCCATGACTTTTTCTAATACCTTACAGTGGGCATCCCTCATTTCATGCGCTCGATCATGGTGCCGGGAGCTGACAGGCGGTGTGTGCTGCCCCCTGGCCCGTTATTCGTCCGCATGGGATCCCCGCGTCATACAGAGGGAGAGGCCTCTTCCTTAAAAAGAAGCATGTTTGGCCGCCGCTTCACGGCCAAACTAGCACCGGTGCTGTCACTACGCTAGTGGGACAGCTGATGCTCTCCACACTTACAAGCAGTCAATGTAGCTCCTGAAGAATCTTAGTCAGAGGAAACGCGTCGAGCTAGGACGCGCTGCTGTATTCAGTTGAAGCTGAGCTGATGTAGTTTTCAGCCTTATTAGTATAGAGGATTAGTCCCTTCATCTGCTATTTCAAATCAGATACCATACACATGAATTGGGATCTTCTCCGTATTTTCCACATATGGGGTCTGTACTAATTCCCTAGTGGATACCCTTGTGGACCTATACTATTTTGCTTGTCTCTCTTTTCACTGCAACCATAGGTGTGTGTTAACACTGACACACCAATTTTTGCTTTCCTTCCCCTGCATATAAGGGGTTTGAATTGGCCTTGGTTGCAGTGAATTGTTGCATCGGGCCGTTTATACTTTTATTCACTGGGCCCTTATGTGGAGTGTTTTACGCCCATGATACACTCCGGGCTTAGTGTTTAGTAATGTTAATAGCCTAAACATATATCCCCCCTCTGGCAATAACAGGAGGGTGGTGACGTAACAGGCACATATAGTCCACCACAGTCGCTCAAGACCTATGCATAAAAGTCCTCTGAGTGCGGTTTCTGTGTGTTCACCACAGATAAGAATTTTTAAAGGGTTCATGAATTCCCTTCCCCCTTTTTTTAGTGTGTACCAATAAATGTCTTAGTTTTAGCGCCTCCATTTCCCAATCCGTGATTTATCATATCCTAGAGACGCAATATCTTCATTACTTATACTATCCGTGAATTGAAAAAATAAATACGTCCATCCAGTTCTGCCTGTTATCCTGCAAAGTTGATCCAGAGGAAAGCAAAAAAACCTCATGAGGTAGTAGCCAATTTTCCTCATTTTAGGGAAAAAAATTCCCTCCCAACTTCAGTCAGGCAATCTGAAAAACTCCCTGGATCAGCGACCTGTCATCACTTTCTAGTGACTAACCTGTAATATTATTACACTCCAGAAATACATCCAGGCCCCTCTTGAACTCTTTTAGTGAGTTTACATCACCATCTCCTCTGCCAGAGAGTTCCACAGTCTCACTGCTCCTACAGTAAAGAATCCCATTCTTTGTTGGTGTGGAAACCTTTATTCATCTAGTCGTAGAGGATGTCCTCTAGTCATAGTGGGATCAACATTTGTTTTTCAACAGTATAATGACCTGAAACACATCTCCAGATTATGCCAGGGCTATTTGACCAAGAAGGAGAGTGATGGAGTGCTGCATCAGATGACATGACCTCCACCATAACCCAACATTAACCCATTTGAGATGGTGTGAGGTGAATTGGACTGCAGAGTGAAGGAAAAGCATGCAACAAGTGCTTAGCACCTCTGGGAACTCCTCCAAGACTGTTGGAAAACCATTCCAGGTGACTACCTCATGAAGCTGATTGAGAGAATATAAACAGTTTGCAAAGTTGTCATCAAAGCAAAAGGGGGTGACTATGAAGAATCTAAAATATAAAACATATTCTGGTTTGCTTTAGGCGACTTTCACACTAGCGTTCGGGGCTCCGCTTGTGAGTTCCGTTTGAAGGCTCTCACAAGCGGCCCCGAACGGATCCGTCCAGCCCTAATGCATTCTGAATGGATGCGGATCCGCTCAGAATGCATCAGTCTGGCTCCGTTTGTCCTCCGCTCCGCAGGCGGACACCTGAACGCAGCTTGCAGCGTTCAGGTGTCCGCCTGGCCGTGCGGAGGCAAACGGATCCGTCCAGACTTACAATTAGTCAATGGGGACGGATCCGCTTGAAGTTGACACAGTATGGCTCAATTTTCAAACGGATCCGTCTCCCATTGACTTTCAATGTAAAGTCAAAACGGATCCGTTTGCATTATCATGAACAAAAAAAAAAATGTTTTTTTTTTTTTTTTTCTCCATGGTAATGCAAACGGATCCGTTCTGAACGGATCTAAGCGTTTGCATTATAGGTGCGGATCCATCTGGGCACATACCAGACGGATCCGACCTAAACGCAGGTGTGAAAGTAGCCTTAGCTTGTCCTTTTTTGTTTACTAGTTTACTACTAAATTCCATATGTGTTCCTTCATCATTTTTGTGTCTTCAATATGAATTTACAATGTGTTAAATAAAAAAAAGATAAAACATGAAATGAAAGGTGTCCAAACACTGGTACAGTAGATTATTATATATCAATATAAAATATTTGCTCTATCAAATAAAACAATCTTGAATGTCATTTGTGTGGAAACTGCTTAGGCTTCAAGCATGATCACTTCACAGATTCATATGGAATGGCCCCTGTGATAATTTGATCCATAGCTTTCTATATGCCAATACTGTATCTCCATGTCACTGCTATTCTAAAGTACATAAAGGCATAAAGGTTTTTCATTTTATTATTTGTAGCATTCCAAAAAGGATACTCTCCTAAAAAAAGATTTACTAATGCTGTCTAACATTTAAACAGTGTTACAGAGGACCTGCCACCTCTCCTGACATGCCTGTTTTAATAATTACATGCGTTCCCATGTAATAACAATTCTGGAGTATATATTTTTACAACAGTGTTGTACCATTCCTTTATTATTTCTACTAGAAGTTATGAATGAATTGCTACCCTTACTGCAGACTCCTGGCAATTAATTCATAACTTCTAGTATAAATAATAAATGAATGGCAGAATATAGAGTCATAAGAAGATGTTCTAGAATTGTAATTACATGGGGAATGCATGCAGGTATTAAAATAGGCATGTCATAAGTGGTAAAAGGTCCTCTTTAAGTTTGACTAGACAGTGTAAAGATGTGCCAGAGTAATCACAGCAGCTGTTGATGGATGGTAAATTTGGTGTATCTTTAGACAATCCACTATCTTACTTTAAGTTATAATTTTGTAAATATTAAATTGGTGGAGACCCCACAAATGGCACCCCATCAATCAGCAGAACAAACACTTTGAATGGAGTGTCGGACCCCCACTGGGTATAGGACCCCACTGATCTAATATTGATGAACTATATTGAGTAGTGTTGAACAAATCGAAGTGAAACAAATTTACTTCTATCCGAAATTCTGGAAAAATTTGATGTTCAGCTAATCTGAATCTCCTCACGCTTTGTGGTAACAAAATTTTTTTTCCTAAAATGGCAGCTACATGTTTTAAAAAATAAAAGTAAAAAGCCCATGAATGCAATATGACCAATCACGCAGTGCAGCTAGCCAATCCTCAGATAGCCATCTTCTTTGATGTCACAGTCCAGTATGGCCGTCCCTCTAGTCGGGTCCTGAACCAGTTGGGAGAGGTAATTGTCTTTGGTTCTTGGCAATAACCAAAGACAATTACCTCTCCCAACTTGTTCAGGACTCGACTAGAGGGACGGCCATACTGGACTTAGTATTAACCAATAGGCCTGACAGAACAACAGATGTGTAGGTTGGGGGACACCAGGGAAATAGTGACCATAAAGTATTAACCTTCCAATTATCATTCAAAAGAGCGTTTCTACAGGGAGTAACAAAAATACCAAACTTCAAAAAAGCGAAATTTAGCCAACTAAGAGAGGCCATAGGCCTAACTAACTGGGACAAAGTCCTCAAAAATATAAATACAGCCACAAAATGGGATATCTAAAAGCATCCTAAAATCGCATTGTGAGAGGCACATACCATATGGGAATAAAAGGTTAAGGAACAAAAAGAAACCAATGTGGATAAATAGAACTGTAAAGAAAGCAATACATGACAAAAAGAAAGCCACTAAACAGGAAAGTAGCACGAAAGAACTAAAAAAAAACTATAAGGAAAAAAATAGAACATGTAAAAAACTAATAAAAGCGGCCAAACTGGAGACCGAGAGATTAATTGCCAAAGAGAGTAAAACTAACCCTAAAATGTTCTTCAATTATATAAATGTTAAAAAGTATAAATATGAAGGTGTCGGCCCTTTAAAGAGTAATGACGGGGGAGTCACAGAGAGCGACGAGGAGAAAGCAAAG
This sequence comes from Bufo bufo, assembly GCF_905171765.1. Lineage (NCBI taxonomy): Eukaryota > Metazoa > Chordata > Amphibia > Anura > Bufonidae > Bufo > Bufo bufo. Next base: position 403,616,108 of record NC_053390.1, on the reverse strand, counting down.
CTGTAAAATATTTTTTTCTCCAATGTATTCACTCAGGAAAATAAACTGTCAGATGACATGCAGAATGTAAAAATAAATTCCCCATTAAAAGTGTCCTGTCTGACCCAGGAAGAAGTACATCAGCGACTTCAAAAGATTAAAATAGACAAATCGCCAGAACCGGATGGCATACACCCCGTATCCTAAGGGAATTAAGTAATGTCATAGTCTGCCCCTTATTTCTGATATTTTAAGACTCTATACTGACAGGGAATGTCCCACAGGATTGGCTCATGGCAAATGTTGGTGCCAATATTCAAAAAGGGCCTAAAAACAGAAACTATAGGCCGGTAAGTTTAACATCTGTTGTGGGTAAACTGTTTGAAGGTTTTCTAAGAGATGCTATCTTAGAGCATGTCAACGGAAATAATCAAATAACGCCATATCAGCATGGCTTCATGAGGGATCGGTCATGCCAAACTAATTTAATCAGTTTCTATGAGGAGGTACAGTAAGTTCTAGACTTGACAGCGGCAAATCAATGTATGTCGTATATCTGGACTTCTCCAAAGCATTTGACACTGTACCACATAAAAGGTTAGTATATAAAATGAGAATGCTCGGACTGGGAGAAAACGTCTGTATGTGGGTAAGTAACTGGCTCAATGATAGAAAACAGAGGGTGGTTATTAACGGTACATACTCAGATTGGGTCACGGTCAGTATTGGGCCCTATTCTCTTCAATATATTTATTAATGATCTTGTAGAAGGCTTGCATAGTAAAGTATAAATTTTTCACAGATGACACTAAACTGTGTAAAGTAATTAACACTGAAGAGGACAGTATACTACTACAGAGGGATCTGGATAGATTGGAGGCTTGGGCAGATAAGTGGCAGATGAGGTTTAACACTGACAAATGTAAAGTTATGCACATGGGAAGGAATAATGCAAGTCACCCGTACATACTAAATGGTAAAACACTCGGTAACACTGACACGGAAAAGGATCTAGGAATTTTAATAAACGGCAAACTAAGCTGCAAAAAACAGTGTCAGGCAGCTGCTGCCAAGGCCAATAAGATAATGGGTTGCATCAAAAGGGGCATAGATGCCCGTGATAAGAACATAGTCCTACCACTTTACAAATCACTAGTCAGACCACAGATGGAGTACTGTGTACAGTTCTGGGCTCCTGTGAACAAGGCAGACATAGCAGAGCTGGAGAGGGTCCAGAGGAGGGCAACTAAAGTAATAACTGGAATGGGGCAACTACAGTACCCTGAAAGATTATCACAATTAGGGTTATTCACTTTAGAAAAAAAGACGACTGAGGAGAGATCTAATTACTATGTATAAATATATCAGGGGTCAGTACAGAGATCTATCCCATCATCTATTTATCCCCAGGACTGTGACTGTGACGAGGGGACATCCTCTGCGTCTGGAGGAAAGAAGGTTTGTACACAAACATAGAAGAGGATTCTTTACGGTAAGAGCAGTGAGACTATGGAACTCTCTGCCTGAGGAGGTGGTGATAGTGAGTACAATAAAGGAATTCAAGAGGGGCCTGGATGTATTTCTGGAGCGTAATAATATTATAGGCTATAGCTACTAGAGAGGGGTCGTTGATCCAGGGAGTTATTCTGATTGCCTGATTGGAGTCGGGAAGAAATTTTTTATTCCCCTAAAGTGGGGAAAATTGGCTTCTACCTCACAGTTTTTTTTTTTGCCTTTCTCCGGATCAACTTGCAGAATGACAGGCCGAACTGGATGGACAGATGTCTTTTCTCGGCCATATGTACTATGTTACTATGTTACAGCCCTATAAAAGCCTCATGCCAAGCGGCTGTCACCATTTCATTCTGAATGAGCACAGGGAGAGACTTGGCAAGTGGTAGGGACAGTGTTTTAGCAAGTTTTTAATTGGATAGGGACAGTGCAGGGGAAGTGTAGGGAGATCGTAGGGATAGTTTTTAGACACTGTAGGAAGAGCATAAGGAGAGCATAGGGAGACTGCAGGAACAGTGGAGGCTGAGTGTAATCGCCCTATGCATCTTGTTCACATGCTGTGCCATTCATTCTTAATATTTTCTGTTATACATAGACTTACTGTACATCAGACTCATTATCAACAGGCAGTCTAATATATAGGCACGTTTATCTAGTTCATCTGCTGTGTCATTTATACTTAATCTGTTCTTTTATACATAGACTTCATGTGCATCAGACTCATTGTCAACAGGTAGTCTAATATATAGGCGTGTTTATCTAGTTCATCTGCTGCGTCATTTATACTTAATCAGTTCTGTTATACATAGACTTACTGTGTATCAGACTCATTGTCAACAGGAGGTCTAATATTTAGGCACATTAATCTTTTTTGTTATAAATAGACATATTGATTAATAGATAAGCAATTCTATTAGGCCCTGATTCACAAATTGGGGTGATACGCCTGTCCCATTCTACTGTTTGTGACATATACACATTGCTTAATAGATAAGCAATTCTATTAGGCCCTGATTTACAAATTGGGATGATAAGCCTGTCTCATTCGACTGTTTGCGGCTTGTCCACATTGATTTATAGATAAGCAATTCTATAAGGCCCTGATTTACAAATTGGGGTGATACGCCTGTCTCATTCTACTGCGCGTGTCCACATTGATATTTAACTGCTTCTGTTAGCCGAACAGTTACTGCTATTTAGTGTTACAGAGCAGTCTTATTTAACACTCTGTGGGCAATGCAACTAAATTGATTATTCATACAGCAGAATTGCCCACCGGTTGATTGTTGTTTTTGTCAGAAAAATGATTCTTTTAGCAAAAAAATGTGTCTTTTGCAAAGTAAATTAGTCTGCTCCAGTATTACAATCCCGATCCCTATGACGAACGATGTGATACCTTCAGTGCAGAGCGTGTGCAGCCCCGGACATGTAAGGGCATCACAGAACAGTAAGGGCTGAACGCCACTTGGCCCTTAAGTTGGACACAAAACGCCTCCAATTCTATGTATGAGGGTTAAAACCAGATGGCCAAACTTGCTAGATGGATCAAACCTGGCAGCTGGATTATTGTCATACGGGAGCAGTGTCATTGGTTTTCGAAATGAACCACACAAATCACTCCACCAACTCGACCCAAATTTAACATAGCTAAAAACGTTGTTAGTGTAAAAATTAGTCTGCATCGTTATTGTAATCGTTTATGGTGGGAACTGCGACAACTAGACAAATCGCTCCGCCAACTGGACCCAAATTCATCAGTCCTAACTACCACGTTCTGTTATGGAAAATTTTATTCTGCATCACTCTGACAGCCACGGCAAATTTTAAACAAATTCTACGTCGTTGTGCAGTGCAATGAAATTTTAGCCCATAATGTCTGGGATCCCTCCATATTATGAACTTAATGGTATTTTTCTTTCATCTATTTATTATCATAAAAACTTGATAGGCCAAGCATGCTGGATGGATCAAACCTGGCAGCTGGATTATTGCCATGAGGGAGGAGTGTCGTTGTTTATTGGAATGATCCACACAAATCACTCCACCAAATTAACCAAATTCATCTAGCAATTAGGTTCTTTTAGTCAGTGTTTTGCATCAGTATTTGATCAGAATTTGTAAGCCAAAAGCAAGAGTTGGTCCAAAACACAGATGAGATGCAAATAATTCCATTACATTTTATCTCTGTTTTGGACCCACTCCGGTTTTTGGCTTACAATTACTGATCAATTACTGATGCAACACTGACAAAATACTGACCATCTGAAAGAGGCTTTATGGATGATCAAAATACAGTATTTAATTTTTTTATGTTCTTCTGACGGGTCGCAAGAACTGAAACATAAATAGTGATATTAACACAGCCTGCTGCCCCTGCCACCGTTCCCACTCTTTTGTCACGGTTACTGCCACTGCTACTGCTTCTGCCACTCTGGCATGGGGCCACTACTTCAATCTTAGGGCATTACATGGTTAAGTCCACAGCAAAAAATTTGAACTGATGCTTTTTTTGACCTGTAATACTGACGCACAGAAATTCCACAGCGAACAGAAGGTATTAGCTATGAATCATGGTGCCCTGCACTGTTATGTAGATGGCTAAAAATCATAACTGCCTGTAATACTGATGGTACAGTACATTCCTCCCTGGCTGGGACACTCTCCCCTGTGATTGGATCGCGGCACGGCCAGGGAGAAGGAGACGTCCCTTGAGAAACCCTGGCGTTTCCTCCTCCCTGTACCGATGCTCAGTATTAACATACTAAGTGGGAAAAATACAGGGGGCACAGCGGGGCGCAGGAGCGATATTTAAAAAAACAGGCAGGGTGACAGATTCAGCGGGGGGGTACCCCGCAAGTAAAGGTATTTATCTAGAATAAACAAAAAACTTTAAAGGTCCGCTTGAGGCCAGAATTCTGGTGCCTTTCCATTAAAAAAATATGCCCTATTGATTATAGAACAAGATATATTACCTCACAAAACCACATGGAGTCATATGGAGTGCCTAAGGAAAGTACAGAACCACAGAGACTCTTTGTTACATTTTACAGACTCCTTTCATGCAGCGGTGCTGTTTACATCTATGTACATTATTTTACATTTTACCAGCACTTTGTATCTGACTGGTCTCTGTAGCAATCATGTGAACAGCATTCTGATCACACACTGAATAAAACAGCTCTTCCTGTCTCTCCCCTAGCAGGAAATGTTAGCACAATATCGAACACCAATCAGCAGCTGAAATACAGGCAGCCAGTCAGCAGCTTGTGAACACTGTTACAGGTTACATCCAGGGCCATTTCTACAGCCGGGCGAGGGGTGCAACCGCACGGGGCGCATGTCTCCAGCAAGAAGAGGGGGGGCGCCAACGGGTCCATTCACCCCCCCCCCATCCCAGGAAAATAGTGAGAGTCCGGGCGGAGAGCAGATCGGGGGAGATGAGCACTTCCATTGTGGAAGCGCTCATCTCCATAGTCATCTGTATCGCTGTCCTCAGGACAGCGATACAGATGGAAGTGCTGCGGCGCGGCAGGGGAGGGAAAGCTGTCTCCCTTCCTTGTTCCTCTGATAGGCTGCCGGCCACAAGGCCAGCAGCCTATCAGAGGCGGTGCAGGCGGCGTGATGATGTCATCGCGCCGCCTGAGCGGTACAGCGCGGGACACAGGCCGGAAGAGGCCTGCATCGCATCGCTGCCATGGAGGTAAGTATAAGTGCTTTTTATTTTTATACGGGACAATACTTGTGGCACATGATTTGGTGGGGGGGGGCATGGAGAGGCACTTGTTTCTGGAACATGATTGGGGGGCATGGAGAGGCACTTGTTACTGGCACATGATTGGGGGCATCTATAGGGGCACCTCTTACTGGCACATTATTGGGGGGCATCTATGGGGGTACTTCTTACTGGCACATTATTGGGGGGAAACTATGGGGGCACTTCTTACTGGCACATTATTGGGGGGCACTATGGGGGCTCTTCTTACTGGCACATTATTGGGGGGCACTATGGGGGCTCTTCTTACTGGCACATTATTGGGAGACACTATGGGGGCATCTACTGAGGCCACAAAGAAGGGGTATTTTATATGGGGAAGGGGGGAGAGGAACCCTCTACTGAGGCTTGGGCCCCGGATCTTTTTCGACTCTGGCAGCGCCCCTGACCTCCACCCATTCCACTACGCCCTGCCCACGGACGCCGTGACTGGCATCTCAACAACAGCAGCAGAAAGTGACGTCATGTTCTAGGTGGTTGATAGACCGGTAGGCTTAGCGGCTACTTCCTGCCAGACTAAAACTGTCTGCAAAGATCGGCCATGACGAGAAGGTCAAAATAGCATATCTGTGTGATGTCATCGTGTGCTGGGAAGGCTGTTACTGGAAATGCAGTGGTAGATTAAAAGGAAAATATTACTGATAGCAGCCAAAGGCTGTGTATGATACTGCCGGCTGAACCACTGTATCTGAGCTTATCATGGGTAATACTGATACATGATAAATGCAACTTACTGAAGTGAGACAACCCATAAAAGGGGGGAGGGGGGCGCTTTTTAAATGAAACGGCCCTGGTTACATCTTCCAACAATTTATGAAAAAAGGTATATACAGGACATGTATACTGAATGTTTCTATCTTGTTAGACTGCTGACAGCTGCTGTGTCCTAATATAGCATTTTATGACATTGCTGCGTACAACCTTGTTCAGGCTGAACCCAGCACTTATAATGACGGTTCTTAAAGACATGAGTAAATTGTTAAACAGAAAACAGATGATGTCTGAGAAGCTTTTCATGCGCAGCAGAGGCACTTTCATGAGCACAAACCATGTCACAAACCATGTCACCCATGGTGAGCTGGAAAGCTGTGTTCTTCCAGAGAATTCCTTGAATTGCCCCTTGTGACAGCACACTTACTTGTAGCACCCTGCTGTCTCTGTGTTAATGACACAGTCCCTTGTCTGCTTGTCACAATGATAATAATGGCAGTTATCATGAACAGGTACATACTGTATATACTTGCCATAGATAAAGGGAATTTCCTGTACTGAAAATACCATTCTTGATCTTTTAACTACAATGAGCTGATCAGAATGTGAATTCTTATGAATACACCATAAATTGCATAGAGCTGTAGCAGTAAAGATGGCCATATACCTTCATTAGCTGTTGGGAGAAGAGCTGTCCCTCCCAACCTCCCATACAAATGCTCATTCGGTTCTACAATGGTGGGAGGTGAATAATTGGCTGCCACACACCTCTGACTCCAGCTTCCCATGAGAACAAAGGATCGGGCATGTTGAACTTTAAGGCTAGGTCTACACGCGACAAATGTTGGGGTGTAGTTGCGACTTATTGTCGCACGACAGATAGGGCACAACTACACCGCAACATTTGTCGCACAATTTTTATAATGGCAGTCTATGGTGTCGCACTGCAACATGCGACATGCTGTGACTGCGATGCTACAGTCGCATAAAAATCCATCTCGAATGGATTTTCTGCGACTGTCGCGTTGCAGTCGCAGCATGTTGCAGTGCAACACCATAGACTGCCATTATAAAAATTGTCGCGCTACATTGGTGCAACATAATGTCGCGCGACAGATGTCGTCGTGTAGAACTAGCCTAACAGGCGGAATCTTTATTATTTTTTTTTGTCTCTAACAGATGCTGTACAAACAGCAACCAAATATCTAATACACGTTGACAGGTTTGGTTGACCTTTATCTCCCCTCGTAGACTATGTATGAACTATTTGGGTGCTGGTTGCTGGAAAGGCTCTCGCATATTCACTGCATAGTTATCCATTGTCATCCAAAGCCCAAAATTTTGAAAGAAAAAAACAAACTACTGCGCAGTATAATATTTGTGGTGGTCCACTGTACAGGAAAGCAGAGCCACAATCTATTAGCCTCTGTTGGAGAACGGAGCCCTATGGAAACATTCGACATATACCGTAAGGCGTGAGCTATTTGTGATGTACAGTATACACCAAAAGTAGGGCTCTGACGCTGTGTGTAGAGCCTTAGTTATAATACAAAGCAGCACAAAGCTATACAAATGCCAAATTCCACTGCTGCTGGCCATCTGACAAAACTGGTGCTATACACTAGTCACCTGAAGGCTAAAGATTTCTTATACCCCTCGTCTGACTCCTTAAGATTTTTATTCAATACAGAATACAAAGAGCTAACTTTACACTGAACGTAACACATGGCCTGTATCATAAAACTGTGTGGGTGTAAAGTCTGCAGCCATGTACTCCCAAATGACTTCTTTCAGCCTCGTGATATCCATGCAGACGAGATAAATCATGGCTTAAACAAGCCTCAAATACTAGTGATTCACAGAGGATTAGTAATGCTTCCCAGTGGACACAGCAGCTGTAAACTAACAATTTACATTACTTCTCTACACGTGCAGCATTGGTATTTGTGAAGCATACTTCCGCTTGACTAGTGTGCAAAAATCATGGAAAACTAGAAGTCATTATGCAGTGTTTAGTGAAGATCAAGTTTAGTGATTACTTTAGGGAAGAATTATATAACGTGCAGTTCCCTAATGTAACATCATTATGAGAATTACAACAGAGGAAATGACATAAAGCAGCGGTCCCCAACCGTCGGGCCATGACCCAGGATCGGGCCCTGGAAGATTGTTTGCCGGACTGCAGCAATACAGAGGAGCGGAGACGCCAGGTGCATGCGCGCCCGACGCGCGCATCACACACAGCGCGCGGTCTTACAGCGGGAAGGAAGGAGAGCAATCCTTCCTTCCAACTGTGATGCCGGCCAGCCACTGCCACCAATGAAAATGCTAAAAAGGGCTAGTGAGGCAGGGATTGGTTAGGTCCCACTGCCCCACCAATGAAAATGCTGAAAAGGGCTTGTGAGGCAGGGATTGGTTAGGTCCCACTGCCCCACCAATGAAAATGCTGAAAAGGGCTTGTGAGGCAGGGATTGGTTAGGTCCCACTGCCCCACCAATGAAAATGCTGAAAAGGGCTTGTGAGGCAGGGATTGGTTAGGTCCCACTGCCCCACCAATGAAAATGCTGAAAAGGGCTTGTGAGGCAGGGATTGGTTAGGTCCCACTGCCCCACCAATGAAAATGCTGAAAAGGGCTTGTGAGGCAGGGATTGGTTAGGTCCCACTGCCCCACCAATGAAAATGCTGAAAAGGGCTTGTGAGGCAGGGAATGGTTAGGTCTCACTGCCCCACCAATGAAAATGCTCGAAAGGGCTAGTGAGGCAGGGATTGGTTAGGTCCCACTGCCCCACCAATGAAAATGCTGAAAAGGGCTTGTGAGGCAGGGATTGGTTAGGTCCCACTGCCCCACCAATAGAAATAAACATGATAGCCTAAGGGGGGAGGAAGGTTGTCGGCATCCAGTTTCAGCTAGTATCTGAGGGAGTGAGTGGAAGAATGACCTGCAGTTCCTCTTCCATGTCACTTTGAAAATATCAGCAGCGCAGCAGAGCCCAGTGCAGCAGTGCCCAGTGCAGCAGAGCCCAGTGCAGCAAAGCCCAGTGCAGCAGAGCCCAGTTGTCATAGCCTTTGGTTTGCGCTGTGACACTGTTGCCACACTTGCAGTTGCCCATGGTAACGTGTTGCTGTTAGAGCATGCGGTGGCAGTGTCTCGGCCTTCTGGTGATTGCAGTGACATGGTTACCATGCATGCTTTTGCCGGTGGTAACGTATGGCTTAGTTTGCTTGTGTGTGCACTTTCCCTTTAAGTGGCATCCTTCCTCTGTCTGGTGTTGGAAGGGTTTACTCCCTTCCTAGTGTTTTGTGAACACTGGGTTTATGTGTTTGTGGGTGTGGTTGCTAGGGCTATTTTGTCTCTGCTGGAAGCCTGTAGCTGAGTGTTCCTCCAGGCTTGGTGTGTGCTGGTGGTTCACTGCTCCTTGCTTTACCATCTTTCCAGTGAGGGCCACCCTTGTGGTCATAGATGTTCAATGTCATCCCGGTTTCTCCTTCCCTTCCTGTCCCTATTTGTATGGAGTGGGTTATGTTCAGGGTGTTTGTATGTCTAGCTTGGTGTTACATGTCTGGTGGTGTTTGGTGTCATGTTTACTAGACATTCTCCTGTCTCATGTTATTGCAGCTATGGTGTCCTGGGTTCCTGTGTGGTTTGTGGTGTGTGCTGTGTCCTTTAATGTTGGTGTGGGCACCAGCACTTGTGCACGGGTTCCAGTCAGTGTGTCTGTGGCAGGTAAGTGTGTTATTGGTTTCGCTTACCTGCCATCTCCTTAAGCTGCTTCTAGGCCTTTAGAGACTCCTGTTCCTCCGTGTTGTGGATGTACAGGTCATCTCTCCCCTGCTCCTAAGTGAGGGATTTCCAGGGCGACTCAGGATATTAGGTATCCAGGGTATGAGCCGTCCCACAATCAGGGTCCGCTCATACGGTTAGGAGTCAGGGAGAGGATTAGGGATGCAATAGGAGGTGACCTGATCCCTGATCCCGGCATCCTAGCCTAGTTGCTACCATTATCCTTCTTGCATTGTATAGTGGTGGGTTTCCCCACTTCCCGCCATGACACCAGTGCAGCAGAGCCCAGTGCAGCAGAGCCCAGTGCAACAGAGCCCAGTGCAACAGAGACCAGTGCAACAGAGACCAGTGCAACAGAGACCAGTGCAACAGAGACCAGTGCAGCAGAGACCAGTGCAGCAGAGACCAGTGCAGCAGAGACCAGTGCAGCAGAGACCAGTGCAGCAGAGACCAGTGCAGCAGAGACCAGTGCAGCAGAGACCAGTGCAGCAGAGACCAGTGCAGCAGAGACCAGTGCAGAAGAGACCAGTGACCACTAGACCCTAGTCAGTTTTGTGCAGACAATTCAGGTATAATTACCATGTCAGACTGAAATAAAACTGTAGTACTGGGGAGGCGCTGGACCATAGGAATCAAACAAACATGTGGACAACACAGGGCGCAAGACCACAACCAGGTGTCAAATAAATTCAGATTCTGAAATAATAGGCAGTGTGATTTCAATGTAATAGTAAGGCCTATTTCACACTGATTCTGCATTATGGTGAGTTGAGTCACATTGAAAAATTAAATGTAATCGTTATATAGTGTTATATATTTTATTATGCACCTTGTGTTTTGTTATGCGCATGAATCAGTCAGCACCGACCAGCAACCCCCTAAGCCATAATGGTAGGCCTGGCCTGGTTTATGGACAGCAGAGATGGGCAGATGGCAATCTCTGGGCAGTACTGTACTATCAGCAGTGAGTGACAGTCAGTGTCACAGTGTGACTGAGTGACTCAGTCACACTGTGACACTGACTGTCACTCAGTGCTGATAGCCAAGCACCAGGCAGTGAAGTGCCATGAGAGCCAGGCAAAGCAGGTGGCAGTCAGGGTGCTGGTGAAGGATGACCAGAGAGACAGTACAGCCCAGAGGATGCCATCTGCCCATCTCTGCTGTCCATATACCAGGCATACCAGTATTACCCATTCATATACCGCCTGCCCGCCTGGTCACCCCACACCTAACACTTAGGGAGACAATTCACTCAGTCACTTGTCTCCCTGAGTGTTAGGTGTGGGGTGACCAGGCAGGCAGGTGGTATATGAAGAGCAGATGGGCAGATGACATCCTCTGGGGGTTGTATCTTACATGGGACGATATGCTGGAGGGGCTGAAGGCAGGAGAGTGATGTATCTTACATGGGACTGTATGCTGGAGGAGCTGAAGGGGGAGTGATGTATTTTACATGGGACTGTATTCTAGAGCGGCTGAAGGCAGGGGAATGATTTATCTTACACGGGACTGTATGCAGGAGGGGCTGAAGGCAGGGGGAGTGACATATTTTACATGGGACTGTATGCTGGAGGAACTAAAGGCAGGAGGAGTTTGTATTTTACATGGGACTGTTTGCAAGAAGGGCTGAAGGCAGGGAGAAGTGATGTGTCTTACATTTGACTGTATGCTGGAGTGGCTGAAGGCAGGGGGAGTTTTGTATTTTACAAGGGACTGTATGCTGGAGGGGCTGAAGGCAGGGAAGTGATGTGTCTTACATTTGACTCTATGCTGGAGTGGCTGAAGGCGGCGGGGGGACGGGGGGTTGTATCTTACATGGGATTATATTCTGGAGGGGCTGAAAGCAGGAGAGTGATATATCTTACATGGGACTGTATGCTGGAGGGGCTGAAGGCAGTGGGAGTGATGTGTTTTACATGGGACTGTTTGCAAGAAGGGCTGAAGGCAGGAGGAGTGATGTATCTTACATGGGACTGTATGCTAGAAAGGCTGAAGGCAGGCGGTGAAGAGAGGGAGTGTGATAATATTTACATGGGACTGTATGCTTGAGGGGGTGAAGGCAGGGGAAGTTTTGTATTTTACATGGGACTGTATGTTGGAGGGGCTGAAGGCTGGGAAGTGATGTGTCTTACATGGGACTGTATGCTGGAGGGTCTGAAGGCGGTGGGGGGTTGTATCTTACACGGGACTATATGATGGAGGGGCTGAAGGCAGGAGAGTGAGGTATCTTACATGGGACTGTATGCTGGAGGAGCGGAAGGCAGGGGGAGTGATATATTTTACATGGGACTGTATGCTGGAGGGGCTGAAGGCAGGGGGAGTGATGTATTTTACATGGGACTGTATGCTGGAGGGCTGAAGGCAGCGGAATGATGTATCTTACAAGGGACTGTATGCTGGAGGAGCGGAAGGCAGGGGGAGTGATGTATTTTACATGGGACTGTATGCTGGAGGGGCTGAAGGCAGGGGGAAGGTTGTATTTTACATGGGACTGTATGCTGGAGGGGCTGAAGGCAGGGGGAAGGTTGTATTTTACATGGGACTGTATGCTGGAGGGGCTGAAGGGAGCCATAATTATTACTATAATACAGAGGTGGCAATAAGAATAATAATATTAATAATAATAATACAGAGGGGCCATAATATATTGTAATAATACAGAGGGGCCTGTGGCAGTCCGTTATTTAGCTCACCTTTCCAGAGGTGAAAAGGTAGGGGGATTAGTCAGATTATTTCGCAGAAGGAGACCTCAGGAGACAGAAGTGCTTTTCAACTGGCGTCCTGCCAGCTTTATTTCACAGGTTGCATTAAAACACAAAAACATAAACGGAACACCTAGCCTTGTCCAGGCTCTAACTAAACAATAGGTCCCTCTCTAGGACGTGGATGAGCTATCCTCAGTCCACCCAAAATAAGCACGCTGTCTGAACAGCAACCTGTGATACTTGCAGTTTGCAGGCTCTGGACCTTCAGGGTCCCTCAGTGAGATGTGGCTTCTCTCACTCCCAGGAAGTTCTGAGCAAGTGTGTTGACAGCCCAGTTTTCTAGCAACTCCCCAGGTGCAGCTCATCAGGGCCCAGGCTTAGGTTTTTTAACCCTTTCCTAAATAACTTTCTTCAGCATATGCTAAGAACCTGGGAGACACATATATACCCTCAATTACTTCACCCTGTGAGACACCACATTTCCCCCCTTTTGCACTAACCTATGGGTTGGGGCACCCTGGCTTGACAAACAGTAAGTACGAGACAAACCATCTACATTTCCCTGGAGGCTGCCTGCTCGGTGCTGTACTGTGAACCTAAAAGGCTGGAGGGACAGGAACCACCTGGTAACCCTACTATTCTTTTCCTTGTTATTCTGCATCCACTTTAGGGGTGCATGGTCTGTGATGAGAGTGAATTCTCTGCCCAGTAGGTAGTATTTGAGAGCGTACAGGGCCCATTTAATGGCCAAAGCCTCTTTCTCTACAGTGGCATACCTCTTTTCATGGTCATTCAGCTTCCGACTTATGTATAAGACAGGGTGTTCTTCCCCATCAATTATTTGTGATAACACTGCTCCTAACCAAGCCTCCGAAGCATCGGTTTGCAGTGAGAAGGGTTTATGAAAATCCGGACATACCAGTACCGGCTGGGAGCACAGGGCTTGTTTCAAGGATTGGAACGCCCTCTCGGCCTCTGGGGTCCATTTTATCATCACTGAATTTTTTCCTTTTGTAAGATCGGTTAAGGGAACAGCCATAGATGCAAAATTAGGGATAAACCTTCTGTAATACCCTGCAATTCCCCAAAACGACCTCACTTGCTTCTTGTTTAGGGGTCTAGGCCAGTTTTGTATTGAGTCTATTTTGTTTAGCTGGGGTTTGATCAGACCTCGCCCAATGGTGTATCCCAAATACTTGGCTTCTTCCAAGCCGATGGCACACTTTTTAGGGTTTGCGGTGAGACCCGCCTGTCTTAGTGAATCCACGACCGCCTGCACTTTTTGTAGGTGAGACTCCCAGTCGCTACTGTAAATTATTACATCATCCAGATATGCTGATGTATAACCAATATGTGGCCTTAGGATCCTATCCATCATACGCTGAAAAGTCGCCGGGGCCCCATGGAGGCCAAATGGCAACCTAGTGTATTGGAAATGACCACTGGGTGCAGAAAAAGCCGTCTTTTCCTTGGCCCTTTCAGTTAGCGGAATTTGCCAGTACCCTTTAGTTAAGTCCAATGTTGTTAAGTACCGAGCACTACCCAGCTTGTCTATTAGTTCGTCTACTCTCGCCATTGGGTAGGCGTCAAACTTTAAGACCAAGTTTAACTGGCGATAGTCATTACAGAACCTTATGGACCCATCAGGTTTGGGAATTAAAACGATGGGACTAGACCACTCACTTACGGACTCTTCTATTACCCCTAGGTCTAACATCTTGTTAATCTCTTGGGTAATGACCTCGCGCCTCGCTTCGGGGACCCGGTAGGGCTTAATCTTCACCTTAACACTGGGTTCTGTGACAATATCGTGTTTTATCACATGAGTGAGGCCTGGGAGTTCTGAGAAGAAATCGTTATTTCTCATAACGAATTCCTGTGATTCCTGTTTCTGATGGGGAAACAGGGACTCAGCAATTCTAACCTCAGGTACGGTGTAGCTTCGTGGTGCTGAGTTTACCACCAGAGTTTCCCTATCTTTCCAGGGCTTTATCAAGTTAATATGATAGTTCTGTTCGGGTTTTCTCTTCCCGGGCTGATGAACTAGATAGTTCACCTCGCTTATCTTTTTAACAATTGTGAAGGGCCCTTGCCATTTTGCTAAGAATTTGCTCTCTACTGTGGGTATTAATACAAGCACCCGGTCCCCTGGACTAAAATGACGCAGTTTCGCACCCCGGTTATATATTCTACTTTGGGCCTGTTGGGCTTGCTGCATATGTTCTCGAACCAAGGGCATGACTGCCTTGATCCGGTCCTGCATCTGTGACACATGCTCAATTATACTGCGGTACGGGGTAGATTCGTGCTCCCACGTCTCTTTAGCTATGTCGAGTAGCCCTCGGGGCTGCCTGCCATACAGAAGTTCAAAGGGTGAAAACCCTGTAGACGATTGCGGTACTTCTCGTATGGCAAACAGTAAATAGGGAAGTAGGCAATCCCAATCCCTACCATCCTTGGCAATCACCTTTCTTAACATGTTTTTCAGGGTTTTATTGAATCTTTCCACCAATCCATCCGTTTGAGGATGGTAGACTGAGGTTCGGATATGCTTCACCCTGAATAGCCGACATAATTCTTTGGTCACCCTGGACATAAATGGGGTGCCCTGATCCGTTAAGATCTCTTTAGGGATCCCAACCCTACTGAACAACAGGACCAACTCCTTGGCTATGGTCTTTGCCGTCATATTTCTTAATGGAATAACTTCTGGATATCTGGTGGCGTAGTCTAGGAACACCAGTATGTACTGATGTCCGCGAGCTGATTTCACTATAGGGCCTACCAGATCCATAGCTATTCGTTCGAATGGCACTTCCACAATGGGTAAGGGTACCAATGGGCTTCTAAAGTTAGGGGACGGAGATGTATATTGGCACTCGGGACAAGATGCACAGTAATCTCGTACCTCTGCTACTAGCCCTGGCCAAAAGAAACGCATTAAAATTCGTTCTTTTGTCTTTTCCATCCCTAGATGTCCCCCCAACAAATGACCATGTGCTAGATCCAAGACCATCTTCCTAAATGGCTTGGGAACTATCAGTTGTTCTACGATGTCTTCACCTTGCTTGTCTACCTGATACAGTAAGTTATTTTGCATCGCGATATGGGGATAAGCAAGCGTGACATCTGGGTAAACCAGAACACCATTTATTATTTTTACATTTTCCCGGGCCCGAACCAAAGTAGGGTCATTCAGCTGCGCTGTGGCAAAATTGTCACGTGAAACCTTTATATCCGCTAAGACATTTTCAACCCTCTCCTCTGGCTCCCCACTTACATCAGTGGTTTCGGTGTCCCCTGACATTACATCAAAAGGAAACACGGCCTTATCAGGAGATGACAGAACCTCATGAAGAAGCTCAGGTTCTGTGACTCCTGTTGCCCTTTCTCCAGAGATCGTAACCACTGTTGGCTCTTTAACCCTTTTTTCCCACAATTCCCAGAAAAAAGGAAAATCCCTCCCCAGTATTACGTCATACATGAGAGTGGGTATTATCGCTACCTGACAGGTTACCTGTTTGAGCACAGTTCCTATGGTAACCCATGCCGTATTATACTCGCGAGTTTCCCCATGAATACAGGTGACCCCTACTGACTGGGTCTGTAAGCTATCGGAGTTTACCAAACTGGCTTTGACTAATGTGATCATACTGCCAGTATCCAGGAGAGCCTGCACCTCTCTCCCCTCTACTGAAACAGGACACAGATGTTTATCGACCCTTTCAGGGGTCCCAATAGAACAAACCCCCTGGGCAAACATCGATTTCGTATTTGGCATAGCACTCATATCACACTGCATGGGCTCTGAGTTTAACGGACAGTTAGCAGCAATATGTCCTGGTCCCCTACAACGGAAGCATTTGATAGGTTCTGGTCTCAGAAAGTCAGACTTGGACCTTTTGGAGTGTTCCGGCCAGAGTTCAGCTTTGGCCCTTGTGTCCCTGTTAGGGGCCCCACCCCTCGCAGGAGTACCCCCCTGCCGGGTACTTTCCTGGGTTAGGCGGGGCTTTTGTAACAGGTCCTTTGCCGCAGCATATCTTTCCACCAGAGAGACCAACTCATCTGCGCTGTTAGGGTCACCGTGGGTAACCCACTTGCATATTTCAGGTGGAAGGGCTCTAAGATATCTGTCCATTACCACACGTTGGACAACCTCTGGAGCCGATAGAACATCTGGTTGTAACCACTTCTTGGTTAAGTGTACCAGGTCGTACATTTGGGAGCGAGCTGGTTTGTCTGCCTGAAAAACCCAATGGTGCACTCTTTGGGCCCGAACCGACAAAGTAACTCCCAGACGGGCCAAAATCTCCGCTTTCAGCTTACAGTAATCCTGAGCGTCGGCAGGATCCAAATCATAATAAGACTTCTGAGCCTCTCCACTCAGAAAGGGGGCTATCAACCCTGCCCACTGATCTGGTGGCCACCTTTCACGCTCTGCGGTGCGCTCAAAGGTCATCAAATAAGCCTCCACATCATCCGTGGCAGCCATCTTTTGTAGGTAGTTCCCAGCACATATGTCCTTCTTCCCCATGGGACCAATTTCAGTCGACCCAGGGGTCAGGTCTGCAAAGCGCTGCACCACCTCAGTCAAAGCAACACGATCTTTGTTTTGCATCTCGGTTAGAGTAGTAAGTTGCATTGCCATAGACCGCGCCAGATCCTCTGTCTGCCGATTAGCTTCTTGCTGCACTTTGTTTGCATGTTGCTGGGCTGCGGTGGCTTGCAGCAAAGCCTTTAACATATCCTCCATGTCAGGAGTCTTTCTCTGCAGCAATGTAGCAGGTTTTACCCAGGACATATACCTGTTCCCAAGTCCAGAAACAATTTGTATTCAGGCGTTACCCTTAGCAACCAGCTGTTCAAGGACCAGAAAAATTTCCAGAGGCAAGCCCCCTTTAACTCCACACATTTTTTTTTTTTTTTTTAAAGTATTCAGCAGCACCTGTTCCACTGAGCAAACGGGCTTCTGGCCCTTTTAGTTTCCACACAGCACTACAGCATTCAGCTTTTCTGAGGTGTCGTTGCCCGCATCCTCCACCAATTGTGGCAGTCCGTTATTTAGCTCACCTTTCCAGAGGTGAAAAGGTAGGGGGATTAGTCAGATTATTTCGCAGAAGGAGACCTCAGGAGACAGAAGTGCTTTTCAACTGGCATCCTGCCAGCTTTATTTCACAGGTTGCATTAAAACACAAAAACATAAACGGAACACCTAGCCTTGTCCAGGCTCTAACTAAACAATAGGTCCCTCTCTAGGACGTGGATGAGCTATCCTCAGTCCACCCAAAATAAGCACGCTGTCTGAACAGCAACCTGTGATACTTGCAGTTTGCAGGCTCTGGACCTTCAGGGTCCCTCAGTGAGATGTGGCTTCTCTCACTCCCAGGAAGTTCTGAGCAAGTGTGTTGACAGCCCAGTTTTCTAGCAACTCCCCAGGTGCAGCTCATCAGGGCCCAGGCTTAGGTTTTTTAACCCTTTCCTAAATAACTTTCTTCAGCATATGCTAAGAACCTGGGAGACACATATATACCCTCAATTACTTCACCCTGTGAGACACCACAGGCCATAATACTGTATATTATAATTATACAGAGGGCATTATACTTATGAGCACTATGGGGGGAGAGGAGGTCTGTTATCTGAGGATGATAGTAAAGTGAGGAATCTAAAAAAAAATCTGTGAAACTCTGCAGAGACGAGACGTGGCTGAAAGAAGGTGTCATGAAGGTCCTATCTCCGAATGAAGATGCTGAGGAAAGTCTACATCACAGGAGAGGTCACTGGATGTAACATGTATGGTGCAGTATTCTCCTGTATATTTCATAGCAATGTATGTTATGTCCATCCAAATATCTGTTCTTTTTTTTTTTTTTTTTTTGGGGGGGGTGGGATGGGGTGGATATAGAATTTGGCCCACACTGCCGCATCCTGGCCCCAGACTTCCCAGACTTCAGGTCACACTGTGTGTGTTCTGTATTCTGGGGCCTCACACCCATCTACTACATTATCTGTACTCAGAGAGTTATCACTGTGTTGGTGCTGGCAGCCCACGCTACGCCACTGTCTGTACAGACCAGAACTTGTCACTATTATTAGGCTTAGTGGCCAGTGCAGTATTTCATGTGGTGTTTTTTTTTTTTTTTATCCAAATATTGATATGAAACATTAAGGCCCCTTTCACACGGGCGAGTATTCCGCGCAGATGCGATGCGTGAGGTGAACGCATTGCACCCGCACTGAATCCGGACCCATTCATTTCTATGGGGCTGTGTACATGAGCGGTGATGGGCTGCGTGAATGGGGCTGCGTGAAAATCGCAAGCATCTGCAAGCAAGTGCGGATGCGGTGCGATTTTCACGCACGGTTGCTAGGAGACAATCGGGATGGAGACCCGATCATTATTATTTTCCCTTATAACATGGTTATAAAGGAAAATAATAACATTCTCAATACAGAATGCTTAGTAAAATGTGGATTGAGGGATCCTCTTGATCGCGTAGTTGCCGATCTCTTCTTACTTCTTTATTCATGAGCTGCTATGGAGGAGGTGAGTTAATATTTTTTTCATTTTTTAACCCTCAATTCACCTTCTACTAAGCATTCTGTATTAAAGATACAATGTTATAAGGGAAAATAATAGAATCTACACTACAACTAACCCAAACCCGAACTTCTGTGAAGAAGTCCGGGTTCGGATCTGGGTACCAAACATGCCGATTTTTCTCACGCGCGTGCAAAATGCATTACAATGTTTTGCATTTGCGTGGAAAATTCACACATTTTCCCGTGACGCACCCGCATCTTATCCGGCCCTAAAACACGACGCCCGTGTGAAAGAGGCCTAAAAGTTACATCCACAAACTTTCTTTATGTTTAACATGAAAAAATGATTTAAACAATAGATCACTTTCAAATGACACATTCCCTTTAATAGCAAAACCACAAGGCTGCAGGAAATTTAAAGGGAACCTGTTACCTCCTAAAAACATCCCAAGCTGGCAGCAGTACCTTAGAGTAGCCAGCAACGTGTTTGTAACAATCCTTTTCTTCCTGCAGGTAGTTAAGCAGAAGCTGTAAAAATGATCTTTAATCCCCTGCCCGGCGCGCTTTTGTAGTCATGCTTGAAGTCACGGAGGCAGCGCCTCCTTGCTTCAAGTCACGGTAACCACGCCCCCTTCCCTGCCCCTTCGCTGTGATTGACAGCGCTTATGCAAGACAGTTCGGCTGGCTTTGCCGAACTGCCGGCTGTCAGCCGCAAAACCTGTGCCATACCAGGGTACGACTCGCTCCCAGCCTCCACAACGTTCACCCAGTGTGCCATCAGGGAAATGTAGCTTCCCTGGCCAAAAGCACTTGTCCATGTCTCAGTTGTTAAGTGGACCTTGCCTATAACTGCGTTGGTCAGGGCACCGGTGATGTTACGGGACACATGCTGGTGTAAGGCTGGGAGTAAACACCGTGAAAAATATTGGCGGCTGGAGACAGAGTAACGCGGGAAGGTCACCGCCATCAGGCTGCGGAAAGCCTCAGTGTCCACAAGCCTAAATGGCAACATTTCCAGGGCCAGCAATTTGGAAAGGTGCGCATTTAGTGCTATGGCCTGTTGGTGGGTGGCTGGGTATTTGCGCTTTCGTTCAAAGGCCTGGGGTATGGACATCTGTACTCTGCGCTGGGATAAACCCGATCTGGCAGCCATTTTACATTCAGTTTTTTTCTCAGTGTAGCGAGAGGTTGCTGTGTGGAGCAGAGACAGACTGTTAGGGACACCAAATGCTAGCTAATAGGGCCACAAAAGTCCTTTTAAGGACTGGTATAGGTGTGCTATCGATAGGTGTGACATACTGAGGGGTGTGATATACTTATAATATATGGCAAAAAGGAAAAGAATGAAAATCCGGCTCCAAGATAGCGAAGAAACGTATCTTTATTTTTCCTTTTAAATCTTCAAATCACAGGAACAGTTCTGTTACGCGTTTCAGACCATAAGTATGGTTCATGAGGAAGGACCGCAAATTACTTATGGTCGTAACTGAACTAATCCTGTGATTTGAAGATTTAAAAAAAAAAGAAAATAAAGATATGTTTCTTCGCTATCTTGGAGCCTGATTTTCCTTCTTTTCCTTTTTGCCATTTATCATCGCATCCAGGTGCGCAATCCGTGCTCAACTAGTGGAGGGGAAGGTGAGAGCTGCCTTATGTTTCTCTTGTGAATACTTATAATATACTTTCTAACATAGAAAGTATATTATTGTCACGGAACCATGAACCAGACGTACAACAAGGGATAAGTGAAAAAGAAGGCTTTATTGAAAATAAAGCTGTAAAGCAAAAGTCCAAACGGATGGCGAAACCGAAGCAGAGTCTTTGCGAAGCCAGAGGTCAGGAACCAGAAGGGTAGTCAGACGAAGCCAGGATCAGGAACCAGCAGGGTATTCAGACGAAGCCAGGATCAGGAACCAGCAGGGTAGTCGGACGAAACCAGGATCAGGAACCAGCAGGGTAGTCGGACGAAACCAGGATCAGGAACCAGAAGCAGCAGCAGTCTAGAAGCATGTGAACACAGGAGGACCAAGCAAGGAACTGAAGCCACAGACCTCCTATATATATGAGCTAGGCATCCAGCTCCTCCCAGTGGGAAGGAGGAGCCGCAGGGTGGGAGGCTACAAGAAACCCAGAAACCAAGATGGCCGCCAGCACATGTCAAACAAAGGAGAACAGCAAGAAGGTAAGACCATGACAGTACCTCCCCCTCAAGGGCCCCTCCTCCGCGGAGTAAAGAACGGTTTCTGAGGGAAGCGTGCGTGGAAGGCTCGGAGCAAGGCAGGAGCATGGACATCTGCGGAGGGAACCCAGGAACGCTCCTCTGGACCATAACCACGCCAATGGACCAAAAACTGCACCCGACCGCGGACCAGGCGTGAGTCCAGGATATTGCTCACCTCATACTCCTCACGATTACCCACTTGGACCGGACGAGGCCGAGGAACCGAGGAAGTGAAACGATTACACACCAGTGGCTTCAACAGGGAGACATGAAACACGTTGGAGATCCGCATGCCAGGAGGAAGCGCAAGGGCATAGGCTACCGGGTTTACCCTGCGAAGCACTCGGAAGGGACCAACAAAGCGAGGCGCCAGCTTGGGAGTGGGCACTCGAAGGTTGAGGTTGCGGGTGGACAACCATACACGGTCTCCGACCTGGTAGGAAGGAGCAGGCGCTCGTCTGCGATCAGCCTGGAGTCTCTGGCGCTGCGCAGAGACCTCAAGGGACTTCTGGATCAGTACCCAAGAAGCACGTAGGACGGGAAAGGTGATCCTCCACAGCCGGAATATCCTGGGGAGAGAATACCTCCGGTAACACGGCAGGTTGGAACCCATAATTGGCCATGAAGGGAGACGTCCCAGAGGAAGAGTTCACCGCCGTGTTCCTGGCAAACTCAGCCCAAGGCAGGAGGTCAACCCAATTGTCTTGGTGATCGGAGACATAGCAACGAAGGAATTGCTCCAAGGCCTGATTGGATCGTTCTGCGGCCCCATTGGACTGAGGGTGGTAGGCCGAGGAGAAGGAGAGATGAATCCCCAACTGGGAGCAAAAGGCGCGCCAGAACCTGGACACAAACTGACTCCCCCGATCCGACACAATCTCCTTGGGCAAACCGTGCAACCGGAAGACCTCCCTGGCAAAAATCGTGGCCAACTCTTGTGCAGAGGGTAACTTCTTGAGAGGAACACAGTGGCACATTTTGGAAAACCGATCCACAATCATGAGAATTACCGTATGGCCTCGGGATGCAGGGAGGTCCACAATGAAATCCATCCCCAGGTGTGACCATGGGCGCTCCCCGGTGGCTATGGGTTGCAGAAGGCCCAACGGAAGGTGCCGAGGGGACTTACTCTGGGCACAAACGGAGCATGCCGCTACATATGCAGCGATGTCGGAACGTAGGGAAGGCCACCAGAACAGACGTGAAACAGCCCAGGACAGCTGATTCTTTCCAGGATGCCCCGCGGTTTTGGAGTTATGGTAGGTTCGCAACAACCGAGTGCGCAACTCCTCAGGCACAAAACATCTGCCGTTGGGTCTCCCAGAGGGAGCACCAGATTGAGCCGCCAAAATCTGCTCACCCAGGGGAGAGGTCAGGCTGGTGCGAATGGCGGCCAAGATCTGATTCGGAGGTATGACCGAAGTCGGAATCGACTCCTCCCTGGACAGCTCGGAGTACTGTCGTGATAAGGCATCCGCCCTGATGTTCTTGGAACCGGGTAGGTAGGAGACCACGTAATTAAAACGTGACAAGAACAGAGCCCATCTGGCCTGACGTGGTGTCAATCTCTTGGCCTCAGAAAGGTAGGTCAGATTCTTGTGGTCCGTCAGGATGAGGACCGGAACCACCGAACCCTCGAGCAAGTGCCTCCATTCTTTAAGGGCCTGCACGATGGCCAATAACTCCCTGTCACCAATCTGATAGTTGCACTCCGCGGAAGACAGTTTCCGGGAGTAAAACCCACAAGGAAGCAGAGGACCCTCTGGTGTTCTACGCTGAGGCAGAAGGGCGCCTACTCCCGTCTCAGACGCGTCCACCTCGAGGACAAAGGGCAACCCAGGGTTGGGATGCGACAGAATCGGAGCCGACACAAAGGCGGACTTTAGAGCCTCAAAAGCTCGGATGGCCTCGAGCGGCCAGACCTGGGAATTACTGCCCTTCCTGGTCAGATCCGTGAGAGGCTTGGCTAGCATGGAAAAGTCCCTGATGAACTTCCGATAATAATTGGCGAAGCCCAAAAAGCGCTGCAGGGAACGAAGACCACTGGGCTGGGGCCACTGTAAGACAGCCAAAACCTTCTCAGGATCCATGGAGAACCCCTCAGCGGAAATGATGTAACCTAAGAAGGTTACCTGGGATCGGTGAAATTCGCATTTCTCAAGCTTACCGAACAGCTTGTTCTCTCGTAACCGTTGCAACACTCGTCTGACATCCAGAATGTGGGCCTCCATGGATTCAGAATATACCAAGATGTCATCCAAATAGACCACCACACACTGCTGCAACAGGTCACGGAAAACATCGTTGAAGAATTCCTGAAAGACTGCGGGCGCATTGCACAACCCAAAGGGCATAACCAAGGATTCATAATGACCGGTCCTGGTGTTAAACGCGGTCTTCCACTCATCGCCCGCCTTGATCCTTACCAGGTTATATGCCGCCCTCAGGTCGAGTTTGGTAAAGACCGTGGCCCCTTTAAGGCGATCGAACAGCTCGGAAATCAAGGGTATCGGGTAAGCGTTCTTGATCGTGATGCGATTGAGACCCCTGTAATCGATGCAAGGCCTCAACTCACCGCCCTTCTTTTTCACAAAGAAAAATCCAGCCCCTGCCGGGGACGAGGATTTGCGAATGTGTCCGCGTGAAAGCGCCTCCCTCACGTACTCCTCCATGGCCTCATTCTCCGCTACCGACAGTGGATAGACTTTGCCACGAGGAGGAACGGCACCAGATTGTAACTCTATGGCACAATCGTATGGGCGGTGCGGAGGTAGGGCAACCGCGCGCACCTTATCGAATACATCCCGGTACTCCTCGTATTCAGGAGGCAACAGAGAGTCCGAGGAAGTACACAGCAACTTGACAGACCCATGGATGCAACTAGCCCCACACTGCGGTGACCACGAGAGGATCTCGGCCGATCTCCAATCGAAAGTCGGATTATGCTTCCGGAGCCAGGGGTACCCCAAGACCACCGAGTAGTGTGGAGACGAAATAACCTGGAGGCAGACCGACTCTCTGTGAACGGCACCAATGGCTATCCCCACTGGAAGGGTCTCATGAGTCACGTGTGGCGGCAGAAGGGGTCTGCCGCCTATCGCCTCAAGAGCCAGTGGGGAACCTCGAGCCTGCAGAGGAATGGAATTGGCGGCAGTGAACACATTATCAATGAACAAACCACCAGCACCAGAGTCCACCAACGCCTGGGTCGTCACCGAGCCCCCGACCCAGGAGAGGACAACAGTGAACAGTGGTTTGTCAACACGGGAAACCGGGGACGAGGAGACTCCACCCAAGATCTGCCCCCGACAGGATCTCAGGTGCGAGCGTTTCCCGGACGGTTCGGACATGCCAACCGAAAATGCCCACCGAGACCACAGTACATGCATCGGCCCTCGCGTCTCCGGAGTACCCTCTCCCCCTCGGACAGGCGAGCAAACCCCAGCTGCATGGGTTCACCCCCAGACAAGTCATCCCCAGGAGGCGTGGGAGGAGAGGGAGGCACGGGTGGGACAACAAACGTAGGCGCCAATCTGTTAGAAAACCTCCGCAGGCTCTCCTTAAAGGAAGGTCTCTCCCTGAGTCTGGTGTCAATCAAAATCAGGAAAGAAATAAGAGACTCGAGCTCCACTAGTAGGTCCTTAGCTGCAACCTCATCCTTCAAGGCATCCGAGAGACCATGAGAGAAAGCAGCGACCAGAGCCTCATTATTCCAGCCCACCTCTGCTGCCAGGGTACGAAACTCAATGGCGTATTCAGCTACGGATCGTGAACCCTGTCTGATGGACATAAGGAGCTTCGCAGCAGAGGCAGCACGAGCCAGCACATCGAATACCTTCCGAAGAGAAGCAACAAAACCGGAAAACTCGGCAGCCACCGGATTGTTGTTCTCCCATAAAGGGCTGGCCCAGGCCAAGGCCTTGTCCGAGAGCAGCGAGATCAAGAAGCCCACCTTTGATCTCTCAGTGGGAAAGGCATGTGGCAGCAACTCGAAATAAATGCCCACCTGGTTAAGGAAACCTCAGCACTGAGTTGGCTCTCCCCCAAAGCGCTGTGGAAGAGGGGCAGAACCGGTCATACCCCGAAACACCGCAGGTGCAACGACAGGTGTCGGGGTAGACTCTGGCGCAACAACCGGAGCTGCAGTAGGAGCGGGCCCAGGAGCGACAACCGACCCATCGGCAACGGGAGCGAAATGAGCCGTGCGTTCAAGCAGGGTTTGCAACGCCACAGCGAACCGACCCAACAGGTGATCCTGCTGATCAAGTCTGGCAACCAGCGTGGGTAGCGAGGATGGCCCTGTACCGTCAGAATTCATGGCTTGGTCCTAATGTCACGGAACCATGAACCAGACGTACAACAAGGGATAAGTGAAAAAGAAGGCTTTATTGAAAATAAAGCTGTAAAGCAAAAGTCCAAACGGATGGCGAAACCGAAGCAGAGTCTTTGCGAAGCCAGAGGTCAGGAACCAGAAGGGTAGTCAGACGAAGCCAGGATCAGGAACCAGCAGGGTAGTCAGACGAAGCCAGGATCAGGAACCAGCAGGGTAGTCGGACGAAACCAGGATCAGGAACCAGCAGGGTAGTCGGACGAAACCAGGATCAGGAACCAGAAGCAGCAGCAGTCTAGAAGCATGTGAACACAGGAGGACCAAGCAAGGAACTGAAGCCACAGACCTCCTATATATATGAGCTAGGCATCCAGCTCCTCCCAGTGGGAAGGAGGAGCCGCAGGGTGGGAGGCTACAAGAAACCCAGAAACCAAGATGGCCGCCAGCACATGTCAAACGAAGGAGAACAGCAAGAAGGTAAGACCATGACAATTATAGTGCATTTGTATTGTGCAGCAGTTGTGTAGGGTTCTGCTGCGATACCGCAGCTGGATAGAGGGACAAACGCTATTGGAATAACTAATTACAAATGGTGCGATTAACCTGTTGCTCAAAAAAAATATATATATCTGATTGAGGGGTGTGATATACCTATAATATACCTTCTAACATAGAAAGTATATTATAGTGCATTTGTATTGTGCAGCAGTTGTGTGCGGTTCTGCTGAGATACCACAGCTAGATAGACGGACAAACGCTATTCGAATAACTAATTGCAACTGGCGTGATATACCTGTTGCCCCAAAAAAAACTTATAGAGTGGTGTGATACACCTATAATATACCTACTAACATAGAAAGTATATTATAGTGCATTTGTGGTCAGGACCTGGCGAATGGAGGACGCCCAACCACCACCCCCCCCTACCTAACTGGCCTGAGGTGTGCCTTGGCCTCACTAGGTCGGTATGCCTGGAAAAGGGGGCATACCCTGGATGTGAAAGTTGGATGACTACCTGAAGACATGGGCATGGGTGGGCAGGGGATGTCCGAATGTCGACGTGCTGCCTGGGAGAAGTGGACCGCTTAAAACAGGTACTGGTCCCTCCCACAAATCCAGGCTAACCTGCGGCCAGCCTTATCACTTGTGGTCAGGACCTGGCGAATGGAGGACGCCCAACCACCACCCCCCCCTACCTAACTGGCCTGAGGTGTGCCTTGGCCTCACTAGGTCGGTATGCCTGGAAAAGGGGGCAAAAACCCACCAGTGAGGGAAGGATGGCCCCGTGCTACTCTGCCAACGAACTAAATGCCTGGACCAGTTCTGCCAGAGGCTCCGGGATATACCGGACAAAGCACCCTGAGCGCCAGCGCCCCAAGTGCTTGATGATGTGCGCAGGAACTCCATGTTTGGACGCTGCGGATGCCGCACCAATGCGGAAGGAATGCCCCGAGAACTGCGCCGGATTCACTCCAATACTGACCAACAGGGTACGGATATGCTTGGTGAACTGGCTGGTCGTGAGTGGATTAACAGGGAATGGTAGCAACGGGTCGGTGGGGCCGTGGAGATTGAGGGCCAGCGCGAGGTTGTCCAAGACTGCCACTGGACACCAGGCGTTTGTGGTCTGGAAGAATTTGACTACATGGCCAAGACCTACCTGCCTGGTTTTATTGTGAGGCAACTGCAAATGGAAGATACTGCCGATCCTGACTAAGTCTCCCTTGCGGAGAGCCACCGCCCCTCGTCTGGCCTGTGTCACCTCACCTGGTCTGAGAAACCCATAAAAGGCCAAGTACATTGCCGCTTTGATCACCAGGCTGGGCAGGGCCCCGAACGGTGCCAACGAGAGAACGTCCGACAGGCTGCGAAATGTGACCCCCGTAATAGGTTGACGGCACGGCTTGCCCGTGACCTGGCTTTTCTGGATGCCTCTGAGGATGGCCTTAATCGGGTGAGCTGAAAAAATGGAGGGTCTATCTGACTCTTGAAGTGCCAAAAAATGTTGCACCCCTGCCAAATATAGCCTGATGGTGTTGTAGGATAACGCTAGTACTGAGTGACAATAAGATATGAAAGCAACCATGTACTTGACCTGACCAGCATCACCCCTAGGGTATACTGACTGGAAGTCTAAGAAAACTACCCATGCTCGGCCGTATGACTTTAAAGTACTGGTCGACAAAGACTTCGTTATGAGAGAACTGGCGACCACCAACAGAGAGTCTAGTCCAAGACCAGCCGCCGCCAGTCCGGTACCGGGGTGCCCACCTCGTCTGCTTCTGGGTTCTGTAAGAAAAAGCGTGCAAAGTCAAAACGGGACAAAGCATCAGCCGCCACATTGCAGACCCCGTCCAGAAACTGAGCCTGGAAATGAAACCCCTGTTCCAGAGCTATCCAGGTCAACCTACGCATGAAAGACATGATGAGTAGCGATTTGGACCTACCCTTGTTAATGATCTCTGCGGTCGCCATGTTGTCAGTGTGGAAAACCACCGTGTGACCCGACCACCTACGCCCCCAGACTACAGCGGCTGCCACAATAGGATAGATCTCGAACAATGCCGACGTCTGAGAAAACCCCGGCATCTGTAGTATATGCGAGGGCCATGAGCCGGCAAACCAGTGAGGGCCGAATATGGCCGCGAAACCTATCGAGGCAGCTGCGTCTGAAAATACGTGTGGAGAATCAGAAGTGGCCTTCGGAATAAACATGGAAATGCCATTCCACCCACTAAGAAATCCGTCCCACATGAATAGATCTGCCCGGGCGTTGGTATCAAGATGCACTGATGCGTCCAAATCGCTGGTCTGTTGCAGTAAGACTAACAACCTAGAAATGAACGATCTGCCCTGAGGAATGATCCTCATGGCAAAGTTCAACATGCCCAACAGAGACTGCAATTCTCTCTTGGTGCAAACCTGAGACCTGAGCAAGGAACGGACACCTGATTTGATTCTGTCGAGTTTGTCTGATGGTAAACTGGCCGACATGGCGCGTGAATCCAGAGAGATCCCCAAGAATGTGACAACCTGCGCAGGCCCTTCCGTTTTGTGGGCAGCCACCGGAATGTTCAACTCCTCGAACACCTGCAAGAGAACCTGCAAGTCAGCAGACGCCCGTGAGGGTTCCTCTATCAATAGAAAATCATCCAGGTAGTGAATGACATTCTGGCAACCCTGAATTTCCAACAAAATCCATTCCAGAGCCTGCGCTAACTTGTCAAACAGACTGGGGCTGCTCTTGGAACCAACGTCAACTTTGTGGCGAAATAGTACGCATCTCTCCATCTGATGCCGTGCCACTGCCAAAGAGATGGGCTGATGGGCAGCAGTTTGAACGCATCAGAGACATCTGCCTTGGACAGCCAAGCTCCCCTGCCTGACTGCAGAATGACCTGGATAGCCTGATCCACGGAAGTATACTTTAATGAAAACTCTTCCGACGGAATCAGAGAGTTGAGACTAGGAACGTGGGAAGAATGTGGAGCAGACAAGTCATAAATCAAACGGAATTTATTAGAGTATTTACCCTGCACCACCCCCACTGGGCTCACCCTCCACGTGTCAAAAGGAGAAGACTGGAAAGGGCCGATGATAAAGCCCTTCTCCAGCTCACTTGCCAGCAGCAGATCCACCAGATCAGCATGGTTAGAAGCCGACTGTAGATTGGGGCATTCGTGTGTCTGCTGAGGCAAGGCTATGAGCCCAGTGTGGAATCCCCGTAGGAAACCTTCCACCAGAAAAGTGCGGAACGGCTGAACGGGATGAAGCCGCAGCAGGTGGTCAAGGACCTTGACATTCACCCGGCTCAGTCATGCCGGCTTCACGGTGCAGACCGTGACAGGATGTGCCCTGAAGCATGTAGCACAAATATGCAGGAGCCTGCACTGGCTGAAGTTGCATACCGCATAATTGAAATTATTACAGAGCTGGGCTTTGCCCAAGTAGTGAACGGGTCTCCCCAGCTTATCAAACTGTGTAGCGTGCAGGCTAGGACCCGGGGTGATCCCACCTCTGGAGGTACTGGGGGCAGCAGTGAGGTCGGCCAAAGGGCACCAAGCGGTAGTATGAGCAGGAGACTGACATGTTGCGCACACCGGGGACTTCAGGCTGGCGAAGTGCCTGCAAAATAGCTCCATGTCAATGTCGCTCCAGTCCGTGACTACCTGGAACTGGGCCCAAATGGCTGCCGCTTTGGCCGAGAAGGACCTATGGTAGTCATAAAATGCTGTGCCCCCGTACTTATGAGCCAAGTCTACCACCCTGTAGAGGTAAATGTCCAGCTCCTCTCTCCTATTGGGGCTGGCAGAGCACAACACGTCTCTGAAAAGACTGAAAGCCAGGACGAATTCAGCCAGGGTCAGCTTGCGGCTGAGCCTGGGGTCTTTGGCCTTGAGTACTACCGACAATTCGCTGCAACCGAAGGACTTATTCTCCGTTACATCGTGGGATGTAATCAACAAGGATGCCAGATTGACATCCTTGCACTCTAAAATGTCTTTTCTAATGCTGGGCCTAACAAAATATACCGGCGCCACTGAAGGCGCTCTCCCGCCCTGCGACAGGTTAGGTGCTGGAAGTAGGGACGGCACGGTACCTGTGACCCCAGCCGAAGATGCCGCGCCGCCAGCCGGCCCAACTGCTGGGGGGGGAATGCGATGCTGTTCCATAACTTCCATCCGGGCTTGCAAATCCTGAATGGAACTAGTGAGCGAGTTTAAGACCGCGTGGATCTGCACCAGTGAATTGGAAATGGTGGTATTGTCACCAGAAGAAGCCGGGCCGGCCTGTGGTGTAGCGGGAAACAGTAATTTGAAAAGTTCCGCCTTTCTGGCAGTAGCCGCGAACGGAATCCCTCTCCTGAGTAACTCTGCCGTTAACTTAGGCACAGTCCAAGCCCTGATGGATGGAGTGCTGCCGTGTTCGGACCCTCTTGGAGACGGAGGCAAAGACACGAACTCCTCGATGTCTGATGGCTGAGACATGATGACTAAAGAAACAACAAAAGAAAGAAAACACCAAACAAAACAAACAACAAAAAAGAAAAAAAAACGTGGAAAGAAAGAAGAGGGGAAAAAAAAAAAAAAACACAACCTGTTAACCCTACGACCTGCAGCCCGTAAGCCGACAGACAACTGACAGCAGCCAACCCCCCTCCCCCGACAGTATGAACGTATGAGGAGCGGTCGACGAGGCTCACGTGAAGTATGATAGTCGTTTCCACTGACGGATGAAGCGAGCCCGAGTTTAACTGAATCTGTGGCGTGGCAGACTGATTAAAAACGAATACTGCGGGCTATTGAACCTACAGACGTGGTAGGTGAATGTATGTAAGAATAGGAGTCGTGGAAAACAGACCGTATGACGTATGACACTATTCTACGAGATGAAACGAAGTGTCTCTGACTGTCGTGCGAGAGTGTGATTGTGGTTGGTGAATGTATCTATGCTAGTGGTGTATGCAAAAGGCTAGCGGAAAGATTACCACCAGGACAACATGAAAATCCTTCCTTTAGAAATCCCCTTATTTTATTTTTATTTTTATTTATTTGTAACCACGCCCCCTAAAGGAAAAATGTTCATGTTTTTTTTTTTTTTTTTTATTATTACGCCACTGTCATATGTGCAGACTACCTGTATGGGGTAAGTAGGTGGTATATGTACGTGAGGTCAATGTGTGCCCAGACAGGATCGCTGCTGGAAATGCACAGAAATGACACCGGGACCCGGCCACTGACCTAGGCAGCTGTGGCCTGGTTACATGCAGCCTCAGTGTATTATGGTTTGAATGAGCAGCGGAGCAGAGCCGGCAATAGCGCGTGTAGCAATGCTGCCCCCGGTGTCAAGCCTGAAAACCGCACGTGCCTGATCGCAAGTGAAGCGATCCTGCCGCAGACTACCCCCTACCCTCCCAACCTCCTGCCCTGCTTCGCTTACCCCACCTTGCTGAACAAAGACCAACGCTGGAAAAGCTTGTAGCAGAAAGCAAAGCACCACCCGGCGTCTAGGAGCTCCAACACTAGCGGACGCTTAGTGATGACGTCACACCCGGAAGTAGCGATGTCCGAATGTCGACGTGCTGCCTGGGAGAAGTGGACCGCTTAAAACAGGTACTGGTCCCTCCCACAAATCCAGGCTAACCTGCGGCCAGCCTTATCACTTATATTGTGCAGCAATTGTGTGCGGTTCTGCTGAGATACCGCAGCTATATAGAGGGACAAACGCAATTCGAATAACTAATTGCAATTGGTGTGATATATCTGCTGCCCCCCAAAAAACTAATTGAGGGGTGTGATACACCACCTTCCACAAAATATTGATTGAGGGGTGTGATACAGCGGCTTCCACCAAATATAGATTGAGGCCTGCGATACACCAGCTGACACCAAATATTGATTTAGGGATTCGATTTGCCGGCTTCCAGCAAATACTAATTATTGGGTTCTATATACCGTATATACCGGCGTATAAGACGACTTTTGAGCCCTAGAAAATATTTTCTAGAGTGGGGGGTCGTCTTATACGCCGGGTATGGCGGGCGCTGCAGTGCCGGGATGCCCGAATCAGGGCCGGCCTTTGGGGTGTGCGGGCTGTGCGGCCGACAGCTCGCAATGTACTATGCGGCAGGCGAGGCGGCACTTGTGTTCTCCCTCGGGGCGGGCCCCCCGCCCCCTCCATCTCCCCCTCCCCTGTATACAGCAGGGGGCGCCCGGCGCCCGTTGCGGTTTAAAAAAAAAAAGTTGCTTACCGTATATAAGTTCGGGCGGCCGGCGGCGCCCCTCATGCTGCGCCGCCTGAGCGGCTGAGGCTGAGCGGTTACCGCTCTAAAGAATCCTGCCTGTGCCTGCTGTGTGCTGTTAATGTAGCGTGGCCGAGCTCTGTTCGATCCGCGGTACAGGAGCTTTTGTTTCCTGTACCCGGCCGGACTGACAGGAAGTGCTCACTTAGTGTGGCCGGGTACAGGAAACAAATGCTCCTGTACGGCGGATCGAACAGAGCTCGGCCACGCTACACTAGAGGTGGAGATGGGAGTAGAATGAGAGTGACAAGGGGGGAGGGGGAGGACATAATGAGAGTGAAAAGGGGGGAGGGGGGGGAAATAATGAGAGTGACAAGGGGGGAGGGAGGGGAAATAATGAGAGTGACAAGGGAGGGGGGGTGGAATAATGAGAGTGACAAGGGAGGGGGGGTGGAAAAATGAGAGTGATAAGGGAGGGGGGGAATAATGAGAGTGACAAGGGAGAGGGGGGGGAATAATGAGCGTGACAA
Source organism: Bufo bufo (assembly GCF_905171765.1). NCBI lineage: Eukaryota > Metazoa > Chordata > Amphibia > Anura > Bufonidae > Bufo > Bufo bufo. The sequence continues at coordinate 403,583,282 of NC_053390.1, read as the reverse complement.
GGGAGGGGGGGTCTCATAATGAGAGTGACAAGGGGGAGGGGGGGTGGAATAATGAGAGTGACAAGGGAGAGGGGGGGTGGAATAATGAGAGTGACAAGGGAGAGGGGGGGAATAATGAGAGTGACTAGGGAGAGGGGGGGGAATAATGAGAGTGACAAGGGAAGGGGGGGGGGGAGAGAGTGACAAGGGAGGGAGGGGGGGAGAAGAGAGTGACAATGGAGTCCCCAGAGCCAGACTGCAGCCAGAGTCCAGATCATCTTATTGTCCTGGTGGTAAGTAGACAATGCAATATGTTTATTACCGGTATTTAATTGTTTAGTTATTAATACTACATTGGAAACTAATTTTCTCAGCTGGACACCGGCCGACACTGCGCATGCGCTGGGAGCCTCACCAGCGGTTAGGGTAGGGAAAAAGCACTGGCCCGTACGTAATTTTTCCCTTCCCTAACCGCTGGTGAGGCTCACGGTGCATGCGCAGTGTCGGCCGGTGTTCAGCTGAGAACATCCATCCGATCACTGCGCCTGCGCATTGGCCCATAGTTTTTCCCTACCCTAACCGCCGGCGAGGCTCCTGGCGCATGCGCACTCTGCTGTGAAATTTCCCTAACCTGTCGTTGTGCTCCTGCGCGGCGCTGCACACCTCCTCACGTCATGTCCGGTGCGACCGGAAGTGACGAGGGTAGGGAAATCTCACGAAGTAGGGAAGTATAACATTACACCGGCCTTTGGGGTGTGTGGGCTGGTAACTACTTGGTTGGATAGTCAGCCAGCCTATGCCATGATGCCAGCAACAAGCATGTTGAAAAAGGGGTAGTCTTATACGGCGAGTATATCCCAAACTCTATATTTTCAGTATAAAAGTTGGGGGTCGTCTTATACGCCCAGTCGTCTTATACGCCGGCATATACGGTACCTGTTTTCACAAAATACTGATAAGGGGTATTGATATACCAGTTTCCACCAAATATTGATTGAGGCTTGCGATACATCGGCTTCCACCAAATATTGATTAAGGGGTTTGATTTACTGGCTTCCACCAAATATTGATTTAGGGATTTTATTTGCCAGCTTCCAGCAAATACTCATAATTGGGTTCTATATACCTGTTTCCACAAAATACTGATAGAGGGGATTGATATACAGGCTTCCACCAAATATTGATTGAGGCCTGCGATACACCAGCTTCAACCAAATATTGATTGAGGGGTTTGATTTAACAGCTTCCAGCAAATACTCATTATTGGGTTCTATATACCTGTTTCCACAAAATACTGTTAGAGGGTACTGATATACCGGCTCCCACCAAATATTGATTGAGGCCTGCGATACACCAGCTTCCACCAAATATTGATTAAGGGGTTTGATTTACCGGCTTCCAGCAAATACTCATTATTGGGTTCTATATGCCTGTTTCCACAAATTACTGATAGAGGGGATTGATATACTAGCTTCCGCAAAAAATAGATTGAGGCCTGCGATATACCTACTTCCACAAATACTGCTCTTCTATAGGGACTTTGTCACAGGGTAATTTTAAAAATGCCAGGCAGAGGATGAGACAGGCCATTCTGCAGTGGTGGTAGGGGTCGGGCAGGTGCACCAGGCCGGAGCCTAAGTGTGAAGTTGGAGAAGGTGCGTGTGATTACATCAAAATAACACACATGCCATGAATGGCACACGTCCTGGACATCTTGAGGCAGACCAGGAAAATCTCTGGCCATTTTTGAAGATCTAAGGCCTCTTTCACACTTGCGTTGTCCGGATCCGGCGTGTACTCTACTTGCCGGAATAACATGCCGGATCCGGAATAACGCAAGTGTACTGAAAGCATTTGAAGAAGGATCCGTCTTCAAAATGCTTTCAGTGTTACTATGGCAGCCAGGACGCTATTAAAGTCCTGGTTGCCATAGTAGGAGCGCGGAGCGGTATACTTACAGTCCGTGCGGCTCCCCGGGCGCTCCAGAATGACGTCAGAGCGCCCTATGCGCATGGATGACGTGCCATGCGATCACGTGATCCATGCGCTTGGGTCGCCCTGACGTCACTCTGGAGCGCCCCGGGAGCCGCACGGACGGTAAGTATGCTGCTTCCCCACTCCCCGCTACACTTTACCATGGCTGCCAGGACTTTAGCGTCCCGGCAGCCATGGTAACCATTCAGAAAAAGCTAAACGTCGGATCCGGCAATGCGCCGAAACGACGTTTAGCTTAAGGCCGGATCCGGATCAATGCCTTTCAATGGGCATTAATTCCGGATCCGGCCTTGCGGCAAGTCTTCAGGATTTTTGGCCGGAGCAAAAAGCGCAGCATGCTGCGGTATTTTCTCCGGCCAAAAAACGTTCCGTTCCGGAACTGAAGACATCCTGATGCATCCTGAACGGATTTCTCTCCATTCAGAATGCATTAGGATAAAACTGATCAAGATTCTTCCGGCATAGAGCCCCGACGATGGAACTCTATGCCGGAAGAAAAGAACGCAGGTGTGAAAGAGCCCTTACACGGCCATGGCTCGCCTTTCTGACGTTCAGCGGCGACACCACTTGCTCATCAGACATCTGATTTGTGACTGCCCAACACGCTGGAACTCACCTTGTATATGCTTGATAGGCTGCTCCAGCAAAAACGTGCAATTAACGACTACCTGTACGAACTCTGCGGCAGGACAGGTTCTGGGGAGCTTGTTTTTTTTCACCGCGCCAGTGGATGCTCATGCGCGACGCCTGCAGACTTCTGCGGCCATTTGATGAGATCACCAAACTGGTCAGTCGCGGCTAGGGTGCCATCAGTGACATCGTACCTTATGCCTTCTTTCTGGAACGTGCATTGCGTTGTGTCATTGATCAAGCCGCCGAGGAGCAGGAAAATGAGGAAGTCGCAATGCTGAATAAATTCCCTGGGGGGGCTCCTCCATCTGAGACAAGTCAGCAGGAGTCTGAAGAGGAGTCAGAGGAGGATGGTGCCTGGGGGTTAGAGGAGAAGGAGGAGCTTTAAACTTTTCTGGGATCCCTGGTGTTGTCCGTGGCTGTGGGGTAGGAGACCGAGGACGACATTCTCTTGGGCGATGAGCAGGAGCCAGGCCGCTCCAGCACTTCTAATTTAGTGCAATTTAGGGGCCTTCATGCTCCAGTGTTTGGAGAGGGACCCCCGTATAAACAGAATAAAGGGCAAGGACCAGTACTGGGTGGCAACGTACTTAGACCCCCGGTACAAACACAGAATGGCATACATGTTACCAGCATCACAGAGGGCTGTCAGAATGCAGCATTTCCAGGCCTTGCTTCGAGAGATTCTGCATTCTGCTGTTGCGGGCGCTGGCAGAGGAATTTCCACCCACAGAGAAACAGTTTTGGGTAACAATCCTACAGCGCATGCAAGAAGAGGGCTGTTTGAAAATGTGTTGGTCACTTCGGATATGAGATCATTGTTGCAGCCAACCCATCGACAGCTGCTCTCTGGATCCAGCCTCAGGGAATGCCTAGACGACAGGTGTCTGACTACATCGGGTTAACGGCCAATATGGGCGCTCTGAGAAGCGAGAAACCCCTTGACTGGGTGTGCAGACTTGACCTGTGGCCAGAGCTGGCACAATTTGCCATGGAACTCTTGGCTTCACCTCATCGAGTGTCCTGTCCGAAAGGACGTTCAGCGCAGCAAGGGTGGATCGTGGCCTATAAGCGCACTCGCCTAGCTCACGACAGTGTGGATCTCGGAGGAATTCAACACCTGTTACGACCACGTTTAATTGAATTTCCTCATACCAGCCCACACATCTGCCACCACCCAGAACAAAGAATGGTCCTTGACTTATGTAAATACAGTGGCATAAAAGGCCTTTTTTGTCCAGTGAATGCGTAATGTTTGGGGCCACGGAAGAATTCAACACCTGTGACGACCACGTGTTATCGAATTTCATATTATCATTTGTTTTTTTTTAAAGAGGGGGGATTTCATTAGCCATGTTTTTAATCCAATTTTATATTTTTAGTTCTATTAAACATATGTACTTGACATGTATTTGTACTAGCCTGCAGTAAAATTGATATCCAATGATCGTCATATAGACCTCCAGCCACATAATCAGTTGATCTTTTATGTACGCTGAATGCATAATTTTTGGAGCCTGTAATCTAAATGTCCAACAGTAAAATTGATATCCATTGACTGTCTAAAATACCTTCAGCCGCATGATCACTTGATGTTTTCTGTCCAGTGAATGTCTGTTTGGGACCTGTACTCCACTGGCCTGCAGTAAAATTGATATCTAATGACCGTCTAATATACCTCCAGCCACATAATCACTTGATGTTTTCTGTCCGGTGAATGCCTAATGTTTGCGGCCTGTACTCCTGTGGTCTAAAATAAAATTGTTCTGGGCTCCAGCAGGGCACATTTTTGACAGTTTCCCTTTAAGACGCATAAAAATGGCACCTGATTAAAATACATATTTTTTGTGGGAAGTTTTGCCATTGATCCCTCTCTGGTATGTCATTGTCCATGTTGTGGGATGATTTGTGCACTTCTAGTAAATATTTGGTGGCTGCAAATATGACCTGAAGGTTTTTCAGGTTTGCATGCCATTAAAGCAAATGGGGCCCGCCGCGAACTTGCGAACGTGTTCACGAATCATCCCAGCCGATGTTCGTCCATCACTAGCTATAGGTACTAGTCAAGTACATTGCAATGACAGATATTATATATCAGTAATATGACTCTATGGTAGATCACAGCTGCAAGATTGTTGGCTCTGCCTTCAGGCATCTTGGATACATCTGTATTCAGGAGTCATGTGCTATGGATCTCAAATACAGTACCCATCAGCAGTCATGAGCCCATAATATACCCCTGTGTGCCTCACGTTTCTTTTAGATCTTTTTTTCTCATGGATTCCATGCATCTAGCCTAGCATGCTATATTATAGTGTTGTTAACCCCTAGAGCCTACCTGACAATAATATGGGCTCATAGAGAATCCGCTTTACAAATCCTGTGTGCATGAAGATCTCCAGATTTCCATGTTTCTCTACAAATCTGGCACATCTGTAGTCTGAATAATTAACCTTACGCTGTCTACATTTTAGACAGCATGTTTTTTGTGGCATTGTTTTTTTTGCATCTGCATTTTCTGCAGTAAAAATACTGTTAGCAGAAGATCTATGGGAAATATGAAACTCAGGACACACAAGTTGTTTTTTACTATTGGCATTTTTGTTAATTAGGTGGTGTTTGTCTTTCTGGTCCTTTTTCAAAAACTCAGCTTGCTCTTTTTTCAGGGTTTTTTTCAGGCGTTTTGACAGTATTTTCTCTATATGGGAAAACATAAAAAAAAAACTCCAGTCTTGAAACCAACAAGGGAGATGGAATTCATCATTCCCTCACGCCAGTCTTATGGCTTAAAAAAAAACAAAAAACTTCATTGCTCCAAAATCTTGGCCCAAGTGCCACTTCTACACCACTCTCTCTACTTTACTGAAAAGGAGGAGTGGTGAAGGTGGGGCCAGCGGGTCCAGTGAATGTATCTTCTTTTACATCAGTTTTCTAGCGTAAAAGAGGAATGAAATGTAGATTTCAGTCTAGACTCACGGACTGCAGGAAAATGTGCCTAGTTTAGGACAAGATGTGCACCTCATCATATATTAGGCGCATCCTCCAGCAGTGCAGGAAATATCACAGACCAGCATGAAACAGTGATCTATGATAAATTCCATCTTATTTTGGTGTTTTGACCCTAATGTTTTATAGTGGCACTTTTTTCCAAAATAAATGTGTTGATTGCTTTTTTTCCTGTATAGAAGGAGATAGAAAAATGCTGGAAAAAGTAACATAGCTTTAACATGATGTGGTTTTAAAAATGTATCTGAAGCTGCCATTTCTGCAAAGAAAAATTCACCGAAAATAGAGAAAAATTTGTTAACGATTAGAAATGCTTTATATATATATATATATATATATATATATATATATATATATTATTATTAATTTATTTTTTTAAAGAAAAAGCACCACTTCAGTGGATTGGCTATGTCTGGTATTACAACTCATCCACATTCACGTCTGTCATCCAAAACATTTGATGACCAGCTACCTACATATCAGGTCATACCTATTTAAAGGAATCTCTTAATGTGTACTCAGACTTCTATTTATTTCAGATGTGTAATAGTTTAGTACTCAATAAATAATTCTCTAAACCTGATTAGTCAATGGAAGTTAAAGGGATGGGGTTCTTAGAATATAGTGTATTAAATTTATTGCAGAGTGCACAGCATTTGCTAGAACTTCGTAGCTCACGTCCCCAAGATCAGAACTCTAAAAAATAATGTGGTGCAACTTAGGCTACTTTCACACTTGCGGCAGTGTGATCCGGCGGGCAGTTCCGTCGTCGGAACTGCCCGCCAGATCCACCGATTTGGATGTGACTGAAAGCATTTGTGAGACGGATCCGTCTTGTATTTTTTTTCACATTTTTACCGGTCTGCGCATGCGCAGGCCAGGAAGGACGGATCCGGCATTCCGGTATTTTGAATGCCGGATCCGGCACTAATACATTCCTATGGGGAAAAATGCCGGATTCAGGCAAGTCTACAGTTTTTTTTGCCGGAGATAAAACCGTAGCATTACTCTCCATTCAGAATGCATGGGGATATTCCTGATCAGTTCTTTTCCAGTATAGAGCCCCTGTGACGGAACTCTATGCGGAAAAGAAAAACGCTAGTGTGAAAGTACCCTAATAAAAATGCAGCAGCGTTTAGTTTGAGGGGAAAGCAAAGTTCAGATTGTAATCTGATACAGCTCATCCTGATATCAAGTTGCTTTATCTGATGTTTTCTGCCGGACTGCAAGTATATCTATATTTTGTGCACTGCTAGACACCTTCGTCTAGTTGTACACTACCTATTGGTTGGCTTACTTTATAACAGAATTTTGGTGCAAAATGTTGCCCCGCTGGCCTCGCCTCTTTGTTGGCACAAATTATGGAAGCATTTAGATGCAGCCACAATAGTAAATATGAGCCACTGAGTTAAGAAAAATTTGTTAAAAACTAACTTAGTTCTACAACATCTGTCTAAGGGCGTATTCACACATCACTGGATCATAGTTTTGTGCTATGTTCTCCACTGACAGCATGCATATCCATTGATTTTAATGTGTTTATTCACACATCCTTGGTTTTACACAGACTGGCGTTTAGTGAAAAAACAATGGGATTATGAACTAATTTGGTCCATGGTGAAGACCAAACATGCCCTGAAGTCTATGGGTCCATTTAAAGCACTGAAAGAACACTGATGGCATCTTCAAGCTAGCAGTGCCAATTGAATACAAATGCAACACAGAGAGCACACATAGACCAAAAATGGACCCTTCAAAGACATCTTTATGGATGAAGCACCATATTTTTTCTCTAACGTTAAATACATGGACGTGTGAACAAGGTTAGGCTACTTTCACACTTGCGGCAGGACGGATCCGACAGGCTGTTCACCCTGTCGGATCCGTCCTTCCGCTATTTCGATGTGCCGCCGGACCGTCCCCATTGACTATAATGGGGACGGGGGCGGAGCTCCGGCGCAGCACGGCAGTGCACGGCGAGAGCCGCCGGACTAAAAAGTCGGACATGCAGGACTTTTAGTCCGGCGGCCTTTCGACGTGCACTGCCGTGCTGCGCCGGAGCTCCGCCCCTGTCCCCGTCCCCCCGTCCTGCCGCAAGTGTGAAAGTACCCTTAAACACATACTATGTTCTACATAATATCCATGAAACTTTATTTATTGTATATTGTCCTGAAGTGATTTTTCTATTTAGATCTAAAAATATAGTACAAAAATAGTACATCTCCGCATTTAAAAATTATAAATTGCAATATCTTAATACCAGTATATTAGCTGGAACTGTACAAGTACATAAAGCATGTGCTCTGAAAATTCTTGGGCAAAATGTCCTGAACTGATTGAACAAGGATATTCTGTAATAATTATTTTGCTGTCTGTTTTGGATGATGCACCTAGGGAACCATTACAGAGATAATGATGATTAAGGTTTTCACAGAATACCTTCAATTGCGACATCTGGACAACTCAGCATAGTCGTGTGGATCCACTTAGAGTAAGTTTACAAGCTAAGATGTTTTATCAATGGAACAAACTACTTAAATAAGCTTCATTACTAAAAGATTTTAACGTACTATATGTGGAATTACAAAACTACCTTCCTACCCCTTTCCTGTGCCATATGTTACACATAGTGACATAGCATAGTATTATTACTAGTGTCGAGTGAATCGAAGTCTACTTCTGAATTTTAGGAACTATTTAACGTGAAATAGCACCAAAAAAAAAATCATACTTATTTGATCCATTTACTCGTGATGGGCCGCCCGCCGGCATCTTGCTTAAAGATCCCGGCTGAAATCCAATGCGTGGTGATGTATGACGATCCCTACGCTGACCAGCATGATAATGTCATCACTAGCCGTGAGAGATTTCGTGCCAGATCTTCAAACAAGATTGTGGCGGCTGGCCCATCGCAAGAAAATGGATCGGGTAAGTATGATTTTTATATATTTTTTTACACTGTTATTTATATCAGATGCCGCGATCATGTATGAGCGTGGCATCTGAGGGGTACAATGATGGGGAGAGGCGCAGTTGCTGCTCCATATCATTGCACCAACTAATTACAATAAAATGCTCTTCATGACAAGGTAATTAGTCATAAAGCAAATTTTTTGTAAAATTCAGCGAAGCAGCCGAATCGAACTTTTTAATAATTCGTTCTTTACTAAAAAGTTACTTTCTAAAATGCTTCTATCACCTGAGTTTCTTAAAGCTTCTCTTTCTACTAATGTGGTGGAGTACCAATGCCTTACATCTGGTGGCATTAGAGGCAAAGCTTGTTAAGAGCTCATTTGCATCCCTTCCCTCCCAGAATTCCAGAGGAGCATGTATGGCCTATATGTCTCCTCACACTGATTAAGGTGCTCTCTACCTAAGGAGAGTTAGTTCCCCCCCTTCTCCAGAATTTTCCATGCTCCCACTCTGCCCTGGAATCACTCAAAAGCAAACAATGTGTACTCAAAGCAACATTAGTATATCATATGGTTCTTGGATAGGCAATTTCCTAATAAGCAAGCTAATTATTACAGTTTCTGATAGAATAACTACAGTTGCAATGGTAAAGAGAGGGCCCACACCCCTTTCTTTCCATACACTTTATAAGACAAAATGGAAAGTTGAAACCCAAACGACAAACATTGTATGACATTTTTTTTAGAAATCTATAGTAAGGAATGGACATTACAAGATCTGATTAGATCTGGCATGATAAATGTATTCTTAGATATCACTTGAAGGTTGTTTACCCTTCATGGGCTTGCCAGCTGAGTGATGTATGACTATTACTTAAAATAAATATGCACAACTTTAAGTGGGTGGACAATCTGGCATCTTACCCAAAAGTATGTGCATACACACTAGTGTATGTTATTACATGTAGCCTTCTTCCAAAGACAAAGAAGTCTAGTATGTAGTGATGTGGGCATTGTCTTTCCGCTGATGGGGATAATTGACCATCAGTGAATTACTATAATAGTAAAATATTGAGATTCCTCAGTGATTGATACCTTTTAATGGCTAACTGAAAAGATGAGCTACTTTGGTAGTCTTAAAAGCTTGCAATTGCATCATCATCTTTTCAATTAGCCATTAAAAGGTATCAATTACTGAGGAATCTCAGTTTTTTTTATCTTCTATTTACTGGCTAACAGGGTACAAATATATTTTTACTTTTACTATAATAGGATCGGGTGATTATTTAGATATAGCTTTATAGTTATATTAACAGGCCTCCCAAGTAAAGAAAAAAAAGGGGGTTCATGATAACAGATCACAAATAATATACAGTACAGTCACATGTTCGCAATATATAATAGTGAAATAAATAATGATGTATGTTAGATTTATTAATGTCCACACATCAAGACAAATACAAGAAAAGCATTACATATATGACAGAGTCACATTGAACATAAGTAGTAGACTTCAAAGTATATTGTCTTACCGCTGCTTGCTGGAAGGCTCCTTTCGTGTAAGTCCCCCCTCCCTTGTAGGTGATAGCTGGGATCTCTCTGTTGAGGAGAGAACACTTGTGTTGATGAGACTGACTAGAGGAGATGTAATCCACTCTGGTCTGAACATTGTTCTTGGAAGAGAACGTCACAATGGCCACTCTGGTAGCAGAAGGCACCACTGGAAAGTCAGAGAGAAGCTTCTTGACAAACCTTAGTTCGTTAACAAAGTTGGCATGGCCTACACTAGAAGACTCATCCACCAAAAAGACCAGGTCCAAATTGTGACTTGTCTCTCTCAACCTCCTAATATTCTTCTTAAAATACTGTCCCAGCCTTTCCACTTTGTTTTCTGTGCTGTCTGTTCCTTGTGAGATCCTGCTGTCTGAGATCTGGAAAACTTGTGATGAGGAGCTCCTGAAAGCTGGAACCTGATGCTGAAAAGTTGTCCAACAGTGGACCAAAGAAAGGCAGCAACAAATTGAAGCCAAGCGCAACATGGTCACCTGAGCAGGAAACAGTTTGCTGGTCCTTAGGAAGTAATAATAATGTGAGATACTTTCCTATTGCCCTCCCCCTCCCCCAGTTCTTAAAGTGTTTGTTATAGGATGCCTGGCCCAAAACTAATGTTCCACATCGACTATCCAAGTAGCTGTGCAGATGTGAAGAATTATAGAGAACATATTGCAAGAAGGGTTGCTGGCTGCATGCTCTGCTCATGTGCTGATCAAATCAATGTCCTCCCCTCCTCTTCATTCTTATGAAGCTGTGCAGGAGTATTTTAAGAGTCTGTGCAAACCTCTATCCTCTTCTTGTGCTTCTCATTCCCTCCCTTTCTATTGTCTCAGCTCCACTTTCCTCTCTCTCTCTCTCTGTCTGTGTTTCCTACTCTGCTTGGATCTGCCTGCCTTTTTTTTTCCAAATCTTCCTTCCTTCACCCCCTCCTCTGTTCATGGCTGATTTGCTGAGCTCTCTTCTCACCGGAGTCCTATGTATGTCAGGCTGTCAACATTCCCAAAAGCGCACATCAGCCCCTGATTGATCCCACATGTCTGGCAGAGATAGGATGCAGAGGCATTCAAGTCTGCAGATACCATGAGTGCCATTGTAATTGAAAACATCTATAGGGAGAAGTAATATATTCACCTATAGTAGATTCACCTATTCACTAACTTACATAACTACATTAGCTAACTTTATAGGAAACTAGCATAGATAGATAGACATAAATATGAGATATATTAGATAGAGATAATAGATGAAAGAAAGAAAGAAAAAGAAAGAAAGGCAGACAATTATTATATTTCTCTATGTTGTAATTTCAGTTGTAGTTTAACAGAGTTTCTAAAAAAGAACTTTATGAAAAATCTCACAGTTCCTCATTCTTTGCGATACAAGAAAATAAATTTGTTCTTTCTGCATTAAAGTAATATATTCACCTATAGTACAGTAAGTTACATAACTGTACATTAAAAGGGTTTTTCAAGATTTTATAGCTGATAGGTCATCAGAGGCATTCGAGTATCTGATCAGTGGAAGTCTGACCCCCGGACCCCCGCTGATTAGCTGATTGAGAAGGCACCAGCAATCCTGTGAGCACCACTGCCTTCTCAGTGCTTCTCCTATACAATGTACAGCGGCTGTGCTTGGTATTGCTGTCCCATTCACTTTTATGGGGCTGAACTGCTCCTAGGCCATGTGACTGATGAACGTGTCATCACTGGCCTAGGAAAAGCTATAAGAAGGCCGCAGCGCTGCCTACTCAAACAACTGATCAGGGGGGAACCCGGGTGTCGGACCCTCACAGATCAGATACTGATGACCTAAACAGAGGTTAGATCATCAGTTATAAACTCTTGCAAAACTAGTACATAAATGACAGGGGAAATAAGATAGATAGATAGATAGATAGATAGATAGATAGATAGATAGATAGATAGATAGATAGATAGATAATAAAAATATATAAACTCATATAAATATATAAATTCTTGTAAAACCCATTTAAAGGAGTTGTCCGAGTTATTTTTTTGTTCTTTGTATGTTTCTAACTAGGCAAATGAAAGGACTTTACAATTGACTTACTTTATCTCCAGTTGCTGGTTTCTCAGATTTCACTGAGGGTCACATGACCTGTGATGTCAGCTTCTCTCCCTGCTCTGATGATGTTTAGTGCACAAAGCCTGAGAGATCAGATATGAGTCTGTACACGAGAAGTCACTGTGCAGGCCACGCCCCCTGCACTGCCTGCTGCTGATCTCTGCCCTGTGTCTCCCTCCCACTGAATACTTTAGGAAATATTAACCCCTTCAGGAGCACAGACTCAGGGCTGAAGGCTTTACTGAGTAGCTCCAGGCAGTGAGGAGACAAATGCTGGGCACAGGAGCTCACAGACTAGAGGAGTTCTGCACAAGAACAGGTAGAGAGAAGATCCTGTGTGTATCAGTGGTGTTATTGTACAGCTACAGCTACATTGTACAGTCTTACATTTACAACATGCTGCTTAGTCTCCCAGCAGGGAGAGAAGGAGGAGGGGCAGAGATTGTTATTGCAGGTAAACAAAGGGCCAGAAAAGAACCAGGGAAATGAAGAAATATTTTTTTTTTACCTAAAACTTGCTTAGCTCAGTTATATATTGCTGCCCATCAGATTTACAGTGCTATATATATTTTTTCTATAACTTGGACAACCCCTTTAAGTTTATGGAAAACTGGCACATAAATGACGGGGAATAAGATAGATGGATGATAGATAGCTAGATAATAGATAGATAATGGATAAATATATAGATAGATAGATAGATAGATATTAGAATAGATAGATAGATAGATAGATAGATAGATAGATAGATAGATAGATAGATAGATATGCAGAGAAACCCATTTATTATGTTTGATAAATTCCAAGTAACAAGGTTCTCCAGGATTTACATGTTGATGACATATCCTTAGGTCATCACAATACCAAGCACAGCCGCTATTCAATGTATGGCGCTATGCTTGGTAAGCTGTGAGGAGGCTGCAGCACTCACAGAGCATCGGAGCCTCCTCAAACAGCTGATTGGCAGGGGTGCTGGGAGTCAGACCTCCGCCAATCTCATATTGATGACCGATCTCAAGGATATGTAAATCCCGGAGAACCCATTTTACTCTCACAGTTCCTTATTCTTTGTGATGCAAAAAGAAATTAATTTTATATCTATAGACCAAAAAATAAATAAAAATACAATGCTGGTGTGAATAAACATCTTCTTTTATAAAAATATATTTTCAATGTATTATGGAATTACAGTAAAATTATTCTTTAATCAGGGAATTTTAATTACAGTACATATTATGTGTGGTCTCTCTGATTTAATTTCCCTGATGTCATCTAAATTTCCCCTGTGCATTCTCTTCATATTCCACTCCCGTATCGTTCAATAAAATGTATTAAAGGCAATTAATTATTAAATCCAATCAAATAAAGAAAATGTCCTCACTATGAATGCCATGGATTCTTTATAATTGTTTTTATAGGCAGGGCATGCTATGTACTTGTAAGCCGTGTACCGGGGTGGGCTCCCCAGGATACAGCGAAGTCAAGAATGAGGAAAGCAACTGCAACTCCAGCTTTCGCCAAAACAGTTTTTTACTTAACCCCTTCCCAACACATGACATAATTGTATGCCGGCAGATTAACCCCTTCTATGCCGCAGTCAGCACTGACTGCGGCATAGAAAGTATTTGAGGGAGCCCATTAGGTCCCTGTGCTGCTGTGGTGGGGACCCGAAGAATAAGAAGGCAACCTGATGCCTTGCAGAGGCTGCCCAATGCCTTGCAAGGCATCGGGACCTGCCTTCTATGGGGGCCGAGGAGATCCAGCCCCAGGCTGGGTCTCCTAGCCAACTTAGTATATTACTCAGTGTAATACACTAACAGGCAATGCATTACAATACAGATGTATTGTAATGCATTGCAGAGGGAATCAGACCGCCAAAAGTTGAAGTCCCATAGTGGGACAGAAATAAAGTTAAAAAAAATAAGTAAAAAAAAAATGGGTGTTTATTTAAAAAAATGAAGTTTCAAGTAAAAAAGAAAAAAATTACCCTGTCCCCTGATTTTATAATAAAAAATAGAAAATAAAAGAAAAAAACACATATTAGGAATTGTCGCGTCCTTAACGACCGGCTCTAAAAAATATATCACATGATCCACCCCGTCCGATAAACACAGTAAAAATAATAAAAAATAAAAACTGTAAAAAAAATCCATTTTTGTCACCTTACATCACAAAAAGTGCAACACCAAGCGATCAAAAAGGTGTATGCCCCCAAAATGGTACCAGTAAAACCATCACCTAATCCCGCAAAAAAAAAAATTGTGCCAAAACAACCAACTTTTTGGTCACCTTGCCCCTTAAAGTGTAATAGTGAATGATCAAAAAATCATATGTACCCAAAAATGGTACCAATAAAAATGTCAACTCTTCCTGCAAAAAATGGGCCCCTACACAAGACGGTCAGCCGAAAAATATTAAAAATATGGCGTTCAGAAAATGGAGACACAAACATAATTTTTTTTCCAAAAATGTTTATTATTTAAAACTGAAACAAACTAACAAAGAAAATATTTGATATAATTGGGTGTTTTGGTGTGTGGTACGGCACAACAGCTTACAGATCTACAGAATTCCTCCTCCCATAACTGGTCTTGTAGCACATGCCTGAGTATTCCTTCTGAGCAAAACGCCAGCCTGGCTTGAATTTGTGGGGAAGTTTATCAGTAGAGATGAGTGAATCAATGCAGAAGAAGTGGAATTCAATCCGAATTTCAGGAAAAATTTGATTCGCACCTAAAATGGCTGCTGCACATGTGAGGACATGGCGAAAGGAACTCTGGGATGGTGGGATCACCCATAATGCCATGCATGCAGCCAATCAGCACCCAGCCAGCTCTGTGATGTCACAGCCCTATAAATAGCGTCAGCCATCTTAGATTCTGCCATTCACCAGCGTACTTAGTGCAGGGAGAGACATTCATTGTGCTAAAAAAAATCTTTTACAAGTGCAGGGAAAGATTATTCAAGGTGTAGGGAAAGGATAGGGAGGAATCATTCCTCAGCATTTCTGTTGAAAAGGGTTCAGTTGGGGAGGTGACAGCCTAGGTAATAGGAACATTCCTATTACACCTTGCAGCACTGACTGGGGATCCAAATTGCCACTATACAGCTCTGTAATTCCATCAAACCGTTCTTATTAGGCCTCATGCACACGACCATTTTTTTTTAAGGTCCGCAAAAACGGGGTCCGTAGGTCCGTGATCCGTGACTGTTTTTTCATCCGTGGGTCTTCATTGATTTTTGGAGGATCCACGGACATGAAAAAAAAGTCGTTTTGGTGTCCACCTGGCCGTGCGGAGCAAAAACGGATCTGTCCTGAATTACAATGCAAGTCAATGGGGACGGATCCGTTTGAAGTTGATACAATATGGTGCAATTGCAAACGGATCCGTCCCCCATTGACTTTCAATGTAAAGTCAGGAGTCCCTATTATACCATCGGATCGGACTTTTCTCCAATCCGATGGTATATTTTAACTTGAAGCGTCCCCATCACCATGAGAACGCCTCTATGTTAAAATATACCATCGGATTTGAGTTAGATCGTGAAAACTCATATCCGACAGTATATTCTAACACAGAGGTGTTCCCATAGTGATGGGGACGCTTCAAGTTAGAATATACTTTGAACTGTGTACATGACTGCCCCCTGCTGCCTGGCAGCACCCGATCTCTTACAGGGGGCTATGATACGCACAATTAACCCCTCAGGTCCTTAGGGGTTAATTTTGCGTATCATAGCCCCCTGTAAGAGATCATGTGCTGCCAGGCAGGAGGGGGCACACCCCCTCCCTCTCCATTTTTATATTCATTGGTGGCCAGTGGGCCCCCCTCCCTCCCCTGTATTACTGTAGATTCATTGGTGGCCAGTGGGCCCCCCTCCCTCCCCTGTATTACTGTAGATTTATTGGTGGCCAGTGGGCCCCCCCTCCCTCCCCTGTAGTACTGTAGATTCATTGGTGGCCAGTGGGCCCCTTTCCCTCCCCTGTAGTACTGTAGATTCATTGGTGGCCAGTGGGCCCCCCCTCCCTCCCCTGTAGTACTGTAGATTCATTGGTGGCCAGTGGGCCCCCCCTCCCTCCCCCTCCTAATTAAAATCTCCGCCCCTATCATTGGTGGCAGCGGAGAGTACCGATCGGAGTCCCAGTTTAATCGCTGGGGCTCCGATCGGTAACCATGGCAACCAGGACGCTACTGCAGTCCCGGTTGCCATGGTTACTTAGCAATTTTTAGAAGCATTATACTTACCTGCGAGCTGCGATGTCTGTGACCGGCCGGGCGCTCCTCCTCCTGGTAAGTGAAAGGTCTGTGCGGCGCATTGCTTATAGCACAGACCTGTCACTTACCAGTAGGAGGAGCGCCCGGCCGGACACAGACATCGCAGGTAAGTATAATGCTTCTAAAAATTGCTAAGTAACCATGGCAACCAGGACTGCAGTAGCATCTTGGTTGCCATGGTTACCGATCGGAGCCCCAGCGATTAAACTGGGACTCCGATCGGAACTCTCCGCTGCCACCAATGATAGGGGGGAGATTTTAATTAGGAGGGGGAGGGAGGGGGGACCCACTGGCCACCAATGAATCTACAGTACTACAGGGGAGGGAGGGGGGCCCACTGGCCACCAATGAATCTACAGTACTACAGGGGAGGGAGGGGGATGCCCACTGGCCACCAATGAATCTACAGTACTACAGGGGAGAGAGGGGGGGCCGCACTGGCCACCAATGAATCCACAGTACTACAGGGGAGGGAGGGGGTTCCGCACTGGCCACCAATGAATCTACAGTACTACAGTGGAGGAAGGGGGGGCCGCACTGGCCACCAATGAATTTAAAACTGGGGAGGGAGGGGGGTGTGCCCCCTCCTGCCTGGCAGCACATGATCTCTTACAGGGAGCTATGATACGCACAATTAACCCCTCAGGTGCAGCAGCTGAGGGGTTAATTGTGCGGATCACAGCCCCCTGTAAGAGATCGGGTGCTGCCAGGCAGCAGGGGGCAGTCATGTACACAGTTCAAAGTATATTCTAACTAGAAGCGTCCCCATCACTATGGGAACGCCTCTGTGTTAGAATATACTGTGGGATCTGAGTTTTTACGAAGTGAAAACTCAGCTCTGAAAAAGCTTTTATGCAGACGGATCTGCGGATCCATCTGTGTGAAAGTAGCCTACGGCCACGGACCACGGACGCGGATGCCAATCTTGTGTGCATTTTTTTTTTCACGGACCCATTGACTTGAATGGGTTCGTGAACCGTTGTCCGTCCAAAAAAATAGGACAGGAAACACGGATCACGGATGCGGCTGCAAAACGGTGCATTTTCCGATTTTTCCACGGACCCATTGAAAGTCAATAGGTCCGCGAAAAAAAACGGAAAACGGAACATCGGCCGCGGATGCACACAACAGTCGTGTGCATGAGGCCTTAGGGTGCAAGTGCTGATTGATACAGCCATTAACAAGGTTTATTACAAGGAAATATGTCTTATTTGCCCTTGTGCGGTGCAGTTATATGTTCTAAAACATTTGTTGGCTTGTATTAGTGGGGAAAAAAAGGGCTTAGGCTACTTTCACACTTGCGGCAGAGGATTCCGGCAGGCAGTTCCGTCGCCGGAACTGCCTGCCGGACCCGTCAAAACGTATGCAAACTGATAGCATTTGTCAGACGGATCCGGATCGTGATCCTTTAAAAAATGCATTGAAATGCCGGATCCGTCTCTCCAGTGTCAATCGGAAAAACAAATCCGGCATTTATTTATTTTCACATTTTTTGCGGTCTGAGCATACGCAGACTGCAATGCTGGGTCCGTTTTGTCGCAACACTCATGGCCGGATCCGGCATTAATGCATTTTAATTGGAAAAAATGCCGGATCCGGAATTCCGGCAAGTGTTCCAGAATTTTGGATGGAGATAAAACCGCAGCATGCTGCGGTATTATCTCTGTCCTGAAAAGGCAAAAATACTGAACTGAAGACATCCTGATGCATCCTGAACGGATTGCTCTCTATTCAGAATGCATTATGATAAAACTGATCAGTTCTTTTTCCGGTATTGAGCTCCTGTGATGGAACTCAATGCCGTAAAAGAATAACGCTAGTGTGAAAATACCCTTATTAGCCGTTGTGTGATGAAGAGCTAAAATTACAGCCCTTTTTGTCGTGTATTAGTGGCAAAAGTTAAATATATTTGCCGTTCAGTGGTGCAGTTATATGTTCTAAAGCCCTTTTTGTCGTGTATTAGTGGAAAAAGAAAAAATATATTTGCCACTCAGCAGTCTAGTTATTTGTTCTAAAGCCTTTTGTAGCGTGTATTAGTGGAAAAAAAAATATATATATTTGCCATTCAGCGGTGCAGTTATACGTTCTAAAGCCTTTTTGGTGTGTATTAGTGGCAACAAAAAATATATATTTGCCTTTCAGCGGTGCAGTTATATGTTCTGAAGCCCTTTTTTGCGTGTATTAGTGGCACAAAAAAGTATTTGCCGTTGTGTGGTGAAGTGAGAAAATTATAGCCCTTAGGCCTCCTGCACACGACCGTTGTGTGCACCCGTGGCCGTTGTGCCGTTTTTCTTTTTTTTTCGCGGACCCATTGACTTTCAATGGGTCCGTGGAAAAAACGGAAAATGCACCGTTTTGCAGCCGCATCCGTGATCCGTGTTTCCTGGCCGTGAAAAAAATATGACCTGTCCTACTTTTTTCACGGCCAACGGTTCACGGACCCATTCAAGTCAATGGGTCCGTGAAAGAACACGGATGCACACAAGATTGTCATCCGTGTCCGTGATCCGTGGCCGTAGGTTACTTTTTATACAGACGGATCCGAAGATCCGTCTGCATCAAAGCTTTTTCATAGCTGAGTTTTCACTTCGTGAAAACTCAGAACAAACAGTACATTCTAACACAGAGGCGTCCCCATGGTGATGGGGACGCTTCAGGTTAGAATATACTAAAAGAACTGTGTACATGACTGCCCCCTGCTGCCTGGCAGGTGCTGCCAGGCAGCAGGGGGCAGCCCCCCCCCCTGTAGTTAACACATTGGTGGCCAGTGGGCCCCCCCTGTAGTTAACACATTGGTGGCCAGTGCGGCCGGCCCCCCCACTCCCTCCCCTGTAGTTAACTCATTGGTGGCCAGTGGGCCCCCCCCCCCTCCCCTGTAGTTAACTCATTGGTGGCCAGTGCGGCTGCCCCCCCCCTGTAGTTAACACATTGGTGGCCAGTGCGGCCGCCCCCCCCTCCCTCCCCTGTAGTTAACTCATTGGTGGCCAGTGGGCCCCCCTCCCTCCCCTGTAGTACTGTAGATTCATTGGTGGCCAGTGGGCCCCCCCTCCCTCCCCTGTAGTACTGTAGATTCATTGGTGGCCAGTGGGCCCCCCCCTCCCTCCCCCTCCTAATTAAAATCTCCCCCCCTATCATTGGTGGCAGCAGAGAGTACCGATCGGAGTCCCAGTTTAATCGCTGGGGCTCCAATCAGTAACCATGGCAACCAGGACGCTACTGCTGTCCCGGTTGCCATGGTTACTTAGCAATTTGTAGAACCATTATACTTACCTGCGAGCTGCGATCTCTGCGTCCGGCCGGGAGCTCCTCCTACTGTTAAGTGACAGGTCATGTCACTTACCAGTAGGAGGAGCTCCCGGCCGGATGCAGACATCGCAGCTCGCAGGTAAGTATAATGGTTCTACAAATTGCTAAGTAACCATGGCAACCGGGACTGCAGTAGCGTCCTGGTTGCCATGGTTACCGATCGGAGCCCCAGCGATTAAACTGGGACTCCGATCGGTACACTCCGCTGCCACCAATGATAGGGGGGAGATTTTAATTAGGAGGGGGAGGGAGGGGATAAGGCCCACTGGCCACCAACGAGTTAACTACAGGGGAGGGAGGGGGGCCCACTGGCCACCAACGAGTTAACTACAGGGGAGGGAGGGGGGCCGGCCGCACTGGCCACCAATGAGTTAACTACAGGGGAGGGGGGGGCCCACTGGCCACCAATGAGTTAACTACAGGGGAGGGGGGGGGCCGGCCGCACTGGCCACCAATGAGTTAACTACAGGGGAGGGAGGGGGGGGGCGGCCGCACTGGCCACCAATGAGTTAACTACAGGGGAGGGGGGGGGTCGGCCACACTGGCCACCAATGTGTTAACTACGGGAGGGGGGCTGCCCCCTGCTGCCTGGCAGCACCTGCCAGGCAGCAGGGGGCAGTCATGTACACAGTTCTTTTAGAATATTCTAACCTGAAGCGTCCCCATCACCATGGAAACGCCTCTGTGTTAGGATATACTGTCGGATTTGAGTTTCACGACGTAACTCAAATCCAACGGTATATTCTAACATAGAGGCGTTCCCGTGGTGATGGGGACGCTTCAAGTTAAAATATACCATCGGATTGGAGAAAACTCCGATCTGATGGTATATTAACTCCTGACTTTACATTGAAAGTCAATGGGGGACGGATCCGTTTGAAATTGCATCATATTGTGTCAACGTCAAACGGATCCGTCCCCATTGACTTGCATTGTAATTCAGGACGGATCCGTTTGGCTCCGCACGGCCAGGCAGACACCAAAACGACTTTTTTTTCATGTCCGTGGATCCTCCAAAAATCAAGGAAGACCCACGGACGAAAAAACGATCACGGAAAAACGGGACCCGTTTTTGCGGACCGCAAAAAAATACGTTCGTGTGCAGGAGGCCTTATTGGCATGTATTAGTGGTAAAAAAAGGACTTATTAGCCATTGTGTGCTGAAGTAAGAAAATTGCAGACTTTTTTGGGGTGTTTTAAATTCCTATTTATTTATTTATGTGATCTGACAGTAAGTCAGACAGAGAAATGCCACGCCCTACACAGGGGAGTGGCAGAGGCCTAAATGTTTCTGGCACAGGGAGAGGTCGCAGCAGACTAAGGTGCTGTGGCAACAAGGGGTCGCAGCGAGAGGCCTGAGCTCCCGGTGTCACCTAGCGGTCGTGTCTTGACCAGCAACCCAGTGGTTCTTAAATGGTTGACTCAGTCATCCACTTCGTCCCAAGTAACATCAGATGCCCCCAGCCAAGAGTCGGTGGGTTCCTCTGACACGATGCTTAGTTGGCATGCCCCGGGAGCAGGCCTTGTGCCCCCACCTGTCCTGAACCTTACTCTGTCATTTTCAGTTCCCTCAGTGCAAGAAGTATTATATGTCTTAGGCCTCTTTCACACTTGCGTTGTTGGGATCCGGCATGCACTTCCGTTGCCGGAGGTGCCCGCCGGATCCGGAAAAACGCAAGTGTACTGAAAGCATTTGAAGACGGAACCGTCTTCCAAATGCTTTCAGTGTTACTATGGCACCCAGGACGCTATTAAAGTCCTGGTTGCCATAGTAGGAGCGGGGAGCGGGGGAGCGGTATACTTACAGTCCGTGCGGCTCCCGGGGCGCTCCAGAATGACGTCAGAGCGCCCCATGCGCATGGATGACGTGATCCATGCGATCACGTGATCCATGTGCTTGGGGCGCCCTGACGTCACTCTGGAGCGCCCGGGGAGCCGCACGGACGGTAAGTATGCTGCTCCCCCGCTCCCCACTGCACTTTACCATGGCTGCCAGGACTTTAGCGTCCCGGCAGCCATGGTAACCATTCAAAAAAAGCTAAATGTCGGCTCCGGCAATGCGCCGAAACGACGTTTAGCTTAAGGCCGGATCCGGATCAATGCCTTCCAATGGGCATTAATTCCGGATCCGGCCTTGCGGCAAGTGTTCCGGATTTTTGGCCGGAGCAAAAAGCGCAGCATGCTGCGGTATTTTCTCCGGCCAAAAAACGTTCCGTTCCGGAACTGAAGACATCCTGATGCATCCTGAACGGATTTCTCTCCGTTCAGAATGCATTAGGATAATCCTGATCAGGATTCTTCCGGCATAGAGCCCCGACGACGGAACTCTATGCCGGAAGACAATAACGCAGGTGTGAAAGAGCCCTTAGGCTTGGCTCCACTTTTCAGCGAGTACAAGCTACTAGAGGACAGTCAGCAGCTACTCCCCAGCCAAGATCTGGAGGAGACATCCGCAGCTTCCTCCAGTAGGCAGGCAAGTAGTGCTGAGGAGAGTGGCGTGGGAGCTGGTGTTGTGAGCGGTCAGGCTTCTAACCCAGAGACCGTTAAGGAGGACATCAGTGAAGTGCAGACAGTACTCGATGATGATGATGTAGCTGATCGCACTTGTGAGCTGGGTGACAAAGGGGCTTCATCATCATTGGGAGAAGAGGGTGGCAGCTTGCCTGTGAGCCAGCTAGTTGCTAGCGTGGCTGGGAGTCAGCAGGGTGGCAGCAGTGGGAGTTCGGGAGCCAAATGTGCCTGGGGTAGACCACCCACTTCGCAGGAGCCTACCTCCCCTGGAAGTAGCGGTGCACGAGTTCACAGAGGCAGCGGCAGTAGCAGTCAGTCAGTGCGTAGTGTTGGAGGTAAAATTACCTACTCGGCGGTGTGGCAGTCTTTTGTTAAGCCGCCGGAGGAGGTGAACATAGCCATATATCGAATCTGTGGGCAGAAGGTGAAGCGTGGCCAGGGTGCCAATGTTGGAACCACAGCCCTGCATCAACATATGCAGCATCACCATAAAGTGGCCTGGGAGAACTGTGGCTCTGATGTGGTGGTCCAGCCTGCCGCAGCAACCGCTGCTTCGCCCAGTGGCACGCACCCAGTTTCAGGCAGTCAAGGCTGCACCACCTCAGCCGAAGGGAGTGGTCTGTCCTTTTCATCATCTGCTGATCCTAATGCTCCTGCTCCTCCTGCTCCTCATCACTCATTACATCAGCAATCGATCATCGAAGCAATTGCCAAGAGACAACAGTATGTGCGCACTCATCCAACGGCGCAGAAGCTGAACGTGCTCCTGTCCAAGTTTCTGGTGCTGCAGTCCCTTCTTTTCCAAGTGGTGCACCTTTCAGAGAACTAATGGCTTGTGCCGAGCCGAGGTGGAGAGTCCCAAGCTGTCATTTCTTTGCCAAAAAGGTAGTACCAGCCCTGCACACACATGTAGAACAGAAGGTGGGCCAGTCCGTGAGCCTGTCGGTGTCTGCCAAAGTACACAGCAGCGCCTACGTGTGGAGCTCTAACTACGGCCAGGGACAATACATGTCGTTTATGGCCCACTGGGTGAATGTGGTTCCTGCACAGCCACACCAGCAACTTGGCCAGGTGATGCCGCTTCCGCCTCCATGTTGCCATGTCATTGGTCCTGCGACAATGTCCGCCTCTGTCTCCTCATCCTCTACCATGTCCTCAGCCTCCACTGCAGGGACAATTCACAGTGCCCCTCCAGCATACCAAAATGGGTCACCTGTTTGCCAATATACAGTCCTCCCGGAGGGTCTCTCGCTCTATCTTGTCTTTAGATGCCTCTAAGGCCTTTGACAGAGTGGAGTGGAGATTCCTCTGGAGGGTGTTAGAAAAGATGGGCTTTGGTATTAGGTTTCTAAACATAGTTAGGCTTTTGTATAAATCCCCTAAGGCGAGATTGAACATCAATTGGATCCTGACTAGGAGTATTTCTCTGAATAGAGGTACTCCTCAAGGATGTCCACTCTCTCCGCTATTATTTGATATTTATATTGAGCCTCTTGCTGCTAGGGTTAGACAGGATCCCCAGATTGAAGGGTTTAGGATATCAGGAGTAGAAGATCGTATTTCCTTATTTGCTGATGATGTCTTATTTTAAATTCAACACACTAAAACTACACTCCCTAAACTTATTTGAATTATTAACTCCTTTAGCAATGTTTCAGGTCTTGATATTAGCTGGTCAAAAACTACTCTTATGTCCCTAGATAGAATAGAACTCCCCAGTGAGGAGTCTTCAAGTATCTTGAAGATCTCTGACTCCTTTGAATATTTAGGTATGATAGTATCTCCCAAGACTGAAGATTATTTACAGTTAAATCTGATTCCACTGATATTGAGGTCAAAGATAACGATATGGCTCCGACTAGTGATGGACGAACATCGGCCGGGACGGTTGCGATCGCGCGACCCCGATCAAATGTTCGACTGCAAGTTTGCGGCGGGCCACATTCACTTTAATTGCAGGTGAACCTAAAAAACCTTCAGCTTATATTTGCAGCCACCAAATACTTAGTAGAAGTGCACAAATACAGGGAGTGCAGAATTATTAGGCAAATGAGTATTTTGACCACATCATCCTCTTTATGCATGTTGTCTTACTCCAAGCTGTATAGGCTCGAAAGCCTACTACCAATTAAGCATATTAGGCGATGTGCATCTCTGTAATGAGAAGGGGTGTGGTCTAATGACATCAACACCCTATATTAGGTGTGCATAATTATTAGGCAAAATGGGTCAAAAGAAGGACTTGACAGGCTCAGAAAAGTCAAAAATAGTGAGATATCTTGCAGAGGGATGCAGCACTCTTAAAATTGCAAAGCTTCTGAACCGTGATCATCGAACAATCAAGCGTTTCATTCAAAATAGTCAACAGGGTCGCAAGAAGCGTGTGGAAAAACCAAGGCGCAAAATAACTGCCCATGAACTGAGAAAAGTCAAGCGTGCAGCTACCAAGATGCCACTTGCCACCAGTTTGGCCATATTTCAGAGCTGCAAAATCACTGGAGTGCCCAAAAGCACAAGGTGTGCAATACTCAGAGACATGGCCAAGGTAAGAAAGGCTGAAAGACGACCACCACTGAACAAGACACACAAGCTGAAACGTCAAGACTGGGCCAAGAAATATCTCAAGACTGATTTTTCTAAGGTTTTATGGACTGATGAAATGAGAGTGAGTCTTGATGGGCCAGATGGATGGGCCCGTGGCTGGATTGGTAAAGGGCAGAGAGCTCCAGTCCGACTCAGACGCCAGCAAGGTGAAGGTGGAGTACTGGTTTGGGCTGGTATCATCAAAGATGAGCTTGTGGGGCCTTTTCGGGTTGAGGATGGAGTCAAGCTCAACTCCCAGTCCTACTGCCAGTTTCTGGAAGACACCTTCTTCAAGCAGTGGTACAGGAAGAAGTCTGCATCCTTCAAGAAAAACATGATTTTCATGCAGGACAATGCTCCATCACACGCGTCCAAGTACTCCACAGCGTGGCTGGCAAGAAAGGGTATAAAAGAAGAAAATCTAATGACATGGCCTCCTTGTTCACCTGATCTGAACCCCATTGAGAACCTGTGGTCCATCATCAAATGTGAGATTTACAAGGAGGGAAAACAGTACACCTCTCTGAACAGTGTCTGGGAGGCTGTGGTTGCTGCTGCACGCAATGTTGATGGTGAACAGATCAAAACACTGACAGAATCCATGGATGGCAGGCTTTTGAGTGTCCTTGCAAAGAAAGGTGGCTATATTGGTCACTGATTTGTTTTTGTTTTGTTTTTGAATGTCAGAAATGTATATTTGTGAATGTTGAGATGTTATATTGGTTTCACTGGTAAAAATAAATAATTGAAATGGGTATATATTTGTTTTTTGTTAAGTTGCCTAATAATTATGCACAGTAATAGTCACCTGCACACACAGATATCCCCTAAAATAGCTAAAACTAAAAACAAACTAAAAACTACTTCCAAAAATATTCAGCTTTGATATTAATGAGTTTTTTGGGTTCATTGAGAACATGGTTGTTGTTCAATAATAAAATTAATCCTCAAAAATACAACTTGCCTAATAATTCTGCACTCCCTGTAGTCCCACAAAATTGACAGTGACATACTAGAGGGGGATCAATGACAAAAATTCCAACAAAAAATATGTATCTTAATCAGGGGACATTTTTATGCGTCTTAAACTGAAATTCTCTGAAATGTGCCCTGTCGGAGCCTAGAAAATGTTTATTTTAGGCCACGGGAGTACGGGCCTTAAAAATTAGTCATTCACCGGACATAAAAGAAATTCTGATTATGTGGCTCGAGGTACATTATGCGGTCAATGGATAAAAATTTTACTGTAGGCCACTGGACTACAGGCCCCAAACATTAGGCATTCACCGGACAGAAAAGATCAAGTGATTATGTGGCCGGATGTATATTACACGGTCAATGAATATCAATTTTACTGCACGCCAGTACAAATACAGGTCAAATACATATGTTTAAAAGAACTAAAAATATAAAATTGGATTAAAAACATGGCTAACGAAATAGTTGAAATTCGACACGTGGTTGTCACTGGTGTTGAATTCCTCTGAGGCCCCAACAATTATTCATTCACCGTACAGAAAAGTATGTGGCTGGAGGTAGATTACATGGTCATTGGATATTAATTTTACAGCAGGCCAGTGGACTACAGGCCAAAAAAATATTGCCTTCAGCGTACAGAAAAGAACAAGTAAGTATGTGGCTGGAGGTAGATTACACTGTCATTGAATATCAATTTTACAGCAGGCCAGTGGACTAGAGGCCCCAAAAATTATGCATTCAGCATACAGAAAAGAACAAGTAAGTATGTGGCTGGAGGTAGAATACACGGTCATTGGATATCTATTTTATAGCAGGCCAGTAGACTACAGGCCCCAAAAATTATGCATTCAGCGTACAGAAAAGAACAAGTAAGTATGTGTCTGGAGGTAGATTATACGGTCATTGGATATCAATTTTACTGCAGGCCAGTGTATTACAGGCCCCAAAAATTATGCATTCACCGTACAGAAAAGATCAAGTGATTATGTGGCTGGAGGTCTATATGACGGTCAATGGATATAAATTTTACTGAAGTCCAGTACAAATACAGGTCAAATACATATGTTTAAAAGAACTAAACATATAAAATTGGATTAAAAACATGGCTAACGAAATCCCCCCTATTGAAAAAACCCTGAATGATAATAAAGTTGAAACACGTGGTCGTCACAGGTGTTGAATTCCTTCGAGGACCAAAACATTAGGCATTCACCAGACAGAAAAAGCCTTTTATGCCACTGTATTTACCTAAGACAGGGACCATTATTTGTTCTGGTTGGTGGCGGATATTTGTAGGCTGTCATGATGAAATTCAATTAAACGTGTTCGTCACATGTGTTGAATTCCTCCGAGATCCATGCCTCATTCATTTTTAGAAATGTGAGGTAGTCCATACTGTCATGAGATAGGCGAGTGCGCTAATCGATCACAATCCCCCCTGCTGCGCTGAATGTCCTTTCGGACAGGACACTTGACGATGGGCAAGCCATGGCAAATTGTGCCAGTTCTGGCCACAGGTCAAGCCTGCACACCCAGTAGTCCAGGGGTTCATCGCTTCTCAGAGCATCCACATCGACCATTACCCGATGTAGTCGGACACCTGTAGGTCTAGGCATTCCCTGAGGCAGGATCTGGAGGGTGGCTGTCGATGGGTTTGCTGCAAAAATGATCTCATATCTGAAGTGACCAACACATCTTCAAACCGCCCTCTTCTTGTATGTGCTGTTGGATTGGTACCTGCAACTGTTTCTCTGTGAGTGAAAATTCCTCTGCCAGCACCCGCGAAAGCAGAATTCAGCATTTCTTGAAGCAAGGCCTGGAAGTGCTGCATTCTGACAGCTCTCTGTAATGCTGGTGACATGTCTGCCATTTTGTGTTTGTATCGGGGGTCTAAGTACGTTGCCACCCAGTACTGGTCCTTGCCCTTTATGCTTTTTATACGGGGGTCCCTCTTCAAACACTGGAGCATGAAGGTCCCCATTTGCACTAAACTGGAAGCGGTGGAGTTGCCTGACTCCTGCTCATCGTCCAGGATAATGTCGTCCTCGGTCTTCTCCCCCCAGCCACGGACAACACCAGGGATCCCAGAAAAGTTTAAAGCATGCTCTTCTTGCTCCTCCTCAGCCCCGGCACCATCCTCCTCTGACTCCTCTTCAGACTCCTGTTATTGACTTGTCTCAGATGGAGTAGACCCCCTGGGAATTCATCCAGCATTGTGACTTCCTCATCTTCCTGCTCCTCGACGGCTTGATCAATGACACGATGCAATGCACGCTCCAGAAAGAAGGTGTAATATACGATGTCACTGATGGTGCCCTGGCTGTGACTGATCAGTTTGGTTATCTTATCAAATGGCCGCTGAAGTTTGCATGCGTCACGCATGAGCAGCCACTGGCGCTGTGAAAAAAAACAAGCTCCCCAGAACCTGTCCTTCCGCAGAGTTCGTACAGGTAGTCGTTAATTGCACGTTTTTGCTGGAGCAGCTTATCAAGCATATACAAGGACAAAAGTTCCTATAGAAGAGCAGTATTTGTGGAAGAAGGTATATCACATCCCTGCCTCAATCACTTTTTTTGGAGGGCAACTGGTATATCACACCAGTAGAAATTATTTGTTCCAATAGCGTTTGTCACTCTGTGTAGCTGCGATAATGCAGCAAAACCGCAAACAAATGCTGCACTACCCAAATGCACTATGTAGAAAGTATATTATTGGTACGTAAATAACACCCCTGCCTCAATCACTTTTTTGGGGGGGGGGCAACTGGTATATCACACCAGTAGAAATTATTTGTTCCAATAGTGATTGTCACTCTGTGTAGCTGCGGTAACGCAGCAAAACCGCAAACAAATGCTGCACTACCCAAATGCACTATATAGAAAGTATATTATTGGTATATCACACTTTTGCTTTAATCAGTTTTTTGGGGGGGCAACTGGTAAATCACACCAGTAGAAATTATTTGTTCCAACAGCGTTTGTCACTCTGTGTAGCTGCGGTAATGCAGCAAAACCGCAAACAAATGCTGCACTACCCAAATGCAAAACGGACAAGAATAGGACATGTTCTATTTTTTTGCAGAACGGACTTGCGTACATACGGAAACAGAATGCACACAGAGTAAGGTTGGGTTCTTATCTGGGTTCTGGATTCCATTATGGCTTTCTGTTATAAAATGGTTATAACGGAAAATAACGGAATCAATAAGACAAAAGACTTGTATTATGACGGAATGCAAAACGGAAGCCTTTTAAAGGCATTCCGTTTTGCTTTCCGTCTTAATAGAAGTCTATGGGGAAGCATAACAGATCCGTCTGGTTTCCGTCATGCAGAACGGAGAAAAAAGTCCTGTCGACAGGACTTTGTTTTCCGTCTTGCATAACGGGACCCAGACGGATCCGTTATGCTTCCCCATAGACTTCTATTAAGACGGATCAAAACGGAATGCCTCTAAAGGCTTCCGTTTTGACTTCCGTCTTATGGATTCCGTTATTTTCCGTTATAACCATGTTATAATGGAAAGCCATAACGGAATCCAGAACGTAGATGTGAACCCACCCTAATTACCATTTTTTTTGCGGCCCCATTGGAATAAATGGTTCCGCATACGGGCCGCAAAAAAAAAAAAATATAACAGACACTAACAAAAAATACGCTCGTGTACATTAGCTCTTAAGGAATTGCAACATAGCCTTATCAAAAACTATATACATTTCATTTCACTGTAATCATACAGAGCTGTATAATAAAGGATGTCATTTTTACCATACAATAAACACTACAAAAACTAAACCCATAAAACTGTGGTGCAATTGCATTTTTTTTTCAGTTCCACCCCACTAATTTGTTGACAGCTTCCTAATACACTATATGGAATGTTAAATGGTGCCATTTGAAATACAACTTGTCTCACCAAAAAACAAGCCCGCATACGACCATGTGTATGGAAATAGTTAAAAGCGTTTTGGCTCTTAAGAGGCCAAGAACAGCCTGCTGCCAGAGCTCTCCAGATCTGGCATTGCAGGATACTGCAGCCTGCCCACCAAACCCCAAAGACTATTATGGAGTCCTGCAGAGGTTCGGCCGCTACCCGACAAATATTCCGGAGATCATACATGCAAAAAACACTGCACACAGAGTGCATTCTCTGCTGGAACAACCAGATACAGGTGTGAAACAAGCCTGAAAAGGGCAGGTTCTTATCAGATGTTTTTACCTTGATTTTCAAGTGATTTTAGGGATTTTGCTATAAAGTTAATTCCACCTACTACATGTTGAAAGGGTTTTCTAGGCTCCTGATACCATAATTCATTAATATCTGGTCAGTAAGGGTCCAACAAGCCGCACCCTAGCCAATCAGTGGTTCTCCGCATCCTCTGATGCTGGAACTAGCACTTTGAATGGAACAGGAAGCACAACTCAGTTCAAAAATAGTGACTGTCCTGAGTACCCGAGTACGTTGGTCTCTACACTTTGACTATTTGACATGATGCAATGGGAGCTGGACACCTCAGAGACCAGCAATTGGCTGCATCAAACCGGAAGTTAACATCCTTCGCAGACCTGCCCAGGAGTAGGGTTTGCCAAAACCCCTTTCAAAACATGCACAACCCTTTTAAAATAATTTTTTTAGATTTTGGTGCTTTCAACATCCGTGTGTTGTTTTGCAAAACGATAGAACATGGACTATACTTGGCCGCAAAATGTGAATCAAGGACCAATGGAAGTTAATGGGTCAGAAAAAAATGGATGGAACATGGACCTCACAAGGATCTCATCTGTATTTTGCAGATTTGCGTTTTGGTGACCACAGAGTACATACAGTCGTGTGCAGGAGGCATAATAAAAACTAATTATGAATGCTTTAAATTTAATTAAGAACATTTAATACATTAAAAAAAAAGCTTGAACAAAAATAAATACATAACTTGTGCAATTATTACGTTGATGAGCCTGGAGTGAAAAGCTTCTACGGTAATTCTTTTTATTCACAGTTATTGACTGTGGGAAACCAATTAACTAATTAGTCCAGTGAACTGTTCCCTGGCTGTATTGGAGAATACAGAATTACAAGTGTCCATGTGAGCAACCAAGCATAACAATCTAGAAAGGGGATCGTTTCTGCAGCACCTCCTAAGCTTCGCCTGAGTTAATTCTTTATCTGGTGTCATTGTGTTGGAAAATGATGCCAACAGTGATAATCTCCGTGAGAAAAAAAAAGTGGGATGGTATTCTCCTATATAAGTAAAGCCTCATTTACACGTCAGTGTTTCACAGACGTGTGCTGTACGTGTTCTCCGCGGACAGCTCACGTCCCCATTCATTTTAATGTGTGTATTCAGACATCAGTGTTTTAGCAAGATCTGTGGGTCCGTGTTTTTGGCACGGATGCATGCTCCATTTTGTCCGTGTTCACGGATCCATCACGCCCATTATAGTCTATGGGTCCACTATGTGCATTTGTATTCACTGAAGTGGTTATTTTTTGTGTTGCCAGAAAACCCCCTTTATTTGGGTGGTGGGAACTGGCTGCGTAATGTAGCTTACACCTGCATTACACCTGATCATTTAACCTCTTAGATGCTGTGGAAAATTTTGACCATGGCATCTGATGTGGCTTTCTCCAGGAGAGCAGAAATCCCGGGCCCCAAATGGCTCCCCAATTGAGATCAGGGAAGCTGTTTGTTCTCTGTGGTGGCCTCGAGCATTAAGAAGGCTTGAGACTACCACAGCAATATATTCCATAGACTACAATGGTGAATCATTGAAGTCTATTGGAAAATGATCAAGTGACCTGGGGGATCTAAAAATGGTTAAAAAAAAAAGTTTTAGGAATATAAAAATTCAAATCAGCCCCCTTTCCCTAGTTAAAAATATTGATTTTTTTTCCCCATAATACACAAACTATTAAAATATATAAATATTTTTTTTCTGCACTGTGAATGCTGTTGCAAGGGGGAAAAAATAATGATTTACCAATTTTTGGTTATCTTACCCCCCCCAAAAAAATAAGAAAATTGAACAAAAGCGATCAAAAAGTTATGCAACAAACAAGCCCCCATTTATCTCTGTAGACAAAAAGAAAAAAAAGTTATGGCTGTCAGAAAATGGCAATGCAATGAAAATTTTTTTTTAAAGGTTTTTAATCTTTTAAACGTAGTAAAATAAAATAAAACCTATGCAAATTTGGTATCAACATAATCACACCAACTCACAGAATAAGGACGTCATGTCTTTTTTAGCATACAGTGAACGCTGTAACATAAGAACCCAGATACATTGGGGCAGAATTGTGTTTTTTTTTCAGTTTCACCCCACAAACAAGTTATTTCATGTTTTTCAATACAAGCTATGGTAAAATAAACAGTGCCATTAAAAGTATGTGCCCCACAAAAAAAACCAAAAAAAAAAAACGCATGGCTCTAGGAAGGCGGGGAAGGAAAAATGAAAATGAAAAATGGGCTGTGTCCCAAAAATGTTAGTCACTGAATTCAGGTGTTTTATTCATCTCATTCATTAGATACCATGCACCACTATACCAAGATATCAGGATAGATGATTGGATTGCCTACCGTGCATGCTTCCATTCCATGTGCAAGGGGCTTCTAGCCAGGGCCAGCGGGGACTGAGCCCCCCATGACTATAGGGCACACTAGCAAACAGCTATGTGCCACTCTTGGTGCCACTCTTGTTATCTAGCTGGTGTGCTATGTTTTATTGGCTAACCTAGCTTTATACTCCTGAGATTAAATGCAAATGTGCTATCACTACTCATGCCTTCCTAAGGTTTTCTTTATGGCGAAGGTAGGATATTGACTGCATTTTACAGTTTATATTCAGTGCATCATCTGCTTGAAAATAACTAGTGTGTCTGTCTATTGTTGTTTGCCCAATAAAATGTGATGAGATGTAGGCCTCTTTTACATCAATGTTTCCTCCATTATTCTGCTCTGTTATAGGAGTAGAACAACAAAAATACAGGAACTGCTAGATTCAGCACATAACAAGTAAAAAAGAGTCAAACAGACCCCATTTACTATAATGGGATCCATTCAGGAGAATGCTTTTGACTGAGAAAAAAGTCCTGCATGCACACGACAGAAGTCCCTTTCATGTCAATGTTTAGGTCAGTGTTTGGTCAGTGATTTTCATTAGTTTTTACTGAATAATTCAAATGCAAACACAACGGGACACTTCTAAGCATGCAGTGGACTGGCAGTTGGTACACAAAATACAATTTCCACAGATGTTACAGGTTTCATTGATGGACAAGTAATTGATAGGCCAAAGTGTCTTTTTAAAGTAATCTTCCTCCTTTCTCACACCGCACTTCTCTAGTTGACTTGTACTTAAAGGCTATGGACACCTTTGGGGCAATGTTTTATTATTGCATTTTACTCATTTTAGGCTAATATAATTTTTTTAGTTGGTCTTTATTAAAAATGTTCAGCTGTTTTTAACATACAAGGGTTAAAAAAATCAGTCTGTTTGCAGATTATCACTTCTCAGTCAGCCACCTGTCAGCTGATGGCTCATGTGAAGGTGTATGTCTGATCTCCTGACCTCATAAACACTCATTTAATCCATATTAAAGTTATTATAGGTTTAATAGGAGTTTTGCTATAATGAGTGTTCATGAAGTCAGGGAGATCAGGAGGTACGAGATAAGTCTTCACATGAGCCGTCAGTTGATGGAACTCAAGAGCAATAGTCTGCCAAAAGACTGATTTTTTTACCCCTGTATCTCAAAAAGGGATGAATATTTTATTTTTATTTTTTATAAAGACTAGGAAGTGGATGTGGGCAATGTTCTCACACAGATAGCTAATCTACAGTATGTGTCCAGGCACAGGAAGAATTCTCCTGAACATTGAGCAATAAACACTTAGTGGAATTCTTACAACAGCAATTTTCCAATGACTTTGACTCTACACTCCCTCTTCATGTGGCCTGCTTCTCCAATAGATAAAAGTCTAGGTTCACTTCTTTCCAGACTAGACTAACTTGTCTCAACAGGCTGATTAGACTAGCTATCTGACTAGAATGCTCTCACTCCTCTTCTCTTTAAAAAGAGGGTGACAATCTGGCCAATTAATTCCTTGTGAACTCACTTACAGTAAAGGAATATTTTACACAGAAATACATTGTTTTGCACTTTGCAATGTACCATAACTCTGTACTAAAAACAAACACAATGCAACAGCACTCTAAAAACAAAAATATTCTAGTAAATACAATAGTGGCATACTCACTATAGAAAATATACTATGCTCATAAATGTGAGATTCTTGGCAAATACATTTTGTGCAAAATTATTTGTGCTTGTCCGCCAATGACAAGGTGATCTCTTTAGGACAGGAGACTACGCTAAATACTACTTCTGCTGGTGCAGTACTGGTCTCCATTAAATTCAGGGAATGCAGGTTCCACATGCATGCTGAGCCCACAGTATATTATACCTCTTTTGGTGCCACAATGGTCTCTATTAAATTCATGGGATGCAGGTTCCACATGCATGCTTAGCCCACTCTGTATTTTACCTCTCCTGGTGCAAAATTGCCTCTAATAAATGCAAGGACAGCAGGCTACAGCTTTATACTTGCACTAATTAAAATCAGCCTATGGACAGGCAGGTTAGTTAGGAGTACACAACTCTAGTGAGATGCTGAATATGGCCACCTTCACATGGTATTTTTAATCAGTATTTGTAAACCAAAATAAGGAGTGTATCTAAAACACAAAAGATGGACTAATATAGTTTCTCTCTCTAGGTACCACTCCTAGTTTTGTCTTACAAATACTGACGCAAAATACTGACCAAATAATGACCATTTGAAAGTGGCTTATGTACTGTTTTTTTTTTCACTGTAACCCTTGAGTAACTATGCTGAAGTAAGGGATGATATGGACTATCATATGGATTTTCTTTTTGCATCATGCCTCTTTGGGATAAGGAAAGGCCTTGCGTTTTCTAATAAGGATCTGGACAGTTGTATCACCCTTATCAGGGTGGACATCCTGCTGTAGGCAATATGGTCCAGGAACTCACCAGGGAGATCACATTTTATTACTTGTCATAGAGTGCTGAGGCGCCAATGCTCTGCTGACTCCATAACTGCAGAGTTCCAAAGTTCCTCTGGCATTAGCATCAGCAGAACAACTGTCTGCCGGGAGCTTCATTGGATATGTTTCCATGGCTGGGCAGCTGCATGCAAGACTTACATCACCAATAAAAATGCCAGGTGCCGGATGGACTGGTGTAAAGCATGCCACCACTAGACTCTGAAGCAGGGGAAATATGATCTGTGGAGTGACAAATCACATATCTCTGCCTGACAGTCTGAAGAATCTGGGTTTAGCGAATGCCAAGAGAACATTATCTGCCTGACTTCATTGTGCGAACCGTAAAGTTAGGTCCCTTAGTTATAGTCAAGGGAAATCCTAAAGCTTCAGCATGCCAAGACAAATTTTATGCTTTCAACTTTGTGGGAACAGTTGAAGGCACTTCTCTGTTCCAGCTTGACTCTGACCCACTGCAAAAAGTAAGGTCCATAAAGTCCTAGTTAGGTGAGTTTGGTGTGGAAGAACTTGACTGGCCTGCACATAGCCCTGACCTCAACTCTATCGAACACCTTTGGGATTAACTATTATTGGGATTGTGAGCCAAGCCTTCTCATATATTAGTGTCTTACCTCACAAATGTTTTTCTGGATGAATGGGCAAAAATTCCCACAGGCACACTCCAAAATCTCGCAGAAAGCCTTCTTTAGAAGAGTCAAGAGTGGAAGCTGTTTTAGCTGCAAATGGGAAGGGGGTGGGGGTATTAGAATGGGATATCATAAAAAAACCTCTGTAGGTGTCCGAATACTTTTGTCTATATGGTGTAGTTCTGATGTGAATTGCATTGGATGTAATCGAACATTCACAATTAAGCAGTGCTTGCCAACCCAAGAATTGGAGGAGCTGGAGGTATCTTGGCCTACCAAATACAAAATATGCATCAAAGTAGATCAGCCGTCTTGGATGACAGAAGAGGAGCTGGTGCATCTCCAAATGAAAAAATGAAATGGAAGACACCAATGGGATACATTATCATGAGGGTGATATTTGAAGTCAGTTTTGCTGTAGTCTGTGTTTGCGTACTACATGCCACATTTATCAAATGGCCCATGTTGTTTGATAAATTTGGATCATCCTTTAACCGAATACTTTTGTCTAGAAAAGCTACTCCAGCAACTTTTTTGTGACTTTTTAAAAAAAAGTCTCAATGATAAATCTGTAGTGAAGTTCATTAACATAGCTAACTATGGCCACTTTTCCACGCACATTACAAAAGTAGAGTGAGCGGTGTAAAAATGCAAAAAGTCTTAAAATTTATGTGCAAGTGAGTGTAAAAAGTCGCAAAAGCCCTTTTTTGAAGCCAGAATTCTGGAGTAAAGGCATGATAAATCAGAGCACACGTATCTGCCAGATTCTGCCTCCTAATAAATTACCTTTAGGTGCTTCTTTCTCCAGTGTAGGGAGAGCAAAACTGGTATACTCCAGTCTTAATAATAAAAGCCTTAGGAGACAAAGAGATTTTTAACCCCTTCCTGACATCCGCCATACATGTACTGCAAAATCTCGAAAATTGCCAAAGCGAAAGCATGTTGCAGAAGAAGGCAGATAAATAAGCCACATAATTAGCAAAGATGCCACTAGCAAAACAAGTTACTGTGTTTTGTGTTGCATACAGTATTTCCCATATATCTTCAGCTAACACCTCGAGCTGGCATTTTTACCACATGAAACACCAGTAAATGCAACTAAAAGCAGCCTAAATATCACATTTATCTAGGGATGTGAATTGCAATCCACTATACTGTAAACGTCTTTTACGTGGATATTTCCTTTAAGACGAACTGATTTGGTATATTTTTTGATTAGCTGTAATATATACAAAAAAAAAATCTCCTTAGCAGAAATATCACGTAATTCTAGGTTACACATCTTCAAAAGATGTTCTGTGTTAAAAGAAACAATATACCTTCCACTCCTCTTTCAAAGCGAAGTAAAATTATTTCCATTAAACAGCAATTCTGAAACAGTTATCACATTGATTTGTGTGTAGGCCCCAGACATTTCTCAGACAATTAGAGCCGTAGGTCTTCTGAGACGATGTCTGCGAAAACTCTTGTACAATACTTCAATATATCTCTGGAATTAAGAGGGCCTGGTGGGACTTTTCTGTGTGCAATTAGACATAAAATGATACATTGCTGACCATCTGAAGGCGACTGACTGTTTCTTTATCATCTCTATTGAACGTGGAATTCATAGACTCTCTGTTACCTAGATTGTCTGAGCTGTAACATAAAACAGTTGTAGTCAAATATACTGGAAAACCAAGATCTATTTAAAAGTATCCTTTATAACCAAGGCCAATTACAATACAGGGAGTGCAGAATTATTAGGCAAGTTGTATTTTTGAGGATTCATTTTATTATTGAACAACAACCATGTTCTCAATGAACCCAAAAAACTCATTAATATCAAAGCTGAATATTTTTGGAAGTAGTTTTTAGTTTGTTTTTAGTTTTAGCTATTTTAGGGGGATATCTGTGTGTGCAGGTGACTATTACTGTGCATAATTATTAGGCAACTTAACAAAAAACAAATATATACCCATTTCAATTATTTATTTTTACCAGTGAAACCAATATAACATCTCAACATTCACAAATATACATTTCTGACATTCAAAAACAAAACAAAAACAAATCAGTGACCAATATAGCCACCTTTCTTTGCAAGGACACTCAAAAGCCTGCCATCCATGGATTCTGTCAGTGTTTTGATCTGTTCACCATCAACATTGCGTGCAGCAGCAACCACAGCCTCCCAGACACTGTTCAGAGAGGTGTACTGTTTTCCCTCCTTGTAAATCTCACATTTGATGATGGACCACAGGTTCTCAATGGGGTTCAGATCAGGTGAACAAGGAGGCCATGTCATTAGATTTTCTTCTTTTATACCCTTTCTTGCCAGCCATGCTGTGGAGTACTTGGACGCGTGTGATGGAGCATTGTCCTGCATGAAAATCATGTTTTTCTTGAAGGATGCAGACTTCTTCCTGTACCACTGCTTGAAGAAGGTGTCTTCCAGAAACTGGCAGTAGGACTGGGAGTTGAGCTTGACTCCATCCTCAACCCGAAAAGGCCCCACAAGCTCATCTTTGATGATACCAGCCCAAACCAGTAATCCACCTCCACCTTGCTGGCGTCTGAGTCGGACTGGAGCTCTCTCCCCTTTACCAATCCAGCCACGGGCCCATCCATCTGGCCCATCAAGACTCACTCTCATTTCATCAGTCCATAAAACCTTAGAAAAATCAGTCTTGAGATATTTCTTGGCCCTGTCTTGACGTTTCAGCTTGTGTGTCTTGTTCAGTGGTGGTCGTCTTTCAGCCTTTCTTACCTTGGCCATGTC
This sequence comes from Bufo bufo, assembly GCF_905171765.1. NCBI lineage: Eukaryota > Metazoa > Chordata > Amphibia > Anura > Bufonidae > Bufo > Bufo bufo. The sequence goes on along the minus strand of NC_053390.1, from coordinate 403,544,998 downwards.
TCTGAGTATTGCACACCTTGTGCTTTTGGGCACTCCAGTGATGTTGCAGCTCTGAAATATGGCCAAACTGGTGGCAAGTGGCATCTTGGCAGCTGCACGCTTGACTTTTCTCAGTTCATGGGCAGTTATTTGGCGCCTTGGTTTTTCCACACGCTTCTTGCGACCCTGTTGACTATTTTGAATGAAACGCTTGATTGTTTGATGATCACGCTTCAGAAGCTTTGCAATTTTAAGAGTGCTGCATCCCTCTGCAAGATATCTCACTATTTTTGACTTTTCTGAGCCTGTCAAGTCATTCTTTTGACCCATTTTGCCAAAGGAAAGGAAGTTGCCTAATAATTATGCACACCTAATATAGGGTGTTGATGTCATTAGACCACACCCCTTCTCATTACAGAGATGCACATCACCTAATATGCTTAATTGGTAGTAGGCTTTCGAGCCTATACAGCTTGGAGTAAGACAACATGCATAAAGAGGATGATGTGGTCAAAATACTCATTTGCCTAATAATTCTGCACTCCCTGTATTAAGGCATGAAAATTAATCTAATAATCAGCTTGCCAAAATCTGGTTGGAAAAAAAAAACATAAAATGGAAAAACAACAAAGAAATCTTACAAACATCTGGAGGTTTGGGACAAAATCTTAAGTTCTGTCTCAACGTTCCAGGCCATATGTTGTATCCAGTCTTTCCTAATTTAAACAATGTCACAGTGTTGATTGGCATTAACATTCCACAAACTGTACACTATACAGATTGACTCATGATGAATTCTTGATGGATGTAGTGCTAGTTGCTCGAGAAAAAACCCACAAAGGGAATATCAATCAAATGGAGACTAGGTTACAAGGGTCAGCGCTTTGATAGTAGGATGTTTTACAATGAGTGAAGAAAAACAGAGATAAGTGGAACAGGATATGCGACCCTGTGATGGAATTATCAGAAGGCAAATGGCCATGGTTAATGAATTAAGCTCTGTCAAGTAGTATCATCCCTGTCAGACCATAGTTTACTAACAAGGTTCATTTTCCAATTTTAGATTGATAGAGAATTGATTAAAGGTTCAACAGCATCACTAGGAACACCATACACAAAGCAGATTGTCCTTGGTCCATGCAAAACTTTTTGTTTCTCTCTCTCATTTATAAGGCCTCCACACATATTAAGCTTTCGTCTGTCAATCCCACCATTTTTGTTGGGGTCGACCAAAAATCTAATAGGTATGCATGGAGATCTCAGGAATCTCTGATAGAAGAAAACTCCCAATCTTTTTGTTCTCCATGGAGATGTGTCTATACAGGGGAGTTAAGAGAGATAGCTGACTTCAGTCCGAATTTCAGGGAAAATTTGATTTGTCACAAAGCCGAATTTCCTTGCGCTTCCTGGTAACAAATCAGTTTTTCCTGAAATGTAAGTAAAAAAACAAAAAAATACACACCTTATCCATCTGCTTGCGGTGATGTCCCCATTAATGACTGCATTTGTCCAGCATGATGACGTCATCAAGTCGGCGTGCAAAAGAATTCCGCATTTTCTTCAATCAAGATGGCCGCACCGGTCTCTCCGCAAGAAAATCGATGAGGCGAGTATGTATTTTTTTGTTTTTAACCCCAATTAACCCCTGAAAGTGACTGTCCGATTCCGCAATCAGGGTTGAATACAGCATCTGAGGAGTTTAATGACGGGGACAGCTCGATCTCCATTCCCCGTCATTGCGCCCGCTACATACAATTGAATGCGATTCGTGACAAAGTCATTTGTCACAAACCAAATTACTTGTCAACTTCGGCAAAGCAGCTGAATCGAATTTCTGCAAACTTTGCTTATCATTAATCATAATACACACCTCATTTGCTGCAGAACCTCATAATACACATCCCTCAACAGCTGGAGAACCTCATAATACATAACTCAGCTGCTGCAGAACCTCATAACACACCTCAGCTGCTACAGAACCAGTAGCGTCGCCAGGGGGGGGGGGCAGAGGGGGCCACGGCCCCCCCTACATCACGCTGTGCCCCCCCATGTGCCCCCCCAACTAAAATGCCCCCCCCCCCCCAAGTGAGCCGCCGCACTGCCGCAGTTGGGTACAGGAAGATGAGCGTTTCCATTGCGCTCATCTCCATAGTAATCTGCCTGTGCTGCGGCGGTGCAGGGGAGGGAGAGGTGTGTCCCTTCCCCTTCCTCTGATAGACTGCAGGCACTAGACCGGCAGCCTATCAAAGGCCAGCGCAGGCGGCGCGATGACGTCATCGCGCCGCCTGAGCCATACAGCGCGGGACACAGGCCGGAAGAGGCCTGCATCCAGGGGCGGGCTGGGCCGGGGGGCAGGGAGGCAATTGCCCCCCAGGCCGCCCGAAATAAACGGCCACTGGGCCGACCGTCTTAAAAAAAATATATATATATTTTTTTTTTTTATTCTTCAGGGCCGCACCGCCGATCATCACCACAGGCGGCGCGGCCCTGGATGTCATTGCGGCCGTGCTGTGTGCTGTGGGGCAGGGGAGGGAGAGGCGTGTCCCTCCCCTGTTCTTCTGATAGGCCGCAGGCACTAATGCCTGCAGCCTATCAGAGGCCGGCTCAGGCAGAGCAATGACGTCATTATCATTGCGACGCCTGAGCCAGCACACAGCAGGGACACAGGCCAGAAGAGGCTGCATCGCTGCTGATGGAGGTAAGTATTAGTGTTGTTTTTTTTTCTTCTTTGCAGGGGGCTGGCACTATTGGGGGGGATCTGGCACTATAAGGGGGGCTGGCACTATGGGGGGGATCTGGCACTATGGGGGGGGATCTGGCACTTTGGGGGAGCTAGCACTATGGGGGGGCACTATAGGGGGAGCTGGCACTATAGGGGGGGCTGGAACTATGGGGGAGCTGGCACTATGGGGGGGCTGGCACTATGGGGGGCTGGCACTATAGGGGGAGCTGGCACTATGGGGGGCTGACACTATGGGGGGCTGTCACTATAAGGGGGCTGGCACTATGGGGGAGGAGCTGGCACTATGGGGGGGCTGCACTATAGGGGGGCTGGCACTATGGGGGGGGGATCTGGCACTATGGGGGGGATTTGGCACTATGGGGGGATTTGGCACTAAGGTGGGGAATCTGGCACTTTGGGGGAGCTAGCACTATGGGGGGGGCACTATAGGGCTGGAACTATGGGGCAGCTGGCACTATGGGGCGGCTGGCACTATGGGGGGCTGGAACTATGGGGGGGGCTGACACTATGGGGGGGGCTGACACTATGGGGGACTGGCACTATAAGGGGGCTGGCACTATGGGGGGGGCTGGCACTATGGGGTAGGAGCTGGCACTATGGGGGGGCTTGCACTATAGGGGAGCTGGCACTATGGGGGGGGCTGGCACCATGGGGGGGGGGCTGGCACTATGGGGGAGCTGGCACTATAAGGGGGCTGGCACTATGGGTGAAGTGGCACTATGGGGGGGCTGACACTATAAAGGGGCTGGCACTATAAGGGGGCTGGCACTATGGGGGGGGCTGGCACTATGGGGTAGGAGCTGGCACTATGGGGGGGCTGGCACTACGGGGGGGGCTGGCACTATGGGGGAGCTGGCACTATAAGGGGGCTGGCACTATGGGTGAAGTGGCACTATGGGGGGGCTGACACTATAAAGGGGCTGGCACTATAAGGGGGCTGGCACTATAAGGGGGCTGGCACTATGGGGGGGGTGGCACTATGGGGTAGGAGCTGGCACTATGGGGGGGCTGGCACTACGGGGGGGGCTGGCACTATGGGGGAGCTGGCACTATAAGGGGGCTGGCACTATGGGGGGGCTGCCACTATGGGGGGCCTGGCACTATGGGGGGCTTGTACTATGGGGGGGGAGCTGGCACTATGGGGGCATTTCTTGCTGGCACATTATGGGGGGGCACCATGGGGGAGAGGAGCACTATGGGGGTATCTGGGGGCTCTAAAGGGGCTTTTTTTTTAATTATTGGCACATTCTGGGGGGCACTATAGGGGAGAGCAGCACTATGGGGCATCTGGGGTTACTATAGGGGCATTATTTGGGGGCACTATGGGGAAGTGGGGGCTCTAAAGGGGCCTTTTGTATTGGAACATTATGGGGGGCACTATGGCATTTGGTAGCACTAAGGGGGCATTTTTTACTGGCACATTATGGCAGGCACTATAGGGGAGAGCGGCACTATGGGGCATTATTTGGGGGCACTATGGGGGAGTGGAGCACTATTGGGGCATATGGTGGCACTAAGAAGGGAAATTTTTTTACTGGCACATTGTGGGGGAGAGGAGCACTATAGGGGCATCTGCTGGGGGTACTAAGGGGCATTTTTTTACTGGCATATTATGGGGGACACTATGGGGAAGGGGGAGAGGAGCAGTATGAGTGCATTTACTGGGGCACTATATAGGGGTATTTTATACTGGCATACATTATGGGGACATTAGCTCAACTGCGGGCACTAAGCGGGGGTATTTCATGTACTGTCATATTATAGGGAAAATTAGTACTACTAGGGGGTATTATGGGGAGCTTTACTACTACTGGGGGGCTATGAGGAACATGATTACTAGGGCACTATTGGGGCATTATTACTACTAAGTGTGCTCTGGCAGATAATTATTTCTATTGGTGGGATTTTGGGGGGCACTGTTACTTTGGGGGCACCCTAGCACAGTATCAGCTTAGCACAATTATTTTTGGGGGACATTATCTTTATACTATTAGTGTCTGGGCGCAGTTATTTTTTAGAGCACTGTGTGCCAATAATTGTTTAAGGGGGCACTATCTGTGTGGTAGTAGTATTCCCAGGGGTACTGTTTCTGCAGTATAGTATTGGGGGTGGCAGGAAACTAATGTCTGTTTCTCAATCTCTGCAGAGACGGGAGATGGCTGAAAAATCATCATGGCGGTCTGGTCTGAATGGAGAAGATGAGGAAAAAGAACGTCTACAACAAAGGTGACATTGGATGTAAGAGGTAGGGGGCGCTATGTAGGAGAGGAGATGCTCCGGCTCCTCCCCCTGCCATTTGCAGAAGGAGGATTCAGAGCTGGGTGAGGATGACGAAAGGGGGCAGCAGGCCACGGGCGGGTGGCAGATGGTGGGGGGGAACCACAAGCCTTAAGCAGGATCTGGGGAGGGAGGAGAGCGGAGGAGCTTCCTGGCTGTAGCTTGTTGTATAAGCAGGCAGTGCAGCCAGGACAGGTCCTCCCCTCTTCGTATGATGTGTAGACAGGCCTCAACTATAGAATGTCAGCTGTACAGTGTGTGTTGGGAGTGGCCTATTAAATGTAGGAGGGGCTTTTAATAATGGGCGGGGCTAAAAATGGGCCACTTGACTGGATTTGCCCCCCAGGACTAAGGCTGCCAGCCCTCCCCTGCCTGCATCGCATCGCTGACATGGAGGTAAGTTTTTTTTTTGCTATATTTTTACAGGCACAATAAGGGGGGCTCTTGTTACTGGCACATTCGGGGGCTTATTACTGGCACATTGGGGGGCTTATTACTGGCACATTGGGGGGCTTATTAGTGGCACATTGAGGGGGCTTATTACTGGCACATTGGGGGGGTTATTACTGGCACATTGGGGGGCTTATTACTGGCACATTGGGAGCTTATTACTGGCACATTGGGGGGGCTTATTACTGGCACATTGGGGAGGCTTATTACTGGAACATTGGGGGGCTTATTACTGGCACATTGAAGGGCTTATTACTGGCACATTGGGGGGGCTTATTACTGGCACATTGGGGGGGCTTATTACTGGCACATTGGGGGGATTATTACTGGCACATGATGGGGGCTTATTACAATACTGGCACATGATGGGGGGCTCTTGTTACTGGAACATTGGGGGGCTCTTATAACTGGCACATGATGGGGGGCTGGGCTCTTATTACTGGCACGTGATGGGGGCTGGGCTCTTATTACTGGAACGTGATGGGGGGCTCTTGTTACTGGCACGTGATGGGGGCTCTTGTTACTGGCATGTGATTGATGGGGGGCACTTGTTACTGGCACTTGATGGGGGGCACTTATTACTGGCACGTTATTGGTGGGCACTATAGGGGCATCTACTGAGGCCACAAAGAAGGGGTATTTTATATGGGGGGCTCTGTACAGTAGCATTTTATACTGGGACACATGGTGGGTACTATGGAGAAGGGGGCGAGGAGTACTATGGAGTCATCTACGGGGGGCACTAAGAAGGGGTATTTTAAACTTGAAAATTATGGGGGACACTGAGGGCATCTACTGGGGCACGATATATGGGGCATTTTATACTGGTACATTATGGGGGGCACTAGGAGGAATGGGGGAGAGGAGCACTATGGGGGCATCTACTGGGGGCACTATATAGGGGTATTTTATACTGGCACATTATGGGGGCACTATGGGGACATTAGCTCAACTGGGGGCATTACAAGGGGGTATTTTTTGCATTGTCACATTATAAGGAGAATTATTTCTACTGGGGGGGCATTATGGTGGGCTTTATTACTCCCCCATGGTATGACCCCCTAGTAGCAGCACCAACCTCTCCCTGCTCTGTGACCCCTCTGCCCCTTCTCCAAATCCTTATTATGAAATCTTTCTCATTAGGATAAAACACAAAATCAGCTCCGCCGAGCCCCCCAGCCAAGTGTTGAAGTGGTGTCTGAGATCCCCAAGGGCCAAGCCAAGTAATTGTAAGTTTTCATGTGAAATATGTTTATGTTATACACATATAGCCTACACTGTGCCACACAATATACAGTATACCTCTAAACTGTGCCCCATAATATACAGTATACCTCTACACTGTGCCACACAATGTACAGTATACCTCTACACTGTGCCACACAATGTACAGTATACCTCTACACGGTGCCACACAATGTACAGTATACCTCTACACTGTGCCCCACAATGTACAGTATACCGCTACACTGTGCCACACAATGTACAGTATACCGCTACACTGTGCCACACAATATACAGTATACCTTTACACTGTGCCCCACAATGCACAGTATACCTCTACACTGTGCCCCACAATGTACAGTATACCTCTACACTGTGCCCCACAATGTACAGTATACCTCTACACTGGGCCACACAATGTACAGTATACCGCTACACTGTGCCACACAATGTACAGTATACCGCTACACTATGCCACACAATGTACAGTATACCGCTACACTGTGCCACACAATGTACAGTATACTGCTACACTGTGTGACACAATGTACAGTATACCTCTACACTGTGCCACACAATGTACAGTATACCTCTACACTGTGTAGTCTGTTCTATAAGCACCCTTGTTCTGTGGCGGCGGACAGAAAATAATCTGGAAGTGCCCCTCTCGAGACCAGGCTCTGGATCCGCCACAGTTTAGAAATGTCAAATGTACACTCCTGTGAGAGGCGGGGAGGGAGATCTGTGGATGACACTGTTATGGAGGGGGAAATGGGGATGACACTGTCATGGGGTGGATCTGTGGATGACACATATAGCATAAGATGCTATATACGGTATGTGGCATCCACAGATCTTCCCCATAGCAGTGTCATCCACAGATCCCCCTCCCTATAAAAGTGTCATCCACAGGCAGCTAGGACATGTTGAAATCTGAGTGATTTATTATTTTATTTTTTTAAACCACAGACAGCAGGACTTTTCTTCCCTGTTGCGGTTTTAGGTATTGGGTAAAGTATCGCAGCATTTCTAAGCTTGTGTAAATGTATCATTGTTATAGCTGCCCCCCCTACTTTTGTCCTGGCCCCCAGTGTGCCGCCCCCAAAATTTTAAAGCTAGAGACGCCACTGTACAGAACCTCATAATACACACCTCATTTGCTGCAGAACCGTATAATACACATCATTCTGCAGCTGCAAAAACTCATTATACACAACTCAGCTGCTGGAGAACCTCATAATACATAACACAGCTACTACAGAACCTCATAATACACACCTCAGATGTTTCAGAAAATAACAATTCATACCTCATCTGTTGCAGAACATAACAATACTTAGTAACTGCAGAATGTTATAATACACACCTCAGAGGATGCAGAACCTCATAATACACACCTCAGATGCTGCAGAACCACATAACACACACCTCAGCTGCTGCAGAACTTCATAATGCACACCTCAGCTGCTGCAGAACATCATAATACATACCTCAGTTGCTGAGGAACACCATAATACACACCTCAGATGCTGTACAATCTCATAAAATATCTCAGCTACTGCCGAATATCTTAATACACCTCAGATGCTGTAGAACCTTTGATACATGCCAGTGCTGCTATGGAACATTATTATATGCATCTCAGCTGCTGCAGAACATCATAATGCAACCCTTAGGTGGTGTATACCCTGAGAAACCCTGTGTTGGTGCGGTTTTGATCTCCCACAGCAGCTGCATTGCAACTGCCTTCTAGTATCCTAGGCTGAAGATCCTTTTACACGGATAATCTGGCAGAATATTGGGGATAATTGTTTGTAGAAATGCTCTTTCCTGATAATCTGCCGTGTGAAAGGTGCCAGCGATCATTCTATAAACAGGCAAATGCTGATTCATTTTCTTGGTCCTGTTTTTCTGTAGGCTCCAAAAATCATCGATCCCATGTGCTGTGCAATCAGCTGCCAAGGAATAATGATTTTCTATTGGGACAATCGATCACTCTTCCCAATACCGCAGGAGTGACTGCTGCATGTAAATGCTACCTACACTTATCTCCGCTGATGATCAGTTAATTATCCAGGACATTTAATCTGCCAGTAGTGTTGATCGAACACCAAAGTGCTCGGGTGCTTGAGTTCTCAAGTAAAACACAAGAAAGTCAGTGGGAGAACCTGAGTATTAAACCAGACACCCCCTGCTCTAAAGAGGGGAGGGTGTCTGGTTCACATGAAAAGGTCAGAAGTTAATGGAAACACCACTGAAATTGTTCGGGAACAGCATTGGGAGGATGTCTGGATGCATCTTGGACTCCCAAGTCGCTGCTGGGAACGATGTTGTTTGAGTAGTACACCACTTTTACAGACTGACAATAATACGCACAAAACCAAAGATAAAATCGATTCTAGAGGAAAAATTGTTAGGAAACATTCTTTCCTATATATTTACTGGTATCAAAAGTGCAAGTGCTGCCAAAAATTACAATGAAGATGCACTCTGATACAACCTGTATATCACATAAAGGAGGGCCTCATTCACATTGTGGTACAATTGTTCAGGTAATGGGACTCCTACACTCATAAAGCCTATGCACTAAGTGAAAAGGCTGCCAAAAATTACAAGGAACAGGCACTCCAATACACCCTTTATTACACATAAAGGATGGCATCATACACCCTTGAAAAATAATGATTGATGGCCTGCTGGTGAGCTGACCCTCTAAAAAATTATATGCGAGAGCTTGCTGGTGAGCTGACCCTAGTAAAGATTGTAGGTGAGGGCCTGCTGGTGAGCTGACCCAATAAAACATTATATGGGAAGGCCTGCAGGTGAGCTGACCCTGTAAAAGATTATAGGTGAGGGCCTGCAGGTGAGCTGACCCTCTAACAAATTATATGCAAGGGCCTGCAGGTGAGCTGACCCTGTAAAAGATTGTAGGTGAGGTCCTGCTGGTGAGCTGACCCTCTAAAAAATTATATGCAAGGGCCTGCAGGTGAGATGACCCTGTAAAACATTATATGCAAGGGCCTATAGGTGAGCTTACCCTGTAAACGATTGTAGGTGAGGGCCTGCAGGAGAGCTTACCCTGTAAAAGATTGTAGGTGAGGGCCTGCAGGTGAGCTGACCCTGTAAATATTATATGCGAGGGCCTGCAGGTGAGCTAACCCTGTAAAATATTATATGTGATGGCCTACATGTGAGCTGACCCTGTAAAAGATTGTAGGTGAGAACCTGCTGGTGAGCTGACCCTCTAACAAATTATATGCAAGGACCTGCAGGTGAGCTGACCTTCTAAAAAATTGTATGCGAGGGCCTGCAGGTGAGCTGACCCTGTAAAACATTATATGAGAGGGCCTGCAGGTGAGCTGACCCTGTAAAAGATTGTAGCTGAGGGCCTGCTGGTGAGCTGACCCTCTAAAAAATTATATGCGAGGGCCTATAGGTGAGCTGACCCTGTAAAACATTATATGCGAGGGCCTGCAGGTGAACTGACCCTGTAAAAGATTGCAGGTGAGGGCCTGCAGGTGAGTTGACCATGTAAAAGGTTGTAGGTAAGATCCTGCAGGTGATCTGACCCTGTAAACATTATATGCGAGGGCCTGCAGGTGAGCTGACCCTGTAAAACATTATATGTGAGGGCCTGCAGGTGAGCTGACCCTGTAAAAGATTGTAGGTAAGGGCCTACTGGTAAGCTAAACCTATAAAAAATTATATGCGAGGACCTGCAGGTGAGCTGACCCTATAAAACATGATATACGAGGGCCTACAGGTGAGCTGACCCTCTAAAAAATTATATGCGAGGGCCTATAGGTGAGCTGACCCTGTAAAAGATTGTAGGTAAGGGCCTGCAGGTGAGCTGACCCTGTAAAACACTATATGCGAGGGCCTGCAGGTGAACTAACTCTGTAAAACATTATATGCGAGGGCCTACAGGTGAGCTGACTTTTTAAAAGATTGTAGGTGAGGGCCTGCTGGTGAGCTGACCCTGTAAAAAATGATATGCGAGGGCCTGCAGGTGAGCTGACCCTGTAAAACATTATATGCAAGGACATATATGCGAGGGCATTATATGCGACAAATAAGCATGTTGATATGATGGAGGAGGAGGATGAGAAAAGGAAGATTCAACCATATACCCTTGTTTGTGGTGGAAGGGGTGCATGGGAATACAGTGTATTCAGTACATTATAAACAACACATTTAAAGTGCCTTTATGTTCATCAGCTTTCCTCTGGTGGAGTCGAGAAGTCATGGTCAATCCAAACCTTGTTCATTTTTATAAGAGTCAACCTGTCAGCATTCTCAGTTGACAGGCAGATACGCTTATCAGTTATAATGCCACCAACATGCGTCCAGCTTGGACACCCAGTAGTTGTAAGGCACTGAGGGATCATTGAGGACGATGACACGGTCTGCTATGTACTCCTTCACCATCTTCCAAAATTGTTCCCTCCTTGTGACAGTAGGCCACGCATCGGGGTGAGGGTGCTGGCGGGGTGTCATGAAACTGTCCTAGGCTTTGGAGAGTGTTGCCCTGCCTCTGTTGGAACTGCTGTCTGTTCCCCTTGTCTCCCCTCCTCGGTTGCCCAAGAACCTACGAAATCTGTCGCCAGCATTGTCAGAAATCTTTGGAGCAATTTTTCAACAAGGACCTTCTGGTATTGCACTATTTTGTGCATCCTCTCCACCAGAGGAATTAGAGATGAGAATTTCTCTTTGTAGCGTGGGTTGAGAAGGGTGAACAACCAGTAATCCGTGTTGTCTAAAATGCATATAACGCGCGGGTCGCTGGAAAGGCAGCCTAACATCAAGTCAGCTATGTGTGCCAGAGTACCAACAGGCAAGACTTCGCTGTCGTTATCAGGAAGATGACTCTCAATCTCCTCATCCTCTTCCTCCTTTTCTGCCCATCCATGCAGAACAGATGAAATTAAACTTCCATGGGTACTACCCTCTGTAGCGGAGGCAACCGTTTCCTGCTCCTCCTCCTCCTCTTCATCGTCCAATTCGCGCTGAGAAGACAAACTGAGGGTGGTCTGGCTATCACCCTGTGTAATTTCTTCCCCCATTTCCACCTCTTCCACATGCAAAGCGTCGTCCTTAATTGTGTGCAGCGAGCATTTGAGTAGACACAGAAGTGGGATGGTTACGCTGATAATAGTGTTATCACCGCTCACCATCTGTGTTTATTCATCAAAGTTTCTTAAAACCTAAGACATCCATGCCTACTCCTCGCTTGTGAATAGTGGAAGCTGACTGGAAAGGCGACGACCATGTTGTAGCTGGTATTCCACTACTGCCCTCTGCTGCTCACAAAGCCTGGCCAACATGTGGAATGTCGAGTTCCAGCGCATGCTCACGTCGCACAATGTGCTGCAGCATTGACAGACCAGCTGAAGCTGTCGATGACTTGCGGAAATGTGCACACACGAGGCGCACCTTCACCAGTAACTCAGGCAAATTGGGGTAGGTTTTGAGAAACTGCTAAACCACAAAGTTTAAGACGTGGGCTAGGCATGGGATGTGTGTGAGCTTGCCGAGCTCCAAAACCACCACCAAGTTACGGTCATTATCAGACACAACCATGCCTTGTTCTAGGTTGAGAGGCAAGAGCCACAGTTCAGTCTGGTCTCTTATCCCCTGCTATAGCTCTGCGATAGTGTGCTGTTTGTCCCCTAAGCATATCAGCTTCGGCACGGCCTGTTGCGGCTTCCCCACTGCAGTGCTACACTGCTTCCAGCTACCGACTGATGGCTGACTGTTGCTGCACGCAGATAATTCGGAGGTGGAAGTGGAGACCCGCAGACACAGATTGGTGCTTGGATGCCATGATCATGCTGGTGGTGGTGAGGTTGCTAGTGTTCACGCCCCAGCTCATTTTGGTACGGCACAGGTTGCAAACTATTATTCTTTTGTCGTCCGCACTTTCCTAAAAAAAAAGCGCCTTACTGCAGAACACCTACCCCTTGGCAAGGGAGATTTTCACAAGGGGATGCTCAATGGAACAGTTGTGAGCCTGTTTGGTGTGGCCCTCCTTCTCCCTTTTGCCACTTCACTGCCCCTTCCAGCCTGTTGCAGTGCAGCAGATCCCTCCCCCTCCGTACTGCTGTCCTTGCTTGGATTTCCACCTTCCCAGGTTGGGTCAGTGACTTCATTGTCCACCACCTCCTCTTCCACTTCCTCACTCTGCTCATCCTCCTGACTTTTTGACCTAACCACAACCTCAGTGATTGACAACTGTGTCTCATCCTCTTCATCAACCTCTTGAGACAGTAATTGCCATTGACTTATTGGCAACTGTGTTTCATCATCATCCACCTCATTAAACAGTCATCTTCTTGTGACTGTGGATGCTCAAGAGTTTGGGAATTAGGGCTCAAGATCTGTCCCTCTTCAAGCATGCTTAGCGAGAGGGCCAAATCAAGGAATGGTGCTGAAAAGAGCTTCTTGGAATATCCGAGTGTGGGATCACTTGTTTTCCCAGACTCTCCATGGTGGGAGGAAGGAGGATCAGGGTGAGAATTGTGTTGAGCAGACTCTTGGCTACTGAGACTGGACTTGGTGGAAGACAGGGTGGTGCTTAAGCGACTGGAAGCACTATCTGCTGCAATCTGATGGGAACCCTAGGGGAAGGGGGGACCCTGGGGGCAGCAGCCGGTAGGGGGTTAGGGGAGCTTTGGACTGGGTTACGGGAGTTGGTGCGGGGTTTAATGGCACCTGGGTCGATGGCGGGGTCGCCATTGGCGGCGTGGGGTGTTTCAAGATAAGGGAGCTCCGGTCAAGGGGGGACGACTGTGAGCGGCGGTAGTAGTGGTGGCAGCGGAGCTGGAAGGACTTTAGCGGAGTCTGGAGGTGATAACGATGGGGGAGTAGACGTTAATAAGGATGGTGATGCGCCGCGTTTGGATGATGCGGCAAAGGGCAAGGTGTATGTTTGCTTTGAAGGACTCTTAGGGTCGCATTTAAAACAAGAGGTGTGGGCTAAAATTTGGAAAGGTTTTCCCCTTTAGGGGTGGTTTCAAAAAAGGATCCCAGAAAATTTTGGCTGATTCATCATCTATCGTTTCCCATAGGGGATTCGGTTAATGATGGGATTGCGCCTGAGTTGTGTTCAGTAGTTTATACGTCGTTTGACGAGGCGGTTCGTTGGGTTCGCGGATACGATCAGGGGGCATTACAGGCAAAGGTTGATATTGAGTCGGCCTTCCGGTTGTTGCCAGTGCATCCTGACTGTCAGCATCTGTCGGGCTGTTGTTGGGAGTTTTTTTTTGTGTGGATCAATGTCTTCCCATGGGTTGCTCCATTTCGTGCTTGTATTTTGAGAAGTTCAACACGTTTTTGGAATGGGTGGCACGGGATTGGTCAGGGTGGCTGTCCATCATCCATTATTTGGATGATTTTCTGTTTATTGGGCCGCTGGGCTCGAACAGATGGTCGGTTATGCTGCATTCTTTCGAGGCAATGGCGAGACAGTTTGGGGTACCGCTGGCTTGGAATAAGACAATGTAAGGCCTCATGCACACAACCTTTGTTATGGTCCGCATCCGAGCCGCATTGTTTGCGGCTTGGGTGCGGACCCATTCACTTCAACGGGGCCGCAAAAGATGCGGAGAGCACTCCGTGTGCTGTCAGCATCCGTTGCTCCGTTCCGTGACCCAGCAAAAAATATATAGCATGTCCTATTCTTGTCCGTTTTGCAGACAAGAATAGGCATTTCTCCAATGGGCCGCCCGTTCCGGTCCGCAAATTACACAAAAACAAACGGATCCGGCGCCTATTGACTTACAATGGTTTTAGTGCTTGGCTTCTTCATTTCTTGGTTTCTTAATTTTCAATATAACACAACCACATCTGTTCTGAACGGACAGCCGACTGTATTATTCAAACTGAAGCATTTTGCTGTGGTTTTGAAATTCCCTGCCGGAGCTCACAGTTCCTTATCAGTGTGTATTTGGAGTGTGGGAGAAAACCGCAGTACCCAACGGAAAGCAACGGAAACACGGTGAGAACATACAAATGCAGTGTCCCACTCGTGATTGTAGACGCCGCAAACTAGTTTAATTGTGTTTTATTGTCATATATTATGCCTGTATGCTGTGCTTCATCTCATGTCATATTCTCCCATGTCACTATGTGATTCTATGTGTAAGATCCTTTACACAGGCCTAGTTAGTGTGCACTACACTAGTTTCTCCACTAGATGGGGCAGTGTTGCAGTGTATATATAGCTTAACTCAGGCCTAGTTAGGCAGTTTAGACTAGTCTAGTCAGTGAGCAGCCATGATGTAGCTGCCTGCTGGAGGGAGGCCTCCTGCCTCTCTGCTCGCTCCCTGTTGGCTCCACAGTCCAGGGTTAAAGCCTTCAAGATTCTACCTCTATAGCTCGCTCCTCCAGGGTGACCAGTGATAAGCTGCAAACAGCAAGTATTCAATGAGACTAGTATATTTTATTCAAGTCAAAGGATAGAAAACGGCCTAATCAAAGGCTTCCCAGGCACTTTTGCAATTAGGTGGAGGACACAGTTTCCGGCATCCACACCTCCAGTTTAAATCCTGAGAACAGTTAGGCCAACTGTCAGAAAAGCACTTGAAATAGAGGTTCAAGGATTCTGAAAACCACCTTTAATTCAGGTTAGAATAAGGCAAGAGTTAATACCAGCCTAAGACTTTTTATACTTCAAAAGCCTAGTCTGAAGCAGTAGCTTTCATATGTATAAAAGACAAAGAGCCTGTTTTATCTGAGGACTTACAATATCCAACCCCCGTATGCATGAGAGACTGTATTTCATATCTGGATGTACTAGAGACTGTATTTCATATCTGGATGTACTAGAGACTGTTCAATACTTGGATGTAACCGTTATCAGGAGCAACGTTCAGTAAAAGTTATAAGCTGGATTGCACGATCCTTGTCTCCAATTCCTCAGTTAACACTACAGTAAATGGTTGCACCACCATAAAAGGTACTGGCGTCACGACTACAAGGGACCTTGCCATAGGCACATTAATACAGACCATCAAGGGCACCTCGAACCCCCACCTGGCCTGTGTCCCTTACACCAGAGTGTGCCCCAGAGAATTCCTGTGCCATTCTCCTTATCACTTGTACAGGCCTGCCCAGGGACGACATAACCGTGAGTAACCAGAACTGTATTTACCTCGGCCCACCTAATGCTCACACCGTGACCTCACATATAATTCCCCTGTCGGTCTGGCACACTGCACAAACTCCATGTAGATATTGAAGGACATCTGCACGGAGTCTGTATGTAGAAAGTTCAGCCTAGGGCCCCAATGCTGCAAACAACCAGTGCTGACCACTAATCCACTGTGTTTCCCTACCTGGATCTTGTAACTCAAAAGTATTAGTATAAAAAAATACAACTAAATACAAATTCTCATGTATTGTATACAATTTTGAAGTCCGCCAAATACATTTTAGTATACATCTCTTAGTGTTGTGAACAATTAGCTGCACACTTAACCACCTCCGGACCGCTGTACGCACAAACGCGTCCTGGAGGTGGTTGATTCATTCCGCCTGGACGCATATACGCGTCATCTCGCGAGACGCGAGATTTCCTGTGAACGCGCGCACACAGGCGCGCGCGCTCACAGGAACGGAAGGTAAGAGAGTTGATCTCCAGCCTGCCAGCGGCGATCGTTCGCTGGCAGGCTGGAGATGTGTTTTTTTTAACCTCTAACAGGTATATTAGACGCTGTTTTGATAACAGCGTCTAATATACCTGCTACCTGGTCCTCTGGTGGTCCCCTTTGTTTGGATCGACCACCAGAGGACACAGGTAGCTCAGTAAAGTAGCACCAAGCACCACTACACTACACTACACCCCCCCCCCGTCACTTATTAACCCCTTATTAGCCCCTGATCACCCCATATAGACTCCCTGATCACCCCCCTGTCATTGATTTCCCCCCTGTCATTGATCACCCCCCTGTCATTGATCACCCCCCTGTAAAGCTCCATTCAGACGTCCGCATGATTTTTACGGATCCACTGATAGATGGATCGGATCCGCAAAACGCATCCGGACGTCTGAATGAAGCCTTACAGGGGCGTGATCAATGACTGTGGTGATCACCCCATATAGACTCCCTGATCACCCCCCTGTCATTGATCAACCCCCTGTAAAGCTCCATTCAGACGTCCGCATGATTTTTACGGATCCACTGATAGATGGATCGGATCCGCAAAACGCATCCGGACGTCTGAATGAAGCCTTACAGGGGCATGATCAATGACTGTGGTGATCACCCCATATAGACTCCCTGATCACCCCCCTGTAAAGCTCCATTCAGATGTCCGCATGATTTTTACGGATGCACTGATAGATGGATCGGATCTGCAAAACGCATCCGGACGTCTGAATGAAGCCTTACAGGGGCATGATCAATGACTGTGGGGATCACCCCATATAGACTCCCTGATCACCCCCCTGTCATTGATTACACCCCTGTCATTGATCAACCCCCTGTAAAGCTCCATTCAGATGTCCGCATGATTTTTACGGATGCACTGATAGATGGATCGGATCCGCAAAACGCATCCGGACGTCTGAATGAAGCCTTACAGGGGCGTGATCAATGACTGTGGTGATCACCCCATATAGACTCCCTGATCACCCCCCTGTCATTGATTACCCCCCCCCTGTCATTGATTACCCCCCTGTAAAGCTCCATTCAGACGTCCGCATGATTTTTACGGATCCACTGATAGATGGATCGGATCCGCAAAACGCATACGGACGTCTGAATGAAGCCTTACAGGGGCATGATCAATGACTGTGGTGATCACCCCATATAGACTCCCTGATCACCCCCCTGTCATTGATTACACCCCTGTCATTGATCACCCCCCTGTAAAGCTCCATTCAGATGTCTGCATGATTTTTACGGATGCACTGATAGATGGATCGGATCCGCAAAACGCATCCGGACGTCTGAATGAAGCCTTACAGGGGCATGATCAATGACTGTGGGGATCACCCCATATAGACTCCCTGATCACCCCCCTGTCATTGATTACCCCCCCTGTCATTGATTACCCCCCTGTAAAGCTCCATTCAGACGTCCGCATGATTTTTACGGATCCACTGATAGATGGATCGGATCCGCAAAACGCATCCGGACGTCTGAATGAAGCCTTACAGGGGCATGATCAATGACTGTGGTGATCACCCCATATAGACTCCCTGATCACCCCCCTGTCATTGATTACACCCCTGTCATTGATTACCCCCTGTAAAGCTCCATTCAGACGTCCGCATGATTTTTACGGATCCACTGATAGATGGATCGGATCCGCAAAACGCATCCGGACGTCTGAATGAAGCCTTACAGGGGCGTGATCAATGACTGTGGTGATCACCCCATATAGACTCCCTGATCACCCCCCTGTCATTGATTACCCCCCTGTAAAGCTCCATTCAGACGTCCGCATGATTTTTACGGATGCACTGATAGATGGATCGGATCCGCAAAACGCATCCGGACGTCTGAATGAAGCCTTACACGGGCGTGATCAATGACTGTGGTGATCACCCCATATAGACTCTCTGATCACCCCCCTGTCATTGATCACCCCCTCTGTCATTGATCACCCCCCCTGTCATTGATCACCCCCCCTGTCATTGATCACCCCTCTGTAAGGCTCCAGACATTTTTTTGGCCCAAGTTAGCGGAATTATTTTTATTTTTTTCTTACAAAGTCTCATATTCCACTAACTTGTGTCCAAAAATAAAATCTCACATGAACTCACCATACCCCTCACGGAATCCAAATGCGTAAAATTTTTTAGACATTTATATTCCAGACTTCTTCTCACGCTTTAGGGCCCCTATTTATACTGCCCTGGCATTCTAGGGGCCCCAAAGCGTGAGAAGAAGTCTGGTATCCAAATGTCTAAAAATGCCCTCCTAAAAGGAATTTGGGCACCTTTGCGCATCTAGGCTGCAAAAAAGTGTCACACATCTGGTATCTCCGTACTCAGGAGAAGTTGAGGAATGTGTTTTGGGGTGTCATTTTACATATACCCATGCTGGGTGAGAGAAATATCTTGGTCAAATGCCAACTTTGTAAAAAAAAATGGGAAAAGTTGTCTTTTGTCAAGATATTTCTCTCACCCAGCAAGGGTATATGTAAAATGACACCCCAAAACACATTCCCCAACTTCTCCTGAATACGGCGATACCACATGTGTGACACTTTTTTGCAGCCTAGGTGGGCAAAGGGGCCCATATTCCAAAGAGCACCTTTAGGATTTCACAGGTCATTTACCTACTTACCACACATTAAGGCCCCTGGAAAATGCCAGGGCAGTATAACTACCCCACAAGTGACCCCATTTTGGAAAGAAGACACCCCAACGTATTCCGTGAGGGGCATGGCGAGTTCCTAGAATTTTTTATTTTTTGGCACAAGTTAGTGGAAAATGCTGATTTTTTTTTTTTTTTTTTCATACAAAGTCTCATATTCCACTAACTTGTGACAAAAAATAAAAACTTCCATGAACTCACTATGCCCATCAGCGAATACCTTGGGGTCTCTTCTTTCCAAAATGGGGTCACTTGTGGGGTAGTTATACTGCCCTGGCATTCTAGGGGCCCAAATGTGTGGTAAGGAGTTTGAAATCAAATTCTGTAAAAAATGACCTGTGAAATCCAAAAGGTGCTCTTTGGAATATGGGCCCCTTTGCCCACCTAGGCTGCAAAAAAGTGTCACACATCTGGTATCTCCGTACTCAGGAGAAGTTGGGGAATGTGTTTTGGGGTGTCATTTTACATATACCCATGCTGGGTGAGAGAAATATCTTGGCAAAAGACAACTTTTCCCATTTTTTTATACAAAGTTGGCATTTGACCAAGATATTTATCTCACCCAGCATGGGTATATGTAAAAAGACACCCCAAAACACATTCCTCAACTTCTCCTGAATACAGAGATACCAGATGTGTGACACTTTTTTGCAGCCTAGGTGGGCAAAGGGGCCCATATTTCAAAGAGCACCTTTTGGATTTCACAGGTCATTTTTTACAGAATTTGATTTCAAACTCCTTACCACACATTTGGGCCCCTAGAATGCCAGGGCAGTATAACTACCCCACAAGTGACCCCATTTTGGAAAGAAGAGACCCCAAGGTATTCGCTGATGGGCATAGTGAGTTCATGGAAGTTTTTATTTTTTGTCACAAGTTAGTGGAATATGAGACTTTGTATGAAAAAAAATAAAATAAATAAATCATCATTTTCCACTAACTTGTGACAAAAAATAAAAAATTCTAGGAACTTGCCATGCCCCTCACGGAATACCTTGGGGTGTCTTCTTTCCAAAATGGGGTCACTTGTGGGGTAGTTATACTGCCCTGGCATTCTAGGGGCCCAAATGTGTGGTAAGGAGTTTGAAATCAAATTTTGTAAAAAATGACCTGTGAAATCCGAAAGGTGCTCTTTGGAATATGGGCCCCTTTGCCCACCTAGGCTGCAAAAAAGTGTCACACATCTGGTATCTCCGTACTCAGGAGAAGTTGGGGAATGTGTTTTGGGGTGTCATTTTACATATACCCATGCTGGGTGAGAGAAATATCTTGGCAAAAGACAACTTTTCCCATTTTTTTATACAAAGTTGGCATTTGACCAAGATATTTCTCTCACCCAGCATGGGTATATATAAAATGACACCCCAAAACACATTCCCCACCTTCTTCTGAGTACGGAGATACCAGATGTGTGACACTTTTTTGCAGCCTAGGTGGGCAAAGGGGCCCATATTCCAAAGAGCACCTTTTGGATTTCACAGGTCATTTTTTACAGAATTTGATTTCAAACTCCTTACCACACATTTGGGCCCCTAGAATGCCAGGGCAGTATAACTACCCCACAAGTGACCCCATTTTGGAAAGAAGAGACCCCAAGGTATTTCGTGATGGGCATAGTGAGTTCATAGAAGTTTTTATTTTTTGTCACAACATAGTGGAATATGAGACTTTGTAAGAAAAAAAAAAAAAAAAAAATCCTCATTTTCCGCTAACTTGTGACAAAAAATAAAAAGTTCTATGAACTCACTATGCCCATCAGCGAATACCTTAGGGTGTGTACTTTCCGAAATGGGGTCATTTGTGGGGTGTTTGTACTGTCTGGGCATTGTAGAACCTCAGGAAACATGACAGGTGCTCAGAAAGTCAGAGCTGCTTCAAAAAGCGGAAATTCACATTTTTGTACCATAGTTTGTAAACGCTATAACTTTTACCCAAACCATTTTTTTTTTACCCAAACATTTTTTTTTTATCAAAGACATGTAGAACAATAAATTTAGAGCAAAATTTATATATGGATGTCGTTTTTTTTTGCAAAATTTTACAACTGAAAGTGAATAACAAAAAAAGTAAAAATGTCAGCAGCAATGAAATACCACCAAATGAAAGCTCCATTATTGAGAAGAAAAGGAGGTAAAATTCATTTGGGTGGTAAGTTGCATGACCGAGCAATAAATGGTGAAAGTAGTGTAGGTCAGAAGTGTAAAAAGTGGCCTGGTCTTTCAGGGTGTTTAAGCACTGGGGGCTCAGGTGGTTAAAGGGGTTGTCTCTCTTGGCATTTATCATGTAGAGAAAGTTAATACAAGGCACTTACTAATATATTATGATTGTCCATATTGCCTGCTTTCCTTTTTTCTACCACATTATACACTGCTCGTTTCCATGGTAACAGACCACCCTGCAATCCATCAGTGGTGGTCATGCCTGCATGCTATAGGAAAAAACGTCGGCCTCTCTGGTGGCCGGGACTATGGGAGAGCACATAGGCTAGCGCTTTTTTCTAAGTGAGGCAACCCCTTTAAAGTAAACTGTTTACTTCAATATAAAAATGAAAAATCAGAAGAGAAGTGAATGGGTTTATAGTGTGCTTATAGGCCTCCTGCACACAAATGTTTTTTTTTTTTACGTTCCCTTTTTATCGTTTCGTATACGGAACCATTCATTTCAATGGATCCGCAAAAAAAAACGGAAGGTGCTCCGTATGCCTTCCGTTTCCATATTTCCGTTCTGTTCAAACATAGAACATATCCTGTTATTGCCCGCAAATAACGATCCGTGACTCCATTCAAGTCAATTGGTCCGCAAAAAAAAAATAACGGAATGCATCCGTATGTCTTCCGTATCCATTCTGTTTTTACTGAACAATCTATTGAAAATGTGATGCCCAATTTTTTTAATGTACTTACTGTTTAAACATTATTGTATGCTTCCATTTCCGTTTGCGATCTGCAAAAACGGATCACAAACGGAAACCAAACGGAAAAATGGAACAGAAGCGGAAACACTACTGAAACAAAAAACTGAAAAACGGATCCGTGAAAAATTGACTGCAAAATACTGAAAAAGCCATAAGGTCGTGTGCAGGAAGCCTTAGGCCTCATGCACACGGCCGTTGTTTTGGTTCACATCCGAGCCGCCGTTTTGGCTGCTCTGATGCGGTCCCATTCACTTCAATGGGGCCGCAAAAGATGCGGACAGCACTCCGTGTGCTGTCCGCATCTGTTGCTCTGTTCCGTGGCCCCGCAAAAAAAATATAACATGTCCTATTCTTGTCCGCGCTTTGCGGACAAGAATAGGCATTTATATTGAAGGCTGCCTGTGCCGTTCCGCAAATTGAGGAATGCGCACAGACGCCATCCGTGTTTTGCGGATCTGCGATTTGCGGACCATAAAACACACCACAGCCGTGTGCATGAGGCCTTAGACTGATGATAATGATTATTGGTGGAAATGGAGGCCTCGTTGTCTAGCCAGGTCAGAATCAACATGTTGAGAATGGTGCCAGATTTTAGAGGTAGTCTATCACCAGGGAATTCATAGTTAATTCAGACACAAGGCAACAGATTTACTAATACTGTCTGAAAGAAAGACAGTGTAAACTGAGGCCTCATGCACACGATAGGGTTTTAGGCCGGACAGTCCGGTTTTCAGGCTCCCTGTCCTCCGTCCGGCGCTGTGCCTGGACGGACACAGGGATGTCCTCCTTTTCAGTGGCTCACGTCTCAGACAGCAGCATTGTGCTGTCTGAGCGTGAGCTGCAGCAACTGACCGAGACTTCTCTCACCCCCAGTCAGTCACTAGAGCCGCAGATATGGCTCCCTGTGGATGACTTAGGGGAAGAGAAGCACCCCGGCTGCCCCCGCTCACCTTCCATTCACAAACTTCTTCCCTCTCCTCCCCAGTGTTTCCCCCCCCCAGCCGATTGTGGGGGCGTGGCTTCACTGGCATGGGGCATGGCTTTGTGGTTTAGAGGCGTGGTTTGGGGCATTGTGGGAGTGGTTTGGGGCATTGTGGGTGTGGTTTGGGCCTGTCCAACTTTCTAGGGTGAAGCCAGTGGTCACCCTAGCACACGACCATTCCGTTTTTTGTGGTCCGCATATTGCGGTCCCGCAAAACACGGAAGCCGCCCGTGTGCCTTCCGCAATTTGCGTAACGGAAAAGGAGACCCATTGTAGAAATGCCTATTCTTGTCTGCAAAACAGACAAGAATAGGACATGTTATATTTTTTGGGCGGCGCCACGGAACGGAGCAACGGATGCGGACAGAACTCTGTGTGCTGTCTGCATCTTTTGCGGCCCCATTAAAGTGAATGGGTCAGTTTTTGCGGCTCGGATGCGGACCAGAACAACGGTCGTGTGCATGAGGCCTGAGTCTAAAACTGCTCTAAATTTATCATAGTGACTGAAGCTAAATGGTAAATCTGTTGCATCTTTATACTATTTAGGGTCCATTCACACGTCCGCAACTGTTTTGGGGTCCACAAATTGCACTATGATAGAAATGGCTGCGGACAAGAATAGGACATGTTCTGTTTTTTTGCGGTGCCGCGGAACGGAAGTGCGGATGCGGACAGCACACTGTGTGCTGTCCACATCTTTTGCGGCCCCATTGAAAATGAAGGAGTCCGCACCCGCTCTGCAAAATTGCGGAACGGATGTGGACCCATTTTGCAGACGTGTGAATGGACCCTAAGCCTAAGGGCTCGTTCACACGACCGTTGGTGTCCTGTGCCCGTGCTGTGAACCGCAAATTGTGGTTCGCAATGCACGGGTGCCTTCCGTGGGGCAGGCGCATGGGGATCACTTGAATGGGTCTGCGATCCCTCCATTCCGCAAAAAGATAGAGCATGTTTTATCTTTTTGCGGTGCGGAGGCACGGAACCCCAGAAAGCACTTCGTAGTGCTTCCGTAGTGTTCCGTTCTGTGCTTCCGTTCGCATCTCCGGATTTGCGGACCCATTGAAATGAATGGGTCCGTATCTGTGATGGGGAATGACAACGGAACGGTGCCCGTGTATTGCGGATCCGCAAATGCGGTCCGCAATATGGGAACTGGACACCAACGGTCGTGTGAACGAACCCTAAGGACTCTTGCGCACAAAGGTTTTTTTTTTCCGTTTCCGTTCCGTTTTTTGCATTCCGTATATGGAACCATTCATTTCAATGGGTCCGCAAAAAAAAAATGAATGTACTCCATATGCATTCAGTTTCCGTATTTCTGTTCCGTTCAAAGATAGAACATGTCCTATTATTGCCCACAAATCGCGTTCTGTGGCTCCATTCAAGTCAATGTAAAAAAAACGGAATGGATACGGAATGCATCCGTATGTTTTCCATATCCGTTCCGTTTTTGCATAACCATCTATAGAAAGTGTTATGCCCAGCCCAATTTTTTTATGTAATTACTGTATACTGTATATGCCATGCACCCGTTTCCGGTCCGCAAAAATGGAAACAGAACGGCAAATCGGAACGGAAACACTACTGAAACAAAAAATTGAAAAATGGATCTGTTTAAAACGGACTGCAAAACACTGAAAAAGCCATACAGTCATGTGCAAGAAGTCTAAGTTTACGCCTACTATAAATTGGCTCAGTTTTACTTTGGTGCGTTCCTGGAGCACAGCAGTGCATTGAGGTCGCTCCCTCTTTTTCATGAGGCCACATCCTCCCTGCTAAGACGCACGCCCTTGTTGAGGTATAAAAAATTTTGAAAAGTGTCTAAAACAAACGATGCATGTACTCCAGTTTCTGGTGCAGTTTAGTGAATCTCAGCTGAATGTAATGATACCTTTCACTTACTGATCTGTCGCTTCATTTTGGAGAAGAAGAATTTTTAATCCATATGAAAATTAGCAGTTAAGTGCACAGAGGGTGGACCCAAGAAACAGAGCAGCCCTCAGCAGCCCTCCGCAGCCCTCCGCAGCCTTCCGCAGCCCTCCGCAGTCCTCAGCAGCCCTCCGCAGCCCTCCGCAGCCCTCCGCAGCCCTCCGCAGCCTTCCGCAGCCCTCCGCAGTCCTCCGCAGCCTTCCGCAGCCCTCAGCAGCCTTCCGCAGTTTTCCGCAGTTCATGTGCAGTACAGAGAAACTGTACAAACTTTTGCTCAGTAAACAAGTCATATATGTAAGCGGGGAGCGAGTAATAGTGCCAACAGCACACAAACTGTAGACTGCCGAGAGGAGCCATGAAAGATTTTTTTGGGGGGGGGAATCATATATTGCTGTAAATTTTCATGATAATGCTAAATAATCAGTAGTCACGGAGCCTGGTTTTTTTATTTTATTCGGACAGTAATAGGATGATGTGTTTGATGGATGAGATTAGGAAGACGTGGCTGCTTTATTTTTTAAACAGCTCCACACCTGGGTTGTGTTTGGTATTGCAGCTTTGCTCCATTGGAATAAATGAAGCTAAGGTGTAAAACTAGTACTGAGCTTCAACACCACACAACGATATTCAAACCGATGTAGAACTGTTTTTGGTTTTTTTTGTAAGCATTCAGCCATGTTTCTAATCCTAGACAATCCCTTTTGAAAGGCTTGCATAATATTTGAAAAAAATGTCATTGAACCTTGTAAGGTATTGCAGTTTTGGAAGTGAATGGAGCTGCTATGGAAGACAGTCTATGGACCAAATGTAAGTTTATTATAGGTTTGTATGATGTTTTATGAGGCCTCATGCACACGACCGTATTTTTTTGCGGTCCGCAAAAACGGGTTCCGTTTTTCCGTGATCCGTGACCGTTTTTTCGTCCGTGGGTCTTCCTTGATTTTTGGAGGATCCACGGACATGAAAAAAAAGTCGTTTTGGTGTCTGCCTGGCCGTGCGGAGCCAAACGGATCCGTCCTGAATTACAATGCAAGTCAATGGGGACGGATCCGTTTTACGTTGACACAATATGGTGCAATTTCAAACGGATCCATCCCCCATTGACTTTCAATGTCCAATCCGATGGTATATTTTAACTTGAAGCGTCTTCATCACCATAGGAACGCCTCTATGTTAGAATATACTGTCGGATATGAGTTAGATCGTGAAACTCAAATCCGACAGTATATTCTAACACAGAGGCATTCCCATGGTGATGGGGACGCTTCAGGTTAGAATATACTAAAAGAACTGTGTACATGACTGCCCCCTGCTGCCTGGCAGGTGCTGCCAGGCAGCAGGGGGCAGAACTCCCCCCCCCCTGTTTTTAACTCATTGGTGGCCAGTGCGGCCGGCCCCCCCCTCCCCCCTGTAATTAACTCTTTGTTGTCCAGTGCGGCCGGCCCCCCCCCTCCCTCCCCTGTAGTTAATTCATTGGTGGCCAGTGGGCCCCCCTCCCTCCCCTGTAGTTAACTCGTTGGTGGCCAGTGCGGCCGGCCCCCCTCCCTCCCCCTCCTAATTAAAATCTCCCCCCCTATCATTGGTGGCAGCGGAGAGTACCGATCGGAGTCCCAGTTTAATCGCTGGGGCTCCGATCGGTAACCATGGCAACCAGGACGCTACTGCAATTTGTAGAAGCATTTTACTTACCTTTGAGCTGCGATGTCTGTGTCCGGCCGGGAGCTCCTCCTACTGGTAAGTGACAGATCTGTGCGGCGCATTGCTTAATGACCTGTCCCTTACCAGTAGGAGGAGCTCCCGGCCGGACACAGACATCGCAGCTCGCAGGTAAGTATAATGCTTCTACAAATTGCTAAGTAACCATGGCAACCGGGACTGCAGTAGTGTCCTGGTTGGCATGGTTACCGATCGGAGCCCCAGCCAACTGGGACTCCGATCGGTACTTTCCGCTGCCACCAATGATAGGGGGGGAGATTTTAATTAGGAGGGAGGGGAGAGGGCCCACTGGCCACCAACGAGTTAACTACAGGGGAGGGAGGGGGGGCCGGCCGCTTAGACAACAAAGAGTTAACTACAGGGGAGGGAGGAGGGGGGGGGCGGCCACTTAGACAACAAAGAGTTAACTACAGGGGAGGGAGGGGGGCCGGCCGCACTGGACAACAAAGAGTTAACTACAGGGGAGGGAGGCGGGGCAGCCGCACTGGCCACCAGTGTGTTAACTACAGGGGGGGGGCTTCCCCCTGCTGCCTGGCAGCACCTGCCAGGCAGGCAGGGGGCAGTCATGTACACAGTTCTTTTAGTATATTCTAACCTGAAGCGTCCCCATCACCATGGGAACGCCTCTGTGTTAGAATATACTGTCGGATCTGAGTTTTCACGAAGTGAAAATTCAGCTCTGAAAAAGCTTTTATGCAGACGGATCTTCGGATCCGTTTGTATGAAAGTAACCTACGGCCACGGATCACGAACACGGATGCCAATCTTGTGTGCATCCGTGTTCTTTCACGGACCCATTGACTTGAATGGGTCCGTGAACTGTTGTCCGTCAAAAAAATAGGACAGGTCATATTTTTTTGACGGACAGGATACATGGATCACGGTCTCGGCTGCAAAACGGTGCATTTTCCGATTTTTCCACGGACCCATTGAAAGTCAATGGGTCCGCGAAAAAAAACGGAAAACGGCACAACGGCCACGGATGCACACAACGGTCGTATGCATGAGGCCTGACTGGGACCTCTTTAAGTAATGCAATACATGTTGTGATGATGGATTTTAGAACCCAATAAATTCATTTTCCCGACCAGGAAAATGAATTCTTATCAGTATAGGATGGGACATGTTTTGGATATCCCAGGATTTCACTGTTCAATAATGGGGTGGATTTTCTGTTGTGCTTCAGATCCTCTTCCATGGCAATTACTAGACCTTGGATCGAAGTTATATCATTGTGTCAGTAATTGAATGAAAATGTCTATGTCTCTGCATGAACATTGCAGGTATACTGCTTTGACATTAGACATTTCCGTCCTTCTTTATCGTTCTTTAAAAAGAGGCATTGTTTAATAGTCAGAATGACGCTGAATACAGAAATGACCCCTTCTGTTTTAGTACTTAGAGCAAAATATTTCCATGTCATTGTCACAATGGTCACGGCAGGGTTTGGCACAATCCCATACTCAATTAATCTCTCTTTTGTGTTGCACACTGGAAACCATGGGGAATCTGCTAGAAATGAAACAGTGTAATTGAATGTAGATTACTACCTAAACTACAATCAGATCATTTCTGTGAAATCGTTGGCTGAGATTTACAAAGTTAAATGCTACAAGGTTAAATTCTGGCTTCATTTGAGCAAATTCAAAAAACTGGTGTACATACTTTGTACCGCATTATTATGTGCTTTAGATACTTTTAGTGCCTCCCTCCACAAAAAAGAGTAGTGGCTTCGTTGGAAATAGGGGAGTCATGAAATGATGATTTTTTTGTGCGACCCAAGAGATTCATAGAGGGGTAATATTTCATTGGTGTCATGGATTTATATCTTTTTACAAACCCTAAAACTGTTGTCTTAGGCTACATGCACACGACCGTATGTGTTTTGCGGTCCGCAAATTGTGGATCCGCCCAAAAAATGGATGGCGTTCCAATGCGGATCCATTGCAATATTGCCTATCCTTGTCCGCAAACTAGAAAAAAATAGGACATGCACTTATTTTTTTTTGCGGGGCAACGGAACGGACATACTGATCCAGACAGCACACAGTGTGCTGTTCGCGTTTTTTGTGGACCCATTAAAATTAATGGGTCCGCATCCTATCCGCAAAAAAAACTGAACGGACACGGAAACAAACAACGTTCGTGCGCACGAGGCCTTACATTGAGTACTTCTGCTTCACATACTTGGGACCAGAATACCCATTGTTTTTCTTGTTCTGTTGTCCCCAGTTCCACTTAATGTATATACAGTGATATGATCACTGCGGCCTGGTACATAACATTTATCAACATGTCATTTTCATGCCCAAGCTGCCAGTTTATCTAGGTATTTCTGTAATATTTTACCATTAAGCTTTTAAAAAGGCTATGAACACCTTTAGGCCCCTTTCACACGGGCGAATATTCCGCGCGGTTGCGATGCGTGAGTTGAACGCATTGCACCCGCACTGAATCCCGACCCATTCATTTCTATGGGGCTGTGCACGCAAGCAGTGATTTTCACGCATCACTTGTGCGTTGTGTGAAAATCGCAGCATTCTCTATATTCTGCCTTTTTCACGCAACGCAGGCCCCATAGAAGTGAATGGGGTTGCGTGAAAATCACAAGCATCCGCAAGCAAGTGCGGATGCGGTGCGATTTTCACGCACGGTTGCTAGGAGACGATCGGGATGGAGACCCGATCATTATTATTTTCCCTTATAACATGGTTATAAGGGAAAATAATAGCATTCTGAATACAGAATGCATAGTAAAACAGCGCTGGAGGGGTTAAAAAATAAAATAAAATTTAACTCACCTTAGTCCACTTGATCGCGTAGCCGGCATCTCCTTCTGTCTCCTTTGTTGAATAGGACCTGTGGTGAGCATTAAATACAGGAACAGGACCTTTGATGACATCACTCCGGTCATCACATGGTACGTCACATGATCTTTTACCATGGTGACGTACCATGTGATGACCGGAGTGACGTCATCAAAGGTCCTGTTCCTGTAATTAATGCTCACCACAGGTCCTATTCAACAAAGGAGACAGAAGGAGATGCCGGCTACGCGATCAAGTGGACTAAGGTGAGTTACATTTTTTATTTTCTTTAACCCCTCCAGCGCTAGTTTACTATGCATTCTGTATTCAGAATGCTAATATTTTCCCTTATAACTATGTTATAAGGGGAAATAATACAATCTTACAGAACACCAATCCCAAGCCCGAACTTCTGTGAAGAAGTTCGGGTTTGGGTACCAAACATGCGCGATTTTTCTCACGCGAGTGCAAAACGCATTACAATGTTTCGCACTCGTGCGGAAAAATCGCGGGTGTTCCCACAACGCACCCGCACATTTTCCTGCAACGCCCATGTGAAAGAGGCCTTAGATTAGAATTCAGCTATGATGAGTGTCTATGAGCTGTTTGGAGACTTAAGATACGGCCTTCAGATCAAGCCATTAGAGCAGCTCTCTGATGTATTCACTGAGAAGGAGAAGGGCTAGTGTGCAGATACATTGAAACTGAAATCTGTAGAGGAAAAACTGTTTAAAATGTTTAAAGGGAATCTGTCAGCAGTTTTCTGTTGCCCTCTCTTTTATATCCTAACAGCTCCAGCACATGTCAACAAATCCCTATATTCATGAGCTCACGGCTAGTGATGAGCAAAGTATTGGAAAATTTGACATGGCTGCTTGGTCGAATTTTACTGAAATATTTGCTTTGTGATGAATTACTTTGTCACAAAACACATTTCTTTGTAAGTAGTGGGTGCAATGACAGGAAACGGCGATTGCGCATCTCCCTATCATTGTACCCCTCAGATGCCGCATTCATAGCTGATCGCGGCAGCTGAAAGCAACAATACAGTGTAAAATAAAAAATAAATGAATAAAGTCATATTTTACCCTCATCCATTTGATCGCCAAGAGACGGCTGCCACCATCTTGATTGTAGATCCAGCATGAAATCTCGCATGGCCCGTACGTTTTCACGTCATACGTCACCTTACACAGGTTTTGCGTGGGATTTTTAATCAAGATGGGGGTGGCCGGCTCTTCTCGCTCAAAAGAATGAGGAAAGTATGATTTATTTTTTACCGCCATTCAAGGAAAATCGATTCTCTTCTCTACCACGAAACACCAAGAAATTCAGCTTTGCGGCAAATCGAATTTTCTCTCAACACTACTCATGGCTCTCCCCGCCCACCTGCCAGTTTTTTACATATGAATTAGCAGCAGGTGGGCGGGGAGAGCCAGGAGCTCATGAATATGAGGACTCGTTGGCATGGGCTGGAGCTGTTCAATACAAGATCTTGGCAAAATAATTTTTAGCGCAAAATTAGTAAAATGCAAAAAAAAACTATCGGCCCTGTCACCTCTCCAGACATGCCTGCTTATAATAGTAAGCAGGAACAGGAGGGCCTCAGGGGAGTGCACACCATCGCAGCACATTTAACCACCTCCCGACCACCTAACGCAAGAATGCGTCCTGCGGGCGGCCGGGTTATTCCTCCTGGATGCATCGGCGCGTCCTCTCGCGGGACGCGAGATTACGAGCATAGCCGGCCCGCGCATGCTCAGTGCAGGCCGGGAAAAGTTAGAGGAGAAGTTCGTCACCAGCCTGCCAGCCAATGATCATCGCTGGCAGGTTGCTGACTTTAAAAAAATCGAATCACAATTTATAATTTATCACATTTAGACCCAGATCACCCCCATCACCCCAATTACCCCCTTGATTACCCCTGTCAATCACTAGTAAAAGGGAAAAAAGAGATCAGTGTAAACTGTCACTTTTTTTTCACCAGTATTGACTGTTAGGTTTAGGATAGTTTAGGCCCCTTTGGTAGTTAGCTTCAGTTAGCGCCCAGCCCACCGCACCGCAGTCACCGATTCGCTGATTAGCGTATCGCTAATCAGCATTGGTACTTTTATAGTATCTGTAAGTGATCAGAACTGATCACAGTCAGATCTATAATAGTATTAGTGTCACCTTAGCTCGCCCGCCACCCAAAGCGCAGTGTTTGCCCGATCAGGCCTGATCGGTCGCCCACACGTGCGTTCACCCACGCCCGCCCCGCCGCAGTGACAAAATTATAAAAAAATTTAGCACTACACAAGCGCTGCGGCGATAAAAAAAATCAGTTTTGATATTTTTTTATCAATCGCAGCGGCTTCCTGTACTCCGCTAGCCTCCCATTTGTAAGACAGGCTTGCTTTTTTTCTTGGGTAGTCTTAGGGAATACCCCCTAAATTTAGTTGACCAAATGGCAAGTAAGGGGTATTCTTCTGAAGAGGCCTACAGGCTTCTGACCCAGTCGGATGAGGAATGGGAACCCTCATCTGATGAATCCAGTGGGTCAGAATACGAACCTGTAGAAAGCAGTGGCAGTCTGACCCAAAGTTCGGACGATGAGGTTGAGGTCCCTGATACCACCAGGCATACCCGGCTCGTGTTGCTAGACCACAGGTTGCGCAGGATCTGCTTCAAGGGCAGCAGAGTGGGGCTGGAGCTGTCGGATTACGTGGTGAGGCATACACCAGCAGCGCAGCCCATCCTGGACCTAGTACCAGCACTGCCGTAGAACATGGTGAAGTGGCGAGCACCAGAAGGGCAGTTGAAGCTGGTACAGCACAGACAGGCCCGTAGAGTCCCTGAGGTGCTGGCAAACCCTGATTGGCAGCCCCCATCTTCAGCCGCACCAGTAATTCCCCCTTTCACCGCCCAGTCTGGATTTTGGGTTAAGACAGCTCAGATCGGATCGACACTGGGGTTTTTTGAGCTGTTTTCACTGCGGAGCTTTTTGACTTAGTCGTGGCAGAAACAAACCGGTATGCCACTCAATTTATAGCCGCCAACCCGGGAAGCTTTTATGCCCAGTCTTTCTGGTGGAAACCCGTCCAAGTTTCCGAATTTAAAACTTTTCTGGGCCTTCTCCTCAACATGGGCCTGACAAAAAAGCATGAATTGCGGTCATATTGGTCCACGAACCCAATTCATCACATGCCCATGTTCTCTGCTGCCATGTCCAGGACACGATTTGAGACCATCCTGCGTTTCCTGCACTTTAGTGATAATAGCACCTCTCGTCCCAGAGGCCACCCAGCTTTTGACCACAAAATTCGGCCCCTCATAGACCACTTTAACACCAAATTTGCAGATTTGTATACCCCTGAGCAAAACATCTGCATAGACGAGTCGCTGATACATTTTACCGGGAGCCTTGGCTTCAAACAATACATCCCAAGCAAGCGCGCCCAGTATGGGGTCAAATTGTATAAGCTCTGTGAAATGGCCACAGGCTATACGCACAAATTTCGTGTCTATGAGGGTAAAGATCAGACCCTGGAGCCGGTCGGTTGCCCTGACTACCTGGGGAGCAGTGGGAAGACCATCTGGGACTTGATGTCACCCTTATTTGGCAAGGGGTGCCACCTTTATGTGGACAATTTCTACACAAGTGTGGCCTCTTCAGGCATTTGTTTCTAAAACAGATTGGCTGCAGTGGCACCGCGCGACCTAGTCACCGAAGCTTCCCCCAACGGCTCGTTACCACCCATCTTGCAAGGGGGAGAGGGCACTGTTTAGGGGAGGGGGGATCTGTGGATGGCACTGTTTAGGGGGGGGATCTGTGGATGGCACTGTTTAGGGGGGATCTGTGGATGGCACTGTTTAGGGGGGAGATCTGTGGATGGCACTGTAGGTGGATCTGTGGATGGCACTGCCATCCACAGATCCCCCTACAGTGCCATCCACAGATCTCCCTCCCCGACGCTCACAGCAGTATATTTATAAACTAATCAGTAACTACTTTAACTTTAATCATTGCTCATTGCTGAGCTCTTTACTTGGATTATAATTTATTTGGATATGGGATATCTTACTTTGTCTTGGCTCCGGTAATAGCAGGCAGTGCGGGGGGCGGCGCTCACTCACTGACGTCACGCGCCTGCGCCGCCTAGTGGGAGGAGCAGGCGCGTGACATCAGTGAGTGAGCGCTGCCCCCCGCACTGCCTGCTATTACCGGAGCTAAGACAAAGTAAGATATCCCATATCCAAGTAAAGAGCTCAGCAATGAGTAATGATTAAAGTTAAAGTAGTTACTGATTAGTTTATAAATATACTGCTGTGAGCGGCGTGGCCCTGTATATTCTAACCCCCAGGCAAGCGTCCCTGTCACCATGGGAACGCCTGGGGGTTAGAATATACCATCGGATTTGAGTTTTTACGATAAGCATCAGGCGACCCCCCGGAAAGGGCCGATCGACCCCCAAAGGGGTTGCGACCCCTAGGTTGAGAGCCGCTGCTCTAGGTGGACCAACCGATGAACCAGCTGCAGCACTGATGTGCATTCTGACAGAAACATTACGCTGCTGTCAGATTACACAAAGTCGGTGTATGCGGAGCTGCAAGACGAGATTTTTCCTCTGCAGTAAAAAAGATACGTTTGCCGAGGCTTATGAGCTGAGGGGCGGTGTTCATATGAGCTGAGGGGCGGTGTTCATATGCTTTGGCAAACATTTTTTTTATAAAAAAAAAAAATTATTCCGGCAATGATTTATTCATCCACATCGATTGATGCGAATATAGAAATCGGGTTTGCCAGGGCATACGAGCTGAGTGGGTTTGGATGTTGGGCGGAGCTCCTATGTCCTGGCAGACGCCTTTCCCCTCCTTTTTTTTTTGCACATTTCTTGGCAGAGATTTTTTCATCCACATTGATCGATGCGAATTAAGAAATCTGTGCCGTTCATTTTTTCTTTCAGCCCAGAGGCTGAACGAAAAAAATAAATCTCATTACCCGTATGCTCAATATAAGGAGAATAGCAGAAACTCCTAATGCTGGCCATACATGTAATGATTGTGGAGACCCTCAAATGCCAGGGCAGTACAAACACCCCACAAATTACCCCATTTTGGAAAGAAGACACCCCAAGGTATTCGCTGAGGGGCATATTGAGTCCATGAAAGATTGAACTTTTTGTCCCAAGTTAGCGGAAAGGGAGGCTTTGTGAGAAAAAACAAAAAAAAATCAATTTCCGCTAACTTGTGCCAAAAAAAAAAGCTATGAACTCGCCATGCCCCTCACGGAATACCTTGGGGTGTCTTTTTTCCAAAATGGGGTCACATGTGGGGTATTTATACTGCCCTGGCATTTTAGGGGCCCTAAAGCGTGAGAAGAAGTCTGGAATCCAAATGTCTAAAAATGCCCTCCTAAAAGGTACTCATTGGAATTTCGGCCCCTTTGCGCACCTAGGCTGCAAAAAAGTGTCACACGTGGTATCGCCGTACTCAGAAGAAGTAGGGCAATGCGTTTTGGGGTGTATTTTTACATATACCCATGCTGGGTGAGAGAAATATCTCTGTAAAAGACAACTTTTCCCATTTTTTTATACAAAGTTTCTCTCACCCAGCATGGGTATATGTAAAAATACACCCCAAAACGCATTGCCCTACTTCTCCTGAGTACGGCAATACCACATGTGTGACACTTTTTTGGAGCCTAGGTGCACAAAGGGGCCAAAATTCCAATGAGTATCTTTCCGATTTCACAGGGCATTTTTTACGCATTTGGATTCCAAACTACTTCTCACGCTTTAGGTCCCTTAAAATGCCAGGGCAGCATAAATACCCCACAAGTGACCCCATTTTGGAAAGAAGACACCCAAAGGTATTTTGTGAGGGGCATGACGAGTTCATGTGAAATTGGATTTTTTGTCGCAAGTTAGTGGAATATAAGACTTTGTGCCAAAAAAAAAAATATTCTAGAAACTCGCTATGCCCCTCACGGAATACCTTGGGGTGTCTTCTTTCCAAAATGGTGGCAAAATTAGGTTAAAAGCATGGTAAGTGCTCTGCAAACAAATGTGGATAGGGAAATGACTTTAAATAACATAAAATACGTAAAAATAAACAATAATAATCTTGATCTAGGAGGACGAGGTCCATATGGAGTAGGAGGTTGAGGAGGCGGTGGATGTGGCGGTGTAGGTGGAAGCGGCTGTGGAGGAGGAGGAGGTAGCCTACACTGCATTTTGATTTTAAACGTATTTTTATTTTTTTAAATTAGGGTACACCCCAAAACATTGGGAAATATAACCTGTGATAACCCCCTCCAGCCACGCTAAACACACGTTCAGGCAGGCCAGCACCTCCAAGGCGAAAAAGGCAATCTCAGGCTATGTGCCCAATTTGGAGACCCAGAAGTTGCAGGGGGCAGACCCATCAGTCAGTTCGTGTGGGCGTGTGCACACAAACTGCCTCACCATGTCGCACATCCCCGTGATGTTCACGATCCAATTGGATATCTGCTCTATCAACTTTCAATGTTCTTTTCTGCGCCTACCATGTTGATCATGGTTATCGGCGAATCAGGGTTCCACGCCGGAGAGGGAGCGTGAGATAGAGACCACATCCAAAGGAGGTTAATTGTTTGAAATTAAATATGATCGAGCGGAAAAGTGGGACAAATTATTGAAGCGCAAATGTGGGACAAGTTGTTAAAGTTTAAGCATTGAATCATTGAATGAAAGGAGGGGGCGCACATCAATTAAAGAATAATTTTTGAAATTTAATTCCCTGTCACCTATGCAGAGCAGGGGTTTGTATACGGCAAAATTGGTAAAATGTCACCTGACAATGTAACAGACGATTTTTTGAAATTTATGTCCCTATCACCTATGCAGAGCAGGGGTATATCACACCCAAAAATTGGTGAATTTCCCCCGAATATGTAACAGACAAATTAGTGAAATGTTTTTACCTGTCTACTAGGTATAGAAGGGGTATATCACATCCAAAAATTGGAGAATTTCACCTGAGAATGTAACAGACAAATTAGTGAAATTTGTTTACCTGTCTACTAGGTACAGCAGGGGTATATCACACCCAAAAATTGGGGAATTTCACCTGAATATGTAACAGACAAATTAATGAATTTTATTTACCTGTCTACTAGGTATAGCAGTGGTATATTACACCCAAAAATTGGTAATTTTCACCCGAAAATGTAACAGACAAATTAGTGAAATGACATAAAATATAAAACGTAGGAGTTTAAGTAGGCGGTGGACGTAGAGGTGTAGGTGGAAGCGGCGGTGGAGGAGGACGAGGTAGCCAACACTGGTTTTTGGTTTTAAAATTTTTTATTTATTTTTTATTAGGGTACACTCCAAAAGAGTGTGAAATATCCAAAATACAACAATAAGTAATTGCTCTGTAGTATAACAATGGCTGGTTAAGGCCGGTATACAAGGTACAGACAAGTCCTGTGGGATCCATGCCTGGTTCATTTTAATAAACGTGAGCTTGTCCACATTGGCTGTGGACAGGCGGCTGCGCTTGTCTGTGATAACCCCCCCCCTGCCGTGCTAAACACACGTTCAGACCATACACTGGCTTCAGGGCAGTCCAGCACCTCCAAGGCGTAAAGGGCAAGCTCAGGCCATGTGCCCAATTTGGAGACCCAAAAGTTGAAGGGGGCAGACCCGTCATTCAGTACGTGTAGGCATGCACACATACTGCTTCACCATGTTGCTGAAATTCTGCCTCCCTGCTAAGACGTTCCATATCGTATATATGGTGGTGCTGGTTTTTGTGGCGTGCTGACAAGGCTTTTCCACATTTTGGCCATGCTAACCCTGCCTTCTGAGGTGCTGGTGGTGCCCCAGCTGCGTTGGCGACCTCTTCCTCCTCTGCCTTCGCCTTGTGCTTCCACTGTGCCCCCGCTGTCAGGTGGGAATGCCACCAGCAGCGCGTTTACCAGCGTGCGCTTTTTCGTCTACCAGCGTACTTGCATCTTATGATCAGGCTCCAGTGATGGAATTAAGGACAGTACGTCGTCCTTGTAATGGGGATCCAGCAGCGTGGCCACCCAGTAATCAGCACAAGTTAAAATGTGGGCAACTCGGCGGTCGCTGCGGAGATGCTGCAGCATGTATCACTCATGTGTGCCAGGCTGCCCAGAGGCATCAAAAAGTTGTCCTCTGTTGAAGGTGTATCGTCTGTGTCCTCTGTATCCCCCCCAGCCATGCACCAGTGATGGCCATGAGCTGATTTGGGTGCCACCCTGCTGCATCTCCTCATCCTCCAGAACTGTGCCCTTACTGGACAATTGTGTACCTGGCGTTTGTGGGTGCAGGAACCCACCCTTGGAGCCACTTGTGAATGACTGGCCAGAAACCCTATGAAATGACCCCTCTTCCTCCTCCTGTGCCACATTCTCTTCCATCATCACCAGCAACGTTTTATCAAGGAGGCATAGAAGTGGGATAGTAACGCTGAGAAAGCGTTATCGACACTGACCATGTTGGTGAAGTACTCAAAACAGAGCAACAAGAAACATAGGTCTCGCATCAAGGCCCAGTCATTGGTGGTGAAGCGGTGCTGTTCCGCAGAGCGACTCACCTGTGTGTGCTGCAGCTGAAACTACACTATCGCCTGCT
Organism: Bufo bufo; assembly: GCF_905171765.1. Lineage (NCBI taxonomy): Eukaryota > Metazoa > Chordata > Amphibia > Anura > Bufonidae > Bufo > Bufo bufo. Next base: position 403,507,027 of record NC_053390.1, on the reverse strand, counting down.
GGCTGCTGCTCGCACAGTCTGGCTAGCATGTGCAAGGTGGAGTTCCACCTTGTGGGCACGTGGCATATGAGGCAGTGAGCGGGAAGGCCGAAGTGACGCTTCAGAGCTGACAGGCGAGCAGCAGCAGGGTGAGAACGCCAAAAGGGCGCACAGATGGTCCGCACTTTATGCAGCAGCTCTGACATATCGGGGTAATTTTTAAGGAACCTCTGCACCACCAAATTCAGCACATGCGCCAGAAAAGGGATGTGCGTCAAACCAGCTAGGCCCAGAGCTGCTACGAGATTTCGCCCATTATCGCACACCACCAGCCCGGGCTTGAGGCTCACTGGCACCAACCACTCATCAGTCTGTTGTTCAAGGCCCGTCCACAGCTCCTGCGCAGTGTGGGGTTTGTCCCCCAAACAGATACGTTTTAAAACTGCCTGCTATCATTTACCCCTGTCACGGCTGAGGATGGGGAAAACCCTCAGCCGTGCGATGAACAGAGATGATGGTCGCTGCTCGACCAGGACGACAGGATTAGGGAGCAGGTCACCTCCTAAACGCATCCCTAACCTGACCTTGACTCCTAGCTGCATGAGCCGACCTTGATGGTAGGAGGGCTCATGCTCCGGAACCTTGAAGTCCCTGCCAGCCCTCAAGATGGCCCTCACCTAGGAGCAGGGTAAGACGACCTGTTCCTTCTGGACACGAAGGAACAGGAGTCTCACTGGCCAAGCTGCTGGGAAAAAGGGGAACACAAACAGTCCTATGGATATGGCAGGTAATGTGAACTAGTTCCACTTACCTGCCACAGCCTTGCTGACTGGATCCCTGTGCAGGCAAGCTGAAGTCCACACAACATTCAATGAACCCAGCAAACACACAACCACACACAGGGACCCAGATCCATAGCTGCACCAATATACAACAGGAAAATATCAACTGAACATCACATAACATGGTGTATCACAATTTATGACCACAAGGGTGGCCCTCACTGGCAGATGGGAATGTGACCAGGAGAGTTCCTCCAGCTTACAACAAGGCTGGAGTACCCCTCAGACATCATGTCTTAACTGAGGCTTTATAGCCCATGCAGCCACACCCACAATCGGACACACCCAGTGCACACACACACTAGGAAGGAAGTTAACCCTTCCAACACCAGGGAAAGGAAGACATCAACTTAAAGGGAAAGTGTCCAACACCTAAGTCACACTATGTGCATACATACAGACACACAAACTCCAAGGGGACCGCACACATACCTGTTGTCCGCGGCAACCGCACTTGAGGCAAACTACATCAAGCCTCAAGCTGCGGTTGAAACAACAACCCAAACCGCGGGCAACTGTATGCGGCTCCCAAGGAGTCACGGCCAGAACCGTGGCCGTGACAACCCCTGGCTGTGCTGAATTTGGTGGTGAAGGTGTTACGCTGTCCGGATGAGGAGCCGGTAGAGGATGAGGAAGCGGAGTAGGAGGAGGAAGCAACAGGAGGCAAACTGAAGCGCCCTGCAATCCTCGGTGGTGGAAGGACATGCGCCAAACTGCTATCCGCCTCAGGCCCAGCCGCTACTGCATTTACCCAGTGTGCTGTTATGGAGATATAACATCCCTGGCCATGCTTACTGGTCCATGTATCCGTAGTTAGGTGGACCTTGCCACAGATGGCATTGCGCAGTGCACATCTGATTTTGTCCCCTACTTTGTTGTGCAGGGAAGGGATGGCACGCCTGGAAAAGTAGTGGCGGCTGGGCACGACGTACTGTGGGACAGCCACCGCCATAAGGATTTTAAAACTCTCCGTCTCCACCAGACGGAATGACAGCATTTCAAAGGACAGTAATTTTGAAATGCTGGCATTCAGGGCTAGGGATCGCGAGTGGTTAGGGGGGTACTTCCTCTTCCGCTCCAGTGTTTGGGAGATGGAGAGCTGAACGCTTCCGTGTGACATTGTGGAGATGCTTGGTAACCCAGGTGGTGGTGTTGCTGGAAAATCCTCTGTTTGCGGGGTGGCAGGTGGCACTGTCACTCCAGAGGTGGATGAAGAGGCCGAGACTGCAGCAGAAGAGGAAGCAGGAGGAGCCAGAGACCTTTATTGGTTTTTGAGGTGTCTATTCCATTGCAGTTCGTTCTTTGCAATTAGATGCCTGGTCGTGCAGGTTGTGCTCAGGTTGAGAACGTTTATGCCTCGCTTCAGGCTCTGATTGCACAGCGTGCAAACCACTCGTGTCTTGTCGTCAGCACATTGTCTGAAGAAAACTCCTTGGAGCTGGCTTTGGTGTGCTCAGTCCCTTGCTGCGGTGGGAAGTGGCAGGCGTACTGTCTAGGGGACGGCCGCTCCGATTTTGCACCCTGCTCCCTCTTCTGCCTTGCTGGTGGCTCTGTGCGACCACCGCCTCTTCCTCCGAACTACACAGGTCACTCGCATGACCTTGATTCCATGTGGGGTCGAGGACCTCATCATCTTCCACCCATTTTTTCATCCCTGCCCTACTTGTTCGTCTGCACGCTTTTGAAAGCCACAGCAGTTGGCTCCAGTGTTTCGTCATCATCCAAGACGTGCTGTGGTGGTCCTCCCATGTACTCATCTTGAAACATAAGTGGTTGGGCATCGGTGCACTCAATATCTTCCACTTCTGGGGCAGGGCTAGGCAGATGGCCCTGGGAAACCCTGCTAGCAGAGTCATCAAAAAGCAGAAGAGATTGCTGCATGACTTGGAGCTCAGACTGCTTGGCTGATTTGCAAGGGGGTGAGGTGAAAGACTGATGGACATCGGCTGCAGGTGATAACTCTGATCTTTCAGCAGGAGACTGGGTGGGAGACAATGTAAAGGAACTGGAAGCACTGTTAGCAACCCAATCTACTATCGCCTGTACTTGTTCTGGCCTCACCATTCGTAGAGCCGCATTAGGCCCGACCAAATACCGCTGAAGGTTCTGTCGCCTACTCTCACCTGAGGAAGGTGTTTCACTTGTGCGTGTAGCTGGCACAGATCGACCACATCCTCTCCCTGAAACAGGAGCTCCACCAGCAGCACCACTACCGGGGCCACGTCCCTTATTTGACACTCTCCTCATATTTCAAAAATTTAGGATCTTGCCCAAAATGGGTGTTTTTTTAATAACAGAATAGAACACCAGTATCTAACGCATGTACGTATGTCACGGCCTTTGGTTTGCGCTGTGACACTGTTGCCACACTTGCGGTTGCCCGCGGCAACGTGTTGCTGTGAGAGCATGCGGTGGCAGTGTCTCTGCTTTCTGGGTGATTGCCGGGACATGGTTGCCACGCATGCTGTTGCCGGTGGTAACGTGTGGTTTCGTATGCTTGTGTGTGCTTCCCCTTTAAGTTGTAGCCTCCCTCTGTCTGGTGCTGTAAGGGTTAACTCCCTGACTGGGTGTGGTCACTTGGCTTTTATCTTCTGTGGTTTCCTGGCTGGAGTCAGTTGTACTTCAGATGTCGTTGGTGCTGGAGCTCTGCTCCAGTCCAGGGTGTTCCATCTGTTCAGTGCGGGCTACCCTTGTGGTCATAGATGTTGATGTCCTTATGGTGTCTCCTTCCCTTCTTATGTTTTGGTTTGCGTGGGTTATGTTCAGGGTGTTGTATGTCTTGTGTGGTGTTACATGGCTGGTGATGTTTGGTGTCCAGCATGTTCGCTAGACATTCCCCTGTCTCACGTTTATTGCAGCTATGGGTGTCCTGGGTTCCTGTGTGGTTTGTGGTGTGTGCTGTGTCCTTTAATGTTGGTGTGGACAGCAGCACTTGTGCACGGGTTCCAGTCAGTGTGTCTGTGGCATGTAAGTGTGTTAAGGGTTTCGCTTACCTGCCAAATCCATATGCTGTATGTGTTCCCCTCTCCTTGCAGCCTGACCTTAGATAGAGACTCCTGTTCCTCCATGACTGGGATGTACAGGTCATCTCTTCCTGGCTCCTTGGTGAGGGATTACCAGGGCAACTCAGGGTCGGAATCCAGAGTATGAGCTGTCCTACCTTCGGGGTCCACTCATACGTTGAGGAGTCAGGGAGAGGATTAGGGACGCTGTGGAGGTGACCTGCTCCCTTATTACTCCTTTTGGTCAGGCTGATCCCCTTTTACCCTTTGACACCGCACGGTGGGGGGTTTACCCCACTCCCCACTGCCACTCACCACCGTGACAGTGTATCTCACAATGACAGATGCAGCAAAGTTTCCCAAATTAAGTTTTTTTTACCAAAATAGGTGTTTTTTTTTAATAGCAGAATAGAACAGCAGTATCTAACGCATGTATCTCACACTGACAGATGCAGACAAGGCCTCAAATTTAGTATTTTGCCCAAAATGGGTGTTGTTTTAATAACAGAATAGAACACTAGTATCTAACGCGTGTATCTCACAATGACAGATGCAGCAAAGGCTGCAATATTAAATACTTTGCCCAAAATGGGTGTTTTTTAAACCCAGAATATTATTGATGTATTTAAAGCTTGTATTTGACAATGACAGATGCAGACAAGGCCGCAAATTTAGTATTTTTCCCAAAAAGGGTGTTTTTTAAAACCTACAGTAGAAAACTATTGCTGTATTTCTAGCTTAAATTGCACATTGAGTAATGCGACATAGGCCCCAGATGGAGGGTATTCCCAAAAATTTGTGTTTTTTTAATAACAGAATATGACAACAGTATATAACGCTTGAATTTCACACTGACAGATGCAGCAAGGGCTGTAAAGTTGAGTATTTTGCCCAAAAAGGGTGTTTTTTAAAACCCAGAAAATTATTGCTGTATTTCTAGCTTAATTTGCATACTGACTAATGCAACATAGGCCCCAGATGGAGGGTATTGCCAAAAATAGGTGTTTTTTAAAAGCCAGAAAATTATTGCTTTATTTCTAGCTTAAATTGAACACTGACAAATGAAGATTCTGTCCTATTCTCTCCCTCACAGCAGCAGCATCCTATCCCTACACTAATCAGAGCAGAGTGACGTGCAGCGCTACGTGACTCCAGCTTATATAGAGGCTGGGTCACATGCTGCACTGGCCAATCACAGCCATGCCATTAGTAGGCATGGCTGTGATGGCTTCTAAGGGCAAACAAGTTAAACGCTTGTTGATTGGCTGCTCTGCAGCCTTTCAAAAAGCGCCATTAACTCGCCAAACACCGAACCCGAACTTTTACTCAAATGTTCAGGTCCGGGGTCCAAAAATCCTAAAGTTCGGTACAAACCCAACTAATGAGTCTTATGTATTCAGCAAAGTTTTGTAAAATCGGCAATAAGAAATGGGCCTAGCACAGATACTTGTGCCACTCCACTGCTGCCTTTCAACCGTTTTAAGTATGCGCCATGTACAGTGACTCTTTGTTTTCTACCTCTTAACCATTTTTTACCCATGTGCAAACAGTGCTCACTAGTACCTGCATATACATTTTCAGTACAAGTCTGATGTGTAGTCCAGAAATTAGAGGTGAGTGAACCCAAACTTTGCGAGTTTGGGTACCTGGACCTGAACCAGAAATTAGAGGTGAGCGAACCCAAACTTTGCGAGTTTGGGTACCTGGACCTGAACCCGGACCTTTTTACTTTTTCACATGCGCACTAGTTGAAGTGATGCCGTGCCCACAATGGAAATCATTGTGTAAAACTTACATAAATAAAAAAAAGTATACATATTAGGTATTGCCGCGTCCATATCGACCGGCTCTATAAAAATATCACATGACCTAACCCCTCAGATGAACACCGTAAAAAAATGTAAAATAAAAACTGTGCTAAATAAACCATTTTTTGTCCCCTTACATCACAAAAAGTGTAATAGCAAGCGATCAAAAAGTCACATGCACCCTAAAATAGTGCCAATAAAACCGTCATCTCATCCCGCAAAAATCATACCCTACCCAAGGTAATCGCCCAAAAACTGAAAAAATTATGTCTCTCAGACTATGGAAACACTAAAACATTATTTTTTTTTTTGTTTCAAAAATGAAACCATTGTGTAAAACTTACATAAATAAAAAAAAAAAGTATACATATTAGGTATCGCCGCATCCGTGACAACCTGGTCTATAAAAATATCACATGATCTAACCTGTCAGATGAATGTTGTAAATAACAAAAAATAAAAACGGTGCCAAAACAGCTATTTCTTGTTATCTTGCCTCACAAAAAGTGTAATATAGAGCAACCAAAAATCATATGTACCCTAAACTAGTACCAACAATTCTGCTACCCTATCCCATAGTTTCTAAAATGGGGCCACTTTTCTGGAGTTTCTACTCTAGGGGTGCATCAGGGGGGCTTCAAATGGGACACTGTGTCAAAAAAAACAGTCCAGCAAAACCCGCCTTCCAAAAACCGTATGGCATTCCTTTTCTTCTGCGCCCTGCCGTGTGCTCGTACAGTGGTTTACGACCACATATGGGGTGTTTCTGTAAACTACAGAATCTGGGCCATAAATATTGAGTTTGGTTTGGCTGTTAACCCTTGCTTTGTAACTGGAAAAAAATTATTAAAATGGAAAATCTGCCAAAAAAGTTACATTTTTAAATTGTATCTCTATTTTCCATTAATTCTTGTGGAAAACCTAAAGGGTTAACAAAGTTTTTAAAATCAGTTTTGAATACCTTGAGGGGTGTAGTTTATAGAATAGGGTCATTTTTGGGTGGTTTCTATTATGTAAGCCTCGCAAAGTGACTTCAGACCTGAACTGGTCCCTAAAAATTGGGTTTTTGAAAATTTCTAAAAAATTTCAAGATTTGCTTCTAAACTTCTAAGCCTTGTAACATCCCCAAAAAATAAAATATCATTCCCAAAATGATCCAAACATGAAGTAGACATATGGGGAATGTAAAGTAATAACTATTTTTGGAGGTATTACTATGTATTATAGAAGTAGAGAAATTGAAACTTGGAAATTTGCAATTTTTTACAAATTTTTGGTATTTTTTTATAAATAAAAATGAATTTTTGTGACGAAAAAACAATCTCAGAATGGCCTGGATAAGTCAAAGCATTTTAAAGTTATCAGCATTTAAAGTGACACTGGTCAGATTTGCAAAAAATGGTCTGGTCCTTAAGGTGAAATAGGGCTGAGTCCTTAAGGGGTTAAGAGGCATTCCATTTTGATCCTTCATAATACAAGTCTTTGGGCAGCATAAAGGATTCATTATGCAGGAGTCCAGTCCTGCATAACGGAAACCAAGACGGATCCGTTATGCTGCCCATAGACTGTTATTATGACGGAATGCAAAATTGAAGCCTTTAAAAGGCATTCCGTTTTGCTTTCCATTATAATAGAAGTCTATGGGAATCATAACTGATACGTTTGGTTCACGTTATGCAGAACGGACAAAAGTCCTGTTGACAGGACTTTGTTTTCCGTCTTGCATGAGGGGAACCAGACGCATCCAATATGATTTCCATAGACGTCTATTATGACGGATCAAAACGGAATACCTTTTAGAGGATTTCGTTTTGACTTCCGTCTTATGGATTCCGTTATAACGAAATACATAACGGAATACATATTGCTGACGTGAACCCACCCTTACCTAGTCATTGTTTTTAGGGATGTATTACACCAGCAGATTATCTGACAGATTTTCTGACCAATCATTGGTTAGATGGCTGTTTACACACACAGATCTTTTGTTATACTCAATAACTGTTGGACAGAAATAGGTCAGATAATCTGTCATTGTAATACAGCCTTTGGCCTCTTGCAAACAATGGTTTTGCGGTCTGTTTTAAATGAATCTGTTTTTCCGTTGTATTCAGTATATTGGGCAGACTAGATGGGCGAAATGGTTCTTGTTTTCCGACACATTCTATGTTTCTATGTTACTATAGACCCTGTAGTTAACATGAAAGTCAGCCCTGTTCCCTTAGTGTTGATCGCGAATATTCTAATCGCTAATTTTTATCGTGAATATCGGCACTTCGAGAATTTGCAAAGATGTAGAATATAGTGCTATATATTCGTATTCGTGAATATTCTAGATTATTTTTTTATTTTATTAGTAACCTCCCTTCTTGCTTGTGGGCCAATGAGAAGGCTGCAATATCTTTGTCAGAGCTTAGCAACATCCCTAGCAACAATAGGAAAGTTGCCTACCCCTTACTATATAAGAACCTCCCCAGCAGCCATTTTCTGCTGTTTTTTTTTTTGCAGTTCTGAGAGAGAGAGCAGTGACATTGATGTGCTCTGTGCTTTCCTCTGGATCCTATTACTTATCCAATTACATTAGATAGTTAGTTAGTTAGTTAGTTAGTTAGTTAGCTCATATATATAATACAGATAGTTAGTGGGAGATAGTCAGTGTAGGTTATATCCTGATATAGTGTAGCTGATAGGTTCCAGTGCAGGGTGTTAGGTAGTGTGATAGGAATTACTGTTTCTCTGCTGTCCATACATACATGCTACAGACATAGTGCTGTGATGTCACAACAATACTTAGTGCACCAATCAGTAATATCTACTCAGACCTGATAAAATGTGAAGTTGCATGTATTGCACAAAAAATATGCGCATCATCAGTGCCGATTTGTGCAATCACGAAAATAATGACTGGAAATCACAAATTCTAGAATTCACTAATTTATTGTCAATATTATGCAAAACATTTGTGAAGTATCACGAAAATGAATATTGCCTATGCCGCTCATCACTATTTACCATGCACAAGTGTCAGCTGGAGTGGTATAAATCAGGAGCAGTGGATCCCCTTGTTTTCTTGATTGCTGAATTATGTTTCACTAGTTGGCAATATGTTAAATATATATGGGTTTGGATGCCCAGAGAATACTATCAGGGGAGTGACCAGAAACCACCACCTATATAAAAAGACATCATCCGTAATATAGTACCTTTTGTATTAACAAGAGATGATAGAAATACACTCATGATAAGACACAAAACTAATAAATCTAAACAAAATATAAAGATGTAAGTGCACATTCCATAGATTTAATTATCAATATAGAATATCCACATAATGTATTACCTTAGCTTTGGATTCAAATACCAAGAATACATAGGGAATATCAAGGAAACGTAGTGCTGGGAGTGCTGGGCAACTCTCCTGTTTCTGGGTTACCTCAGGTTTCGGACTTGGTCTCATCTCTCCTTAGTAACAGGTTGGCTTTGTCCCCCATAGTACTGTATATTATATTATTTGTAACACTCAATAGGCTGGCACTGTTTATCCCAGTATAACACACTATAATAAACCTATATCTGAACAACCCTAACAAGTATACAATAAGTAAACTGTGCACAATCAATATATGAAGTGGAGAAACCTGAAATGCCGTATACTGTATGCGTAATACCTGTGACCAAAGAGATGAGATGTTTGTGTATGCTTGGATTGTGTGAGTCTATAATAAGTCAAACGCATGCACCAAGTGTTTGGATGACGTCATCAAGCCTATCAATTGCATGGTGCATGTGCTTTTGCCATAGCGCTAAGACCCGTGATGATAACCAATGTCGATGAAGTTGAGCAACTTAAAAAGGTTTTGCAGGGGCTTAATATTGAAGACCTATTCTCAGGATAGGTAATAAATATCAGATCAGCAGGGGTCTGACTCCTGGCATCCCGTCGATCAGCTGAAGAGGTCACGGCACTCGTGCAAGTACTAATGCCCTTTAAAAATGACCTGTGCATGGGGGCGGGGGGGGCGCGGAGCCAGCGCCGGTCAGAGATGGCTGCATGCTTCTGAGCTCTGTGACATAGTCCGTCTATAGCACTTGCTATCTGCAGCTATCAGCCCTAAAATGGTGAAGATCGGGAACCCCAAATCAAGAGAACACCCGAGCTCCAACAAAAGCCATATTCATAAAAAAAGCGGCCTCCACATTTGTAGCCCGTGAATCCAAGATGGCGCCGACCCAGCCGCTCAAAGCCAGCGTGCCGGACAGATCAGAGGAAGAAAGCGACACGGGGGAGCCACAGGGTAGAGGGGCCCTCCCAATAACCAGGAACTACCTGAAGCATACACTCTGCAAGGCCATGGAGCCGTTACTCAGTGAAATCGCTGCCCTGCGCCAAGACATGAGGCAAGTGGGCAATCGAGTGGAGTCTCTTGAAAACCACCAGACATTGATTCTGGACCATCAGAGGGCCACCACAAGTTCACTCCAAAAATGTAGCGCTTACCTGAACGAGCTACACAATGCCCTTGAAGACCAAGAAAACAGGGGGCACCGTAACAACCTGCGCCTTAGAGGGATCCCAGAATCTGTGTCACCTGGAGATATCCCGGCTGCAGTGAAAACCCTGTGCACCTCGCTGCTGGGACCAGATTTTTCTCTCTATATAGGTATAGAGAGAGCCCACAGAGCACTCCGTCCTAAACCCAAGCCAGACGACCCTCCTAGGGACGTGATCTGTAAGTTCCTTAATTTTCAAGTAAAAGTCGCAGTTCAGGAAGCCGCTAGAAACCGGTCGGATATTCTTCTTGGGGGCGCTCCGGTGTCCATATACCAGGATCTGGCCCCTTCTACATTGAGAAAACATAAAACCCTAAAACCACTGACGGAATGGTTACGGGCTAATAGAATCCAATACAAATGGAACTTCCCCTTCGGCCTCTCCTTTTCCCAGGGAGGGTGCCACTTTAACATCTCAACACATGCCGATCTGGAGGACATTTATGAATACCTGCAAATACCTCCTACAGATAGACAACTGGGACTTATTCCAAGACATCACCATACTCCCGGAGGTTCCAACAGTCGCACCTTTTGCTTTGCAACACACTCCTAAGGCACATAAAGTTGGTAAAAGGAGCCGCCAGCTTACACAGAAGAGACTTGTTCAAGATCCTTAGCTCCTACCTAGCTGACGCACCTTCTCTGCGAGCCACCGTACGGGCTTATTCGTCGAGACCCCACTTCCGATGATCCTGGGGGAAAAGAGCTTCATCTTACCAGTAGACCCCAGCCACACAGAAGAACTAGAAGAATCCACAATAGATGATATGTGGAGTAGGATGTCTGTCACTTACAGTGTCTCCCCTACTTAGTTATCACTTACTCCTCTTCTAAATGTTTTCTCTTAATGTCCCCCTCGGTCAATCTGCATTCCTCCTTGTTCCTATACCTCTTACCTCTCAATCCTCCCTTTCCAATGGTCTCGTTTTCATTCCTAGGTCTACCTGGTGACTCTTTGCTTACCGTACGGCCCCCTCCTGGAATCCCTCTGTCTTCTCCCATTGTCATCTGTCTATTTCACCATTTTATTGTTATATAATGTGCTGGACGGCACATAACCAGGTCTAGTGACCAAAACTCCCCCATGCTCATTGTATGTGTGCCACTTCACACAAAATGTTGTTATTTTTTGATTATGCTTTATGTTCTCATGGTTTTCCCCTTTCCCTTGTTTGGTTTAAGGTACTCGATACTAATACCCAAGTACTATGAGATGTGGCAATCTGACCTCTGGACCTGGACTCCTCCTCCGGATCGGACGGACATTTCCTATCTTGTAAGTGTTCTCCCCTGGGGGACCAGCACACTGCACCATTATGTTCACACCCTGACCCTTGACTATGGCTGATCTACATATAGCAACCTATAACGTAAAGTGTTTTAACTCCCCGTCCAAACGGAGTCAGATTTTCACTATACTTTGCAAAGCAGGTTCTGAGGTGCTGCTCCTCCAGAAGACCATTTCAAGTTTAACCACTACCCCAAACTGGAATTCTCACAATATCCCTTATGGTTCCACTGTGGGGGAGGCTCCGCCGCGTCCAGAGGCGTAAATATAGGATTTAGGAGAAAAGTGCCCTTTAAATATACTAGTCACATCCAGGATCCAGAGAGGAGATATCTCCTGGTTAAAGGTCATATAGGGCCTCAAATGTATGCCTTTATAAACTTGTATGTTCCTAATACTAAACAGGCCCCATGGCTCTCAGATATCTCTCAGATTATTGCCTCTTTTAAGGAAGGCATAGTAATTTTGGGAGGAGATCTAAACGTTGCTCTCAAACCCCAAATCGACTCATCTTCCCATAAATCGACCCACTGGCTACGTTCTCTGAAGTCCATTAGAGACATTTTCTGGAACCTTCAATTGGTGGATGTCTGGCATACATTACACCCAGATACACCAGATTATACCTTCTTTTCCCATGTCCATAACACTTACCATCGCATTGATTATATTTTCATCTCCAAAGAGTATCTCCAGCTCTGTCCTGAAGCCAAAATAGGTTCAATCCATATCTCAGACCACGCCACAGTTTTCCTTACGGCACTTTCCCCCTCACACATTTCTAAGTGCTTCAACTGGCGCCTCAATGAATCCATTTTAGGAGACCCCAATACCATCGGAAAAGTAGCATCCTTATTAGATGAATATTCTAAATTGAATAGCCACCCTTCCCTTTCACCCTAGACTCTATGGGATGCGCACAAACCCTTCATAGGGGCGAATATATCAGCATAGGATCACACCTAAAAAAACTTAGAGAAAGAAACATTGAAATCCTCCTCTCCAAGATAAAAAAGATTATGGGCCAGATTTATCATTAGCTCAGGTCAGAATAATGGAGTGAAAAAGTCCCAAAAAAAGTCCCAAACGCTAAAACTGCGCACAAATTTGCGACTTTTTTCTGCTCTGCACTATTTTCGCCAGTTTTCTGAAAGTGGGCGTGTTTTCTTATGTAAATGAATCTCTAGACAGATTTACTATTGGGATTATTTAAAAAGTCGCAAAAAAGTCGCAATTTTACTCCAGTGAGGACCATGCTTATCTTATGAGACTTTTTAATAGAACATGCGACTTTTTCATAAAACGTGCGACTTTTTCGTAAAGATGTGCGACTTTTGTAAAGCTGCTTACTGACGGATAAACTGCTACCGTCAAACCACATTTATTACAGTCTTAAAGGGCCGATCATAAATCTGACTTGGCTAAAACTGACTTTAGCCACATGTGAAAGTGGAGTGAGCTGTCAGAGTCATGATAAATCTGGCCCTGAGTCTCTACACAAACACTCCTTATCTAACCCCCAACTCCAGGAACTCTCAAATGCAAGAGCTGAACTAAAAGCTCTACTACAAGCTAGATCCGCCAAATACTACCTCAATTCTCAGAACAAGTTTTTTGCGCACGGTGACAAAGCAACTAAATTCCTGATGGGTAAAATTAAAACCAGAAGGGTGGAAAACTTCACACACCAACTATCCTCCCCCAATGGCAACCACATTTTTGCATCTTCCCAAATTGACAAGCAGTTTAGGGACTTTTATGAATCACTATATAATCTCCCTTCACCTCCTTCCCCCGAATTTCATCTCTCTCTTGTCTCCTCTTTCTTCGACTCGACCACCCCCCCTTACTCACCGACCCTCAAAAACGTTCGCTGACTGTTCCCTTCACTATAGAGGAGCTATCCACAGCCCTTTCCCAGATGCCTCAAGGCAAAAGTCCTGGCCCTGACGGCCTTCCAGCCTCGTACTACAAAACCTTTAGGAAACAACTCCTACCCCACCTTCTCAATGTCTGCAACCTATCTCTGCAAGGTAACCCACTCTCTTAGGACATGCCGATAGCTCACATTGCCCTGATACCCAAAGAGGGAAAGGATTCTAAGCTATGCTCAAATTACAGGCCCATTTCGCTCCTAAACATTGACCTTAAACTCTTAGCTAAAATGTTGGCCAATCGTCTGGCCATTCTTCTTCCCCTCTTTGTACATGAGGACCAGGTGGGCTTTGTTCGGAATAGAGAGGGCAGAGACAACACGACTAGAGTCATTAATGTCTTATGTCATGCTAAGCACACTTCCTCCCCACTCCTACTTCTCAGCACTGATGCTGAGAAAGCATTCAATCTGATCAACTGGGACTACCTGAAACACGTCCTGATGAACTTCGGCCTACCTGGTCCATATGTAGAAGCAGTCTTCGCTATGTATACGCATGCCACAGCTCGCGTCATGGTGAATGGAGACTTATCCTTACCCTTCCAAATACACAATGGAACCCGCCAGGGATTATCCCTCCTCCTTTTTGTTTTAGCAATGGAACCCCTTCTGGCCACTCTACGGGCAGACTCTGGCATTAAGGGTCTAAATTTAGGCTGCTATGAACATAAGATAGCAGATTTTGCTGACGATGTAATCATAATGACAACCAACCCCAAAGTCTCTCTCCCCATTATACAGAAACATCTAAACCACTACAGTATCTTATCCAACTTCAAGATTAACGCTCGTAAATCCCTCATAATTAGTACTGGTCTATCGCCGCGACTAAAACACTCTCTAATGGAAAATTCTCCATTTAACTGGTCCTCCCCGACCATCACATATTTAGGCGTCAAAATTAGCCCCAATATTTCAGACCTTTTCTTACTTAACTACATCCCCCTTAAGGCATCAATATTCAAAACAATTGATAAACTTACTACCTCTGCCCCTACCCTCTCCTGGTTTGGTCGCAAAAACCTTCTCACTTCTCTTATCCTTCCCCGCCTCACTTACCTCCAACAGGTGCTCCCAATCCCCATATCCAAGCCCTACTATGCCTCTCTTAAACAAAAATTTAGGGCCTTCATCTGGAATGGGAAAAAAGCAAGACTCTCCTACTCTCTCCTGTCTCATTCCCGTCAGTCAGGTGGCATTGGGCTCACAGACCCAGAATTGTATGGGAAAGCAATACTATTGGCCAGAACTGTAGACTGGCTACGGAACACAAGAAATAAATCCTGGGTGGCTCTGGAACAAAGCATCTTAGGTATGCCTACCCGAGCTCTCTGTTTAGGCCATCAAACCCCTCCTCAAACCACACTATCTGCTTACCCAATCAAAAAAGCCACTTTGGAAGTATAGAAGTGGTTTAGCTCCTCCCATTGCTCAGTGCCCTTTCCCTCCCCACTACTCACAGTTAGCGATATTTTGGGGACCTCCTCCCCAGCCTTATGCGATTCCTCTTCTAAAGGAGTTAGATCATCCTCCCTCCCAATTACCCATCTCCTCGAGTCTCAAGGAACCCTAATCTCCTCAGACAGCCTACAAGACCTACTTAACCCCCAACCCTGTGATTTCACCCTAATACCACTCATCAAATCCTTTGTCCTTAGGAACAACACAAAGGGAGAATTCCTTAGCCCACTGGTGTGGTATGAATCCCTAATCGCAAATCCCAAACCCCCCAAAAAAATGTATCTCTCAACTATATAATAAACTACGCTCTCCTCCCCTCATAGTCAAACCTGCATTCATCTACCTGGGAAAAAGATACTGGGATAGACTTGTCCTTCTCAATACTGCCCACATTATTTAATCTGCCCCATAAATCATCACGTTGTGTACGCATTCAGGAAAACGGGTATAAAATCCTAACCCAATGGTACATCACCCCAGTTAGATCCTCATTCTTTGCCGGCTCCCCTTCGGACAGATGCTGGAGATGCTTGAAAGAGAGAGGAACATTCCTCCATATCTGGTGGAGCTGCCCAACTATAAGTAAATGGTGGACAGACATCCTACAGTATTGTAACCGAATATGCTCGACCTCTGTTAAATTGTCCACCTATGGAGCCCTTTTCTTATACTTTGAAGAGGGTTGCACCCCCTCTCCTCCTCATCTCTTCAAACAACTATTGATCGCAGCTCGCCTCCTGATCCCCAAGTATTGGCTCCAGACCTCCCTTCCCTCTGTGGAGCAGTGGAAACTCAAAGTAGACTAACTTTACCGATTTGAGGAGCTCTCCTCCTGGGAATCTCGCACCCACCTTGCTTTTCTTAAGCATTGGGCTCTGTGGTCAAAATTCAGGTCTTCCAGACCTTTATAATACCAGATTAGACTTTATTCAAGTTCCTACATTTGGACTCCCACTGCAACACTAGGTGAAGTTTTAATACTAGCCTCATACTTATTCATTGTCTCTGGCAGAGAATTCTCTGGCCTACCCCCTAGCTCCACCTATGCTTACTCATGCCAACTTGCCAAGGTGTCAACTGAACTAGGTGTGTGTGATCTACTTCTTATATGCCTAGAATAAGTGAAGATTACTTCCCTGATGCTAGTCGTCTCCATGCCTCTCAATTTGCTTATCAAATAATCAACTGTAACCTGTCGATTTGTGTCATTATCCTACATATACTCGATGACTCTTATTGCCATTTGTATCCTGTACCATGTTACACCATTGCTGGTGTCTTGTTACTATGTTTTTTTTTTAAAATGAAAATAAACTTTTTAAAATAAAATAAAAATAAAAAAATAGAAAAATTACCTGTGCACCATCTCTTTTGTAGAGTTGGTGCAGTGTAATTACAAGTCTTCTGTCCCATTCTGATCAGACTCCCAACGTTCTGCTATTTTATACCTATCCTGAAGATACGTGTAGATAATCTGTATTAAGCCACTGCTCAACCCCTTTAAGGATGTATGAGGGATGACATATATTAATATGTGTATTTTCTTCTGTCCGTCATCCAAAAGGAAGAATGATATATAAGCTGACATGTTATAGATGGTGGAAAGAAATTAAAGGAATACTATATAGAACAACCAATAATGACATTAGTAGTGCAGTGGTCAGGTTTGGAGTGGTCCCAACACTACGCTGGCTCCCTCGGACACCGTTGAGTCGTCATCATGTGTTACTGTTCTCTGGAGGCGATGGTAAGGCATGATGCATCTCAATGGGAAGTAAGTCCATAGAGTGGACAGTGGACAGGGTTTGCAGTAAACCAGTGTGCTTCTTTACTGATGGAACTCAAGTGAAAAACAGGCAAGACACTGAGCTGGCTTTTCCAATCTCCTCCCTTGCAGAAGAAGGATTTGTGCTAAGGCAAATCCTGAGCTAGCTTTCTCTCTCCCTCACTTATAGCTGAACTAGAACTTTCCAGTGGGAGGTGTGGATTGGCGCGAAGAAGCACAACACAGAAACATTGTTGCAATTTCAATCTGGCATAGATTTGTATAGAATTTCAATATACATCTATGGGAATGACTAAGCGGTTTTTCCAGACATAAACAAGTCTTTATATGTAAACAACAGAGCTAAACCAGATGTTCAAAAGGTCAGTAGGGGAGATGTATCAAAACTAGATCCTCCCCTTCACACCCTCTGGCAGCTGTGCTATGCACTGTCATCAGCATGGCTCCACATACCTATTACAACCTACCAGGACCTTATTGAATCACTCCCAGCCTGTCTAGCTTCTTTCCATGTTGCATCCTCAAGTTGTGTGTTATATTGCAGGTCAGCCCCATTCACTTTAATTAGGCTGAGCTGTTATGCCAAGATACAACTGTTGGACAGATGTGGTATTGTTTCTGTGAGAAAGCAACCACAGTTTTCTAATCCTGGACCACCCCTTTTACTTTACATTTGTTTCATCATGGAACATTTTCTTTCTACTTCAATTTGGTCGCTTGACAATAATATGATATCTCCTGTTCAGAACAATTTCTTATGCTTTACATTATTTTGTGTCTATTTTAATAACGTTATTTGTGTCCTGGTTGTATCAACATATTAATTGTTCTGTCAAATACTGTATAATTGCTCTATAGCATTATGTTTGACCTTTGGCTGTGTAACATCACATATCATGGAAGCCTTTCTGATTGTCCTTCTTATGATAGTCACTTTATTTTGTAAAAAAAAATTCATTGTTTGCAAATTTACTGTCTACTGGGAACAAAATGTTCAACACATTCTATTAAAGGGCATCTGTATCTAAGAAACTGGCTGACCTGTTACATGTGCACTTGGCAGCTGAAGGCACCTGTGTTGGTCTCATGTTCATATGTGCCCGCATTGCTGAGAAAAATAAAGTTTTAATATATGCAAATGCTGAGCCTCTAGGAGTAACAAGGGCGTTACCATTATACCTAGAGGCTCAGTTCTATCTGCAACTGCTGTTGCCTATCCACCTTGATTGACAAAGCCAGGTGTGATGACATTTATACTGCCCAGCCCTGTCAATCAACGTGGAGAGGGCACAGCAGTTGCAGAAAGAACATAGCCTCTAGGTGTAACGGTAACACCCCCGTTGCTCCTAGAGGGTCCTTTGCATATATTAAATCATTATTTTTCTCAGCAATGTGGGCACATATGAGCATCGGACCAACACAGATGTCTTCAGCTGCCAAGCGCACATGCAACAGCTCAGTCAGTTTCACAGGTACAAATCTGCTGACAGATGCCCTTTTAATGGATTAGAAAATTATAACATTTTTAATATTTTATATATCGTACTGAACATTCATCTGACCTACCAGGTCTAGATTTAAAGGGGTTGTCCCATGAATAATATTCTACATTTTTCAAACAAGCACCTGGATCTGAATGCTTTTGTAATTGCATGTAATTAAAAAATATGGCATAGCCAATGAGTTATACAATAAAACATATCTGTATAGCGCCACCTGCTGTTTGTTTTTTATTTTTTTGTTCGGCTCATTGAGATGACTGCACATGCTCAGTTTTATCTTTCAACTGCCTCACACATGGTCTCTCTGGCAGTTCTGGAAAGTTTTTTCCAGGGACAATAGTGGAAATTGCCCACAGCCTCCATGGACACACTACCTCTACAGCAGGCCACGACACTGCACTAAAACAAAGATATCACCTAATATAGTTAGTAGCTAGTATCCAACCAAAATGTTGAAGGAGGAGGACAAAGCCCTTGTGTATCGCCACTCAGCAGTTTCTTCCTCAGGGGTAGCATGGGGCTTTGTCCACTCTCCCCTCTTTTTGATTGGATCCCTGCTCACAGCTATATTGGGTGATATGTTTGTTTATTGATACAATATGCTTCTTGTGCATGGTATCTTTATATTTGTTAAGGTATCATTATGTAGATTTCTATGCTGGAGTCTTCCTTGCCCTTTATGGCTGTGTTTTATTTTTGAGGGATAAAGTATGGGGGCTAACCAAGTTCTCCATCTGATTTGGATGTACTATGTATGCTTTTTTATTGTTTTTAATTTTGCTCTTATCTTATATTAATAAAGATTTGCATATTGTATTGCACACTTCTCTATCCGATTTAGTGTGTTGCTTCAATACCTATTACATAATTATTAGCATCTTATATTTCTTTATTGTGGAATGTGTGGTCTGATTAGGCACTGGGTCTTTCCACAAAAGGGTATAAACATTCCCCCATTGCCCTATAAAAAGGCTCTCAGAGTCTACTTTTGGGTAGTTTACCCCTTGAGGAGAAATTATTGATTGGTAGACATGCTTCTACTATACACTGAGATACATTTTGCCCAGATGACAGACTTTGGGGGCACATTCACTGGAATGAGAGAAGCAGGATGGTAATTTTGATGAATTGCCTGTCATCTAAGGCTCCATTCACACATCCGCAATTCCATTCCGCATTTTGCAGAACCGAATTGCGGACCCATTCATTTCTATGGGGCTGCACGATGTGCGGCCCGGATCTGGAAATGCGGACCCGCATTTCCAGGTCCACTGTCTGTACCATGTCCAGAAGCCCATTACATGTCCAGCCACCATCACCTACATTTGCAAAGGTGTCGTAAATGAGAAGCCTGAACTGCTATGGACTGGAATCAGATCCATGGCTGCAATGGAAAAGCAGTCATGGACTAGAGGTAGCGGCACACTACTTGTGTCCTTGTTTGTTTTTTGATTACAGCCATGGTAGCGTACACCTGAACTCTTTTTTCACATTATTTGGAGGTACTGGTCTAATATTCTTTTTTGTATTGTACATCTGGGGGAGTGTCTTCCCCTGTGCACTTCTTGCCTAGGGCTTCTAATCAGAGTATAATATAGATTCTACATCTCCCTGAATCTTATAGACCAAAAGCCCAAGACAGGCAAGTCTCATAGTGTAGGTTCTATCTGTTGGAAGCTACCCTGTCACTAGTCGATGGGCCCGACACAATTTTGATCAAAACTGTGAGCAAAGAGCTTCTAATTTTCATATAGTAAGTATAGCAGTAATGCACTTTAACTTTATTCATTTGCATGTGTGTTGGCAGTGTGTTAATACTTGTAGTCCATGTATCTTAAGCATTAGACATTAATCTTCAGTACTTTATTCTAAGTATTCTTATAGTGAGTTGTTTGAATAACTGTATGGTAAACAGTAGGAAATAAATACTTCCCGTTGGTCCAGAGTTTTGCCCAGTGATCTTTCCACTTAGGCCCCTTTCACACGAGCGAGTTTTCCGCTCGGGTGCAATGCGTGATGCAAACGCATTGTGCCCGCACTGAATCCGGACCCATTCATTTCAATGGGGCTGTGTACATGAGCGTTGTTTTTCAAACATCATTTCTGCATTGCGTAAAAAATTGCAGCATGTTTTTCACACAGCCCTGACCCCATAGAAGTGAATGGGGCTGCATGAAAAACGCATTGCATCCGGATGCAATGCGCTGCGTTGCATTGTTAATGCAAGTAACTTAGCAACAGTGAAGGGATTTTAGATAGGAAGTTGAGTTTCTCAGCGTTTAACTCCAGGCAGCACATGAGAGAGGAGTTGGCTTGGGAATCTCCTGACCTTGCGGACCTTTGAAAGAATGCCAAAGACGCCAAAGTCAATGGACGTGGAGAGTCTCATTGTCCTCGTGCAGGAGAGGCCCTGCATTTGGGATACCAGGTTGGGGGAGTACCACGACTGGAACGAAAAGAACGCAGCCTGGGTGGAGATAACCCAGGAGCTGTTTGCCACCATATGGGATAAAACCAAAGGTTTATACATGTGTGATCCTTGCTGTCCTCCCTAGCATAGCACATGTCATATGTTATCCTCCCTAGAATAGAACATGTCATACGTTATCCTCCCTAGCATAGTACATGTCATACGTTATCCTCCCTAGCATAGAACATGTCATATGTTATCCTCCCTAGCATAGAACATGTCATACGTTATCCTCCCTAGCATAGTACATGTCATACATTATCCTCCCTAGCATAGCACATGTCATACGTTATCCTCCCTAGCATAGCACATGTGAATTGATATGTTATTCTCCCTAGCATAGCACATTTGATACGTTATCCCCCCTAGCATAGCACATGTCATACGTTTTCCTCCCTAGCATAGCACATTTGATACGTTATCCTCCCTAGCATAGCACATGTCATACGTTTTCCTCCCTAGCATAGCACATTTGATACGTTATCCTCCCTAGCATAGCACATGTGATACGTTATCCTCCCTAGCATAGCACGTCATATATTGTCCTCTGTAGGATTGTATATTTGGATGCATTTTCATATATATATATTTTTTTTTAAGTTGATGAAGTTAAGAATCGTTGGCGGAGCTGCAGGGACCAGTTCCGCAAGGAAATGCAACACCAAGGACGTAGTGGTTCCGGCCCACCAAAGAAAAGGCCCTACATGGTCTGGGAATAACTCATGTTCCTACGGGAAGTGATGGAGCTGCATCCGTAAGTTAATTATAAGCACTGACGACTACATGTTTATTGATACACACTGTATGTTCACTATGTTGGTAATGTGATTTTTAACAATTGGTAAATTAGAAATGTCATAGTTGCCGATAGCAACCAACCCAATTCCTCCTTTCATTAGCAAAAGTAGGTGAACAACATTCCAAGTGCCTTTGGATTTTTTTTTATGGGCAGCTATGGCACTTCTAATTTCCCCAATGTTAATAAATGACCCCATATGTAATATGTTGGTTAGTTCATGTAGTACTATGTGCTAAATGTATTTAGCTGATGATAGTATTATGTGAAGTGAATATTTTGAATAAAAAAGTGTGTTCATATATTAATTTACATGTTCTGTTTTTTAATTTGTGAAGAACGGAGGACAACCTAGAGGAATAAGGCGAAGAGTCCACTCACCAGCAGTCAAGGGCCTGCAAGGAGGACACTCCCTCTGGGCGAGCTCTGACTGACTCAGCATCCGGATGTCCTGCTGCTTCCGGAGGGGACTACCCCCCCCTTTGGCTCGACCTAGCCGGGCCAAAAGATGGGCAATGCCTCCTGCCAAAGCTCTAGTAAATACCAAGGTACTGGACTATTTGTCTAGAGCCCAGCAGGAGGACCATTTAGATCTGTATGCCCGTAGTCTGGCTCAGTATTTGCGGAGGCTGCCTCCAGAACAATTACTGAGAACCAAATCGGCTCTCGGAATTGTTCTGGAGGCAGCCACTCAACCAAATGACTCCACAGAGATGTTTGTGACACTGGAGAATTGGCACCTCCGCCTCCCAATTCCAATTCCCCAGGGTTCACTGGGTCCCCCACAGTACCCTCCTCCAAGGGATCATTATGGCCAACGTAGTCGGCCATATGGCCAACAATTTCAGGGGAAAGTTCTTATGGCCAGCCAGTCCCCTCCTCCTCTCAAGCTGGGCATCTCAGTATTCTGTCCCCCTTCACAACCCTACCATGGCCCTCAGTTTCAGGGTACCCCTTCGCCACCTGGGCATTTTTTTAATTTGTGAATTGTATTTTCTATTATTTCTTTATGTTATTTTTTCAAATATAAAAAGTCAAGTTGACTATTCTGTATTATAATAAACAGAGTTTTACTTTCAAAATTGTTATTACTTGTTCTCTTTATTATATACAGTGCATAATGATTTTTATGTAGCACAAACACATAGACCACATTAATAATTGTAAACATTTACTATACATTAATATCAGCCAAATACACTTACTATATAAGCTTGATTTCTCAATCAGCTACACACAATAATATTAATGTGTTTATAACCAATATCTATAAATTTATACACTTTATTCAACATATTTTTATTTATAATACATATCTACAAAACATGGCATAAAAAATATAATGGCCATTATGCACACGATAGTAAACACAATACAGATGGAGTTAAGTGACATGACTCATATAATTATAGTATTTATTAATTCAGAATGAGGCCAACTTCAACTTTATTAATGATAATGGGGAAACATGCATACATTTAGTGTAAAAAATTTACACTTTATAATAATGAGGTATTAGTACATATTTCACATACCATGGTCGAAAAAATATATGTAACAAAATATGTAAGCTCGCAACCCACGTCAAGGGTCCTCATTACAACCTTCCATGAGTTCTACTGCTGGAAAGGGAATGAACCAATAGGGGACATAAAATAATCAGAAAATAACTCCCTCACTCTCAGTCCAGCAGATCCTGATCCAAGTTGGAAAGTGTCTCTTCCTGATGGCAGACTATAGAATTGGGCGTCTTCATCAGGTGTCGACTCATGCTTTGATGACCACATTCACATTTTCGGGGGCCAGCTGTATGGCTGAAATAAAAACCTGCCATTTGCTCGAAAAAAATACCAAAGGCGCCCTCCACAAACCTTCTGGCTCCACTTAAATGATTAAAATAGCGAAAGAACAAGAAAACGGAGCTCATAGTACCAAAAGTAAAAATATACTTTATTGTAACATGATTAAAAAATTATATATAGGTAAATAAACAAGTAAATAATATGCCATTAAAAAAGTGAATGGGAGCAGAGAAAGAGTGTCACCCTGGGATAGCACACGGTCAATTGTAAAACATATAATATAGATGAACAGGGCACTCAAGGAAACCGCGACCATGTATTTAAAGCAAACATGAGCTTTTATTATTACTGGAACAGATCAATAAAATAGATGAATAAAACAATGGATAACAGATATCTAATAGCAATATAATATACAATTGACTATCAATTATGGAGTGATGTTAGTATAGAATAATCGGTGGTATTATTCGATATTCCAAACTAACACCATATATTCAGTCCAAAGATTAGAAGCAAATAATCAATATTCCGATTTGTTACCATATATTTGGTCCAGTGTTTATGAACACCCGAAAAAGTCACTGATTGTCGATAAAACTTGCCACTTATTATCGAGACCAAAACCAGATGTCCCACAATTGATTACAGCGGCGTCCCGCCGAAGCAGCGTGGGTAGCGGCGTCCCGCTACTAAATAACTTGCAAGTTAGAATATTTCTTTACCTTATAATCGACCAAATGTTCATCCGAAATTTTCATCAAACTTTGAGGTGTTCTCACTCCCCAGATGTGCCTTTGATATTACAGCACTGTTTAATCGGGAGATTAGTCGGTTGATGGTCGATTTGTTGGTATATTAGGTCTTTCAGTACAAAGATGGGGTGTAGCACCAGATGCGTTTCGGGGTCCAACCCCTTCCTCAGTGGAGCCCGAAACGCATCTGGTGCTACACCCCATCTTTGTACTGAAAGACCTAATATACCAACAAATCGACCATCAACCGACTAGAGGTGGGATCCTGATCGACGAAAAATCTCTGGCATTATATCACTGCAGAGTTTCCATCAGAGGGCCGGGATCCATTGGCCCAGGCAGTGTCATTAAATCTATTTGCAGAGCCGTCTTCAATCTCCCGATTAAACAGTGCTGTAATATCAAAGGCACATCTGGGGAGTGAGAACACCTCAAAGTTTGATGAAAATTTCGGATGAACATTTGGTCGATTATAAGGTAAAGAAATATTCTAACTTGCAAGTTATTTAGTAGCGGGACGCCGCTACCCGCGCTGCTTCGGCGGGACGCAGCTGTAATCAATTGTTGGACATCTGGTTTTGGTCTCGATAATAAGTGGCAAGTTTTATCGACAATCAGTGACTTTTTCGGGTGTTCATAAACACTGGACCGAATATATGGTAACAAATCGGAATATCGATTATTTGCTTCTAATCTTTGGACTGAATATATGGTGTTAGTTTGGAATATCGAATAATACCACCGATTATTCTAATCTAACATCACTCCATAATTGATAGTCAATTGTATATTATATTGCTATTAGATATCTGTTATCCATTGTTTTATTCATCTATTTTATTGATCTGTTCCAGTAATAATAAAAGCTCATGTTTGCTTTAAATACATGGTCACGGTTTCCTTGAGTGCCCTGTTTATCTATATTATACGTTTTCCTGTATTGAGTGAGTGGTCTCAATTTACAGGAGCACCTGGTGGTGTTCAGTGCCCCTAGTGCGACATCTTACTTACTATTCAATTGTAAAACATGTATGTATGGATCAATGAAAAATACGTGGTACAATGACCAGCCAATGACCAGAGAACAATGTGTTAACCTTAGTACACAGGTGAGGTGACAAACCACAGTAAGACCAGGTATAGTGTATAGCCTGGGTCAAATGCCGTGTAGGTAAAAGAAGAACAGAGACTCGCCTTTTTTCAGGTGAGTCTCTGTTCTTCTTTTACCTACACGGCATTTGACCCAGGCGATACACTATACCTGGTCTTACTGTGGATTGTTTTTCACTTTTTACATTGCACTTGCAATACAAACCCTATTTCATTGCCGTGTAGTTTGATCTTTTGACTTTTGACTCACCTGTGTACTAAGGTTATTGGCTGGTCATTGTACCACGTATTTTTCATTGATCCATACATACATGTTTTACAACTGACCGTGTGCTATCCCAGGGTGACGCTCTTTCTCTGCTCCCATTCACTTTTTTAATGGCATATTATTTACTTGTTTCTTTACCTATATATAATTTTTTAATCATGTTATAATAAAGTATATTTTTACTTTTGGTACTATGAGCTCCGTTTTCTTGTTCTTTCGCTATTTCACTCGGGAGCTTGTACCAAGTCACAAACTACGGGTGTCCTTTGCGGTTACATTGGGTGGGCACTGTTTTCCACCCCCCTTTGGGACACCCTTGGTCTTCTTTGTTTTTCTAATTAAATGATTAAAAGTGCGCCTCTTTGCATCCAAACCTCGTCTAGGAAAGGGACGCATGAGATGGGTAGAAAGGGCAAAACCCTTGTCCCTTACAACTACATAAGGTGCTGGTGGACCAGAGGAGCCAGGAAGGTTTGCTGGCTGTGGTACGTCCAGTTGGTTGGACTGAAGCCACCGACCCATTCTGTAAGCCCTGAAGATGCGAGCATCTGCAGTACTTCCATAAGTCCTAATATCTACAATTATAAATCTTTAGTTTGTGTCAACCAAGGCCAACAAAACTACAGAGGAAAACTGCTTATAGTTATAGAATCAGGACCCTGAGTTCGGTGGCTTCTTAACCCGTATGTGCTTCCCATCAAGGGCACCAATACAATTTGGGAATTGAGTCCTCTCCAGGAAGCCCTGGGCTATATCAAGCCACTGCTGCCTGATTACATGTGGCTGCACCAAAGCTTTCAGTCTCAACCAAATGGTGGCACATGTAGCCCGTACCATGCCAGCAATTGTGGAGGTCCCCATTCGAAACTCAAAATGTAATGACGAAAAAGAATCACCAGTCGCAAGATATCTGAAATGAAAAACAAACAATAATTAGCACCATTAATACCCAAAAGATCCCATGTTTTAAAATTTACAACATTACTTAAAAGTATTTCATGCAGGCAGCAAATCCCCCAACAGCCGATCAAAGGTAGCCACCGACATGCGGCAATAATTAAAGAACTTAACAGGGTGCTCAGAGTACAAACCAACAAATTGACCTTTGCTGGCCAGCTGCCAAATGATAGGATGCACCCACAACCGCTTCCTCCGTGGTTCCTCTTCTATCATTTCTGGCTGCTCTCCTAAACAGCAGAAGACCAGCCAGTGCAAGAACACATGGTCAGTGGATGATACGGTGAAAGTGGACATCCTGCAAAGGAAAATCCAAAAACCAAACACACAAACCAGACAAATGACCAAATCTCCCCAAACAAATAGGGCTGTCCAAAAAACCTATGCATGCTGGGGGTATTTATATGTGTTTGCAGTAACAGGTGAATCTAGAGGATGAATCATTTTTTTCCACGCTCGTTAAAAACGCATGCAATCTGCATGTCATTCGCATTGGAATAACGCAACGCACTCGCATACAAAACGGACGGCATACACAAGCAAAATCGCTCGATTATCACTGAACGCACCCTGAACACATCTGGACCTAATCCGTCACGCTCGTGTGCAAGAGGCCTTACAGTAGAAGCTCAAGCTGGTATTCCACACACAACAAATTGAGAGAGATTTAGGCCCCTTTCACACAAGCGAGTTTTCCGCGCGGGTGCAATGCGTGAAATGAACGCATAGCACCCGCACTGAATACTGACCCATTCATTAAAATGGGTCTGTGTACATGAGCGTTGTTTTTACGCATCAGTTCTGTGTTGCGTGAAAAACACAGCATGTTCTATATTCTGCGTTTTTCACGCAGCCCTGGCCCCATAGAAGTGAATGGGGCTTCAGTGAAAAATGCAGTGGATCCGGAAGAAAATGCGGATGCAATGCGTTTTTCACTGATGGTTGCTAGGAGATGTTGTTTGTAAACCTTCCGTTTTTTATCACGCGAGTGAAAAACACATCAAAACGCATTGCACCTGAACAACTGAATGCAATCGCAGACAAAACTGACTGTACTTGCTTGCAAAATGGTGCGAGTTTCACTGAACGCATCCGGAACCAATCCGTGACGCTCATGTGAAAGAAGCCTTAGGATGAAGCCTGCTGCTCCTTTTCATAGACATTCATGTTTGATATCATCATCATCTTATAAAGCGGTCAGTGTAGCTCAGAAATGTTATTGACTAGAATTCGAACAACCCTAAATGACATCCTCCCTCTCAGCCACACTATAATCACTAAATATGAATGAGACTTCAGGTATACTGTGAAATAGTTTTCAGTAGAAACAAGGGGAATTCCATTATCCTGTAGCTCCACAACACAGCAGTCATTTTTTTAGGGTTGCATTGAACATTTATTTGTAGACCGGATGTAATGCAAGAATAACAGTATATATAAACCTTTTATAGCATACGGTTTATGTTAAGCACTCCATTAGAAGAGGCTTTTATGCTTTCATTTAGTGCAGCTGATTTCAATTGAAATGCTGTTTTGAATAGAACATTATCCAATACTAATCCTAAACATTGAAATATATGCATATTGCCACATCACATGAATGTTTAGAGAAGCATCATATATTTTGCTTAGTGGTTTAGTGAATCAAGTTGGGCATTTAAACGGAGGAGAAACATGCAGGTTAGAATACAAACACTAACACTAATTAGACTTGGAACAGTTTCCTACTGAGTAAATGATACAGGATCTTAAAATGTCTTGCCCTGTAAGGCAAAGAATTTACTACTAACATTTTCAAGATGCGAGCTGTATAAGCCTTCTGGAGTTCAAGGGTCATGAATGAGTTGTACTGAAAGAAATGTGTTGCTGATATTTCAGGAGGAGAGCTCTGTCAATCAATAGTTCTCCTTCAGTCAGGGTTGTGGTGAAATGCATATAGCAGTTTTTCTCCTAAACATTATCAGCCCCAGGATTCCATACATTGAAAGCCAAATCAGGCCTTCAACTCAACATGTAGCTGCCGGAAACCTGGTACATTTATTTCATGTATTCCATGTACCAGTTGATATAACCACACTATAAGAAGGGTGAACTGAATACTGTAATGTATAGACAATAGACTGCTATTCATCTTGACAGGCCATAGTTTGCTGAGGTATTACTTTGTGACAGTAATGGTAGGAGTGTGGAAAGGAATGAGGGTCTTCTGGTCTGCAATTATTGGGCAGGTACTGTAAATTTGACTGGTTGGGCCCAAGATAAACTGATCATGGTTGGGGACCACACTAAAAGGAGGGAGCAGAGAAGACTAGGAGCCGGTTGACTGGAGAGTATTTGAGACTGAAGGTAGAAGATCATGACATGGGTCTATGTAGAGCTGATTTAGAAGGTAGTCTGCTGAATAGTGAATGTGTCCTGAGTGGAAAGCAGCACCTCTGCTTTTTCAAGAAAAATATGGAGTGTTGAACCCATGTTCCTGCACAAACTAGAGTAGAAATGCAATTGTGTTATTATTATGGGGTTTTCTAGGGTAAGACTTAGGCTTCATGAACACTACTGTTTCCGTTCTGTGGTACACAAATCGCGGATCTGCAAAACATGGATAACGGCTGAGTGCCTGCTGGCATTTCTTTTTTAACTCCTGTAGAAATGTCCTATCCTTGTCCTCAAAATTAAAAAGAATAGGGCACCTTCTATCTTTTTTGTAGGGCTGTAGAGCGGACATATGGATGCTGACAGCACATGGTGTACTGTCCGCATTTTATGCAGACCCATTGAAATAAATGGGTCCGCAACCATTCCACAAAACATGAGGAACGGATGCAGACCGAAACTACGATCATGTGCATGACGCCTTATAGTGTTGCTCTTGTCTAGATAACTGCTCCATAAGGGCCAAGGTATGGATGATTACAGAGTTACTGGTTTATCTAAACATGTAGATCTAGGTGCTGGATAATTTAACCTCAATGGTCTAGAATGATGGGATCGAGGTAGGGAATACATTTCTGTACAGTAACAGGGTGTTTGCAATGTCAAATAGCTTTGTTTGAGGATGCTACAAGTGACTTAGGTCCTGCTGTAAACCATTATGAATTAATTGCAACGAGCAAACAAAATATGGCAGCACACTGTTATAGATGCAAACAATAGAACTAGGGATTAGGGATTATTCTGGATTAAAGTGGTACTATACCTACTATACATGAAAAATGAAAGCTCTTTGCATACATTTTTGATCAAACTTGTGTCACATTTTGGTGCATTTTAAGAGAAAATCTAGGTGCACTCATGTTGGTAAATGTGGGGCTCTGTACATACCTTTAACTATGATTTACAATAGACTTTAAATTAACACATGGCTGCAGGATTTTAGGACACAAAAAGTGCAAAAAAAGCTAAGAAAACACCACTGGAAAAGTGTCAAAACACTGCATGTGAAACCAACTTAAAATACAGTACTTTCTTACTACAAAAATCCAAATGATGCTGACTGCCAAGGGTTCAGTTTCTCAGTTTACAGTTTTACACACTTTGTTTTAGTTCTGTGGGACAGGTGTGCAGATTACTTACATACATGAGAACACTGTACAAGCGACAAACCTGTCTTTAGTGAATCCGTACATTCCAAGTGTTGGGGACATTTTTTCTGACATCTGTTTGAACAATTGTCTATTACAGTTTGCACATAAATCAGAATAGGGCCAAATCAGGTGCCTAATACATTATTCACATAATAAATTTTCAATAGAATTGCCTTGAGTATGCTTTGTAGAAAGGGATTTGTATTTTTACGTTTGCCTCTCCTTCACTGTTCAAAATCCGAAGAGTTCCATACATTAGGGCAAAATAAATGTCTAGAATGCGGAAGCATCCTTACAAAAGAAAGATCACTCAGACCTTGTACCAACCTTAGCCATGCAGGCAATAGTATTAGTAGTATTACTAGTTATAGGCCAATGTTGCCCTTGGCTCCTGAAGGCACAATGTTATCACTGAGGAGAAAGAGGATGAGATTGTGGACTGGATGGCTCACTCCTCCTCTCAGTCACAGCAGGATGATGTACCTTCTGAGCCTGACTCTTTGCCTTCGAACCAGGGGTTATAGCGGTCCTCCTGCTCCTCCTCCTTTCAGCCCCAGAGAAGCCTGAAAGTGGCATCCTCTCTTTGTCCACTCCCTCTTCCTAGTGGGCTGCCTTCAATTTTTTTTCCTAAGAGACCACCAAACCCCACCACACTCTGACAGATAGTCAAGAGAGTCTCCATGTTGACTTTTTAGAGAGCAGTCAGTATTTGGATTGTTTGGAGGTGGTGGTTCGTGGGAGGCAGGGGACCCCATGCATAGCTTTGTTGGTAGTAGACTAGTAGTAGTGGCATCCTTAGCCAGGGTGATGGAGGTAGGGGAAGTGGTAGCTACAGTGGCAGTGGGAGCACATTCAGAATGGGGAATCTAGAGGGAGGCCAAGGAGCCCAACATGAGTAATCACAGTCAGATAAAAGTGGCAGGGAGGTTGAGGACTCTGATGATGATTGTGTGTTAGACTGGACCTGGGAGTTAGATCGGGGCATTGAGGAGGAGTTCACATCAGAGGCAGAGGGTGGTGGCAGTGACAGCAATAAAGGGCAGAAGTAAGGTAAGACCAGAAGCTCCAGGGCCATATATTCTTTGGGAACTGGGGAGGCCACAAGTAGTGTGAGGACATCTGGGCCAAAGCGTGCAAGGGTTAAGGCAAGCTCCGCCACCTCAGGGCAGATTGGGCGAACATCTGCCATCTGGGAGTTTTTTTTGCAGTCT
Organism: Bufo bufo; assembly: GCF_905171765.1. Classification (NCBI taxonomy): domain Eukaryota; kingdom Metazoa; phylum Chordata; class Amphibia; order Anura; family Bufonidae; genus Bufo; species Bufo bufo. The sequence continues at coordinate 403,475,916 of NC_053390.1, read as the reverse complement.
ATCAGAATACAGCAGCAATGCCCTGTGCAAGCTCTACAAGGAGAAAATTAGCCATGGGCAAAAAGACAAAAAAGTAGGCACCACATCCCTGTGGAACCACGCGAAGTTACGCCACTCCAACCCGCGGGCAAACAAAGATTGCCGCCAGCTACCCCAAGAAGACTTTTCTCCTTCTCTTGGTCTGCAAAGTCCGCATCCCTGGGCAGTGCTAGGTATTTCACATCATTGTCATTGCTTTGTGCTTCTCAAAAATTAGACTCCTCTCCTCTGTTGTCAGACATCAATAGAATGAGTGGCCAAGAAACAAGTATACGCACCCAGCAATCCCACGATGCGCAAACTTAATTCTCACATGACTAAGTTGCTGGCAGTGCAGTCACTGCCATACCATTTAGTCGAGTCTGCTGCCCTTAGGGAGCCGATGGCCTGATCTCAGCCATGCTGCAAAATACCAAGCCGGCTCTATTTCTCCCAAAAAAACACCCCTGCCTTTTACTCGCACGTGGTGGACAACATCAGCCGCTCCGTGCAACTGTCCCTTTGCAGAACGGTGCATGCCACAGTGGACACCTGGAGCAGTGCTTATGGGCAGGTGCAAAACATGTCCTTTATGGCCTAGTAGGTCAATGTTTTGCAGCACCCCAGCAACATGGCCAAGTCCTTTTCGTGGCTCCACAACTGTGTCGGCTGCAATACGCTCGCACCGCGGCTGTACCCTAAGGATGAGTGACATGGATATACCTGATTTAATGCAATTCATGACAAATTAATTTGGAACAAATCAAATTTCTTGGTGAACTTAAGCAAAAAAAATATTCTAAACTTCGCTCATCTCTAGTCATCAGTAAACATATCTTGGAAAACCTTTTTAAGCATGTTATGTAACTTGCATATACAGTGCCTTGCAAAAGTATTCACCCCGTTGACTTTTTTCGTATTTTGGTACTTTACAGCCTTAAGTTAAATGTTTTGTTAATCTAAATTTTATGTAATGGGCCAGAACACAATAGTCTAAGTTGGTGAAGTGAAATGAGAAAAATATATAAATAAAACTATTGTTTAGAAATAGAAAACAGAAAATTGGCATGTGCATATGTATCCACCCCCTTTGTTAGGAAGCCCATAAAAAGCTCTGGTGCAACCGATTACATTCAGAAGTCACATAATTAGTAAATTGATGTCCACCTATGTGCAATCTAAATGTCACATGATCTGTAATTACATATACACACCTTTTTACTTTCAGCTAAAAACAATAAGGCACGTTGTGAGTTCGTGAAAAGGCACGTGGAAGACTCCCAAAATGTATGGAGGTAGGTGCTCTGGTCTGATGAGACTAAAATTGAACTTTTTGGCCATCAAAGAAAACGCTATGTCTGGCGAAACCCAACATATCACATCACCCAAAGAACACCATGTTTTTCAGCAGCCGGGACTGGGAAACTGGTCAGAATGAAGGGAAAGATGGATGGTGCTAAATACAGGGATATTCTTAAGCAAAACCTGTACCACTCTGTGCGTGATTTGAGACTAGGACGGAGGTTCACCTTCCAGCAGGACAATGACCCCAAACACACTGCTGAAGCAGCACTTGAGTGGTTTAACCCCTTAAGGACACAGCCATATTTCACCTTAAGGACCAGGCCATTTTTTGCAAATCTGACCAGTGTCACTTTATGTGTGAATAACTTTAAAACGCTTTTACTTATCCAGGCCATTCTGAGAATGTTTTTTCGTCACATATTGTACTTCATGACACTGGTAAAATGGAGTAAAAAAAATCTTTATTATTTATAAAATTTTTACCAAATTTACCAAAAATTTTGAAAAAGTAGCAAATTTCCAAGTTTCAATTTTTCTACTTCTATTATACATAGTTATACCTACAAAAATAGTTATTACTTTACATTCCCCATATGTCTAATTCATGTTTGGATAATTTTGGGAATGACATTTTATTTTTTGGGGATTTTAGAAGTAAATCTTGAAATGTTTCAGAAATTTGCAAAAACCCACTTTTTAAGGACCAGTTCTGGTCTGAAGTCACTTTGTGAGGCTTACATAACAGAAACCACCTTAAAATGACCCCATTCTAGAAACTACACCCCTCAAGGTATTCAAAACTGATTTTACAAACTTTGTTAACCCATTAGGTGTTCTACAAGAATTAATGGAAAATGGAGATAAAATTTCAAAATTTCACTTTTTTGGCAGATTTTCCATTTTAATAATTTTTTTCCAATTACAAAGCAAGGGTTAACAGCCAAACAAAACAATATTTATGGCCCTGATTCTGTCGTTTACAGAAAAACCCCATTTGTGGTCGTAGACTTCTGTATGGGCACACGGCAGGGCACAGAAGGAAAGGAATGCCATACGGTTTTTGGAAGACAGATTTTGCTGGACTGTTTTTTTGACACCATGTCCTATTTGAAGCCCCCCTGATGCACCTCTAGAGTAGAAACTCAAAAAAAGTGACCCCATTTTAGAAACTACGGGATAGGGTGGCAGTTTTGTTGGTACTATTTTAGGGTACATATGATTTCTGGTTGCTCTATATTACACTTTTTGTGAGGCAAGGTAACAAGAAATAGCTGTTTTGGCACCGTTTTTATTTTTTGTTATTTACAACATTCATCTGACAGGTTAGATCATGTGGTATTTTTATAGTGCAGATTGTCACGGACGCGACAATACCAAATATGACTACTTTTTTGGTTGTTTGTTTCAGTTTTACATAACAAAGCTTTTTTTTTTATGATTCTTTAGTGTCTCCACATTCTGAAAGCCATAGTTTTATTTATTTTTTGGGCAACTGTCTTGTGTAAGGGCTATTTTTTTTCGTGATGAGATGACAGTTTGATTGGCACTATTTTGGGGTGCGTATGAATTTTTGATCGCTTGCTATTACACTTTTTGTCATGTAAGGTGACAAAAAATGGCTTTTTTTGCACTGTTTTTATTTTTATTTTTTTACGGTATTCACCTGAAAGGTTAGGTCATGTGATATTTTTATAGAGCAGGTTATTATGGACGCGGCGATACCTAATATGTATACTTTTTTTTATTTATGTAAGTTTTACACAATGATTTCATTTTTGAAACAAAAAAAAATCATGTTTTAGTGTCTCCATAGTCTGAGAGCCATAGTTTTTTCAGTTTTTGGGCGATTACCTTGGGATATTTTTTTTCGGGATGAGATGATGGTTTAATAGGCACTATTTTGGGGTGCGTATGACTTTTTGATCGCTTGCTATTACACTTTTTGTGATGTAGGGTGACAAAAAAAATGCTTTTTTTACACCGTTTTTTTCTACAGTGTTCACCTGAGGAGTTAGGTCATGTGATATTTTTATAGAGCATGTTATTACGGATGCAGCGATACATAATATGTATACTTTTTTTTATTTACTTAAGTTTTATACAATAACAGCTTTTTTAAAACAAAAAAAATGATGTTTTACTGTATCCATATTCTGAGCCATAGTTTTTATTATTTTTTGGGCGATTGTCTAAGGTAGGGGATAATTTTTTGCGGGATGAGGTGATGGTTAGATTGGCACTATTTTGGTGGGCATACACCTTGTTTGCATAGGTCCCTGTACGTGGTGGAACATTAATGGGAAAAGTCAATGACAGTCTGCAAATACATGGAACCACTCTGGGGGGTTAAACCCCTTTGGCAGGACGCAATGGACGTTGCATGTGAGAGACACTGGGGAAAGTAAGAAAAACATTGATGATAAGAGATTTCACTCTGATATAAATGTATTGCCCTGTATGATGTACTGTGCTGTATACAGTGCTGCCCATAATTATTCATACCCCTGGCAAATTTTGACTTAAAGTTACTTTTATTCAACCAGCAAGTAATTTTTTGACGGGAAATGACATAGGTGTCTCCCAAAAGATAATAAGACGATGTACAAGAGGCATTATTGTGGGAAAAAACGTTTCTTAGCTTTTATTTACATTTGAGCAAAAAGTGTCCAGTCCAAAATGATTCATACCCTTCTCGATAATCAATAGAAAAGCCTTTATTGGCTATTACAGCAAACGCTTCCTATAATTGCAGACCAACTTTTTGCATGTTTCCACAGGTATTTTTGCCCATTCATCTTTAGCAATGAGCTCCAAATCTTTCAGGTTGGAGGGACTTCTTGCCATTACCCTGATCTTTAGCTCCCTCCACAGATTCTCAATTAGATTCAAGTCTGGACTCTGGCTGGGCCACTCCAAAACGTTAATGTTGTTGTCTGCTAACCATTTCTTCACCACTTTTGCTATGTGTTTTGGGTCATTGTCATGCTGAAATGTCCACTGGTGCCCAAGGCCTAGTTTCTCTGCAGACTGCCTGATGTTGTCGTTGAGAATCCTCATGTATTGCTCTATTTTCATGGTGCCGTTTACTGTGATTAGGTTCCCTAGTCCTTTGGCTGAAAAACACCCCCAAAGCATTAGGTTCCCACCACCATGTTTGACAGTGGGGATGGTGTTCTTTGGGTTGAAGGCTTCTCCTTTTTTATGAAATAAAAGTAAAAACAGGCACTCACCGGCTGGCAGGTCTATAAGTAGTAACTTTATATAGTATTAAAATTGTACATAAAACTTACATATTATTAAAAAATTACACATATAATTGTTTAAATATAAAAAGCACTGGGGACAATATATAAATGCATACAGATATATTTCTATGTATTCCCTGTAATGGCTGTCTAAATGGATTTTATGCTCTTGGTCATTTCATATAGGTGCAAATAAAATGTGCAAACAATACAAATAAATTCAATTAAAGTCCTATGTGGAGGAATTATCAAAATAGGTATCCTGTGAAAAAATATAGGTCCTGTGAAAAATATATGTATATCCTGTAAAAGATATATATATAGGTGGCAAAAAATAGGGGTATAAAAGTCCTATGTGGTTAGTGTTGGGTGAATAAAGTCTTATGAAGGCCTAGTAGCAATTCCTTGAATCAGATGATATAACTGTTTCCATTCAATACAGCTCTTTTGTATCGCTTCCTCTGTGCGTCAGATATACAATTAGGGTTAGGTAGAATGTGGTCGGGTTTTAGAACTGGGGCGTCCCCCTAGTTTTTCAAACCCTCTTACCTTGCCCTTAGTTGTGACTGTCCTCTATGGGGGTGCCACTCTGATAGACGCTGGGTCTCTTGTCTCTCCCGGGTTAACACGGGATCCGATACTGCAGAGTTGCAGCTCGCTGGTCTCGGCATTACACGAGGTTACTTCCTTGCGTGTCACCGACCAGGAAGTGATCTGCAGAGTTCGCGTGGTCTCGCGATAGCTTGGGCCAGTTTTGTTTTCACTGGAATATTATTACAAGCTGTATGTTGATCTTCCGATGGTTATTGCATTCGGGTTCGGATGGGTAATTTACTCGCAGGACCAGCCAGACGCGTTTCGAGGGTCCACCCTCTTCCTCAGTGGCTATAATGCGAGTATTACCCTTCTTCCTTATATACTGCGGTTCTCAAAAACCCCACCAAAACCCGACATGGATTTCTCCTATTCACATTTAGCTGTTTATTATATCCTCAGTGTATACTACTACCTATGTATATATATATAGACTACTTAACCTTTATTTTATAACATTGATAATCTTTATTTCTAAAATGCATCTAAAAATATATCTAAAAATATAAATAGATTTAATATATAAGTTAAACTTAGAGAACCTGATCCCTTGGATTCTATTCCTTTCATTTGTTCTTCCTTTTTTGGGTTGAAGATAAGCTATATTTTATTGGATCTTCCATTTGACTAATCTTCAATATAACTAGATGGTTACTTATATTTGGAGACTATAGATCAAGGTACCAAAAGATCCAAAGAATCCAAAAAATCCAAAAACGCAAAAAACGCATCGAAAACGCATCACATGCCCAAAAACGCATATGCGTTTTCAATGCGTTTTGTGTGGGTCTCACCTCCTACATCTATCTCTGAGGTCCCATATCGATTATTATGTATCCTCCCTATTAGGAACATAATTAAATGTTAGATATTGGATATTGAGTATTGAATGATGAATGTTAAAAATTTTCTCATCCAATGGTCTCTTAGACATGTATTGTCACTACCAGAGCTTTGGGACGTTCTCACAGCTCTGTTTCTCCACCCCTGTGATGATGTCACTACTAGAGCTGGGAGGAGTTCTCACTGCTCTGTTTACTTTTGGTTTCCTTCCTCCCAGCTGTTCCTCATGCGTTTGATTTCCCTCTCTTTATATCACCCCTCCTCCTATTGTAGGGCGTGGATTATAGTTCTCATTTCAGTTGTAGCTCTTGCTTTAGTATCTTCACTTGTAGCTATCAGTTCACTGGACCTGTGTTCTGCTGCAGCAAGCACTCCGGATATTGCCAGCTGTCCTTGGATCCGTCTTCTCTGCGGCTGCAACACCTTCAGCTAAGTGTACAGACATTGTTGTGTACCTTATTATTTTCTGACTGGATCTGAGGTGGCCACGGTTCCCTCCATATACTGAGTAGGGCACCGGTGGCCGTGCCCCTTCCACTATTGTAGGGGTTACAGTGGTCATCAGTCTTAGGCACGTGGGCATGCCTCGTTCCGCCATTTGGATCCGGGCATGTGCTTTAGCAGAATAGGGAGAGCTTTGAGGGTCTGACAGGGGTCACCCTTTATCCTCCCTAGTTTGGGTCCGGTCAGTAGCTCTTTTACTGTGTATACTATTGTTGCTCACATACAGCCGTGACATTATAATCCACCAAAACCGTCCTTTTTTGACATGGATCCGCTTTCTGGCCTGGTTGACCGCATGCAGGGTCTTTCTTTGGAAGTAGCGGATCTCCGTCAATCTATGACTCAGCTTCAAGCATTGGGCTCTGCTCCGGCTCATGGAGTCTGTTGCGAGCCAAAGGTCTCACTTCCGGAAACGTTCTCCGGGGGCAGTGAGAATTTTGTTCGCTTCAGAGAGGCATGCAAACTCCATTTTTGCTTGTGTCCCCACTCCTCTGGTAAGGAGGAGCAGAGGGTGAGGATTGTCATCTCCCTGCTCAGGGGTAATGCTCAGACTTGGGCTTTTTCGCTGCCATCAGGGGATCCCTCCCTTCGATCCGTGGAAAGATTTTTTGTGGCCCTGGGGCAGATTTATGATGACCTGGATCGTGTTGCTCTGGCCGAATCTAACTTACGTGTTTTATGCCAGAACAAACTGTCTGCGGAGCTTTATTGTTCTGAATTTCGGAGATGGGCAGCTGATTCGGGTTGGAATGATGCTGCACTCCGGAGTCAGTTCTGTCATGGTCTCTCAGAGAGATTGAAAGATGCGTTTGCTTTCCATGAGAGACCAACGTCCTTAGAGTCTGCCATGTCATTGGCGGTACGCCTTGACAGGCGTCTAAGAGAAAGAAACGAGACCTCTCTGTCCAGCCATTGTCAGTCTAGGGGCAGTGGTGCGGACTCATTCAGTGTGCAGGGGCCTCATCCTGTCTCGCTCCCCTCTGAGGAGGAGCCCATGCAGCTAGGTCGACTTGCCCCTGATAAAAGAGGATTTAGTCCTCAGAGTATGGTGTGTTTTTGTTGTGGGGGCATAGGTCATTTGGCAAATGTTTGTCCCTCTAGGAGATTCTTGAACTGTACTAAGAGCGATAATAAGAGAAAAACCTCAAAAGGTAAATCATCAAATTCTGCTTCATCTGCTACTTTGGGCAAAGTTGATGTAGGAATTGATGCTTTTCCTCTGACCTGCAGTTCCCATTTTCTCCTGTCTGCCAGGGTGGCGCTAGAGAGCAAAGTCATTTCTTGTGAGATTTTTGTCGATAGTGGAGCGGCCGTCAATCTTATTGACACTCAATTTGTAGCCATGCATGGTTTTCAGGTTTGCACATTAGAAAAGGATATACCTGTTTTTGCTATTGACTCTGCTCCACTCTCACAGAGATCTCTGAAGGGCATTGTTCACAATATCCGGCTAGCTGTAGGTGACACTCATGTGGAGGATATATCTTGTTTTGTCCTTAACGGATTGCCTTCTCCTCTAGTTTTGGGGTTACCCTGGCTCACTAGACATAACCCCACTATTGATTGGCAAGGAAGGCAAATAAATGAGTGGAGTGACTTTTGTAGAGAGAATTGTCTCACAGCGACTTTTGCAGAGGTGTCTACTAAAACTGTGCCATCATTTCTCTCTGATTTCTCGGACGTGTTTTCCGAGAGCGGTGTTCAGGAGCTACCTCCTCACCGGAAGTTTGACTGTCCCATTAACCTCATTCCCGGCGCCAAGCTGCCAAAAGCACGCCTCTACAATCTCTCACAACCGGAAAGAATCGCAATGCGAACTTATATCTCCGAGAGTCTCGAGAAGGGGCATATTCGTCCCTCAAAGTCACCTGTGGCCGCTGTTTTTTTTTTTTGTTAAAAAAAAGGATGGCTCTCTGAGACCTTGCCTAGAATTTAGGGAGCTGAACCGTATCACGATTCGCGATCCCTATCCCCTTCCTCTGATCCCGGACCTCTTCAACCAAATTGTTGGGGCCAAGGTGTTTTCCAAATTGGATTTGAGAGGCGCGTACAACCTGGTCAGGGTCAGAGAGGGGGATGAATGGAAAACGGCCTTTAATACCCCTAATGGGCATTTCGAGAATCTCGTTATGCCTTTCGGCCTAATGAATGCTCCGGCCGTCTTTCAGCATTTTGTTAATAGTATTTTCTACCATTTAATGGGGAAATTTGTATTGGTGTATCTTGATGATATTTTGATTTTTTCCCCTGATGTTCAGACCCATCAGGATCATCTTTTTCAGGTTCTGCAGATTCTGCGGAAAAATAAATTGTACGCCAAGCTGGAGAAATGTCTTTTTATGGTATCGGAGATTCAATTTCTGGGTTTTCTCCTCTCTGCTTCTGGTTTTCGCATGGATCCGGAGAAGGTCCGTGCTGTACTTGAGTGGGAGCTTCCTGAGAATCAGAAGGCATTGATGCGCTTTCTGGGTTTTGCGAACTATTACAGAAAGTTAATTTTGAATTATTCCTCTGTTGTCAAACCCCTTACTGACATGACAAAAAAGGGGGCGGATTTTTCCTCTTGGTCAGAGGAGGCACTTGCAGCCTTTTCTAAGATTAAAGAGAGTTTTGCGTCTGCTCCCGTCTTGGTGCATCCCGATGTTTCCTTACCTTTTATTGTTGAGGTGGATGCTTCCGAGGTGGGTGCGGTTTTGTCCCAGGGCCCTTCTCCTGCCAAATGGCGACCCTGTGCCTTTTTCTCTAAAAAAACTCTCCCCGGCAGAGAGAAACTATGATGTGGGAGATAGGGAGTTGTTGGCCATCAAGTTGGCTTTCGAGGAATGGCGCCATTGGTTGGAGGGGGCCAGGCACCCTATCACCGTTTTTACCGACCATAAGAATCTGGCATACTTGGAGTCGGCCAGGCGTATGAATCCGAGACAGGCCAGATGGTCTCTGTTCTTCTCCAGATTCAATTTTGTTGTTACATTCCGACCTGGGATAAAAAATGTGAAGGCTGATGCTCTCTCTCGCTGTTTTCCGGGAGGAGGAAACTCCGAGGACCCGGGTCCCATTTTGGCGGAGGGGGTAGTTGTTTCTGCTCTATATTCCGATTTGGAGGCCGAGGTCCAGGCTGCCCAGACTGAGGCACCTGCCCGTTGTCCTTCTGGGAAGTTGTTCGTGCCTCCTGAGCTACGTCACAAACTCTTTAAGGAGCATCATGATACGGTTCTTGCTGGTCACCCCGGGAGTAGAGCCACGGTAGATCTCATTGCTCGGAGATTTTGGTGGCCGGCTCTTCGTAAGTCGGTGGAGGGTTTTGTGGCTGCTTGTGAGACGTGTGCTCGCGCTAAGGTCCCTCGTTCACGGCCTTCAGGTTCCCTTCTCCCGTTACCCATACCTTCCCGTCCTTGGACACACCTGTCCATGGACTTTATCACGGATCTTCCTCGTTCCTCGGGGAAGTCGGTGATCCTGTTGGTGGTGGACCGTTTTAGCAAGATGGCTCATTTCGTACCTTTCCCTGGTTTACCCAATGCTAAAACGTTGGCGCAAGCTTTTGTCGACCATATTGTTAAATTGCACGGCATTCCCTCTGATATTGTTTCTGATAGAGGCACGCAGTTTGTGTCCAGGTTCTGGAAGGCTTTCTGTACTCGCCTGGGGGTTCGGCTGTCCTTCTCTTCTGCTTTTCACCCGCAGTCGAATGGTCAGACTGAGCGCCTCAATCAGAATCTGGAGACATATTTGCGCTGTTTTGTGGCAGAGAACCAGGAGGATTGGTGTTCATTTCTCCCTCTTGCTGAGTTTGCTCTGAACAACCGTCGTCAGGAATCTTCTGATAAGTCACCATTCTTTGGTGCATATGGGTTCCATCCGCAGTTTGGGACATTCTCGGGAGGGGCTCTTTCTGGTTTACCTGAGGAGGAGAGATTTTCCTCGTCTTTGTCTACCATTTGGCAAAAGATTCAGAGTAATCTTAAAAAGATGAGTGAGAGGTATAGGCGTGTGGCTGATAAGAGACGTGTGCCTGGTCCGGACCTGAATGTGGGTGATCTGGTGTGGTTGTCTACAAGAAATATTAAACTGAAGGTTCCCTCCTGGAAATTGGGTCCCAAGTTTATTGGGCCTTATAAAATCTTGTCAGTCATCAATCCTGTTGCCTTCCGTCTTGATCTTCCACGGGTTTGGAAGATACATAATGTATTTCACAGATCTCTCTTAAAACCACATGTCCAGCCCACGGTACCCTCCTCTTTGCCTCCTCCTCCGATTTTGGTTGATGGCAGTCTGGAGTTTGAGGTTTCCAGAATTGTGGACTCTCGCATTGTCCGCGGTTCTCTTCAGTACCTCGTTCATTGGAAGGGTTATGGTCCTGAGGAGAGGATGTGGGTTCCGGTGTCGGACATTAAAGCCACTCGCCTCATCAGGGCATTTCATAGGGCTCATCCTGAGAAGGTGGGTCCTGGGTGTCCGGAGTCCACCCGTAGAGGGGGGGTACTGTCACTACCAGAGCTTTGGGATGTTCTCACAGCTATGTTTCTCCACCCCTGTGATGATGTCACTACTAGAGCTGGGAGGAGTTCTCACTGCTCTGTTTACTTTTGGTTTCCTTCCTCCCAGCTGTTCCTCATGCGTTTGATTTCCCTCTCTTTATATCACCCCTCCTCCTATTGTAGGGCGTGGATTATAGTTCTCATTTCAGTTATAGCTCTTGCTTTAGTATCTTCACTTGTAGCTATCAGTTCACTGGACCTGTGTTCTGCTGCAGCAAGCACTCCGGATATTGCCAGCTGTCCTTGGATCCATCTTCTCTGCGGCTGCAACACCTTCAGCTAAGTGTACAGACATTGTTGTGTACCTTATTATTTTCTGACTGGATCTGAGGTGGCCATGGTTCCCTCCATATACTGAGTAGGGCACCGGTAGCCGTGCCCCTTCCACTATTGTAGGGGTTACAGTGGTCATCAGTCTTAGGCACGTGGGCATGCCTCGTTCCGCCATTTGGATCCGGGCATGTGCTTTAGCAGAATAGGGAGAGCTTTGAGGGTCTGACAGGGGTCACCCTTTATCCTCCCTAGTTTGGGTCCGGTCAGTAGCTCTTTTACTGTGTATACTATTGTTGCTCACATACAGCCGTGACATGTATAATCTTCAATGAACTTGTAATTTATGTTGGATTTTTCATTTGAAGCATAAGGGGAGGGGGGGCCTGCCCCCGAGGGGAGATCCTGGTGCTGATAAACAGCCTAACTCAGGATGTCCCATCAGAGGAAGGCACCCCTCTCCATTGTCTATAAGAAACCAAATAATTCAAAATCTGAATTCAATCCTCGTGGGAGGAGGGTTTGAAAATCAAAAATTCGCCTGGATTCCTGTCTGGACATCCGAGCGATATGGTCTCCGCCTCGCCAATGCACATCCACCTTTTCAAAGGCCGCGAAGACCATACCTTCAGGATTTTTGTTATGACATTGTTTATAATGTAATGACAGAGAGTGCTTTTCATAACCGTTTTTTATGTTAGTAACATGTTCTGCCAGTCTTTTTTTCAATGTGCGTTTGGTTCTCCCAATGTATTGTTTCTTACACTGGCATTCTATCATATATAGGATGTTACTTGAGCTGCAGGTCAGAAATTCTTTTATTTTCCACGCAAAGGAGTTTACCCGTGATTGAATTTCAGTGGTCTTCTTGGGAAATGATGTGAGTTTGCAAATCCCACATCTCCCACATCTATAGAAGCCACTCAAATTCAACCAGCTTTGCATGGATGATTTGTTATCTTTACTTTTATTTTTAACTGATGGTGCTACCTTTAACGATAGATTCTGAGCCCTTGTATATGTAATTTGGGGACCATCACTGACCATAGGGCCTATTAATTTATTGCTCAGTAGATGATGCCAGTGCTTCCTCACAATTCCCTCTATTTGTTTATGTTGTTTATTAAAGGGTAATATGATTCTAAACTGATCTCCTTCTTTTTCTTCTTTTGTACTTTCTATAAAGAAGGTCTCCCTATCTGTATTTTGCACTTTGGTAAGTGCTTTATCCAATACATTACTGGGGTACTCTTTATCCAAAAAACGCTTTTTCAACACTTGGGCCTCCCTATCAAAATCTGCTTCATCCGTACAATTTCTTTTTATCCTCCTAAATTGTCCTGTTGGGACTTCAAGCAACCATCTTGGTAGATGGCAGCTTGAGAAAAGGATGTAGCTATTTCGGGACACCTCTTTTTGGAATGTGCTGCAGAATAATTGGTTATCTTGCACCCTAATTGACAAATCCAGGAATTCTATTTTTTCTTTACTCAAATTAGCTGAAAAACTGAGGCTATAAACATTATTATTCATTCTTTCTAGGAATAAATTAAGATCCTCTCTCGTACCTCTCCAGACAAAAAGGATGTCATCAATAAACCTATGCCAGAGTACCAGGTCTGCCCCCACCATGTGCAGGATCTCCTCATCTTCCCACTGCGCCATGAATAGATTTGCGTTACTGGGGGCAAACCTGGTACCCATGGCGGTTCCCCTGGTCTGGAGATAATAATCCTGATTATAAGCAAAATAATTATGGGTCAGAATAAATTTGACCCCCTCTGCTATAAAGTCTATTTGCTTCTCCATGAGATCGCTGTGGATGTTCAATTGATTCCTTAATGCTTTAATTCCTTGATCATGGTTTATAACCGTATAGAGGGAACTTACATCTAAAGTCCCCAATATCCAGTTTGCTTCATATTTGAGACCCTCCACTATTTGTATGACTTGCGTAGTGTCTCTGATATATGCAAAGTTCTTTTTTACACTTGGTTGTAGGAGTTTGTCTATATACTCCGACAAATTTGAAGGTAAAGACCCTGTGCCAGAGATGATTGGTCTCCCTGGGGGATTCGTTTGATCTTTGTGAACTTTCGGGAGACAGTAAAATACTGGCAATCTGTGATGGATCTTGGTAATGTATTTGAATTCATGTTCATTTAGAATACCCCTTTCCCAACTATCTCTGGCATAGTCCATCAATTCCCTACTGTATTCATTTGTGGGGTCTTTCATCAGTCTGGAGTATGTAGCAGTATCTGACAATTGTCTTAGACATTCTGCTTCATATTTTTGTGTCTCCAGAATGACGATAGCCCCTCCCTTATCAGCAGGTCGTATGGTGATATTTTCCAACTTTTGTAATTGTTTCAAGGCCTGTATTTCTTGAGTGGTCACATTATTACCTAATCTTCCATTTATTTTTAATTTCCTAATATTTGTTTCTACGGACTTCTTAAATGCTGCCATCTCATGGCCTATCTGCTGTCTTGGATACATCTTGCTTGTTAACTTCAAATTAGCGTGGAGGAAAGTATCATTTTCAATAGGGTTCATAGATATGGGATTTCTCATAAAGTATTTTTTAAGGCACAATTTTCTAACAAATTTCTCTATTCCAATATAGATATCGAATTTGCTAGCTTGTGCTGTGGGGGCAAATTTTAGTCCCTTATTTAGTAATTGGATCTGAGTTGAAGTGAGAGATGTTTTACTCAAATTAATGATTGAATCCAACTCTTTTTGACTTTTTAATCTCTGTGTTTCCTTCTTCCCTTTTCCCTTTCCCCTCCTTGTCCCCTTTGATCGTAATGGTATTGATACCGATTTGGGATATAGTTCTCCCTCCCTCCCTGATAATTCCCCTCCCTCGGGTTGTGTTGTATTTCTTGGTATTGGTCCCTGTATCTCAAGTTGTATTGGTGACCCATTTCTCGGTGATGACCCATTTTTGGAGGGGATTTCGCCCGTTCTGGTGTTATGTGTCTTATTTGGCGCGCTTTCGTTTTGTGGTGTGGGGGGGTCCCATCTAAAAAATGATTATTCATGATTGGTTCATACCTATTTCTCACTGGGATTTCATATTCTATATGTTGTCTATTTTCTCTATTTTCTCTAATGGGTTCTTCCTTTAACCTTGTACTGGTTAATTGTTGGTTTTAACCTGATGAATATTTATCTATTTCTCCTCTAGTAGTTTTCTTCAGTTTCTTACTTTTTTTACTAACTATCTCTTGTTCTATTAATCCCAAGTTTTTGCAAATTCTTTGTTGCCAATTAGTGATTTCTTCATTTATACCTGTATCGATTCCCTAATTTTTAGGATTTTTTCTGATGTTTCTTCTAAGATTTTATTTCTCCTCTTGATAATTAGTTCTACCAATGCTATGGATTGTTTCATCAGGAGATTATCCCATTCTTCCCTGAAGGAGTCATTTAATAAATCCGTCGCTGGGTTCTTAGAGAGCTGTAGTCCTTTGGGTATAATACCTAATTCCAGGTATTTCCCCAGGGATTTAATTTCCCATTTTTGTTTTAATTGCCTGATCAGCAACGTTTCCAGCTCTCTAAAGGACTCTGTGATGGATTTCTGATTGGATCCAAAATTATTTGTATTAGCTTCTTCAAAAACAAACGTCTCCAACCTGGTATTTTGGTTCTCTATAAACTGCCAAATGTCCATACTAACAGGCACTGGGGAGCTCAACGATATTAGGTGAAAATATAGATAGTGGAATATATATGTATATCGTGGCTCACCCGTATCTGATACTATGGTTAAGGTGCTCTGTTTTTGGATGATTCACCTGTTCATCCCGTATAGCAGAATGTAAGAAATAAAAGTAAAAACAGGCACTCACCGGCTGGCAGGTCTATAAGTAAAAACTTTATATAGTATTAAAATTGTACATAAAACTTACATATTATTAAAAAATTACACATATAATTGTTTAAATATAAAAAGCACTGGGGACAATATATAAATGCATACAGATATATTTCTATGTATTCCCTGTAATGGCTGTCTAAATGGATTTTATGCTCTTGGTCATTTCATATAGGTGCAAATAAAATGTGCAAACAATACAAATAAATTCAATTAAAGTCCTATGTGGAGGAATTATCAAAATAGGTATCCTGTGAAAAAATATAGGTCCTGTGATTAAATATATGTATATCCTGTAAAAGATATATATATAGGTGTCAAAAAATAGGGGTATAAAAGTCCTATGTGGTTAGTGTTGGGTGAATAAAGTCTTATGAAGGCCTAGTAGCAATTCCTTGAATCAGATGATATAACTGTTTCCATTCAATACAGCTCTTTTGTATCGCTTCCTCTGTGCGTCAGATATACAATTAGGGTTAGGTAGAATGTGGTCGGGTTTTAGAACTGGGGCGTCCCCCTAGTTTTTCAAACCCTCTTACCTTGCCCTTAATTGTGACTGTCCTCTATGGGGGTGCCACTCTGATAGACGCTGGGTCTCTTGTCTCTCCCGGGTTAACACGGGATCCGATACTGCAGAGTTGCTGCTCGCTGGTCTCGGCGTTCCACGAGGTTACTTCCTTGCGTGTCACCGACCAGGAAGTGATCTGCAGAGTTCGCGTGGTCTCGCGATAGCTTGGGCCAGCTTTGTTTTCACTGGAATATTATTACAAGCTGTATGTTGATCTTCCGATGGTTATTGCATTCGGGTTCGGATGGGTAATTTACTCGCAGGACCAGCCAGACGCGTTTCGAGGGTCCACCCTCTTCCTCAGTGGCTATAATGCGAGTATTACCCTTCTTCCTTATATACTGCGGTTCTCAAAAACCCCACCAAAACCCGACATGGATTTCTCCTATTCACATTTAGCTGTTTATTATATCCTCAGTGTATACTACTACCTATGTATATATATATATATATAGACTGCTTAACCTTTATTTTATAACATTGATAATCTTTATTTCTAAAATGCATCTAAAAATATATCTAAAAATATAAATAGATTTAATATATAAGTTAAACTTAGAGAACCTGATCCCTTGGATTCTATTCCTTTCATTTGTTCTTCTTTTTTTGGGTTGAAGATAAGCTATATTCTATTGGATCTTCCATTTGACTAATCTTCAATATAACTAGATGGTTACTTATATTTGGAGACTATAGATCAAGGTACCAAAAGATCCAAAGAATTCAAAAAATCCAAAAACGCAAAAAATGCATCGAAAACGCATCACATGCCCAAAAACGCATATGCGTTTTCAATGCGTTTTGTGTGGGTCTCACCTCCTACATCTATCTCTGAGGTCCCATATCGATTATTATGTATCCTCCCTATTAGGAACATAATTAAATGTTAGATATTGGATATTGAGTATTGAATGATGAATGTTAAAAATTTTCTCATCCAATGGTCTCTTAGACATGTATAATCTTCAATGAACTTGTCATTTATGTTGTATTTTTCATTTTGCTTATAATCAGGATTATTATCTCCAGACCAGGGGAACCGCCATGGGTACCAGGTTTGCCCCCAGTTACGCAAATCTATTCATGGCGCAGTGGGAAGATGAGGAGATCCTGCACATGGTGGGGGCAGACCTGGCACTCTGGCATAGGTTTATTGATGACATCCTTTTTGTCTGGAGAGGTACGAGAGAGGATCTTAATTTATTCCTAGAAAGAATGAATAATAATGTTTATAGCCTCAGTTTTTCAGCTAATTTGAGTGAAGAAAAAATAGAATTCCTGGATTTGTCAATTAGGGTGCAAGATAACTAATTATTCTGCAACACATTCCAAAAAGAGGTGTCCCGAAATAGCTACATCCTTTTCTCAAGCTGCCATCTACCAAGATGGTTGCTTGAAGTCCCAACAGGACAATTTAGGAGGATAAAAAGAAATTGTACGGATGAAGCAGATTTTGATAGGGAGGCCCAAATGTTGAAAAAGCGTTTTTTGGATAAAGAGTACCCCAGTAATGTATTGGATAAAGCACTTACCAAAGTGCAAAATACAGATAGGGAGACCTTCTTTATAGAAAGTACAAAAGAAGAAAAAGAAGGAGATCAGTTTAGAATCATATTACCCTTTAATAAACAACATAAACAAATAGAGGGAATTGTGAGGAAGCACTGGCATCATCCACTGAGCGATAAATTAATAGGCCCTATGGTCAGTGATGGTCCCCAAATTACATATACAAGGGCTCAGAATCTATCTTTAAAGGTAGCACCATCAGTTAAAAATAAAAGTAAAGATAACAAATCATCCATGCAAAGCTGATTGAATTTGAGTGGCTTCTATAGATGTGGGAGATGTGGGATTTGCAAACTCACATCATTTCCCAAGAAGACCACTGAAATTCAATCACGGGTAAACTCCTTTGCGTGGAAAATAAAAGAATTTCTGACCTGCAGCTCAAGTAACATCCTATATATGATAGAATGCCAGTGTAAGAAACAATACATTGGGAGAACCAAACGCACATTGAAAAAAAGACTGGCAGAACATGTTACTAACATAAAAAACGGTTATGAAAAGCACTCTCTGTCATTACATTATAAACAATGTCATAACAAAAATCCTGAAGGTATGGTCTTCGCGGCCTTTGAAAAGGTGGATGTGCATTGGCGAGGCGGAGACCATATCGCTCGGATGTCCAGACAGGAATCCAGGCGAATTTTTGATTTTCAAACCCTCCTCCCACAAGGATTGAATTCAGATTTTTAATTATTTGGTTTCTTATAGACAATGGAGAGGGGTGCCTTCCTCTGATGGGACATCCTGAGTTAGGCTGTTTATCAGCACCAGGATCTCCCCTCGGGGGCAGGCCCCCCCTCCCCTTATGCTTCAAATGAAAAATCCAACATAAATGACAAGTTCATTGGAGATTATACATGTCTAAGAGACCATTGGATGAGAAAATTTTTAACATTCATCATTCAATACTCAATATCCAATATCTAACATTTAATTATGTTCCTAATAGGGAGGATACATAATAATCGATATGGGACCTCAGAGATAGATGTAGGAGGTGAGACCCACACAAAACGCATTGAAAACGCATATGAGTTTTTGGGATCAGATGCGTTTTCGATGCGTTTTTTGCGTTTTTGGATTTTTTGGATTCTTTGGATCTTTTGGTACCTTGATCTATAGTCTCCAAATATAAGTAACCATCTAGTTATATTGAAGATTAGTCAAATGGAAGATCTAATAGAATATAGCTTATCTTCAACCCAAAAAAGGAAGAACAAATGAAAGGAATAGAATCCAAGGGATCAGGTTCTCTAAGTTTAACTTATATATTAAATCTATTTATATTTTTAGATATATTTTTAGATGCATTTTAGAAATAAAGATTATCAATGTTATAAAATAAAGGTTAAGCAGTCTATATATATATATATATATATATACATAGGTAGTAGTATACACTGAGGATATAATAAACAGCTAAATGTGAATAGGAGAAATCCATGTCGGGTTTTGGTGGGGTTTTTGAGAACCGCAGTATATAAGGAAGAAGGGTAACACTCGCATTATAGCCACTGAGGAAGAGGGTGGACCCTCGAAACGCGTCTGGCTGGTCCTGCGAGTAAATTACCCATCCGAACCCGAATGCAATAACCATCGGAAGATCAACATACAGCTTGTAATAATATTCCAGTGAAAACAAAGCTGGCCCAAGCTATCGCGAGACCACGCGAACTCTGCAGATCACTTCCTGGTCGGTGACACGCAAGGAAGTAACCTCGTGTAATGCCGAGACCAGCGACCAACTCTGCAGTATTGGATCCCGTGTTAACCCGGGAGAGACAAGAGACCCAGCGTCTATCAGAGTGGCACCCCCATAGAGGACAGTCACAACTAAGGGCAAGGTAAGAGGGTTTGAAAAACTAGGGGGACGCCCCAGTTCTAAAACCCGACCACATTCTACCTAACCCTAATTGTATATCTGACGCACAGAGGAAGCGATACAAAAGAGCTTTATTCACCCAACACTAACCACATAGGACTTTTATACCCCTATTTTTTGCCACCTATATATATATCTTTTACAGGATATACATATATTTTTCACAGGACCTATATTTTTTCACAGGATACCTATTTTGATAATTCCTCCACATAGGACTTTAATTGAATTTATTTGTATTGTTTGCACATTTTATTTGCACCTATATGAAATGACCAAGAGCATAAAATCCTTTTAGACAGCCATTACAGGGAATACATAGAAATATATCTGTATGCATTTATATATTGTCCCCAGTGCTTTTTATATTTAAACAATTATATGTGTAATTTTTTAATAATATGTAAGTTTTATGTACAATTTTAATACTATATAAAGTTACTACTTATAGACCTGCCAGCCGGTGAGTGCCTGTTTTTACTTTTATTTCTTACATTCTGCTATACGGGATGAACAGGTGAATCATCCAAAAACAGAGCACCTTAACCATAATATCAGATACGGGTGAGCCACGATATACATATATATTCTCCTTTTTTATGCCAAATGAAGGAAACCTAATTGTGACCAAACAATTCAATTTTTGTTTCATCTGACCATAACACAGAAGACCAGAAGTCTCCTTCTTTGTCCAGATGAGCTTTGGCAAAGGCCAAGCAAGCTTTTGTGTGCCTTATCTGGAGAAGTGGAGCCCAGCAGTGTGCAGTGTCCGTTAGATTGTCTGCCTTGAGACATTGCCACCAGCAGAGCCCAGATTCACCAGGATGGCCTTGGTGGTGATCCTTGAATTCTTTTTCACCTCTCTAACTATCCTCCTGGCCAGCACAGCTGTCACTTTTGGCTTCCGACCATGTCCTCTAAGATTTTCCACAGTGCTCATTTTTGCTCAAATTTAAATAAAAGCTGAGAATTTTTTTTTTTTTCCACAATAATGCCTCTTGGACATCGTCTTATTATCTTTTGGGAGACACCTATGTCATTTCCCGTCAAAAAAATACTTGCTAGTTGAATAAAAGTAACTTTAAGTCAAAATTTGCCAGGGGTATGAATAATTATGGGCAGCACTGTATGTGTTAAGCAACGCAAAGGTCAAGCTGCCAACTAGTGGCTAATGGTGTTATTGCTGTTAATCTTATTATGCAGGTCCTAAACACATAAAAGTCCTCAAGCAGTCCACAAGTGAGAGCACATGCCTGTGAGATGATAAATAACAATGCCCTGAAAATCGGTAGTATGCAGGTAGAATAAAAGTGTGTGCTGAGGAGGAGCTGCTGCTGGAGACAAATATAGTCATATTTTTGCCTTTTAGACAGCTAGAAAGTGGAGATGTGAAGTTCTAGTTATAATAGTACATAAGCTTAGGGCATAGATTGGGCCCAGTTTGGCCAAATGTCCGGTTTTAGACCGGACAGTCCGGTTCTCAGACTCCTGGCCCTCCGTCCAGCGCAAGGCCAGGACAGACGGCCAAAAGTCCTCCTTTTTAGTGGCTACAGGGTCCCTTTAAGCATCCCCATGGCAGGCGGCAGGCATTAAGTCCACATAGTGCGCTGTCCACATGACATCACAACGTCATGATCCAGCGCTGTGTCTATTGAATCAGTTTTCACCAGCAGGCGGGAGCTAAGCCCGGGTGCAGCATCCACTGTCGAGTGCCTCTGCTCTGCCTGAGTTTCCTCTAAAGGATATGTGATTTTCCGCAGAACCCAGGGCCATAGATACTTACTTATCTGCTATACATACACCCTGCGCTAATTTATCTGTATGAATGCTGGCACTAGTCTACTGCAGGCTGCCATGGGAGTTTGGGACACATGTGTCATGGTCTTACCTTCTTGCTGTTCTCCTTCGTTTGACATGTGCTGGCGGCCATCTTGGTTTCTGGGTTTCTTGTAGCCTCCCACCCTGCGGCTCCTCCTTCCCACTGGGAGGAGCTGGATGCCTAGCTCATATATATAGGAGGTCTGTGGCTTCAGTTCCTTGCTTGGTCCTCCTGTGTTCACATGCTTCTAGACTGCTGCTGCTTCTGGTTCCTGATCCTGGTTTCGTCCGACTACCCTGCTGGTTCCTGATCCTGGTTTCGTCCGACTACCCTGCTGGTTCCTGATCCTGGCTTCGTCTGACTACCCTGCTGGTTCCTGATCCTGGCTTCGTCTGACTACCCTTCTGGTTCCTGACCTCTGGCTTCGCAAAGACTCTGCTTCGGTTTCGCCATCCGTTTGGACTTTTGCTTTACAGCTTTATTTTCAATAAAGCCTTCTTATTTTCACTTATCCCTTGTTGTACGTCTGGTTCATGGTTCCGTGACATTAGGACCAAGCCATGAATTCTGACGGTACAGGGCCATCCTCGCTACCCACGCTGGTTGCCAGACTTGATCAGCAGGATCACCTGTTGGGTCGGTTCGCTGTGGCGTTGCAAACCCTGCTTGAACGCACGGCTCATTTCGCCCCCGTTGCCGATGGGTCGGTTGTCGCTCCTGGGCCCGCTCCTACTGCCGCTCCGGTTGTTGCGCCAGAGTCTACCCCGACACCTGTTGTTGCACCTGCGGTGTTTCGGGGTATGACCGGTTCTGCCCCTCTTCCACAGCGCTTTGGGGGAGAGCCAACTCAGTGCCGAGGTTTCCTTAACCAGGTGGGCATTTATTTCGAGTTGCTGCCACATGCCTTTCCCACTGAGAGATCAAAGGTGGGCTTCTTGATCTCGCTGCTCTCGGACAAGGCCTTGGCCTGGGCCAGCCCTTTATGGGAGAACAACAATCCGGTGGTTGCCGAGTTTTCCGGTTTTGTTGCTTCTCTTCGGAAGGTATTCGATGTGCCGGCTCGTGCTGCCTCTGCTGCGAAGCTCCTTATGTCCATCAGACAGGGTTCACGATCCGTAGCTGAATACGCCATTGAGTTTCGTACCCTGGCAGCAGAGGTGGGCTGGAATAATGAGGCTCTGGTCGCTGCTTTCTCTCATGGTCTCTCGGATGCCTTGAAGGATGAGGTTGCAGCTAAGGACCTACCAGTGGAGCTCGAGTCTCTTATTTCTTTCCTGATTTTGATTGACACCAGACTCAGGGAGAGACCTTCCTTTAAGGAGAGCCTGCGGAGGTTTTCTAACAGATTGGCGCCTACGTTTGTTGTCCCACCCGTGCCTCCCTCTCCTCCCACGCCTCCTGGGGATGACTTGTCTGGGGGTGAACCCATGCAGCTGGGGTTTGCTCGCCTGTCCGAGGGGGAGAGGGTACTCCGGAGACGCGAGGGCCGATGCATGTACTGTGGTCTCGGTGGGCATTTTCGGTTGGCATGTCCGAACCGTCCGGGAAACGCTCGCACCTGAGATCCTGTCGGGGGCAGATCTTGGGTGGAGTCTCCTCGTCCCCGGTTTCCCGTGTTGACAAACCACTGATCACTGTTGTCCTCTCCTTGGTCGGGGGCTCGGTGACGACCCAGGCGTTGGTGGACTCTGGTGCTGGTGGTTTGTTCATTGATAATGTGTTCGCTGCCGCCAATTCCATTCCTCTGCAGGCTCGAGGTTCCCCACTGGCTCTTGAGGCGATAGATGGCAGACCCCTTCTGCCGCCACACGTGACTCATGAGACCCTTCCAGTGGGGTTAGCCATTGGTGCCGTTCACAGAGAGTCGGTCTGCCTCCAGGTTATTTCGTCTCCACACTACTCAGTGGTCTTGGGGTACCCCTGGCTCCGGAAGCATAATCCGACTTTCGATTGGAGATCGGCCGAGATCCTCTCGTGGTCACCGCAGTGTGGGGCTAGTTGCATCCATGGGTCTGTCAAGTTGCTGTGTACTTCCTCGGACTCTCTGTTGCCTCCTGAATACGAGGAGTACCGGGATGTATTCGATAAGGTGCGCGCGGTTGCCCTACCTCCGCACCGCCCATACGATTGTGCCACAGAGTTACAATCTGGTGCCGTTCCTCCTCGTGGCAAAGTCTATCCACTGTCGGTAGCGGAGAATGAGGCCATGGAGGAGTACGTGAGGGAGGCGCTTTCACGCGGACACATTCGCAAATCCTCGTCCCCGGCAGGGGCTGGATTTTTCTTTGTGAAAAAGAAGGGCGGTGAGTTGAGGCCTTGCATCGATTACAGGGGTCTCAATCGCATCACGATCAAGAACGCTTACCCGATACCCTTGATTTCCGAGCTGTTCGATCGCCTTAAAGGGGCCACGGTCTTTACCAAACTCGACCTGAGGGCGGCATATAACCTGGTAAGGATCAAGGCGGGCGATGAGTGGAAGACCGCGTTTAACACCAGGACCGGTCATTATGAATCCTTGGTTATGCCCTTTGGGTTGTGCAATGCGCCCGCAGTCTTTCAGGAATTCATCAACAATGTTTTCCGTGACCTGTTGCAGCAGTGTGTGGTGGTCTATTTGGATGACATCTTGGTATATTCTGAATCCATGGAGGCCCACATTCTGGATGTCAGACGAGTGTTGCAACGGTTACGAGAGAACAAGCTGTTCGGTAAGCTTGAGAAATGCGAATTTCACCGATCCCAGGTAACCTTCTTAGGTTACATCATTTCCGCTGAGGGGTTCTCCATGGATCCTGAGAAGGTTTCGGCTGTCTTACAGTGGCCCCAGCCCAGTGGTCTTCGTTCCCTGCAGCGCTTTTTGGGCTTCGCCAATTATTATCGGAAGTTCATCAGGGACTTTTCCATGCTAGCCAAGCCTCTCACGGATCTGACCAGGAAGGGCAGTAATTCCCAGGTCTGGCCGCTCGAGGCCATCCGAGCTTTTGAGGCTCTAAAGTCCGCCTTTGTGTCGGCTCCGATTCTGTCGCATCCCAACCCTGGGTTGCCCTTTGTCCTCGAGGTGGACGCGTCTGAGACGGGAGTAGGCGCCCTTCTGTCTCAGCGTAGAACACCAGAGGGTCCTCTGCTTCCTTGTGGGTTTTACTCCCGGAAACTGTCTTCCGCGGAGTGCAACTATCAGATTGGTGACAGGGAGTTATTGGCCATCGTGCAGGCCCTTAAAGAATGGAGGCACTTGCTCGAGGGTTCGGTGGTTCCGGTCCTCATCCTGACGGACCACAAGAATCTGACCTACCTTTCTGAGGCCAAGAGATTGACACCACGTTAGGCCAGATGGGCTCTGTTCTTGTCACGTTTTAATTACGTGGTCTCCTACCTACCCGGTTCCAAGAACATCAGGGCGGATGCCTTATCACGGCAGTACTCCGAGCTGTCCAGGGAGGAGTCGATTCCGACTTCGGTCATACCTCCGAACCAGATCTTGGCCGCCATTCGCACCAGCCTGACCTCTCCCCTGGGTGAGCAGATTTTGGCGGCTCAATCTGGTGCTCCTTCTGGGAGACCCAACGGCAGATGTTTTGTGCCTGAGGAGTTGCGCACTCGGTTGTTGCGAACCTACCATAACTCCAAGACCGCGGGGCATCTTGGAAAGAATCAGCTGTCCTGGGCTGTTTCACGTCTGTTCTGGTGGCCTTCCCTACGTTCCGACATCGCCGCATATGTAGCGGCATGCTCCGTTTGTGCCCAGAGTAAGTCCCCTCGGCACCTTCCGTTGGGCCTTCTGCAACCCATAGCCACCGGGGAGCGCCCATGGTCACACCTGGGGATGGATTTCATTGTGGACCTCCCTGCATCCCGAGGCCATACGGTCATTCTCATGATTGTGGATCGGTTTTCCAAAATGTGCCACTGTGTTCCTCTCAAGAAGTTACCCTCTGCACAAGAGTTGGCCACGATTTTTGCCAGGGAGGTCTTCCGGTTGCACGGTTTGCCCAAGGAGATTGTGTCGGATCGGGGGAGTCAGTTTGTGTCCAGGTTCTGGCGCGCCTTTTGCTCCCAGTTGGGGATTCATCTCTCCTTCTCCTCGGCCTACCACCCTCAGTCCAATGGGGCCGCAGAACGATCCAATCAGGCCTTGGAGCAATTCCTTCGTTGCTATGTCTCCGATCACCAAGACAATTGGGTTGACCTCCTGCCTTGGGCTGAGTTTGCCAGGAACACGGCGGTGAACTCTTCCTCTGGGACGTCTCCCTTCATGGCCAATTATGGGTTCCAACCTGCCGTGTTACCGGAGGTATTCTCTCCCCAGGATATTCCGGCTGTGGAGGATCACCTTTCCGTCCTACGTGCTTCTTGGGTACTGATCCAGAAGTCCCTTGAGGTCTCTGCGCAGCGCCAGAGACTCCAGGCTGATCGCAGACGAGCGCCTGCTCCTTCCTACCAGGTCGGAGACCGTGTATGGTTGTCCACCCGCAACCTCAACCTTCGAGTGCCCACTCCCAAGCTAGCGCCTCGCTTTGTTGGTCCCTTCCGAGTGCTTCGCAGGGTAAACCCGGTAGCCTATGCCCTTGCGCTTCCTCCTGGCATGCGGATCTCCAACGTGTTTCATGTCTCCCTGTTGAAGCCACTGGTGTGTAATCGTTTCACTTCCTCGGTTCCTCGGCCTCGTCCGGTCCAAGTGGGTAATCGTGAGGAGTATGAGGTGAGCAATATCCTGGACTCACGCCTGGTCCGCGGTCGGGTGCAGTTTTTGGTCCATTGGCGTGGTTATGGTCCAGAGGAGCGTTCCTGGGTTCCCTCCGCAGATGTCCATGCTCCTGCCTTGCTCCGAGCCTTCCACGCACGCTTCCCTCAGAAACCGTTCTTTACTCCGCGGAGGAGGGGCCCTTGAGGGGGAGGTACTGTCATGGTCTTACCTTCTTGCTGTTCTCCTTCGTTTGACATGTGCTGGCGGCCATCTTGGTTTCTGGGTTTCTTGTAGCCTCCCACCCTGCGGCTCCTCCTTCCCACTGGGAGGAGCTGGATGCCTAGCTCATATATATAGGAGGTCTGTGGCTTCAGTTCCTTGCTTGGTCCTCCTGTGTTCACATGCTTCTAGACTGCTGCTGCTTCTGGTTCCTGATCCTGGTTTCGTCCGACTACCCTGCTGGTTCCTGATCCTGGTTTCGTCCGACTACCCTGCTGGTTCCTGATCCTGGCTTCGTCTGACTACCCTGCTGGTTCCTGATCCTGGCTTCGTCTGACTGCCCTTCTGGTTCCTGACCTCTGGCTTCGCAAAGACTCTGCTTCGGTTTCGCCATCCGTTTGGACTTTTGCTTTACAGCTTTATTTTCAATAAAGCCTTCTTATTTTCACTTATCCCTTGTTGTACGTCTGGTTCATGGTTCCGTGACAACATGCCTTATTTATGATTATATATGTACAACTAGTATAAGTTATACATCTTCCTGTATATAGTGATATGGAGCATACCGGTATAAACTGGATATTTCCTGTATATAATTATATATACTACTCACAAAAAGTTAGGGATATTTGGCTTTCGGGTGAAATTTATGGAAAGTGTAAAATGTTCACGCTACAGTGATATTTTATCATGAAAGTAGGGCATTTAAATAGAAGCGTGCAATGGTGATTTCCTCATCTCAAACAATTTATTGAAACAAAAGCCAACAACAGTGGTGGGCAAACCCCCACAAAAAATGTCAATGTCTCAAAAACTTGTCATGTGGTCTTGAGCATCAATTACAGCTTGACAACAATGTTTCATCCTGTTGAGCATATCACTGTACTATTCACAAAGTGTAGGGCAGTTTTGTATTGACTAGACACACCTGCCCACACTGTAAGACCACCACCATCAAAGGCTCGTCTGGTGACAACACCGGCTGATGCATAGTGCTCTCCTTGACCTCTCCAACACCGTTGGCGGCCATCATTTCTGCTCAGCGTGCATCAACTTTCATCAGTGAACAGCAATGAGGCCCACTAGTCCCTCATCCAGCGTAGATGCTCCCTGGCCCATGCAATAAGAGGACGCCTGTGCCTGGTGGTGTGGTCAGGTACCCTTGCAGGTTGTCTAGCACG
This sequence comes from Bufo bufo, assembly GCF_905171765.1. Taxonomy (NCBI): domain Eukaryota; kingdom Metazoa; phylum Chordata; class Amphibia; order Anura; family Bufonidae; genus Bufo; species Bufo bufo. The sequence continues at coordinate 403,448,782 of NC_053390.1, read as the reverse complement.
CAGACCACGCTGATTTAAACGGTTTCAAATCATCTGACGTGACATTTGGGTGCCTCTCACCTCCCTTAAATGTTCCTGGAGTTGTGTGGCATTTATTATCTGGTTCCGCAGGGCATTGTTCACAAAGAAACAGTCATCAGTATGAGATTTGGCAAAGGACGTCCACTTCTATGCCATTCTGTGACTCTGTATCTCTGATGCAACCTGCTGATGATACTCAGTGACACTCTAAGCTCAGAGGCCACTTCCGTCTGAGAACATCCTGCTTGAAATCTAGCAATGGTGAACTACTGTTGATCAATTGTTAGATGTCGTCTTGGTCTCATGATGTCAGAATGTGAACAGTATGATGAGGAGGACTGTTTAAATACCAATTCTAATTGAACCAGGACATTTTTTGGGCAATTCATGGATGAAACACCTGTTGTCAATTTGGCCGTTAAGCTCCTTGTTAGAGAACAGTAAGTTGTGCAAAAAGTACTGAAATATTGAACAGTTGGACATGTGCATTCAAAAGTTTAGTGAAAGTCACATTAAGTTCATCTATAAAGGTAAGAGTGCATTTTAGGTTCATCCTGAAATTTCACCCACAAGCCAATCATCCCTAACTTTTTGTAAGTAGTGTATGTACAGCTGGAATAGGTTGTGTCTTCTTGTGTACAGTAATATAGACCATACTTGTGTAACCTGGGTACCTTCTGTATATAATTATATATGTACAGCTGGTATAAGTTATACATTTTCTTATATAGTGATATGGACCATGCTGGTATGACCTGGGTATCTCCTCTATATAATTATATATGTACAGATTGTATAAGTTGTAAATCTTCTTGTAAATAGTCAAATGGATCAGGCTGGTATAACCTGGGTATCTTTTGTATATAATTATATATGTACAGCTGGTATAAGTTAGACATCTTCTTGTATATAGTGATATGGACCATGATGGTATAACCTGGGTATCTCCTCTATCTATATATATATAAAGAAGGACATATATGTATGTATGTATATTCCGCGATCACTCAAAACGCAACCATCGATTTCAACGAAACTTGGTATACACATCCCTTGCTACCTGGAAAGAAATCTTGTGGGGGGGTCACAGCTCTCTAGGACGTACCGTTCCTGAGATATTACCCAAAATATGCAAATATGGCACATCACATGATCTACATTAGCCAATAGAAGCCTGCAGGTCTTTCTCTTTATATCACAACTGCCAACACACGATCACTTGTCCCTTATCAGCCAATAGAAGCTTGCAGGTCCTTAGTCTCTACATACACACAGTTTTACACCAGGTTTCCATAACAACCCAGCCATTTTTCTTCACTGCTACAGGTCAGCTTTAAAGGGGCAGGGTGCTGTGGATGACACTGTTAATGGAGTGGAGTGCTGTGGAGGTGACAGTTCAGGGGGCAGGTAGGCCACCCTCAAAAGATGGACTTAAAAGCCCCACCCCAAGGACCCGCTAAGCCATGCCTCAATCTGGTTAGGCCACGCTCCCTCACACTCCGTAGCCAACAGGGATTGAAAAATTGAAGGCAAAAATCAACTTCTGTCAGCTTCAGGGGTGGGAGGGATGGTGACTTTCTCCCTGCAGCTCACACTCAGATAGCACAGTGCTGCTGTCTTAGAGTGAGCTCTTCAAAAGGACATCCCCTGCGTGAGATATTCCCAAAAAATGCATTAGCCAATAGAAGCCTGATCACATGACTTATCAGCTAATAGAAGCTCGCAGGCCCTTAGTCTCCACATACACATAGTTTTACACCAGGTTTCTATAACAACCCAGCCATTTTTTCTTCACTGCTGTAGGTCAGCTTTAAAGGGGCAGGGCTCTGTGGATGGCACTGTTATAGTGGATACTGTCGATATCTTTTAATGACATACACAAACATTAAATGAAAAAGATGAAATATACCCGTGCAAAGCCGGGTCCTTCTGCTAGTATAATTAAACAGTCCTGATCAAAAGTTAAAGACCACTTGAAGAATTGCAAAAAATCATATTTAGCATGGCTGGATCTTAACAAAGTTCCAAGTAGAGCTTCAACATGCAACAAGAAGAAATAGGAGTGAGACAAAACATTTTTTGAGCATTCAATTTAATGAAAACAGCGAATAAACTGAAACAGGCTGTTTTTCAGCTGATCAAAAGTTTAGGACCACACCTATAAAAAAAAAACTAAACCCCCCAAAACAGAAATCCAACTTCCAAACATGAACTCAGTAATGAGTAGCTCCGCCGTTATTGTTGATAACTTCAAAAATTAATTTCGGCATGCTTGATTTGGGTCGAGGATCGTCCAGTGTCTTGACGGACAGCCAATTGGATCCTCCGGCTCAGTGCTGGTGAAATTTTTTTGGGTCTTCCACTTGACTTTTTTGTTCCATAACCCTCAGGATCATTTAAGAAATTCCAAATGACTGTCTTACTGCGTCCCACCTCAGCAGCGATGGCGTGCTGTGAGAGACCCTGCTTATGCAGTTCAACAACCCGACCACGTTCAAAAAGGGAGAGTTTTTTTGCCTTTGCCATCACAACGTGTGACTATCTGACAGAAAATGACAATGAATCCACATCTTTGCACAGATTTGGCCTTTTAAAGGCATGTGGTCCTAAAATTTGGATCAGCTGAAAAACAGCCTGTTTCAGTTTAATCGTTATTTTCAATGAATTGAATGCTCAAATTTTTTTTTGTCTCACTCTCATTTCTTCTTGTTGCATGTTGAAGCTCTACTTGGAACCTTGTTAAGATCCAACAATGTAAAATAATTTTTTTTGTCATTTTTCAAGTGGTCTTAAACTTTTGATCAGGACTGTATATGTACAGTAGTGTTGATTGCGAATATTCTAATCGCACATTTTTATCTTCGAAAATTTGCGAAGACGTTGAATATAGTAACGGAAAATACATATAGAGGCGACCTTGACGTGGTGAGTGGCTTATTACGCTTTGGCCAAAATGTACACCAATGCCTCATCCAGCATGGAGGCAGGGCAGAATGCTGGATGCAGAGTGCTATCACATTTGTATTTTCCGTTTGTATATGTATTTCGCCATAGTGATGTGCACCTACATACAGGTTGTGCTGACCCAATCCCCCACATTTTTACGTTGAATATAGTGCTATATATTCGTAATCGCAAAATATTCTAGATTTTTTTTCCTCAGTAACCTACCTTGCTTGTGGGCCAATGAGAAGGCTGCAATATCTTTGTCAGAGCTTAGCAACATCCCTAGCAACCAATAGGAAAGTTGCCTACCCCTTTACTATATAGGAAACTCCCCAGCAGCCATTTTCTGCTGTTTTTTACAGTTCTGAGAGAGAGTAGTGTCATTGCTGTGCTCTGTGCTTTGCAGACTCATCTGGATCCTTATTTAATTACATTAGATAGTTAGTTAGCTCATATATATATAATACAGATAGTTAGTGGAAGATAGTCAGTGTTGGTTAGATAGTGATATAGTGTAGCTGATAGGTTCCAGTGCAGGGTGTTGGGTAGTGTGATAGGAATTACTGTTTCTCTGCTGTCCATACATACATGCTATAGACATAGTGCTGTGATGTAACAACAATACTTAGTGCACCAATCAGTAATATCTGCTCAGACCTGATAAAATGTGAAGTTGCATGTATTGTGAAAAAATATGCGCATCATTAGTGCTGATTTGCGCAATCACAAAAATAATGACGAGATCACAAATTCTAGAATTTGCTAATTTTATACGAAAAATTTGCGAAATATATTGCGAAAACGAATATTGCCTATGCTGTTCATCATTAATGTACAGCTGGTATAAGTTATACATCTTCTTGTATATAGTGAAATGGACCATGCTGGTGTAACCTGGGTCTCTCCTGCATATAATAATATATGTACAGCTGGTATAAGTTATATGTCTTTTTGTACATAGTGATATGGACCACTCTTTGTATTTTGTCATACAAACATATTTTTGATTAGAGCTAACACTGTTTGGTGAGTACAACATTTATCTTACAGATTTTTTTTAGCTGATGCTGTAATAAAGATTATTGTTTCCATTCTGTACATAGTAGTATCTGTGTATGTATCCTGTGTACAGGGGCAGATTGGCCATAGACCTTGTAGGGAAAGTTCCCTGGAGGGACGATGCCCAGGGGGCACCCAAGCCCCCATCTCTGCCACTGGCTGGGTACAGAATAGGCTATAGTGGTAATTAACTCTGTGAGAATCAGGTACTCATTTTCCCAGCCAGCGACATACCCTCCTTAATTAAACTATATCCCGCATCTTACCTCCTAAGCACCCTGCTCCATATCTTAATCAGAGAGGAGAGAAGAGTAGAGAAAATGGCCGCTATTGATGGCCAACTCTGAGGGATAGGTTTTGTTGTAAGATATTGTGTGGCACTGTGGTATATGGTATTTTGCTATATGTATTGCTGACCCCCCTATTTTTGTTGCCCAGCCTCCTGTCAATTTGGACCCTCCTACTACATGGGGCCACTTATTGGGATATTTTTTCAGTGACACTTTAGGTTTCCAAACTGCCCCTGTCTGTATATTGTAGTATTGTACATGTTGTAGTATTGAACTATTGTGCGCCACTGTCCCTGGTATGATGTCCTCCTTTTTGGGGTCTGATATCCTCCTTTGTGGGTTCTGCAAGTGGCCACCACAAATGGGCCACAGGGCAGCTAAGCATCACAGTGGAGAAAGGTATCCCGGAGCAGGGGTAGCCTTCCATCTCCTAGCTCACACACCCTGAAGCAGCTAGAGACCTGTGGAGAAACCAAGTTGGGACCAGTCAGCATGCCTTAGCGTGTGTGTGTTGTGAGGAGGGTTACCACGACTACTAATACACAGAGTGTGTGCAGTGAGCTGTGAAGAAGAAGCTACCGTAATCTGGAAGCACCAGTGCAGAGTTGATGTTGGTGTGTGGTGAAGAGAGAGATACTGAGTACAGGTACAATTTCAGAGTGTGTGGGGTGCACAGTGAGGAGAATGACCTTGACCTGTAAAGCAGAAAAGCCAAGCAGAGTGTGACTCAGGGTATTGTTACCCAGGGGGTGCCAAGGGGAAGTATACTGCTAGCTCTTAAAGAGACTACGTATAGTTGCCACTTTAAGGGACAGTGCTCATATTTAACCTATTGTCTTTACTAAGAATGTGCCCCAATTGAGAGACAGAAACCACATGTGTGTTGCCCCAAGTAAGAATGTCAACATTAAGCCTGTTCCCTCTACAACCTTTCTAATTTCCAAGCTTGCTGTCTCTAGTGTGAACAATAAACTGTTTGTCTCTGTATTCAAGTCATCATATTTCTGCTAGAAGTAATAATTGCTTAAAGGGGTAATCCAGTGACAACAAGTTTCCACCTATCCAGTGGATAGGAAATAACTATTAGATTGATAAGAGTTCTATTGCTATAACCACCGCAGTAATAAGAATAGGGGTCCAGTGTGCTTCATTCATCTCAATGATTGATGAATACAGAGCTTGGTTATCTCCAGCAGTCTTGTAGAGGTTACTTGGAGCATCAGTGCATATGCTTGTCTACTTTTCCATTCATACGGGGAAGGGGGGGGCAGGACCATGTTCTCATGAATGGGAGGGGGGTCCCAGCAGTCGTACCCGCACTAGAGATGAGCGGCAGGGGCTATATTCGAATTTGTAATATTTCACAAATATTTTGTAGAATATTCGTCATATATTCGCAAATTTCGAGAATTCGAGATTATTTTATTGAATGCAAAAAATTGGCAATGTAAAAATCGCATAATGCAAATTTATAACGCGAAATACAGGTGTGGGTCACTTTGGCTACATTTTTCAAGCTGGTAGAAGTTTCCTGAGACTGGAGAAAATGGTTGGTACAGCAGAACATTACAATATCTTTATATGCAGATAGAGTCAAGTGCTCCAATATATTTGCAATTGAGCTAATCAGCAGTCATTACAATATTTTTTTTGCACTACATGCAACTTCACATTTTAGCAGGTCTGACTACAGATTACTGATTGGTGCACTAAGTATTGTTGTGAACTTGACATTGCTTCCTTCTCATTGGCCCACAAGCAAGAAGAATCATGTGCTCAGATGGAAGAAAATGCTAAATATTCGATATAACGAATATATAGCACTATATTCTAAATATTTGCAAATTCTCAAAGTGGCGATATTCGCAATAAAAATTCGCTATTTGAATATTCGTGCTCAACACTAACCCGCACCAATCTAATAGTTATGCCTTAGATAGTGGATAGGGCATAGGTTATAACCTGGAATATTCCTTTTAGGGGCTTTTTTAATTTTCTTCCAGTAGGTCTCCTTATACAGCAAACTGAAAGCTGATTCTTAGAATTCAAGTGCCCACTGAGAACAGTCTGCTCATAGCGATGACAGGGATCAGGAATTGCTTAACTAGAGGTGTCATGATAAAGTGATTGTGAGAGTTACATACATTTCATACATTTCAAAGAAAAGCTATATTCTGCATAGGGTTATCCTGTAGACACTGATAAACTAGGTCGGCGTGCCGCTAGGACAGGATTGTTGAGGTGTCATGTAAGTGCAGCCTTGAATTCCTTTCGTATCTCACAGTAGGTCTGACATTATGAAATCCAGCCCTTTGTAGTTGAAGAAATGGTAATTTTTCGCCTTTCAACCACCAAGGCAAGGAGACTAGAAGTAAAAAATGTCTTTACCTTTCGAAGCTTAGACTTACAATGACTTCATTTGGGAGACACAGATCAAGCGAGAATGGAGCTTACAAAGATAAATAAATCATTTCTTATCATACTTTCCTCCTTTTAAGAATTAGTTTCAGCTAGACTTAACTCCTTAAGGACCAGGCTCATTTTCACCTTCAGGACCAGGACATTTTTTTGTAAATCTGACCAGTGTCACTTTATGTGGTGATAACTTTAAAACGCTTTGACTTATCCAGGCCATTCTGAGATAGTTTTTTTGACACATATTGTACTTCATGACACTGGTAAAATGGAGTAAAAAAAAAAAAATCATTTTCATTTACAAAAAAAAATACCAAATTTGCCAAAAATTTTGAAAAATGTACAAATTTCCAAGTTTCAATTTCTCTACTTCTAAAATACATAGTAATACCTGCAAAAATAGTTATTACTTTACATTCCCCATATGTCTAATTCATGTTTGGATCCTTTTGGGAATGACATTTTATTTTTTGGGGATGTTACAAGGCTTAGAAGTTTAGAAGCAAATCTTGAAATTTTTCAAAATTTTTCAAAAACCCACTTTTTAAGGACCAGTTCAGGTCTGAAGTCACTTTGCGAGGCTTACATAATAGAAACCACCAAAAAATGACCCCATTCTATAAACTACACCCCTCAAGGTATTCAAAACTGATTTTATAAACTTTGGTAACCCTTTAGGTGTTTCACAAGAATTAATGGAAAATAGAGATACAATTAAAAAAGTTCACTTTTTTGGCAGATTTTCCATTTTAATATTTTTTTTTTCCAGTTACAAAGCAAGGGTTAACAGCCAAACAAAACTCAATATTTATGGCTCTGATTCTGTAGTTTACAGAAACACCCCATATGTTGTCGTAAACCGCTGTACGGGCACATGGCAGAGCGCAGAAGGAAAGGAATGCCATACAGTTTTTGGAAGGCAGATTTTGCTGGACTGGTTTTTTGACACCATGCCCCAATTAATGCCCCCCTGGTGCACCCCTAGAGTAGAAACTCTAAAAAAGTGACCCCATTTTAGGAACTTCGAGATAGGGTGGCAGTTTTGTTGGTACTATTTTAGGGTACATATGATTTTTAGTTGCTCTATATTATACTTTTTGTGAGGCAAGGTAACAAGAAATAGCTGTTTTGGCACGGTTTTTATTTTTTGTTATTTACAACATTCTTCTGACAGGTTAGATCATGTGGTATTTTTATAGACCAGGTTGTCACGGATGCAGCGATACCTAATATGTATACTTTTTTTTTTATTTATGTAAGTTTTACACAATGTTTTAGTGTTTCCATAGTCTGAGAGCCATAGTTTTTTCAGTTTTTGGGCGATTACCTTGGGTAGGGTATGATTTTTGTGGGATTAGATCACAGTTTGATTGGCACTATTTTGGGGTGCGTATGACTTTTTGATCGCTTGCTATTACACTTTTTGTGATGTAAGGTGACAAAGAATTGTTTATTTAGCACAGTTTTTAATTTTTTATTTTTTACGATGTTAACCTGAGTGGTTAGGTCATGTGATATTTTTATATAGCCGGTCGATACAGACACGGCGATACCAAATATGTATACTTTTTATTTATTTATGCAAGTTTTACACAATAATATCATTTTTGAAACAATAAGAAAAAATCACGTTTTAGTGTCTCCATATTCTGAGGCGTAGTTTTTTTATTTTTTGGGCGATTGGTACTATTTTGGGGTGCATACGCCTTTTTGATCGCTTGCTGTTGTACTTTTTGTGATGTAAGGTGACAAAAAAATTGTTTATTTAGCACATTTTTTTTTTTTTTTTTTTTTTTACGGTGTTCATCTGAGGGGTTAGGTCATGTGATATGTTTACAGAGCCGGTCGATACGGATTCGGCGATACCTAATATGTCAACTTCCCCCCCCCCCCCTATTTTTTACCAATTTTTTTTTTTATTTGGGGAAAATGACGTTTTTGTTTATTTTTACTAGAAACTTTATTTTTTTGTGGGAAAACTTTATTTTTTCAACTTTTTTTTTCACATTTTTTTTTTTACTTCAACTTTTGGTGGTCTAATCCTTTACAATGCATTCCAATACTTCTGTATTGGAATGCATTGGCTATATGAGTAATACAGTGAGTATTACTCATACAGCTTCCTGTCTGTGAGATCCAGGGCGCTGCCTTCCATGCCATCAGGTCCCCCCTACAGCCGCATCGGGACCCGATGGCACCGCCGCCCGCCGCTGCCACACCAGGTAAAAGCTGCAAACCGCAGATCTGAATTGACGAATCGCCGACATGGGGGGGAGGGGGGGTCAGGGGACCCCCCGCGCATTTAGCCAAGGTGCCTGCTCAATGATTTGAGCAGGCACTTTGTTCCGATCACCGCTTACTGCGCGGCGGTGATCGGAAATACACAGGACCTACCGGTATGCCCTGTGTCCTTAAGTACCAGGACATCAGGGCGTACCTGTACGCCTTGTGTCCGGAAGAGGTTAAAGAGACCGTGTGACTGCTTTGCCTTGGAGTCAGCCCAGTGATGTCTCATGCAGCGTGTATCAATGTGGAGATGGAAAGAGGAGGTGCACTGTGAACTCTTTTGTTTTATAGTAGTATTCTTTGAACCTCTCTCTGGATTCACTATGCAATCTTTCAAACAACCACAGGCATGCAGTCACTCAATATATTTTCTGCAGATGACAGTTGCAAGGTCCAGTCAATCTCAGAAGTGCAATTTTAGGCCAAGTTTACACTTCAGTTATTTGGTCAGTTATTTTCATCAGTTAGGCCCCTTTTACACGGGCGAGTATTCCGCGCGGGTGCAATGCGTGAGTTGAACGCATTGCACCCGCACTGAATCCTGACGTATTGATTTCTATGGGGCTGTGCACACGAGCAGTGATTTTCACGCATCACTTGTGCGTTGCGTGAAAATCGCAGCATGCTCTATATTGTGCGTTTTCCACGCAACGCAGGCCCCATAGAAGCGAATGGGGCTGCGTGAAAATCGCAAGAATCCGCAAGCAAGTGCGGATGCGGTGCGATTTTCACGCACGGTTGCTAGGAGACGATCGGGATGGAGACCCGATCATTATTATTTTCCCTTATAACATGGTTATAAGGGAAAATAATAGCATTCTGAATACAGAATGCATAGTACAATAGGGATGGAGGGGTTAAATTTATTTTTAAAATAATTTAACTCACCTTAATCCACTTGCTCGCGCAGCCCGGCATCTCTTCTGTCTTCTTCTTTGCTGTGTGCAGGAAAAGGACCTGTGGTGACGTCACTCCGGTCATCACATGATCCATCACCATGGTAAAAGATCATGTGACGGACCATGTGATGACCAGAGTGACGTCACCACAGGTCCTTTTCCTGCACACAGCAAAGAAGAAGACAGAAGAGAAGCCGGGCTGCGCGATCAAGTGTATTAAGGTGAGTTAAATTATTATTATTTTTTTTAACCCCTCCAGCGCTATTGTACTATGCATTCTGTATTCAGAATGCTATTATTTTCCCTTATAACCATGTTATAAGGGAAAATAATACAATCTACAGAATACCTAACCCAAACCCGAACTTCTGTGAAGAAGTTCGGGTTTGGGTACCAAACATGCCGATTTTTCTCACGCGCGTGCAAAACGCATTACAATGTTTTGCACTCGCGCGGAAAAATCGAGCATGTTTCCGCAACGCACCCGCACCTTTTCCCGCAACACCCGTGTGAAAGAGGCCTTATTGTGAGCCTATACCAGGTGCGGGTCAAAAGCACAGAACAGGAGCAGATCTTTCTCTTATACCTTATCTCTGTGTAGGCTTCACTACTGGTTTTGGCTCAAAATAAACGATGGAAATAACAGAAGTGTGAACTCACCTTAACCTTTTCCACATGCAGTAAAGTTTATTACCATAAACATGTGTTTACTTTACTGACACAGTCCAGCACAGCCCTCAAAATGGTTCTAAACCTTCTGTAAATATTCAATGTATTTTTTTTTATCTCTCTGGGAAAAATCCTTGCCAAAGTTGCTTTCTGGCAGTTTTCCACTCTCAGGAAAGATGTTTTCCTGGATAAGGTTTCTCTTTAGGCCTACTTGGCAGAGCATACCAAAGCAGGTCTTGTCTCTAAGACAGGACAAGCCTGTGTCTTGGCAACGGACTAAAGACTGGCAAGTAGATTAAGGCCGGGTTCACATCTAGTGATGGACGAATGTCGGCCGGGACGTTTCGTGAACGCGCGTTCGTGATAAAATGTTCGCGAACCGCACGTTCGCAGCGTGCCCCATGGCAGGCGAACCTGAAAACCTTCAGGTCATTTTTGCAGCCACCAAATACTTACTGGAAGTGCACAAATAGTCCCACAACATGGACAGTGACATAGCAGAGGGGGATGAGCAAATATTACCACAAAAAATATGTATTTTAATCAGTGGCCGTTTTTATGCGTCATAAAGGGAAGCTCTCAAAAATGTGCCATGCTGGAGCCTAGACAAGTTTTATTTTAGGCCACGGGAGTACGAGCCCCAAAAATTAGGCATTCACCTGACAGAAAAGAACAAGTGATTATGTGGCTGGACGTATATTAGACGGTCAGTGATTAACAATTTTACTGTAGGCCAGTGGAGTACAGGTCCCAAAAATTATGCATTCACCTGAAAGAAAAGAACAAGTGATTATGTGGCTGGAGGAATATTAGATGGTGAGTAAATACCGTATTTTTCGCCCTATAAGACGCACCCAGGTTTTTGAGGAGGAAAATAAGAAAAAAAAATTTTTTAACCAAAAGGTGTGCTTTTGGTGGGTTTTGAATTAATGGTGGTCTGTGCATGACACTATTATGGGGGATCTGTGGATGACGCACTGTCATGTGGGGGATCTGTGGATGGCACTGTTATGGGGGACCTGTGGATGGCACTGTTATGGGGGATCTGTGGATGGCGCTGTTATGGGGGATCTGTGGATGGCACTGTTATGGGGGATCTGTGGATGGCGCTGTTATGGGGGATCTGTGGATGGGGCTGTTATGAGGGATCTGTGGATGGCACTGTTATGGGGGATCTGTGGATGGTACTGCTATGGGGTGGGAGATCTGTGGATGGCATTGTTATGGGGTGGGGGATCTGTGGATGGAACTGTTATGAGGGGATCTGTGGATGACACTGCTATATGTCCTCCACAGATCCCCCTCATAACAGTGTCCCAAAATACACCGGCCCTCTGCTCACCGAAGTATTTATAAACATGAATCCTTATCCTGTTATTAAGTTTAACGCTGAGCTCTCCCATGTTCCCATGTTCCCCTGTATCCCCACAGCACTTACGAACAAGCTTGCATAGCAGGCAGAGCGGAGTAGCGGACGGAAGCAGTAACGTCACTCACTGACGTTGCGCGCCTGCTCCGCCTGCTTCATTCATAAAGTGGGCGGAGCTGGCGCTCGACGTCAGTGAGTGACGTTACTGCTGCCGTCCGCTCTGCCTGCTATTGAAGCTTGTTCATAAGTGCTGTGGGGATACAGGAGAACATGGGAGAGCGCAGCGTTAGTTAAACTTAATAACAGGATAAGGATTCATGTTTATAAATACTTCGGTGAGCGGCGGGGCCCGGTGTAAGAGTACAGTGACTGCACTGGGCCCCGCCCCTAGTTCCGGACTCCAGCCCCTCCTCTCTCCCGGCTCATACATTGCAGTCTGCGATGCTGCAGCGTCACAGACGGCGATGTAAAATGGAAGCATTCGCCCCATAAGACGCAAGGGCATTTCCCCCCCACTTTTGGGGGGGGGGAGTGCGTCTTATGGGGTGAAAAATACGGTAACAATTTTACTGTAGGCCAGTGGAGTACAGGCCCCAAAAATTATGCATTCACCTGAAAGAAAAGAACAAGTGATTATGTGGCTGGAGGAATATTAGATGGTGAGTAAATACCGTATTTTTCGCCCTATAAGACGCACCCAGGTTTTTGAGGAGGAAAATAAGAAAAAAAAAATTTTTAACCAAAAGGTGTGCTTTTGGTGGGTTTTGAATTAATGGTGGTCTGTGCATGACACTATTATGGGGGATCTGTGGATGACGCACTGTCATGTGGGGGATCTGTGGATGGCACTGTTATGGGGGACCTGTGGATGGCACTGTTATGGGGGATCTGTGGATGGCGCTGTTATGGGGGATCTGTGGATGGCGCTGTTATGGGGGATCTGTGGATGGCGCTGTTATGGGGGATCTGTGGATGGTGCTGTTATGAGGGATCTGTGGATGGCACTGTTATGGGGGATCTGTGGATGGTACTGCTATGGGGTGGGAGATCTGTGGATGGCATTGTTATGGGGTGGGGGATCTGTGGATGGAATTGTTATGGGGGGATCTGTGGATGACACTGCTATATGTCCTCCACAGATCCCCCTCATAACAGTGTCCCAAAATACACCGGCCCTCTGCTCACCGAAGTATTTATAAACATAAATCCTTATCCTGTTATTAAGTTTAACTAACGCTGAGCTCTCCCATGTTCCCCTGTATCCCCACAGCACTTACGAACAAGCTTCCATAGCAGGCAGAGCGGAGTAGCAGACGGCAGCAGTAACCACACTCACTGACGTTGCGCGCCTGCTCCGCCTGCTTCATTCATAAAGTGGGCGGAGCTGGCGCTCGACGTCAGTGAGTGACGTTACTGCTGCCGTCAGCTCTGCCTGCTATTGAAGCTTGTTCGTAAGTGCTGTGGGGATACAGGAGAACATGGGAGAGAGCAGCGTTAGTTAAACTTAATAACAGGATAAGGATTCATGTTTATAAATACTTCGGTGAGCGGCGGGGCCCGGTGTAAGAGTACAGTGACTGCACTGGGCCCCGCCCCTAGTTCCGGACTCCAGCCCCTCCTCTCTCCCGGCTCATACATTGCAGTCTGCGATGCTGCAGCGTCGCAGACTGCGATGTAAAATGGAAGCATTCGCCACATAAGACGCAAGGGCATTTTCCCCCCACTTTTGGGGGGGGGGGTGCGTCTTATGGGGTGAAAAATACGGTAACAATTTTACTGTAGGCCAGTGGAGCACAGGCCCCAAAAATTATGCATTCACCTGACAGAAAAGAACAAGGGATTATGTGGCTGGAGGTATATTAGGCGGTCAGTGGATAACAATTTTACTGCAGGCCAGTGGAGTACAGACCACAAACATTAGGCATTCACCGGACAGAAAAGAACAAGTGATTATGTGGCTGAAGGTACATTAGGAGTTCACGGAATAACTATTTTACTGTAGACCAGTGGAGTACAGGCCTGAAAAATTATGTATTTACCTGACAGAAAAGAACAAGTGATCATGTGGCTGGAGGTATATTAGACGGTCAGTGGATAACAATTTCACTGTAGGCCAGTACAGGCCCTAAAAATTAGGCATTCACCTGACAGAAAAGAACAAGTGATTATGTGGCTGGAGGTACATTAGGTGGTCACTGCATAACAATTTTACTGTAGGCCAGTGGAGTATAGGCCCCAAAATTTAGGCATTCACCTGAAAGAAAAGAACAAGTGATTATGTGGATGGAGGTATATTAGACTGTCAGTGGATAACAATTTTACTGTAGGCCAAAGGCCAGAATAGGCCCCAAAAATTAGGCATTCACCTGACAGAAAAGAACAAGTGATTATGTGGCTGGAGGTACATTAGGCGGTCACAGAATAACAATTTTACTGTAGACCAGTGGAGTACAGGCCCCAAAAATTAGGCATTCACCTGACAGAAAAGAAATAGTGATTATGTGGCTGGAGGTATGTAACGGACCGTTTCAGCAGACAAGGGGTTAAAATCCGTTTAGGCGATAAGCCCCTGACGGGAAGGTGGTGTCACTGAACGTCAGCAAAGCAAGACATGGCCGTGTAAGATCTTCTAGAATGGCCAGAGATTTTCCTGGCCTGCCGCAAGATGTCCTGGACCCCGGGGTATTTGGCAACTAATCGCTGCTCGACTAAATTCAGGACGTGTACCATGCACAGCACGTGTGTCATTTTGCTCTGTTTGATCGTGAGCAGCAGATTGGCACTATTGTGGCACACCAATTTACCAACTGTCAAATTGAGCGGGGTTAGCTACTAATCGGCCTGTGACCACAGAGCTGAAAGCAGTGCAGGACCGGTGTGGCTCTTGGCTTTCAGGCACAACAGCCGCAGCACAGCATGGCAACGTCTCACCTGGCGCGTCAAATAGGTTCTGGGGAGCTTTGGGGGTTCAGCGGAAGAGGGTGTAGCAGTGGAAAAGGAGGAGTACGCCCAGGAGAAGACGGAGGGTGGAGTAGGAGGAGGAGGAGGAGAAGAAGAGGCAGGCCTGCATGCAATCTGTTAACACCAAATCCACACGGGTGCCACGGGTTACATGCTTGACGGCCGTCAGAAGGTTCACCCAGCGGGCAGTAAAAGTTATGTACCTTCCCTGCCCATGTTTGCTAGAACACGTGTCTGTGGTCAGATGAATCCTGGCATCGACACTGTGTGCCAGAGGTATATTAACTTGCCGCTGAATGTGGCCATTTAGTTTAGGGATGCCCTTCTGGGAGAAATATTTCCTTCTGGGGACCTTCCATCGCAGTGTTCCAATGGCCACAAATATTCTAAAGGCCTTCGAGTCCACCAATTTATATGGCAGTAGTTGGCGGGCTATCATTTCCGACAAGCCAGCGGTCAGTCGTTGGGCAAGAGGATTATCTGGCGTCATCATTTTTTTACGCTTGAACATTTGGGCCACGGAAGCCTGCTTTGTGCCAGATGAACTCGACGTTGGCACGGTGGAAGGTGGAGTGCAGGACAAATGGGAGGAGAGAGGAGAAGGAGAAGAGGTGGGACGTGGAGCGCCGGGAGTGTGGCTTTGTGGGTTCTGACAGCGTTGCTCCCACTGGGCTTGGTGAAGGGAGGCCAGGTGCCTTCTTAAGGCTGTCATCCCTCGGTAAGTGTTCGGCTTACCGCAACCTCTGCGTTGACAGCAAAGGCTGCAGATGGCAACACTATTGTCAGCAGCTGACACGTAAAAAAAAAGCGCTATATGTGACCGTGCATGGTGGATGGCTTGCTCCAGATACATTTGCAGTCTGATTTTTGCCTCCTGTGCTCTGCGAGTTGTGCCTGCTTCTCTTCCTTTTCCTCCCTATCTGCTGCTCTGTATCTCCCTCTGAACTCCCCTTCTCTTTTTCTCTTGTGGGCACCCACGTGATGTCCATCGACACGTTATTGTCACCTTCACCACCAGTGACATAAGAGATCTCGGAGTAGGCAGCAACAGCGGGGACCACCCTCCTTGGGCTGATTTGGGTCGTCAGACTGCTGGGTGGCAGCCGTTGCTACCTTTTCTTCCTTATCCAATGCCAAGAATGGCTGTGCATCGGTAATGTCTGGGAATGGATTGAAAAATAATTCCTCTGACGAGTGGAGGGGCTATAGTGGTGGTGGTGGTGGTGTCTTTGGGGGTGCACACAGCAGAGAGCGAGGAGGGTTCAGATACAGAGGATGAGGAGGGTGCAGAAGCGGAAGACTGAGTGAGCCACTCATCCAACTCTGGTGCATCCTTTGACGTAATTGCACGCACCTTCTCCAACTTTCCACTTAGGCTCCGGCCTGGTGCACCTGTCCGACCACTAACACCCCTGCGGAACGACCTGCCTCTTCCTCTGCCTATCTTTTTCAAAATGACCCTGTGCCAAAGTCCCTAGAGAAGAGCAGTATTTTTGGGCCTTTGCTGCATTTCTGACAGTCCAATACAAGTTTTAAATACTGCAGTTATATTCTGGTTTTTAAAAAAACACCCATTTTGTGCTAGACACTACATTTGGGGCCTTTGCTGCATTTGTCAAAGTAGTGGATGATGAGATCTGCACACCCTTTTATAGGGTTTGGTGCTCACGGAGGATGATTCATCATCTAGTATCAAAGTAGAGAATTTGTGGCACACCAGAATCAATTAATGCTTATTTAATCAGTAGATGTATTACATCATTTCATATCCCTTCATATATATAGTACATCAGGATTAAATGTAGGTTAAAGTTGTACAGTTTAGTCCCAACGTTTCGGTCATGTAATTTACCTTTTACAAGGGATCTGTGACTTGTAAGTGAAAGCCTCTGCCGGATGTGTACCGGTATGACCCCACATGGAATCAAGGTCATGCGAGTGACCGGTCTAGTTCGGAGGAAGAGGCGGTGGTCGCACAGAGCCACCAGCACAGCAGAAGAGGGAGCAGGGTGCAAAAGCAGAGCGGCCGTCCCCTAGACAGTACGCCTGCTACTGCCCGCCGCACCAAGGGACCGAGCACACCACAGCCAGCTCCAAGGAGTTCCATGGCGTGGCAGTTCTTCAGACAATGTGCTGACGACAAGACACAAGAGGTTTTCACGCTGTGCAATCAGAGCCTGAAGCGAGGCATAAACGTTTTACAGATCACTTCCCTAGGAGGGTCGTCTGGCTTGGGTTTAGGACGTAGTGCTCTGTGGGCTCTCTCTATAATTATATAGAGAGCAAAATCTGGTCCCAGCAGCGAGGTGCACAGGGTTTTCACTGCAGCCGGGATATCCCCAGGTGACACAGATTCTGGGATCCCTCTAAGGCGCAGGTTATTACGGCGCCCCCTGTTTTCTTGGTCTTCAAGGCCATTGTGTAGCTCATTAAGGTAAGTGCTATATTTTTGGAGTGAACTTGTGGTGGCCCTCTGATGGTCCAGAATCAAAGTCTGGTGGTTTTCGAGAGACTCCACTCGATCGCCCATTTGCCTCATGTCAGGGCAGCGATTTCACTGAGTAACGGCTCCATGGCTTTGCAGAGTGTATGCTTCAGGTAATTCCTGGTTATTGGGAGGGCCCCTCTACCTTGTGGTTCCTCCGTGTCACTTTCTTCCTCTGATCTGTACGGCGCGCTGGCTTTGTGCGGCTGGGTCAGCGCCATCTTGGCTACAAATGTGGAGGCCGGTTTTCTAATGAATTTATCCATTTCGCCCCCCTCAATATGGCTTTTGTTGGAGCTCGGGTGTTCTCCTGCTTTGAGCTTCACCATTTTAGGGCTGATAGCTGCAGATAGCAAGTGCAATAGACGGACTTTGACACGGAGCTCAGAAGCATGCAGCCATCTCTGACCGGTGATGACTCCGCCCCCCCAGGCATAAACGTTTTAAACCTGCGCACAACCTGCATGACCGGTCATCTAAGTGCAAAGCACAAGCTGCAGTGGAGTAGACACCTTAAAAACCAAGAAAGGTGTCTGGCTCCTCCTGTTTCCTCTTCTGCTGCAGTCTCGGCCTCTTCATCCCCCTCTAGAGTGACAGTGGCACCTGCCACCCAGCAAACAGAGGATGTGCCAGCAACACCACCACCTGGGTCACCAAGCATCTCCACAATGTCCCATGGAAGCTTTCAGCTGTCTATCTCCCAAACACTGGAGCGAAAGAGGAAGTACCCCCCTACCCACCCGCAATCCCTGGCCCTGAATGCCAGCATTTCAAAATTACTGGCCTTTGAAATGCTGTCATTCTGTCTGGTGGAGATGGAGAGTTTTAAAGCCTTATGGCGGTGGCTGTCCCACAGTACGTTGTTCCCAGCCGCCACTACTTTTCCAGGTGAACCATCCCTTCCCCGCACAACCAAGTGGGGGGACAAAATTTGGTGTGCACTGCGCAACGCCATCTGTGGCAAGGTCCACCTAACTACATATGTGGACCAGTAAGCACGGTCATGGACGTTATATCTCCCTAACAGCACACTGGGTAAATGCAGTGGTGGCTGGGACTGAGGTGGATAGCAGTTTGGCGCATGTCCTTCCACCACCGAGGATTGCAGGGCGTTTCTCTTTGCCTCCTGTTGCTTCCTCCTCCTACTCTGCTTCTTCATCCTCTACCGCCTCCTCATCCGGTCAGCATAACACCTTCACCACCAACTTCAGCACAGCTAGGGATAAACGACAGCAGGCAGTTTTAAAACGTTTGGGGGACAAATCCCACACTGCGCAGGAGCTGTGGATGGTCATGGAACAACAGACCGATGAGGGGTTGGTGCCAGTGAGCCTCAAGCCCGGCCTGGTGGTGTGCGATAATGGGCGAAATCTCATAGCAGCTCTGGAACTAGCCGGTTTGACGCACATCCCTTGCCTGGCGCATGTGCTGAATTTGGTGCTGCAGAAATTCCTTAAAAATTACCCCAATATGTCAGAGATGCTGCAGAAAGTGCGGGCCGTCTGTGCGCGCTTTTAGCATTCTCACCCTGCTGCTGCTCGCCTGTCAGCACTGCAGCGTAACTTCGGCCTTCCCACTCACCGCCTGATATGTGATGTGCCAACAAGGTGGAACGCCACCTTGCACATGTTGGCCAGACTGTGCGAGCAGCTACAGGCGATAGTGAAGTTTCAGCTGCAGCATGCAGGGGTAAGTCGCTCTGTGAAGCAGCACAACTTCACCACCAATAAGTGGGCCTCCATGCAAGACCTGTGTTCCTTGTTGCGCTGTTTCGAGTACTCCACCAACATGACCAGTGCCGATCATGCCGTTCTCAGCGTTACTATTCCACTTTTATGCCTCCTTGAAAAAACGCTTCGGGAGATAATGGAAGACGATGTGGCACAGGAGGAGTTGGAAGAGGGATTATTTACATGGGTTTCAGGCCAGTCATTCACAAGTGGCTCCGAGGGTGGGTTCCTGCACCAACATACACCAGGTACACAATTGTCCAGCCAGGGCACAGTTCTGGAGGATGAGGAGGAGGAGATAGAGGAGGAGGAACAGTGTTCACAGCAGGGTGGCACCCAAACCAGCTCATGGGCATCACTGGTGCGTATCTGGGGGATACAGAGGACACAGACGATACACCTCCCACAGAGGACAGCTTGTCGTTGCCTCTGGGCAGCCTGGCACACATGTGCGATTACATGCTGCAATGTCTAAGCAATGACCGCCGAGTTGTCCACATTCTAACTTGTGCTGAATACTTGGTGGCCACGCTGGATCCCCGTTACAAGGAGAACGTACCGTCCTTAATTCCGTCACTGGAGCATGATTGCAAGATGCGTGAGTACAAGCTCACGCTGGTAGACGCGCTGCTGATGGCATTCCCACCTGACTGCGGGGGAACAGTGGAAGCACAAGGCGAAGGCAGAGGATGAGGAAGAGGTCGCCAACGCAGCTGGGGCACCACCAGCACCTCAGAAGGCAGGGTTAGCATGGCCAAAATGTGACAAAGCTTTGTCAGCACGCCATAACAGCCAGCACCACCAGCTGATATGGAACGTCTTAGCAGGTGGCAGCATTTCAGCAACATGGTGGAGCCGTGTGTGTGCACACGCCTACACATACTGACTGATGGGTCTGCCCCCTTCAACTTCTGGGTCTCCAAATTGGGCACATGGCCTGAGCTTGCCCCTTACGCTTCAGAGGTGCTGGCCTGCCCTGCAGCCAGTGTATTGTCTGAACGTGTGTTTAGCACGGCAGGGGGCGTTATCACAGACATGCGCAGCCGCCTGTCCACAGGCAATGTTGACAAGCTCACGTTCATTAAAATTAACAATTCATGGATACCACAGGACTTGTCCGTACCTTGTGCAGAATAGACATGTATACCGGCCTTACCCAGCCATTGTTATACTCCAGTGCACTTTCTCATTGTTGTATTTTTTATATTTACCAATGTTTTGGGGTGTACCTTAATTTAAACAACAACAAAAAAAAAGAAAATAATAATAAAAAAAAAACAGTGTTGGCTACCTTATCCTCCTCCACCGCCGCTTCCACCTACACCCCTACGTCCACCGCCTCCTTAACCTCCTACTCCATATTGACCTCCACCACCTAGATCAAGATTATTATTTTTTATTTTTAAGTATTTTATGTTATTTTAAGTAATTTCACTAATTTGTCTGATACATTGTTGAGTGACATTCACCATTTTTGGGCTGTGATATACCCCTCCTCTACCTAGTGGACAGGAAAATACATTTCACTAATTCGTCTGTTACATTTTTGGGTGACATTCCCAAATTTTTGCTTGTGATATACCCCTACTCTACATAGTGGAAAGGGAAATACATGTCACTAATTTGTCTGTTACATTGTCGGGTGAAATTCACCAATTTTTGGCTGTGATATACTCCTGCTCTACATAGTGGTCAGGGAAATACATTTCTTTAATTTGTCTGTTACATTGTCGGGTGAAATTCACCAATTTTTGGCTGTGATATACTCCTGCTCTACATAGTGGTCAGGGAAATACATTTCTTTAATTTGTCTGTTACATTGTCAGGTGAAATTCACCAATTTTACCTAGTGGACAGGGAAATAAATTTCACTAATTTGTCTGTTACATTGTTGTGTGACATTAAACAATTTTTTGCTGTGATATATTCCTGCTCTACATAGTGGACAGGGAAATACATTTCAGTAATTCGTCTATTACATTGTCGGGTGAAATTCTCCAATTTTTGGCTGTGATATACCCCTGGTCTACCTAGTGGACAGGGAAAAACATTTCACTAATTTGTCTGTTACATTGTTGGGTGACATTTACCAATTTTTGGCTGTGATATACCCCTGCTCTACCTAGTGTACAGGGAAATACATTTCACTAATTTGTCTCTTACATTGTTGGGTGACATTCGCCAATTTTTGGCTGTGATTTACCCCTGCTGTACATTGTGGACAGGAAAATACATTTCAATAATTCATCTGTTACATTGTTGGGTGACATTCACCAAATTTTGGCTGTGATATACCCCTGCTCTACCTAGTGGACAAGGAAAAACATTTCATTAATTTGTCTGTTACATTGTTGGTTGACAATTGCTCATCTTTTGCGCTAGAAAGTACATTTGCGGCCTACACTGCATCTAGGACAGTACGAATGGTGAGGCCAGAACATGTACAGACAATAGTAGATTGGGTGGCTGACAGTGCCTCCAGTTCCTTCACATTGTCTCCCATCCAGTCCCCTGCTAAAAGATTAGAGTTGGCACCTACAGCCTATGGCCCTCTGTCTTTCAACTCACCCCCTTACAAATCAGGCAAGCAGTCTGAGCCCCAAGTCATACAGCAGTTTCTTATGCTTTTTGATGACTCTGATGGCAGGGTTTCCATGGGCCATTCATAGCCCTTCCGCTGTAAAGGGACACTGACAGGCCCAATAAGCTTATTTAGGTATACAGGGAGTGCAGAATTATTAGGCAAGTTGTATTTTTGAGGATTAATTTTATTATTGAACAACAACCATGTTCTCAATGAACCCAAAAAACTCATTAATATCAAAGCTGAATATTTTTGGAAGTAGTTTTTAGTTTGTTTTTAGTTTTAGCTATTTTAGGGGGATATCTGTGTGTGCAGGTGACTATTACTGTGCATAATTATTAGGCAACTTAACAAAAAACAAATATATACCCATTTCAATTATTTATTTTTACCAGTGAAACCAATATAACATCTCAACATTCACAAATATACATTTCTGACATTCAAAAACAAAACAAAAACAAATCAGTGACCAATATAGCCACCTTTCTTTGCAAGGACACTCAAAAGCCTGCCATCCATGGATTCTGTCAGTGTTTTGATCTGTTCACCATCAACATTGCGTGCAGCAGCAACCACAGCCTCCCAGACACTGTTCAGAGAGGTGTACTGTTTTCCCTCCTTGTAAATCTCACATTTGATGATGGACCACAGGTTCTCAATGGGGTTCAGATCAGGTGAACAAGGAGGCCATGTCATTAGATTTTCTTCTTTTATACCCTTTCTTGCCAGCCACGCTGTGGAGTACTTGGACGCGTGTGATGGAGCATTGTCCTGCATGAAAATCATGTTTTTCTTGAAGGATGCAGATTTCTTCCTGTACCACTGCTTGAAGAAGGTGTCTTCCAGAAACTGGCAGTAGGACTGGGAGTTGAGCTTGACTCCATCCTCAACCCGAAAAGGCCCCACAAGCTCATCTTTGATGATACCAGCCCAAACCAGTACTCCACCTCCACCTTGCTGGCGTCTGAGTCGGACTGGAGCTCTCTGCCCTTTACCAATCCAGCCACGGGCCCATCCATCTGGCCCATCAAGACTCACTCTCATTTCATCAGTCCATAAAACCTTAGAAAAATCAGTCTTGAGATATTTCTTGGCCCAGTCTTGACGTTTCAGCTTGTGTGTCTTGTTCAGTGGTGGTCGTCTTTCATCCTTTCTTACCTTGGCCATGTCTCTGAGTATTGCACACCTTGTGCTTTTGGGCACTCCAGTGATGTTGCAGCTCTGAAATATGGCCAAACTGGTGGCAAGTGGCATCTTGGCAGCTGCACGCTTGACTTTTCTCAGTTCATGGGCAGTTATTTTGCGCCTTGGTTTTTCCACACGCTTCTTGCGACCCTGTTGACTATTTTGAATGAAACGCTTGATTTTTCGATGATCACGCTTCAGAAGCTTTGCAATTTTAAGAGTGCTGCATCCCTCTGCAAGATATCTCACTATTTTTGACTTTTCTGAGCCTGTCAAGTCCTTCTTTTGACCCATTTTGCCAAAGGAAAGGAAGTTGCCTAATAATTATGCACACCTAATATAGGGTGTTGATGTCATTAGACCACACCCCTTCTCATTACAGAGATGCACATCACCTAATATGCTTAATTGGTAGTAGGCTTTCGAGCCTATACAGCTTGGAGTAAGACAAGATGCATAAAGAGGATGATGTGGTCAAAATACTCATTTGCCTAATAATTCTGCACGCAGTGTATATATGACAGTACAGGTCTTCTAAAGTGTATTAAAAGCATATAAGTATACCGTCTGTCCACCTTATAAATACAGTAAACTGAAGTTTTATAACCTGGTTGAATCGTCTTCATTCTGCCCAACGTTTCATCTCCACTTCTGCCCAGCCAGCCGCCCCCAACTGCCGTTTTGAAGCGCCGCCCAGCTCATCAATATTCACTTCGCTGGGCCTCTACTACTGTCTCCGACTTAACAATATCCGGCGCATGCCCAATACAAACCTATGGGCATCGGCCTCCGCGTTATGTGCATGCGCCAGGCACTGTTCAGAGCAGAGATTCAGAGCGCTGCTCTCTTAAACCTCAGAAGGGGTTAATACTAGTGCTGAAGATGAGACGGAGGCCGATGCCTATAGGATTGTATTGGGCATGCGCCGGATCTTGTGAAGTCGGGGACAGTAGTAGCCGCCCAGCGAAGTGAATATTGATGAGCTGGGCAGCGTTTCAAAATGGCAGTTGGGGGCGGCTGGCTGGGCAGAAGTGGAGATGAAATGCCACCCCTTGGGCAGAATGAAGACGATTCAACCAGGTTATAAAACTTCAGTTTACTGTATTTATAAGGTGGACAGGGGGTATACTTATATGCTTTTAATACACTTTAGAAGACCTGTACTGTCATATATATACCTAAATATGCTTATTGGGCCTGTCAGTGTCCCTTTTAACAACTAGTCCCACATTTCCGCTCAATCACATTTCAGCCATTGACCTCTCTTGTATGTGGTCTCTCTTTCTCACGCTCCCTCTCCAACATGGAACCCTGATTCCCCGTTACCCATAATCACTATGGTAGGCGCATAAAAGAACATCGAAAGTAGATAGAGAAGATATCCCATTGGATCGTGGACATCACGGAGACGTGCGATCAGGCAGGAGTTATCTAGAGTCAACAAAGCGGCAGCAGGGCCTCTCCTGTCTAATGTTTCGAAATCCAAAATACCCCAGTGACATTCCCTGTAATTTTTTATTAATCATTACAATAACAGGGCTTCTTAAGAGTCCTGTATTGTTATTTATCGTCACTACCTCCCTGAGTCGGGAGTTGGTAATTGCTGCGCGCCCCCTCCTTTACTTTGATGCTTCTGCTTCAATAATTTGTCCCACATTTCCGCTCGATCACATTTCATTTCATCCATTGACCTCCCTTGGATGTGGTATCCCTTTCTCATGCTCCCTCTCCGGCATGGAACCCTGATTCCCCGTTACCCGTGATCACTATGGTAGGTGCATAAAAGAACATCGAAAGTTGATAGGGAAGATATCCTATTGGATCAAGGCCGCCACGGGGACGTGCGACATGGTTGAGCAGTATGTGTGCACATGCCTACACGTACTGACTAATTGGTCTGCCCCCTTCAACTTCTGGATCTCCAAATTGGGCACATGGCCTGAGCTTGCCCTTTACGCCTTGGAGGTGCTTGGCCTGCCCTGCAGCCAGTGTATTGTCTGAACATTTGTTTAGCACAGCAGGAGGGGGTTATCACAGACAAGCACCGCAGCCTGTCCACAGCCAATGTGGACAAGCTCACAGTCATTAAAACGGGCAGGGATCCCACAGGACTTGTCCGTACCTTGTGCAGAATAGACATGTACACCCTCACCCAGCCATTGTTGTACTCCAGCGCACTTTCTCTTTGTTTTATTTTTTATATTTCCCAATGTTTTGGGGTTTACTCAAACTTGAACAAAAAAAACTAATAATAAAATAAAATAAAAAACAAAACCAAATACCAGTGTTGGCTACCTCCTCTTCCTCCTCCTCCACCGCAGCTTCCACCTACACTGCCACATCCACAGCCTCCTCAACCTCCTACTCCATATGGACCGCCTCCTCCTAGATCAAGATTATTATTTTTTATTTTCACGTATTTTATGTTATTTAAAGTCCTTTCCCTATCCACATTTGTTTGCAGAGCACTTGCCATGCTCTTAACCACATATTGCTGCCTTTTGCAGCCCTCTAGCCCTTTCCATGACATTTTTAGAGCCATTTTAGTGCTCCAAAGTTCGGGTCCCCATTGACTTCAATGGGGTTCGGGGTCAAGTTAGAGTCAAGTTTGGGCCCTGAACTTGAACTTTTTTGTGAAGTTCGGCCGAACCCGAACATCCAGGTGTCCACTTAACTCTATTCTGACTCCCCACTTCGATCTCCCCAATGTTTAAGCGGGCAGAAAGATTGAAACAACAAGTGCTCACTAATATAGGTGGACAGATTAGCCCCCCTAGGAGGAAGAAGGAAGATACACTCCAAACCCAGGAGGGGGACCTTTCCAGGTCGATAGAGAAAGCTACTAAGGGACTGTCTCCCACCGAATTCCAGTCTGGGGAAAGTGGAATTAAACATTTAAAAGAGGCGGAAACAACTGCCTCTATGCAGGAGGAACAGGTGCCAAGTTTGCATGACATATTCCAGGAAATAAAAAAATGCAACTCAGCAATACAGAGCCTCTCTCTCCAGACTGGAAATATTAAGGAGGCGGTGGGACGACTCAGGACAGATCTACAAAAATATAAAGATAGGTTAGTAGAAGTAGAGAAGAGAACATCCGATACTGAGGACCTACTGCAGATAATAGTTAAAGAAAAAACTAAGTTAAAGGAAGAAAATACAGTACTTAAAAGCAAGTTACTGGACCTGGAAAACAGGTCAAGGAGGTCCAATCTGAGATGTCTGGGGTTTCCGGAAGGAGTGGAGGAACGAGACCCCTGCGGTTTTTTACAAACCTGGTTAAGGGAACAACAGGGCCAGGATATCTCAGATTTTAAAAACTTCATAGAGAGAGCTCATAGACTAGCGGTAAGGTCTCCCCCACCTGGTACAAGACCACGACCAATAATAATAAATTTCCTATCGGTCAGGGATAAGGAGGAGGTAATACACAGGGCAAGAAACAAAGGGAAATTAGAATACGAGGGTACAACAATAATGCTATTTTCTGATTATGCAAGAGAAACAGCGCGAGAAAGAAGTCATTATACTGAGGTAAAAAAACTGCTGTGTTAACCACCTCCGGACCGCCTAACGCAGGATCGCGTTCCGGAGGTGGCAGCGCTGCGCACAGTCACGCATATACGCGTCATCTCGCGAGACGCGAGACTTCCTGTGAACGCGCGCACACAGGCGCGCGCGCTCACAGGAACGGAAGGTAAGAGAGTTGATCTCCAGCCTGCCAGCGGCGATCGTTCGCTGGCAGGCTGGAGATGTGTTTTTTTTAACCCCTAACAGGTATATTAGACGCTGTTTTGATAACAGCGTCTAATATACCTGCTACCTGGTCCTCTGGTGGTCCCCTTTGTTTGGATCGACCACCAGAGGACACAGGTAGCTCAGTAAAGTAGCACCAAGCACCACTACACTACACTACACCCCCCCCCCGTCACTTATTAACCCCTTATTAGCCCCTGATCACCCCTAATCACCCCTGATCACCCCATATAGACTCCCTGATCACCCCCTGTCATTGATTACCCCCCTGTCATTGATCAACCCCCTGTAAAGCTCCATTCAGACGTCCGCATGATTTTTACGGATCCACTGATAGATGGATCGGATCCGCAAAACGCATCCGGACGTCTGAATGAAGCCTTACAGGGGCATGATCAATGACTGTGGTGATCACCCCATATAGACTCCCTGATCACCCCCCTGTCATTGATTACCCCCCTGTAAAGCTCCATTCAGATGTCCGCATGATTTTTACGGATGCACTGATAGATGGATCGGATCCGCAAAACGCATCCGGACGTCTGAATGAAGCCTTACAGGGGCATGATCAATGACTGTGGTGATCACCCCCCTGTCATTGATTACCCCCCTGTAAAGCTCCATTCAGATGTCCGCATGATTTTTACGGATGCACTGATAGATGGATCGGATCCGCAAAACGCATCCGGACGTCTGAATGAAGCCTTACAGGGGCATGATCAATGACTGTGGTGATCACCCCATATAGACTCCCTGATCACCCCCCTGTCATTGATTACCCCCCTGTCATTGATTACCCCCCTGTAAAGCTCCATTCAGATGTCCGCATGATTTTTACGGATGCACTGATAGATGGATCGGATCCGCAAAACGCATCCGGACGTCTGAATGAAGCCTTACAGGGGCATGATCAATGACTGTGGTGATCACCCCATATAGACTCCCTGATCACCCCCCTGTCATTGATCACCCCCCTGTCATTGATCACCCCTCTGTAAGGCTCCATTCAGATATTTTTTGGGCCCAAGTTAGCGGAATTTTTTTTTTTTTTTCTTACAAAGTCTTAATTCCACTAACTTGTGTCAAAAAATAAAATCTCACATGAACTCACCATACCCCTCACGGAATCCAAATGCGTAAAATTTTTTAGACATTTATATTCCAGACTTCTTCTCACGCTTTAGGGCCCCTAGAATGCCAGGGCAGTATAAATACCCCACATGTGACCCCATTTCGGAAAGAAGACACCCCCAGGTATTCCGTGAGGGGCATATTGAGTCCATGAAAGATTGAAATTTTTGTCCCAAGTTAGCGGAACGGGAGACTTTGTGAGAAAAAAATTAAAAATATCAATTTCCGCTAACTTGTGCCAAAAAAAAAAAATTTCTATGAACTCGCCATGCCCCTCATTGAATACCTTGGGGTGTCTTCTTTCCAAAATGGGGTCACATGTGGGGTATTTATACTGCCCTGGCATTCTAGGGGCCCCAAAGCGTGAGAAGAAGTCTGGTATCCAAATGTCTAAAAATGCCCTCCTAAAAAGAATTTGGGCACCTTTGCGCATCTAGGCTGCAAAAAAGTGTCACACATCTGGTATCGCCGTACTCAGGAGAAGTTGGGGAATGTGTTTTGGGGTGTCATTTTACATATACCCATGCTGGGTGAGAGAAATATCTTGGTCAAATGCCAACTTTGTATAAAAAAATGGGAAAAGTTGTCTTTTGCCAAGATATTTCTCTCACCCAGCATGGGTATATGTAAAATGACACCCCAAAACACATTCCCCAACTTCTCCTGAATACGGCGATACCACATGTGTGACACTTTTTTGCAGCCTAGGTGGGCAAAGGGGCCCATATTCCAAAGAGCACCTTTAGGATTTCACAGGTCATTTACCTACTTACCACACATTAGGGCCCCTGGACAGACACCCCAAGGTATTCCGTGAGGGGCATGGCGAGTTCCTAGAATTTTTTATTTTTTGTCACAAGTTAGTGGAAAATGCTTATTTTTTTTTTTTTTTCATACAAAGTCTCATATTCCACTAACTTGTGACAAAAAATAAAAACTTCCATGAACTCACTATGCCCATCAGCGAATACCTTGGGGTCTCTTCTTTCCAAAATGGGGTCACTTGTGGGGTAGTTATACTGCCCTGGCATTCTAGGGGCCCAAATGTGTGGTAAGGAGTTTGAAATCAAATTCTGTAAAAAATGACCTGTGAAATCCGAAAGGTGCTCTTTTGAATATGGGCCCCTTTGCCCACCTCGGCTGCAAAAAAGTGTCACACATCTGGTATCTCCGTAATCGGTAGAAGTTGGGGAATGTGTTTTGGGGTGTCATTTTACATATACCCATGCTGGGTGAGAGAAATATCTTGGCAAAAGACAACTTTTCCCATTTTTTTATACAAAGTTGTCATTTGACCAAGATATTTATCTCACCCAGCATGGGTATATGTAAAAAGACACCCCAAAACACATTCCTCAACTTCTCCTGAATACAGAGATACCAGATGTGTGACACTTTTTTGCAGCCTAGGTGGGCAAAGGGGCCCACATTCCAAAGAGCACCTTTCGGATTTCACAGGTCATTTACCTACTTACCACACATTTGGGCCCCTAGAATGCCAGGGCAGTATAACTACCCCACAAGTGACCCCATTTTGGAAAGAAGAGACCCCAAGGTATTCGCTGATGGGCATAGTGAGTTCATGGAAGTTTTTATTTTTTGTCACAAGTTTGTGGAATATGAGACTTTGTATGAAAAAAAAAAAAAAAATCATCATTTTCCACTAACTTGTGACAAAAAATAAAAAATTCTAGGAACTCGCCATGCCCCTCACGGAATACCTTGGGGTGTCTTCTTTCCAAAATGGGGTCACTTGTGGGGTAGTTATACTGCCCTGGTATTCTAGGGGCCCAAATGTGTGGTAAGGAGTTTGAAATCAAATTCAGGAAAAAATGAGGAGTGAAATCCGAAAGGTGCTCTTTGGAATATGGGCCCCTTTGCCCACCTAGGCTGCAAAAAAGTGTCACACATCTGGTATCCCCGTACTCAGGAGAAGTTGAGGAATGTGTTTTGGGGTGTCTTTTTACATATACCCATGCTGGGTGAGATAAATATCTTGGTCAAATGACAACTTTGTATAAAAAAATGGGAAAAGTTGTCTTTTGCCAAGATATTTCTCTCACCCAGCATGGGTATATATAAAATGACACCCCAAAACACATTCCCCACCTTCTCCTGAGTACGGAGATACCAGATGTGTGACACTTTTTTGCAGCCTAGGTGGGCAAAGGGGCCCATATTCCAAAGAGCACCTTTCGGATTTCACAGGTCATTTTTTACAGAATTTGATTTCAAACTCCTTACCACACATTTGGGCCCCTAGAATGCCAGGGCAGTATAACTACCCCACAAGTGACCCCATTTTGGAAAGAAGAGACCCCAAGGTATTCGCTGATGGGCATAGTGAGTTCATAGAACTTTTTATTTTTTGTCACAAGTTAGTGGAATATGAGACTTTGTAAGAAAAAAAAATAAAAAAATCATCATTTTCCGCTAACTTGTGACAAAAAATAAAAAGTTCTATGAACTCACTATGCCCATCAGCGAATACCTTAGGGTGTGTACTTTCAGAAATGGGGTCATTTGTGGGGTGTTTGTACTGTCTGGGCATTGTAGAACCTCAGGAAACATGACAGGTGCTCAGAAAGTCAGAGCTGCTTCAAAAAGCGGAAATTCACATTTTTGTACCATAGTTTGTAAACGCTATAACTTTTACCCAAACCATTTTTTTTTTACCCAAACATTTTTTTTTTATCAAAGACATGTAGAACTATAAATTTAGAGCAAAATTTCTATATGGATGTCGTTTTTTTTTTGCAAAATTTTACAACTGAAAGTGAAAAATGTCATTTTTTTGCAAAAAAATCGTTAAATTTCGATTAATAACAAAAAAAGTAAAAATGTCAGCAGCAATGAAATACCACCAAATGAAAGCTCTATTAGTGAGAAGAAAAGGAGGTAAAATTCATTTGGGTGGTAAGTTGCATGACCGAGCAATAAACGGTGAAAGTAGTGTAGGTCAGAAGTGTAAAAAGTGGCCTGGTCTTTCAGGGTGTTTAAGCACTGGGGGCTGAGGTGGTTAAAATAACGTTAAGTATTCAATGATGTTCCCGGCCAGGTTGAGTGTTGAATGGGAGAATAAAACTTGTTTTTTTGATACAGGAAAGGCGGCGGGGGAATGGATCAATGAGAAGATTAAAATATGAGGTAAAAATAAGGCTGGGGCATATCCGGGAGGGAGAGATGCAAGGAAGAGGGCCAGGTTCGGATGTTATCCTGGGCCAACCAGGGGGGTGGGTTAGGGAGGGTTCTTTTAGCTTGCTGTGGCGTTCGGTCATGAGGGGGAGGTGGGGGGATGATCATGGAGGAAGAGGGCAGCCAACAACACCAATTACATTTTTATATATATATATATTTTTTTTTCTCGCGCTGCTCTCTCCCCTTCTGAGAGTAATTTCTTGAAACATTAGAGGGTTTAGTAAAGGAATTAAGAGAGTGGCAGTTTTCGACGCAATACACAGGTTTCTCCGAGCAATAGTATGCCTACAAGAAACGCATCTGACAAGTGAGACGATAATAGGGGTGAATAGATCCTGGATGCAGTGTGCCTTTTATTCAGTTTTTTCGTCATATGCGAGAGGGGTGAGCATATTAATCCATAGAAACATAGAATAATAAAAACAGTAATAGATGAGGAAGGCTGATACGTCCTTATGGACTGTATACTGGAAGGCAGACCATGGATTATAGCAAACGTATATATACCTCCCCCTGTGATATTAAAAATAAATGAATTTGTACTCAAGGCAGGGGAAAAAACACTGTTAGTAATGGGGGACTTTAACAACGTAATGGATGGTCAAATAGACAGATGTAGACTGAATAATTCCCAACTAAATAACTTAAGGTCTAAATTAAAAGATACTATAACGGAACTGGGCTGGATCGATATTTGGAGGGTAATGCACCCAAAGTTAAAAATATACTCATGTTTCTCTAAAACACATAGGTGTTTGTCACGGATTGATTTAGTTTTCACGGATAATAAAGGCAGGGCCGTCTTTAACAAGGGGCAAAAGTGGCAGCTGCCCCGGGCCCAGTTGCTCCTGGGGGGCCCAAGGCAGCTGTCTCTTGAGCCCTGCTAGCCACTGCCCGGGTGTCAGGCTGTCAGCTACACAGGGGGTGCTGCCATGCCATGCCTGCCGGCACTCCAGGCAGCGTACTGTGAGAGCTGTGATTCTCTAGGACCTTAGATGACATCATCACCATGTGACCAGTAACTTAGCAATATTACTGGTCACATGGCTATGAGGTCATCAAGGTCCTACCAGGAGTGTTGCTATAGAAGTTTGCCTTAATTGTGGAACTTTTTTTGTGAAGATTACATCAGAAAAAGGTGACAGGGGCTGTTATGCTAATATACTGTAAACTACTGTATAGTGGGGTGCTGTATAGTGTGGGGGCCTGTATACTGTGGGGGCCTGTATACTGTGGGGGCCTTTATACTGTGGGGGCCTGTATACTGTGGGGGCTGTATACTGTGGGGGCCTCTATACTGTGGGGGGCTGTATAGTGTGGGGGGCTGTATAGTGTGGGGGCTGTATACTGTATACTGTGGGTGCTGTATATTGTGAAGTGCTATACTGCTGTACTGTATACTGTGGGGGGCTGTATACTGTGGGGGGCTGTATAATGTGGGGGCTGTATAATGTGGGGGACTGTATAATGTGGGGGCCTGTATAATGTGGGGGGCTGTATACTGTATACTGTGGGTGCTGTATATTGTGGAGTGCTATACTGCTGTACTGTATAGTGTGGGGGCTGTATACTGTATACTGTGGGTGCTGTATATTGTGGAGTCCTATACTGCTGTACTGTATACTGTGGGGGGCTGTATACTGTATACTGTGGGTGCTGTATATTGTGGAGTTCTATACTGCTGTACTGTATAGTGTGGGGGGCTGTATAGTGTGGGGTGCTGTATCGTGTATAGTTTGGGGTGCTGTATATGGTGAGGTGCTATACTGCTCTACTGTATACTGTGAGGAGTTGTATACTGTGGGGTGCTGTATACTGTGGGCTGCTATACTGCTCTACTATATACTGTGGGGTACTGTATAGTGTGGGGTGCTATACTGCATACTGTGTGGTGCTGTATACTATAGGGTGCTATACTGCATACTGTGGGTTGCTGTATACTATAGGGTGCTATACTGCATACTGTGGGGTGCTGGGGTGCACTGTAACACTAGGGTGAGCCGATGTCACGGCTGAGGATGGGGAAAACCCTCAGCCGTGCGATGACGGAAGATGGTGGTCGCTGCTTGGCCAGGAGCACAGAATTAGGGAGCAGGTCACCTCCTATCGCATCCCTAATCTGACCCTGACTCCTAGCTGCATGAGCTGACCTTGAAGGTAGGAGGGCTCATTCTCCGGAACCTCGGATCCCTAGTAACCCTCCGCAGATCCCTAAAGCTAGGAGCAGGGTAAGACGACCTGTCCCTCCTAGACACGGAGGAACAGGAGTCTCACAGGCCAGGCTACAATAAAGGGGAACATATACAACTTAAGGCAATGGAAGGTAAATGCCATAAGCACAACACCGACCTGCCACAGACACAAAGCCTGGAACCCATGCGCAAGTGCTGCTGTCCTAACAGCGACCACCATCTTCCGTCATCGCACGGCTGAGGGTTTTCCCCATCCTCAGCCGTGACAGTATGACCACAAGGGTGGCTCTCAGTGGCAGATGGTATAAACCAGGATGGTGCCTCCAGCTTACAAACAAGGCTGGAGTACCTCTCAGCTTCAGGTCTCCACTGAGGCTTTATAGCCCAAGTAGCCACACCCACACAGACACACCCAGTGTTCACACACACAGAAGGGAATTAACCCTTCTCACACCAGGGAAGGTAAGACAGCCACTTAAAGGAGAAAGTGCACATATAACTAAAACCCTGTGCACACCAGACATACAAAAGACACACCTAACAAAGATAGGTTGCCAGGTGCAACCACATGCAAATGACAGCGAGCAGCCTAGCAACCAGCTCCAGCTGCTCGACTGCCACATAACTATATGTTGCCAGCGGCAACCACAAGTGAGGCAACATACTAGCGGCCCTCACCTGTGGTTGAACAACCAAACCAGACCGCAGGCAACAGCATGTGGATACAGGAGTCACGACCATGACCATGGCCGTGACAGCCGAGCCCTGGTCTCCTTCCTGCAGAGCAGTGCCCACTTCCAGCCTGAGCCCAGCTGCTCAGAGCACTGATCCTAAGCCGCTGGAGTCTTCAGAACTGGAAGTATTTACAGTCATTCACTGTACTATACCAGGTGTGTGGATTTTTTGTGTGTGTGTTGTGGTGGAGGGCGCGATTGCCTGCTAAGGTGTGGGAAGGCGGGATCCAGGGGGCCCAAGTCAATTTTTGCCCAGGGTCCAATCAATATTAAAGACGGCCCTGATAATAGTAAGTGCAGGGAAATCCCTGGGCGCCGCTCTCCATGTCTGTATACTTAGTTTAGATTTTTTATTGTAATGAAAGGTCCTCTTTAAGAAAGGTTTGGAAAACTGTAATATCTTCCAATTAATAGAAGCAAACAATTTGTTACAAAAACTAGTTAATAAAATACCTTTATTGGATATGTGGACTAAATCCTGGAATAGGGAAAAAGAACTTTGGTCACATAAGGGAATACACACAGACACTCTGTTATTGGACAATACCCATTTAACGGAACTAAAATTAATTGAGCAAAATGTCTGGAGGAAAAACGGAATTAATAAACTGGGCCAGATATGGAGAGAGGCAGACATAATTATTTATCAAGAACTAAAAAAGGAGTATGTAAAAGACAATAAAGATTTGAGTTTTTTTTACCTACAAATGAAACAAGCACTGCGGGCGGAGATAGGGAAAGGAACGCAAATCGCCCCTCTTCCATCAACCCTAGCTAACATTGCAAATTTAACAGCAGGGAGGAAACTGATCTCCAAAATATATGGATGCCTGATACATCGGAAGACAAAAAATAAAGCCATTAATACTTTAAACTATAAATGGCAACATGTTTTAAATATGCAACGGTGAGAATTTTGGGAAGAGGCTATACAGTCGAAAAAAAGGGTGTCCAATAGCTTCTCCCATAGAATCACTCAGTTTAACATATTATATCGCCTGTATTATTCCCCTAAGATGTTAACGAAATGTTATAAAACTAAACAATTTAGCTGCAAAAAATGCGGGGAAGTAGGGGTAGATGACATTCATATTCTTTGGATTTGTAAAAAGATTCAGAAATTTTGGGAGATAGTGTGTGGAAAAATAGAGGAATACCATCAGGTTAAAGTTCCCCATCTCTTAGAGATCTGCATTTTGGGTATAAATGATAAAATGGATAACATTAAAGATCGAGAAGTGGCTTCCAAACTGTTATTCTATATGAAGAAATGTATTGTGGCACATTGGGGAGAAAATGTTTTACCTACAGTTAAAGAATGGGAGAACCTAACTAGATCCTCACTTGTCAGAGAGGAATTTCATCTAGCTTCACCTAAGAAAAAATATATCTTTGCTAAAAGGTGGCAGAGATGGTTGGACTAGTGGACAGTGGTGGGGGTTAGGCCCGGTGGGGAGGGAGTTGGGGGGTGGGGGGGAGGGGATTGGGAGAGCTGCGTGGTATTATTATTTTTTTGGCTGTTGTTTAGCTCTACCCCCCCTTCCCCCCCCCCCCTTCCCCCCACGCCCCCTCTCAGGAGTGGACTAAGCAACAGGTAGGGTTGGGAAGGTAATATATACTGTTTTTATGCACACTGTGTAAAAGAGAAAAAATCCCTATGTCTGTTTAGGAAGGGAAAAATGTAAAAAATAACTGTATGAACTTGTAAAAAATAAGAAATTAACAAATAAAGATTATTTAAAGGAAAAAGGAAAGGAGGGGAAATAAAAAAATAAAAAAAAACTCTATTCTGACGGATCATAAGAACTAAACGGTAATGTGAACCAGATATACCTAGTTCCAAACCATTACACAGCCTTTTGGGATACACAATGCACAAATTATGATCACTGTAAACATTTCAAAATGGTGAACCTGAATATGAACCTTTTAACCATAAATCACAGTATTAACATTTTAGCAATGAACCAGCAGTCACTGCATTTGCAGCACATCCTTCAGCGTTCTCTTTTTCTAATCTGCCTGGAACTGTCTGGTCAGACGGTGCTACTTTTAAAACTAATTTAACAGATTTATGAGAATGTGGGGTGCCAATGTCAGTTCAGGCAGGCGGGGGTCAAGTGAATGCCTGTCAGTAAAGCACTGACATTAAAATACAATGCACTATATAAATAGTGTATTGTATTTTAGAAACTATTAAAATATCACCTATTAGAAATACTTTGTGGGAGTATTAAATGGTTAAAACAAGTTTAAAAAAACTAAATTTATTAAGTAAAAAAAAATTCGATAAAAATATGCTTTCAATGGAAACAATAGCAAAAATAAAATCGCCTCGACATACGGTATTTGGTATTGCCGTGTCCGTAAAGACCCAGACTATGCAATTATCATGTAATTTATCCAATACGGTGAATGCTGTAAAAAAAAAGAAAAATAAATAAATATGGGTTTTGGGATTTTCTTCTTTTTAAAAAAAAAAAAAAAAAGGAGTTTATTGCTTAAAAAAAGAAAATCTTTATTGGGTATTGCTATAATTGCACTGACCCAGAAAATAAAGTTATTATGTTATTTATGCCAGCAAATTAACCGTGCAAAATTTGTAATGTTAAAACTCAGTGGCAGTATTGCTGTTTTTTCCTATCCCCCTCCAGGAAAGAGTTAATAAAAGTTAATCAGTAAGTTATGTGTTCCTCAAAATGGCCCCATTGAAAACTAAAACTTGTCCTGCAAAAAACAAACCCGCAAATGGCTACATAGATGGAAAAATATATTATTTAATTAATTTATTATATACTTATTATTATATAATTTTTTATTTGTATTTTTTTATTTTTACTTTAAATAAAAAAAGAATAATATACATGATTTTGAGATTATTTGAAGGTATCACTTGCGATAGATGCTTTATTATTGTTAAAACCCTTTAAGGGCTTTGTAATTGAAATCTTTCCAACCATAGCCAATAAAGAGTCATTGTAACATATTCTCATTTTCTGATATTTTAAAATTATATTTTCTAAGGCATAAACAAATATATTTCAAAAATGTTTTATTTCATTTATTGAAGTCTATCATCACATAACAGAATTATAACTGCAGCCTC
The DNA here is from genome assembly GCF_905171765.1 of Bufo bufo. Taxonomy (NCBI): domain Eukaryota; kingdom Metazoa; phylum Chordata; class Amphibia; order Anura; family Bufonidae; genus Bufo; species Bufo bufo. Next base: position 403,411,763 of record NC_053390.1, on the reverse strand, counting down.
TCCATTTGCTGACGGTAACTGTATGAGGATAATTTTTCAGTTCATTGAACTTTATGCTATGTTTTCTTTTCACTGTGTGGAACAGACATTGACAAAATATAATCAGTAAGTAACTGAAGTTGATTCAAATAAATTTAATTACCATTTTATTCCAATGTTTTGTTAGTGCTGTATGTACAGTAGCTTCCAATCTTATACTGGAGTCTGCTGCCATCTAGGGTTTTTTATGAGAAGTACATGATGTTGAATTATATTCAGTATTTTTGTTATATAGTCATGCTGGTCAGAGAATATAGCCATCTGTTCCTTCAACTGCAGTAGTTCAATCATTATTTAATAGAATAGCAATGCAATTTAAGTAAGATAACTACAAAAATTCATTCAAAAAATTATAAAATCAAACGTTAACATTATTCTTCTGATCTCTTTTCATAAGATTTTAAAAGGGTTTTCCAGGACTTTAATATTAATGGCCTATCCTGGGCTATCCTTAGAATAGGCCATCAGTATCAAATCAGTAGGACTTCAGTACCCCATGGTTATCTGGTTAAAGAGCTTGTCACCCTCATTGTTTACCAGGCACAGAGATGTGTATTTGGTATATTTCATACAGTGTCACTAGCTCTATGCATAATTATATTCTTACAATGGATATAAAAAGTTTACACACCCCTGTTAAAATGTGCCAAGTTCTTGTCAATTAAAAAATCTGACTATTTTCCACCTTTAATGTCATATAATCTGTACAATTTAAAAACAAACTGAAATCTTAAAGGGTGGAAAATTAAAAATAACAAAAATAATGTGGTTGCATAAATATGCACACCCTTAAACTAATACTTTGTTGAAGTACCCTTTGAATTCATGACAGCATTCAGTCTTTTTGGGTAGTAGTCTATCAGCACTGCACATCTTCACTTGGAAATCTTTGACCAATCTTCCTTGCAAAAGTGCTTCAAATATGTCAGATTGCAAGGGTACGTATCTCCTGAGTACAGCCTTCTTCGGGTCAACCCAAAGATTTTCAATTGAATTCAGGTCTGCACTCTGGCTGGACCATTCCAAAACTTCGATTTTCTGCAAAGCTATTCTTTTGTTGTTTTGTTGATGTGAAGGTCATTGTCATGCGGAAAGGTGAAATTCCTCTTCACGTTCAGCTTTTTAGCAGAGGCCTGAAGGTTTTGTGCCAAAATTGACTGATATTTGGAGCATAATTGCCTTCACGTTGACTAAAGCCCCAGTTCGACCTGCAAAAAAACAGCACCAAAACATAATGCTGCTTCCACCATGCGTCACTGTGGGTATGGAAGTCTTTTGGTGATGCGCAGTGTTGGCTTTGGCTTTTGTAACAGTATCCAAAAAGTTCAACCTTAGGCCTCATGAACACGACTGTATGGTTTTGCGTTCCGTTTTAAACAGTTCCGTTTTTCCATTTTTTTGTTTCAGTAGTGTTTTCGTTTCCGTTCCGCTTCCTTTCCGTTTTGCCATTCCGTTTTTCCGTTTGGTTTCCGTTTGTGATCTGTTTTTTGCGGATCGGAAATGGAAGCATGCAATAAAGTTTGAACAGTAAGTACATAAAAAAATTGGGCTGGGCATAACATTTTCAATAGATGGTTCCGTAAAAATGGAACGGATATGGAAGACATAAGGATGCATTTTTGCGGAACCATTGACTTGAATGGAGCCACGGATCGTTATTTGGGGGCAATAATAGGACAAGTTTTATCTTTTAGCAGAACGGAAATATGGAAATGGAATGTGTAACGGACCGTTTCAGCAGACAAGGGGTTAAAATCCGTTTAGGCGATATGCCCCTTACTGAGAGACAGGCACAGCTACTTGCAGAACACCAAACTCCCGAACTGGATACAAAATAGCACTCCAAACTGGAACCTCACGAATAGCTGCTAGCAGACGAACAGGGATCAGCTTACACTTCTGGCAATCGGTCTTCTAACAGCATACAGTGAATCCCCCCAATAACGAGACAAGGCTCCGTGTTGAGGGTCAAGCAGTGGTCTGACTGTACTTCATGTACAGCCTCTTTTATTCATAAACCACAAACATAGTACTGCCCACAGGGGTTTGAAATACAACCAATCAGTAATTTACAACACATACAATAACTACAGCAACCAATCATTCACACCCCCAGAAGACCAGAATGAAGACTGTGACATAGGACAGATACAACATATCCCCACAATGCATCATGGTCTCCTCCTCTCTGTCCTGGAGACAACCTGAGGAGCAATCCAATTATCTCTGAGGACAAAGGGAGATCGCCAATACACATGTGAGAACAACAGAACAGACATCACCATTTAAACACACAATGGGACAATGGCACAATAGAAACACACCCAGCATTTTCCTCCCAAGCTGACAAGTTACACTTATTATAAATTGTTACAACTTTGTGAGTTTACATTGGCCATACATATATCTAACATCAATTTAAACAGTATAACTTTGGGACAAACCTATCCAAAATTCACTTGAATAGGTTCAGGGGTTTAAAAGTTAGTATATGGCTAGGGATGAGCGAACCCGAACTGTATAGTTCGGGTTCGTACCGAATTTTGGGGTGTCCGTGACACGGACCCGAACCCGAACATTTTCGTAAAAGTCCGGGTTCGGCGTTCGGCGCTTTCTTGGCGCTTTTTGAAAGGCTGCAAAGCAGCCAATCAACAAGCGTCATACTACTTGGCCCAAGAGGCCATCACAGCCATGCCTACTATTGGCATGGCTGTGATTGGCCAGTGCACCATGTGACCCAGCCTCTATTTAAGCTGGAGTCACGTAGCGCCGCACGTCACTCTGCAATGATCAGTATAGGGAGAGGTTGCAGCTGCGACGTTAGGGCGAGATTAGGCAGATTAACTCCTCCAAAAGACTTCATTCTGTGATCGATCTGCAGCTGTGGATCATTGAAGTGCTATTATTGACTTGCTCACTTTTTTGAGGCTGCCCAGAGCGTTTTTAGATCACTTTTTTTCTGGGGTGATCGGCGGCCATTTTGTGAATTGTGGTGCACCAGCACGAGCTATCACCAAGTGTATTTAACCATCGATAGTGTGGTTATTTTGTGCTATATCCTACATCAGCTGCAGGCTGAGCCTGTGTCACCGAAGTGCATTTAACCATCAACAGTCTGGTTATTTTTTGGCCATATACTACATCAGCTGCAGGCTGAGCCTGTGTCACCGAAGTGCATTTAACCATCAACAGTCTGGTTATTTTTTGGCCATATACTACATCAGCTGCAGGCTGAGCCTGTTTCACCCAAGTGCATTTAACCATCAACAGTCTGATTATTTTTTGGCCATATACTACATCAGCTGCAGGCTGAGCCTGTGTCACCGAAGTGCATTTAACCATCAACAGTCTGGTTATTTTTTGGCCATATATTACATCAGGGGCAAGTTGAGCCTGTCACCCAGCGCCTAAAAAATAGACCTGACATTTCTATTCAACCAAATCGGCACAGTTTAACTGGTCAAGTTATTTGTAGTGACCGTCAAAGCAGACTTTTTGTTCTGGGTTGAAAAAGCATTCCCAAATTTGCCATTCTGAAAATAACTAGTTTGTGGTATTTCAGGCCTACTTGAAATCTATCCCAAAAAGAAAATCTTACATTGAAGTTATTGATAGTATCATTCAGAAAAACCTAAGACAAATGTTAGCGTGCTGATAGAAGTGTCATTCTGTGATTAAACCTATAACTGTCACACAGCGCAAAAAAAAAACAGGTCTCACATCTCTATTCAACCAAATCTGCACAGTTTTAGCTGGTCAAGTTATTTGTAGTGACCGTCAAAGCAGACTTTTTGTTCTGGGTTGAAAAAGCATTCCCAAATTTGCCATTCTGAAAATAACTAGTTTGTGGTATTTCAGGCCTACTTGAAATCTATCCCAAAAAGAAAATCTTACATTGAAGTTATTGATAGTATCATTCAGAAAAACCTAAGACACACGCTAGCGTGCTGATAGAAGTGTCATTCTGTGATTAAACCTATAACTGTCACACAGCGCAAAAAAAAACAGGTCTCACATCTCTATTCAACCAAATCTGCACAGTTTTAGCTGGTCAAGTTATTTGTAGTGACCGTCAAAGCAGACTTTTTGTTCTGGGTTGAAAAAGCATTCCCAAATTTGCCATTCTAAAAATAAATAGTTTGTGGTATTTCAGGCCTACTTGAAATCTATCCCAAAAAGAAAATCTTACATTGAAGTTATTGATAGTATCATTCAGAAAAACCTAAGACACACGCTAGCGTGCTGATAGAAGTGTAATTCTGTGATTAAACCTATAACTGTCACACAGCGCAAAAAAAAAAACAGGTCTCACATCTCTATTCAACCAAATCTGCAGTTTTAGCTGGTCAAGTTATTTGTAGTGACCGTCAAAGCAGACTTTTTGTTCTGGGTTGAAAAAGCATTCCCAAATTTGCCATTCTCAAAATTGTGGTGAACGGGAACAATGAGGAAAACATCTAATAAGGGACGCGGACGTGGACATGGTCGTGGTGGTGTTAGTGGACCCTCTGGTGCTGGGAGAGGACGTGGCCGTTCTGCCACAGCCACACGTCCTAGTGAACCAACTACCTCAGGTCCCAGTAGCCAGCAGAATTTACAGCGATATTTGGTGGGGCCCAATGCCGTTCTAAGGATGGTAAGGCCTGAGCAGGTACAGGCATTAGTCAATTGGGTGGCCGACAGTGGATCCAGCACGTTCACATTATCTCCCACCCAGTCTTCTGCAGAAAGCGCACAGATGGCGCATGAAAACCAAGCCCATCGGTCTGTCACATCACCCCCATGCATATCAGGGAAACTGTCTGAGCCTCAAGTCTCTTAGGCTGTTTGAAGACTCTGCTGCCAGGGTTTCCCAAGGGCATCCACCTAGCCCTTCCCCAGGGGTGGAAGAGATAGAATGCACTAACGCACAACCACTTATTTTTCCTGATGATGAGGACATGGGAATACCACCTCAGCACGTCTCTGATGATGACGAAACACAGGTGCCAACTGCTGCGTCTTTCTGCAGTGTGCAGACTGAACAGGAGGTCAGGGATCAAGACTGGGTGGAAGACGATGCAGGGGACGATGAGGTCCTAGACCCCACATGGAATGAAGGTCGTGCCACTGACTTTCACAGTTCGGAGTAAGAGGCAGTGGTGAGACCGAGCCAACAGCGTAGCAAAAGAGGGAGCAGTGGGAAAAATCAGAACACCCGCCACCAAGAGACTCCGCCTGCTACTGACCGCCGCCATCTGGGACCGAGCACCCCAAAGGCAGCTTCAAGGAGTTCCCTGGCATGGCACTTCTTCCAACAATGTGCTGACGACAAGACCCGAGTGGTTTGCACGCTGTGCCATCAGAGCCTGAAGCGAGGCATTAACGTTCAGAACCTTAGCACAACCTGCATGACCAGGCACCTGCATGCAAAGCATGAACTGCAGTGGAGTAAACACCTTAAAAACAAGGAAGTCACTCAGTCTCCCCCTGCTACATCTTCTGCTGCTGCCGCCTCGGCCTCTTCTGCTGCTGCTGCCGCCGCCTCGGCCTCTTCCTCCGCCTCTGGAGGAACGTTGGCACCTGCCGCCCAGCAAACATGGGATGTACCACCAACACCACCACCTGCGTCACCAAGCATCTCAACCATGTCACACGGCAGCGTTCAGCTCTCCATCTCACAACATTTGAGAGAAAGCGTAAATTCTCACCTAGCCACCCTCGATCCCTGGCCCTGAATGCCAGCATTTCCAAACTACTGGCCTATGAAATGCTGTCATTTAGGCTGGTGGACACACACAGCTTCAAACAGCTCATGTCACTTGCTGATAATGGGCGAAATCTCGTTGCAGCTCTGGGACTAGCCGGTTTGACGCACATCCCTTGCCTGGCGCATGTGCTGAATTTAGTGGTGCAGAAGTTCATTCGCAACTACCCCGACATGTCAGAGCTGCTGCATAAAGTGCGGGCCGTCTGTTCGCGCTTCCGGCGTTCACACCCTGCCGCTGCTCGCCTGTCTGCGCTACAGCGTAACTTCGGCCTTCCCGCTCACCGCCTCATATGCGACGTGCCCACCAGGTGGAACTCCACCTTGCATATGCTGGACAGACTGTGCGAGCAGCAGCAGGCCATAGTGGAGTTTCAGCTGCAGCACGCACAGGTCAGTCGCACTGCGGATCAGACCCACTTCACCACCAATGACTGGGCCTCCATGCGAGACCTGTGTGCCCTGTTGCGCTGTTTCGAGTACTCCACCAACATGGCCAGTGGCGATGACGCCGTTATCAGCGTTACAATACCACTTCTATGTGTCCTTGAGAAAACACTTAGGGCGATGATGGAAGAGGAGGTGGCCCAGGAGGAAGAGGAGGAAGAGGGGTCATTTTTAGCACTTTCAGGCCAGTCTCTTCAAATTGACTCAGAGGGAGGTTTTTTGCAACACCAGAGGCCAGGTACAAATGTGGCCAGACAGGGCCCACTACTGGAGGACGAGGAGGACGAGGATGAGGAGGAGGTGGAGGAGGATGAGGATGAAGCATGTTCACAGCGGGGTGGCACCCAAAGCAGCTCGGGCCCATCACTGGTGCGTGGCTGGGGGGAAACACAGGACGATGACGATACGCCTCCCACAGAGGACAGCTTGTCCTTACCTCTGGGCAGCCTGGCACACATGAGCGACTACATGCTGCAGTGCCTGCGCAACGACAGCAGAGTTGCCCACATTTTAACGTGTGCAGACTACTGGGTTGCCACCCTGCTGGATCCCCGGTACAAAGACAATGTGCCCACCTTACTTCCTACACTGGAGCGTGATAGGAAGATGCGCGAGCACAAGCGCACGTTGGTAGACGCGCTACTGAGAGCATTCCCAAATGTCACAGGGGAACCAGTGGAAGCCCAAGGCGAAGGCAGAGGAGGAGCAAGAGGTCGCCAACGCAGCTGTGTCACGGCCAGCTCCTCTGAGGGCAGGGTTAGCATGGCAGAGATGTGGAAAAGTTTTGTCACCACGCCACAGCTAACTGCACCACCTCCTGATACGTAACGTGTTAGCAGGAGGCAACATTTCACTAACATGGTGGAACAGTACCTGTGCACACCCCTCCACGTACTGACTGATGGTTCGGCCCCATTCAACTTCTGGGTCTCCAAATTGTCCACGTGGCCAGAGCTAGCCTTTTATGCCTTGGAGGTGCTGGCCTGCCCGGCGGCCAGCGTTTTGTCTGAACGTGTATTTAGCACGGCAGGGGGCGTCATTACAGACAAACGCAGCCGCCTGTCTACAGCCAGTGTGGACAAGCTGACGTTCATAAAAATGAACCAGGCATGGATCCCACAGGACCTGTCCATCCCTTGTGCAGATTAGATATTAACTACCTCCCCTTAACAATATATTATTCTACTCCAGGGCACTTCCTCATTCAATACTATTTTTAATTTCATTTTACCATTATATTGTGGGGCAACCCAAAGTTGAATGAACCTCTCCTTCTTCTCTGTTACGGGACCGCTCTCCTCTGTCTGGGTGCCGGGGTCTAAATGTGTGACAGTGGCCTGTTCCAGTGGTGGGTGACGTGAAGCCTGATTCTCTGCTATGACATGAATACAGATTCTGCGCTGACATAAGGCCAGATTCTCTGTTACGGGACCTCTCTCCTCTGCCTGGGTGCCTGGGCCTAAATGTGTGACAGTGGCCTGTTCCAGTGGTGGCTGACGTGAAGCTTGATTCTCTGCTATGACATGAAGACAGATTCTGCGCTGACATAAGGCCAGATTCTCTGTCACGGGACCGCTCTCCTCTGTCTGGGTGCCGGGGCCTAAATGTGTGACAGTGGCCTGTTCCAGTGGTGGGTGACGTGAAGCCTGATTCTCTGCTATGACATGAAGACTGATTCTGCGCTGACATGAAGCCAGATTCTCTGCTATGGCATGAAGAGACTGATTCTCTGCTGACATGAAGCCAGATTCTTTGCTATGGCATGAAAAGCCAGATTCTCTGCTATGGGACCTCTGTCCAATTGATATTGGTTCATTTTTATTTTTTTAATTTTAATTTTAATTCATTTCCCTATCCACATTTGATTGCAGGGGATTTACCTACATGTTGCTGCCTTTTGCAGCCCTCTAGCTCTTTCCTGGGCTGTTTTACAGCCTTTTTAGTGCCCAAAAGTTCGGGTCCCCATTGACTTCAATGGGGTTCGGGTTCGGGACGAAGTTCGGGTCGGGTTCGGATCCCGAACCCGAACATTTCCGGGAAGTTCGGCCGAACTTCTCGAACCCGAACATCCAGGTGTTCGCTCAACTCTATATATGGCCCATAATCCAGGGGCAAGAGGCCAGCAGCCAGTCCTCTCCAAAACCCAGTGGCGAGGTTGGTTTCGCCACAGAATGCATACGGAGTACATTCCGTTTTTTTTTCCGGGAACCATTGAAATGATTGGTTCCGCATATAGACTGCAAATGGAATCCGCAAAAACTAGAAAAACAACATTCATGTGCAAGAGGCCTTAGTCTCATCAGAACATAACGCGTTTTACTACATGCTTTCAGCAGAAAATGTAGGTTTGGATATTTTTCTTTATAAGAAAAGGCTTTTGTCTTACCACCCTACCCAATAGCTCAGACATATGAAGAATATGGGAGACTGTCGTCATATGCAGTACACAACCAGTACTTGCCAGAAATTCCTGCCTCTTCCATAACCCGTTCCTGACCAGCGCCATAATAGTACGGCGCAGTGGGACATGACTTGCCACCCAGCACAGTACTATTACAGCGCGCTGATCGGGCGGGTGCAGGAGCTGCGTCCACCTGATCAGCTGCAGGGGACCGGCTGTTCCCGTTAGCCGGACCCCTGCTGTATGTGCCAGCGTCAGTGAAAACACTGTTGCCGACACATTAACCCCTTCTATGTCGCGGTGATCGCTGACAGCGATATAGAAGGGGATTGCTGCAGGTGAGGGAGCCCATCGGGTGAGAAGGCAGCCTGATGCCGTGCAGAGGCTGCCCAATGCCTTGCATGGCATCAGGACTTGCCTTCTATGGGTGGCCAGGAGATCCAGCCTCAGGCTGAGTCTCCTAGGCAACCTGTTAGTGGATTACTCAGTGTAATACACTAGCAGGCAATGGATTACAATACAGATGTATTGTAATGCATTGCAGAGGGGATCAGACCCTCGAAAGTTAAAGTCAGAAATAAAATTTAAAAAAAAAAGTACAAAAAAAGTGTTTTTAATAAAAAAAAAGAAAGTCTCAAGTAAAAAAAGAAAAAAACGCCCTTTTCCCCTGATTTTATAATAAAAAATAAAAAACACACATATTAGGTATTGCCTCATCTGTTACAACCGGCTCTATAAATATATCACATGATCCACCCCGTCCGATAAACACCATGAAAAAAATAAAATAAAAACTGTGTAAAAAAAAAATGCAATTTTTGTCACCTTACATCACATCAAGCGATCAAAATGGCGTATGTCCCACAAAATGATACCAATAAAACTGTCACCTCATTCCGCAAAAAATTAGCACCTACATAAGAAAATTGCTCAAAAAAAATAAAAAAATATAGCTCTCAGAACATGAAGACACATTTAAAAAAATTTTGTTTAAAATATGCAACTATTGTGTTAAAGTGAAATAAAAAAAAAAGTATACATACTAGGTATCGCCGCGTCCGTAACAACCAGCTATATAAAAAAATCACATGGCCTAACCCCTCAGGGGAGCACCGTGAAAAATAAAAAATAAAAACTGTATTAAAAAGAGCCATTTTTGTCACCTTACATCACAAAAAGTGCAATACCAAGCGATCAAAAGGGCGTATGCCCCCAAAATAGTACCAATCAAACCATCACCTCATCTCGCAAAATATGAGGCCCTACCTAAGACAATCGGTCCAAAAATAAAAAAAACTATAGCTCTCAGACTATGGAGACACTAAAACATCATTTTTTGGTTTAAAAAATGATATTATTGTGTAAAACTTAAATAAATAAGAAAAAGCATACATAATAGGTATTGCCAGTTTTCCATGTCCGTAATGATCTGCTCTATAAAATTGTCACATAGAAACATAGAATGTGTCGGCAGATAAGAACCATTTGGCCCATCTAGTCTGCCCAAAATACTAAATACTATGGATAGCCCCTGGCCCTATCTTATATGAAGGATGGCCTTATGCCTATCCCATGCATGCTTAAACTCCTCCACTGTATTTGCAGCTGCCACTTCTGCAGGAAGGCTATTCCATGCATCCACTACTCTCTCAGTAAAGTAATACTTCCTGATATTACTTTTAAACCTTTGCCCCTCTAATTTAAAACTATGTCCTCTTGTAGCAGTTTTTCTTCTTTTAAATATTCTTTCCTCTTTTACCTTGTTGATTCCCTTTATGTATTTAAAAGTTTCTATCATATCCCCTCTGTCTCGTCTTTCTTCCAAGCTATACATGTTAAGGTCCTTTAATCTTTCCTGGTAAGTTTTATCCTGCAATCCATGTACCAGTTTAGTAGCTCTTCTCTGAACTCTCTCCAAAGTATCAATATCCTTCTGGAGATATGGTCTCCAGTACTGAGCACAATACTCCAAATGAGGTCTCACTAGTGCTCTGTAGAGCGGCATGAGCACCTCCCTCTTTCTACTGGTAATTCCTCTTGCTATACACCCAAGCATTATGCTAGCATTTCCTGCTGCTCTGTAACATTGTCTGCCTACCTTTAAGTCTTCTGAAATAATGATCCCTAAATCCCTTTCCTCAGATACTGAGGTTAGGACTGTATCACTGATTTTATATTCTGCTCTTGGGTTTTTACGTCCCAGGTGCATTATCTTGTACTTATCAACATTAAATTTTAGTTGCCAGATTTTTGACCATTCCTCTAGTTTTCCTAAGTCCTTTTCCATTTGGTGTATTCCTCCAGGAACATCAACCTTGTTACAAATTTGTGTCATCAGCAAAAAGACACACCTTACCATTGAGGCCTTCTGCAATTTCGCTGATAAAGATATTAAACAATATGGGTCCCAGAACAGATCCCTGGATCACATGACCTAACCCCTCAAGTGAACGCTGTAAAAATAAATTTTAAAACTGTGCCACCTTGCCCAATAAAGTGTAATAATGAATGATCCAAAACTCATATGTACCCAAAATGGTACCAATAAATTGTCAACTCTTTCTGCAAAAAACGAGCCCCTGCACAAGACGATCGACAGAAAAATTAAAAATATAAGGCGTTCAGAATGGAGACACAAAAACATAAAATGCTTTATTTTGTAAAACTGAAACAAACAAACAAACAAAGAAAGTAGCCATATTTGATATCATTGCGTCCGTAACAACCTGCTCTATAAAAATAGCACATAATCTACCCTGTCAGATAAAGGTTGTAAAAAATAAGAATTAAAAACGGTGCCAAAACCCTAATATACAAAAAACGTAATATAGAGCAATTAAAAATCATATGTACCCCAAAATAGTACCCATTACACTGTCACCTTAACCCATAGTTTCCAAAATGGGGTCACTTCTGGGAGTTTCTATTTAGGGGTGCATCAGGGGGGCTTCAAATGGGTCATGGTGTCTAAAAAGCAGTCCAGCAAAATCTCCCTTCCAAAAACCATACGGCGCTTCTTTTCTTCTGCGCCCTGCTGTGTGCCCTTACATCAGTTTACGACCACATGTGGGGTGTTTCTGTAAACCGCAGAATCAGTGTAATAAATATTGAGTGTTGTTTGTCTGTTACCCTCGATGTGTTAAATAAAAAAATGGATTAAAATGGAAAATCTTTAAAAAAAGTGAAATTTAGAAATTTCATCTCCATTTTCGTTTAATTCTTGCAGAACACCTAAAGGGTTAACAAAGTTTGTAAAATCAGTTTTGAGTAGCTTGAGGGGTGTAGTTTCTGCAATGGGGTCATTTATGGTGGGTTTCCACTATATAAGCCCCACAAAGTGACTTCAGACCTGAACTGGTCCTTAAAAAGAGGGTTTTGGAAATTTTCTTAAAATTATAAGAATTACTTCTAAACTTCTAAGCCTTCTAACGTCCTAAAAAAATAAACTGAAATTTACAAAATGATCCTAACATAAAGTAGATATATGGAGAATGTGAAGTAATAAATATTTTATGAGGTATCGCTTTCTGTTTTAAAAGCAGAGAAATTGAGATTTTGAAAATTGCTAATTTTTCAAAATTTTTGGTAAATTTGGGATTTTTTCATAAATAAAGGTGAAATATATTGACTCAAATTTATGACCATCATGAAGTACAATGTGTCACGAGAAAACAGTCTCAGAATGGCTTGGATAAATAAAAGTTTTCCAAAGTTATTACCACATAAAGTGACATATTTACAAAAAATGGCCTGGGCAGGAAGGTGAAAACTGGCCCGGGGTAGAAAGGGTTAATGTTGCTGTAGGCCTCTTGGCAGCCTCACGGACCAACTTTCTTAAAGTCTTTTCATAAATTTTTAAGGGACCCATTTCCAAATTTTCTGTGTTCCATGGTTTATCTAATGCCTTAGAAATTTTTTGTACTCTTCTCCTGACTAATACCTTTCAACAATGAGCTCCATTTGATGTGTTGAAAGCTATTTACAGATAATGGCTTTTGCTGTAAAATGCAAATAAGAAAATATCAGGAAAATCCTAATAGAACAGCAAAACTTAATTTGGGGTTAATCAGAATCACATTAAATGATGACAGCTGTGTACTGACTACTATTTAAGGGTGCCTTCACACATGGCAGATTTTGTGGCAGAAAATTCTGCGACTGAAAATCAGTCCCAATCATTTTAATGGGGCAGCAAGCACATGGATTTCTGCAAACTCCATTAAGGTAAATGGAATTGATTTTCTGCCACAAGATCTGCCGCGTGTGAAGGCACTGTAACATGACTTGTGATTGGCTAATGGTAAACACGAACACGGCAATATTAATAAGAGGGTGTTCATACTTATGCAACCCCATTATTTGTTATTTTATTTCCCCTTCTAAATGATTTGTTTGTTTTTCAATGGAATTTTACAGGTAGAAGGTAGTGAAGTAACAAAAGAGCCAGTGGAAATAATACAGGGTGGGCCATTTATATGGATACACCTTAATAAAATGGGAATGGTTGGTGATATTAACTTCCTGTTTGTGGCACATTAGTATATGCGAGGGGGGAAACTTTTCAAGATGGGTGGTGACCATGGCGGCCATTTTGAAGTCGGCCATTTTGAATCCAACTTTTGTTTTTTCTATAGGAAGAGGGTCATGTGACACATCAAACTTATTGAGAATTTCACAAGAAAAACAATGGTGTGCTTGGTTTTAACGTAACTTTATTCTTTCATGAGTTATTTACAAGTTTCTGACCACTTATACAATGTGTTCAATGTGCTGCCCATTGTGTTGGATTGTCAATGCAACCCTCTTCTCCCACTCTTCACACACTGATAGCAACACCGCAGGAGAAATGCTAGCACAGGCTTCCATTATCCATAGTTTCAGGTGATGCACATCTCGTATCTTCACAGCATAGACGATTGCCTTCAGATTATACGAGATGTGCAGCACCTGAAACTACAGATACTGTTACGGTTTTATCTCCGGTGAAAAAAACTGAAGACTTGCCTCAATGCCGGCATTTCTCCCCATAGGAATGTATTAGTGCCAGATCCGGCATTCAAAATACCGGAATGCCAGATCCGTCCTTCCGGCCTGCGCATGCGCAGACCGGTAAAAATGTGAAAAAAGATACAAGATGGAGAGACGGATCCGTTCTTGCAATGCATTTGTGAGACGGATCTGCATCTGGATCCGTCTCACAAATGCTTTCATTCACAGCCAGATGGGCGGATCCGGCAGGCAGTTCCGACAACGGAACTGCCCGCCGGATCACACTGCCGCAAGTGTGAAAGTAGCCTTATTTTTACCCTCTGAGCAGAAAAAAATTGCACAACTGGCACATGTTAACTATTGGTGCTCTAAGGGATTCAACTTAAGCATGCTATTTCTGCCTTTCACTTGGTTTAAACTGAAGATATTCTGCTACTGAGACTTTTAAATTAGTATAGAGACCAAACCTACACATCATAGAATGTACAGTAAGTAGTACAATACATTGACTGTGCCGCACTATCCTCTGTTACCAAACCCAACACCTGGGCTCTAGGTCAGACACTCCTAAAGAGTTACAAATAGTGCACAAGGGAGAAGGATACCTGACATGCAAGCTGCAAAGGGAAAGGATCAGTGCAATGTGCCCAACTTAGGCTACTTTCACACCTGCGTTAGGGTGCGGATCCGTCTGGTATCTGCACAGACGGATCTGCACCTATAATGCAAACGCTTGTATCTGTTTAGAACGGATCCGTTTGCATTACCATGAAGAAAAAAAAAAAAATTTGTTCATGATAATGCAAACGGATCCGTCTTGACTTACACTGAAAGTCAATGGGTGGCGGATCCGTTTTCAGTTGCACCATATTGTGTCAGTGAAAACGGATCCATCCCATTGACTTACATTGTAAGTCAGGACGGATCCGTTTGGCTCCGCATCGTCAGGTGGACATCAAAACGCTGCAAGCAGCGTTTTGGTGTCCGCCTCGAGAGCGGAATGGAGGCTGAACGGAGGTGAAGTGATGCATTCTGAGCGGATCCTTATCCATTCAGAAGGCATTGGGGCTAAACTGATCTGTTTTGGGCCACTTGTGAGAGCCTTGAAACAGATCTCACAGTACGCAGCCCTGCAGGGTATTGCGATGTGAGGTCACGGTTACTTAGGCAAACGAGGGTTACTATGGGTTACTCACAGTTTGTAGGAAGACCCTGGGCAGGCGTACAGCAGTGATGGAGAGGCTGGCACAGAAGTCCTCTGGGGCACTCTCTGTATATAGGGACCAGGCCTGATGGTGAGTGAGGTGCCCTGGGTGTTGCAGGTGTTTAATGTGCCGGGGGAAAGGTCCCTTTAAGGTTCGTGACGCCAGTGCCTGTAATGGTGGCACACCGGTTGATGATAGTGGTAATAAGTGAGGAACACATTGTTGTGGTGAACCAAAACTTCCTTTACTGGAAACTGTTAACTTTATACAGTCTTTTGTAAAGTTACAGGTAATGCAGCAGTATAAAGCAGGCTTTCACATCAATGGCAGGTACAATGTTCTTTGCAAGATACTCAGAGGGTAAAAACAACACTCACAGACCAGGCTTCACTCTTCCACAGAAATCCTGTGCACTATTCCTCAGAACTCCTGGCTGTTTTTATCCCAAGGCCCGTATGCCCTAATGCTGGCTTTATCCTTGGTAGAAAACCTCCTCAGGTATATATCCTTGCTTTAGGTATAATACTTCTGCCCTTCAGCTTACTTGTCTAGCTGGAATACTGGCTCTGCTCTGCTTATGGGAACTTGGTTTCTCAGGAGGCAACTCTTCCCCTGGTGATAATCTTCTGAGCTAACTCTGCTCAATATCCTCAGGCAGGCCGGTCCACTCTCCCTGGCCTCCTGGTGTCCTTCTGTCTCTACACAGACTCCTGACTACACAGACTGACTCCTCCCTGTCTGGGTCTAAATATATATACTAGGTGTTCCCTAGCTCCCTCTAGTGCCTAGGATGCTGAACTATACCCTAATAGGCCTGCTACACATATCACAGGAAAAATACATGGAAATACATATTAAAATGCATTAAAATGTACTGTGAAATACACTGCCACTGTCCCACAGTAGGTGGAGAACAACGTGGCCTAATTGACCCTTGTGTAGTGCCCACATTTACCTAGTGGGACACTACATACCCCGTTGCTGTAACATTGCCCGTCCTCGGCACAACACAAGGTGCCCTGCCCAGCTGGAAACTGCACCTGAAAGAAAAAAATACTGCAAAGCAGGAACACACATCTACATTTGCAAATACACATATATATATCAGGCAGCTCCGCTGGCTAAGGAACAAGTCCGGTGAAAAGGGGCGTCGTTCTCTTCTCTCAGGATAGTATAAGGGAAAAGGGGGCGCTGACCTGGTGCAGTGTATCAAGGATACCAGGATAGTCCATAATAAAATATAATAGTCCCATAAAACAGCATCTCAGAGACCCACATAAATTAGAGTCATCTCTGGGCACATTTTTTTGAATTGAGATTGCACATAAAAGTCCACAGAATTTAAAATGGCATATAAAATAAGTGCTGTAATGTCCCTTAATCAACCTGAAAAGGCGGTCAAAAAGGGTTAATTGCAAATAAAATAACAGGCACAACTTGGCTTTGGAATCCTTGGAGCAGGCAGGGGGTCCTGTAAACTGGATGGCCTTGGAGCACTTGGTATTTTCAGTGGCCTACCACCACTACTGAGCCGTGGGAAACTGGCAGCAGCTCATAGGGCCAAAACGAAGGACTCCTGTCCTGAAAGGGTTAAATCCACTTGTAATAGGGTCCCTTGGCAAAAGAAATCAGCATCATGGCCTGGCTGGCCTACTCACAGGTGTGTATCGGATCCACTTTGATCATCAGTGGTATATCCCGGTTCTGCTGGCAGATTGGGCCGGACACGAGGATCCATGAATGGCTGGGCCCACAAAATGGTGTTTGCTGGCAATTGTAACATGAATGGGCCTCTCACTGGTATAGGTCCCATGGGTCTGGGGGTCAACACTACAGGAGGCCTTAATGCTTCAGGAGGCTCCCTGGACCTGGGTGGCACTGGCTGAAAGCCACGGACCCGGCTTCTTACATAACAGAGTCTCTCCGGTACCGCAATGATAGTCGCCGAACTGGTGGCAACGGGATCTTCTACTGCAGGTTTGGGGACTTCAGAGTTCTTAAAGGACGCATCAGCATTTTCAGGGGGCATCAGTGCCACTCTGGACGCAGCGATGTGGCACAGGCCATCAAGATGGATCTCTAACCTGGCAATCTGGTCTTCTAGCGTCTCATGCGATGCTCCGCTGCAGGGATCCGGTACAGTCGCAGCAGGTTCAGGCGCTGGGTCCGAATTCTTTCCCGGCTGCGACCGCGGTGGGAAGCAAGGTGGCCTCTCCAGTCCTGGAGTATAGGCAGGCGGTGCTTCTCTCTCGTCGATCATCGTAGGCTCTGGGGTCTCGCTTACAGGTAAGGCCATTCCGGCTGGATACTCTCCCCTCTGCAAATGCTCGATCCCTTCTCTGGAGAGCGACAGGGCTGCACCAATTATTTCAGTTCAGATCTCCCATTGCTCTGGGAGGCCGCCCCCAGGTACTCCAACATGGGGAGGCGGAGTCCATTTTAGCAGACATGCTAATTTGTAGACAGGGCGGTGGCGCGGACATCCAGTCTTTCCCGCACTTTTAGCAGAAGGCGCCAATTTTTCCCGCCAACAAAATGCAGTGATGGCACAGCAATTCATTTCAGTCAGCTTAAGCGGCCATCTTTGAGTGTAACGCTGTCTATTCACTGACAGCAAGCGGTGACTCAACAAGCGGCAAACAGTCCATAAAAATACAATTTTCACACCGCAATTTTACAGTTCTTTGGCCCAGCAATTTTTCAATAAACAAATATGGCTTAGTCACTTTATGGGCAAATAACGGCACACAGTTTATATTCCACAATGGCGCAGGAATAATCCGTAAATCCTGTTCGTGACGCCAAAATATGCAGTACGCAGCCCTGCAGGGTATTGCGATGTTAGGTCACGGTTACTTAGGCAAACGAGGGTTACTATGGGTTACTCACAGTTTGTAGGAAGACCCTGGGCAGGCGTACAGCAGTGAAGGAGAGGCTGGCACAGAAGTCCTCTGGGGCACTCTCTGTATATAGGGACCAGGCCTGATGGTGAGTGAGGTGCCCTGGGTGTTGCAGGTGTTTAATGTGCCGGGAGCAAGGTCCCTTTAAGGTTCGTGATGCCAGTGCCTGTAACGGTGGCACACCGGTTGATGATAGTGGTAATAAGTGAGGAACAAGTTGTTCTGGTGAACCAAAACTTCCTTTACTGGAAACAGTTAACTTTATACAGTCTTTTATAAAGTTCCAGGTAATGCAGCAGTATAAAGCAGGATTTCACATCAATGGCAGGTACAATGTTCTTTGCAAGATACTCAGATGGTAAAAACAACACTCACAGACCAGGCTGCACTCTTCCACAGAAATCCTGTGCACTATTCCCCAGAACTCCTTGCTGTCTTCATCCCAAGGCCCGTATGCCCTAATGCTGGCTTTATCCTTGGTAGAAAACCTCCTCAGGTATATATCCTTGCTTTAGGTATAATACTTCTGCCCTTCAGCTTACTTGTCTAGCTGGAATACTGGCTCTGCTCTGCTTATAGGAACTTGGTTTCTCAGGAGGCAACTCTTCCCCTGGTGATAAATCTTCTGAGCTAACTCTGGCTCAATATCCTCAGGCAGGCCGGTCCACTCTCCCTGGCCTCCTGGTGTCAACTAGAAACCTGGGCTGTCTAGCTGCATGTCAGGATGTGGCCCTCAGCTTCTCTCTGGCTAAGGTGCACACTCCCTTCTGTCTCTACACAGACTCCTGACTACACAGACTGACTTCTCCCTGTCTGGGTCTAAATATATATACTAGGTGTTCCCTAGCTCCCTCTAGTGCCTAGGATGCTGAACTACACCCTAATAGGCCTGCTACACATATCACAGGAAAAATACACGTAAATACATATTATGTATTAAAATGTAATGTGAAATACACTGCCACTGTCCCACAGGAGGTGGAGAACAACGTGGCCCAATTGACCCTTGTGTAGTGCCCACATTTACCTAGTGGGACACTACAAGTAGCCTAAGTTGTCAGATGTATCGTCATCCAACGCATTTCACAGGTCTGATCTGTCTCACTTCAAGGTAGAGTATGCTGGTGAATAGTATCCACACATGTTGGAAGTGTGCCCCAGCTGGCAGCACACTCCGATTAGCTGTAGCTAGCTCTCAGGCAGACCGCTCCATGACATGACTAAACTACGGGTACTGCTGTCGAAGAAAAACAGGTTTCTAACATGTGTGGATACTACTCAACATCATACCTTGGGCTGCAGAGTGAAACAGATCAGACCTGTGGACTGTGGTGGACAGAGATACATCTGACAACTTACTTGGGCATGTTGCATCGAACCTTTCCCTTTGCCACTTGCATGTCAGATATCCTGCTCTGTAAAATAGAATAAGTACCATACTTAAAGCAGTTTTATGGTTTAGTGAGGGGGGAGCAAGAAGGGCTTGTGCCCTGGGTGCAGAGGCTTAAGGGAGCACCCCCCTGGGCAGTTTGTTTACATGGCGAAGCAGGCTGCCGTCCACTCCCTGCTTCACTGTTCTGCTAAGCTTCGGCGCTCCGCAGCAGGTAGCACATCTCGCTGCGGGCTGTGTGGGAGGAGCAGTGAAAGCCTGGGAATCAGCCACCTACACAGCCAGCAGCACAATCTATGTGTGACCGCATCGTGCTGCTGCTGAGGAGCATCAATGAAACAGGCAAGTTTTTTTATTTTGTCGTATTTTTTTTTAATTTACTTTATTAATGGAGCTTAAAGTGGGCATTACTACAGTTCGGGGGGGGGGCACAAGGTGAGCATTTTTACTGTGATAGGGCACAATGGTAGGCATTCAGTAACTACTGTGAAGGATGCATCATGTGGTCATTACTTCTGCGAGGGCACAATGAGGGCTTTCTTACTGTGAAGTAGGCACAACGTGGATAGTACTACTGTAAGGGGTCACAATGTGGACATAACTACTGTGAGGGGGCACAATGTGGATATTACTACTGTGTTGGCATAACTGCTGTGAAGGAGGCACAATGTGTGCATTACTACTGAGTGGTAGAACTGAGGGGAAATGCCCTAGATTACCCGGTTATACACTTGGATGGCTTGGTCTTACAGGGTCAGCACAGCACCCCCTGCTGGGGATTTAACAGGACAGTTACTTTACCCTGTTCATGTGATTATTCTTTTTGCTCTATCACCACAATTACTTTGTTCTAGTGAAACCCTGGGTGCAGTAGGACCAGTTGGTTCTTTCTTTCATTTATTGCAAGGTGTATTGGTACTGCCATGTACCCTGTTTTATCAGGAAACATACTGGGGGTCATTAACAAAGGCTGGCTTTTATGGCAATCTTTGTCCCCCCTCTGCGCTGCTGGAGGTTTAGCCTAATTTATGAATTACGTGCAACCCCGGCAGTCCGTGCGCCTTGAGTAAAAACTACTCAGACCCCTGGCTTAGTTTTTACTCCTCTTTTATGCCTGTTTTCAAGCGTGAAAGATAGTAAATGGGTCGGGCAAAAGTCCAGGTCCTCGTCACACCCTCACAACTCCTAAATAGTTGCAAAAAACGCTTGCAAATATTTTTACGCCTAAAACAGGTGTAAAATATTTGTAAGGATATTATTAAAAATTACGTTTTAATACTAGGATATTCCCAATTGAGATGATTTGCAACTAAAACAAATGGTAGCAATGGTAGACATAATAATTTATTATGATAGCCGCTTTAAGAATCTTTCTTTATACAGCTCTAGAAGGTTTTATGTTTCTAGTTTATCATATGCTATGGCTTTTGTGCATTCATTGTCCCCTCCCTACATCTCTGAGCTACTTTCCCGATACATCCCCACACGCACTCTCTGATCCTCACAAGACCTCCTTCTCTCCTCTCCTCTTCTCGCCTCTTCCCACAATCGCCTCCAAGATTTCTCCCGTATGTCCCCCCCATACTCTGGAACTCGCTACCCTAACATATCAGACTCTTACCTGCAGTGGAATCCTTTAACCACCTCCGGACCGCTGTACGCACAGACGCGTCCTGGAGGTGGTTGTTTCATTCCTCCTGGACGCGCCGGCGCGTCCTCTCGCGAGACGCGAGATTTCGGTCACAGCCGGCCCGCGCATGCGCATCGCGGGCCGGCAAAAGTTAAAGGACTATTGCATCAGCAACCTGCCAGCCAATGATCGTCGCTGGCAGGTTGCTGATTTTTAAAAAATCGAATCACAAGCCAGATAACAGATCATATTAGTAAATATGATCTGTTATATGGCTTCTCTGCTCCTCTGCTGGTCCTTTTCGTCGGTTGGATCCAGCAGAGGAGCAGACATCACTGTGAGTACACACAAAACACTACTTTTAGCCCCTGATCACCATCCATCACCCCCATCATCCAAATTAACCCCTTGATCGCCCCCTGTCAATCACTTAGTGAAAGACAAAAAGTGATCAGTGTAAACCTGTGATCACTAGTATTGGCTGTTAGGTTTTAGGATAGTTTAGGCCTCTTGGTTAGGTAGTTTAGGGATCAGTTAGCGCCCAGCCCACCGCACCGCAGTCACTTTTATTCGCTGTTTAGCGTATCGCTAATCAGCATTTGTACTTTTATAGTATCTGTAAGTGATCAAAACTGATCACAGTCAGATCTATAATAGTATTAGTGTCACCTTAGCTCGCCCTCCACCCAAAACGCAGTGTTTGCCCAATCAGGCCTGATCGGTCGCCCACACGTGCGTTCACCCACGCCCGCCCCACCGCAGTGACAAAAAATTATTATTTTTTGATCACTGCACATTCACTTTACACGCTCTGCGGCGATAAAAAAAATCAGTTTTGATATTTTTTATCAACCGTAGCGGCCTCCGGTACTTCGCTAGCCTCCCCTTTGTAAGACAGGCTTGCTTTTTTTCTTGGGTAGTCTCAGGGAATACCCCTAAATTTAGTAGTCCAAATGTCAAACAGGGGGTATTCTTCTGAAGAGGCCTACAGGATTCTGACCCAGTCGGATGAGGAATGGGAACCCTCATCTGACGAATCTAGCGGGTCAGAATATGAACCTGTAGAAAGCAGTGGCTCTCTGACCCAAAGTTCGGACGAGGAGGTTGAGGTCCCTGGCAGCACCAGGCGTACCCGGCCCTGTGTCGCTAGACCACAGGTTGTGCAGGATCCGCTTCAAGAGCAGCAGAGTGGGGCTGTCGCTGCCGGATCACGTGGTGAGGCATACACCAGCAGCGCAGCCCTCCCTGGACCTAGTACCAGCACTGCCGTACAACATGGTGAAGTAGCGAGCACCAGAAGGGCAGTTGAAGCTGGTACGGTGGCACGTGCACTAGTTACCCCGTCGCAGCCACCGCACAGACAGGCCCGTAGAGCCCCTAGAATCCCTGAGGTGCTGGGAAACCCTGATTGGCAGTCCCCAACTTCAGCCGCACCATTAGTTCCCCCTTTCACCGCCCAGTCTGGAGTTCGGGTTGAGACGGCTCAGATCAGTACGGCCCTGGGATTTTTTGAGCTGTTCTTGACTGCGGAGCTCTTGGACTTAGTCGTGGCAGAGACAAACCGGTATGCCACACAATTTATAACCGCAAACCCGGGAAGCTTTTATGCCCAGCCTTTCCGGTGGAAACCAGTCCAAGTTTCCGAACTTAAAATTTTTCTGGGCCTTCTCCTCAACATGGGTCTAACCAAAAAGCATGAATTGCGGTCATATTGGTCCACGAACCCGATTCATCACATGCCCATGTTCTCTGCTGCTATGTCCAGGGCACGATTTGAGGCCATCCTCCATTTCCTGCACTTTAGCGACAACACCACCTCCCGTCCCAGAGGCCACCCAGCTTTTGACCGGCTCCACAAAATTCGGCCCCTCATAGACCATTTCAACCAGAAATTTGCAGATTTGTATACCCCTGAGCAAAACATCTGCGTAGACGAGTCCCTAATACATTTTACCGGGCGCCTTGGCTTCAAACAATACATCCCAAGCAAGCGTGCCTGGTATGGGGTCAAATTGTATAAGCTCTGTGAAAGGGCCACAGGCTATACCCACAAATTTCGGATCTATGAGGGAAAAGATCAGACCCTGGAGCCGGTCGGTTGCCCTGACTACCTGGGAAGCAGTGGGAAGACAGTCTGGGACTTGGTGTCACCCTTATTCGGCAAGGGGTACCATCTTTATGTGGACAATTTTTACACAAGTGTGGCCCTCTTTAGGCATTTGTTTATAGAACGGATTTGCGCCTGTGGCACCACGCGAACTAGTCGCGTGGGCTTCCCCCAACGGCTTGTAACCACCCGTCTTGCAAGGGGGGAGAGGGCTGCCTTGTGTAACGAAGAACTGCTCGCGGTGAAATGGAGAGACAAGCGTGACGTTTACATGCTCTCCTCCATTCACGCAGACACGACAATCCAAATTGAAAGGGCAACCCGTGTCATTGAAAAGCCCCTCTCAGTCCACGACTATAATGCGCTCATGGGAGGGGTGGACTTCAATGACCAGATGTTGGCTCCCTATTTAGTTTCCCGCAGAACCAGACGCTGGTATAAGAAGGTGTCTGTATATTTAATTCAATTGGCGCTGTATAATAGTTTTGTTCTCTACAGTAAGGCTGGGAGAACACGATCCTTCCTCAAATTCCAGGAAGAGATCATCGAGAACCTCCTTTATCCAGGAGGTTCCGTGGCCCCATCCACCAGTGTAGTTAGCCGTCTACACGAGCGACATTTCCCCAGTGTCGTTGCTGGTACCTCAACCCAAGCGCCACCCCGAAAAAAATGTCGTGTCTGTAGCAGGAGTGGAATAAGGCGTGACACCCGCTATTTCTGTCCTGACTGTCCGGACCACCCTGCCCTATGCTTAGGAGAGTGTTTCCGGAAGTACCACACACAGGTACACCTAGCATAGGGATCACATCTCACCAGGACAGGCACACAGGGCTATTAGGGCCCTTTCTCTCACAGCTGCTGCAAACCTCTCCTTTCACCTGGGATAAAGTGCATAACGTACTTCGCCACATCTTTGGGCGATTTGCGCTTTGCACATTGTCCCATGGGGAAGGAGAGGTTTGTTCTATAAAGGTAAAAAAAAACAAAAAAAAAAAAACACCAGTAAGCAAAAAGGTTAATGTTTAGTTCAAAAAGTTAAAGTCAATATGTTCTCTTCCAAAGTTAATAAAATTATTGTGTTGTGGCCTGGTTTTTTCTTTTTTCTTTTTTACCTTCCAGGTGGACCAACCGATCGACTAGCTGCAGCACTGATGTGCATTCGGACAGAAGCATTGCGCTGCTGTCAGATTACACGCAAGTCGGTGTATGCGGCGCTGCAAGACGAGATTTCTCCTCTGCAGTAAAAGATACGTTTGCCGAGGCATATGAGCTGAGGAGGTGGCGGTGTTCCTATGCTTTGGCAAACACTTTGTATATAAAAAAAAAAAAAAAATCCCGGCAAGGATTTATTCATCCACATCGATTGATGTGAATGGAGAAATCTGGTTTGCCAGGGCATACGAGCTAAGTGGGTATGGATGTTGGGCGGAGCTCCTATGTCCTGGCAGACGCCTTTCCCCTCCTTTTTCTTTTTTTGCCAGAGATTTTTTCATCCACATTGATCGATGCGAATGAAGAAATCTGTGCCGTTCATTTTTTTCTTTCAGCCCAGAGGCTGAACGGAAAAAAAAAATCTCATTACCCGTATGCTCAATATAAGGAAAATAGCAGAAACTCCTAATGCTGACCATACATGTAATGATTGCGGAGACCCTCAAATGCCAGGGCAGTACAAACACCCCACAAATAACACCATTTTGGAAAGAAGACACCCCAAGGTATTCGCTGAGGGGCATATTGAGTCCATGAAAGATTGAAATTTTTGTCCCAAGTTAGCGGAAAGGGAGACTTTGTGAGAAAAAAAATCAAAAAAATCAATTTCCGCTAACTTGTGCCAAATTTTTTTTTTTCGATGAACTCGCCATGCCCCTCATTGAATACCTTGGGGTGTCTTCTTTCCAAAATGGGGTCACATGTGGGGTATTTATACTGCCCTGGCATTTTAAGGGCCCCAAAGCGTGAAAAGAAGTCTGGTATCCAAATGTCTAAAAATGCCCTCCTAAAAGGAATTTGGGCCCCTTTGCCCACCTAGGCTGCAAAAAAGTGTCACACATGTGGTATCTCCGTATTCAGGAGAAGTTGGAGAATGTGTTTTGGGGTGTCATTTTGCATATACCCATGCTGGGTGAGATAAATATCTTGGTCAAATGCCAACTTTGTATAAAAAAATGGGAAAGGTTGTCTTTTGCCAAGATATTTCTCTCACCCAGCATGGGTATATGTAAAATGACACCACAAAACACATTCCCCAACTTCTCCTGAATACGGCGATACCACATGTGTGACACTTTTTTGCAGCCTAGGTGGGCAAAGGGGCCCACATTCCAAAGAGCACCTTTCGGATTTCACAGGTCATTTACCTACTTACCACACATTAGGGCCCCTGGAAAATGCCAGGGCAGTATAACTACCCCACAAGTGACCCCATTTTGGAAAGAAGACACCCCAAGGTATTCCGTGAGGGGCATGGCGAGTTCCTAGAATTTTTTATTTTTTGTCACAAATTAGTGGAACATTTTTTTTTTTTTTTTTTCATACAAAGTCTCATATTCCACTAACTTGTGACAAAAAATAAAAACTTCCATGAACTTACTATGCCCATCAGCGAATACCTTGGGGTCTCTTCTTTCCAAAATGGGGTCACTTGTGGGGTAGTTATACTGCCCTGGCATTCTAGGGGCCCAAATGTGGGGTAAGGAGTTTGAAATCAAATTCTGTAAAAACTGACCAGTGAAATCCGAAAGGTGCTCTTTGGAATATGGGCCCCTTTGCCCACCTAGGCTGCAAAAAAGTGTCACACATCTGGTATCTCCGTACTCAGGAGAAGTGGGGGAATGTGTTTTGGGGTGTCATTTTACATATACCCATGCTGGGTGAGAGAAATATCTTGGCAAAAGACAACTTTTCCCATTTTTTTATACAAAGTTGGCATGTGACCAAGATATTTATCTCACCCAGCATGGGTATATGTAAAAAGACACCCCAAAACACATTCCTCAACTTCTCCTGAATACAGAGATACCAGATGTGTGACACTTTTTTGCAGCCTAGGTGGGCAAAGGGGCCCATATTCCAAAGAGCACCTTTCGGATTTCACTGGTCATTTTTTACAGAATTTGATTTCAAACTCCTTACCACACATTTGGGCCTCTAGAATGCCAGGGCAGTATAACTACCCCACAAGTGACCCCATTTTGGAAAGAAGACACCCCAAGGTATTCCGTGAGGGGCATGGCGAGTTCCTAGAATTTTGTATTTTTTGTCACAAGTTAGTGGAAAATGATGATTTTTTTTTTTTTTTTTCATACAAAGTCTCATATTCCACTAACTTGTGACAAAAAATAAAAACTTCCATGAACTCACTATGCCCATCAGCGAATACCTTGGGGTCTCTTCTTTCCAAAATGGGGTCACTTGTGGGGTAGTTATACTGCCCTGGCATTCTAGGGGCCCAAATGTGTGGTAAGGAGTTTGAAATCAAATTCTGTAAAAACTGACCAGTGAAATCCGAAAGGTGCTCTTTGGAATATGGGCCCCTTTGCCCACCTAGGCTGCAAAAAAGTGTCACACATCTGGTATCTCTGTATTCAGGAGAAGTTGAGGAATGTGTTTTGGGGTGTCTTTTTACATATACCCATGCTAGGTGAGATAAATATCTTGGTCAAATGCCAACTTTGTATAAAAAAAATGGGAAAAGTTTTCTTTTGCCAAGATATTTCTCTCACCCAGCATGGGTTTATGTAAAATGACACCCCAAAACACATTCCCCAACTTCTCCTGAGTACGGAGATACCAGATGTGTGACACTTTTTTGCAGCCTAGGTGGGCAAAGGGGCCCATATTACAAAGAGCACCTTTCGGATTTCACTGGTCAGTTTTTACAGAATTTGATTTCAAACTCCTTACCACACATTTGGGCCCCTAGAATGCCAGGGCAGTATAACTACCCCACAAGTGACCCCATTTTGGAAAGAAGAGACCCCAAGGTATTTCGTGATGGGCATAGTGAGTTCATAGAACTTTTTATTTTTTGTCACAAGTTAGTGGAATATGAGACTTTGTAAGAAAAAATCATTTTCCGCTAACTTGTGACAAAAAATAAAAAGTTCTATGAACTCACTATGCCCATCAGCGAATACCTTAGGGTGTGTACTTTCCGAAATGGGGTCATTTGTGGGGTGTTTGTACTGTCTGGCCATTGTAGAACCTCAGGAAACAGGTGCTCAGAAAGTCAGAGCTGCTTCAAAAAGCGGAAATTCACATTTTTGTACCATAGTTTGTAAACGCTATAACTTTTACCCAAACCATTTTTTTTTACCCAAACATTTTTTTTTTATCGAAGACATGTAGAACAATAAATTTAGAGCAAAATTTATATATGGATCTCGTTTTTTTTGCAAAATTTTACAACTGAAAGTGAAAAATGTCATTTTTTTGCAAAAAAATCGTTAAATTTCGATTAATAACAAAAAAAGTAAAAATGTCAGCAGCAATGAAATACCACCAAATGAAAGCTCTATTAGTGAGAAGAAAAGGAGGTAAAATTCATTTGGGTGGTAAGTTGCATGACCGAGCAATAAACGGTGAAAGTAGTGTAGGTCAGAAGTGTAAAAAGTGGCCTGGTCTTTCAGGGTGTTTAAGCACTGGGGTGGTTTCAGGGTGTTTAAGCTGAGGTGGTTAAAAGAAACCTAAAAACCCACCTCTTCAGATAAGCCTACAACCAGTGACCCTGCTGCTTCTATACCGCCATGACCAACTTTACCCTCTCCTACTGTGTCCTTCTCCCATACCATGTAGATTGTAAGCCCTCACGGGCAGGGCCCTCTCTCCTTCTGTACCAGTCTGTAACTCGTCTTGTTCATGCTTAGTGCAATTGTCTGCAGTGGCGTAGGGATCGCCATAGCAACGGCTATGGGGCCCTACGCCACTAGGGGGCCCGTCCGACCGCATTAATTTTTATTTATTTTTTATTTTTTTATTAACACTACACACAGGCAGCCAGGAGGTGGCGTAACTACCGGGGAAGCAGCTGCTTCGGGGCCCGACAGTTTATTTTCAAGTTAGTTAAATATCGATGTCTTAATGTTCAGGGCCCCCTTCACAGCAGCGGTCTTAATGTTCAGGCCCCCTCGCTAATGTGATCTAATCTTAATGTATTCTAAAGTCTCCTGATGTGTCTGGGATTCGAACCCACAACCTCCAATGTATCACTGGCAAAGCATTAACCCTCACAGCCATAAAGGAGGCATTGCAACTGATTGAAAAAATTTGACACTTCTGTAGCTGGCTTATACACATGACAGCTGCCCCAACACACCCAGCACTGCTATATCTCTATATGACAGCTATCCCAGCACACTCAGCTCTGCTATATCTCTATATATGAGCAGCTGTCATGTGTATAGATGTACACTTAGCCAGCTATAACAGTAGAAGTCTCATAATTTTTCAGTCAGCAGCAAGGCATCTCTTATGGTCTTG
Source organism: Bufo bufo (assembly GCF_905171765.1). NCBI lineage: Eukaryota > Metazoa > Chordata > Amphibia > Anura > Bufonidae > Bufo > Bufo bufo. The sequence continues at coordinate 403,383,428 of NC_053390.1, read as the reverse complement.
AGGTTAGATGCTCTGCCTCTGATACAGAAGGTCGTGGGTTCGAATCCCAGCAGAAACCTTTTCTGAAATACAAGCAGTGACTCCATATATGGACATACAGGGCGGGACACAATACAGGGAGGGACACAGGAAGAGGCTGCATCGCATCGCTGACATGGAGGTAAGTAGGAGTGTTTATTTTATTTTTTTTAATACCCGACTGTTACTGCCATGGGGGGAGCGGGGGCACTTGATACTGGCACATGGGGGGAGGGGGGTTGGCACCTGACCTGATACTGGCACCTGGGGGGGGGGGGGTTGGCACCTGATACTGGCACATGGGGGGGGAGAGAGGCACCTGATACTGTGGATGGCACTGTTGGAGGGGAGGGGGATCTGTGTATGGCACTATTTAGGGGAGGGGGATCTGTGGATGGCACTATTTAGGGGAGAGGGATCTGTGGATGGCACTATTTAGGAGAGAGGGATCTGTGGATGGCACTATTTAGGGGAGAGGGATCTGTGGATGGCACTATTTAGGGGAGAGGGATCTGTGGATGGCACTATTTAGGGGAGGGGGAATCTGTGGATGGCACTATTTAGGGGAGGGGGGATCTGTGGATGGCACTATTTAGGGAAGGGGGGATCTGTGGATGCCACTATTTAGGGGAGAGGGATCTGTGGATGGCACTATTTAGGGGAGGGGGATCTGTGGATGGCACTATTTAGGGGAGGGGGATCTGTGGATGGCACTATTTAGGGGAGGGGGGATCTGTGGATGGCACTATTTAGGGGAGAGGGATCTGTGGATGGCACTATTTAGGGGAGGGGGATCTGTGGATGGCACTATTTAGGGGAGAGGGATCTGTGGATGGCACTATTTAGGGGAGGGGGGATCTGTGGATGGCACTATTTAGGGGAGAGGGATCTGTGGATGGCACTATTTAGGGGAGGGGGATCTGTGGATGGCACTATTTAGGGGAGGGGGATCTGTGTATGGCACTATTTAGGGGAGGGGGGATCTGTTGATGGCACTATTTAGGGGAGGGGGATCTGTGGATGGCACAGAGGGGGGGGGGCGGCCATAATTTTTTTTTGCTATGGGGCCCATGCATTTCTAGCTACGCCCCTGCTTGTCTGTATTATGTATGTATATCCCTTTTCATAAGTACAGCGCTATGGCATGAATGGCGCTTTAATAATAAATAATAATAATAATTAATTTTCACATTCATTTCCAATGGAATATACTGTAAGTGACATTTTCATCTGTTCATATTCCACATTCAAATGCAAGTCCATCCAATAGGAAAATGTCTATAGAGAATTTTTTTAATACTTAAAGTTTTATACTGCAGAAAAACAAATACTAGAAGCTTTCATCATTTAAACAGCATTTACACAAATCTGTCAAACTATATCATTTTATCACACTATAATGGACAACATCTTCATGGCTAATTGGCATATGCTTTGGAAAGCGTCCATACATGATATTTACTTTTCCATTTCACATTAGTTTCTGGGTGGCCTGAGCACATATTAGTTAAATATTGGCTTATTGTCAGACAGCATTTCTTAATCTGCAAGCTATCCCTTCTCTTACCACTTTATAACTTTATATTCTTAACACATTATATATATATATTTATTTTTATTTTATTATTATTATTATTTTTTATGAAAGAAGCCATTCATTATATGAATCAATGACTCTATTGATAATAAATATATACTCATTTCTATCCAGCTCCTAATATATGAACATGCTTAATAAAAGAAAAATGATATACAAAAGTGTATAATGTATTGATAATAACTGAAAATAATTGAATAATTGTTGCAATCAGCATTAAACTAGAGTGTAAAGGAAAATTCTGAATGTAAAAATAGGTCTGTCTTTGTAGTGTAAGAATTAGGCTACATGCACACGACCGTGCCGTTTTTTGCGGTCCGCAAAACTGCGGATCCGCAAAAAACGGAAGCCGCCCGTGTGCCTTCCACAATTTGCGGAACGGAACAGGCGGCCCATTGTAGAAATGCCTATTCTTGTCCGCACAACGAACAAGAATAGGACATGCTATATTTTTTTTTGCGGGGCCACGGAACGGTGCAACGGATGCGGACAGCACACGGAGTGCTGTCTGCATCTTTTGCGGCCCCATTGAAGTGAATGGGTCCGCATCCGAGCCGCAAAAACGGCGGCTCGGAAGCGGACCAAAACAACGGTCGTGTGCATGAGGCCTTAGGCTAATAGGTCATGGTGGGTAATTTCAATCTTCACCGCACGTGCATTTGTGTCATCACTAAATAAGAAGCTAGTACTGTCTTAAGATGCATAATATGAACAGCTAATTCACAAGTGAAGACTGATGTTATCCATGACAAAATCAGTCTTCTAAGGAAAGCATAATTTAATATTTTTTCTAATCACTTATATCACTTAAGATATGACTGGACGCAAGCAAGAAAATGGAGAGTGAGAGCAATTCAGATGCATCTTGCTGACTGTCATCCTCATATGTTCAGTGTCCTGCTCCAGAGTTTCAGTACATTGCACAGTGCAAAAGAATGCATTTCTGTATAAAACATTGGAAGAAAGGGATGCAAATGAGCTCTTAGCAAGCTCTGCCTCTAATGCCACCAGATGTAAGGCAGCTGTTTTGAGGTTATTGTCCTCATCAGTGCAGAGCAGAGAGTACTGGCTAAGGCCTCATGCACACGACCGTTGTTTTATTCCGTGTCCGTTGTACCGTTTTTCGTGATGTTCTGCGGACCCATTGACTTTCAATGGGTCTGTTGAAAACTCGGCTAATGCACCGTTTGTCATCCGCGTCCGTGATCCGTGGTTCCAGTCCGTCCAAAAAATATAACCTGTCCTATTATTTTCGCGGAAAACGGTTTGCGGACCCATTCAAGTCAATGGCACCCTGAAAAAACGCGGAGGCACACAAGATTGTCATCCGCGTCCGCGTCCGTTTTTTTCCTATCATTTGCATGGCAAACCTGTCTTAGATTTTTTTTTACTTTCCTTCATGTCTGGTGATCCTCCAAAAATAAAGGAAGACACACGGAAACAAAAACGGAAACGGATCACGGAACAACGGAACCCCATTTTGCGGAACGGAACACAACAACGGTCGTGTGCATGAGGCCTTAAAGGGATTCTGTCACCTCGTTTTAGCCAATAGAGATGCGGACATGCACGGCTAGATCGCCGCTAGCATGTCTGCAATATACCTGTCCCATAAAGCTGTGTCCTTTTATTGTGTTTAAAGAATGATTTTAGAGATATGTAAATGAGCCTTGTAAGGAGCCCAAGGGGCTGTACTTACCTTCTTGGTGCCCAGCCACGCCCCCTGTGAAGGAGCCCTGCACGGACTGCGTCCTCCGAATCTCCTTCTTGCTCACAGTTAGATCGCCGTAATCTGACGATGCGCGAGCTCGTGCATGCGCAGTGCCGGTATAGTGTTCCTTCCGTGCGCTGGCATCAGCCTCAGGGAAGGAACTGCGCATGCGCGAGCAAGAAGGAGATTCGGAGGGCGTGGCTGGGCACCAAGAAGGTAAGTACAGCCCCTTGGGAACCAAGAAGGTAAGTACAGCCCCTTGGGTACCAAGAAGGTAAGTACAGCCCCTTGGGCACCTTACCAGGCTCATTTACATATCTCTAAAATCATTTTTTAAACACAATAAAAGGACACAGCTTTATGGGACAGGTTTATTGTGGACATGCTAGCGGCGATCTAGCAGTGCATGTCCGCATCTCTATAGGCTAAAACGAGGTGACAGAATCCCTTTAACTGGGTGAAAGGCCTAAGGGCTCATTCACACGACCGTTGCCCCTCCGTGCCTGTGCGCAATGCACGGGTACCGACCGTGGGCCAGCCGAATGCGGATCGCGGACCCATTCACTTGAATGGGTCCTCGATCCATCCGTTCTGCAAAAAGATAGAGCAAGTTCTACCTTTCTGCGGTGCGGAGACACGGAACGGAACCCCAGGAAGCACTCCGTAGTGCTTCCGTGGTTTTCCGTTCCGTGCTTCCGTTCCATTCAAGTGAATGGATCCGCATCCGTGATGCGGAATGCACACAGCTACTGCCCCGTGTATTGCGGACCTGCCGTATGCCGGCCACAATACGGCAGCGGAAAGAAAACGCTCGTGTGAACGAGCCCTAAGTCAGGATTTGAGGGGTAATGCCTTAATCACCATTAAGCCAGTACTTTCTGCTCTGCACTGATGAGGATCAATCACCCCAAAACAGCTGTCTGCAGATGAGATGCTGGCTTATTTAATATCCGAGTCATGTCTCAAACCCTATTCAAAGGGTTGAACATAGACTTATAAAATAGCTGCCTTACATCTGGTGGCATTAGAGGCAGAGCTTGTTAATACCTCATTTGCCACCCTTTATTCCCAGAATTCCGGAGGAGCATGTATGGCCTATAAGTCTCCTCACGCCGATTTAGGAGCTCTCTCCCCATGGAGAGATAGTACCCCCCAAATGTATAAAACATGTATTTAGTGTGAACATGGTATTAAATAGGCTGTAGTATCCACCACCAGGCAGTAGGTTTAGAACACTCTCTATTGTAGTCTAGCCTAGCTAAAACTATTCTGCTGCACAACTGACTTATCATTGCTTCCTGCACTACTACTGCAATGTAACGTGTTGGCGTCACCATAACTGTGACCCTGCCTTGCACCTCAGAATACATCATCCCCAAGAGCACCTTGACTGTCTTCAGCCAAGAGAACCACAGAACCAGAGTGTACCCTGAAGGAAGAAACGGTGTACCTTTCCCAGCAAGCCAGTCTAAGGAGTACCAGAACCATGAGTACAACTACTACCCCCATCTGGCCACTCACATACACATCACTGAGGCCTGGTCTCTGCAGATGTACATATCTCTTTATATGCATATGCCTGGATATGCCTTCAATGTCCGATTAGAGGAACGCCAATTTCTGTAACCTTCCCCAATCAATAGCACAAAGTGACAGCAGCACTAGGAAGAATCCGATGGTGTTATTCCTTCCCTCCAATCCAATCATGACTATGATGGCAACATATGTAATGCATTTTTTGGGTGTAACAGACATAGTTATATACTGTATATCGTTGACAATGTTGACTTGTACTAGATTACTGGTGATGCCTCTAATACAAGATTAGCACCCAAAAAATATTACTAAAACGCAATAAAAGTCAACTCTCATGTCACTGAAAGAGCCATATATATGTACCTGTTATTGAACTAGAAGCAAGCCTAGGGCTGCAGGTAAACCTACTACCTTTTCCTGAGTGAGTTATCACCAGTGATGGTCAGTTTGCAGTGTTCGCCAGTGAACACACATGCGGGCTGCCATCTTTAGTAAGGTAGACTCACCCGTCCGGCGATGCACAGGTAAGCCCTTACCTGTGCCGCGAGCCGGTCTGAAATCAAATGCAGTCACCGGGAGCAGGCAGTTCCGAGAACAGCCAACGGGGGCCTTCATTGGGCTGTTCTCGGAACTGCCTGCTCCCGGTGACTGCATTTGATTTCACACCGGCTCCCTGCACAGGCACAGGTAAGGGCTTACTTGTGCATCGCTAGACGGGTGAGTCTAACCTTACTAAAGATGGCAGCCCGCATGTGTTCGCTGGCGAACCATCACGCATCCCAGAAGTTCAAATGCACAGTCATCTGCACTGCATCTGTAGGTAGTCAGTAGATCAATGTGAAATCAGTATACATTGTACTCACACACATATACGTTCATACACTGCTGATTTATAGAACCACAAGCTAAAAAAAAATAATAAAAAAAAGAAAAATGTAATTGGTCAAATTGGTAGCATTTTAGTGCCTCAAAATGTGATATCCAGATATAAACTTATCAAAAATAAGCTTAAATACACTAGTTTGGTATACTTCTACCCGTATGAAAATGCCACATAATTGTATATTTATGTGTGTTCATTAATAAAGAAATCTAAAAAGAGAAGGAAAAGTACATTTTAAATTCTTTCGCTACACTTATCCTTCTACTGTTTAGTTCACAATTGCTAAAAGCTTAAAATAAGCAGAACATGTGGATGAATGGATGGATTTCATATGCTATGGTTATACTGTACCAGTGTAGAATCATGAGCAGAACAGTAAATACCATTGCTGTCAATGTCAGTTGTCAGTGAAGGTTTTAAGTCTTAAAAAAAAATAAAAAATTGTACAATTACAGTAATTAGGTTAACGCGCGTGGGAGTGATTTCACATTACCAGTTGTGCTGTAGGGGGCAGTGTTGGTATAGAAAGTGAAAACACTGCATTCAGGAATAATTGTGGATTGACTATAACAGCGTGAACTGAATTGACTATAAAAGCATAAAAGTCTAACTTCCTGGAATACATGTAATTGTTGTATTTAAGAATATACTGCATTTAACAAAAAGTAGAAAGGTTTATGCTTCCAGATACAATATTGTGCATATCATAGAAAGAACCCCAACCATAGAATTGTCTGGAACAAAAAGTGTTGCGAAGAAGAATTTGCTCTTCACCAAATTTCATTTGTTGCATCTAAATATTTTAGATCAGAATTGTCTGCATAAAATATGGTGCTGTGAAAACTTATTTTCCCCTTAGGGCTCATGCACATGACAGTATTTTGCGTTCAGTATACTGGCCTTTTTTTTTAGTTCAGTATGCGGAACATATACTGAACCATTCATTTCAATGGTTCAGCAAAAAAAACTGAAGTGTCTCCGTGTGGATTCCGTTTCAGTATTTCTGGATTTCCGTACCGTGAAAAGATATAACATGTCCTATTCTTGTCCGCAAATCACGGTGCTTGGCTCCATTCAAGTCAATGGGTCCGCAAAAAAAACGGAACACATACGGAAATGCATCCATATGTCTTCAGTATCCGTTCCGTTTTTGCTGAAACATCTATTAAAAATGTTATGCCCAGCCCAATTTTTTCGATGTAATTACAGTATACTGTATATGGCATACGGAAAAACGGAACGGAAAAACGGAAACACAACGGAAACTAAAAACGGAACAACGGACCGCAAAACACTGAAAAAGCCATACTGTCATGTGCCTGAGCCCTTAGGGTCCATACACACGTCCGTAGTGCATTGCGAATCCGCAAATTGCAGATCCGCAATACACCCGACCGGCACCCCCATAGAATTGCCTATTCTTGTCCGCAATTGCGGACAAGAATAGGACATGTTCTATTTTTTTCTGGAGCCGCAGACCGGAAGATCGGCTGCGCCCCCTGGAAATGCGGATGCGGACAGCACACTGTGTGCTGTCCGCATCCATTCCGTCCCCATAGAGAATGAATGGGTCCGCACCCGTTCCGCAAAATTACCGAACGGATGCGGACCACAATTGCGGACGTGTGAATGGAGCCTTACCTGATTTCTCCTGTTTCTGCTAATTTGTCACATTAAAATGTTTCAGATAATATCTCATTCACACATCAAGTTCTGGTCGGTGATTTCCATCAGTGATTGTGAGCCAAAACCAGAAGTGGAGCCTCCACAGACATAAGGTATAAGGGAAGGATCTGCACCTCTTCTGTGTTTACAGCCGCAAATGGTTTTGGCTCAAAATCACTGATGGAAATCACTGACCAAAACACTGATGTGTGAATGAGGCATAATACAACTAATGTTAATACAAGATAAAGAAAACATAAGTAAACACAACATGTAGCTTTAAAATGATTATTCCATTTACTAAAGATAAAGGTTTCTTCACCCGCAATGCTCCCTTTAAACTATTGGAAGATTGTGCCACCCTTGGCAGTAACAGCTGAAATCAAACTGTTTGTGATAACTTGTCATGAGACTTTTACATCACTATGGAAGAATTTTGGCTCACTCTTCATTGCAGAATTGCTTTAACCCCTTAAGAACCATGCCTAATTTTTGTTTTGCATTTTTGTTTTACCTTTTCTCCATTCCAACAGCCATGTTTTACATTTTACATTCACATTGTCATATGTGTTTTTGCCAGACAAGCGGTATTTTTTAAATAGCACCATTCATTTCATTTACGATAGCTTGTATTGTAAAATGAAAAAATGCTTTATGGGATTAAAAAACAAACAAACAGTTCTGCCATAGTATTTTGGGTTTTGTTTTTATTTGTACTCCAAAAACTACAGGAAAATCTTAGGCTACTTTAACATCAACACAAGTTATTTACATTTTTGTGCTCCGTTATAGAAGCAGAAGAATGAAAATAACGGACGTGCCGGATTTGGCACATTACTGACACGAACGGAAACTTACAGATCCCATTGACTTTATTAGGATCCGCTCAGTTTCCATTTTGGATAATTTTTTTATTTTTTTGAGCGATGAAATAAATCCTGCATACAGGATATTTCTCTCTGCTATTTTTGACAATTTCTGTGATGGCAACCCCAAACAGAGCTTCCAATGCAAATGTCAAAGGAGCATTATTCAGAAAATCATTGCAATTACAGTGATACTAAATTTATATATTTTTATGTTTTACTACTTAAAAAAAAGAAAAACCTTCAACATTTTTTTCCTATGCATTGGCATTAGGGATGAGCGAATTGAATTTGGATGAAACATCCGAAGTCGATTCGCATAAAACTTTGTTTCAATACTGCACGGAGCGAGCTCTCCGTACAGTATTAGAATGTATTGGTTCCTATGACCCGGGGGGAGGGGAGGCCGCACACTGGCCACCAATGATATTACAATAGAGGAAGGGGGGGGCCGGGGGAGGACGCACACTGGCCACCAATGATATTACAATAGGGAGGGGGCGGGGGGGGGGGGGCGCACAATGGCCACCAATGATATTCAAACTGGGGAGGGAGGGGGTCTGCCCCCTGCTGCCTGGCAGCCCCTGATCTCTTATAGGGGGCTAAGATATGCACAATTAACCCTTCAGGTGCAGCACCTGAGGGGTTAATTGTGCGGATCACAGCCCCCTGTAAGAGATCGGGTGCTGCCAGGCAGCAGGGGGCAGTCATGTACACAGTTCTTAGTATATTCTAACTAGAAGCGTCCCCATCACTATGGGAACGCCTCAGTGTTAGAATATACTGTCGGATATGAGTTTTCATTTTCACAAAGTGAAAACTCATCTCTGAAAAAGCTTTTATGCAGACGGATCTTCGGATCCGTCTGTATGAAAGTAACCTACGGCCACGGATCACGGACGTGGATGCCAATCTTGTGTGCATCCGTGTTCTTTCACGGACCCATTGACTTGAATGGGTCCGTGAACCGTGGCCGTAGGTTACTTTCATACAGACGGATCCGAAGATCCGTCTGCATAAAAGCTTTTGACGGACAGGAAACACGGATAACGGATGCGGCTGCAAAACGGTGCATTTTCCGATTTTTCCACGGACCCATTGAAAGTCAATGGGTCCGCGAAAAAAAACGGAAAACGGCACAACGGCCACGGATGCACACAGCGGTCGTGTGCATGAGGCCTTAATTGTAGAGCACAAAAGCACATAACAGTGACATTTGGGCACAGAAACCTTCCTCAAACTTAGTTTCCAGTTAAATATGCATCCCTGCAAGATAAGTTACTTTCAAAGCATCATTTCTATCTTGGTTTGAATCAATTATGGGTTGGCATATTTATTTTTGTCTCAGCTTTACATATCATTTAGACCTGTCTATTATAGTAGTAGTGGAAGAAAGTCAGGTTTGTTTCCAGACTTTGGGGAACCTTTCTTGAAATAACCTTTATTCAACAAGAATAAAATGCAGTCTTGTCACTGACCTTAGAGAAATTGCAACTATTCTTTTGGAACAAACAGATGAATATCTTACATTTTTCTGTCGTGACCTTTGAGCTATTGTGGTTAGAGAAAACCCAGCTCACTCGTTGAAGCTTTATATTTGATAGCTTGACTGTTTGGGAGTTGATTGTATGCTTTATTTGCCAAATATGACATTTTATTTGTATTAAACTTATGACCTAGTGACACCATATACATTTTTCTGATGAAGCTGGTGAGTTTCCAAAGGTGACATCAAAACATTGGGAAATGCTTGAAAAACAAAGATAAATAAAATGAAAAAGACATACTAACATCAACAAAATGGTATATAGACAGTAAATGAAAGGTTGTGCAGAAAATATGGGGATAGACTCATTAACAAAGAAATTTGTAGCACGAACTAAACTACATAAAGCAACAATAAGATCTACAGTACATTACAGTATATATTTTAAAATTGAGATTCTGTCAAAAGAAATAGTGCCACAATGTCCCTATATCATGCCAGATGAACAATGCAACATATTTGAGACACACAGTGCTCCTTTCCTGCAATACAGTGCACCATAAGTACTACAGAATGCTCTCAAAGTGCAATATGGTGTCCAGTTAACACAAACGCCATACAGTGCCTCTTAGTGCCATTTTAGGCTACTTTCTCACTGCCGTTTGGTGCGGATCCGTCATGCAACCGATAATACAACCGCATGCATCCGTTCAGAACGGATCTGTTTGTATTATCTTTAGCATTGTATCCGTCTTGAACACCATTGATCCGTCTCTATTGACTTACATTGTGTGTCAGGACAGATCCGTTTGGTTCAGTTTCATCAGACGGACAAGCAGCGTTTTGGTGTCCGCCACCAAAGCGGAATGGAGGCAAACTGAGCCAAACTGAAGCATTCTGACTGGATCCTTATCAATTCAGAATGCATTAGGGCAAAACTGATCCATTTTGGACCGCTTGTGAAATTGATCTCACAAACGGAAACCAGAACGGCAGTGTGAAAGTAGCCTTAACTTACAAGTTCCCATTACCACTTGAGTTTGAAATGCAACAATTGTAATTTCCAGTAGATGACATGCATGACAGATGTTGCAATCCCTGTGCCAACCTTTATAATAATAAGAGTTAAGTACATGTGAGTAGTCATAGGCTACTGGAGAGGAGTGCTTCAACACCACGATTTAGCTGACACTTGAGAGACTATTATGGATGACCTTGAGGCTCTGTTGCTGGTAATCTTTGGTTGATCATCCTAAGGCAGCAACTGGGGTGTGGGGAGTTGGCATTTCTGTGGTTACAAAAAACATGCAAGAATATTCATCAAGCACTAGGTCTTTGGTCACTCAATTCTTCATAAACTTCTAAAGGTTAAGCTACAATACCACTAAACAATGCACTCCATTATATTACAACAGTGACAGTATATAGATAGCCTTCATAAACCTTAAGGAGTTCAAAAGCTGTGAAAGGACATCTATTTCATCAGAATATATTCTTTTTGTCATGGCACACAAGCAAAAACAGGTAATTGGACATAGAAGTAATTGGATATCTTGGACATGTTCATGAGTAGAGATGGCCTTACGGTTCGCCCGGCGGTCGTTTCACGGAGAACTTTACTCGTTTGCTGTTCGCTGAACAGGCGAACATATGGCGATGTCCATCGGCGCCATATTCTTTGCATTGTGCATAACTTTGACCCATGACTCATCCATCAGGTGGGACAGGACAGCCAATTGAGACGTTTTAGCACATAGACACACCCCCTACCCTATAAATAAATCCGATCTGGCCGCCATTTTACATTCAGTTTTTTGCCAGTGTAGGGAGAGGTTGCTATGTGGAGCAGGGACAATCTGTTAGAGTGTATAGAGAAACCAAACACTAGCTAATAGGGCCACAAAAGTCCTTTTAAAGACTGGTATAGGTGTGCTATTGATAGGTGTGACTTACTGAGGGGTGTAATATACTAATATTATACTTTATAACATAGAAAGTATATTATAGTGCAATTGTATTGTGCAGCAGTTGTGTGCGGTTCTGCTGATATACTGCAGCTATACAGAGGGACAAACGCTATTGGAACAACTAATTGCAATTGGTGTGACATACCAGTTGCCCCCCAAAAAATCTGATTGAGGCAGGGGTGTGATATACCTGTAATATAATTTCTATATAGTGCATTTGTATTGTGCTGTAGTTGTGTGCGGTTCGGCTGAGATACCGCAGCTATACAGAGGGACGAACGTCATTGGAACAACCAATTGCAACTGGTATGATATGACAGTTCCCCGCAAAAAAATCTTAATGAGGCAAGGGTGCGATATACCTAGAATATAATTTCTATATAGTGCATTTGTACAGTGCAGCATTTGTGTGCAGTTCTGCAGCTATATAGAGGAGTAACGCCATTGGAACAACTAATTGCAACTGGTGTGATATACCAGTTGCCCCCAAAAAAATCTGATTGAGGCAGGGGTGTGATATACCTATAATATAATTTCTATATAGTGCATTTGTATTGTGCAGCATTTGTGTGCGGTTATGCTGAGATACCGCAGCTATACAGAGGGACAAAAGCCATTGGAACAACTAATTGCAATTGGTGTGATATACCAGTTGCCCCCCAAAAAAACTGATTAAGGGGTTCTATATACCTGCTTCCACAAATACTGCTCTTCTCTAAGCACTTTGCCACAGGGTCATTTTGAAAATGACAGGCAGAGGAAGAGGCAGGCCATTCCGCAGGGGTGGTAGGGGTCAGACAGGTGCACCAGGCCGGAGCCTAAGTGGGATGTTGGAGAAGGTGCATGCAATTACGTCAAAGGACGCACCAGAGTTGGTTGAGTGGCTCACTCAGCCTTCTGCTTCAGCAACCTCCTGATGCTCTGTATCAGCACCCTACTCAATCTCTGCTGTGCACCCCAAAAACACCACCAAAACCACCACCACCATAGCCCCTCCACTCGAGCCAGAGGAATTATTTTCTTGTCAATTTCCAGACCATACCGATATATAGCCATTCTTGGCATCGGATGAGGAAGAGGAGGTAGCAACAGCCTCAACTCAGAAGTCTGATGACAGTACACAGATCAGCCCAAGGAGGGTGGTCCCCGCTGTTGCTGCCAACTCCGAGATCACTAATGTCAGTGTTGGTGAAGGTGACGATGATATGATGACGTGTCGAAGGACGTCACGTGGGTGCCCACAAGAGAGGAAGAGGAAGGGAGTTCAGAGGGAGAGATGGAGCAGCAGATAGGGAGGATAAGTAGGAGAAGCAGGCAGAACTCGCAGTGCACAGGAGGCAAAAAGCAGACTGCAAATGTATCTGGAGCGAGTCATCCACCATGCGCGGTCACATATTGCGCTCACAGGACGACAGCACATGGCTCCGCAGTGTGGGCTTTTTTTTTACTTGTCAGCTGCTGATAATAGTGTTGCCATCTGCAGCCTGTGCTGTCAGTGCATAAGTCACGGTAAGCCCAACACTCACCTAGGGAAGACCACCTTAAGAAGGCACCTGGCCTCCCATCACTGAGCCCAGTGGGAGCAACAACAAACAAATCCCACAAAGCCACACTCCCTGTGCTCCATATCCTGCCTCTTCTTCTTCTCCTCTCTTCTCCCATTTGTCCTCCACTCCACCTTCCACCATGCCATCGTCGTGTTCATCTGGCAGAAGGCAGGCTTCCGTGGCCCAAATGTTCGAGCGTAAAAACTGATGACGCCGGATAATCCTCTTGCCGAACGGCTGACCGCTGGCTTGTTGGAACTGCCAGCCCGCCAACTACTGCCATATAAATTGGTGGACTCGGAGGCCTTTAGAAAATTTGTGGCCATTGGCACACCACAATGGAAGGTCCCTGGAAGGAAATATTTCTCCCAGAAGGGCATCCCTGAACTATATGGCCACGTTCAGCGGCAAGTTAATTTATCTCTGGCACACAGTGTCGGTGCCAAGATACATCTGACCACAGACACGTGGTCTAGCAAACACGGGCAGGGAAGGTACATAACTTTTATTGCCCACTGGGTGAACCTTCTGACGGCCGTCAAGCATGTAATCCGTGGCACACGTGTGGATTTGGTGTTACCGGCATGAATTGCATGAATGCCTGCCTCTTTTTCTCCTCTTCCTACTCCATTCTCTGTCTCTTCCTTGGCTGACTCCTTCTTTTCCACTGCTACCGCCTCTTCCGCTGCACCCCCTAATTGATGTGCAAGGTGAGATGTTGCCATGCTGTGCTGCGGCTGTTGTGCCTGGAAGCTAAGAGCCACACCGGTCCTGCACTCCTTTCAGTTCTGCGGTCACAGTCTGATCAGTGGCTAACCCCGCTCAATTTGACAGTTGGTAAAGTGATGTGCGACAACGGTGCCAATCTGCTGAGTGCACTGAAACAGGGCACACGTGCCGTGCATGGCACACGTCCTGAACTTAGTCGTGCAGTGATTCATTGGCAAATACTCCGGGGTCCAGGACATCTTGCGGCAGGCCAGGAAAATCTCTGCCCATTTTAGATCTTACACGGCCATGGCTCACCTTGCTGACGTTCAGCGGCGACACCACTTGCCTGTCAGATGTCTGATTTGTGACTGCCCGACGTGCTAGAACTCCACCCTTGTATATGCTTGATAGGCTTCTCCAGCAGCAACGTGCCGTTTATGACTACCTGTACGAACTCTGCGGCAGGACAGGTTCTGGGGAGCTTGTTTTTTTTTTCACTGCGCAAGTGGCTGCTCATGCGCGACGCATGCAGACTTCTGCGGCCATTTGATGAGATCACCAAAACTGGTCAGTCGCAGCCATGGTGCCATCAGTGACATCGTACCTTACGTTTTATTTCTGGAGCGTGCATTGCGTTGTGTCATTGATCAAGCCGTCGATGAGCAGGAGCAGGAAGATGAGGAAGTCGCAATGCTGAATGAATTCCCAAGGGGGGCTACTCCATCTGAGACAAGTCAGCAGGAGTCAGAGGAGGATGTTGCCTGGGGGGAGGAGGAGGAGAAAGAAGCAGGCTTTAAACTTTTCTGGGATCCCTGGTGTTGTCTGTGAATGGGGATAGGAGACCGAGGACGACATTCTCCTGGGCGATGAGCAGGAGCCAGGCCACTCCACTGCTTGCAATTGTGCAAATGATGGCCTTCATGCTCCAGTGTTTGAAGAGGGACCCCCGTACAAAAAGCATAAAGGGCAACGACCAGTACTGGGTGGCCACGTCCTTAGACCCCCGGTACAATAACAAAATCGCGGACATGTTACCAGCATTACAAAGGGCAATCAGAATGCAGCATTTCCAGGCCTTGCTGCAAGAGATGCTGCATTCTGCTGTTGCGGGTGCTGGCAGAGGAATTTCCACCCACAGAGAATCAGTTGCGAGTACCAATCCTACAGCGCATGCAAGAAGAGGGCAGTTTGAAGATGTGTTGGTCATTTCGGAGATCATTCTTGCAGCCAACCCATCGACAGCCGCCCTCCGGAACAAGCCTCAGGGAACGCCTAGACCTACAGGTGTCCGACTACATCGGGTTAACGGGCGATGTGGACGCTCTGAGAAGTGAGGAACCCCTTGACTACTGGGTGTGTAGGCTTGACCTGTGGCCAGAGCTGTCACAATTTGCCATGGAACTCTTGGCTTGCCCGTCGTCGAGTGTCCTGTCGGAAAGGACGTTCAGCGCAGCAGGTGGGATCGTGATCGATAAGCGCACTCGCCTAACTCACGACATTGTGGACTACCTCACATTTCTAAAAATTAATGAGGCATGGATCTCGTAGGAATTCAACACCTGTGATGACCACTTTTAATTGAATTTCCTCATGATGGCCCACAAATATCCGGACTGCCACCACCCAGAACAAATAATAGACCCTGTCTTAGGTAAATACAGCGGCATAAAAGGCCTTTTCTGTCCGGTGAATAACGACCACATGTTATCGAATTTCAACTATTATCATTTTGGGTTTTTCAAGAGGGGGGATTTCGTTAGGCAAGTTTTTAATCCAATTTTATATTTTTTGTTCTTTTAAACATGTGTATTTCACATCTATTTGTACTGGCCTGCAGTAAAATTGATATCCAATGACCGTCTAATATACCTCCAGCCACATAATTACTTGTTCTTTTCTGTCCGGTGAATGCCTAATGTTTGGGGCCTGCACTCCACTGGCCTGCAGTAAAATTGATATCCATTGACCGTCTAATATACCTCCGGCCACATAATCACTTGATCTTTTATGTACCGTGGAATGCATATTTTGGGGGCGTGCAATCTAACTGGCCAACAGTAAAATTGTTATACTTTGACCGCCTAATATACCTCCAGCCACATTATCAATTATTCTTTTCTGTACGGTAAATGAATAATTTATGGGGCCTGTAGTCCACTGGCCTGCAGTAAAATTGATATCCAATGGCCGTCTAATATACTTCCAGCCACAACATAATTACTTGTTATTTTCTGTCCGGTGAATGCCTAATGTTTTGGGCCTGTACTCCAGTGGCCTACATTAAATTTTTTATCCATTGACCGCATAATGTACCTCGAGCCACATAATCACAATTTATTTTATGTCAGGTGAATGCCTAATTTTTAAGGACCGTACTCCTGTGGCCTAAAATAAAAAATTTCTAGGCTCCAGCAGGGCACATTTCTGAGAATTTACCTTTAAGACGCATAAAAATGGCCCCTGATTAAAATACATATTTTGGGGGGAATTTTTGCCATTGATACCCCTCTGGTATGTCACTGTCCATGTTGTGAGACAATTTGTGCACTTCTTGTAAGTATTTGGTGGCTGCAAATATGACCTGAAGGTTTTTCAGGTTCGCCTGCCATTAAAGTGAATGGGGCCCACGGCAAACTTGTGGTTCGCGAACATTTGATCACTTTCATGCGATAGTGTTCGCAAATCGTCCCGGCCGATGTTCATCCATCACTATTCATGAGCTCCTTTCTCTTGGCTCTATAACAAATCCTTCTGGGGGATTGCAATTTTCTGGTATTTAAAGAGGTTATCTGAGTTTTTAATAGTGAGGATTTATCCAGCACTGTGCTTGGTAAGCTGCAAGGAGGCCTGAGTGCTCACCACAGTTCCACAGCCTCTTCAAACAGCTGATTAGCAGTGGTCCTGGGTGTCGGACCTCCACTGGTCAGATACTGATGGCCTATCCTGAGAAAATCTCTTTAAAGCAATCATTAACAATGCAGCACATATGAATTATAGTACACAGTATGAAACACTTTTGTTTTTGAACTGGTGCTGGACCCAGCTAAACATATTGCACATATGGCTTGTCTGTCCCTGAGTATATGAACACAGGCTATGTTAGACTTTTTACCCTAAATCTTAAGTAATCTTTTGATCAAGGTTTTGTAAAACAAATACACTTTATATTTACTTTAGTTATATTTTATTTCTTTAAATACTTTTGGAAATAGTATTCAGGTCTAGTTGACATCACTTTTGGCAAGGCACTTGCTGCCCTGACTTCATGCATTTCTTTTTGTACTCTACTCTTTTTCCTTGTTATTTTTAGAGAAAATACCACTAAGCACGCACAAATGCTTGACTGAATTTATGATGTGAATTTTTATAGTTCATAGAAGAAAAGACTGAATACTTTGTCCATCTTATAAACAGTAAGAAAATATTTCTTAAGAGTATACTAGCTATAATAGAATATATATTATTATCATTATTAGTACAAACCGTCATTTGTGGAAGTACTTTTTTACATTTTGGACTAGGAGGAAGCAAAGGTTGACTAGTTATACAAACTTCAAATGCCTCCATCTTCAGTATATAACCTAATGTAAAAGTCTTTCCTTGAATATATACAGTGATGCATAAACATTAAAAAAACCTAAATCTTAAGCTTGGTAAACATACTTTTTATGCGGCCATCTTTAGTACCAAGGCAGCATCTGCTTTCATCACTCAACACATTGTCATTGTGGCCTCATCAAAGTTTGCAAGAGCAGTCATACATAGTGTGGAGACACACAGTGCTCAACCCAGATGTCATGGTGTGGCGTGCCATTAGCTACTATTGTCGTTCCCATTAGTTATTCATAGAGGGAACATTGGCTAGCCTTTGGTATGTCAAGGACATTGTGGAACCAGTCCTACTGCCTTTTTGAAATGTGGTAATCCAAAAAGATGACACTCGCCTTCACATTGCACGCAAAACAATGTGCTCACATCTGTCCCCCATTGAGAATATCTGGGTGGGGAGATGGATCTCCCATGCACAGCAGCCAGCCCCCTCTTTGGCTGGATTATGGGATCAAGCTAAAAGTGCTTGGAATGACATACCACAGGAGGATATTAAGCATCTGTATGACACCGTTACTATGCCAGAGTGGCAATCTGTATTGCAGCAAGAAGAGATGCCACCCTGTATTGCAGAACCCAAAATAAAGGATGCACCATCTTGGTTGTGTGATGACTGACCAAGCACCAGTAACAGTTTATACTTTGCCAATCTCTATTGCCAATCTTAATTGCATGAGGCTTTCCAGGTGTTGATTATTTCACTATTCAGTAGTATATTAAGCAATATACTTACTATGGGCAAAAATAAATTATTTTTCAATTGATCTTTATTAAAATGTTTCAACTGTTTTTTTTCTCAAAAGCTTTCATTTTCAGTGTATCTGCAGACTAAAAGGCTTCTCCTTCTCACTGAATCCACCAGAGAGCTGCTTTGATGGCTCAATCTGTAGCGCTTATCTGTACTTTCCTCACAGCTCATAAACACTCATTTTAAAGGTCACTGAGTTTTGGTAAAACTTTAAATTTGTTATAGAGATATAGTATCAAAACTTTTGGTTGGGGGGAATCTGAGCGCTGAAACCTCCACCAATTGCTAGAATGAGGAGAGAGGGGTAGGAGACAGCCTCAATATAAGTCTATGGGCCTGTCTTGATTCTGACCTCTGCAGCAAGGAGACAGAGTACAATATGCTCCCTTTTCTCTTTTCTTGTTCTAGCAATCGGTGGATGTCTCAGCGCTCAGACTCCCACCGATCAAAATTTTCTGAATGTCTCTATGCCATATCAAAAGTTTTACCAAAACTAAGTGACCCTTTAAGCTAAATTCTTATTACACTGATTACACTGTAGCTCTCTTATGGTTTCACTGTGAAGAAGCAGCAGTATACAGATGCAGAGAGACTGAAAGCAGTAGAGGAAAAACTGTATAAATATTTTAACACAGACTAATTGAAAAAATAATATTTAATAATATTTAACCTAAAATAAATAAAATGCAATAATAAAAAGTGCCCAAAGGTGTCCATAGCCTTTAACCCATACACAATTAGCACCATTAATGTACGGCGCAGCAAATATAGAGTTTGTCCAAAGCACTTTACTTATACAGCACTCTGATTTAGCGGGCACAGGAGCAATGTTTGCTCGATCACTATCGCTGAAAACTCCAGTGCTAGTAAATTAACCCCTTACACACCACAGTCAATGCTGACCATGGCATTTAAGAGGTTTGCAGAGCGAGGGGCTCCCTCTTTAACTCCATCAGCTCCCCGCGATGTGATCGCCTTACAAAGGCTGGGTCTCATAGGCAATAGGGTTGAGCGAACTCAAACTGTAAAGTTCGGGTTCGTACCGAACTTTACGGTGTTCGGCACCCAAACCCGAACATTTAGGTAAAAGTTCGGGTTCGGTGTTCGGGTAATATTAATATACCATCGGATCAGAGTTTTCTCCAATCCAATGGTATATTTTAACTTGAAGCGTCCCCATCACCATGGGAACGCCTCTATGTTAGAATATACCATCAGATTTGAGTTAGTTCGTGAAAACTCAGATCCGACAGTATATTTTAACACAGAGGCGTTCCCATAGTGATGGGGACGCTTCAAGTTAGAATATACTGAGAACTGTGGACATAACGGCCCCCTGCTGCCTGGAAGCACCTGATCTCTTACAGGGGGCTGTGATCTGCACAATTAACCCCTCAGGTGCCGCACCTAATTAAAATCATTGGTTAACAACCCCCCTCCCCCCATCATTGTTGGCAGCGGAGCGGCAGTTCCGATCGGAGTCCCAGTTTAATCGCTGGGGCTCTGATCGGTTACCATGGCAGCCAGGACGCTACTGCAGTCCTGGCTGCCATGGTTACTTAGCACATTTAGCAGCATTATACTTACATGCGCTGTCTGTGGACGGCCGGCGCTCCTCCTACTGGCAAGTGAAAGGTCTGTGTGGCGCATTGCTTATAGCACAGACCTGTCACTTACCAGTAGGAGGAGCGCCCGGCCGGCCACAGACAGCGCACGTAAGTATAATGCTGCTAAAAGTGCTAAGTAACCATGGCAGCCAGGACAGAAGTAGCGTCCTGGCTACCATGGTAACCGATCGGAGCCCCAGTGATTAAACTGGGACTCCGATCGGAACTGCTGCTCCGCTGCCACCATTGATGGGTTGGGGAGGGGGGTTGTTAACCTGTGGCCACTGCTACCAATGATTTTAATTAGGGGTGGGGGGGAGAGGGGAGGCCGCACTGGACACCAATAATTTTAATAGGGGGGGGCCGCACTAACCACCAATGATTTTAATAGGGGGGTGGGGGGGGCGCCCTGGCCACCAATGATTTTAATACTGGGATCTCTTACAGGGGCCTGAGATCCGCACAATTAACCCCTCAGGTGCGGCACCTGAGGGGTTAATTGTGTGGATCACAGCCCCCTGTAAGAAATCGGGTGCTGTCAGGCAGCAGGGGGCAGTTATGTACACAGTTCTTAGTATATTCTAACTTGAAGCGTCCCCATCACCATGGGAACGCCTCTGTGTTAGAATATATACGGTCGTGAAAACTCAGATCTGAAAAAGCTAATACTATTATTTTCCATTATAACCATGTTATAACGGAAAATAATAAAGTGAAGTTCGGGTCCCCATTGACTTCAATGGGGTTCAGGTTCGGGTCCAAGTTCGGATCAAGTTCGGGTCCCGAACCCGAACTTTTTTTTTTAAAGTTCGGCCGAACTCCACGAACCCGAACATCTAGGTGTTCGCTCAACTCTAATAGGCAACTTTCAGTGTGAAACTGACAGTTTCAATGCAGTACAATACTAGATGTATTGCATTGCACTAAAACATGGATTACACCCTCAAAAGTTGAAGTCCCATAAAAAGTAAAAATAAATAAAGAAATGAATGAATAAGGGTACTTTCACACTAGCGTTTTTCTTTTCCGGCGCTGAGTTCCGTCCTAGGGGCTCAAATCCGGAAAAGAACTGATCAGTTTTATCTCCATGCATTCTGAATGGAGAGTCAGTCCTTCAGGATGCATCAGGATGTCTTCAGTTCAGTCTTTTTGACTGATCAGGCTTTTCAGAAAAACGTAGCATGCAGTATTTTTACCTCCGGCCAAAAAGCCTGAACACTTTGACTGAACGCCGGATCAGGCCTTTTTCCCATTGACTTGCATTAACGCCGGATCTGGCGCCGTGTGTTCAGTCAAAACGGATCCGGCTTTTGCATGTTAAACCCGAAAAATGTGAAAAAAAAGTTAAAGTCCATAAATGGCGGATCCGTTTTTTCCAATGCATTTTTTCATTGTGATCAAAATCCTGATCAGGATTCAAATGTAATCCGTTTTCACACGTTTTTCCGGATCCGGCGGGCAGTTCCGGTGTCGGAATTGAACGCCGGATTAAAACAACGCTAGTGTGAAAGTAGCCTTAAGTGTTTAAAAAAAACCTAACAAATAAGCTAACCTGCCCATGAATTGAGGTAGTGTGGTGTGATTCTCAGACAGCATGAGCTTGGCACAACATATTGGTCACTGAAATGCTATATTTTTTACGGTCCGTTGTGTATTAATTTCTGCTCAATCCGCACCATAATAGCTTGAGGTAGTAGTTTCCAAAATGAGATAACTTCTCCAAGTTATTATTTCAATCCAGAGCCTCTACTGTTGTCACAAAAGCAATAGTGCCATACTCACTACAGAAAATGTACTAATGCTACATTATAAATGTGAGATTCTTGGCAAATACATTTTGTACAAAATCATTTGTGCCTATCCGCCAACGACAAGGCGATCTCTTTAGGACAGGAACCTACATTAAATACTACCTCCTCTGGTGCCATAAATTCAGGAAATGCAGGTTCCACATGTATGCTGAGCTCACACTGTATTATATCGGGCTTTTAGCCATGGCGACGTGCACCTGCACATTAGAATGTT
Organism: Bufo bufo; assembly: GCF_905171765.1. Classification (NCBI taxonomy): domain Eukaryota; kingdom Metazoa; phylum Chordata; class Amphibia; order Anura; family Bufonidae; genus Bufo; species Bufo bufo. The sequence goes on along the minus strand of NC_053390.1, from coordinate 403,361,452 downwards.
CTGACTAACCCCTATTTTTTTCTTTGCAGATGTAAATCATTACACCTGGCCCCAAAATGCTAATTTTACTCTTGAACCCTCTCATACATTTAGGGCTGTTTCACACGAGCGGATGCCGTGCGTGACATCCGCTCCGTGAATGACAGCCAAGACCCGATGCAGACTGCAGAGGCAAGGAGCATTAACATGATTGATAATGCTCCGTGCCTCTCTGTGATCCCTTTACTACGAAATCACAGTGAGATAAAGTTGTCACTGTGATTTCGTAGTAAAGAGATCACAGAGAGGCACGGAGCATTATCAATCATGGTAATGCTCCGTGCTTCTGAGGTCTGCATCGGGTCTTGGCTGTCATTCACGGAGCGGATGTCACGCACGGCATCCGCTCGTGTGAAACAGCCCTTAGGCAAAAGAATACGGCCATATGTAGGGTGTTTCTAAAACCATTAAACACATCATAATAATAAGAAGCCTTGCTTTTCATGCCAACACACACTGGGCACAAAATATTGGGAATTGAAATGGCATCTCTGTTTAAAAATATCAGAGCATTAATTTTTGCAAACCATCTGTGGGGCATAAATGCTCATTACACTCCTTGGTAAATTTTATGAGGGGTGTGGTTTTAAAAGTGTGGTCACTTCTTGGGAGTTTATTTTTTATTTCAACTCAGAGTCTTTGCAGTTGTTGTCCAGTGCTGTATAAATCACCAAACTAAACCTCAAATGCATAAGGTGCTCTTTCTCTTCTGAAGCAATGTGCCCAAACAGCAGTTTACCACCACATAGGAGGTACTGACCTACCTCCTTTATCCTGTATTTTCTCTTATTACCACTTTTCGAAAATGAAACATTTGAGGACATAACTACATATAATTGAAATACTGTAGAATGTAAATTTTATTTGTCTCAATCTTAAAAAAAATCCATGAAGCACATGTGGGGTTATGTCAATCATTATTACCCTAGGTGAATTCCTTGATGAGTTTAGTTTCTAAAAAGGGGTAACTTTTGGGGGTTTTACACCATACCTCGTGGGCTCTGCAAATGCGACATAGCACCCGAGACTCATTCCAATGAAGTCCACCCTCCAAAAGCCAAATGGCTCTCCTTCCCTTCTAAGCCCTGCCATGTGCCTACACTGTGTGCAGAATTATTAGGCAAATGAGTATTTTGACCACATCATCCTCTTTATGCATGTTGTCTTACTCCAAGCTGTATAGGCTCGAAAGCCTACTACCAATTAAGCATATGACATCAACACCCTATATCAGGTGTGCATGATTATTAGGCAACTTCCTTTCCTTTGGCAAAATGGGTCAAAAGAAGGACTTGACAGGCTCAGAAAAGTCAAAAATAGTGAGATATCTTGCAGAGGGATGCAGCACTCTTAAAATTGCAAAGCTTCTGAAGCGTGATCATCGAACAATCAAGCGTTTCATTCAAAATAGTCAACAGGGTCGCAAGAAGCGTGTGGAAAAACCAAGGCGCAAAATAACTGCCCATGAACTGAGAAAAGTCAAGCGTGCAGCTGCCAAGATGCCACTTGCCACCAGTTTGGCCATATTTCAGAGCTGCAACATCACTGGAGTGCCCAAAAGCACAAGGTGTGCAATACTCAGAGACATGGCCAAGGTAAGAAAGGCTGAAAGACGACCACCACTGAACAAGACACACAAGCTGAAACGTCAAGACTGGGCCAAGAAATATCTCAAGACTGATTTTTCTAAGGTTTTATGGACTGATGAAATGAGAGTGAGTCTTGATGGGCCAGATGGATGGGCCCGTGACTGGATTGGTAAAGGGCAGAGAGCTCCAGTCCGACTCAGACGCCAGCAAGGTGGAGGTGGAGTACTGGTTTGGGCTGGTATCATCAAAGATGAGCTTGTGGGGCCTTTTCGGGTTGAGGATGGAGTCAAGCTCAACTCCCAGTCCTACTGCCAGTTTCTGGAAGACACCTTCTTCAAGCAGTGGTACAGGAAGAAGTCTGCATCCTTCAAGAAAAACATGATTTTCATGCAGGACAATGCTCCATCACACACGTTCAAGTACTCCACAGTGTGGCTGGCAAGAAAGGGTATAAAAGAAGAAAATCTAATGACATGGCCTCCTTGTTCACCTGATCTGAACCCCATTGAGAACCTGTGGTCCATCATCAAATGTGAGATTTACAAGGAGGGAAAACAGTACACCTCGCTGAACAGTGTCTGGGAGGCTGTGGTTGCTGCTGCACGCAATGTTGATGGTGAACAGATCAAAACACTGACAGAATCCATGGATGGCAGGCTTTTGAGTGTCCTTGCAAAGAAAGGTGGCTATATTGGTCACTGATTTGTTTTTGTTTTGTTTTTGAATGTCAGAAATGTATATTTGTAAATGTTGAGATGTTATATTGGTTTCACTGGTAAAAATAAATAATTGAAATGGGTATATATTTGTTTTTTGTTAAGTTGCCTAATAATTATGCACAGTAATAGTCACCTGCACACACAGATATCCCCCTAAAATAGCTAAAACTAAAAACAAACTAAAAACTACTTCCAAAAATATTCAGCTTTAATATTAATGAGTTTTTTGGGTTCATTGAGAACATGGTTGTTGTTCAATAATAAAATTAATCCTCAAAAATACAACTTGCCTAATAATTCTGCACTCCCTGTATATACTAGTTTATGACCATATATGGGGTGTTGCCGATTTCAAGAAAAAATGTTTAGTAAATTGCGTGGTGCTTTTTTTCTTGTTACCGCTTATAAAAAAAATAAAATAAATTGGGGCTAAAGCAACTTTTTATTTACATTTCTACAGCCAAGTGGTTCTAAATTTTCAAAAACCAAATGGCACTCCTTCCCTTCTGAGCCCTGCCCTGTTTTGCAAATTGTGGGGTGCTTTTTGTCTTGTTACACCTTGTAAAAATGAAGAATTTGGGGCTAAAGCAACATGTTATTGAAATAAATTATTTATTTAATTTTATAGCCAAGTGTCTCTAAATTGTAAGAAAAGCCTGTTGGCTCAAAGCGTTCACTCCAACACTTAAAAATTTCTTGATAGGTATAATTTCCAAAATCGGGTTACTTTTGAGGTTACGGTTTCCACTGTAGGGGTACCTCAAAGTCTCTTCAAATGCTACATGATGCCCAAAAACTATTCCAGCAAAATCTGACCTCCAAAAAACATATGGTGCTCCTTCCCTTCTGAGCTCTGCAGTGTGCTTCTACAGCAGTTTACGACCACTGGTGGGGTGTTTCTGTAAACTTAAAAATAAGTGCAATAAATATAGATGTTTGTTTTGCTAAACAATAAAATGTAATTTGCAAATGATGCCAACCAAAAGTAGACATATTGTGAACGTTAATAAATAACTATTTTGTGCGGTATCACAATTTATCTTACAAGCAGAGAAATCCAAATTTAGAAAAGTGCACATTTTTCCAATTTTCCAATTTTTTTTTAATTTGTTTAAATAAATAAAGTTAACCTATCGACTCAAATTTACTACTAACATGAAGTAGAATGTGTCTCAAGAAAGCAATCTCTTTCCACATAGAGTGAGACATGTCAGGTTTGCAAAATTATGCTAGGAACATAAGCTGAAAACTGCCTGTGTCCTGAAAAAAGGTTTCTCATAAACTCCAATGCATTAGTATTGGAGTTTATAGGAATTTTACTGTATTTCTATGGAGCCCTGCTACAGGCAGGAGCTCAGTAAATTAATAAGCAGCAGCATCCTGTCACACTCTGGCTCCCCCGATCCCCGCGTGCTTCCGGATTTTCAACATTCAGATGCCATGGTCAGGATTGACCACGTAATTTGAGGGGTTACTACCGGTCCCAGACATTAGCCACTGGTGCCTGCTGTATGAAATTTAGGAGCAGCAGACATCTTTAAAGTCCTAACCACTGACGTATATCACATTCATTTTCATAGTAAAAATTGCTTCCTTCCTAAATAATTGTCTGTGTCAAGCACCCCCTGTGCCGAAAGGATGTACAATCCTCAGATCTGCAAACGGCAGTGTGTGTGCATCTCCATTATATGACTTTTTTACATCTCAAATGGCCCTCGCCTTTCCATGTACCCCTGTGTCCTGTGCCTCTATAGCGTTTTTATCATTATTTTGGAATAAAGAAGCGGTGAGTGCTGTAATTTTTTTTCTATATTTTCTGCCATTTACTACACTGACATCGCTGATCACCTATACCGCTGCTTTGTGCACACACTCCAGGTCCAGGTGAACGTGGTACAAGTTGGTTGCTGTGCAGATTCTCACGTTACAGTGCCGGTCAATGTCTCTACTCTTACTGTTAATATACACTCACCTAAAGAATTATTAGGAACACCTGTTCTATTTCTCATTAATGCAATTATCTAGTCAACCAATCACATGGCAGTTGCTTCAATGCATTTAGGAGTGTGGTCCTGGTCAAGACAATCTCCTGAACTCCAAACTGAATGTCAGAATGGGAAAGAAAGGTGATTTAAGCAATTTTGAGCGTGGCATGGTTGTTGGTGCCAGACGGGCCGGTCTGAGTATTTCACAATCTGCTCAGTTACTGGGATTTTCACGCACAACCATTTCTAGGGTTTACAAAGAATGGTGTGAAAAGGGAAAAACATCCAGTATGCGGCAGTCCTGTGGGCAAAAATGCCTTGTGGATGCTAGAGGTCAGAGGAGAATGGGCCGACTGATTCAAGCTGATAGAAGAGCAACGTTGACTGAAATAACCTCTCGTTACAACTGAGGTATGCAGCAAAGCATTTGTGAAGCCACAACACGCACAACCTTGAGGCGGATGGGCTACAATAGCAGAAGACCCCACCGGGTACCACTCATCTCCACTACAAATAGGAAAAAGAGGCTACAATTTGCACGAGCTCACCAAAATTGGACTGTTGAAGACTGGAAAAATGTTGCCTGGTCTGATGAGTCTCGATTTCTGTTGAGACATTCAAATGGTAGAGTCCGAATTTGGCGTAAACAGAATGAGAACATGTATCCATCCTCTGATGGCTACTTCCAGCAGGATAATGCACCATGTCACAAAGCTCGAATCATTTCAAATTGGTTTCTTGAACATGACAATGAGTTCACTGTACCAAAATGGCCCCCACAGTCACCAGATCTCAACCCAATAGAGCATCTTTGGGATGTGGTGGAACGGGAGCTTTGTGCCCTGGATGTGCATCCCTCAAATCTCCATCAACTGCAAGATGCTATCCTATCAATATGGGCCAACATTTCTAAAGAATGCTATCAGCACCTTGTTGAATCAATGCCACGTAGAATTAAGGCAGTTCTGAAGGCAAAAGGGGGTCCAACACCGTATTAGTATGGTGTTCCTAATAATTCTTTAGGTGAGTGTATATATAATATTTTCTTATATAATACAAGGCGGTTTCCAACAGTACTTGATTTAGGCAGTTTTCGGTATGGCATCAGGGAACATACTGCCCCAGACACCATGATAGGTGGAGAGTTACACCTTAATTAGTGCCCAAAAGCAGAAAACATAGACTTATAGACACTAACTTACTTGGATCTAATGGCAGAGGTTTTAAAATAAGTTATCCTTCCCAGAGAAGGGCATATGGTCTAAAAGTGTAGCATTATCTCTGTGTCAGATGATCCGGGTTGTCTGGTAAAGACTGTAGCCAAAGAGGAGACCATGAGGTAGCTGAGGATGATGGCACAGGGATACAGTACGTAAATCGAATTCCATAGTACTTCTAGGTGGAACACTAGCTACACTGGAGCCTGAAAAAAGGAGGAAAGAAAAGGATGCTCTATGACTCTCAAACTACTGAAGCAGTTCTGTTCAGAGGCTTTGCTATAACAGCCACAAATTCCCCCTGCCTCAAGGAAGGATAACAAAATGCTAAACCACAAAATAGACGCACTTCTGTCACCGCTGCAACTGTATCACATTGTATTTGTGAATTCAGACTACTCAGTAACTTTGAGACGACTTTATGTTCCAAGCAGTGACCAGAATGCTGTCTTTAAGGGGGTTCTCCGGGATTTACATATTGATGACCTATTCTCAGGATTCCATAAGGTCACTTTAACACCGTCAGCATTTGATCAATATTTTTTTATCAGTATTTGTAAGCTAAAACCAGGAATAGGTCCAATACACAGAAGAGGCACAACTCTTTCCATTATACTTTTTTTTTCTGTAGGTTCTACTCCTGGTATTAGCTTGCACATACTAAACAAATACAATGGTCCCTCAAGGTACAGTATTAAATGGTTCTGGGAGGACCATTGTAAGTTGCAACCATTGTAACTTGAATTCATAACTCTATATGGACTCCATATATGGACAATAATTGGTTCCAAAGCCAAAAGATTTCATCCCAGAATAAGAAAAAGATCAGCATAGAATCCACCACTAATTGATGTCCACAAATTATGCAGATACCCTATAGTCTTTCTTTGGTGTAAGTCCTACTTTGTTGTCATGCCCAAAAATTTATGCAAAAATGTTTTTGGTATGTGTCACAAAAATAGCGCATAAGTTGTGGATCCTACTTTAGAAGATGGAAAAGATATTCATATGGCTGATGGCGCATGTAGCGATAATTTGAGCCGCAGTAGCAATGCACAAAGTCCACAGATATAGCAGGATGGCAATTAGGACTTTTTTAGTGGACAAAGGTATAGCTTGGCAGCAAACCGGTGCATTCATCCACTTCTAAATACGGCCAGCCCACTTTTCCAAACACACAGATCCGATATCTTGAAAGTGAAACTATTCACACAATTCGCATGAAAGATCAATGCTGAAGATATTCACAAAGTGTGCATAAAAGTCAGTACTAGTAACCCACGTTCGTGGGCTTACCTCCCTTAGTTCCCCGCTGGTCTTTAGTTTCTTATGTTGATTATTGTGTCCGGCTACAGACCGGCGTCCCGGCTTCTGTTTCGTCGGCGTCTCAAAGGTGAATCAGTTTGTCACGTGGGTTATACTCACAGTACTGATATTGCAGCGGGTTGAAGCGAATTTTGCGATGCATCTTTCTTTTGATGTCCTCGAGGTAATTGTAGGCAACAGTGCACTGTTAAATCGCGGCTCAGGTTCTTGTGGGGTGAGACATTTACCAGACGCGTTTCGGGGATAGCTTTCCCCTTCAGTGGCAACACGTTTGCAAGTGGATTATGGGTTTTTATACCCTTCCATGGTCATATGTAAAAAAGGATATGGATTCCTTAAATGTGGATTTTTCGCATATGCGTTTTTTTGTTGATCTTATAGAAAGCGCTGGAGAAGATAGACACACACTGGAGGGGGGGGAACCACATTGAGAAAATGTCGAGAGCTGAATCTAGACGAATCTACGATTTCGGGATGCTGTGAATAACACATATATCTCCCTATGCAGCAACTTGGGCTATTGCGTCCCTGAATGTGTCAGATTAATAATATGGCCACAAGACGGCTCAATACACTTGAAAGTTGTGAAGATAATTATTTGAATAAGATGTATAAAGAGAACACAGATGCGTTTCCTGACAAAGAACAATTCACAATCGTGAAACATATGTGTGAATTTGTCTAAAAATGGGGTTAGGGATGTAATTTTAACGAAATATGATAGGCAGCAAGTCCAACATTGAGAAATGCAAAAAATATGAAAAAAACGCACTATGAAAGAAAAAACGCATCCTGGAAGAAAAAAACGCACAATAAATGCACAATAACCACACTAAAATCGCATGTACAAAAATATATGAAAAATTAGTAAAACTTCATTGATTATGAAGAATATAAGCTAACGTATGTTGTGATAGTAATAGAGAACTCTATAAGATCACCAAAAAAACGCATATGGGAAAAATCCACATTTAAGGAATCCATATCCTTTTTTACATATGACCATGGAAGGGTATAAAAACCCATAATCCACTTGCAAGGGGTGTTGCCACTGAAGGGGAAAGCTATCCCCGAAACGGTTCTGGTAAATGTCTCACCCCACAAGAACCTGAGCCGCGATTTAACAGTGCACTGTTGCCTACAATTACCTCGAGGACATCAAAAGAAAGACGCATCGCAAAATTCGCTTCAACCCGCTGCAATATCAGTACTGTGAGTATAACCCACGTGACAAACTGATTCACCTTTGAGACGCCGACGAAACAGAAGCCAGGACGCCGGTCTGTAGCCGGACACAATAATCAACATAAGAAACTAAAGACCAGCGGGGAACTAAGGGAGGTAAGCCCACGAACGTGGGTTACTAGTACTGACTTTTATGCACACTTTGTGAATATCTTCAGCATTGATCTTTCATGCGAATTGTGTGAATAGTTTCACTTTCAAGATATCGGATCTGTGTGTTGGAAAAGTGGGCTGGCCATATTTAGAAGTGGATGAATGCACCGGTTTGCTGCCAAGCTATACCTTTGTCCACTAAAAAAGTCCTAATTACCATCCTGCTATATCTGTGGACTTTGTGCATTGCTACTGCGGCTCAAATTATCGCTACATGCGCCATCAGCCATATGAATATCTTTTCCATCTATTAAAGTAGGATCCACAACTTATGCGCTATTCTTGTGACACATACAAAAAAAATTTTGCATAAATTTTTTTGCATAACAACAAAGTAGGACTTACACCAAAGAAAGACTATAGGGTATCTGCATAATTTGTGGACATCAATTAGCGGTGGATTCTATGTTGATGGTATCAGGTGACCAATGACATTTGCAAGATATCAATCGAATTCATAGTGCATATTGGGAATACTGCATTTTATATTGTTTATATTAATTTTTTGTGTGTATTTTATTATATTTAATTTTAATTAGCATATATAGCTGTAATAAATTGTGAAGTGTATCCCGTGTCGCTCCGTATGTGCCAGTGTGCCAGTCTTCTATTGTTACTATTTTAATTTGAAGGGTGAATCAACTTAGATTGTGCACCTTCCGTGTGTGTGAGGCTAGTGAGCTATTTCCATCAACTTATTGATAAGAAAAAGATCAATTTTAAGAAAAATAAACAGATAACCAAGACAGAAAAAGCATATACGGTAATTGCGTAAAACAGGATTAGAAGCTGTAAGCTGTAAATCACTTTCTGTGGTGAGGGCAGGAGCTTCTTCAGAGTCTTGCATAGTACATAGATGTTTCAGAAAAATATAATGCTCAACTGGTGTCCAAAGGAGCAGCTCATCCTGGCACAGACAGGGGGCAGTACAGAATATTTTGTACTGCAGAGGAGCTACTAGACAACCAGTAAAGATGTTTTACTAGTGAAATGGCCATGTTGATTGGTTGGATCTCAGTCTGAGGCATTGTATGTTGAGTCTAGTTTTCAATTTACGATGGCCATTGTATGTTGAAAATATTGTATCCTGAGCCCAATGTATCTTGAGGGATCACTGTACTGGCCAAGTGAAAGGTGACATAGTCACATTTTTCTTTGTCATTGAACTTGAATCTGTCTATCTATGCAATACACTTCTAGTTATATCTGACAATAGTGGTAAAGCACATTTTTTTGTGTATTTTGTGTTTTAATTGATCTTTACAACTTTTTGTGAAGACCAATATGTAGAACCAATATCATAGGCAAGTAAACAGTGGGAGAAAAAAACAGATAAGAGAACTTGTCCCAGAAATCGCCTTTAAAGATGTTGCAGTGTCTTCTAATCAACTTTCTCTGACGAAGAACAGCACTTTATAATGAAGATCAATAGTTAAAAAATATCTGCTTACAATCTATGTAGAAGTTTTTAATGTGCATGTATTTGCAGTAAAGATCTAAATCATATGATTGACTGACATAAATAGGAGTGAGAGTAATTTTAAGTGAGTATATTTGTGCCAAAATATGTCTGGTAATATGAGATTGAATATCAAACTCTCTTAGCTGACATTTGGGAAGTGCGCACACAATGACACTCAATTATATAAAATAACATTTATTACATGTGTAATTTTTACTTCAAGGTATGTGAACCCTTCAAATAAATAAAATGAAGCCATTGATTTCTTATCATTCTCTGTCTTGTAGGGTACATTTTGTGTATTGTTAGGTCTATGCAGACTGATTTCTATTGTGTGGCAGAGAACCTAATGTTACCAACTTAATAAAATGAAATGTTTAAAGGGGTTGTCCAGTTCTTGAAAAAAAGGCCAAAAATGTTATAATATAGTATAGTATACTATTATGGCACATCAACACTGACAGCTTGTTCGCAAACACTGGCGGGGGACTACTGGAGACTCTGTGCTGCCTCAGCAGGGGATCACAGAGTTGAGTACTTAGAGTTTTTTTAGTTATTTTATTACATTTACAGTTTTCCAAGAATCAGACAAGTCCTTTAGCATATCGTGTTGGTATCTTTTATTATTGCCGTACTGTTATGCAAATTATGTAATCTTATTTTGGTTGCCTCCAGTTTCAACTATTTTTCTGACTTGTTATTGAAACACTAAAAGCCAAACAAGTGGAGTGTTATATCAAAAGATGTCATTTATTATAAAATATAAAAAATGGAGAACAACAGGATGTTATACAGTTACACGGAGAAGCACAGGGTAAGTCACATCAAAAAACACCACCATGGAACTGCGCAAAATAAAGCACAGATGGGCACGACCAAAAGATAAAGCTAAGGCTCTGGGAAACCAAGTGAGTGAAACATATAATGGTCTCCCCAATAGGGGTATAGTACACGAGGTACCACAGACCAAATAAGGTAAACCCAAAGCCTTTAGCTAACATACACGGAATGATAAGGCATCACATTCAGCCAAAGACAATAATATAATGAATGAAAATCACTAGGCTGGGCTCAAAAATAACTGGCGTGCACCTAAGTGCAAGGGACCCAATGTGGATATATACAAGGGTACCCCGCACACAGAGTGGAACCGTGCTAGTACCAGGACGTACCTGAAGACATGGTGGTGGGATGAATGACAAGCCCTGGGCGCGAGACCTCGACGCGCGTTTCACCTCAGCGGCTTCGTCAGGAGGTACTATACAATGCATGGGCAGGGTATATATAGAATGTAGTGGGGATGGGGCGACAGACAGAAATTACCTGGATGCGGCACATCTGCGGACCACACGATCGGGCGCGGGAAGCTCCATGATACGCGGCGTCATCTCTCAGCGCGTCCACGTCCGCTCACCGCGCATGCGCGGCGGCGTCTGCAGACGTAACGGAGCGCGTCGAGATGGCGCCGCCCAGCGCATGCGCGCCCCGCAACCCCGTGGAACGCAGGTGAACCGCAATCCGCGGCTCAGAAAGAGGCTTGGGGATGAAACATAATAGCACAGTTCCCACAATGCTGCGGACGCACGCCTGCTGCATCCACACGGGATCCCATGTCCACAGGAAATATCATATTAGAAAGATAACCATCAGTAAACATCTAATATCAATGAAAAGAAAAAGATTAAAAGGTGAAATAGGGACATGATCATAATAGGTATTAGCATAACTTCATGACCCGCCCACATAGTGACATGTAGAAATAGAGTGGTGACATATAAGGGGTCCATATAAATGGAACCATAAAAATAGCTATCTGTAGCATAACTCCGTGACACCCTCACGGTGATCCATAGATAAAAGACATGTGATGTACTGGGGGACCATAAAAGTGGAACCGCAGTATCATTATAGCGATCATACAATTGATCTAAATGTGTGGTGAATGCAAAAAAGAATTATAAATAGAAACATCATATATATAAGAAAGTGCTAGCAATAATATACATGTAATCATTATGATACGCAATCCAGGAAGCATACAGTCAGAAGTGCTCATGTTGGTAAAAAATACAATCTAGGCCAAAATTAGCCCATAGTTGGATGCACTCTCCGTCTCAGTCTCAAGTGTACATGATAATGCAATCTCTCAGATTACAGAGCAGATACATGCACACAAAAAGACAGAAACGTAAAAAACATGTAAGCCTAAAAAATGGACGTTGTAAAGCAGTTCGTGCAAGTGAAGAGAATCATCCCATAATAGTAATAAACAAAGATATACTATGTAAAAGGCTGTATAGTACAAACCCTCTGTGACAATGGCAGAGGGCGGGGGCGACACAGGTGGCACCCCGGGCAGCAACAGGCAGCCCGCGGGGTCACCCTAGACACACACACCCCACCACCCAGCACAGAAAACAAAAAAGGAAAGATCCCCAAAGTCCTGAAAAGGAGGGGGGGTGACCCGGGTGACACCACCGGCGGCAAAAGCCGCCGGCGGGGTCAGCCGAGACACCCCCCGACCACCAAGACAAAGCAGCAAGAATAGGAATGTGGACAATGGCATTTGTGGAGCGGGAGTGACCGGGGGCGGCACCGCCGACGGTATCAGAACCGAATGCGGGGTCGACCCGGGCACCCACAACCCCACAAAAGAGCTTCAATAAGAGCAGCCCCACCATATGATACCGATACAGTAGGCGGTGCCGCCCCCGGTCACTCCCGCTCCACAAATGCCATTGTCCACATTCCTATTCTTGCTGCTTTGTCTTGGTGGTCGGGGGGTGTCTCGGCTGACCCCGCCGGCGGCTTTTGCCGCCGGTGGTGTCACCCGGGTCACCCCCCCTCCTTTTCAGGACTTTGGGGATCTTTCCTTTTTTGTTTTCTGTGCTGGGTGGTGGGGTGGGTGTGTCTAGGGTGACCCCGCGGGCTGCCTGTTGCTGCCCGGGGTGCCACCTGTGTCGCCCCCGCCCTCTGCCATTGTCACAGAGGGTTTGTACTATACAGCCTTTTACATAGTATATCTTTGTTTATTACTATTATGGGATGATTCTCTTCACTTGCACGAACTGCTTTACAACGTCCATTTTTTAGGCTTACATGTTTTTTACGTTTCTGTCTTTTTGTGTGCATGTATCTGCTCTGTAATCTGAGAGATTGCATTATCATGTACACTTGAGACTGAGACGGAGAGTGCATCCAACTATGGGCTAATTTTGGCCTAGATTGTATTTTTTACCAACATGAGCACTTCTGACTGTATGCTTCCTGGATTGCGTATCATAATGATTACATGTATATTATTGCTAGCACTTTCTTATATATATGATGTTTCTATTTATAATTCTTTTTTGCATTCACCACACATTTAGATCAATTGTATGATCGCTATAATGATACTGCGGTTCCACTTTTATGGTCCCCCAGTACATCACATGTCTTTTATCTATGGATCACCGTGAGGGTGTCACGGAGTTATGCTACAGATAGCTATTTTTATGGTTCCATTTATATGGACCCCTTATATGTCACCACTCTATTTCTACATGTCACTATGTGGGCGGGTCATGAAGTTATGCTAATACCTATTATGATCATGTCCCTATTTCACCTTTTAATCTTTTTCTTTTCATTGATATTAGATGTTTACTGATGGTTATCTTTCTAATATGATATTTCCTGTGGACATGGGATCCCGTGTGGATGCAGCAGGCGTGCGTCCGCAGCATTGTGGGAACTGTGCTATTATGTTTCATCCCCAAGCCTCTTTCTGAGCCGCGGATTGCGGTTCACCTGCGTTCCACGTGGTTGCGGGGCGCGCACGCGCTGGGCGGCGCCATCTCGACGCGCTCCGTTACGTCTGCAGACGCCGCCGCGCATGCGCGGTGAGCGGACGTGGACGCGCTGAGAGATGACGCCGCGTATCATGGAGCTTCCCGTGCCCGATCGTGTGGTCCGCAGATGTGCCGCATCCAGGTAATTTCTGTCCGTCGCCCCACCCCCACTACATTCTATATATACCCTGCCCATGCATTGTATAGTACCTCCTGACGAAGCCGCTGAGGTGAAACGCGCGTCGAGGTCTCGCGCCCAGGGCTTGTCATTCATCCCACCACCATGTCTTCAGGTACGTCCTGGTACTAGCACGGTTCCACTCTGTGTGCGGGGTACCCTTGTATATATCCACATTGGGTTCCTTGCACTTAGGCGCACGCCAGTTATTTTTGAGCCCAGCCTAGTGATTTTCATTCATTATATTATTGTCTTTGGCTGAATGTGATGCCTTATCATTCCTTGTATGTTAGCTAAAGGCTTTGGGTTTACCTTATTTGGTCTGTGGTACCTCGTGTACTATACCCCTATTGGGGAGACCATTATATGTTTCACTCACTTGGTTTCCCAGAGCCTTAGCTTTATCTTTTGGTCGTGCCCATCTGTACTTTATTTTGCGCAGTTCCATGGTGGTGTTTTTTGATGTGACTTACCCTGTGCTTCTCCGTGTAACTGTATAACATCCTGTTGTTCTCCATTTTTTATATTTTATAATAAATGACATCTTTTGATATAACACTCCACTTGTTTGGCTTTTAGTTTACTCTGGATGTGGTGCAAGTGGTCACTATAGCTGTCTAAGTTGACAGAGCTGCCTTTTTGTAGGTTAATTGTTATTGAAACACATCAGAAGTTGATACTAGTTAATGTGATATTTTTCCATCAATATACAGAGAATTGTGTCACTTTTCTAGTTTGATTTTCTGAATCTCTGAGCTATATTGACATCAGATAAAAGTGAGGGTAAACTTAATTATATGCAGTAATCATTTTACTTAAAGTATCTGAGGGTATACATAAAGTAGGTCAAAAAACAATTACAGACAATAGTTCACAGCTTCATATTCTTTTGGGTGGATGACAAAACTTTGGGTTGAAGACAGAGGTTCAGACCAAAGGCATGGACAGTTAGTTACAGCTGGTACTCCAGAGGAGCTTGTACCACTGACATTTAAAAAAATCATATACTCCTGTAGATGATGTATCAATATGATGGGGAAAAAATATAAAAATAATGATAATAGCAGCAGTGAGACCCTGCACAATGGGGCATAGTCTAAACCAGTGGTGCCTAACCATTTTTCGTCTGAGTGCCTCACTAGACATGGTATAAATTTTGTGGGCCAGAACCAGGTAGCTTTGCCAGAAAGAAATACAAACACTGTGAGGGGGCACGTGTGAGCATTACTACTGTGAAGGGACAAATATCTGGGCTTTTGTTCTGTAAAGGGGGCACATGTGAGCATTACCACTGTGAAGGGGGTACATGTGAGCATTACTACTGTGAAGGGAGACATCTGGGCATTACCCCTGTGAAGGGGACACATCTGGGCATTACCCCTGTGAAGGGGGCACATCTGGGCATTACCCCTGTGAAGGGGGCACATCTGGATATTACCACTGTGAAGGGGGCACATCTGGGCATTACCACTGTGAAGGGGCACATTTGGTCATTACTACTGTGAAGGGGGCACATCTGGGCACTACCACTGTGAAGGGAGCATGAGAGCATTACTGTGGAGGTGACACATCTCTGGGCATAGTAAGACTAAGGAGTGGAATGCAGGAAACTCTCTCTAGAAATGCCTTGTGGTGCAATATAATGAGTCCTCTCACACAGACACCAGACATAGTAATCACATATTAAGAAATAGGCTCAGGTCCAATCACTTCCACCACTACCACACCTCGCCAGTCACATTCTCCATAGACCTCCTGCTCCCAACTGACTCATCCTCACCTTCTCCTTCGATGTACTCTGATGCCTGGCTGAGAGTCCAGAGGGGGTCTGTACGGGTGGGTGTGGGGAAATGGGGTCTTTAGTCACCGCAAAACTAATAATAGTACTGCCACACAGTATAATTAGGAATGGCGGTGCAAGTGCATCTCTTCTGCAACTGTGCACAAGCTCTGCCTTCGGTCACTGCATGTGCCGCATGACACAGCTTTGCGGGCCGGATGTGGCCCGCGGGCCGTAGGTTGGGCATCACTGGTCTAAACTATACAACCACTTACAACCATTGTAAGGCTAGGGCAACACGGCGATTATGGTCAAGCAACATTACAATTCCAATGTCACAATGCTAATTTCTGGTGGTTGCATAGAGAAAGGTAAGTTAAAAAACACAACAATCGCGGCAGTGAACAAATTATGGCTATTGCTATACTGCCATCTATTTACTGATACATAGGGGTGTTCTCACCTTGAACAGTAGCTAATGTCCATATTTAGTAATGTTGTCCCTCTCCTTTTGACACTAGAGTTGAGTTGGGGGTTGTGATAAGACATGAGCGAAGTTATAAAAAATTTGATTCGGCTGCATTTGATTCAAATTTGACAAAGAAATGTGATTTGTTTCAAACTACTTCGTCACAAATTGCATTCCATTGTATGTAGCAGGTAGAGATGAGCGAATTTCTCAAAAATTTGATTCGGCCAGTTCGCCAAATTCTCCAAAAAGATTTGATCCAAATTTATTTGCGGCAAATTGAGTTAAAAAAAACCAGCTATTTTCTGGCTGCAGGGAGCCTGTATAATGGCGCAGAACATCGTGCCTTGCAGTAACACGCATAAGGAGTCTGCTGTGGTAGTGAAACAATACTGTGAATCAGTAGGACACGCACATGTGACAGGCGTCATTCTTAGAATCACTGCACACTTCACTTATTTGGGCAGTTATGGGGCCAAAACTGATCAAATAACTCAAGTGTGAACTCAGCCTTACAGGTCGATGTTAGCTCCAGGTATAAAGTAACATGCAGAGGCCCAAGATCCTACTTTAGCGTGAAAGAGTGCACTCCTTTTACACCCTCGTCAGCTGATTCCACATAGATGTCTACAAACACATATACAAGTAGATCCCCGCTGACAGAGTGGAGAGGGTGTCAGCAGTAAGTTTATGTTGACGTCACTGATTATTTTGCCCTTCCTCTGATCCAACAGAACAATAACCCCAGAAAAAACGGATGCTGTGTGTTGAGCATGCCCCTTCACTCGGTCACATTTGGTAAGTAATCCATCAGTATTGCTAAAGCCAAAAAAAAAAAAACAGGAGTGGATCTAAAACAATGATGACACGTCAATGGAATATTTGCATGTCTTCTGTGTTTTGTACCCACTCCTGCTTTTGGCTACCAAATCATAAGCCAATTCTGATGGGACCATATAGGCCTTACAGCTGCTACACAGACAGGACCCGTTGTGCGTCTAATTTTTTCTTCCTTCTGACAGATCAGAAGAAGAGTCAAATAAATGAGGATGTCAACCAGGCCAAAAAGGCAAAATAGTGGCTCAGTCATGGAGTAGGGAGGGTGGGAGAACAGTTTGAGAAGTCCACAGAGCTACCCAATGAGGATCCACGGATACATGGATCGGATCCGCAAAACACATACAGACGTCTGAATGGAGCCTTAGAGGGGGGTGATCACCCCATATAGACTCCCTGATCACCCCCCTGTAAGGCTCCATTCAGACGTCCGTATGTTTTTTACCGATCCACGGAAACATGGATCGGATCCGCAAAACACATACGGACATCTGAATGGAGCCTTACAGGGGGGTGATCAATGACAGGGGGGTGATCAAACAGTGTCACACATCTGGTATCGCCGTACTCAGGAAAAGTTGGGGAATGTGTTTTGGGGTGTCATTTTACATATACCCATGCTGGGTGAGATAAATATCTTGGTCAAATGCCAACTTTGTATAAAAAAATGGGAAAGGTTGTCTTTTGCCGAGATATTTTTCTCATCCAGCATGGGTATATGTAAAATGACACCCCAAAACACATTGCCCAACTTCTCCTGAGTACGGCGATACCAGATGTGTGACACTTTTTAGCAGCCTAGGTGGGCAAAGAGCACCTTTAGGATTTCACAGGTCATTTTTTACACATTTTGATTTCAAAATACTTCCCACACATTAGGGCCCCTAAATTGCCAGGGCAGTATAACTACCCCACAAGTGACCCCATTTTGGAAAGAAGACACTTCAAGGTATTCTGTGAGGTGCATGGCGAGTTCCTAGAATTTTATTTTTTTTGCCACAAGTTAGCGGAAAATTATGATTTTTTTTTCATACAAAGTCTCATATTCCACTAACTTGTGACAAAAAATAAAAACTTCCATGAACTCACTATGCCCATCACGAAATACCTTGGGGTGTCTTCTTTCCAAAATTTATATATTTAAAAAAAAAATTACAACTGAAAGTGAAAAATTTCATTTTTTTGCAAAAATTTCGTTAAATTTTGATGAATAACAAAAAAAGTAAAAATGTCAGCAGCAATGAAATACCACCAAATGAAAGCTCTATTAGTGAGAAGAAAAGGAGGTAAAATTCATTTGGGTGGTAAGTTGCATGACCGAGCAATAAACGGTGAAAGTAATGTAGTGCAGAAGTGTAAAAAGTGGCCTGGTCATTAAGGGTGTTTAAGCTAGGGGAGCTGAGGTGGTTAAAGCTACACATTTCGGTGCTGACGTGCACTTTGGCAGACACTGACAGGCTCAAGGACTGGCCCACCTTCTGTTCCTCATATTTTTGCAGGGCTGGTACTGCCTTTTGGCAAAGAAATATTGGCTTGGGACTCTCCACCTCAGCTTGGCACAAGCCATCAGTTCTCTAAAATGTGCAGAGTCCACCACTTGGAAACGAAGGGACTGCAGAACCAGCAACTTGGCCAGGAGAACATTCAGCTTCTGCGCCATTGGATGAGTGCACGCATACTGTTGTCTTTTGGCAATCGCTTCGGTGATCGATTACTGATGAAATGACTGACGAGGAGTAGGAGGGTGAGGAGCAGGAGCATCAGGACCGGTAGATAAGGGGAAGGCCAGACAGCGCCCTTCGGCTGAGGTGGTGGAGCCTCAACTGCCTGAAATCAGATGTGTGCCACTGGGTGATGCAGCTGTTGCTGCAGCAGGTTGGACCACCACATTAAAGCCACGGTTCTCCCAGGCCACTTTATGGTGACGCTGCATATGTTGACGTAGGGCGGTGGTGCCAACATTGGCACCCTGCCCATGCTTCACCTTCTGCCCACAGATTCGACAAATGGCCATGTTCACCTCCTCCGGCGGCTTAACAAAAAACTGCCACACCGCTGAGTAGGTGATTTTACCCCCAACACTCCGCACTGACTGACTGCTACTGCCACTTCTTCCGTGAACCCCTGCACCATTAGTTTTCGGGCAGGTAGGCTCCTGAGAAGCAGGTGTCTACCCCAGGCACGTTTCGCTCCCGACCTCTGACTGCTGCTACCCTGCTGACTCCCGGCCACGCTACCGACTTGCTTGCTCTGCCGCTGCCTCAAGCGCAAGCTGCCACCCTCTTCTCCCGATGATGATGAAGCCCCTTCGTCACCTGGCTCCCAATTGCGATTGGCTACATCATCATCAAGTACTGTCTGCACGTCACTGATGTCCTCCTCAATGGTCTCTGAGCCAACACCAGCTCGCAACACCAGCTCCCACGCCACTCTCCTCATCACTACTTGCCCGCCTACCGGAAGAAGCGGCGGATGTCTCCTCCAGATCTTGGCTGAGCTGTAGCTGCTGACTTTCCTCTAGTAGCTTGTCCTTGCTGTATAGTGGAGCTGAGCCCACAGCATATAATACTACTCTGGCTGGGGGAACAGAAAAGGACAGAGGCAGGATGAGGGCAGGTCAGAGCACAGGGTCTCCTCCCGACCCATGCCATGGGAGTGTCTGTTGTCACTTGGGACAAAGTGAATGACCAAGTCAACCATTCAAGAACCGCTGGGTTGCTGGTCAAGATACGACCGCTAGCTGACACTGGGAGCCTCTCGAAGTGACCCCTGCTGCCACGCCACCTTACTCTGCTGTGACCTGTGCCTGCGCCAGAGACATTTAGGCCTCTGCCCCTCCCCTGTGCAGGGTCTGTCACTTATCTGTCTGACATACTGTTAGATCAAATAAGTAAATAAGGAAATTAATACACTCCAAAAAAGGCTGTAATTTTGTCACTTCACAACACAACGGCAATTGATATATTTTTTTGCCACTAATGCACGCCAAAAAAGGCTTTAGAATATATAACTGCACCGCTGAACGGCAAATAATATTTTTTTTGCCACTAATACACGCCACAAAGGGCTGTAATTTTCTCACTTTACCACACAACAGCTAATTAAAGTCTTTTTTTACCCACTTATACACTACAAAAAAGGCTTTAGAACATATAACTGCACCGCTGAACGGCAAATACAATTTTTTTTGCCACTAATACATGCCAAAAAGGGCTGTATTTTTGTCACTTCAACACACAACGGCTAATAAGCCTTTTTTTTTTTTTTAATAATATTACACACCAAAAAAGCTTTAGAACATGTAACTGAACCACTGAATGGCCGAAAAAGCTTTAGAACATATAACTGCAACGCTGAACGGCAAATAATACTTTTTTTTGCCACTAATGCACACCAAAAAGGGCTTTAATTTTCTCACTTCACCACCCAACAGCTAATAAGCAATTTTTTTCCAACTTATACATGCCAAAAAAGGCTGCACCGCTGAACAGCAAATAATACTTTTTTGCCACTAATACATGCCAAAAAAGGCTGCACCACAGACCGGCAAATAATACTTTTTTGCCACTAATATATGCCAAAAAGGGCTGTAATTTTCTCACTTCACCACCCAATAGCTAATAAGCCATTTTTTTTCCAACTTTTACATGCCAAAAAAGGCTGCACCGCTGAACAGCAAATAATACTTTTTTGCCACTAATACATGCCAAAAAAGGCTGCACCACAGACCGGCAAATAATACTTTTTTGCCACTAATATATGCCAAAAAGGGCTGTAATTTTCTCACTTCACCACCCAACAGCTAATAAGCCATTTTTTTCCAACTTATACATGCCAAAAAAGGCTGCACTGCTGAACAGCAAATAATACTTTTTTGCCACTAATACATGCCAAAAAAGGCTTTAGAATATATAACTGCACCGCTGAACGTCAAATAATACTTTTTTTCCCCCAACTAATACATGCCAAAAACGCTTTGGAGCATATAAATGCATCACTGAAAGGGAAATAATACTTTTTTTTGCCACTAATACATGCCAAAAAGGGCTGTAATTTTCTTACTTCACCACCCAACAGCTAATAAGCCATTTTTTCCCCACTTATATACACTAAAAAAGGCTGCACCGCTGAACGGCGAATAATACTTTTTTTGCCACTAATACATGCCAAAAAAGGCTTTAGAACATATAACTGAACCACTGAACGGCTAATAAGACTTTTTTTGCCACTAATATGCGACAAAAAAGGCTTTACAACATATAACTGCACTGCTGAACGGCAGATAAGCCCTTATTTTTTTCCACTAATAAACGCCAAAGAATGCTTTAGAACATATAACTGCACCACACAAGGACTAATAAAACATAGAAATATTTCCTAGTAATACACCCTATTAATGGCTGTATCACACAGCACTTGCACCCCACTAAAGAGAACGGTTTGCTGGAATTACAGAGGTATCATCTATTGAAAAATGAAAGCAGC
Organism: Bufo bufo; assembly: GCF_905171765.1. Lineage (NCBI taxonomy): Eukaryota > Metazoa > Chordata > Amphibia > Anura > Bufonidae > Bufo > Bufo bufo. The sequence continues at coordinate 403,340,135 of NC_053390.1, read as the reverse complement.
AGTATAATGGCAATTTGGATCCCCAGTCAGTGCAGCAAGGTGTAATAGTTCCTAGTACCTAGGCTGTACACTCCCCTATTGAACCCTGTTCTCCTTTTATAGTGTGGAATAATTCCTTCCTATCCTTTCCCTACACTTTTAATGATCTTTCCCTGAACGTCTATTCAGCAAAATAAAAGTTTTCAAGTCTTTCCTAGCACTGTCCGTAGCGCCTGCTGACATCTCTCCCTGCACTGGAAAATGGCAGAATCCAAGATGGCTGAGGCTATTTATAGGGCTGTGACATCACAGGGCTGGCTGCTGATTGGCTGCATGCATGGCATTGTGGGTGATCCCTCGTTACCAGAGTTCTTTGCTCCATGTCCTAACATGTGCAGCAGCCATTTTAGGAAAAAATGTAATTCGTTACCACGAAGCATGAGGAAATTCGGATTCGGTGCAAATCAAATTTTTCCTAAGATTCGGATCGAATTCCACTTTGTCAACTTCGATTCGCTCATCTCTAGTATCAGGCCCAATGATAGGGAAGGGAGATCACACCGCCCCCGTCATTGTACCCCTCAGATGCAGCGTTTCTCACTCATCACGGCATCTTACATTAAAATTGAAACCTATTAGGGGTTAATCATGGTTAAAAAAAATACATGATCACCTCATCCATTTGTCCACGGAGTTGAGGTGAGTATGTATTTTTTGATGAGTTGAGTCTGTATTTCTAGAAAAAATGGATTTTTTACCACGAAGCGCGAAGCAAATTGAATTTTTCCTGAAATTTGGATCAAAGTCAATTTGTTTGATTTTTATTTGCTCAACACTAGTTGTGATATTTCATTAGGCAACCTGAAATTTCTCTTTTTAGGGATATCCCCTATTAGGATGAAACAGTCACCAATGGTTTTATGTAAACTACTGTATATATATGTACAGTCGTGGCCAAAAGTTTTGAGAATGACACAAATATTAGTTTTCACAAAGTTTGCTGCTAAACTGCTTTTAGATCTTTGTTTCAGTTGTTTCTGTGATGTAGTAAAATATAATTACACGCACTTCATACATTTCAAAGGCTTTTATCGACAATTACATGACATTTATGCAAACAGTCAGTATTTGCAGTGTTGGCCCTTCTTTTTCAGGACCTCTGCAATTCGACTGGGCATGCTCTCAATCAACTTCTGGGCCAATTCCTGACTGATAGCAACCCATTCTTTCATAATCACTTCTTGGAGTTTGTCAGAATTAGTGGGTTTTTGTTTGTCCACCCGCCTCTTGAGGATTGACCACAAGTTCTCAATGGGATTAAGATCTGGGGAGTTTTCAGGCCATGGACCCAAAAAGTCAACGTTTTGGTCCCTGAGCCACTTAGTTATCACTTTTGCCTTATGGCACGGTGTTCCATCGTGCTGGAAAATGCATTGTTCTTCACCAAACTGTTGTTGGATTGTTGGAAGAAGTTGCTGTTGGAGGGTGTTTTGGTACCATTCTTTACTCATGGCTGTGTTTTTGGGCAAAATTGTGAGCCCACTCCCTTGGATGAGAAGCAACCCCACACATGAATGGTCTCAGGATGCTTTACTGTTGGCATGACACAGGACTGATGGTAGTGCTCACCTTTTCTTCTCCGGACAAGCCTTTTTCCAGATGCCCCAAACGATCGGAAAGAGGCTTCATCGGAGAATATGACTTTGCCCCAGTCCTCAGCAGTCCATTCACCATACTTTCTGCAGAAGATCAATCTGTCTCTGATGTTTTTTTGGGAGAGAAGTGGCTTCTTTGCTGGCCTTCTTGACACCTGGCTATCTTCCAAAAGTCTTCGCCTCACTGTGCGTGCAGATGCGCTCACACCTGCCTGCTGCCATTCCTGAGCAAGCTCTTCACTAGTGGCACTCCGATGCCGCAGCTGAATCCTCTTTAGGAGACGATCCTGGTGCTTCCTGGACTTTCTTGGACGCCCTGAAGCCTTCTTAACAAGAATTGAACCTCTTTCCTTGAAGTTCTTGATGACCCTGTAAATTGTTGATTGAGGTGCAATCTTAGTAGCCACAATATCCTTGCCTGTGAAGCCATTTTTATGCAACGCAATGATGGCTGCACGCGTTTCTTTGCAGGTCACCATGGTTAACAATGGAAGAACAATGATTTCAAGCATCACCCTCCTTTTAACATGTCAAGTCTGCCATTTTAACCTAATCAGCCTGACATAATGATCTCCAGCCTTGTGCTCGTCAACATTCTCACCTGAGTTAACAAGACGATTACTGAAATGATCTCAGCAGGTCCTTTAATGACAGCAATGAAATGCAGTGGAAAGTTTTTTTTGGGATTAAGTTAATTTTCATGGCAAAGAAGGACTATGCAATTCATCTGATCACTCTTCATAACATTCTGGAGTATATGCAAATTGCTATTATAAAAACTTAAAGGGCTTCTGTCAGCCCACTAAACGTTTTTTTTTTCTTTTTTTGTTTACTAATAATCCCTATACTGCGAGCTCTGCATACATAAGTTAAATAATCATTTTGGTTCAGTAGAATTTGATAAAAAGCTATTTTTAAAATATGCAAATTACCTTGCTACCAGCAAGTAGGGCGGCTACTTGCTGGTAACAGCCGCATCCTCCGATCCTAATGACGCCCCCTCCGCATTGTGATTGACAGGGCCAGGGAACGGAATCGTTTTCTGCTGGCCCTGCCTGTTAGCATTCAAAATCTGGCACCTGCGCCGCGGCCGTACCTATCTTCAATCTGCGCAGGCGCACTGAGAGGCGGCCACTCGCTCGGCCGCTCCATCCTCAATGCGCCTGCGCCAATGACGTCACATCTACACCCGGCGCAGGCGCATTGAGGAGTGAGCGGCCGCCTCTCAGTGCGCCTGCGCAGATTGAAGATAGGCGCCATATTTTGAATGCTAACAGGCAGGGCCAGCAGAGAACGATTCCGTTCCCTGGCCCTGTCAATCACAATGCAGAGGGGGCATCATTAGGATCGGAGGATGCGGCTGCTACCAGCAAGTAGCCGCCCTACTTGCTGGTAACAAGGTAATTTGCATATTTTAAAAATAGCTTTTTATCAAATTCTACTGAACCAAAATGATTATTTAACTTATGTATGCAGAGCTCGCAGTATAGGGATTATTAGTAAACAAAAAAAAAAAACGGTTTAGTGGGCTGACAGAAGCCCTTTAAGCAGCAACTTTTCCAATTTCCAATATTTATGTAATTCTCAAAAATTTGGCCACGACTGTATACAGGTGAAACTCGAAAAATTTGAATATCGTGCAAAGTTAATTTATTTCAGTAATGCAACTTAAAAGGTGAAACTAACATATGAGATAGACTCATTACATGCAAAGCGAGATATTTCAAGCCTTTATTTGTTATGATTTGGATGATTATGGCTTATAGCTTATGAAACCCCAAAGTCACAATTTTGAGGTACCCTTTGCTCAGGGGGTATGGATTAATTAGCTGACTAGAGTGTGACACTTTGAGCCTAGAATATTGAAACTTTTCACAAAATTCTAATTTTAAGCTGCATTAATGCAATTTCATTTTAATTTGCATTACTGAAATAAATGGACTTTTGCACGATATTCTAATTTTTCGAGTTTCACCTGTGTATATATATCCCAAATACTATTTACTATATGTTACATGTTCAAATGCCATATTGGGCATTTGAGGCAATTATCATTTTTAATAATTTCATACAAGAATGTTAAATAATTCTAATGCTCCTTTGATCTGGTATGAAACTATTGCCAAACCCTTCTGGTCTTTTTTTATCAGTTTGCATTTCTTTACTTTGAGAAACTTTCTGGATCTATAAAAAGCAAATCATTAAACCTCATTTAAATAATACCACATTAGAATTAAGACAGCCTAGTCCCCTTTGATAAATTGTGTTGTTTAGTGTTGTGATATTATATCGTCCTGACCTAAGCAAGTCTTCATGGGGAAGCTATCACTGAGACATGATAAATGTCAATGTCTGCGTAACTCCAGTTGTAAGGATAAGATGCACATTTCAGAAACTGTAGGTAGTATGTCATATCATCCTCTGGAATAACAAAAAAAAAGAAAAAACATATTTTTACGTGTGATCATAAAATACAGTATTCACTGCATAAGCATTCTCATTTTTAAGAAGAGATTATCTCTTTCATGTACTTGAGCAGGACATTTCTCCAGGTAGCACTGAATAGTCCTTTTTGCCATTTGATTTTATAACGGGAATAACTTTGAAAGCTTATACAGTATAAGACTCCATAGCTGTAATAAATCCAAGCTATAACAATACAAGCAATAAAGTTAGACCAGGACCTCTAAACAATATGTAATAAAGTGCAGGTGCACACTGCCATGGCCGATATGCAAAAGCAACAATATATATATAGCAGCACTAAACACAAATACACATGCAAACACTGGAACATGGATCACATTGAATTGCATTACTACTATAATTGCTATACACTCACCTAAAAAATTATTAGGAACACCTGTTCTATTTCTCATTAATGCAATTATCTAGTCAACCAATCACATGGCAGTTGCTTCAATGCATTTAGGGGTGTGGTCCTGGTCAAGACAATCTCCTGAACTCCAAACTGAATGTCAGAATGGAAAAGAAAGGTGATTTAAGCAATTTTGAGCGTGGCATGGTTGTTGGTGCCAGACGGGCCGATCTGAGTATTTCACAATCTGCTCAGTTACTGGGATTTTCACGCACAACCATTTCTAGGGTTTACAAAGAATGGTGTGAAAAGGGAAAAACATCCAGTATGCGGCAGTCCTGTGGGCAAAAATGCCTTGTGGATGCCAGAGGTCAGAGGAGAATGGGCCGACTGATTCAAGCTGATAGAAGAGCAACGTTGACTGAAATAACCACTTGTTACAACCAAGGTATGCAGCAAAGCATTTGTGAAGCCACAACACGCACAACCTTGAGGCGGATGGGCTACAACAGCAGAAGACCCCACCGGGTACCACTCATCTCCACTACAAATAGGAAAAAGAGGCTACAATTTGCACGAGCTCACCAAAATTGGACTGTTGAAGACTGGAAAAATGTTGCCTGGTCTGATGAGTCTCGATTTCTGTTGAGACATTCAAATAGTAGAGTCCGAATTTGGCGTAAACAGAATGAGAACATGTATCCATCATCTGATGGCTACTTCCAGCAGGATAATGCACCATGTCACAAAGCTCGAATCATTTCAAATTGGTTTCTTGAACATGACAATGAGTTCACTGTACTAAAATGGCCCCCACAGTCACCAGATCTCAACCCAATAGAGCATCTTTGGGATGTGGTGGAACGGGAGCTTTGTGCCCTGGATGTGCATCCCTCAAATCTCCATCAACTGCAAGATGCTATCCTATCAATATGGGCCAACATTTCTAAAGAATGCTATCAGCACCTTGTTGAATCAATGCCACGTAGAATTAAGGCAGTTCTGAAGGCAAAAGTGGGTCCAACACCGTATTAGTATGGTGTTCCTAATAATTCTTTAGGTGAGTGTATATGAAAATATTATATATCAAACATTTTTGATCAATATTGTGTCAAGCCCATTGACCGGTGGCTTCTACAGATGGGAATCTAACACTCTCAGAATTGGCTCTCCTGGGCATGAAGCCTACAACATATACAGTGGATATAAAAAGTCTTACACAGGTTAAAATGTCAGGTTTTGTAAAAAAAATTGGACAAAGATAAATCATTTCAGAACTTTTTCCACCTTTAATGTGACCTATAAACTGAACAACTCAATTGAAAAACAAACTGAAATCTTTTAGGTGGAGGGAAGAAAAAATATACAAATAAAATAATATGGTTGCATAAGTGTGCACACCCTTAAACTAATACTTTGTTGAAGCACCTTTTGATTTTATTACAGCACTAAGTCTTTTTGGGTATGAGTATCAGCATGACACATTTTGACCTAGCAAGTTGCACTTCATGTTCAGCTTTCTAGCAGAAACCTGAAGGTTTTGTGCCAATATTGACTGGTATTTGGAACTGTTCATAATTCCCTCTAGCTTAACTAAGGCCCCAGTTCCAGCCAAAGAAAAACAGCCCCAAAGCTTGATGCTGCCACCACCATGCTTCACTGTGGGTATAGTGTTTTTTTGGTGATGTGCAGTGTTCTGACTGTTTTTGCGCCAAACAAATCTTTTGGAATTATGGCCAAAAAGTTCAACCTTGGTTTCATCAGACCATAACACCTTTTCCCACATGCTTTTGGGAGACTTCAGATGTTTTGTTGCAAAATGTAGCCTGGCTTGGATGTTTTTCTTCGTAAGAAAAGGCTTTCGTCTTGCCACTCTACCCCATAGCCCAGACATATGAAGAATACTATAGATTGTTGTCATATGTACCACACAGCCAGTACTTGCCAGATATTCCTGCAACTCGTTTAATGTTGCTGTAGGCCTCTTGGTAGCCTCTCAGACCAGTTTTCTTCTCGTCTTTTTATAAATTTTGGAGGGACGTCCAGATCTTGGTAATGTCACTGTTGTGCCATATTTTCTCCACTTGATGATGGCTGTCTTCACTGTGTTCCATGGTATATCTAATGCCTTGGAAATTCTTTTGTACCCTTCTCCTGACTGATACCTTTTAACAATGAGATCCCTCTGATGCTTTGGAAGCTTTCTGTGGACCATGGCTTTTGCTGAGGGATGCGACTAAGAAAATTTGAGGAAAGACCAATTAGAACAGCTGAACTTTATTTGGGGTTAATCAGAGGCACTTTAAATGATGTCAGGTTTATGCTGACTCCTATTTAACATGATTTTGAATGTGATTGCTTAATTCTGCTTAAAACACAACTACATCCCCAGTTATAAGAGGGTGTGCACACTTATGCAACCACATTATTTTTTTTTTTTTTGTTTTCTCCCCTCCACCTAAAAGATTTCAGTTTGTTTTTCAATTGAGTGGTACAGTTTATAGGACACATTAAAGGTGGAAAAAGTTCTGAAATGATTTGTCTTTGTCTAATTTTTTTTACAGCACAGAAACCTGACATTTTAACCTGGCATTCTGGCGACTGATCAGGCATTTTGCACGGACATAATACCGCAGCATGCTGCAGTATTATGCCCAGCCAAAACGCCTGACAGTGACTGAACGGAAGGCATACTGATGCAAACTGAATGGATTTCTATCCATTCAGAATGCATTGGGATATGCCTGATCAGTTCTTTTCCGGCATAGAGCCCTTTTGACGGAACTCTATGCCGGAAAAGAATAACGCTAGTGTGAAAGTACCCTTACCCTAGTATGATACATATTGCAATATTATGACTTATGATATTTAACCCTTTCAGGACCAAGCCATTTTTCACCTTTCTGCCCAGGTCATTTTTTTAAAATCTGACATATGTCACTTTATGTGCTAATAACTTTAATACACTTATACTTATCCAGGCCATTCTGAGATTGTTTTCTCATCACATATTGTACTTCTTGATAGTGGTAAAATTGCATCAAAAAATTAAATTTTTATTTATAAAAAATACAAAATTTGGAAAAATGTGGAAAAATTTCCAAATTTCAATTTCTCAACTTTTATAATAAATAGTAATAACTCCAAAAATAGTTACTACTTTACATTCCCCATATGTCTACTTCATGTTTGATAATTTTGTGAATGCTATTTTATTTTTTAGGGACGTGATATTTTTATAGAGTCGGTCGATACGGACGCGACGATACATAATATGTCTACTTTTCTTTTTTTCCTATAATTATTTTTTTTCATTTAATTTATTTTGGGAAAAGGACACTCTTTTTTTACTTGAAACTTTACTTTTTTTTTTGAAAACTTTATTTTTTTAACTTTTTTTCACTTTATCTTTTGTGCCACTATGGGACTTACAATGCATTACAGTACTTGGCTGTAAGTGTATTAAAGAGTATAATACACTTACAGCTCACTGCCTGTGAGATCCAGGGGGCTGGATCTCACAGGTTTCCCCAGAAGGCAGCCATGATGCCTAAAGAAGGCATCGGGCTGCCTTTCCTGCCATCGGGTCCCCGTCACAGCAGCGTGGGGACCCGATCACCACCCTGCACACATCTGAAGTTCTGACCGCGGCCGTGCAGAGATTAATGCGCCAGCATTGTTGATTTCACTGATGCCGACGCATACAGCAGGGGTCCAGCTCCTGCACCCGCCCGATCAGCGTCCGGTTGCGCCGTACATGTACGGCACTGGGCGTTAAGGGGTTAAAATATGTTCCAATTATGTAAACTTAAAATTATAAGAAAGCCCCTTTGTAATCCTCTCCTATGCATGTACATTAACAAATAGGCTGGTACTACACACATCATTTCTTCAATAGGTGCTCAACAGGACTCTTTGCAGTGAACATATGGAAATTGCTGGCTATTATGGTTATATTTAGGGATGAGTGAATTGAGCTTCAGATCCAAAGTTGATTCAGCGTTTTATTGCTGTATGGAGATCCCATTTTGAGCAAATTGACTTCGGATCTTGGATTCGAAGTTCGATTCACTCATGCCTAGTTATATCGTACTAACACATGACACAGAGTATGCGTACATGACGAGAGAAAGCTGAGAGGTAGGCTATGTCAGAGTTATAGCATGGCTTTTCTTCTCCTGGGACAAAACTTTAGCTGCCTGGCTGAGCCCTTTATCTAAATGTCCTGGAACATTACAAATATCAGCTTCATCATTTCTCATGTCAGTAACTGATCTGGACTTGTATTATAAAATCAGTGCTACAATTTACAGCATGCTTCCTTTACTTTTTACAGCTTGGGATAAAATGAATATGAATACGCAAATTTCAGAATTATTACCCATCGATACATCAGCATGTCCTTGTGGGAAAATGTAACGAGAGAACGATTTAATGGAGACATGGTAGCTCCAGACCTTTACTGTTGCTCAGCAAAGGATAACATGAGCGATGCAATGTTAGTGTTTCCTACTCTGGAAAGACATTTAATATGTGTGAAATCATCGTTTAGATAACAGTTGCCTGCTTCGAAAGAACAGCCAAGTTGATGGCATCAGGCAAGTAAGCATTTTGGAAAATCAAAACCATCAATCATATCATGTGAAGAGCCTAATAAATTAAATTTCACTTTAAAGAGATTAAGAATTGGTTATATCTAAAGTTTTCCCCTGCTCTACATTCACAATAAAATATCAATACATGACAATACACATAAAAGTAGTGTACGCCTAGGAACCAGCTTGAAAAATATAGGAGCCAACAATGACACCACCTGAAGACACTGTAATTAGTAAGATTAGATCATATCATTAGTGTTTTGAAAGGAATCTGTCATCAGGTTCTTGGGACTATTTTCTGCAGTACTATATGACTAGTACTGCAGATAAAGGGATCAGATCCCTTTTTTTATGTTTCTACTGTTGCCTGTTTCTCCTCCGTTAGCGCTCAAAGCTGTGCAGAAATGCATTTTCAGGACTGCTGTGCATGCACACATGAGTCCTCTCCATTATGTTAGCATGGCACAGCAGTCCTGACAAAGTATTTCAGCAAATGAAGGTAGTATGAAGGTAGTATGGAAAAAAAATAGAGATCTGGACTCCTTGTTTACAGAACTGCTCATGTATTATTGCAGATGATAATTAAATATTGTCATGACAGATTACCTTTAAAGGGATAGGGTAAATAAAAACCGTAAATGGTCTAAGATAACAAAAGAATCAATATTTACTACTTTTCTCCCCTGCCAGTGATTGGCTGCAGCAATGACCCGTTTTATTTATATTGTATTGTATTATCATTGTGTAACAATTATGTGTGATAAAGATAATTTTCTAGACTACATGTGTGGTTCTACTTTTTGGGTTTAGTTTAATGACCCGTGTGCATGGACTGTCACTGTTGCAGCCGGGACTGGATTGAAGCACAGAGAGAAAAAGGAGGAACTGAGCATTAAATATTTAGCTATTTTAGCCCATCTACAGAGGCTGTCCTAACTCTGCTTTAGTTGATAATAGTATTTCTTAAAAAAAGGGTCTAAACCACCTTACAGTACCAGAATAGCAGCCTTAGCTACTGCACTGAAGTCTGAAGGACATGTATCAGGGGTAGAACAATGGGTAGGCAGCATAGACAATTACCCTGGGCAGTAATGGGATAGGTAGGTCAAGGAAGGAAGTAAGGTATTATGCTAGGAAAGGAGCAGTAGGGCCCAGCAGACGCTAATGCTGATATGTGGCAGGGTGGCCAGCTCACTCTGAATATATGTTAAGGGATGCAGGAAATTAATTAATTATATGAATTTCTGGGGAAGGAGAGGTGCCACAGGAGGTAAATAAGTGACTCTTCATCTAAGGGTAAGGCCAATGGGACAGTAATGCAGCTGAAAACTGGGATGGAAAAATAATGCAGCAATTTAACAATGGCCACATTCAGCTGCATCTCGATTGAGTCACTCCGGCCCACGTCACCTTAATCTTACAGCTATCACACAAAATGTTAGTGATCACGGAGGAGGGAGAGGTTGCATTACAAAACCCATATCTTGGCCTCCAAGATAACTGGGACAAGCACCTGAGACTTTTTCATACGCTTCCACCTTCCATTTCATATTTGAATCTTAACTGTGGCTTTCAAAAGCGTATTATACAGAAAGCTGATAATTGTTAAAGTAGCTTTAATTGCTCTCTTGTGCTTGTTTCACATTATTCTCTGTTCCATTTAAAAAGCCACATGAACAATGTGTTTACTGTCAGAAACAATCTTCTTCATAGAGATATTGGGATAAAGGTTTGCTCGGTTTTACGCTCAGACATGGCAGTGGAGCTGTCAATATTCCAGGGAAAATGTAACCTGAATCTCTGAAAGTTTGTGTTGAGCTCTGTGCAGTGTAAACCTTCCTGTTTTACCCTGGCACACAGATGAGTCAATATAACAGATGTCCTTCTATGAGACACATAAGGGATTTGCCTTGGATCATCCTGAGTAGATTCTAGCTAAAAAGCCCCATCTAATGCACACAACTTATGACAGCAGCTGTTGCTTTAAAGGACAAACGTGATTCTGGAAACAATATATGTGTAAAAGGCACTGGTCCTTCACTGATTTGGATTCAGAGATCCTCACTTAACAAACAAATGTGCACAGTGTAAATGAGCGACATTCTTTTATTTATCTTGACTGTCTGATATCAATGTACACAACATAGGCATTGCCCATGCCCCAATTGATATGTGGCAAATTCTTCAACTGCTCCTATCACACACACACCCCAGCACCGAATACATTTTTTTGTTGGATGGATATTACTTTTTAAATTATATTCAACAATACCAAACATACAAAAGAGTACAGCACAACATTCCTAAAATATTCAGTGACTTACAGGTGACATCTCCACTGATTGCAGACATTATCTTTCCTTATCTTCTTCATTTGGCCCAGACCACCATGACAACTTCTTCTAGCCATGTCTTGTATCTGCATAATTTGCCACACAGACACCTTAGAATTTTCACTTTCCATCATCTTGTCTTACTTTTCAATACAGTCTCCATTCTGATTCCTCAACAATGTCAACCTGCTGCTATCCCAATACTGTGCCTGCTGTGCTCCCCAATCCATCAAATACTTTATTGCAGTTATAACAGTGCAGTACAGATAGTCCCTCTATAGTAATAGTGCTCCCAAAAGTCCTATCAATTATAATAATTCTCTCCCAGAGTGCTGTCATTAGTAATAGTACCCCCATTAGTAAAAATGCTCCTCAAGTATACCCCACTAGTCGCAATGTCATACATAGTGTGATCAATATTAATAATGCCTTCTGTAGTCCTCTTATCAGTAATAATGCCCCCATAGTGCCCACAATAGAAATAATCATTTATTTTCCATGCTTTGAGTATGATTCCATGAACTGACAATGGAAAAACAGCTTTGTTATCCTGCACTAATTAGCAAAAGGAAGGGTCCACGTGCCCCCTTTGAAGGAGGAGTTGTGTAGTCTGATTGATTCAGCCAGGGACTAGGCAGCCAAAGTATGAGGAGCTGCAGTGTGAGGCCTGCTATAGGGGTTCTCCATCCCTTCATGCTGAGTACAAGTGCCAAACTCCTGAGAGAAAGATAACTGTTTAGGACCATAAGTGACAGTTTGTATTATCAAAGATTACACACATTTATGATTTTTGACTTTGCTCCTTGTGGAAGCAGTATATTACTTCAGCTCCCACCACACTTTGGAAATGTATTGACCATCCGATCTCAGATCTGCATGAATTGCAGAATGAGTTAATGAGTACAGAATTGCATGCCTTTGGTCAATCTGGGAAGTTGTCTGGATTTAATAGAGCTAGATTATATAGCCTGATTTTTCAGTACCCCAGAAGGACTACTGCAAAGGGTTAATTACTTAACATAGTTAGTGCAATGTTAAGTTAAATGTTGTGATTTGTTATGCATATGCACTTAATAGCACAGTATGTACAACGTATGGTTAACAATTTGGCAAACTCTGTTAGATTAATAGACCAGGTCCACCCCTTGCTATTTAAAGGTAGAAAGTCTAGTCTGAAGCTTGTAAAAAAAAACTTGTGTGAGAGACCTCCTGCACAACTATGCCCAAGTTTATAGAACCGTAGTCTCTCAGCCTACAACTGCCATACTACCAGAGAGGAAGTATATGTGGTGATGTGTACAGTATAAGTGCTGGGAGGCGTGTATATCCCACCCAGATACCTCAGCTGGGTGAGATAACTGAAATCCAGAAAGCTGCAGTGGTTTCAGCAAAGTGTAGTTTGCTGAGACAGTTTTGTCTAGATGTTGTTTTGGGCTGGATTTCATGTGGACTGGGGGATAGGTTTGGTAGTGGGATCTGCCAGTCCACACCCTTTCACTACATGTATTGTCTTTTGCTGGAGGTGATCGCAGGTGAGGCCTGCTGCTGTCATCAAGGAGGGATAAAACAACCCTCTGTGTATGACTTGGGGGGATAAAGGCTGAGGAAGCCTGAGAGAGGGGAGCCTGAGAGGCTCTGTGTGTTCTCAGACGGGAGGGCTGAGGGGCCACGAGGCTTTGTAAAGCCTGAAGTTTGGGGGGGGGGGGGGGCAGCAACGCCTATGGAAAGAGGATCGCACGGTCAGGAGGACTTCTGGACCATCTCCCCTCCAAGGGTGCTGGTGTGGTCACAGCCTGGAGACTGCTGGACAGTATATGGCTGAGGAAGCCAGATCTAATCCCATGTGTGAACAGCGCTCTATAGGTGAGGTAGAGAAACAACACGTATATTAGGTGGAGCCCAGATGGGCAGGTGTTTATTTTCGACATTTATGTGTGTGATGGTGCTGAAGTGCCAAAATAAAGCACCTTTTGGACTTGAACCCCATTGTCAGAGGAGAAGTCTGTGATTGCAACCCCCTGAGAGAGAGCGATCCCTTTCAGATATTAAAAGTTCTAGAACCCACAAGGCCATGCACTGGACTCAGACAGCAAGGTGCTCGTTTATGGCAAAAAGGCTTTGCTGTTGTGAAAGGGAATACTGCAAAAGCATTCCCCATAATTTGAGATGGATTGGCCACCTGTATCTCAGTTCTGCACCCCTTAGTTTGAGAACTACAGAAGGAGATAATAAGAACCTTATTGCAAGTCTGGGGTTCTTTTGAGAGAATGTAAAGTGTCTATAGAGAGAGGGAGTAGTGTTAAGACTGTCATTGGTGCTGTCCATACACTGCTATTAGGAGAATATTGTACTGCGATATACTTTGGACCTGTGCCTTGCTGATATTTGTACTACAATCCCTGTCATCAACTTCGTAAAGAGAGATTTTATTTATTACAACCAACCGGCCTGATTATTGTCTCCAATATCCACTGGTCCTCTGTGTACCCAACCAATCCATCTACCATCAAGGTCAAGGGCACCCCAACTACCACCAGGCAGGAACCCCAAAACCAGTGTGTGCTCCGATGGAAGAAAGGGTGCATCTTCCAGTCACTAGGGAGTTCTAAGGAGAACTAGAGTGTAGATTGGCACCGTAATAAACTACTACCATCTTCAGAGTCAGTATTACCACTCCTATCCTCCTTGCACTCCCCTGCTGCTCGCTGCACTTTCCCATATGCAGCCTTGGAAAAATGGCACATGTGTTTATCCTCACTTTATCTCAATAAAGATTATTAGTCTTGTTACCTTTTACTGGCCTCCTTAATGCCTTGTATCTAACACCTGCTCTGCTTCCACCATTGCATTGCCTCCACCATGAGGGATCTCTGTCTTACACCCATTTATCTAACATCAAGAGCACCCCAGCAACCATCAGGCAGGAGCCCCCAAAAGACCCAGGGTGTCGGTCAGGTACAAAGAGTTCACTCTCCACTCACTGAACAGCTGCAGGGAGCGTTGGAGTGAGGACAACTACCATGAACTACTACCATTCCTATCAGTGCCACAACTATCTATCTCCTCCTGCTGGCTATCCCCTTGTGGGTCTCTGCAACCTGACTCCCACTCTATGCTGCCTTCTCCAGTGCAGTGCTGTGCAGGCTATAGGCCTTTTCTGTTGTGTGGCCTAAGATGCCTTCATTCCACTACAGGCAATGCAATAATGTTATTGTGACCATCTGCACCAGGACACAGCCATCTCAGACTGCAGGTCAGTAGAGGCCTGTGACCTGCACCATTGCTATGTCCTCTCATAGGCTTCAGGCCTAATGGTCTGTGACCTATGAGGGTAAACAGTTGGCTATGCACTATTAAGCTGCAACAGAAGATTGGAGAAGCATGCCAAACAACCTGTGTGTACTCTGTATCTTTATTCCATTTCCAGGAAAAGCTATTTTATTTAGCTGAAAAATGGCTCCCAAGTGTCCAGCTGAAAGTGGAAGTAAAAACAGCTTTCACTCCTGACTCAATTTCTAACAGCTATATCTTCCGGTATAGTGGATATAATGCTGTCTTTCTGATATTGTTTGAAAGCTTGGAATACCTGCTTTCAAACATAACAGTGTATACAATAAAAGAGAAACAGAAATGTCAGTCCTGTGTCCCAGAACACGGACAATTACTTGCGCTGCTGGTTCCAATGTAGTGTGGTGGGTATTCACACTCGAAAGTCATGCAGTAAAAGGATTTGAAACCGCGCTGCTTGGGATCCAGTCGAACGCTACACAGGTGTAAGAATCAGGGTATTAGCCTCCGTCCTCCTATCTCAAGGGGTTCAATCCTCCTCTGACACCTCCTCTGTAGGATTAAATGACCGGCATATAGTGAAGTACCCTCTTAGATGTTATTAAAAAAAGGTTTTATTCTACTCACAAACAATGGTAGATAAATAGATTAATTACGGAGGAGGAGGATTTGATAGGTTGGGAGAAAGTCCTAAATGAATGTTCATGGAAAGTGATGCAATATATTATTAGTGTTCGGAAAAAGAAGCTAAGTATAATCTTACTTAGCTTCTTTTTCCGAACACTAACCATACAATTGAAGAACCACAGGAGGTGATCAAACCACTTAAAGGTGTGAATAGGGGTGAATATGATAAATGTAGCAAACAATGTCAGGAGGCAGTCCTAAAATCAGAAAAGGATATACGAAACAAAAAACAGAAGAAATACACAAAGATTAGTAACGACTATAAGTCAGATTTGGTTTATAAATGGAAAAATAAAGATAAAAATATAGAAATGTCGGATGCAACACATGTGAATGAAGGTAGTGAGAATAATCCTAACCCAGGATATCGCACTGAAGGTTTTAGGAACACAGAGAATGGGGGTGGAAGGCAAAAGTTTTTTAAGAATAATTATGGTAAAAGTCACCAATTTAATGAATATGTGCCGCAGCGGAATTACGGATATTATAACAGGAATAATGACCGTATGTATCAACCCAATAGAAACTATGACCCCGTATACCAGCCCAATTATGGCAATTTTGAGAGAGGTGATGACCATATGTACCAACAAAAATATGGAGGGCAATATAATGGTAATTACAGACAAGGTGGTGGTTATAGAGGACATCAATATAGACAGCAATATAGACAGCCGTATCAAGGAGGAGGATATAATGGAAAACCAAAATGGAGACCGCAAAATAATTACGGTCCGTACCAACATGAAAATAGAGGGAATATGGAAAGTGCAAGTTATGAGGGAAGTAGTCACGTAGCGGGTGATATGAGAGGGAATGGGGAGGGAGGGAGACCGAGGACACAACAAGGTGAACAAAATTTTCCCCACCAGAGTATGAAAGGGGAGGGGGAAGTAAAAGAGCTAGGTGTGAGAACACTGCAAAAAAGAAGTCTTGTAGAGGAAGACGGGGAAAGGGGAAGAACAAGCCCAAAAACAAAGAAAAGCAAGGAGACATAAGAGGGATTTTCAATTTGAGTAGTCACGTGTTAACGGAAGACGAAAAAAGTGTTCTCCACAAAGGATTAAAATATGCACCGAGCCAAAAAGTGAATAAATTTGAGATGTTTTTAGACATACACAAGTTTATTCGAAAAATTAATATGGCAAAGTACTGGATGAATAACCCTGCCCCACAGAATAAAAAGGTAGAAGAAAGGGATGAAATTGTGCACACAAACCTAAAAGAGAAATCCAAGTTTTTCCCAAAAAACCGTAACAATGAGTGCGTAGAAGCGTTCAAAACAGGCCTATTGAAGGAATTAGAAGAAATAGACACGAGTAAGATAACACAGAATTTAACTTTTGGTGAATGGAAGGCCATAAAAGATCTGGAGCAAAATTCACACCTAATAATCAAGCCCGCCGATAAAGGGGGTGGGGTGGTTATAATGAATAGGGACAAATATGAATCTGAAATGTTGAGGTTGGTATCTGATGATATAACATACAAAAAGTTAAAAAACAACCCCACTTTGGAATACAAAAAAATAACTTGATGGTCTGTTGAGTGATGGCCTTAAAAAAGGGATATTAAATAAGAAGGAGTTTTATTATCTAACTGTTCCCTATCCTATTGTGCCTGTGATATATCATCTGCCAAAGGTGCATAAGAGCCTCATTGATCCCCCGGGGAGGCCGATAGTATTGGGGTTAAATTCCCTGACATGCAAAATTACGGAATACATAGACTTCTACTTACAGGGATATGTAACCGAAAACCCCTCACACCTGAAGGATACTGAATCGGTAATACAGTTGATGAAAGATCTGAGCCTGCCCACTCCAAATACATGGATGGCCACAGTTGATGTGGCATCGCTGTATACAGTGATCCCTAAAGATCTCGGTATAGAAGCGGTAGCCAATAGGATCAAAAAAGACGCCAAAAATAGTGACCAACAGGGGGATTTTATTTTAAAATGTTTGGAGTATTGCCTCGAACATAATTATTTTTGGTTTCAGGATACCCACTACGTACAGTGCGTTGGTACGGCGATGGGGGCAAAATTCGCCCCCAGTTTCGCCAACATCTTTATGGGGGCATGGGAGGAGACCACCATCCTTCCCACACTAGGAGCGGATACCCCCAGGGGGAGGTTAATCGTCTGGAGGAGATACATCGACGACTGCCTCCTAGTGTGGGAAGGAGAGAAGGAAGGACTTGAGACATTTATCCACCAGCTTGAAGATAATAACTGGAACTTGCGGTTTGTGGGAGAAATCAGCAATGTTTCCATTAATTTTCTGGATTTGTGTATAAGGATAGAGGCGGGTAGCTTTAAGACTAGTTCCTTTTTTAAAGAGACGGATGTCAATTCATATATTGACATGAAAAGTTGCCATTATCAACCATGGCTCAAACAGTGGAGGACTATAGGTTGCAATGTAAGGTGTTGAAAGATCGATTCCTTGAACGTGGTTATGAGGAAGAATGCCTAGATGCGTGCATCCAGAATGTAGAAAAGGAGAAAAAAGAAGAAAAGGGGAAAATGAAAGTGAAAAAGAGTGAGAAGGATTATAGATTTTCCTTTATAACAAGATATTGCTCGATGTCCAACACTGTCAAAAAAGCAGTCAGAAAAAAATGGGGAACGCTCAAAAATGACCCAATACTAGGGAAAATCATACCTGAAAACCCTTCATTTATTTTTAGAAAGGCTCCGAGTATTAGAACCAAGTTGGTTCATAGTGCCATTCCCCCAGTGGAGAAAAAACGTGGCAAAGAGGGAGGGAAGTTCACATGGTGCGGATTCTGCACTGGGTGTAGAAATCGGAACACAAAGGGAAGAATGAGAACTCTGAACTGTATGGTATCCAATAAAAATGGAGGAGATTTTCGAATAAAAGGAAACTGCTCCTGTGAAAATTAGGGTGTGATCTACGTATTGGAGTGCCATTGTGGACTCCAATACGTAGGTAGAACAGTAAGGAAATTAAAAGTGAGGATCCAGGAACACATAGGGAACATCAAGAGAGGATTGATGAGCCACAGTGTGTCAGCTCACTTCAAACTCATGCATGGGAAGAACCCGCGGGGTCTGAAGTTTGCCGGAGTGGAAGTGGTTAAACCACACTGGCGAGGGGGTGACTCACTGTTGCAAATCAATCGAAAAGAAGTAGAATGGATCTACCAATTGGGGACCTTACAACCAAGCGGTCTGAACATTGAGTTCGACCTGAAGCCTTGTCTAGTGTGAGGTATGAAGTGGAAAATTACATCCAGGGAGAAATAACCAGTAAAAGTCTCTACCTTGTATTGAGGACCTTCCATGAAGCGTCATTGAGAGGCATTGCCCTCGGCCTACTGCTGATTGGATAGCCGGGTCATGTGATAAGAACTTGATGAATGGGAAGGGGTGGGGTTGATTCTGTGTGGAACAACGTGACTAGTAGTGGGTGGAGAGGGGTTTAGGTGAGCACGGGAGGAAAGGTATAAGATAAGTATGAATATTTTTGATCAAGAAGGACCTTGAAAAAGATGAAATAAAGGTTGGTGAAAAGGAAGATATACCCAATATATGAATATGGTCTAGGGAATAGGGATAATAAATATATGGATGAGGTTATATATATTACATGGCTGCGGCGACATGATAAGGAAAAACATAGGCACTATTTAAAATGGTCTAACTGACCTCTGATAATTTTGAATATATTTTGTATGGTTGATTTTGTATTATGGTGAAATGTTTTTGTCACAGTATTGATACGCTAAATGTATTACATTTTACTTACCGTATGTATTTCAATACACTTTGATTGAGCTATGGCTCCCACAGCTTGAGAAAGGGAGATTGGGCTATTTAAAGGGCCCAGCTGTGGACATGCGCAGTTGTCGCCCCTGAGGAAGCCAGAGAGCGAAACCCGGGTCGGGCAGGAGTTCGAATTGATTTTATTATGCCTGTTATCTACCATTGTTTGTGAGTAGAATAAAACCTTTTTTTAATAACATCTAAGAGGGTACTTCACTATATGCCGGTCATTTAATCCTACAGAGGAGGTGTCAGAGGAGGATTGAACCCCTTGAGATAGGAGGACGGAGGCTAATACCCTGATTCTTACACCTGTGTAGCGTTCGACTGGATCCCAAGCAGCGCGGTTTCAAATCCTTTTACTTCAAACATAACAGACCTAGCTGCTACAAATCCCAAGATATGAGCAGCTAAAGCAGCTTCCCCCCTCTTTGGTCTGGTTTGCTTCGGGCACATGGAACAGCAAAGCCGGGCACTTGGGAACTATTTTGCAGCAGAAAAAAAAACACTTTTTCTGGACATGGAATAAAGACAAAAAGTACACAAGTAAGTTTGGAATGTGTCTGCAATCTTCTGTGGGGCAAAGCTGTAAGTAATATTGGTGAAAATGAGGTGACAGACTCACTTTAAAGGGGAGATGAACCCAGACATATCCCTTTCAGACATATCCCTTTTTTCACCCAGGCAGCCCCTCAGATATGAGCATGATGCCACCGGGCATAAGCCTCCGCCTAGCTTACCCATGGAGAGCCCAGTAAGTCACTGGATCTCAAGAAAATTCCCTTGCCCTGCATGGTTTGGCATGCTCATATCAGAGGGGCTGCCTGGGTAAAAAAGGGGATATGTCCAGGTTCAGCTCTGAACCTGGACAACCCCTTTAATAGCACAAAACATTAAAAAAAGTTATGCTGTTGCCACTATTGTTTGTATACAATTTTTTTTTAAATGTTTAATAAAAATTATCTGATTTAAAAAAAAAATTGGTAAGTATGTGTACATCGATATATAAAAAACACTTACCTCCCGATGTGCTCTGATCAGTGTATATTCTGTATGTGTGCTGTGCTCATGAAGACCTGAGTGGACAGTGGGGCAGGTTCTTGCAATTTCTTTACAGTACAGGCACCACTACTGCAACCTCACTAGCTGTAGGACACATACTCTGCCTCAGTTTTTCAGTGCGCCTGCGTGAAGTGCTCTTTATTGAACAAATCTAGTCTTAGGGAGAGCGCATGAGCATGATACTGTCCAATGAAATTAACAGGGAGTTAGCACAGGATCTGGAAAACACTGTGCAGTAAAAGAGTGCTGGCAATGCAGATAATGCAAAGAAGGAGCTATACATGGAGCAGAGAGAAGTACATACTTTTGGGCTAGTACACAAGCTACGGTAGTTCAAATGTAGTTCAAGTTCAAATCTACAGAAATTTGTAGTTCAAACCTATTCAAAGGTAACAATTGAACAGTGTATTAAAGGAGTTGTAAAATCAAAGATATTGATGATCTGTCCTCAGGATAGGTCATTAATATTAGATTGGCGGGGGTCCAACCACTGCACCCTGACAATCAGCTGTTTGATCACTACTTCTGCTTCAAAATTACCTGTGTACCGCGCCTATTGAGGCAGCTCATTGTAATTACAATTGCTCTGCACATTGAAGTGTATGGAAGGAGCATGGTAATTACACTGTGCTGCCTCTACAAGTGAGATAACATGCAGGTAATGTTGAAGCGAAAGCAGAGCTCACACAAGCACCGCTACCTCCTTACACAGCTAATGGGCGTGGGACCTCCGCCAATCTGGTATTGATGATGTATCCTGAGGACAGGTCATCAATATCTTAAAAAAAAAAAAAAAGACATAAATTAAATTTTCACATTCCTGACAAATGATTAGATTTTATTTTTAATTGCTGTGTAAATCAAACAAGTTGCGCCTCATTGGCATTACAAAATCCGACTCAAGCTACAAAACTAAATACCATATCCTGCTCTCCTGTAACATGCAATATCTGAAAAGGGAGTGTTTACAGATGAAATTCCCTGGCAACAGCAATAATGTATTTACTTGAAGGAAAAATGTCTTGCTAATTGCATCCATGTCCCTGATATGACCTTGCTTGTTTTGTAAGTCCCAGAGTGATATTGCTTGCAATAAATTTAGTCGAAAAGAAGTTTAAACGTCAAGATGTGCTGTGTCCTCTAAAACAACTTTATCCCATTTACGCGATTGAAAATCTGCTTATATAGTAGTAATGGTTTCTTTTATTATTTCTAAACCCTCATAAGCACACCCATAAGTAAAAAGAGATAGGACAATAAATACAATTGATTTTCACATAATTTTATGTCATAAATCCTGAACAGCAGTAAACAGGGTAATAAGAAAGGGATTACTGCCTCCAAAATGAAGCAGACACTGTAATGGATACATGAAAGATGTCATCAGAGGGTGGAAGGGGTTTCAATTCACTTTAAAAAAATCTTTTGGAAAATGTCCTTAAAGGGAACCTGCCAGCCCTTTTGGGCCACCCTCTCTGATGGTGGCATAAAGTAGTGACATGCTGATTTCAGTGGTGTGTAAATGTGTTCTGCTCCGGTTTAATCCTTGTTGCTCTTGATTCGCAGGCTCCCCCCATCTGCCTGCTGCCGATTGAAAACTTTTTCCCTATCACTGTGAATAGAAAGAAAGCTGTCAATTAACAGTTGGTGCCAGAGGGAGCCGGCGCTGGTGTCACGCTTCAAGGAATAAGCTATATGTTCTCCAAAATTATAGGAAATTTACATATAAGTTGAAGACCACTGAAATCAATGTACAGTATCTGTCAAAAAACACTTGATGGTTACAATTTCTTATATTAGGCACGAAAGCATAGTAGTTGCAGTTCACTGTCTGTGGTGCTATTGCTGTTGACAGTTGTTATGCACGGATTCGCACAAACTCTACTCGCCCTGACCTCGGTCTGTCACCGACTATGAATTTGCCTGTTCCCTCGGTGCCCCAGATCAATGTCTCTGCTCACCTTGGGTCAGCAGCCAACCACACTATTCTAAGAGGTAGCGGCCTAGTGGCTCCCCTGCAGTGGATCCAGATTCCTGTATAGGGGATACAGAGAGAAAACCAGGAGACCGCCAGGATAATTCCTCCAAGACTAGCCCAAAGTCTAACCAGTCCGTTGGCATAGTGGATTCACATCAATAAACCCGCAGTTTGTGGCAATTGACACAGGTAATGGAGGCTTTTGAGTTTATTCTAAATTTCCTTTTTGGCATCTTTATCATATCACAGTAACATTCCATTACCATTTGGCTGACGAGACAATTACTTTGCAATAGGCACTAACATGTAATATAGTGTGTCATTATATTGCACTTCTGCATGTTCTACTACAGAGTACCACCTCCATCATTTGTGTGATGTGTTTTTAACCCTAACTTATAGATAACGATTGCATACTTTCAATATAAAATAGTGAATGGCTCCATTCTTTTCTGGGTTTGCATTTTGGATGTAGAATACTCGAAGGTTTTAGAACATAACTTGAGCAATGTTTAGCATACAACAATTATAATTCTGGCAGATATGTGCTTTGCATGGGCCTAAAGTTGGTGTTGCCATCACACAGACTTCTGGAGTAGGGATGAGCGAACCCGAACTGTATAGTTTGGGTTCGTACCGAATTTTGGGGTGTCCGTGACACGGACCCGAACCCGAACATTTTCGTAAAAGTCCGGGTTCGGATTCGGTGTTCGGCGCTTTCTTGGCGCTTTTTGAAAGGCTGCAAAGCAGCCAATCAACAAGCGTCATACTACTTGCCCCAAGAGGCCATCACAGCCTTGCCTACTATTGGCATGGCTGTGATTGGCCAGTGCAGCATGTGACCCAGCCTCTATATAAGCTTGGGTCACGTAGCGCTGCACGTCACTCTGCTGATTCAAGCATAGGGAGAGGTTGCTGCTG
Organism: Bufo bufo; assembly: GCF_905171765.1. Classification (NCBI taxonomy): domain Eukaryota; kingdom Metazoa; phylum Chordata; class Amphibia; order Anura; family Bufonidae; genus Bufo; species Bufo bufo. The sequence goes on along the minus strand of NC_053390.1, from coordinate 403,317,023 downwards.
CGACGTTAGGGCGAGATTAGGCAGATTAACTCCTCCAAAAGACTTCATTCTGTGATCGATCTCCAGCTGTGGATCATTGAAGTGCTAATATCGACTTGCTCACTTTTTTTAGGCTGCCCAGAGAGTTTTTAGATCACTTTTTTCTGGGGTGATCGGCGGCCATTTTGTGGCTTGTGGTGCGCCAGCACAAGCTACCACCAAGTGCTTTTAACCATCAATAGTGTGGTAATTTTTTGCTATATCCTACATCAGCTGCAGGCTGAGCCTGTGTCACCGAAGTGCATTTAACCATCAACAGTCTGGTTATTTTTTGGCCATATACTACATCAGGTGCAGGCTGAGCCTGTGTCACCCAAGTGCATTTAACCATCAATAGTGTGGTTATTTTTTGGCCATATACTACATCAGGGGCAAGTTGAGCCTGTCACCCAGCGCCTAAAAAATAGACCTGACATTTCTATTCAACCAAATCTGTACTGTTTTAGCTGGTCAAGTTATTTGTAGTGACCGTAAAAGCACAGTTTTTGTTCTGGGTTGAAAAACTATTCCCAAATTTGCCATTCTCAAAATAACTAAGTAGTTTATGTTATATGAGGCCTACTTGAAATCTATCCCAAAAAGGATATCTTAGATTCAAGGTGCTGATAGTGTCATTCAGAAAAACTTAACACACACGCTACCGTGCAGATACAAGTCTAATTCTGTGATTAAACGTATACCTGTCACACAGCGCAAAAAAAAATAGGCCTCACATTTCTATTCAACCAAATCTGTACTGTTTGAGCTGGTCAAGTTATTTGTAGTGACCGTAAAAGCACAGTTTTTGTTCTGGGGTGAAAAACTATTCCCAAATTTGACATTCTCAAAATAAGTAGTTTATGCTATATGAGGGTTGCTTGAAATCTATCCCAAAAAGGATATCTTAGATTCAAGGTGCTGATAGTGTCATTCAGAAAAACAACACACACGCTACCGTGCAGATACAAGTCTAATTCTGTGATTAAACGTATACCTGTCACACAGCGCAAAAAAAAATAGGCCTCACATTTCTATTCAACAAAATCTGTACTGTTTGAGCTGGTGAAATTATTTGTAGTGACCTTAAAAGCACAGTTTTTGTTCTGGGTTGAAAAACTATTCCCAAATTTGACATTCTCAAAATAACTAAGTAGTTTATGCTATATGAGGCCTACTTGAAATCTATCCCAAAAAGGATATCTTAGATTCAAGGTGCTGATAGTGTCATTCAGAAAAACTTAACACACATGCTACCGTGCAGATACAAGTCTAATTCTGTGATTAAACGTATACCTGTCACACAGCGCAAAAAAAAATAGGTCTCACATTTCTATTCAACCAAATCTGTACTGTTTGAGCTGGTCAAGTTATTTGTAGTGACCGTAAAAGCACAGATTTTGTTCTGGGTTGAAAAACTATTCCCAAATTTGACATTCTCAAAATAAGTAGTTTATGCTATATGAGGCCTACTTGAAATCTATCCCAAAAAGGATATCTTAGATTCAAGGTGCTGATAGTGTCATTCAGAAAAACTTAACACACACGCTACCGTGCAGATACAAGTCTAATTCTGTGATTAAACCTATACTTGTCACACAGCGCAAAAAAAAATAGGTCTCACATTTCTATTCAACCAAATCTGTACTGTTTGAGCTGGTCAAGTTATTTGTAGTGACCGTAAAAGCACAATTTTTGTTCTGGGGTGAAAAACTATTCCCAAATTTGCCATTCTCAAAATTGTGGTGAACGGGAACAATGAGGAAAACATCTAATAAGGGACGCGTACGCGGACGTGGACATGGTCGTGGTGGTGTTAGTGGACCCTCTGGTGCTGGGAGAGGACGTGGCCGTTCTGCCACAGCCACACGTCCTAGTGAACCAACTACCTCAGGTCCCAGTAGCCAGCATAATTTACAGCGATATTTGGTGGGGCCCAATGCCGTTCTAAGGATGGTAAGGCCTGAGCAGGTACAGGCATTAGTCAATTGGGTGGCCGACAGTGGATCCAGCACGTTCACATTATCTCCCAACCAGTCTTCTGCAGAAAGCGCACAGATGGCGCATGAAAACCAAGCCCATCGGTCTGTCACATCACCCCCATGCATATCAGGGAAACTGTCTGAGCCTCAAGTTATGCAGCAGTCTCTTATGCTGTTTGAAGACTCTGCTGCCAGGGTTTCCCAAGGGCATCCACCTAGCCCTTCCCCAGGGGTGGAAGAGATAGAATGCACTAACGCACAACCACTTATTTTTCATGATGATGAGGACATGGGAATACCACCTCAGCACGTCTCTGATGATGACGAAACACAGGTGCCAACTGCTGCGTCTTTCTGCAGTGTGCAGACTGAACAGGAGGTCAGGGATCAAGACTGGGTGGAAGACGATGCAGGGGACGATGAGGTCCTAGACCCCACATGGAATGAAGGTCGTTCCAGTGACTTTCACAGTTCGGAGGAAGAGGCAGTGGTGAGACCGAGCCAACAGCGTAGCAAAAGAGGGAGCAGTGGGCAAAATCAGAACACCCGCCGCCAAGAGACTCCGCCTGCTACTGACCGCCGCCATCTGGGACCGAGCACCCCAAAGGCAGCTTCAAGGAGTTCCCTGGCATGGCACTTCTTCAAACAATGTGCTGACGACAAGACTCGAGTGGTTTGCACGCTGTGCCATCAGAGCCTAAAGCGAGGCATTAACGTTCTGAACCTTAGCACAACCTGCATGACCAGGCACCTGCATGCAAAGCATGAACTGCAGTGGAGTAAACACCTTAAAAACAAGGAAGTCACTCAGGCTCCCCCAGCTACCTCTTCTGCTGCTGCCGCCTCGGCCTCTTCTGCTGCTGCCGCTGCCTCGGCCTCTTCCTCCGCCTCTGGAGGAACGTTGGCACCTGCCGCCCAGCAAACATGGGATGTACCACCAACACCACCACCTGCGTCACCAAGCATCTCAACCATGTCACACGGCAGCGTTCAGCTCTCCATCTCACAAACATTTGAGAGAAAGCGTAAATTCCCACCTAGCCACCCTCGATCCCTGGCCCTGAATGCCAGCATTTCTAAACTACTGGCCTATGAAATGCTGTCATTTAGGCTGGTGGACACAGACAGCTTCAAACAGCTCATGTCGCTTGCTGTCCCACAGTATGTTGTTCCCGGCCGCCACTACTTCTCCAAGAGAGCCGTGCCTTCCCTGCACAACCAAGTGTCCGATAAAATCAAGTGTGCACTGCGCAACGCCATCTGTGGCAAGGTCCACCTAACCACAGATACGTGGACCAGTAAGCACGGCCAGGGACGCTATATCTCCCTAACTGCACACTGGGTAAATGTAGTGGCGGCTGGGCCCCAGGCGGAGAGCTGTTTGGCGCACGTCCTTCCGCCGCCAAGGATCGCAGGGCAACATTCTTTGCCTCCTGTCTCCTCCTCCTCCTACTCAGCTTCCTCCTCCTCTTCTTCCACCTGCTTATCCAGTCAGCCACACACCTTCACCACCAACTTCAGCACAGCCCGGGGTAAACGTCAGCAGGCCGTTCTGAAACTCATATGTTTGGGGGACAGGCCCCACACCGCACAGGAGTTGTGTCGGGGTATAGAACAACAGACCGACGAGTGGTTGCTGCCGGTGAGCCTCAAGCCCGGCCTGGTGGTGTGCGATAATGGGCGAAATCTCGTTGCAGCTCTTGGACTAGCCGGTTTGACGCACATCCCTTGCCTGGCGCATGTCCTGAATTTGGTGGTGCAGAAGTTCATTTGCAACTACCCCGACATGTCAGAGCTGCTGCATAAAGTGCGGGCCGTCTGTTCGCGCTTCCGGCGTTCACACCCTGCTGCTGCATGCCTGTCTGCGCTACAGCGTAACTTCGGCCTTCCTGCTCACCGCCTCATATGCGATGTGCCCACCAGGTGGAACTCCACCTTGCACATGCTGGACAGACTGTGCGAGCAGCAGCAGGCCATAGTGGAGTTTCAGCTGCTGCACGCACGGGTCAGTCGCACTGCGGAACAGCACCACTTCACCACCAATGACTGGGCCTCCATGCCAGACCTGTGTGCCCTGTTGCACTGTTTCGAGTACTCCACTAACATGGCCAGTGGCGATGACGCCGTTATCAGCATTACAATACCACTTCTATGTCTCCTTGAGAAAACACTTAGGGCGATGATGGAAGAGGAGGTGGCCCAGGAGGAAGAGGAGGAAGAGGGGTCATTTTTAGCACTTTCAGGCCAGTCTCTTCGAAGTGACTCAGAGGGAGGTTTTTTGCAACACCAGAGGCCAGGTACAAATGTGGCCAGACAGGGCCCACTACTGGAGGACTAGGAGGACGAGGATGAGGAGGAGGTGGAGGAGGATGAGGATGAAGCATGTTCACAGTGGGGTGGCACCCAAAGCAGCTCGGGCCCATCACTGGTGCGTGGCTGGGGGGAAACACAGGACGATGACGATACGCCTCCCACAGAGGACAGCTTGTCCTTACCTCTGGGCAGCCTTGCACACATGAGCGACTACATGCTGCAGTGCCTGCGCAACGACAGCAGAGTTGCCCACATTTCAACGTGTGCGGACTACTGGGTTGCCACCCTGCTGGATCCCCGGTACAAAGACAATGTGCCCACCTTACTTCCTACACTGGAGCGTGATAGGAAGATGCGCGAGTACAAGCGCACGTTGGTAGACGCGCTACTGAGAGCATTCCCAAATGTCACAGGGGAACCAGTGGAAGCCCAAAGCGAAGGCAGAGGAGGAGCAAGAGGTCGCCAACGCAGCTGTGTCACGGCCAGCTCCTCTGAGGGCAGGGTTAGCATGGCAGAGATGTGGAAAAGTTTTGTCACCCCCCCACAGCTAACTGCACCACCACCTGATACGGAACGTGTTAGCAGGAGGCAACATTTCACTAACATGGTGGAACAGTACCTGTGCACACCCCTCCACGTACTGACTGATGGTTCGGCCCCATTCAACTTCTGGGTCTACAAATTGTCCACGTGGCCAGAGCTAGCCTTTTATGCCTTGGAGGTGCTGGCCTGCCCGGCGGCCAGCGTTTTGTCTGAACGTGTATTCAGCACGGCAGGGGGCGTCATTACAGACAAACGCAGCCGCCTGTCTACAGCCAATGTGGACAAGCTGACGTTCATAAAAATGAACCAGGCATGGATCCCACAGGACCTGTCCATCCCTTGTGCAGATTAGATATTAACTACCTCCCCTTAACAATATATTATTCTACTCCAGGGCACTTCCTCATTCAATACTATTTTTATTTTCATTTTACCATTATATTGTGGGGCAACCCAAAGTTGAATGAACCTCTTCTCTGTCTGGGTGCCGGGGCCTAAATGTGTGACAGTGGCATGTTCCAGTGGTGGGTGACGTGAAGCCTGATTCTCTGCTATGACATGAAGACAGATTCTGTGCTGACATAAGGCCAGATTCTCTGTTACGTGACCTCTCTCCTCTGCCTGGGTGCCGGGGCCTAAATGTGTGACAGTGGCCTGTTCCAGTGGTGGGTGACGTGAAGCCTGATTCTCTGCTATGACATGAAGACAGATTCTGGGCTGACATAAGGCCAGATTCTCTGTTACGGGACCTCTCTCCTCTGTCTGGGTGCCTGGGCCTAAATGTGTGACAGTGGCCTGTTCCAGTGGTGGGTGACGTGAAGCCTGATTCTCTGCTATGACATGAAGACAAATTCTGTGCTGACATAAGGCCAGATTCTCTGTTACGGGACCTCTCTCCTCTGTCTGGGTGCCTGGGCCTAAATGTGTGACAGTGGCCTGTTCCAGTGGTGGGTGACGTGATGCCTGATTCTCTGCTATGACATGAAGACTGATTCTGCGCTGACATAAGGCCAGATTCTCTGTTACGGGACCTCTCTCCTATGCCTGGGTGCCTGGGCCTAAATGTGTGACAGTGGCCTGTTCCAGTGGTGGGTGACGTGATGCCTGATTCTCTGTTATGACATGAAGACTGATTCTGCGCTGACATAAGGCCAGATTCTCTGTTACGGGACCTCTCTCCTCTGTCTGGGTGCCTGGGCCTAAATGTGTGACAGTGGCCTGTTCCAGTGGTGGGTGATGTGAAGCCTGATTCTCTGCTATGACATGAAGACAGATTCTGTGCTGACATAAGGCCAGATTCTCTGTTACGGGACCTCTCTCCTCTGTCTGGGTGCCTGGGCCTAAATATGTGACAGTGGCCTGTTCCAGTGGTGGGTGACGTGAAGCCTGATTCTCTGCTATGACATGAAGACTGATTCTGCGCTGACATGAAGCCAGATTCTCTGCTATGGCATGAAGAGACTGATTCTTTGCTTACATGAAGCCAGATTCTTTGCTATGGCATGAAGAGACTGATTCTCTGCTGACGTGAAGCCAGATTCTCTGCTATGTGACCTCTGTCCAATTGATATTGGTTAATTTTTATTTTTTTAATTTTTATTTTAATTCATTTCCCTATCCACATTTGTTTTCAGGGGATTTACCTACATGTTGCTGCCTTTTGCAGCCCTCTAGCTCTTTCCTGGGCTGTTTTACAGCCTTTTTAGTGCCCAAAAGTTTGGGTCCCCATTGACTTCAATGGGGTTCGGGACGAAGTTCGGGTCGGGTTCGGATCCCGAACCTGAACATTTCCGGTAAATTCGGCCGAACTTCTCGAACCCGAACATCCAGGTGTTCGCTCAACTCTATTCTGGAGCCACCTTTACACTACTGTCTATAACTTGTCACAGTTAACATAAATTAACTTTGCAACAGAATTTTCAGTATGTTCCAGAGAAACCTTCCTCAACAAAACCTTCCTACCACTCCCATTACTCTACTGAACTACAGGGCTGAACTATTTGCGCCACACTATAGGCCTCAGGCTGCTGCTGCTGCTTTTCACAACCCTAAACCTTCCCAGAACTGACTACTCCAAGAGCTGACAGTATGCTCACACAGAGCTCTGAAAGTTTTTCCCTTCCATGACTAGACGTTCCCTGTTACTGTCTAAAGTAGCAATAATTCTCTAGGTCAGCACACCATCTGCTTCCCTGTGATAATCTCCAGGCCTTGCCCAGTGTTGACACGTCTCATCTTATAGATCTCCCAAGAGCATTTCAGGTGAATCACTATGCAGCATCTCCATGGGCCCAGAGTCAATTTCCCCTGCCTCAATCCCCACTGCCTTTGCTACAATGAGCAAACCCTTCTGCCATAAGCCCATCCAGGGATGGACTGGAAAACTAAAATGGCATTGGTAAAAAAAAAACAAAAAAAAACAAAAGCGACCCCATTTTGTAGTCGGGTAGAAAATGGACAGAAGGCACATTATACCACCCCAGTAGAGCCAAAGACCACAGTTTATCACAAAATAGTGACACAGCAGCACAAAATACCTCCCTGAAAAAATTGCCACTTTGTGGGGGCCAGTGCCAGCTGCCACAGTCTGTCCTGCTACTCTAGTTACCCATAATGCCAATGCAACTAAAATCAGGAGTCAGAAGGGAAGTATCAGATGATTACTTACCTGGCTAATGGCCAGGTATGTAATGAGGAGTGCTCAGACGGCCCCTTAGGATTCAGTTCACCAGGAAGTTTCCCTGTAGGGTCTATGGTCAGTCCGTCCTTGAGCCCATAAATTCTCCCACATTGAACAAGCCAAGCCTGGCCTCCAGTTCACAGATGCTGTTTCAATAGTCACTCCCTGGTAAATATATATATACAGTTGCAAGAAAAAGTATGTGAACCCTTTGGAATGATATGGATTTCTGCACAAATTGGTCATAAAATGTGATCTGATCTTCATCTAAGTCACAACAATAGACAATCACAGTCTGCTTAAACTAATAACACACAAAGAATTAAATGTTACCATGTTTTTATTGAACACACCATGTAAACATTCACAGTGCAGGTGGAAAAAGTATGTGAACCCCTAGACTAATGACATCTCCAAGAGCTAATTGGAGTGAGGTGTCAGACAACTGGAGTCCAATCAATGAGATGAGATTGGAGGTGTTGGTTACAGAAGAAAATAAGCCTTCTGGAGTGGCCCAGTCAGAGTCCTGACCTCAACCCGATTGAGATGCTGTGGCCTGAACTCAAGAAAGCGATTCACACCAGACATCCCAAGAATATTGCTGAACTGAAATAGTTCTGTAAAGAGGAATTACTCCTGACCGTTGTGCATGTCTGATCTGCAACTACAGGAAACGTTTGGTTGAAGTTATTGCTGCCGAAGGAGGTTCAACCAGTTATTAAATCCAAGGGTTCACAAACTTTTTCCACCTGCACTGTTAATGTTTACATGGTGTGTTCAATAAAAACAGGGTAACATTCAATTCTTTGTGTGTTATTAGTTTAAGCAGACTGTGATTGTCTATTGTTGTGACTTAGATGAAGATCAGATCACATTTTATGACCAATTTGTGCAGAAATCCAAATCATTCCAAAGGGTTCACATACTTTTTCTTGCAACTATATATACACAGGTGAAACTCGAAAAATTAGAATATCGTGCAAAGTTCATTTATTTCAGTAATGCAACTTAAACGGTGAAACTAACATATGAGATAGACTCATTACATGCAAAGTGAGATATTTCAAGCCTTTATTTGTTATAATTTGGATGATTATGGCTTACAGCTTTTGAAACACCAAAGTCACTATTTTGAGGTATCCTTTGCTCAGGGGGTATGGATTAATTAGCTGACTAGAGTGTGACACTTTGAGCCTAGAATATTGAACCTTTTCACAAAATTCAAATTTTAAGCTGCATTAATGCAATTCCTTTTAATTTGCATTACTGAAATAAATGGACTTTTGCACGATATTAAAATTTTTTGAGTTTCACCTGTGTGTATATATATATATATATATACTGAAGAAAAGACCGGCACTCGCTATAGATGATAATCTTGCTGCTTTATTGTCACATATACAGTTAGTGACGCATTTCGGTGCTACTGCACCCTCATCAGACTATCAACATACATAAATGGGTCATGTTTAAATAGACCGCCAAGACACAAGGAAATGACATCACACAGATGACCCCTTCCACTAATCAAAATAAATCAAACATGTGAAAAAACCAAAATCAAGCATTGCTACTGCATTCATTATAAATTCAATTAAATGGAACAGTATTAATTTTTCCTTCCTTATTTTGTTCTGTTTTTTTCTTTTTTAATTCTGCTGCGGAAAAAAATAAAATAATATTTTAAATTTTTTTTTTATATATTGAAAAAATACTAATTAAGGTAATTAATCATAGGAAGCTCTGTACATTATATTCACGATTGAGCCCAGGAGGCTCCATCGTTTGCAATCGGTGTATCCAGTAAGCCTCCCTCTTGAGTAATAGTTTATTTCTATCACCACCTCGCCGGGGTAAGGGTACACTCTCAATAATTTGATAACGCAATTGTGCTATTGTATGTCTGTGATCATGGAAATCGAATGGTACAGGGAATAGTAGATTTTGTTTTCTAATAGTAGATTTATGATTACTCAATCTATCCTTCATCCTTGTAGAGGTTTCTCCCACGTACAATAAACCACAAGGGCACTTCAAAATATAGACAACAAACTGACTATCACATGTGAAAAAGCCTCTAATCGGTATGCGTTCACCCGATTGTGGGTGTGTTAAATGTGTACCCCTTATCACACTGGAACAATGCACACAATTTAAACAACGGAAAGTTCCCATTCTGGGAGTGGACAGTACTTTTTGTATTGGTCCAGTTTTATTACTGCCAATATCGGCCCGCACTATCCTGTCACGTATGTTATTTGCCCTTTTGAAACACATCATGGGTTGTTGTTGAAATTCAACAACCTGGGGATAAGATTTTGATACAAGATGCCAGTGTTTATTTACTATTCCTCTCAATCTCTGGGTCCATGGATGATACTTGACCACGAGTGGAATCCGTGGTTGTTTCATCGGTTTATCCTGTTGTGTGATCCCAACCTTGTTCCTTTATTCCTGCAATAAATGATCAGGGTAGCCTCTCTCCCTGAATTTCTGGGTCATCTCATCAAGTCTAACCTTGCATGTCTCAGTATCACCAACTATGCGCTTAACCCTTTGGAACTGTGAATAAGGTCCATATGTATTTCGCCCATGTCATCCTTAATTACCCAAGTGTCTAAGAATGAAATTCTATGTATATCAAAATGCAAATTAGCACCGAAACGCGTCACTAACTGTATATGTGACAATAAAGCAGCAAGATTATCATCTATAGCGGTCTTTTCTTCAGTGTTTTATTGGGAACGCCTTCCCACAGACACGTGCACCGCGACTTCAGTAAGCAGTGCCGACCGGCGAATATATATATATATATATATATATATATATATATATACTGTATATATAGACCAGATACAGGAGATATGCTCTCTTAGCACCAAAACATACCCTTTAATCAGTTTGGGGGGGTCATTTATAATCTAGGTCTAATCACTCTTTTAGGTCTTAAACATAGACTACTGTGAAAAGTGGCGAGGATCACAAAATGTCGTAGTTGCCATGGAAATGTTGCAATTGCCATGGAAATGTCACCGTTGCCATGACTTGCGACTTTCTTACATCATATAACTTACATATCTGATTTTATAAATTACCTTTTTTGTCTGTGCGCCTTCTATGTCACTAGTCTCTTCTTGGGCCTATACTGATGCTAGCATCTCCTCATGTTAGCTGCAAAACCAGTCATTCTTACTGTCAGCTACCAGGGCACGGCAGCAAAGGCCACAGCCTGCTAGTTCCAGCAACATGCGACCTTAAGGTGCACAATTATTGCATAATAAAAGATTGCATCCATACTTTATTACATATACACATTATATTTACATTACATATACAACACAATACCAATAGAACAATAAAGCAGTCTGTTTTAAAGAACCAATTAAACAGTTTCTTGAAGTGAAACTTGTAGTCTTTGTAACCCTAAAGGGGTTGTCTAGGATAATTATTTTTATTTGCACCCCGGCCTGGGATACCTGTGGAGAAATCCATACTCACCTGCTCCCGCCACTCAGTACTGAGTCCTTGGCTCCCAGCGTCCCTTCACTGGTCTTCTAGTCACGACTGTAAACTTCTACACGTATGCTCCTCCAGTCTGTGACTTGCCTCAGTGGTGATGTGTCCCCAAGTGGCACATGACCTCACATTTGCTAGCATTTGTGATAAATAAATATTCTCCATCTTTCAAAAACTATATTGAAATGCACACATAAAATAAAATTTTTTATATAGCAGTACTAGAAGTGATGTCTTACATTTTGTCAATACTGTAATTTATAGGGTTTAGTAAAGGTGCATTGATAGTCAGCACATATGTAAAACTTTAGCCTACATGATTGGATGAGCGAATTTCTTGAAATTTGTTTCGGGTTCGATTCAAATGAACTGGTCCCAAAATTTAATTCAGGTCCGTATTGATTCTACCTGAATCAGAAATGCTCCAATTGGCTAACAAATTAGTATATGACACTCTGAGGTCTCCTAGGACTCATTTTGTTTTTCTCTTGTCTTTTTTTTTTTTTGCGGGGGGGATTTTTTTTCTCCCTCTCCCCTTCCCTTTTAAGCTTTTTAATGCAATGACAGCAATAGTAAATAAAGTAAATAATGTCAGTGTGACACTAACATACATAGCTATGGCAACAAACTCCTAAATGGGAAACCCAAACACCAGTAACCAAGAATAACCATCAGGATATATCAAAACATATTTTTATTTTATTGTTAAGACCACAGTGTAAAATACATATGTAGATTGGCAAAGACAAACATATAGAGCAGTGGTGGCGAACCTATGGCACGGGTGCCAGAGGCGGCACTCAGAGTCCTCTCTGTGGGCACCCGCACCATGGAAAAAGTCTAAGGTGTACCAATATGCCATAGAGTTTTCCTGCCATTCATCAGTGCGGGGCGCACTATGAACAGCACAGGCAACCAGGGCGCACTATGAACAGCACAGGCAGCGCAGGGCGCACTATGAACAGCACAGGCAGCGCAGGGCGCACTATGAACAGCACAGGCAGCGCAGGGCGCACTATGAACAGCACAGGCAGCGCAGGGCGCACTATGAACAGCACAGGCAGCGCAGGGCGCACTATGAACAGCACAGGCAGCGCAGGGCGCACTATGAACAGCACAGGCAGCGCAGGGCGCACTATGAACAGCACAGGCAGTGCAGGGCGCACTATGAACAGCACAGGCAGCGCAGGGCGCACTATGAACAGCACAGGCAGCGCAGGGCGCACTATGAACAGCACAGGCAGCGCAGGGCGCACTATGAACAGCACAGGCAGCGCAGGGCGCACTATGAACAGCACAGGCAACGCAGGGCACACTATGAACAGCACAGGCAGCGCAGGGCGCACTATGAACAGCACAGGCAGCGCAGGGCGCACTATGAACAGCACAGGCAGCGCAGGGCGCACTATGAACAGAACAGGCAGCACAGGGCGCACTATGAACAGCACAATCAGCGCACTGAATGTAGGCAGGATATTATAGCTAAATGATAAAGTACATGGAAGATATACTATATTGGTATTCATATTGAATTGCAGTGTTGACACTTTGCGATAAATAAGTAGATTTTGGGTTACAGTTTGGGCACTCGGTCTGTAAAAGGTTCGCCACCACTGATATAGAGTATGCCAAATCAGAAGGGCCAAAAATAATGCATACATAAAGGAATGGTATGTGCAAGCAGGAAGGTAGTACAGAAAATCAAACCATATGGCTCACTCTCCTCCGCAAAAAAAACTCTACCAAAGTCACATAAATAGAGCACAGACCCAATTGATGGCACCTCCACAAACCCCGACACGTGTTTAGCATCAGCTTCCTCAGGGGAAATGAACTGGTGGAAGTTGTTGGTTTAATAAAGCACCAGTGTTTCATTTTGAGTTGCAAATTTAGGCCCTCATTGAGGTTCCCATCTAGCTCATGTTTTGATAGATTTTTTTTAAATATAGCTATGGGTAAACGCATGGTTGACGGTGTTAACAAACAGCCTGTTTAACCCCTTGAGACCCAGAGGATCTTAAATTTTTGCGTTATTGTTTTTTACTGCTGGACTTTCCAGAGCCATAACTTTTTATATTTTTCCATTCACATAGCCGTATGAGGGTTTGATTTTTGTGGAACAAGTTTTAATTTCTAATAGCACTCTTTACTTTTGCATATAATGTAGTGGGAAGCTGGAAAAAAAAATTCCAAATGGGGTGGGATAGAAAAAAAAAACACAACTAAGCCACAGTTTTATGAGTTTTGTTTTTATGGTGTTCCCTCTGTGGTAAAATTGACCTGTTCCTATCATTCCCTGGGTCAGTATGATTACGGTGATTGCAGATTTGTTTAGCTTTTTCTTGTGGTTTAATGCCTAAAAAAATAGCTATGTGAGCACTCATGAATTTATAACACATTGGGTGTGTATGACTTTTTTTTTATCACTTTTTATTCAACTTTTTTGGAGGTGAATGAGTGTTTTCAGATGCAGCAATGCCCATGATGTCAATTTTTTTTTTTTATTCTAGGAAAAGATCCATAAGGATTTCCACACATCTGCTTAGAATAGGTGACCCTAGGTGACCATAACATGAAATCTTTAGATTGCAGCATATCTATCCATTAAAAAATACAGGATTCTGCATACTCAAATGCAGTGCTTCCACCTACATGCCAGCAATAGAATATACTAGTAACTAGTCTGGAAATCTTGTACAGGCTAAGGCCTATTACTAGTATGGTCCGTCTTCCCTGATCTCAGCCAGGGGAAGGCGGCCCGGGTCAGTAGGCACACACTTCTGGTTTTAGCGCTCTCAGATGCCGTGGTCACATTTGACTACGCCATCTGAGGGGTAAAATGGCTGTGATCGGCATTACTGCTATTCACAGACATTAGCCTCAGGTGTCTGTTGTTTAAAACAGCAGATACCCAGCAGCTATGGTGCACACTGCGCTCAGGAGTGGGTGCAATCTTTATACCCCTCCTTTATTCCTCTGGCACTCAAGAGGTTACAAACACACTTCCCCATCAGATTTGTTCTGCTTTTTAAAACTAAAACATTCCAACAAATATCCCTTATTGAGGGCAGATACCTGCCAGTGTTTATACACACATGGCAGTGTCAGGGAAAGCAGAGCTTGTTCTGAGCAAGTGCCCCATAATCTTACCATTTTTTAGGAGCAGCAGTGCAGTGTGAAACCTCAGGGGCAAGGCAGGACATGTGCAGCTGTTTAGTGCTAGTAGCAGTGGCAGCAGGGGGAGTCGCAGCTGAGGCCTCAGCAGTTATAGCACAGCATGGAACACCATAAGGAGACATTAGCATTTGCATCATTAGGGCGGCGATAAATAGCCACTGTCAGCAATGGCAGATCTTTTCATTGTCATCAGCCAGAGATGTGTGGAAATCCTTATGGATCTATGTGCCTGATTCATTTTGATAAAGGCAATGTTTTGGACATTTGTGCAGGGCAATTTTGCCCACTTGGGTGTGAAGACAACACTTGCTCCACTGAAAACCCTCTCTGAAATAACATTGGAGGCTAGTCAAGACAGTACAGTGATTGAAAAGTTGGTCAATTCCAGCCACTGTTCCAATCTGTGTGCCCAGAAGTCCATTGGGTCAGGTAACAAGGAATGTATCGGAGAAAGGTCAAAGTCCAGATACGACTGAACCTAGTTAGTGGCGGTGCATGTCCAATTGCTGATGTGTGTCAGGTTGGAAGAGCAGTGGAAAAAACTGTTCTATCATATAGCAAACTGAACTAGCTTCTGTGGCTTCTGGTACTTGTTGTAGCAGAACCATCTGGAGAATGGTGACTTAAATTTTGGAGAAAGTGCAGAACTGTGCCACATTTTCAGAAAAATAAGACACGTTTTATGAAGTACTTACAAGAAGTGCTACTGTCTGTCTGATAAATACAATTTTGGTGAAGGAGTGGAACTGTGACCCACATTGTTATGAATAGCTGGCAAGGAGTACTAATTAGTGTTAGACGAGCATGCTCGGCCGAACACTAATTGTACTCGAGCATCGTGATGCTTGGCACATCGCGGGGTTCGGCCGAACACTGCGTGTGTTCGAGCGCGATGCTTGATTCTCCTCCCCGCACATTTGTTGGCTGCTACGCAGCAAATAAACATGCAGGTAAGTACTGCCATTCACTGTAATGCCGTAGCCATGTTGGCTACTGGCATTACAGTGATTGGCTGGCCTGAACACGTCATCTGTGGCAGGCGCAGCACTATGAAGTGCCTTTTGCGCTGTGGCATTAGAAGAATTTTGACATCTCTGACTTTTTAGTCTAACCAGACTGTCTATTACTCTGTAATTCCTCTAGCGCCGTTCTATGGAAACAGTAAGTTTAAAGAGCACACCAAATGCTTGAAATAACTTCTTTATTAACTTCAACTTTTCTTCACATCTAACACTGCCGCCTCCGCAGCAGATAGTCCATGTACAAAACACTTATTGAAAAAAGTATCATAAAATGGCAGTATGCAAAAGATGGTGGTTCAACTGTTCAATCTTGTCATTCAACATAAAATGGTGGATATATTGCTCTCTTGAGTATCTGTACGGTACTCTCACTTTAAGTTATTTATGCACTTTATGATCTCTCTGAGAGGTATATCTGAGGTTAACCAATAGTTCACTTGCTCTACTTGGTTTGCAATTTGCTCTATACAATTGCTTATTATCTGGTATGAGCAGTTTGCATTTGTACACAATTTGTTTGGATTGTATGATTGTATGGCTCAGTAGTTCGTTTGTATGTGAACTTTGTAGATTGCAATTGGTGGAACTGCAAGTAAACACACATATAATTGGTTCAGTATACAGTTCTAATCACTATATTAACAGTAGGAACATTATATAACTGTTCTAAATACCTATTTTGGCCTCCCTGCTTCCATAAAATGCAGCTCTTAGTGGAGTGAATGTCTGTTCAGCTTCTCTCTCTGGTGAATAATAATTTATAGCAGCTCCTGCTAGGGAATTTCCCACATACGCTGTGTTTGAGGCTGGCTGTGATTGGCCAAGACTTCTGCTGTGTGTGAGGCTGGCTGTGATTGGTCTAGACTCCTGCCCAGCAACAACAGTTTAACTCTATGTTTCCTGTTGTTTCTGCTGTGTCATTGAGCTTACCTTACATTATATAATGAATTTTAAAGGCATATTATCTTTTCTGCTTCTGTGAACACAATATACAGTGGGATGCGAAAGTTTGGGCAACCTTGTAAATCGTCATAAGTTTCCTGTATAAATCGTTGGTTGTTACAATAAAAAATGTCAGTTAAATATATCATATAGGAGGCACACACAGTGATATTTGAGAAGTAAAATGAAGTTTATTGGATTTACAGAAAGTGTGCTATAATTGTTTAAACAAAATTAGGCAGGTGCAGAAATTTGGGCACCACAAAAAAGAAATGAAATCAATATTTAGTAGATCCTCCTTTTGCAGAAATTACAGCCTCTAAACGCTTCCTGTAGGTTCCAATGAGAGTCTGGATTCTGGTTGAAGGTATTTTGGACCATTCCTCTTTACAAAACATCTTTAGTTCATTCAGGTTTGATGGCTTCCGAGCATGGACAGCTCTCTTTAAGTCACACCACAGATTTTCAATTATATTCAGGTCTGGGGACTGAGATGGCCATTCCAGAACGTTGTACTTGTTCCTCTGCATAAATGCCTTAGTGGATTTTGAGCAGTGTTTAGGGTCGTTATCTTGAAAGATTCAGCCCGGCGCAGCTTCAGCTTTGTCACTGATTCCTGGACATTGGTCTCCAGAATCTGCTGATACTGAGTGGAATCCATGCGTCCCTCAACTTTGACAAGATTCCCAGTCCCTGCACTGGCCACACAGCCCCACAGCATGATGGAACCACCACCATATTTTACTGTAGGTAGCAGGTGTTTTTCTTGGAATGCTGTGTTCTTTTTCCTCCATGCATAACGCCCCTTGTTATGGCCAAATAATACAGCACCTTATTCCAAAAGTAAGCTGGCTTGTCCAAATGTGCTTTAGCCCACCTCAAGTGGCACTTTTTGTGCTGTGGGCGGAGAAAAGGCTTCCTCTGCATCACTCTCGCATACAGCATCTCCTTGTGTAAAGTGCGCCGAATGGTTGAACGATGCACAGTGACTCCATCTGCAGCAAGATGATGTTGTAGGTCTTTGGTGCTGGTCTGTGGGTTGACTCTGACTGTTCTCACCATTCGTCGCTTCTGTCTATCCGAGATTTTTCTTGGTCTGCCACTTCGAGCCTTAACTTGAACTGAGCCTGTGGTCTTCCATTTCCTCAATATGTTCCTAACTGTGGAAACAGACAGCGGAAATCTCTGAGACAGCTTTCTGTATCCTTCCCCTAAAACATGATGGTGAACAATCTTTGTCTTCAGGTCATTTGAGAGTTGTTTTGAGACCCCCATGTTGCTACTCTTCAGAGAAAATTAAAAGAGGAGGTAAACTTACAATTGACCCCCTTAAATACTCTTTCTCATAATTGGATTCACCTGTGTATGTAGGTCAGGGGTCACTGAGCTTACCAAGCCAATTTGAGTTCCAATAATTAGTTCTAAAGGTTTTGGAATCAATAAAATGACAACAGTGCCCAAATTTATGCACCTGCCTAATTTTGTTTAAACAATTATAGCACACTTTCTGTAAATCCAATAAACTTCATTTCACTTCTCAAATATCACTGTGTGTGTCTCCTATATGATATATTTAACTGACATTTATTATCGTAACAACCAACGATTTATACAGGAAAATCATGACAATTAACAAGGTTGCCCAAACTTTCGCATCCCACTGTATATAACTGTTATATGGCATCCAAACATGAAGTCACTATAAATAACTCTGTTTTTGTCTTTAACACAAAAACATAGGAACTGTATTAAAGGGAGTCTGTCACCAAAATTTGACAATATTAACTGCTTACGTGGCGCTCTAGCACAACTACACAAGATTCCAATGGTACCTTTGTTGTATTATTCTGACTTTCACCAGCTGAAAAAACATAGTTGGATCTCTAAGCAAATGAGGGCTTGCAAGTGCCCAGGGGCGGGGTTCTTGTTGTAGGTGCCCAGGCTGATCTGCCTTCTTTTCATATTACCCCTCCCCAGCCTCTTGCTGGTCCCTCCCTGTAATGCAGTTTCATCATCCCAAGTACAGGCCGAGATCCGGCGCGTGCGCAGTTCACTGCGGGCCCGAGCATGCACACTGCAATGTGGATATACTTACCTTTCTCTCGCTCAGATTGCCTCCAGTCTCCCTGCTTGCTTCCGGTCGCTGGTTTCATTCCGGCGCATTCCCGGGCTGGCGCTGAACTGCGCACGCGCCGGATCTCGGCTGGTACTTGGGATGATGAAACTGCAAAGCTTGACATATTGACACCCACTGCTATGTTGGATTGGCTGTTGGCGGATGTGTTTTGGAGGGCTTTGACATACCCTCTCCAGCACAGGATTGGCCAGGTGTCTCTGAATAATGCCTTGGAGATGGTCGACCTGGTGGATCGCTACGAGGCCAACAGAAATCTAAAGGGGGGTTCTTTTGGGAGGGGGACAGTCAAACCCTGGAAATCTGCCAGCCAAACCTGCCTGGGACGTACCCCCTGCAGACCAAGCCCCAGGGTTCTGCTGGCGGTGTCACGAGCCTGGACATATAAGACCCGACTGTCCCCATCGAGGAAGAACCCATGGAAACCAACTATGGCTTCCACCGCTCATTGTATGCCAGGAAGCTGTACGCCACAGGTACCTCCAAGACTGTAGACAATAGCCACCTGTGCCACGTGGAAATGGGGGACACTCTGGTGGTGGCACTGCTGGATTCAGGGAGCCTGGTGTCCCTGGTAAGAGCTGCCCAGATGCGGCCCACCGAGTATACTGGACGTAAAGTAGGCGTTGTCTGCATTCATGGGGACTTAAAGGACTATCCCACCACCCTGGTCTCTCTGTCAACGGTGGCCGTCAGGTGGACGCATGAAGTGGCCACAAAGTTACCGTATGAGTTAATAATTGGTAGAGACTTCCCCGGTTTCCCGTCACTATGGCCGGATACAAAAGTTACCGATACCCGGTAGACAGATGTAACCCTAGCAGAGTGGCCCGGCTCAGGGGGGGTAGACCAGAACCCTGGGAACCTAAGTCAGAAGGGGTGACTGCCACTTCGGTGGAAGATGGGGAGACATGGAAGACTTGCCGCCGGGTCCTGAGCTGGCAGACCTCAATGTCTCTGGGGATAATTTTCGTACAGCACAGCACCAGGACCCAACTCTGTCTCAAGCCTGGGAAAATGTGGTAATAGTTGAGTGTGAGCCGCAACAACCAGGGGCCGAGTCTATGTTCCCCCGTTTCGTGGTTCAACAGGAGATGCTGTACATATTGAACAGCTAGTGGTGCCCAAGGCGTATCGCAAGCTCGTGTTGGAGTTAGCCCACCAACATGTTCTTGGGGGACACCTGGGCCAGCAGCCACCTTCCTGGATGCCCTTCCATAATATGACATGATATTATCACTGAGCCTCAGGCAAAAGTCCGGTTAAAACCATACCGGGTACCCGAGGCTCGGCGACAAGCCCTCGCGGAGGAAGTTCAGCTAATGCTACATCTAGGTGTTATCAAGGAGTCAAAAAGTGAATGGGCCAGTCGGATAGTCTTAATACCCAGGCCGGATGGGACATTGCACTTCTGAGGTGTCCAAGTTTGACGCATATCCCATGCCCCGAGTAGATGAGATTATTGAGAAGTTAGGCCAAGCTCAGTATTTTTCTGTGTTGGACCTCACCAAAGGGTACTGGCAGGTACCCTTGACGGAGGCTGCCAAGGAAAAAACGGCTTTCATCACGCCAGAGGGGCTGTATCAGTACAAGGTATTACCCATTGTGTACATGGCGCTCCCGACACGTTTCAAAGGCTAATGGACATTGTACTCTGTCCACATTGTCAGTGCACTTCAGCGTACCTGGACGATATCGTTATCCAGACCACCGACTGGGAAAGTCACCTACCTAAAGTACAGGCTGTAGTGGACTCCCATAGGAAGGCTGGATTAACCGCTAACCCAAAAAAGTGAGCAATAGGGTTAGAAGAGACCAATACCTGGGGTATGTAATTGAGCGCGGAATTATTAAACCTCAGGTAAACAAAATTGAGGCAATTTGGAATTGGCCACAACCGGTCACTACTCGGCAAGTAAAGTCATTCCTAGAAAAGGCGGGATACTATATGAGGTTTGTCCCCCACTTTGCTACAATCGCTGCACCATTGACAGGCCTTTTGAAGGGACGCAAGTCAGTGACAGTCCAGTGGAATGAGCAGGCGGAAAAGGCTTTCTCCGCCCTGTGTGGATCCCCGGTGTTGGTTACGCCCGACTTCAAGAGGGAGTTTGTGGTACAGACAGATGCCTCTTAAGTAGGCCTCGGAGCTGTACTCTCTCAGGACATCAATGGAGAGGAACATCCCATTGTTTTCCTGAGCCGCAAACTTTCCCCAGCTGAGACTAGGTACAGTATAGTGGAGAGAGAGTGCCTCGCCATCAAGTGGGCACTCAAGTCTCTCCACTATTATCTGTTGGGGAGAAAGTTCCGTCTGGTAACCGACCACTCCCCCTCTCAAGTGGATGAGCCAAGCCAAAGAGAGGAATGCTCGGGTCACCAGGAAGTTTTTGTCTCTACAGCTGGGCTGGCTCTTACTGGGAGCAGTCAAAGGGCAGGGCGGGTGGCTGTTCCCCACATTCCAGGCCTGGTTTTGGCTAGGGATATAAAACCCAGCCAGCAGTCTCAAGGGTTTGGGCCGGGATTAAGGCCTGTTATTTTGTTTGGCTGAAAGCACGTGGACTTCTGTTTCACCCAAGGTCTTATGTGTTGCTGCCTGGTGTGAACAAACACCAGACTCAAGGTGACTGTTTTTTCCTTGAAACTGACTTTTTTGTTGTCACTTTCCTTATGTGTGAATAAAACACTGAACTGGGTTAAGTTAAAGAGGTTGTCGTTGCCTCTATACTGCATCCGCAAGACTGTCTACCAGAGAAAATCCCCACACTGTATAAACATATAAGCTGTGTTAGCAACCTAGGACAGGTCTTAGCTGGCCAGCTACATCATCGGGAGCTATATAGCACCCGATGACACGTGTCGGCTCAGTCTTAGGCCTCATGCACACGGCCGTTGTTTGGGTCCGCATCCGAGCCGCCGTTTTGGCGACTTAGATGCGGACCCATTCACTTCAATGGGGCCGCAAAAGATGCGGACAGCACTCCGTGTGCTGTCTGCATCCGTTGCTCCATTCCATGGCCCCGCTAAAAAAATATAACAGTCCAATTCTTGTCCGCGCTTTGCATAGGCATTTATATTGAAGGCTGTCTGCGGCATTTCGCAAATTGCGGAACGCACACGGTCGCCATCCGTGTTTGGGGATCCGCGATTTGCGGACCGCAAAACACACCACGGTCGTGTGCATGAGGCCTGAGTCAGGGAGAGCTAAGCTGAAGAAGGGACAGATAGTGTAGGGAGGGAAATACTAATATTTTTATTTAAAAAACTTGTTAGAGACCGAAAAGTCTTTTTAAGGACTATTGTTGTATCTGGCAGCAATATAATTATTAGTGCAACCTGCGCTAAATTACGTGGAATTGTTAGAGAGACCAAAAAGTCCTTTTAAGGACTATTGTTGTATCTGGCAGCAATATAATTATTAGCACAACCTGCGCTAAATTGCGTGGAATTGTTAGAGACCCAAATGTCCTTTTAAGGAGTATTGTTGTATCTGGCAGCAATATATACTTTTACAGCAACCTGCGCTAAATAGCTTGCAATTGTTTGGCCGCTGCAGACAGCGACATTATTTGCGCTACATCTCCTGTCTAACGTGTTCGCAGCCTAAAAATATATGTAACATCCAGTGTACTTTTTCCGTAGACGGTGTCCGCTGCGGGCAGTTACATTACCTGTACTACATCTCGTGTATAACGTTTGCGTATCCGAAATATCAGTGACATTCGGTCAATTTTTTTTTGCTGCTGGTGGCAGCGACATTACCTGCGCTACACCTCCTGTATAACGTTTGCCCATCCTAAATATCAGTGATGTTAATTCAGTGTAATTTTTTATTATCCGCTGGTGACAGCGACATTACTTGCGCTATACCTCCTGTACAACGTTTGTGCAACCTAAATATCAGTGACATTCATTCAGTGTCATTTTTTATTTGCTAGTGGTGACAGCGACATTACTTGAGCTATACCTCCTGTATAACGTTTGTGCACCTAGATATCAGTGACATTAATTCAGTGTAATTTTTTATAAGCGTGTAGTGACAGTGACATTACTTGCGCTATACCTCCTTTATAACGTTTCCGCATCCTAAAATTATATGGGACATCCAGTGTACGTTTTTCATAGACGTTGCGGACAGCAACATTATCTGTGCTTCATCTCCTGTTTAACGTGTGCCAATTCTGTGTACTTTATTTGTGCATACGCTTACAAAAACTGCGCTACTGTACGTGTGACATACTTGCAAGCAGATATACCATTGAATATGCTCAAGGTGAGCAGCAAGGGACGGGGAAGTGGCCGTGCTGCTGATGGTGCACGCAGAGGCCGTGGCCCTGGGTGCGGTGAAACTGTGACTGCTTCCAGAGCACAAGAAACACACTCATCAACAATACCTAGATTCATGTCCCAGTTTGCAGGGCGGCGCAGGACACCACTCTCGAGGTCATACCAGTGCGACCAGGTGGTCGGTTGGATTGCAGCAGACAATGCTTCCAGTCGGTTAAGCACCATCCTGTCTTCCACAAATTCCAGTCTCAGTAGCCAAGAGTCTGGTCAACAGAATCCTCGCCCTGATCTTCCTTCCTCCCACCATAGAGAGCCTTTGCAAACAAGTGATCCCACACTCGGATATTCCAAGGAGCTGTTTTTATCGCCATTCCTTGATTTGGGCCTCTTGCCAAGCTCGCTTGAAGAGGGCCATAAAGAGATCTTGTGCCCTGATTCCCAAACTCTTGAGCATCCACAGTCAGAAGAAGATGGCGGTGGGGAACGGCAATTAGTGTTTCACGAGGTGGATGATAATGATGAGACACAGTTGCCAATAAGTCAACTGCAATTAGTGTCTCAAGAGGTTGATGATGAGGATGAGACACAGTTGTTAATAACTGAGGTTGTTGTTAGGTCAACAAGTCAGTAGTGATTAGCGGCAGAGGCTCTATTCAAATTCGCAATATTTCACAAATATTTGGGCGAATATTCGTCATATATTCGCAAATTCGCAATTTAGAGATTATTCTCTTGATTGTGAAAAATCGGCAATTCAATATTCGCGTAATGCGCGTGAAATACAGGCGTGGGTCACTTTTGCTACATTTTCCAAGCTGTTTCCTGAGACTGAAGAAAATGATTAGCACGGCAGAACATTAAAAATGGCTTTACAGGGAGTGCAGAATTATTAGGCAAGTTGTATTTTTGAGGATTAATTTTATTATTGAACAACAACCATGTTCTCAATGAACCCAAAAAACTCATTAATATCAAAGCTGAATATTTTTGGAAGTAGTTTTTAGTTTGTTTTTAGTTTTAGCTATTTTAGGGGGATATTTGTGTGTGCAGGTGACTATTACTGTGCATAATTATTAGGCAACTTAACAAAAACAAATATATACCCATTTCAATTATTTATTTTTACCAGTGAAACCAATATAACATCTCAACATTCACAAATATACATTTCTGACATTCAAAAACAAAACAAAAACAAATCAGTGACCAAAATAGCCACCTTTCTTTGCAAGGACAGTCAAAAGCCTGCCATCCATGGATTCTGTCAGTGTTTTGATCTGTTCACCATCAACATTGCGTGCAGCAGCAACCACAGCCTCCCAGACACTGTTCAGAGAGGTGTACTGTTTTCCCTCCTTGTAAATCTCACATTTGATGATGGACCACAGGTTCTCAATGGGGTTCAGATCAGGCGAACAAGGAGGCCATGTCATTAGATTTACTTCTTTTATACCCTTTCTTGCCAGCCACGCTGTGGAGTACTTGGACGCGTGTGATGGAGCATTGTCCTGCATGAAAATCATGTTTTTCTTGAAGGATGCAGACTTCTTCCTGTACCACTGCTTGAAGAAGGTGTCTTCCAGAAACTGGCAGTAGGACTGGGAGTTGAGCTTGACTCCATCCTCAACCCGAAAAGGCCCCACAAGCTCATCTTTGATGATACCAGCCCAAACCAGTACTCCACCTCCACCTTGCTGGCGTCTGAGTCGGACTGGAGCTCTCTGCCCTTTACCAATCCAGCCACGGGCCCATCCATCTGGCCCATCAAGACTCACTCTCATTTCATCAGTCCATAAAACCTTAGAAAAATCAGTCTTGAGATATTTCTTGGCCCAGTCTTGACGTTTCAGCTTGTGTGTCTTGTTCAGTGGTGGTCGTCTTTCAGCCTTTCTTACCTTGGCCATGTCTCTGAGTATTGTACACCTTGTGCTTTTGGGCACTCCAGTGATGTTGCAGCTCTGAAATATGGCCAAACTGGTGGCAAGTGGCATCTTGGCAGCTGCACGCTTGACTTTTCTCAGTTCATGGGCAGTTATTTTGCGCCTTGGTTTTTCCACACGCTTCTTGCGACCCTGTTGACTATTTTGAATGAAACGCTTGATTGTTTGATGATCACGCTTCAGAAGCTTTGCAATTTAACAAGTGCTGCATCCCTCTGCAAGATATCTCACTATTTTTTGACTTTTCTGAGCCTGTCAAGTCCTTCTTTTGACCCATTTTGCCAAAGGAAAGGAAGTTGCCTAATAATTATGCACACCTGATATAGGGTGTTGATGTCATTAGACCACACCCCTTCTCATTACAGAGATGCACATCACCTAATATGCTTAATTGGTAGTAGGCTTTCGAGCCTATACAGCTTGAAGTAAGACAACATGCATAAAGAGGATGATGTGGTCAAAATACTCATTTGCCTAATAATTCTGCACGCAGTGTATATGCAATTAAAGTGCTCCAATATATTTGCGATTATGCTAATCGGCACTATTGATGCTAATATTTTGGCGCAATACGTGACACCACATTTTAGCAGGTCTGCATGAATGTATGGATTGGATAGCAGAACCTATCACATTATTCGAGATTAATTTTCGCGATTTGAATATTCGTGCCCAACACTACAAGTCAGAAGGATAACCAGAGTGAAGAAGTGGAAGAGAAGATGGTGGACGATGAAGTCTCTGACCCAACCTGGGAAGGTGGCAAGCCGAGCGAGAACAGCAGTACAGAGGGGGAGGCAGTGTGGTGGCAAAAGGGAGAAGACGATCCACACCAAACAGGCCCGCAACTGTTCCCCGGAGCACCCCCTTGTGGCAATCTCACTTGCCAAGGGGTGGGTGTTACGCCCGCAGTCTGGTACTTTTTTGAGGAAAGTGCAGACGATAAAAGAATTGTCATTTGCAACCTGTGCCGTACCAAAATGAGCAGAGGCGTAAACACTAGCAACCTCACCACCACCAGCATGATCCGCCACATGGCATCAAATCACCCTAATAGGTAGGCCGAACGCCTGGATCCACAATCAGTGTCTGCGGGTCACACCACTGCCTCCTCTTCCTCTGTGTTACGTGCTGGCCAATCCCCTGTCCAAGACGCAGGCCTGGTTGCTTCCCGCCATGCACCTGGACCCTCACAAGCACCATCAGCTAGCACATCCACTTCTGTGTCCCAGCGCAGCGTACAGATGTTTATACCCCAGGCCTTTGAACGAAAGCGCAAATACCCAGCCACCACCCCCAGGCCATAGCACTAAATGCGCAGCTTTCAAAATTACAGGCCCTGGAAATGTTGACATTTAGGCTTGTGGACACTGATGCTTTCCGCAGCCTGATGGCGGTGGCTGTCTGGCGTTACTGTGTCCCTAGCCGCCAATATTTTTCACGGTGTGCAGGCCCAGCCTTACACCAGCATGTGTCCCGTAACATCACTCGTGCCCTGACCAACTCAGTTATTAGGAAAGTCCACATAACGACCGACTTATGAACAAGTGCTTTTGGCCAAGGACGCTACATTACCCTGACGGCACACTGGGTGAACGTTGTGGAGGCCGGGAGCGAGTCGTACCCTGGGATAGCACAGGTGCTTCTTACGCCAGGATTGCAGGCCCTACTTCCATTAGGGTTTCTGCCACCACCTAGGTTAGTGGCTGCAACCCCCCATTCTCCTCCTCTGCCTCCTCCTCCACTTCCACCTCTGAATTATCATCTTGCAGCACCAGTCAGATATCAGTCAGTAGCTGGAAGCAGTGTAGCACTGCAGTGGGAAAATGGCAACAGGCCGTGCTTAAACTGATCTGTTTAGGTGACAAAAAGCACACCGCCACAGAGCTATGGCAGGGGATAGGGGACCAGACTGAGCTGTGGCTCTCGCCAATCAACCTACAAGCAGGCATGGTTGTTTCCAGTGGCGTAGCTTTAGGGGAATTGTAACATCCCAGAGTATGTCACTAAACTCTTTCTCCCTGCTACAACAGGTGCATATGTATTGCCATCTTGTGTAATCCAACAATGTATTTTCCGTTATATGCATTATCCAGGCCTTATGTATTTTGCTGTAAATTCCAAATGTTTAGTTCAGTTTAGTATAGCTAGCCTGGAATAGTTCATTCCAACCTAGCTCCCCCCTCTTTGAGGAGGTGTGGAATGTTCCCACATCCTTTCTCATAGGGAGGGAAGAAACCAGTTAGAGTCAGTGTGTACCAGCCCCCCTGCTGGGGTAGGCTGTGTTAGTAGGAGCTCCCAGAAACAGGGATCCCAAGACAGGATCGAGTCTCGGCTGAGGCGAAGATCACTCTTCCCAGCCTGAGCCATCAGCCTCAGCTGGTTGACAAGAAAAGCAGCCATCTCCAGCCTCCAGGAAGAAGCATTCCCTGTGAGCCAAGCTGTGAGTACAGATCCAGAGACCAGGAGAAGCCAAATTCATCCTCAGCTAGTCAGGCCCATATCAAGCAGAAGACAGACAGAGCAGAAGATAAATACCTGCCAGATTCTCCGGGCATATAGTATAGGAGCAGAAGAGGCATTAACCCCTGCCATACATTGCCAATACCTGCTGGGACCTAAAGACTATTGCTGTACTCATATGGATTTATGCTGCACCCATTAAGTAAAGACAAGTTGGATCATATTACCTGTTTGGATCTCATTCATTCCTCAATTACTCCTACTGACCACACTCAATTTATTGCATGTGAGCCAGGATCCAGGAGTCCAGCCGTACCAAGGTAGGAGACACCGTTGACATTACATAGAGATAATATCCCCCTCTGGCATTCCTCACCTGGTACGTGAGTTATAACATCTTAAAGGGCCCTGTTACAGTACCTGCGCAAGCTGCAATTGGCGTCACAAACTAAAAACTATTAATATTGCGCCAGTGTGCATCTGTCCCAATCCGGCTTACTGCATATTCAGGGGAAGCGGATGCTTTGGGGCCCTGACCCAAAAGGGGCCCATCCAGGAGGAGGAGGACTAAAAGATTTTGTCAGGGCCTCTTCAACATTATTACACAATGAAATTATATACAGTGACCGTATAGACAGTGTAGAAAACGGATGGAACAGCTGCCGGCCCTGGTCTGAGAGAGAGATCTTTACTAGCCACAGGAATGGGGGCGACATGAAAGAAAGGGGTTGCGAAAAACTTTGTGGGTGGGGGGGGCCCTATTCAAAAATTTGCTGTGGGGCCGTCATTTCTAGCTACGCCACTGGTATAGAAGATAGTGCTATATATTTGTTTTTTAGAATATTCGTAACTTTTTTCCATCTGAAGTCATGATTCCTCCCTGCTTAAGTTGCTTGACAAGCAACTTAAGCAGGGAGGAATCATAACTTCAGATGGAGAAAAATTACGAATATTCTAAAAACTAATATATAGCACTATATTGAATATAGTGCTATATATTAGTTTTTGACCCACGCCTGTATTGATCACATAAGAAAATTAGAATACAACGAATATTCGAATTTGTGAATATTTGCCGAATTTTCTACGAAATATTAGCGAAATATCACGGATTCTAATATGACCCCTGCCGCTCATCACTAATGGTGAGCGGCGATAACGTTATTATCAGCGCAACCATCCCACTTCTGTGTCTACTCAAACGCTCGCTACTAACAATTAAGGCGGACGCTTTTCATGTGGAAGAGGTGGAAATGGGGGAAGACAGTACACAGGGTGATAGCCAGACCACCCTCCGTTCGTCTTTTCAGCACGAATTGGATGATGATGAGGAGCAGGAGACGGTTGTCTTCGCTACAGAGGGTAGTACCCACAGCAGGTTTATTCCATCTGTTCAGCGTGGATGGGCTGAAGAGGAGGAAGAGGATGAGGAGATTGAGAGTCATCCTCCTGATGAGGACAGCAAAGTCATTTCTGTTAGGACTCTGGCACACATGGCTGACTTTATGTTAGGCTGCCTTTCCCGTGACCCTCGCGTTGTACGCATTTTGGCCAACACCGATTACTGGTTGTTCACCCTTCTCGACCGCCGCTACAAAGAAAACTTCTCATCTCTCATTCCTGTGGTGGAGAGGACTAGCAAAATGGTGCAATACCAGAAGTTCCTTGTGGAAACATTGCTCTAAAAATTTCCAGCTGACAACGCTGGCTGCAGAGTACATAGTTCCTTGGCCAACCAGAGGAGGGGAGATGAGAGGAACACACAGCCGTTCCAACAGAGCCAGGGCAACAATCTCCAAGGCCTGAGACAGTTTTATGACACCCCGCCAGCACCCTCAACCTAATGCATGGCCTAGTGTCACAAGGAGGGATACATTTTGGAAGATTGTGAAGGAGTATGTAGCAGACCGTGTCAGTGTCCTCAGTGATCCCACATGTGGCACGAACTTGGAGTTGCTGGACTTTTCCGCCGCCAGCATTTTGTCAGAGTATGTATTTAGAGCTGTTGGGGGCATAATAACTGATAAGGGCATCCGACTGTCAACTGAAAATGCTGACCGGTTGACTCTTATAAAAATGAACAAGGCCTAGATTGCCCCTGACTTCTCTACTCCACCAGAGGAAAGCGGCTGATTATAAAGGCACTCTAAAT
Organism: Bufo bufo; assembly: GCF_905171765.1. NCBI lineage: Eukaryota > Metazoa > Chordata > Amphibia > Anura > Bufonidae > Bufo > Bufo bufo. The sequence continues at coordinate 403,287,860 of NC_053390.1, read as the reverse complement.
GTGGTTTTTATGGTGTATTGAATACACTGTATTCCCTTGCACCACTAAATAGGGTATATGGTTCAATCTCCCTTTTCTCGTCATCCTCCTCCATCATTTCAACATGCTTATTAGGCTGCCCTCGCTCCCAATGTTTTAGAGGGTCAGCTCAGAAGCAGGCCCTCACCCATAATGTTTTAGAGGGTCACCAGCAGGCCCTCGCCCATAATTTTTTTGAGGGTCACCAGCAGGCCCTCAACCATAATGTTTTTGAGGGTCACCAGCAGGTCCTCTCCTATAATGTTTTTGAGGGTCACCAGCAAGCCCTCAACCATAATGTTTTTGAAGGTCACCAGCAGTCCCTCGCCCATAATGTTTTTGAGGGTCACCAGCAGGCCCTCGCCAATAATGTTTTATAGGGTCACCAGCAGGACCTTGTTCTTAATGTTTTAGAGGGTCACCAGCAGGCCCTTGCCCCTAATGTTTTAGGTGGTCAGATCAGCAGCAGGCCCTCACCCCTAATGTTTTAGAAGTTCAGATCAGCAGCAGGTACTCGCCCCTAATGTTTTAGATGGTCAGATCAGCAGCAGGCACTCCCCCCTAACGTTTTAGAATGGTCAGCTTAGCAGCAGGCCCTCGTCCCTAATGTTTTAGATGGTCAGATCAGCAGGCCCTTGCTCCAATAGTTTTTGAGGGTCACCAGCAGGCCATCAATCAGAATTTTTCAAGGGTGTGTATGATGCCCTCCTTTATGTGTAACAAAGGGTGTATTGTAGTGCCTGTTCCTTGTAATTTTTGGCAGCCCTTTCACTTAGTGCATAGGCTTTATGAGTGTAGGAGTCACATTACCTGAACAATTGTACCACAATGTGAATTAGGCCCTCCATTATGTGATATACAGGTTGTATCGGAGTGCCTCTTCCTTGTAATTTGTGGCAGCACTTGCACTTTATAATACAAGTAAATATACAGGAAATAATGTTTCCTAACAATTTTTCCTCTAAAATCGATTTTATCTTTGGTTTTGTGTGTATTATTGTCAGTCTGTAAAAGTGGTGTACTACTCAGACAACATGGTTCCCAGCAGCGACCTGGGAGTCCAAGATGCATCCAGACATCTTCCCCATGCTGTTCCCAAACCATTTCAGTGGTGTTTCCATCAATTTCTGACCTTTTCATGTGAACCAGACACCCTCCCCTCTTCAGAGCAGGGGGTGCCTGGTTTAATGCTCGGGTTCTCCCATTGACTTCCATTGTGCTCAGGTGCTCCGTAGAGGACCCGAGCATCCCGAGGTGGTCTACTCGAGCCTTGAGCACTTTGGTGCTCGACCAACACTAGTATTAATGTCTTCTTATTTAAATTTTGGTGAAGGCCCTGAAGTGTGACACATTTGGCCAATGACAGCTTGAAAGAATTACTACTGACTGCTGATTCAAATTTTGGTGAGGGAATAGAACTGCACCATATTAGGGGAACAAAAAGACAGTTTTTATGCACTTCTTGAAAGAAGCCTGGTATATAAAATTTTGGTGAATTATGGCAGCAACTACATTGCCAGCAACTTGGCCAGGTGGGAGTTCAACTTGCACACAACCAGATTGCTTAGCATGTAGACTTGTTTTCTGGCAACAAATTCCATTTTTAAAGACTATAGACAGAGCAATGGAGAAAGAATCTGAGCAGAAGAATAAATAACTGATGATGACAAAAATACTGTACTGGTTGTGGATGCAGCCTGGCTGCCACAAAGAGAATCGGGAGAATGAGGACATTTCTGATTGCTGGCTAGTTCTATTGTCCCACTGAATCTGGTGATGCCATCTCAAGTACTATGGAACAGAATAACATTTTGGTGTAGATGCGTAGTTTTGCCACATTTAATATATATAAGTGACATGGCAGCAACTTGGTCAGGTTGGAGTTCAGCTTGCACACAAGCTAATTGCTGGTCATGAATAGTGAGCAAGAGAAGGAGTAGCTGATGATGATGACAAGGACATTGCCCTGCTTGAGAATGCAATCTGACAGCCCAACAACTTGAATTGGGTAGTAAATCACTGGTAACACAGAAAATGGTAACGAAAAAGTTCTAAAAGATAAATAAATGCATTCTAGTAACAAATTATAAAGTATGGTACAAAATGGGTTGTCCTACCATGACTATTCCTGACCATATGCATCAGAATGGAAAGCTGTTTGTAATGCCCTCCCCTGACCATAACAGCTGATTGCTCTGGGTAGAGAAGCTAGACTACTAGCTGCTCATTAAAGGGCCACTAACTTTTCAAAAAACATTCATTGAGCCCCACCCCAATCTTCCTGTGGGATGAGACCCATACTGATCCCTAGAACAAGGGGAGAGAAGCGCATGCATAGTGCTCTCTCTGTCCTCGCTGCACAATACGAAGTCTGTGTTCTTGTCTCAATTCCATCCTAAGCAGGGAGGAGAGAGAGCGCTACATGCATACGCTTCTCTCCCCTTGTTCTAGGGAATGTGGGGGTCTTAGTGCTCAGACCCCCACCCATGCAAACTCTTGAAATGTCTCTGTGACATATCACAAGTTATTTGAAAAGTTAGTGACCCTTTGAAAAGTGGTGTGCATGAGACAATCCCAATTAGTTATTCTCATTGTTGTGAGTCAATGGATTTTAAATTATTAATTGTCAGAAAGTCAAATAACTTTGGATTTAGACATGCAGTATTAATGTATCAGTGTTGGAGCCATTATAAACCTTAGATAGTTCAGTGATCATGCTAAATTGAGGTCAAGAGCCGTCATTTATAGTTACATACTGTTTAGACCACAAGATGGAGGATGTAACCTTTGCGATTCTGCTAGCCATTAAAGGGGTATACTGGTTGAAAAAAGTTATCCCCTCCAGTGCTTAGCTATTTCTGTGACTCCTATAGAGATGAATGGAGTGACAACATGCATGCCAAAACTTTTTTTTGGGGGGGTGCTCTGGGGGGGGGGTACCCATTGCCGTGATTGGTGGGGGTTTCAGCTGTAAGACCCCCACTAATCTAATCGTTATCCCTTTTAATGATCCTTAGTAAAGAAACATTATTCATTAATAATAATTATTAATTATTAAGGAATAGTAAATGGTATAACCAAACTATCCTCATTGTCATGATCTAAATTGAATATATGTGGCATTTCCCCTCAATTATACCCAAAAAACTGTCCCAGTCATAAGCACAGTAAGATGACCATACTAAGGTGTACTCGGTGTCCTCATTTTATTTTCACACTAATGATACATTCCTTTTGCTCTCTTACTATTTCCTAGATATAAACTCACCTTCTAGGTTTTTCCACTACCTACCGTATATCCTTGAAATAGATAGACAACATATAAATAATTGAAAAGATGTTAATGGTTAAACACAGGCACCCCAGGAGGCAAACAGAAGTGACTGAACCGTGTGTACACAGCTTTAGTCCATGAGATAAGGCTGGCTAAAGTAATAAAAAGCATCACTAGAAATACTACAGTGGAAATAAATGAAGGCTTTGTGAGAGTAGTCGTTGTCAATTTCTTCCCTATCCAAGGCCCCTAATTTCTGAAAATGCAATGAAGCGTCCCAGTGGTGATGCAAAAGGAAAAAGTTATATTTGTGCACACTGGATACCTCTTTGACATACACTATGGGGATTGAAGGGTGCGATTACCGATTTTTTTTTAAAATTGTAATACAAAGTTTACTTTTTTAGATTACAAATGCAAATCTTGAATTCATATTTCTCATCCCTTCAGGTTTTGTCACATATATCGTAATAATGGTGTGAATGAAATATTGAATGAGACAGACCAAAAGTGGATGACATAGATGATGAATTGACCACAATTTCACATTACATCCTTAGTACAACTTTAAAGTAAATGACATAGATACAGTGGGGAAAATAAGTATTTGATACACTGGCAATTTTGAAAGTTTTCCCACCTACAAAGAATGGAGAGGTCTGTAATTTTTATTGTAGGTATACTTCAACTGTGAGAGACTCTAAAATAAAATCCAGAAAATCACATTGTATGATTTTTAAATAATTAATTAGCATTTTATTGCATGAAATAAATATTTGAATACCTACCAACCAGTAAGAATTCTGTCTCTCACAGACCTGTTAGTTTTTCTTTTAGAAGCCCTCTTTCTCTTCACTCGTTATTAGTGTTGAGCACGAATATTCGAATTGCAAATTTTAATCGCGAATATCGCCACTTCGAGAATTTGCAAATATTTCGAATATAGTGCTATATATTCGTATATTCGCAAATAGTGTTGAATATTCTAATCGCGAATTTATCGCGAATATACATATTACATTGCTGATTTTCGCAATCAAGTAAACAATGACTGGAGATCTCGAATTTGAGAATTTATGCCGAATATTCGGCCAAATATTCATGAAATATTGCGAATTCGAATATTGCCTATGCTGCTCATCACTACTCGTTACCTGTACCCCCAGAGGAAGGTTTCAAATCGAAACGCGCGTCGGGGTGTACAGTCTTCCTGTGGACCTGATACTTCTATATATGGTATGTGACTTTGTTTTGTTTGGACCGCATGTTTTACCATCATTGTTACGGTTCTTTGCCTCTTTTGAACCGTTTTTGGTCATGTCATTCATCTTTTATCTCCTACAGCTTGCACATGCACTTTACTGTTCGTTACATGTAGCTGTATAGATACAACTATACATTTGGAAAGAGCCACACCTGAGGATTTATACCTTTTGCCCCTCATTTACAATTGACTATACGCACTTGCACTTTCATATTGAATGCATTCATTTGCATTGTGGACTCTTCTCAAGTGTATTTTTTGTATAGGAGTTTCTTCTATATACAGGCATTTATATCTTTGGTCACTTACTCTATTACTCTGTTATACTGGATCTACTCTCCCAGGATTGTACTGCACCATTCTGCACTTGTTCGTCATCTCTTTGTATATGTTTTTAACTATATGTCTAATAAAACTATATCTTTTAGCTTAATAGTTCTCAGTGTCTCTTTGTAGGTTATCTCGTTACCTGTATTAATTGCACCTGTTTGAACTCGTTACCTGTATAAGGCTACTTTCACACTCGCGTTAGGTGTGGATCCGTTCAGACAAAACAAAAGTCTGCATCCGTTCAGAACGGATCCGTTTGTGTTATCTTTAACATTTCCAAGACGGATCTGTCTTGAACACCATTGAAAGTCTATTGTGTCCTAGAAAATGGATCCGTCCCCCATTGACTTACATTGTGTGTCAGAACGGATCCGTTTGGCTCAGTTTCGTCAGACGGAAACCAAAACGCTGCAAGCAGCGTTTTGGTGTCCGCCTCCAAACCGGAATGAAGACAGAACGGAAGCAAACTGATGCATTCTGAGCGGATCCTTGTCCATTCAGAATGCATTAGGGCAACACTGATCTGCTTTGGACCGCTTGTAAGAGCACTAACGGATCTCACAAACGGAAAGTCAAAACGCCAGTGTGAAAGTAGCCTAAAAGACACCTGTCCACACACACAATCAATCACACTCCAACCTCTCCACCATGGCCAAAATCAAAGAGTTGTCTAAGGACACAAATTAAAAAATAAAATAAAATAAAATAATAAGAACTGAAAGCTCTTAAACGTCCAATGGTGAAAAAATTGTATGCTTTATTGAAGACTCAGTCAGTGAATAATAAAATGCCAAAAAAACAAGGGGAGTAGGGAGCACAGACGCCATCCCAGCTCTACAGTGTCGACATAGAAAATCACAAAGCCATTAAACATTGATGTAATTACATATAAGGACACAAATTGTAGACCTACACAAGGCTGGAATGGGCTACAAGACAATAGGCAAGCAGCTTGGTTAGAAGGCACGATTATTAGAAAATGGAAGAAACACAATCTTTGGAGGGAGCTGAAACTCAATGTAGCCCAACGAAAGTCCTGAAACCTGAAACATCTGGAGAAGATCTGAATGGAGGAGAGGACCAAAATCCCTGCTGCAGTGTGTGCTAACTTGGTCAAAAACTACAGGAAACGTCTGACCTCCGTAATTGCAAACAAAGGTTTCTGTACTAAATATTAAGTTCTGTTTTCTATTGAATCAAGTACTTATTTCATGCAATAAAATGCTAATTAATTATTTAAAAATCATACAATGTGTTTTTTTGGATTTTTTTTTTATTCTGTCTCTCACAGTTGAAGTGTATGTACGAAAAAAATTACAGACCCCTCCATTCTTTGTAGGTGGGAAAACTTGCTATACCACCAGTGTATCAAATACTGATTGATATATAGATATGGGATAGATAGATAGATAGATAGATAGATAGATAGATAGATAGATAGATAGATAGATAGATAGATAGATAGATAGATACTAATTACAAACCAAACAATGGCAGCACTCCTCAGGTTAGCCAGGTGCAAATCCTTGAAGGGATTCTGGATGGAAATCCACTAGACGTAGGTAAAGATAAATCAGGCAGCACTCTGATCTTGGTGAAAAAAAACACCCAATGCAACGTTTTAGCTCATCTCAATGGAACATTTGTCAAGCAGTGATAACAATGCCAAGTGCAGGTATATATAGGACCAATACAGGTTGCCATGATTAAACAATAATTAAACAGTGATTGACATCATTAAAGTGAACATGATTTTACATATACAATACAGTGATCATTTATATTACACATCCCAGGGTGATTATCATCCAGTTCATCTGAAACTAAGTGTCCATTCCATAAGATAAAAACAAGTTCATCCTTTGGGTAGAGTGACAAATCAGCTAAAGTGATTCATTATAAACTCTCAGGTGCGTAAGTGTTCATTAATTACAACTAAACAAGTATATTAAAAGTGTGAGGCGCTAACCCACCATCACAGATCCCATGTCGTTTTAGTTCAGCGTCCCATGATGACAACTGCGCTTGCAGAACGTCAACAGCAGGGCAAAGCGATCATCATGATGCAAGGAGATGCCCATTGCCCATGCGCAAGTAAGTGTCTGTGCGTGTGGTGCAACGTCAGAGCATAATGCCAGTATTACAAATGGAATCTACTGCACAATCTAGCTGACCGCGCATGCCCGGGATTGCCTCCATAACGTTGGAGCGGTAACCATAGAAACCATGTCAACACGAAATAAAAAAAAAGTGAATTATAAGTGAACAATCTATATTTGATGTTCCAAAAGCATTCTCAATAGTATGCAGGGGAACCATAGCAATTACGGGGAATATGAGACCCCCAAGAGGCAAACCTGGGGTCGCATCTCCACCAAGGTCGGGTCGAGCACAGGGGCACGGTAGGTGTCCTCGGTCTCAACTCTAAAGCACCACGGGCCCTTTATCATTAATGTGTTGCCGGCACGAAAACGCAACAATGTGTATGGAGCTCACTAAGGCTACTTTCACATTTGTGGCAGTGTGATCCGGCGGGCAGTTCCGTCATCAGAACTGCCCGCCGGATCCGCCGATCTGCATGTGACTGAAAGCATTTGTGAGACGCATCCGGATGCGGATCCGTCTCACAAATGCATTGCAAGAACGGATCCGTCTCTCCGCTTGTCATGCGGACAGACGGATCCGTCTTGTATCTTTTTTCACATTTTTGCGACCGGAAGGACGGATCCGGCATTCCGGTATTTTGAATGCCGGATCCGGCACTAATACATTCCTATGGGGAAAAATGCCGGATCCGGCATTCAGGCAAGTCTTCCGTTTTTTTCGCCGGAGATAAAACCTTAGCATGCTACGGTTTTATCTTTTGCCTGATCAATCAAAAAGACTGAACTGAAGACATCCTGATGCATCCTGAACGGATTACTCTCCATTCAGAATGCATGGGGATATGCCTGATCAGTTCTTTTCCGGTATAGATCCCCTGTGACGGAACTCTATGCGGAAAAGAAAAACGCTAGTGTGAAAGTACCCTAAGGGAGACAAAACCCCAGTTGCCCACCGGGGAATTAACTCCCAGAGATCCGAAGGTGCCAAGAGGGGCACTGTACAGTGTCCCCCAACGCACAAACAGCAATAGTGTTCCAAACAAATTGTGCCTAACAAAAATAGTATTTATAAAAAAGCAATTTAAAGTATGGTGGTAAACTACATATATACAGTGGTCCACTTCATTTAAAATTACTTAATGAAGATCCTCAATGCAAAATCACATGGGAATCCATGGTGGATGGTGTCCTCATCCGAATATTGCATATATCATATTCAGAATATTTTCCTAAAAAACTAAGAAAGGAAAATTAGTGATTCATCTTAGGCACTGGTCTAATCCTACGACACAAGAGAGTTAAGGAAACCTAATGCGTGTATGGGGGGATTATGTCACCCTAAACTCTACATTCAGACCTTTAGGTTTTAAAGTTTGTAAATGAAAAATCCAGAAAAGTTCTCTCTTTTTTAGGAGCGCTAATCTGTCACCTCCTCGTTAGTGTTGAGCACGAATATTCGAATAGTGAATATTTATCATGAATATCGCAACTTCGCTAATTAGTGAATATTTTGAATATAGTGCTATATATTCGCTATTTCAAATATTCGTCATTTTTTTGCATCTGAAAACATGATTCCTCCCTGCTTCTTTTTGTGGGTCAATGAGTCAATGGCCCACAAGCAACTTAAGCATGGAGGAATCATGACTTCAGATGGAAAAAAAATGCCGAATATTCTAAAATACGAATATATAGCAATATAGCAAATATATTCGTTATTTAGAATATTATATATTTTTTTTTAATGTGTACTGTTCTTCCACTTCGGCATACTCTTCCACCAACAAGCGCCCCCGTCACCATGGGAACGCCTGTGGGTTAGAAAATACCATCGGACCTGAGTTTTGTCTTAGAATATGACGAATATTCTAAAAAACTAATATATAGCAATATAGCGAATATTCGTAACATACACATATAGACTGCAATTTAGCTAATGCTATAACCTTTTTTTTTATAGTTGCAATTTTTCTTCAAATCTGAAGTTCATAAGAGAAAAAAAAATTACGACTATGAAAAAAAGTTTATAGCACTATATTACCTAAATTGGAGTCTATATGTGTACTTTACGAATAATCGCTATATTGCTATATATTCTTGTTTTAGAATATGACGAATATTCTTAAAACGAATATATGGCACTATATTTACTGCTATATATTCTTTTTTGATCAACTTCGCAGTACGCGATTTTTACAATTTAGATTATTAGCAATCACAAAAATAATCTCGAATACGAATATTCGCGAATATTCGCGAAATATCGCGAATTCGCATATGGGACCTGCCGCTCATCACTACTCCTCGTCTAGGCATCGCAACTTGATCAATAATGCGAAAAAGAAGGTCTTTCTCACTATGCCTCGCATCAGTAAGATGTTTAGAGACTGGCAAATCCAGTCTCTTTTCTCGTATTGTGCATCTATGTTGGTTGAGTCTGGTTTTAAGATCCCATGTTGTCTCTCCAACATAGAGAAGGTGGCAGGGGCATCCCAAAAGATATACCACATAAGTGGAGTCGCAAGTTAAATAATGGTTAATTTTAAATATATCCCCAGTTTGCGGATGTGTAAAGAGAGGCCCTTTTACCATCAACGGACAATTCACACAATTATGACAAGGTTAACAACCTGTTCTAGTAGACCCAAAGTAAGAGTGAAAGGTCTGTTTAGTAGTGCCTACATCAGCACGGACCAGTCGATCCTTCAAGTTTCGTGTGCGGCGAAAAGACATTAAGGGGGGAAATTAAACTCCTGTATATATCTGAAGTTACTGCCTAAAATGGGCCAGTGTTTCTTCAAAATATAACCTATTCTAGTACTGCCAGATGTATAATTGGAGACAAAGGGAATCCAATCTACCTTTTGTGTCTCAGACCTCTCATCCTTCAGTAGGGATTCCCTTGGGAGAGATAAAACCCTGTTGGTGTATAGTGTAACTAATTTCCTTGGGTCTCCTCTCTTAACAAATTTGTCCCCATCATCATGAGTCTCTTATCTAAGTCAATCTCATTCTTAACTGTCCTTTTCACCCTCAATAGTTGGCTAAAAGGTAAGGACTTTAACATTGGTTTAGGGTGGTTGCTATCATATCTGAGCAACGTGGTGGTGGCTCACATAGATGTCTCTCCTCCATGTGTGCCATAAAAATGTTAGCGTAATTTGGTGCCAAGTTAGAATCCATTGCGGTCCCACGTAGCTGGTCATATTGAAAAAAAAAAGTAATTACACGTTAACACAATCTCAAGCAGTGATATCAGAAATTCTTACATTCAGCTGTATACGGAGTGTCCCTAAGACAGTCCCTAACAGCCGCAATACCCCTTGAGCGGGAGATTGAGGTGTAGAGACTAACAAAATCAAATGATGCTAGGGTCACTCGTTCTGGGAGGTGAATCTCACCTATCAATTTAGTAAATGTGTAGTGTCCCATATATAGGATTTAGCTGAGCTGGCAAAAGGGCGTAGTACTCTATCCAAAAATATTGCAATCTGCAAAAAAAGCAAGTCCCTGCCAGAAACAATTGGACGTCCTGGTGGAGATGTAAGGGACTTGTGTATTTTAGGCAGTACATACAGTACAGGTGTTTTAGGATGTTCAACATCTATAATAGTCCTCTCTTTGGCTAAATCCAGTAATATTCTAATGTGTCTTAATATATCTAACTTTGGGTCACCTGTTAGCTTCCTGTATACCTGGATGTCACTTAGTTGTTTCTGTATCTCACTAACATAATCAGAGGTATTCATAACTACCACTGCCCCACCCTTATCTGCTGGTTTAATCGTCAGATAGGGGTTTTTGGATAATTCCTTAAGCCCAGCGGACTCTCCAACTGAAAGGTTTATCCTATGTGTAAACACAAAAACAGTGGGCCCAAATTATCAAAAATATATTCACTTTATTAAATGACATCTATTTAACAATGGAGAAAAAAGACAAGTTGGAATAAAGATACATAGAGAAGCAAGGGGCCAAACCTCCCTGGACAAACAATCTCCAGATAAAAGGTAACACACTATGCCTCACATAAAGGTGATCAGAAAAAGTAAAAGAATTTTGAAAGAATTATAATATATAAATCATCAAATAATATCCCAAACCACCCCGATAGGGGATTGTAGTGTGTAGCAAATACTACAAAAAAAGAGAACACTGACCACAGTTTAATATGAGGCACACCAGTCCGATATGACTATGTATAAAATACATACCTGAAGACATGATACAACCAGAGGACGTATGGAACCCCAAGTGCAAGACCTCGACGTGCGTTTCACCTCAAACAGCTTCGTCAGGAGGTCCTCCTGACAAAGCTGTTTTAGGTGAAACGCGCGTCGAGGTCTTGCGCTTGGGGTTCCATACGTCCTCTGGTTATATCATGTCTTCAGGTATGTTCGTTATATAATGTGACTATGGTCATACTGTTATGCCATATGGTCTATACTAGATAGGTGTTATACATCGAAGTGGAGTGATGGTACTTTTTCATCCCTTTGTGTATTTATACATAGTCATATAGGACCGGTGTGCCTCATATTCAACTGTGGTCAGTGTTCTCTTTTTTTGTATTATTTGCTACACACTACAATCCCCTATCGGGTGGTTTGGGATATTATTTGGTGATTTATATATTATAATTCTTTCAAAATTATTTAACTTTTTCTGACCACCTTTATGTGAGACATAGTGTGTTACCTTTTATCTGGAGATTGTTATTATAATCTTGCGGAGAGACATGTTTGTCCAGGGAAGTTTGGCCCCTTGCTTCTCTATGTATCTTTATTACAATTTGCCTTTTTTCTCCATTGTTTAATAGATGTAATTTAATAAAGTGAATATATTTTTGATTATTTGGGCCCACTGTTTTTGTGTTTATGACATTGTGCGTGCTGTAGGTGAGGTACGGTACTGTCAGCAATAGACAGAGAGGTTTTGTAGGTTTATACGTATTATCCTATGTGTATCCTGGTTAATCATAGAGGTCTTTATTCAAATCAAGTCTCACTGCATTAGTAAATGTCTCAATAGCAACATGATTAATGGAAGGCATACAATCACTTTTAGCAAATAACTGCACATTCTCTAATTTTAGTTCAGCATTGATGTTCACAATTGATGTAGATACCAGTTGCTGCTTATCAAACAGAACCTTCAGTTTAATCAATCTAAAAAACCTGTGTAAGTCCAGTTCAAGTGTGAACCAGTCAATGTCCATTGTTGGACAAAAGGATAATCCTTTTTCAAGTATAGATAGCTGAGGAGGTTTAAGGGTAAAAGAAGAGATATTTACCATTATGGTTTCTTTTGTAGATTCATGTTTCTCTGTGGTTTCACGTGTTTCTCTTTTGCACCATTTCTGTTGCCGCCTGCCCCCTCATCTGGTCCGGTTGGATCTGGACCCAGTCCTAAAAAATTAGAGTCAGAAGCTGGAGAATTGAGTTCACTTATAGATGAAATCTGAGTTGGTGAAGCAGAAACAATGTTAGGAGAGGTAATGTGTCCCAATTTTTTAGACTTCATAGGGGTCGAGCCGCGTTTCTATTATCCCCTTTCCTATTTTTCTTTTGATCCCCCTGCCAGCAGTATATAAATACGGTGGTGTAGTCCTCCATGTCTCTATACCACTTTTTTTGTTTAGTCGACTGTAAGTCACTCTTAGGTTTATCAAAATGGGGTTTTGTCTCCTTTAGTGAGCTCCATACACATTGTTGCATTTTTGTGCTGGCAACACATTAATGATAAAGGGACCGTGGTACTTTAGAGTTGAGACCGAGGACACCTACTGTGCCCCTGTGCTTGACCCGACCTTGGTGGAGACGTGACCCCAGGTTTGCCTCTTGGGGTCTCATATTCCCCGTAATTGCCATGGTTCCCCTGCATACTATTGAGAATGCTTTTGGCACGGCAAATATAGATTGTTCACTTATAATTTACTTTTTTATGTCGTGTTGACATGGTTTCTATGGTTACTGCTCCAACGTTATGTACGTGATCCTGGGCATGCGCGGTCAGCTAGATTGTGCAGTAGATTCCATTTGTAATACTGGCATTATGCTCTGACGTTGCACCACACGCACAGACACTTACTTGCGCATGGGCAATGGGCATCTCCTTGCATCATGATGATCGCTTTGCCCTGCTGTTGACGTTCTGCAAGCGCAGTTGTCATCATGGGACGCTGAACTAAAACGACATGGGATCTGTGATGGTGGGTTAGCGCCTCACACTTTTAATATACTTGTTTAGTTGTAATTAATGAACACTTACGCACCTGAGAGTTTATAATGAATCACTTTAGCTGATTTGTCACTCTACCCAAAGGATGAACTTGTTTTTATCTTATGGAATGGACACTTAGTTTCAGATGAACTGGATAATAATCACCCTGGGATGTGTAATATGAAATATCACTGTATTGTATACGTAAAATCATGTTCATTTTAATGATGTCAATTACTGTTTAACCACTTACCGTCACACTAACGCCGAAAGGCGTCATTTCTGCGGCGCTCCCAGGTGACACTAACGCCGATTGGCGTCATCTCGCGTGAGACGAGATTTCCTGTGAACGCGCGCACACAGGCGCGCGCGCTCACAGGAACGGAAGGTAAGAGAGTGGATCTCCAGCCTGCCAGCGGCGATCGTTCGCTGGCAGGCTGGAGATGTGATTTTTTTAACCCCTAACAGGTATATTAGACGCTGTTATGATAACAGCGTCTAATATACCTGCTACCTGGTCCTCTGGTGGTCCCCTTTGTTTGGATCGACCACCAGAGGACACAGGTAGCTCAGTAAAGTAGCACCAAGCACCACTACACTACACTACACCCTCCCCGTCACTTATTAACCCCTTATTAGCCCCTGATCACCCCATATAGACTCCCTGATCACCCCCCTGTCATTGATTACCCCCCTGTCATTGATCACCCCCCTGTAAAGCTCCATTCAGACGTCCGCATGATTTTTACGGATCCACTGATAGATGGATCGGATCCGCAAAACGCACACGGACGTCTGAATGGAGCCTTACAGGGGCGTGATCAATGACTGTGTTGATCACCCCATATAGACTCCCTCATCACCCCCCTGTCATTGATCACACCCCTGTAAAGCTCCATTTAGACGTCCGCATGATTTTTACGGATCCACTGATAGATGGATCGGATCCGCAAAACGCACACGGACGTCTGAATGGAGCCTTACAGGGGCGTGATCAATGACTGTGGTGATCACCCCATATAGACTCCCTGATCACCCCCCTGTCATTGATTACCCCCCTGTCATTGATCACCCCCCTGTAAAGCTCCATTCAGACGTCCGCATGATTTTTACGGATCCACTGATAGATGGATCGGATCCGCAAAACGCACACGGACGTCTGAATGGAGCCTTACAGGGGCGTGATCAATGACTGTGTTGATCACCCCATATAGACTCCCTCATCACCCCCCTGTCATTGATCACACCCCTGTAAAGCTCCATTCAGACGTCTGCATGATTTTTACGGATCCACTGATAGATGGATCGGATCCGCAAAACGCACACGGATGTCTGAATGGAGCCTTACAGGGGCGTGATCAATGACTGTGGTGATCACCCCATATAGACTCCCTGATCACCCCCCTGTCATTGATTACCCCCCTGTCATTGATCACCCCCCTGTAAAGCTCCATTCAGACGTCCGCATGATTTTTACGGATCCACTGATAGATGGATCGGATCCGCAAAACGCATACGGACGTCTGAATGGAGCCTTACAGGGGCGTGATCAATGACTGTGGTGATCACCCCATATAGACTCCCTCATCACCCCCCTGTCATTGATCACACCCCTGTAAAGCTCCATTCAGACGTCCGTATGATTTTTACGGATCCACTGATAGATGGATCGGATCCGCAAAACACATACAGGCGTCTCCCTGGAGCCTTCCAGGGATGGTGATCACCCCATATAGACTCCCTGATCACCCCCCTGTCATTGATCACCGCCCCTGTCATTGATCACCCCCCCTGTCAGGCTGCATTCAGATGTCCGTATGATTTTTACGGATCCACGGATACATGGATCGGATCCGCAAAACACATACGGACATCTGAATGGAGCCTTATAGGGGGGTGATCAATGACAGGGGGGTGATCACCCCATATAGACTCCCTGATCACCCCCCTGTCATTGATCACCCCCCTGTCATTGATCACCCCCCTGTCATTGATCACCCCTCTGTAATGCTCCATTCAGACATTTTTTTGGCCCAAGTTAGCGGAAATTATTATTTTTTTCTTACAAAGTCTCATATTCCACTAACTTGTGTCAAAAAAAAAAATCTCACATGAACTCACCATACCCCTCACGGAATCCAAATGCGTAAAATTTTTTAGACATTTATATTCCAGACTTCTTCTCACGCTTTAGGGCCCCTAGAATGCCTGGGCAGTATAAATACCCCACATGTGACCCCATTTCGGAAAGAAGACACCCCCAGGCATTCCGTGAGGGGCATATTGAGTCCATGAAAGATTGAAATTTTTGTCCCAAGTTAGCGGAAAGGGAGACTTTGTGAGAAAAAAATAAAAAATATCAATTTCCGCTAACTTGTGCCAAAAAAAAAAAAATTCTATGAACTCGCCATGCCCCTCATTGAATACCTTGGGGTGTCTTCTTTCCAAAATGGGGTCACATGTGGGGTATTTATACTGCCCTGGCATTCTAGGGGCCCCAAAGTGTGAGAAGAAGTCTGGTATCCAAATGTCTAAAAATGCCCTCCTAAAAGGAATTTGGGCACCTTTGCGCATCTAGGCTGGAAAAAAAGTGTCACACATCTGGTATCGCCGTACTCAGGAGAATTTGGGGAATGTGTTTTGGGGTGTCATTTTACATATACCCATGCTGGGTGAGAGAAATATCTTGGTCAAATGCCAACTTTGTATAAAAAAATGGTAAAAGTTGTCTTTTGCCAAGATATTTCTCTCACCCAGCATGGGTATATGTAAAATGACACCCCAAAACACATTCCCCAACTTCTCCTGAATACGGCGATACCACATGTGTGACACTTTTTTGCAGCCTAGGTGGGCAAAGGGGCCATATTCCAAAGAGCACCTTTCGGATTTCACAGGTCATTTACCTACTTACCACACATTAGGGCCCCTGGAAAATGCCAGGGCAGTATAACTATCCCACAAGTGACCCCATTTTGGAAAGGAGACACCCCAAGGTATTCCATGAGGGGCATGGCGAGTTCCTAGAATTTTATATTTTTTGTCACAAGTTAGTGGAAAATGATGTTTTTTTTATTTTTTATTTTTTCTTACAAAGTCTTATATTCCACTAACTTGTGACAAAAAATAAAAACTTCCATGAACTCACTATGCCCATTAGCGAATACCTTGGGGTGTCTTCTTTCCAAAATGGGGTCACTTGTGGGGTAGTTATACTGCCCTGGCATTCTAGGGGCACAAATGTGTGGTAAGGAGTTTGAAATCAAATTCTGTAAAAAATGACCAGTGAAATCCGAAAGGTGCTCTTTGGAATATGGGCCCCTTTGCCCACCTAGGCTGCAAAAAAGTGTCACACATGTGGTATCTCCGTATTCAGGAGAAGTTGGGGAATGTGTTTTGGGGTGTCATTTTACATATACCCATGCTGGGTGAGAGAAATATCTTGGCAAAAGACAACTTTTCCCATTTTTTTATACAAAGTTGGCATTTGACCAAGATATTTCTCTCACCCAGCATGGGTATATGTAAAATGACACCCCAAAACACATTCCCCAACTTCTACTGAGCACGGCGATACCAGATGTGTGACACTTTTTTGCAGCCTAGGTGGGCAAAGGGGCCCATATTCCAAAGAGCACCTTTCGGATTTCACTGGCCATTTTTTACAGAATTTGATTTCAAACTCCTTACCACACATTTGGGCCCCTAGAATGCCAGCGCAGTATAACTACCCCACAAGTGACCCCATTTTGGAAAGAAGACATCCCAAGGTATTCGCTGATGGGCATAGTGAGTTCATGGAAGTTTTTATTTTTTGTCACAAGTTAGTGGAAAATGATGATTTTTTTTTTTTTTCTTACAAAGTCTCATATTCCACTAACTTGTGACAAAAAATAAAAACTTCCATGAACTCACTATGCCCATCAGCGAATACCTTGGGGTGTCTTCTTTCCAAAATGAGGTCACTTGTGGGGTAGTTATACTGCCCTGGCATTCTAGGGGCCCAAATGTGTGGTAAGGAGTTTGAAATCAAATTCTGTAAAAAATGACCAGTGAAATCCGAAAGGTGCTCTTTGGAATATGGGCCCCTTTGCCCACCTAGGCTGCAGAAAAGTGTCACACATGTGGTATCTCCGTATTCAGGAGAAGTTGGGGAATGTGTTTTGGGGTGTCATTTTACATATTCCCTTGCTGGGTGAGAGAAATATCTTGGCAAAAGACAACTTTTACAATTTTTTTCTACAAAGTTGTCTTTTGCCAAGATATTTCTCTCACCCAGCATGGGTATATGTAAAATGACACCCCAAAACACATTCCCCAACTTCTCCTGAATACGGAGATACCACATGTGTGACACTTTTTTGCAGCCTAGGTGGGCAAAGGGGCCCATATTCCAAAGAGCACCTTTCGGATTTCACTGGTCATTTTTTACAGAATTTGATTTCAAACTCCTTACCACACATTTGGGCCCCTAGAATGCCAGGGCAGTATAACTACCCCACAAGTGACCCCATTTTGGAAAGAAGACATCCCAAGGTATTCGCTGATGGGCATAGTGAGTTCATGGAAGCTTTTATTTTTTGTCACAAGTTAGTGGAATATGAGACTTTGTAAGAAAAAAAAAAAAAAATCATAATATTCCGCTAACTTGTGACAAAAAATAAAAAGTTCTATGAACTCACTATGCCCATCAGCGAATACCTTAGGGTGTCTACTTTCCGAAATGGGGTCATTTGTGGGGTGTTTGTACTGTCTGGGCATTGTAGAACCTCAGGAAACATGACAGGTGCTCAGAAAGTCAGAGCTGCTTCACACATTTTTGTACCATAGTTTGTAAACGCTATAACTTTTACCCAAAGCATTTTTTTTTTTTACCCAAACATTTTTTTTTTATCAAAGACATGTAGAACAGTAAATTTAGAGCAAAATTTATATATGGATGTCGCAAAATTTTACAACTGAAAGTGAAAAATGTCATTTTTTTGCAAAAAAATCGTTAAATTTCGATTAATAACAAAAAAAGTAAAAATGTCAGCAGCAATGAAATACCACCAAATGAAAGCTCTATTAGTGAGAAGAAAAGGAGGTAAAATTCATTTGGGTGGTAAGTTGCATGACCGAGCAATAAACAGCTAAAGTTGTGGAGTGCCGATTTGTAAAAAAGGGCCTGGTCTTTAGGGGGGTATAAACCTGTGGTCCTTAAGTGGTTAATTATTGTTTAATCATGGCAACCTGTATTGGTCCTATATATACCTGCACTTGGCACTGTTATCACTGCTTGACAAAGGTTCCATTGAGATGAGCTAAAACATTGCATTGGGTGTAAAAAAAAGATCCACAATCTTTTCACCAAGACCGGAGTGCTGCCTGATTTTTCTTTACCGAGATAGATAGATAGATAGATAGATAGATAGATAGATAGATAGATAGATAGATAGTGAGGGGTGGAAAAACCTACGATGGCCACACTTTAACTAATGGCGAACAGCACTTCTGTTCCTTCTTAGTCATCTGGTAGAGAGATCATAATGCAGGGAGAAGTGTGCTGTTGTTCAATCACAGGTGCACAGTTTTAACTATCCTTAAGGCTGTATTAGACCTGGAGATAGTCCGCCAGATCATCTCTAATGAGCATTCGTAGGAACGCTAGTTGCTAGTAGATGATTAGTGTTAAGCGAAGTTGTGGAAAATTCGATTTGGCTGCTTTGCCGAATTTTACAAAAAAATTCACTTCATGACAAATTACTTTATCATGTGCAGTTCTTTGTAAATAGTGGGTGCAACGGCGATTGCTCCGCTCCCCGTCATTGTACCTCTCAGATGCCGCGTTCATTGCTGATCGCAGCATCAGACTTTAATATTTAAGTCTGTAATAAAGAATAAATAAATAAAATCATACTTACCTCATCCATGTTGATTGTGAAGATCCCGAGGCTGCCATCTTGATTGAAGATCTACCGTGAAATCTGGTACAGCCCGTGATGATGTCTTCATGTCGGCTGGCGTGGTGACATCATAAGTCACTGCGCACGGGATTTCACACGGGATCTTCAATCAAGGTGGTGGCCGCTGGGTTCTTTGCAGTGAAAGGGATGAGGTAAGTATGATTTTTACCCCATTTTTAGGAAAAATTTATTTGTTTTTCCTGAAATTCGGATCGAAGTCCACTTTGTGAACTTTGATTCGCTTAACACTATTAGTGATGATCTGCCTGTGTAAAAGTGCTCGCATCATCATTTGCCGGCAGCAGATTGTGCTGTCTAGTCATGGTCTGTTGCCGCAAACAATGATACTGTTAGGTGATGAGCGACGGCATTAGTAAATGCTCCTCCCCATACTGTAGAGTAGATCGCTGCATGTAATAGTAGCGGTCCCCTTCACTGATGAGCAGGCAATTCCGGGAAGGAACGCTTCCTTCGCAACAAGCATCAGCCTCATCTACCTTACTGTAAAGTGTGCTATATGAACAGTGCAAGAAGAGTGACGCTTTATGTGATGAGTAAATCAAATCCTCTCAATGCATTTTACTGCTGGTTGTCGGAGCACAGTGTGAGTATGAAGATAGAATGACATAATCGGACTCTGCATCACTTACAATACACACCGCTTACTCAAGTTTGGGGGGGGGGGGGTTTAGAGTAGTTAGTTCCCCTTTAAATTCTGTATGCCGGCAGAGAATTCTGCCGCCATACTCCATCACTGTATTAACTCCTTCACTGCTTGAGACTACAGAGAAAGGTGGAATTAACCCCTCCGTTCTGTCAATCACAAGGAATTTTGGCAGTTAAATTCTTCACTGTCTTGTGTCTTTCGTAATGTTGGTATTACCAATTTCACCAATGTAGACCAACAGGTATGTTAGTATTATCCACTTCACTATCCATTGAAACCTGCCATTTATTACTGTATGGCACTAATATTAAGTGACTTGTAGCAGTATCAATAAGGCACAGTATGACTGTATTATTTAGTTATTTAGTATGATGTTATTATTCAGTAGCTGTATGGTAATATTCTTTAGAAACTGCCCCTTGTATAGCTAGATAAATGCTAAACTTGAATTGTATTTTTACCTCTTTTTTTTTGCATATATACACCAACAGATGAAGAAAGCTGGAATCCCCCAGCTAAAATCATGTGAGATTTATGAATCTTCCACTGTCAGCTACTGGAGATTTAACACAAGAAGACAATTTGGAAACCCTTACAGTTGTCGGTTTTGAGATCTGGCACTTGTATCTCAGATTTTCAGATTAAGGGGCAATCCCGAGATGTGATACATCCTCTTTAGAATCCTCATCGAGTTTGGAGTTTTAAATCAGAGCCTTAAAATGGATTTACAAGTTATCTGTTACAATTCCAGCTGTTGTCATTGAGAGGGTGCTCTGCATTATGAAAGTTGGTATTGAATTAATATGCTACCCGTTATTTTGTAAAGTAATAGTGAGAGTCCAAAGATTCAGCTAAAATAAAAATGTTACTCAAATGTCACATATGACATAAATATGAATGATATGAGAGTCATAACTCCAAGATAATTTGAAGTAAATAACAACTATCAACCCCTGTACTTTCATATTGAAAGATGATGAGGTCACTCACAAGAGACCTGACCCAAAAAAAGAAAAAGTAAAGTATAAAGTTTTTGTCACAGTAGGAGCAGTGAACCCTGAACTTCTCTGTCCCACAGACCATACCTACTTGCACAATCCGCCCTAGACAGTGGCCCACAACTGCTCGACAGTTTCTTCCTAAATAAGTGCAAGGGACAAAACGGGAAGGAAAGAACAAAGAGAAAAATAATAATAAACTAGTGACAGATTGGGAACCACAAAATAGGAATAAACTGGAAACAGACAAGCCAGGTCAGACTAGGAGAGACAAAACTAAACCGAAGCAGGAACCACAAATTTAGAGTCAGAACCACGCCAACGTCATTAGCTGGAGAGCAGGGCATAATCAGAAATCAAGAATCAGACACGATACCAAGTCAGGAATCAAAACCAGTGAGTGAAATATCAAGGTTCAGATCATCAGACAAGAGTCAAGGTCAGGGTCCAAAGCAGAGGTCAGGAAATCAGGAAAGTCAGAATCAGAAAATAAGGCTAGTGAGACAATCCAAGAAAAATGCACCAATCAAAGGCAACCTGTGGCCAACAAATGACCTGTTTAAATAGGCCACTCTTCCTAGTTACATGCCCAGCATCACATGACCAGAGATGTCAGTGTGGAGGACATGGCAGCACAGCATCTGATTGGTGAGTTCTCCTGCGCAGGGAAACCTGACCTGGTTACCCTGACAATCCCCCCCCCCCTTCCCCCGAAATGGATATGACAGTTCTCTTTAAATATAATTTCATATTAAACACTCATATCACTTGTGATAAAAATGTGCCCTTAAACATAAAGCCTATGTCCACCTTTGCAACAATTTTTTTCACTCCAATGTACCTAAAATTAAAAAAGAAAAAGAAAAAAATGGTCAACTTTCTAAATAGATTTGATTAACAATATTTTACAGTTTTTGCCATGATGGACCAGATAATATGTAGTCCCTAGCGTTAGCATTACATTTCATCTTAGCCTCACCATTGTCTGAGAACTATTTGCCCTCCCTTCAGAGACAACACATCACTGTACAGGTGGAAAGTAGTTAACATTCTCTGTGTGCAAGCTATGGGTCAGGTAAGCAAGGAAGTTGGTGGATAGATAGTATAGAGGATACAAGCCTTGCATATGGGATGCCATGATTTGTGTGTTTATATGTCTGCCATGTAGCTGTTGTCCTGTCAAATACATGAAAGTATTTCACCTGTGCTAACTATATGCAGAGGTATCTCCTAAGGAAAGAGAACCATCCCGCTAGCGCCACCTTGTGGAAGTGAGTCAAAAGCCAACTTTTTAAAAAGCCTTAGGATAGCCAAGCCAAATATACATCTGTAGATAGCTGTTTCGGGGTGCTTGTCCCTCATCTATATAGATTAGAATTTTGTCTGGCTAGATGTGATGCCTTGGATGCAGCTTAAAGTGGGTACTCCCTGTCCTTAAAGAGACCAGCCCCGTATGACTTGCTTGCTAAAAACTCGTATTTTGACTCATAGGGAGCCACTTCCACAAGGTAGCACTAGTGAGATGGTTCTCTTTTCTTGGGATATACCTCTTTTCATATTGTTTTCCCATGGAGCTAATAAGTCTCAATACCATGGAGCACATCCATTGAGTCCCCATGCAGGGCTGGTCTCTTTAAGGACAGCGAGTACCTTGCCTAAGCTTTTCTAAATGATTGAGGTGAAGGTGGCAGGAATTCTGTGTTGGCTACTTTGACATCTGCGTTTTTGCTGGATCCGTCCTGATAATACAACCGGCTTCATCCATTATGAACAGATCCGGTTTTATTATCTCTAAAATAGCCATGACGGATCCGTCTCTAAAACCATTGTAAGTCAAAAGGGGATGGATCAATTTTCTTTTGTGTCAGAGAAAATGGATCCGTCAAAATCTTGCTCCACATCCTAGGACGATACTTGCAGTGCTTTTGTATTCGGCTTGGAAACGCAATGAAACAGAACGGAATGCATTCTGGTGCACTCTGTTCCCTTCAGTTCAGTTTTGTCCCCATTAACAATGAATGGGGACAAAACTGAAGCGTTTTTCCCCACTATTGAGATCCTATGAAGGATTTCAATAGCGAAAAGGGAAAGCACAGGTGTGAAAGTAGCTTAACTCAAGTTACTTTAGGGATGCGAGTAGCTCCCTAGGGTTTGGTGCATTGAAAGAGTAGTTTGAAGAATCAGGGCAGAAGTAAATGTATAACAGTTTCTCTTTACTTAGTGAAAAATATACAGTCCTGATCAAAAGTTTAAGAGTCTTTAAGACCACTTAAAAAATGGCAAAAAAATCATATTTAGCATGGCTGGATCTTAACAAGGTTCCAAGTAGAGCTTCAACATGCAACAAGAAGAAATGGGAGTGAGACAAAACATTTTTTGAGCATTTAATTTAATGAAAACAACGAATAAACTGAAACAGGCTGTTTTTCAGATGATCAAAAGTTTAGGACCACACCTCCAAAAAAAAAAAAAAAACAGAAATCCAACTTCCAAACATGAACTCAGCAATGAGTAGCTCCGCCGTTATTGTTTATCACTTCAAAAATTCGTTTTGGCATGCTTGATTCAAGCGTTTCCATGAGGTGAGTTGGAACATTTCTCCAAGTAGTGAAGACGGCCGCACGAAGGCCATCTACTGTCTGTAACTGTTGTCCATTTTTGTAAACTTCCCTTGCCATCCATCCTTGGGTTCTCAATTGGATTTAGATCAGGGGAACACGCAGGATGGGCCAAAAGAGTGATGTTATTCTCCTGGAAGAAGTCCCTTGTCCTGCTGGCATTGTGTACTGTAGCGTTGTCCTGTTGAAAAACCCAGTCGTTACCACACAGTCGAGGGCACTCAGTCATGAGGAATGCGCTCTGCAACATCTGGACATAGCCAGCGGCCGTTTGATGCCCCTGCACTTCCTGAAGCTGCATTGTTCCACTGAAGGAAAAAGCACCCCAGACCATTATGGCGCCCTCTCCACTGTGGCGCGTAGAAAACATCTCAGGTGGGATCTGCTTGTCATGCCAGTAACGTTGGAAACCCTCAAGGTTAAATTTTTTCTCATCAGAGAATAAAACTTTCTTCCACCTTTGAATGTCCCATGTTTGGTGCTCTATTGCAAAGTCTAAACGAGCAGTTCTGTGGCGTTCAAGGAGACGAGGTCTTTGAAGACGTTTTTGGTTTTTGAAGCCCTTCAGTCTCAGATGCTGTCTGATGGTTATGGGGCTGCAGTCAGCACCAGTAAGGGCCTTAATTTGGGTCGAGGATCGTCCAGTGTCTTGA
This sequence comes from Bufo bufo, assembly GCF_905171765.1. Lineage (NCBI taxonomy): Eukaryota > Metazoa > Chordata > Amphibia > Anura > Bufonidae > Bufo > Bufo bufo. The sequence continues at coordinate 403,263,766 of NC_053390.1, read as the reverse complement.
CGGACAGCCAATTGGATCCTCTGGCTCAGTGCTGATGAAATTTTTTGGGGTCTTCCATTTGACTTTTTTGTTCCATAACCCTCAGGATCATTTAAGAAATTCCAAATGACTGTCTTACTGCGTCCCACCTCAGCAGCGATGGCGCGCTGTGAGAGACCCTGCTTATGCAGTTCAACAACCCGACCACGTTCAAAAAGGGAGAGTTTTTTTACCTTTTCCATCACAACGTGTGACTACCTGACAGAAAATGACAATGAATCCGCATCTTTGCACAGATTTGGCCTTTTAAAGGCATGTGGTCCTAAAATTTGGATCAGCTGAAAAACAGCCTGTTTCAGTTTAATCGTTATTTTCAATTAATTGAATGCTCAAAAAATGCTTTGTCTCACTCTCATTTCTTCTTGTTGCATGTTGAAGCTCTACTTGGAACCTTGCTAAGATCCAACAATGTAAAATATGATTTTTTGCCATTTTTCAAGTGGTCTTAAACTTTTGATCAGGACTGTACCTTGTGGCACATCAAACAGCAATAAATACAAAATGCATCTTCTCTTGCATCAGATGAGGAGGTATGGTGGCTGGTTGGATAGCAATAGATTGGCACTAGTGATGCGAGAAGTATTGGAAAATTCGATTTGTCTGCTTCGCCAAATTTTACAAAAAAAATTGTTTTGCGATGAATTACTTTGTCACAAAGCGCATTTCTTTGTAAGTAGTGGGTGCAATGACAGGGAGCAGTGCAATCACCTGTCATTGTACCTCTCAGATGCCGCGTTCATAGCTAATCGTGGCATCTGACATCAATATTACAGTGTAAAATTTTAAAAAATTAAGAAAATCATACTTACCCTCATCCATTTGATTGTAAAGAGCCGAACGCCGCCATCTTGATTGTAGATTAGCTTGATCAGATTGTCCTTGGTGACATAATCACATTGTCTGGCGTGGTGACATCATACATCACCATGCACAGGATTTTGTGCGGGATCTTCAATCAAGATGGCAGCGGCTGGATCTTTGCTCTCAAACAGATAAAGGAAAGTATTATTTTTTTAATTTTTTACCACCATTCACAAAAAATTTATTCTTTACCACAAAGCAGAAGGAAATTTGGCTTTGCAGCAAATTGAATTTCCCCTGAAATTTGGATCGAAATTTGGTGTCTGTAAGAGGTGTCTGTAATGCTGAGTTCACATCAGTGTTCAGCCTTTCTGTTCTCCTGCTCCGTAATAGAAACAGAAGAATGGAAAGTACGCTTTTGAACGGAGCCTACAGGTTTTAATGGGGTCCCTTAGGTTTCCGCACAGAGAAAGATTTTTGAAGCGGAGACAAAAGTTGTACATACAGGAAACCTAATGGACCAATTATAGTCTATGGGGTCCGTAGGCTCCGTTCGGATCAGTTGTGTACCGAATCCGTCCTTTCTCCTGTTCCTATAATGGAGCAGGAGAATAGAAAGCCTGAACGCTGATGTGAACATATTCGCAGGAGAAGAATATGTGGTTCCTGAATTTCCCTCTGGAGTGTTAATCTCACAGGGAAATAAGATCTGGTTCCTAAGTTTCCCTCTGTTGGTTTCACAGGGGAACAAGATCTGGTCCCTGAGTGTTCCTCTGGAGTGTTGGTCTTACAGGGGAATAATATACGGTTTCTGGGAGTGGGAGATCTGACATTTGCTTCCTCAATCCCCCACTATCAGAACAGGAACTTTCTCCCCTCTCCTTTCTCTGTCTCACTACTCTGGAACTCCTCCTCCTCCTCCTGGCAAGAGGCAGGACCATCCCTTTCTTATAGGGAGGAACAGGGTGGTGCCGACCATTGCCAACATTACCTCCCCTGCTGGAATAAATGCCAAAACATTCCATTCCATAAAATTGCATATAAAACATTAAATAATTGTAGATACCCCCAGGTCTGGGGTACTGCATATGTACTCCTGGCTTTGGCTTCCAAAACTGTTTCACTGTATCACAAGTATTCTGCTTGATTGACACCATGCTTGTTTAACAAATTTTTCATGAATTATTGTCTCTCAAGAAAGTGCTTTTTTATTTCCTTTTCCCCTAATACAAAGGTATTTTGTGGTACACTATTTATATGTTTATTGGTATATAGTCCAGTATCTCTATTGTTCTTATGGATTTGCACACATTACACCAAGAAATGTCCGACTGTCAGCACTGATCATGGAGCATCTTAAAAAAGACAAGCAGAGCCAACAGGAGGGCCAAGCACCATTGCCATATTGTTCTAGTATTCAACAGGGGGTCTCAGCAGTCATACCCCACCAAGCTGAAATTTGTCACATATTATAGTAATACAGCATGTCACCAATGACCATGATAAGAAACCTACTGTATATCGTGTTGCATCGTCCAATGATCTCCTGCTTCTCTGGTAAAAGAACATTTGTTATTTACAATTTGTTCTTAGTTATTCATATTGTTGTAAATTATACTTCTATTGTTGCTTCAAAGGCACAATGTGAGCTTCCATTGTATTCTGCTGTAATATCTCAACCAAATGGTGTACTGTATAGCCCACCCGTATTGCCTGAATATTTTTAAACCTGCTACCATCTCATCCTAAGACAGTTGTCACAGTGCTAGACATATGACAGGCTTGCAGTCATTTTACTGTTGTCCTTAGCCTGCCAGAATGGTATATCACAATGTTCCACTAAAAAGGATTCGAGACGGATTTGCTTTCTCTTGTTTCCTGAGCCCTGCATACTTGCATTGACCTAAGTAGATGTTCACCAGCTGGCCATGTCCATCACTCCAGCCAAGTCACAGAATTCCTGAGTATACTTAGATCCGGCAGGGCCTGTCTCACAAACAGTCATTTCTTTGCAGTACTTGAGCAAACCAGGGCTTAAAATGAAAGAAGCTTGGAATTTCCCTCTGTTTCTCTGAAGACGCCAATTTTTTGGAAATTAATCATGAAAGATTTACCACACATTCCACTTCTTTCTATCTTCACTGTGGCTGCTTTTGGCTTGGCTGAGAGGCTCCCCAAAGGTTTGAGCAACTTCATCTTGTAGCTTGGTCACGGCTTTGTATTTTAAGAGGGGTGAGGGAGGGCTGGAAGTTTTAAATCTTCAGCCACATTATTTAGTATGTAGAACTTACCTCTTTGCTTCAATGTCGAGGTCATTGCTAAGTGCAATAGTTATCTGTATTCTGCTAAACTAACGCTGAGTGATATTCATTAGAAATGATTTATATTACAAATTGTATATATATATATATATATATATATATATGGCTGTGGTGACTCTTTGGGTTAGAGCAAGATATTGCAATATGTATACCTCCAGTATGAGTTCAGTCATTTATGATCACAAACTCAGATCTGCTACATCACACCTTCCATGATGGTCTTAAAAGACCCATTGTTAGATTAAATTTACTTTATCATAATTATCATATTCCCTCTATCATATACACACTTACACGTGTAACATTTTTCCTTTACTGTCACATAGCCTACTTTATATTTGAAGGCATTTCTAATAGTTTGGTGTTTAATGCAGTTGTGCAGTTTACTAATAAATAGTCATATGGTGAAATCAGGGGCATTGCAAATAGGGTGCAGGGAATTTACATAGTCGGTCAGCAAAATGAATTTTTACCCTGGGTGAAGAAAAGTCCAGCTGTGGCACTGTATTGAATATTATATTTACTGTCTGCATACATAACTAGAAATAGTGTAATTTTATGAATCAACAGTTTGTCTAGTATTTGTCTATGTTTATAGAAAATGACACCCCACATTCATAAATATGACAGCCGTATCCTTTACCATTTATCTGTATTTAAAGGGGTTATCTGGGATGTGCCACGTTTCCATGTGGCCACCTGGGATTACAACCTGCAGGACAAGCGTTCTCTCACCAAAGCGTTTGAGAGATATTAAAAATCAGGTTCTAACCCCAGGCTGGGATCACGTGCCCACTTTATGGCATTTGATCCCGGAAGTGACGGCCTCACAGGATTTCGGCACATCTTGGGTTATCCCTTCAAAGGGGTTGTCCAGGATTTAGCATGTAATGGCCTATCCTCAGTAAAGGCCATCCGTATGTGAAAGGTGGTGGTCCCACACCTCCACTAATCAGCTTTTGTGTAGTAGATACCGCGCTGGAAGTCTGTGCCGCAACTACACAGCTCCGTCCACTCTATAGTGGACAGAACCAGTTATTGCATTGCTGCTTCAATTGAAGTGAAAACGAATGCATTTTTCAGCATTTTTAAACAGTGGTAAAAATACCATATTTCTAAAGTGTTTTCCATGCTGTTTTTTACAGCATCTTTGGTATTGTTTTTTTTTTTTTTATCACATGTTGTACATACATTGTTTCTCTGATTTTCTGGAAAGCCTGAAAGAAAACCCATGGAAAACATTAGAAAATGATACAAAATGACAAAAATAAAAAAAAACAACAACAAAAAGGCATGTTTGGGGGTTTTTCAAAATTTTACTATAAATTTTAATATCTGGCCACAGTAGTTTTGACCTAAAAAATGTTTTGTGTGAACCAAACCTAGAGGAAAAGTGGGGCAGCTTTCCATAGCATTTTTGGTAAACATGATTTGTTGCTATGGACAATAGTTTTCCTTTGTGCTAGTTTTGATTGATCTCCCTGTATGTTATTTTTTTAGTCCCTCTGTATGAATCTTAGGAGTTGTAACAGAAAGGGAATTAGATTTTTTTTTTACTTGTCTGATGTCTGATGCAGCACTTCAGTAACATTTTTGTGTAGTGATTCTGATTAATTATGCCATTAGAGGAAAATGTCAGAATGCAATTCTTGCTATTTTGCACATAATTTACTATCTATTTGCTGCTTACATTTATATACATTTATGCCACATGGAATTTGAGCAAAACCATGATAAAACTACAATGTGTGAACACAGTAGTGCCGAACTGGAAAGCCTAGGGCCCACCATTCTGACAGCCCATCCTACTGCTACATGGAATTACTATTTCTTCTTTTTTTGGCCTCATCCACATGTGCAACATCCCCATTAAAAACAGTTTCCACACTATACTGATTGTCATTGCCATAGTGCTAGCAAAATCCCAATTTCCTTAAATTGTACAGTGGATGTAACATATCAACATAAGTGTAAAAGAATGACAAATAACAATATAAACCAATAATACCACCTTACAGTGACTGTATAGTGGTCACATACTAGTTCTACACAAGGCATCTGCAGTAGTCATAGGCAGAATAAATAACTATTGAATCTGGTGACTCACAGGTAATATCTTCTGTAACTGGAGTCATCCTTTTTCCTTTTCTTTTTTATCTGGCCAGGATCTCCATGATGACTTCTCCTACAGAGTTAGTTTGTCGCCTAAAGATCTTTGGCTCCTCACTTCTGCAGCCATCTAGACCCAACTATTCACTGCCATCCTGCTGTTAACACCAATGCCATGCTTGCTGCAGCCCCCAGTGCCCCCATTACTCCTAGAGAGTTGCCCATTGCCCCCAATTTCTACTCTGCTGAAATAATTGTCCCAGAATAGTAGTGAATACAGATGAAAACTGGGACATACCTAGAAAATACTGCACTACATAGCGAACCTTTAGACCCTAAAATGATGCCAGACCACAGGCCTGACCTTTACATTAATTCAGACCCCAGACTAGATCTCAAAATTAATTCACCCCAATAAAATTAATCAGATCCTGGATAAGACTTCTAAAATTAAAAACACCCATAACCACATCCATAAATTTAGACCTCAAACCTAACACCAGACAACATCAGGACACACTACATTCTGGCACTGTAAGGTGTTAGGAGTTGGAGTGCGGACCGGCAAGGCCTGGAGTATAGAAGGTCAGAGAAGCTAGGAGTGATGAGTTATTACCACTCTACTCACCACTTTCTAGGCCAAATCTTACTTTAGAGGCCCACTTCAGGGAAATCAGTGCAAGCATGGAACACAGCTTCACTGTGGAGTCTATATTATTTTATTCTGACATTTTTACTGAAAATTATAATACAGTATTTCCCATTCCTTTTAACTACCTTTTTCTATTGGCATCAGTTGTTTTTGTCGGACAAAATAGCACTGTCTGCTGTGGTATCCTTTCCAGTAACATAACAGAGAACTGATGGATCCCAGTCAAGTCAATAATATCCATTACAACCCATTAAGGTTTCATTTCAGCCACTTAAATCTGTCACAGGTCTGTTAGAAACTGAAGTCTTGATGCAGATGTGTTAGGAGTGTAATATACAGTTTACTAGTAAACTCTGTCTTTCTTCCTTACAATGTGCATACAGTATAAGTGCTAAGTTGTTAAAGCATGTAACTGTACTGGTGCTACTGTACCACTTATAGAAACATACCGAAACTGAGAACAATGCAGGAAATATTCTTAAAGGGGTTTTCTGGATTCAGAATATTGATAGTCTATCCTCAAACAGCTGATCGGTGTTGGTGCAGACAGATAAAGTAGTATACCTCGGAGGCCTGTTTCACATTTGCGGCAAGAATTTGGCAGGCAATTCTAGCAGAGAACAGCCTGACGGAGCTCTCTGGATTGATTTTGGCAGATGTTACCAGAATGCCCACTGGCCCCATTGACTATAATAGTGTCCAGCAGAGATCTGGCTACTACTCTGGGGCTGGCAGGCATTCCGACAACGTCTAGCAATGCCAGAACCAGAAAGCACCGGCAGGCTGTTCTCTGCTGGAACTCCTGCCACAAATGTGAAACAGGCCCAAGGCTCAGTACACTTCGCGATTGAGTCTTAAAGGTAATGCATCACTGAATTTTCATCTGCCAGTCAAAACCAGATAGTGACACATATCCTATTTTCTAATCTGTTTGTGTTTTGTGATTGTATATATTTTTTTATTTTAACCCATTACTGGACATAATTATGGGGGCAGCCATCTGTCCAGATCTGTTCTTAACAGTGTTCATAGATTTGCTTTACAGCAACCATCATATAGACTCCATGGATAGGAGGAGACCTCACAGACTTCCATGCTCTTTGACCTGTTCAGAAGTCAGGAGGGAGTAGTAAGCTTTGATATCTCCTATTAGTGATATCCTGTGTTATCTATATATAGGTGATATCTGTCATTGTAATACTGCTTATGATGATAATGAAAAGACAGCTTAAAAGTGATCTGTACAGACCAAGAAATTCCTATTTTTAGGCTTATTGGTCAGTGTGAAAACAGTAGGATATTATTTATTATGGATATGGAAAATTAAAAATAGCATCACCAAAAATTCTTTATAAATATGTTTAATATAAAAACTTGATTTAAACAATTGGTCATTTTCTGATGACACGTTCCCTTTAAGTTTGGTGTATACACTGGGAGAAGCTCCTGGCATACAAGTCAAACTGATCCATAGGCTCCATTTGATGGCAAAAGAGTCTCTGGTTTCATATGTGCATATATTTTTTCACAACTGTATAGGGAAATTCAGCACACAGCATTTTTCAGCAAAAAAGGACACCCTGAAAAACATACCGGTATACTATGCGTTATCCTGTTTTTACATCAGGAAACTATGGATGCTATATGCCTTTGGTATAAAATCAATGTCCCTGAGCTCTTTGAATAACAAAATTACAGGGTTCTAAAAGTTGTTACCACTCCTTTGGAATGTATTTGGATGTGGAAAAGTTTGGATGTCAAATAGTTTTTTTTTAGTCTGTGCAGGTAGTATACATTTCTGTTGCTCTGTGCAGGTGGTAATCCTTTTATGTATCCCTACATTAGAACACAACTGGAATATTTTGGCGAACTCTTGCAGCACTACACCACTTCTTCCTCCTTTGCTCTGCCAAACTCCTTAGGTTCAACCACAGTCCAAAGTCATTGCCTGAATCTGCAGTGGGAGATCAAGGACAAATACAAGCTGCACAGCACCTTTTGATAAAATAAAAATTTTAATGGTCTTGCTTACTTTCAAATAAGCCCACAACCGCATCATTTACATAAATATATTGATTACACACCGGATTTAAGAGAATACATATTGTAAGTTACTTACCGTATTTTTATGCTCACTTAAAATTATTTTTTGTTTAATAATAAGCTTTTCTTACATATTCTGCGGCTGCCCATACCCCCTACTTTGTTTATCGTACATATGTTTTGGTTTGAAAAAAAATGTACATCTTTTTCTTTCTGAAATTAGCTGGTATAGGCACTACTTTTCCTGTAGCATCCATACCAGCTTTTGTATCATATCTTAACAGAAATTTGTGTAATCTTACATTTAATTACTCTTCTAACAATACAGAAATCATGTTTTTGGATTTCATGCTAATTGGGGATGTATTTAAAAAGGACGTTTTTACTAAATAATATATATCGTAAACCATCCTCTCGTAACACGTTCTTAAAGCTTTCACCCGAAACACATAGTCCATAGTCTACAAGTCGGAGAGTATACCCGGACCTTCAGAGCTTGTTCAGAAACACGCGACTTTGAGTTCTTGTTCACATTTCTGTGTCCATTTGACGTTTGTAAAAAATTCAGTCTGTATTTCATCCGTGAAGATGAAGGATCCATGTTTGGTCCGTGTATAAGTTTTTGTCCTCCGCGTATCATTTGCATTCCGCAGATACTGCTCAGTTGAAAATTAAAGCATCTCCTATCAGTGGTCAGTGATAATGGACCAAACAGAGGCCAAACACAGGTGCCATCCATGTTGTACCTGAAATTTTTCACAGTCCCATAGACTTCAGTGCGTGCTTGGTCTGCATCACGGGCCAAAGTAGTGCAAGTCTCCATGATTTTTTCACTGAACCAGAGTCAATAAAAATAAAAAGATGTGTGCTGTCCTTGCAAAATGCAGACAGCAGAAATCAGTGAAAAATAGAAATGTGAACAAGGCTTAAAGACGAATGTTTAACTATAGATTATCAACTTAAAGAGCAAAATTATAAACTATGGATGCTCACCAGAGCGAAAGATATTTTTAAAACCAAAAATAGATTTCAGCTTTTATATCAGAAAAACAATATTCTTAAGGAAGCGAGTTTTAATTTACCACTAATGATTCTTTGGACTACACAAATATAATACATATAATAAAAAATATTTACCTATATTGGATTAAGACCCCTATTGATTATGGATTAAGGTTGCTGGAAGTTATTACCCTAGGCAATTTACTAGCTTCCTCCTTATATACTAATTGCAATTGAAAACCATAACACTGGTTGTGCTGCTGTGGTTTCTTTTAATTTGGACAGACAAACTGTAAATTGTGTCCATTTGTTTCTACTCCAAATTAAGTAACAGCAGCAAAATAACATTTATAATGAAAAAGATCAACTCATTTATTCATTGCAATTCAATACATGTTATATATTATTGAATGTAGTTGTAACACTTGTAGATAGGGACAGACATGGGCAGTGAGTCCTGACCTGGAACCCAGCACACTTTCCCTACCTACTTGCAGTTCAAGCCCTAGAGAGCAAGACCGCAAATGGTCAACAGTCCCTATGCTACTAAGGTGCAGAGACAAACACCAAGAGACAAAAACAACACAAAGGGATTGGGTCAGAACCAGGCGGACAATGTAGTACCTAAACGAGAGACAGAGAGTTCAAATACAAGCAGAGATCAAATACCAGACGGGATGCACAGTACAAATCACCTGAGACAGAGAGAGACAAGCCGAGGTCAAAAGCACAAACAAATCCAAATTAATCCAAGAACCAGGAACCAGCTAGTGAGCCCAAACAAGACTATCACTGGCACTGGTATATGGGCAGAAAATGGTTTAATAGAGCAGTGAGTCCCAGGATCAGAACCTGATTGTTGTGGCAGTCAGTAGGAAAGACACGGACAGTGAGCCCTAAATGAAATTCTACCCACTTTCCATGCCTACTTGCAGTGCAAGCCCTAGGTGGCAAGTCCGCAACTGGCCGACATTCCCTATCCTACTAAGGTGCAAGACAGACAAAACACAGAGACAGAACCACAAAAGCAGAGATGTTCAGGAATAGGTCAGAACCAGGAGGATGAAACAGTAACAAATTGTGAGACAGAGGCTAGTCAAATAGCCAGGATCAGAACCAAATGGTAGACAGATGTGGGACACTGCACTAAAAACACGAGGCAGAGAGTGTTCACAAGCAAGCCGAGGTCAATAATATGAGCAATCCAAATGCACAGACAGAACTGGAACTGGGAGCACATCTAAAGAGTCACAGGGGTTTAAATAGAGCACCGAGTTCCAGGATCAGAACCTGATAGGTCATGACTCAGCACTCCATTAGTCAGAACACTAGCACACAGGAATAGATCAGCTGAGCAATCAGCCCACTGAAAGTCTTCTCCAGCACACGCTGGAGAAAAAGCATTGCACGCTGTTGCTAAGGATGCTGTCGCGCCACCGGGGTGTGTGGCCATGGAGTACGTCATGGTGATCATGGCCGGGTAGCGTGTCTCACCCAGACTGAGGTACTGGAGCCCAAACAGGTACGTTTCTGACAGTAGTATATGTAATATCCAATATGTAGGATGTACTTCTCGGAAATTAAAAACAAGAATAGCAAAACATATATCCAGTATATTCAATTCAGAAGCAGAAAGCTTTCAGGTGCTGCCTCACATTTCTTTAGTTATCATTAGTGTTGAGCGAGCATGCTCGGCTGAATACCAGTTCGGCTCGAGCATCGCTATGCTCGGCACATGGCGGTACTTGGCCGAGTACCGCATGTGCTCGAGCGCAATGCTCGAGTCTCCTCCCTGCATGTTTTGCGGCTGCTAAGCAGCCAATAAACGTGCAGGTAAGTACTGCCCTCACTGTAATGCCAGTAGCCATGTTGGATACTGCCATTACAGTGATTGGCTGGCCGGAACACGTCATTGGGTGCTATATAGCACCCGATGACACGTGTTCGGCTCATTCTAAGTCAGGGAGAGCTGAGGATAGGAAGGGACAGAGAGTGTAGGGAGTGTAATCAAACATTATAAGTGTACAATAATGTTTCACAGACCCAAAAGTACTTGTAAGGACTATTGTGTGTGACAGCGGCAATATATTTTTGTAGCGCAACCTACGCTAAATTGCTCAGTGTTAGGGAGAGCTGTGCATAGGAAAGGACAGAAAGTGTAGGGAGTGTAATAGGAAGATTTTTATACAAAAAACTTTTCAGAGACCCAAAAGTCCTTTTAAGGACTATTGTGTGTGACAGCAGCAATATATATTTTTAGCGCATCCTGCGCTAAATACCGTGTAATAGGCCGCAACAGTTAAATTATCCGCGCCACATCTCCTGTTTAAAGTGTGCGCATCCCTAAAATATCAGTGACATCCAGTGCAGTTTTTCCGTAGACGGTGTCCCCTGCGGAGTTATCCACGTCACATCTCCTGTTTAAAGTGTGCGCATCCCTAAAATATCAGTGACTTCCAGTGCAGTTTTTCCGCAGACGGTGTCGCCTGCGAACAGTTAAATTATCCGTGCCACATCTTCTGTCTAAAGTGGGCGCATCCCTAAAATATCAGTGACATCCAGTGCAGTTTTTCCGTAGACGGTGTCCCCTGCGGACAGTTAAATTATCCGCGCCACATCTCCTGTGTTCGGCCCAAGCCCCCGAGCACTATGGTGTTCGATCAACACTAGTGAATGCGTATTGGGTAATTTTTGTGGCCTGTACCGGCCGACAGTTACATTTTTATCCTGTGACCGCCTAATGTACCTCCAGCCACAGAATCCAAAGTTCTTTGCTGTCAGATGAATGCCTATTGCCTAATTTTTGGGACCTGTACTGACTGACAGTTACATTTTTTATCTCTAGCCACATAATCACACCCCTGTCTCACTCCTCTGCTTCTCATTATGGTGGCGTATGAACCGCATTAACCATAAGGACCTTATAATGTCACAGGGTCATGTGACTGTGCCCCCCACCCTGTACTGTGCCCCTTACCCCGTACTGTGCCCCCTTATACCCTGCATTTTGCCTTCTTACCACCTGTTATCCGGTCACTGTACAGAGGTGTTATCCGATCAATGTGGCGGTGGTATCCAATAACTGGATGACCATAACTGTATCCCTTTCCCTGCCCACGCCATCCTTTTTTAGAGCTGGCATGAGCAGGAAAAATATGCAGAATGCGGTGCTAAGAACTTTTGCGCCACAATCTGTGTCAGAAATACGCCTAACATAGACGTATTTCTATATAATAAATGACCATCTAATTGTATTATTATTCGGGGGTAGGGCTAATATCTTTATATTATATAGATTCTAGTGTATTATACTGTACCCTGTATTTACCAGTAGAAAATAATCCTTGGGAAACACAGTCCTCATCCCTGACCACCAGGACCAGGTAGCGATCTGTCAGTACATGGCGGCCTCCCCTCTCCGCCACGCTGCTCAGCTATGTACTGGTGCTTATTCTGACACTAGGGCTGGGTTCACATCCTATTTTTGCCATCCATTTAATGCATACCAAAAATGTATGCGTTAACAGATGCCTCAGACTGATGCCGTACAGTGGCGTCCGTTCACCAGACAGTTTGGTAGAAATAAAATTTACATTAACGTATGCATTTTTTTAATGTGGAGTGGTGCACATTTGTATACATCAAACCAATAGAAAAAAAATTCTAGGCTCCAGCAGGGCACATTTTTGAGAGTTTCCCTTTAAGGCGCCTAAAAATGGCTCCTGATTAAAATACATATTTTTTGTGAGAATTTTTTGCCAATGATCCCCCTCTGGTATGTCACTGTCCATGTTGTGGAACTTTTTGTGCACTCATAGTTTATATTTGGTGGCTGCAAATATGACCAGAAGGTTTTTCAGGTTCGCCTGCTATTAAAGTCAATGGGCTTGATGCGAATGTGCGGTTCGCAAACATTTGATAGCGAATTGTCCCGGCCGATGTTCGTCCATAACTACTTCCCATGTCTTCCACATTGATATTTTGCCTACTTTTTTCAGAACTGTTTTTATTTAGCTTTAATGGTAAAGTGCATGAACTGGTTGTTTCAGATCCTGATGTGGGCCTGGATTTTGACTAGAACATTCTGAAACCTAAAAGTGGCCATACACCTTTACCAATTAATGTTAGATGATTTGGTGGGGCAGCTGACCATCTATGTGTATGGAGTATGCCAAGTACACTGCGTGCAGAATTATTAGGCAAATGAGTATTTTGACCACATCATCCTTTTTATGCATGTTGTCTTACTCCAAGCTGTATAGGCTCGAAAGCCTACTACCAATTAAGCATATTAGGTGATGTGCATCTCTGTAATGAGAAGGGGTGTGGTCTAATGACATCAACACCCTATATCAGGTGTGCATAATTATTAGGCAACTTCCTTTCCTTTGGCAAAATGGGTCAAAAGAAGGACTTGACAGGCTCAGAAAAGTCAAAAATAGTGAGATATCTTGCAGAGGGATGCAGCACTCTTAAAATTGCAAAGCTTCTGAAGCGTGATCATCGAACAATCAAGCGTTTCATTCAAAATAGTCAACAGGGTCGCAAGAAGCGTGTGGAAAAACGAAGGCGCAAAATAACTGCCCATGAACTGAGAAAAGTCAAGCGTGCAGCTGCCAAGATGCCACTTGCCACCAGTTTGGCCATATTTCAGAGCTGCAACATCACTGGAGTGCCCAAAAGCACAAGGTGTGCAATACTCAGAGATATGGCCAAGGTAAGAAAGGCTGAAAGACGACCACCACTGAACAAGACACACAAGCTGAAACGTCAAGACTGGGCCAAGAAATATCTCAAGACTGATTTTTCTAAGGTTTTATGGACTGATGAAATGAGAGTGAGTCTTGATGGGCCAGATGGATGGGCCCGTGGCTGGATTGGTAAAGGGCAGAGAGCTCCAGTCCGACTCAGACGCCAGCAAGGTGGAGGTGGAGTACTGGTTTGGGCTGGTATCATCAAAGATGAGCTTGTGGGGCCTTTTCGGGTTGAGGATGGAGTCAAGCTCAACTCCCAGTCCTACTGCCAGTTTCTGGAAGACACCTTCTTCAAGCAGTGTTACAGGAAGAAGTCTGCATCCTTCAAGAAAAACATGATTTTCATGCAGGACAATGCTTCATCACACGCGTCCAAGTACTCCACAGCGTGGTTGGCAAGAAAGGGTATAAAAGAAGAAAATCGAATGACATGGCCTCATTGTTCACCTGATCTGAACCCCATTGAGAACCTGTGGTCCATCATCAAATGTGAGATTTACAAGGAGGGAAAACAGTACACCTCTCTGAACAGTGTCTGGGAGGCTGTGGTTGCTGCTGCACGCAATGTTGATGGTGAACAGATCAAAAAACTGACAGAATCCATGGATGGCAGGCTTTTGAGTGTCCTTGCAAAGAAAGGTGGCTATATTGGTCACTGATTTGTTTTTGTTTTGTTTTTGAATATCAGAAATGTATATTTGTGAATGTTGAGATGTTATATTGGTTTCACTGGTAAAAATAAATAATTGAAATGGGTATATATTTGTTTTTTGTTAAGTTGCCTAATAATTATGTACAGTAATAGTCACCTGCACACACAGATATCCCCCTAAAATAGCTAAAACTAAAAACAAACTAAAAACTACTTCCAAAAATATTCAGTTTTGATATTAATGAGTTTTTTGGGTTCATTGAGAACATGGTTGTTGTTCAATAATAAAAATAATCCTCAAAAATACAACTTGCCTAATAATTCTGCACTCCCTGTATTCCCTGACAGTTGTTTCTGTGGTGAAGACAGACAGGGCTTTTAAGGTGTAGTGTTGATCGCAAATTTTTATCGTGAATATCGGCACTTCGAGATTTCGCAAAGATTTAGAATATAGTGCTATATCTTCGTAATCGCTAATATTCTAGATTTTTTTTCATCAGTACCCTCACTGCTTCTTGCGTGTGGGCCAATGAGAAGGCTGCAATGTCTTTGTCTGAGCTTAGCAACATCCCTAGCAACCAATAGGAAAGTTGCCTACCACTTACTATATAAGAACCTCCCCAGCAGCCATTTGCTGCTGTTTTTTGCAGTTCTGAGAGAGAGAGCAGTGACATTGCTGTGCTCTGTGATTTCCTCTGGATCCTATTCCTTATCCAATTACATTAGATAGTTAGTTAGCTCATATATATATAATACAGATAGTTAGTGGGAGATAGTCAGTGTAGGTTAGATAGTGATATAGTGCAGAATTACTGTACTGTGCATTTTCTCCAGTCTCAAGAAACTTTTAGCAGCTTGAAAAATGTAGCAAAAATGACCCACGCCTGTATTGCGCACGCAATACGTGCATATTACATT
The DNA here is from genome assembly GCF_905171765.1 of Bufo bufo. Taxonomy (NCBI): domain Eukaryota; kingdom Metazoa; phylum Chordata; class Amphibia; order Anura; family Bufonidae; genus Bufo; species Bufo bufo. The sequence continues at coordinate 403,248,475 of NC_053390.1, read as the reverse complement.
GCCAATCAAGAAAATAATGACTGGATATCACAAATTCTAGAATTTGCTAATTTATTGCGAATATTAGGCCAAAAATGTGCGAAATATCTTGAAAATGAATATTGCCTATGCTGCTCATCACTATTAAGGTGCATTTACACTCCCCAAGCTGTCAACAGCAATCCCTTGTTCTCATACTCTGAAGGTGAGGTCTCCTCCACTATATAGAAATATATTGGAAAATTACGACTAAATGGTTTGTGTCTTCTCACTTGTGTATTCAGCTTCATTGTCTGCACGTAGAATCTTTGGCTTTTTCCCAAACCTGTTATTTTCTTCAGAGAGATATTCTTCAAGTTTCTCTGGAACCTTGAATAATCATTAATAAAAGTGAGAAAATATATTTTCTTACCAGTGGTGAGTGTACTCATTGGACCCCAAACATCTGTGTGTATTAAGTCAAGTGGCTGCTCTGATCTTGTGGCACTACATTTAGGAAATGTTTTTCCTGGACATTTTCCCTTTAAAGGGGGTTGTCTCATCATGGACAATGGGGGCATATTGCTAGCGATATGCCCTCATTGTCCATGATGAGACAACCCCTTTAAGGCAGCTTGTACATTTCATTAGCTGATTGCATTGGTCTATTTTAAGTTAACACCTTCAGTAAGCTGGTCTCGTACTAGCTTTCTTATTGCTTCTGGCTCTCTGTGTGCAAGACGTCTGTGCCATACGTGAACACAATCCTTGTGCTGTTCTTATTTGGCAGTAGACATACTTTCTTTGCATTTTAGTTGATACAGTCCATCTGTAATGTTTCCTTCTGCAAGTCTGTATCCTTGTTTTGAGATGATGGGGCAGTCATTCTTAAAGGGGTTGTCCAGGTTCAGAGCTGAACCCGCACATATCCCTTTCTTCACCCAGGCAGCCCCTGTATAGTGAAGGGCAATGAGTTTTTTGTTTACAAAATTACACTGCTAGGCGGAGGCTTCCACCTAGCTGTTTTCCTGGTGACGTCACCGACACTAATGGGCGGACTTGAGCAGTGCCCTAGCCTCTTTTACAGGCTAGGGCAGCACTAGATTTTAATAAACAGCAAACTAAGCTGCAAAAACCAGTGTCAGGCAGTTTCTGCCAAGGCCAATAAGATAATGGGTTGCATCAAAAGGGGCATAGATGCCCGTGATAAGAACATAGTCCTACCACTTTACAAATCGCTAGTCAGACCACACATGGAGTACTGTGTACAGCTCTGGGCTTCTGTAAACAAGGCAGACATAGCAGAGCTAGAGAGGGTTCAGAGGAGGGCAACTAAAGTAATAACTGGAATGGGGCAACTACAGTACCCTGAAAGATTATCAAAATTAGGGTTATTCACGTTAGAAAAAAGACGACTGAGGGGAGATCTAATTACTATGTATAAATATATCAGGGGTCAGTATAGAGATCTATCCCATCATCTATTTATCCCCAGGACTGTGACTGTGACGAGGGGACATCCTCTGCGTTTGGAGGAAAGAAGGTTTGTACACAAACATAGAAAAGGATTCTTTATGGTAAGAGCAGTGAGACTATGGAACTCTCTGCCTGAGGAGGTGGTGATGGTGAGTACAATAAAGGAATTCAAGAGGGGCCTGGTTGTATTTCTGGAGCGTAATAATATTACAGGCTATAGCTACTAGAGAGGGGTCGTTGATCCAGGGAGTTATTCTGATTGTCTGATTGGAGTCGGGAAGGAATTTTTTATTCCCCTAAAGTGAGGAAAATTGGCTTCTACCTCACAGTTTTTTTTTGCCTTCCTCTGGATCAACTTGCAGGATAACAGGCCGAACTGGATGGACAAATGTATTTTTTCGGCCTTATGTACTATGTTACTATGTTACTATTACTGCTGTGTCATCACCAGGAACACTGCTAGGCGGTAGTTTCCGCCTAGCAGAGACCCGGTATGTCACCGGATCTGCTGAAAAAACCCTCGACCTGCGCCGAATTGCATGGGAGCATGAAATAGGTATAGAAGGGCATTTGCCCTTTAAATATAACTTCACTGTCCCATGAGTTTCTTCACAGACAGCAAATTGCTTTCAAGATTAGGGAAATACAGCTCATACTTTACTGGAATTCTTCTGCTTTGTGTTGGGGAGACCTGACAATATAGCCATCTCCTACTCCTTCTGAAGTCATATACTGACCAGTAGCTAGGATCACTTTCTCTTACTTTGGTCAAGGTTAGAGAAGAAGTTTCTGTCATTTGTCATATGACTAGTTACTCCAGAGTCTATACACCATGCATGTTTTGATGTACTTGAATTAATAATAAATGCAGCTTCAGTCAGTGAGTGTTACTTTCTTCACTGACAGCACACTTAACTCTGTTGATCACTCTGCTTTTAGCTGATTCATTCTAGATTTCTAAACTCTGCAGTCAGCTTTCAGATGACCTGTTTTCTTGCCTACAAAACACTGGCATGACTACCATAACCCCTTAGTGACAGCCTGTTTTGGGCTTTACTGACCAAGCGTTTTTCTTCCTTTTTTCATCTTTGCCTTCCAAGAGCTACAACGTTTTTATTTTTCCTTCTATACAGCTCTATTAGGGCTTGTTTTTTGTGGGAAAAGTTGTAGTTTTTAATGGCACCATTTTGGGGTACACATAACCTTCTGATTAACTTTTATTAACTCTTTCTGAAAGGGAGAGGGGAAAAACAGCAATACTGCCACTGCATTTTTATGTTATAATATTTACGGCATTTATTTTTCGGTTTAAATAACATAATATCTTTATTCTCTGGGTCAATATGATTACAGTGATACAAATACATATTGTTTTTTTTTTTTTACGTTTAACAACTTTTTTGCAATAAAACCACCATTCTTAAAAGTAAAAAAAAATTTGCATTGCCACTTCCCAAGGACCATAACTTAGAATTTTTCTTTCTATGGAGTTGTGTGGGGGCTTGATTTTTGCGGGACGACTTGTATTTTTCATTGGTATCATTTTGGAGTAAATTACGCTTTTTGATCGCTTGTTATTAAGTTTTTTCGGTGGCAACTAAGAAAAAATTTGCATTCTGTCATTGTTTTTTTTTTTTTTACAGCGTTTACTGTAGGAGATAATTTAAATTATATTTATGTAGCCTGGGTAATTATGGACGCGGCAATACCAAACATATGGGGAGTTATATTTTTTTGCTATTTTTTTAATTGAAAAGCGTATTTTCAACAGAAAAAAAGAATATTTTTCATGGAATTTTTTTAATTTTATAAATGTGCATTTTTTCAACTTTTTTTTACCAATTAATAGTCCCACAAGGGGACTATAACAGACAATATCCAGATTGATTTTAAAATGCAACGCATTATCCCTATAATGCATTGCATTTTAATGACAGTGCTACACCGACATTGACCTGCAGGTTGCACCAGAGAGACATAGCCTGCTGGAAACTACTCAAGGCAGACTTTGGGCCTTCATAAGACCCCAGCCTGCCTTTACACACATCGGGACCCCGCGAACGCATTTGCGGGGTGCCAATGGGAGACAGAGGGAGTCCGCTCCCTGTGTCAGCTCTTTACATGCGTGTAAAGCATTAAACAGTCTCAAATAAAACAAAGAAAGTCTCTGTCACATTGCCTTCAGTAGTGATGCTGGTCCAGAAGTGAACTGGGTTTCTTTCAGACAATGCATAAATAAGTCTCGAATATAGGACCGCGCTGCTCCCAATTCACAGAAGAGATTCTTCACTGGATTAACTCAGCAACCACATTTACAAACAGGCAAACATCGATGGCCCACAGAGAACTCAAAGTTCACAAATCTATATTTCTGTGGATGCCAAGAATGGCGCAAAATACTGAAGAACCACCAACACAGTAAAATCAATTGGCATTTATTATACTCACAAAAGTAGCAGAATATAAGGCATATCACATAGGTGTATCACCCTCGTAGCACAGCCCGACCTAGATTTCGCCTTCACTTTGTCAGAGGCATACTCCACCCACACTAGGGCGTACTATTTATATGTTCAATTGCTCAAAAACCAATCCCCTCAAGGGGCAACTCCCTATTCGCAATTTTACATATTTTACATACAGTACAGACCAAAAGTTTGGACACACCTTCTCATTCAAAGAGTTTTCTTTATTTTCATGACTATGAAGGCATCAAAACTATGAATTAACACATGTGGAATTATATACATAACAAACAAGTGTGAAACAACTGAAAATATGTCATATTCTAGGTTCTTCAAAGTAGTCACCTTTTGCTTTGATTACTGCTTTGCACACTCTTGGCATTCTCTTGATGAGCTTCAAGAGGTAGTCCCCTGAAATGGTCTTCCAACAGTCTTGAAGGAGTTCCCAGAGATGCTTAGCACTTGTTGGCCCTTTTGCCTTCACTCTGCGGTCCAGCTCACCCCAAACCATCTCGATTGGGTTCAGGTCCGGTGACTGTGGAGGCCAGGTCATTTGGCACAGCACCCCATCACTCTCCTTCATGGTCAAATAGCCCTTACTTTCAAAGTTTTCCCAATTTTTCGGCTGACTGACTGACCTTCATTTCTCAAAGTAATGATGGCCACTCGTTTCTCTTTACTTAGCTGCTTTTTTCTTGCCATAATACAAATTCTAACAGTCTATTCAATAGGACTATCAGCTGTGTATCCACCTGACTTCTCCTCAACGCCACTGATGGTCCCAACCCCATTTATAAGGCAAGAAATCCCACTTATTAAACCTGACAGGGCACACCTGTGAAGTGAAAACCATTTCAGGGGACTACCTCTTGAAGCTCATCAAGAGAATGCCAAGAATGTGCAAAGCAGTAATCAAAGCAAAAGGTGGCTACTAAGGTGTTAATTCATAGTTTTGATGCCTTCAGTGTGAATCTACAATTTTCATAGTCATGAAAATAAAGAAAACTCTTTGAATGAGAAGGTGTGTCCAAACTTTTGGTCTTTACTGTAAAAAAATAAAAACATTAAATAAACCTTTAAAATGTAATACAACTAGTACATAGATAGATATATCTTCACATTTTTCTTAAAAAGGACCTTTCATCGGTCCAAACATTGTGAACTAAGTATCATGACATATACAGCGGCGCCCAGGGCTCACTGCACTTACTATTATCCCTGGGCGCCGCTCCGTTCTCCCGTTATGTCCTCCGGTATGTTTGGGGACTTGGTTATAATAGGCGGAGACTTAGGGGACTTGGTTATAGTAGGCGGAGTCTGCCCTTGTTCTGCTGGGCGTCTTCTTCTCCTAGGCTGTAGCGCTGGCCAATCGCAGCGCAGAGCTCACAGCCTGGGAGTTTTTTTCTCCCAGGCTGTGAGCTCTGCCATGCGATTGGCCAGCGCTACAGCCTAGGAGAAGGAGACGCCCAGCAGAACAAGGGCAGACTCCGATTACTAGAACCAAGTCCCCAAACATACCGGAGGACATAATGGGAGAACGGAGCGGCGCCCAGGGATAATAGTAAGTGCAGTGAGATCCCTGGGCGCTGCTGTATATGTCATGATACTTAGTTCACAATGTTTGGACCGATGAAAGGTCGTCTTTAAATATGTCCCAAATAATACCAATACCAGATGTTCCCGTTTGAACTAACATTATTGCAAACTAATATCACAGTCCACTTTCACATTGCTTCATTCACAACTTTTTTATTTTCATGTCCCCATTCATATAGAACGTTTTCTCCATATCTCTCTAATGAATCACAGACTACTATTCATAAAAATACTCTGATCACATGACTAAAATAGAGCCACAGGGTTTTATACAACTCCCCATTCATAAGTTTCCCCACTATGTATCCCCACACCGGAGGGTCTGAGATGGCAACTACCACTAAATACAGATGATGCAAGTGATCTGTATGAGTGGGAAAAGGTTATTAATAAATACAATTTTAGTGTAATGAAATTCATCATACTAAAACAGAAAAATAAATTGAAAAGTATTAATGAGAATATTGAGAGAATTCAACATGTGTTAGAACTATATAAAGATAAAACAGAGTATGGAGAACTATCTGATAAATGTCAAAATAATATAGTAAAAACAGAAATCGAAGTAAAAAATAAGAAACATAGTTTTTTTTTTAAAGTTTTGTGAGGACTATGAGAAAAACGAATTATATAAATGGAGGACAAAAACAGAGGAGAATGCTGATTCAAAGGGATTGTCAGATAACTGTCTTATATGCTTACCCAGACAAGGGAGTTATATCAAAAATAGAATAAATGCACAAAACCATGCCACCAATCAGAGAGTTATTGACAAATCTAATAACTATAGTGAAATCAGAAATAAAAACCGCTACTCATATAGGAATTATCTAGGTCAGAGAATGTACCATAGAAATTATCATTCAGGTGGTCCGAGAAAATGGGGGGAGACAATATTCTGGGGGGTTTTACCCACAGAGGAACAACTATTATCGCTGTCCACAAAATAGACATATGTACCATCAGGATAATTACTATAGAGAAGAGAATGGGTCCCAGCAGCATATGCAAATTAATACTAGGAGTTTGATTCAAAATGAACAAAGTTTTTCCCATCAAGCAATCATGGGAATACAGAGGGAGAAACAAATGGAGATGGAGAAACAAGAAATTAAAGTGATGACTCCCATAAAAAAAAGTCTAGCAGAGGGAAGAGAGGAAAAGGAAAAGGTCAGTCATAAACCGAAAAAGAGCAGGGAGAAATAAGAGGAATATTTAATTTAAGTTTCTATCAGTTATCAGATGCGGAAATAAGACTATTAGGAAAAGGTTTAAATTTGCACCTACGAATAGACCAAATAAATTTGAAGTATTTCTAGATGTAAACAAATACAAACTCAAATTGGCGAAATATGCCTTTAGTAACCAAATAACAACCACTAGTGTTATGTCATCTATTAATAAGGTTCAACATACTAATCTCAGAGAAAAGTCAAATTTGTTCCTAAGAATAAAGACAACGGGTATATTAAGACATTTAAAAGAGGGGTACTAAAAGAACTTTAATTACTGCAATTTGACAACTGCAGAGAGGGGTGCACTCAAAGATCTTGAATCCAATGCTCGAATTGTAATATAGCCAGCCGACAAGGGGGGAGGAGTGGTTGTGATGAACATAGATAAATATGAAGGGGAACTACAGAGATTACTTTCAGACCGATCTAAATATCGTGTTCTCACCAAGGATCCGACATTGTCTTTTAAAGGGGAAATGGAAAAGCTGTTAGGTGAAGGCTATAAAAGTGGTATTATAAATAAAAAAGAGTTTGATTATTTGAAAGTTAAATTTCCGGTTATTCTGGTGATTTATCAGTTACCAAAAATACATAAGAGCCTTATTGACCCTCCAGGGAGACCTATTGTCTCCGGAATAAATTCACTGACTAGCAGACTCACGGAATATGTGGATTATTTTCTCCAACATTATGTAACTAAAACTCCTTCCTATTTAAAGGATACTGGCAGCGTTATTGACATAAAAAATTTGGATATGAGCTGTGAAAATACGTGGCTTGCCACGGTTGATGTTGCCTCCCTCTATTCCATTATCCCTAAAGAACTGGGAATAAAAACAATAAGGGAACAATTAGATGATGACCAATTAATGACAACTGAGCAGGGGAAATTTATTATAGATTGGATTTTTACCTCACTCATAATTATTTTTGGTTTAAGAATACATACTACTTACCGCAAACTGGGGCTGCGATGGGGGCAAAATTCACACCCAGTTTTGCAAAACTTTTTATGGCTTTGTAGTAAAAAGAGAGTATTGAGCCTATTTTACATAAAAAACAAGTGAAAGGTACACTAAAATTCTGGAAATGCTATATAGACGATTGTCTATTGATATGGGAAGATGAGCTCCAAGGTCTGGAAGAAAAACAAAAATGATTTATGAGCACTATTAGTTCTACCTCAATTAATTTCCTTGATCTGACTATTTTCATTGAGAATAACCTTTTTAAAACCTGAACTTTTTTCAAAGAGACAGACGTCAATGCATATATTGATATGACGACGAGCTGCCACTATAACTCCTGGTTGGAAAATATCCCTAAAGGTCAACTTCAAAGGATTTATCGGAATTGTACTGATGTAGAAGATTATAGAAAACAAAGTAGAATTATTCAGGATCGTTTCATAGAAAAAGGATACACAAAAGAAAAACTAGAAATGTGCATTAAAAATATAGAAGAATATGGTAAAGTGGAGAATAAAGATAATAAAAAGAAGATGAGGAATGAAAAGGATTTCAGATTTACTTTCCTTACTCAATATAATGCACTAGCAGGTTTTATGAAAAATGCCATAAAAAAAACTTTGCAGTACTGAAAAATTATCCTATATTGGGTGCTGTAAATCCAAAACAACCGGAGATAATTTATAAGAAAGAGCCCAATTTGCGGAATAATTTAGTACACAGTTATATTTAGTACACAACAAAAAAAAATGCCAGGAGTAAGGCCACATGGTGCAGCTTTTGCCTCCCATGTAAAAATCGAAAGAAAGAAAATAGAAAAATTAAGGGGTTCTGAGTTTTCAAAATAAAAAGTGAGATCACGTGCGAGCATACAGGTGTTGTCTATATGTTGGAGTGCCCTTGTGGCCTCCAATATGTTGGTCGTACTATGAGTAAACTAAAAACAAGCATCCAAGAGCACATTAGAAATATCAAAAAAAGGTCTTGAAACACATAGGGCCAGATTTATCATTAGCTCAAGTCAGAATAATGGAGTGAAAAAGTCACAAAAAAATGCTAAAACTGCACACAAATTTGCGACTTTTTTCTGCTCTGCACTATGCTCGCCAGTTTATCGAAAGTGGGCGTGTTTTCTTATGTAAATGAATCTCTAGACAGATTTACTATTGGGACTATTTAAAAAGTTGCAAAAAAGTCGCAAAAAAATGCGCAATTTCACTCCAGTGAGGACCATGCTTATCTTTTGAGACTTTTTAATAGAACATGCGACTTTTTGGTAAAGACGTGCGACTTTTTCGTAAAGATGTGCGACTTTTGTAAAGCTGCTTACTGACGGATAAACTGCTACCGTCAAACCACATTTATTACAGTCTTAACCACCTCCAGACCGCCTAACGCAGGATCCCGTTCCGGAGGTGGCAGCCCTGCGCAGAGTCACGCATATATGCGTCATCTCGCGATGGCCGAGATTTCCTGTGAACGCGCGCACACAGGCGCGCGCGCTCACAGGAACGGAAGGTAAGAGAGTTGATCTCCAGCCTGCCAGCGGCGATCGTTCGCTGGCAGGCTGGAGATGTGTTTTTTTTAACCCCTAACAGGTATATTAGACGCTGTTTTGATAACAGCGTCTAATATACCTGCTACCTGGTCCTCTGGTGGTCCCCTTTGTTTGGATCGACCACCAGAGGACACAGGTAGCTCAGTAAAGTAGCACCAAGCACCACTACACTACACTACACCCCCCCCCCGTCACTTATTAACCCCTTATTAGCCCCTGATCACCCCATATAGACTCCCTGATCACCCCCCTGTCATTGATTACCCCCCTGTCATTGATCAACCCCCTGTAAAGCTCCATTCAGACGTCCGAATGATTTTTACGGATCCACTGATAGATGGATCGGATCCGCAAAACGCATCCGGACGTCTGAATGAAGCCTTACAGGGGCGTGATCAATGACTGTGGTGATCACCCCATATAGACTCCCTGATCACCCCCCTGTCATTGATTACCCCCCTGTCATTGATTACCCCCCTGTAAAGCTCCATTCAGATGTCCGCATGATTTTTACGGATGCACTGATAGATGGATCGGATCCGCAAAACGCATCCGGACGTCTGAATGAAGCCTTACAGGGGCATGATCAATGACTGTGGTGATCACCCCATATAGACTCCCTGATCACCCCCCTGTAAAGCTCCATTCAGATGTCCGCATGATTTTTACGGATGCACTGATAGATGGATCCGATCCGCAAAACGCATCCGGACGTCTGAATGAAGCCTTACAGGGGCATGATCAATGACTGTGGTGATCACCCCATATAGACTCCCTGATCACCCCCCTGTAAAGCTCCATTCAGATGTCCGCATGATTTTTACGGATGCACTGATAGATGGATCCGATCCGCAAAACGCATCCGGACGTCTGAATGAAGCCTTACAGGGGCATGATCAATGACTGTGTTGATCACCCCCCTGTCATTGATTACCCCCCTGTAAAGCTCCATTCAGATGTCCGCATGATTTTTACGGATGCACTGATAGATGAATCGGATCCGCAAAACGCATCCGGACGTCTGAATGAAGCCTTACAGGGGCATGATCAATGACTGTGGTGATCACCCCATATAGACTCCCTGATCACCCCCCTGTAAAGCTCCATTCAGATGTCAGCATGATTTTTACGGATGCACTGATAGATGGATTCGATCCGCAAAACGCATCCGGACGTCTGAATGAAGCCTTACAGGGGCATGATCAATGACTGTGGTGATCACCCCATATAGACTCCCTGATCACCCCCCTGTCATTGATTACACCCCTGTCATTGATCAACCCCCTGTAAAGCTCCATTCAGATGTCCGCATGATTTTTACGGATCCACTGATAGATGGATCCGATCCGCAAAACGCATCCGGACATCTGAATGAAGCCTTACAGGGGCGTGATCAATGACTGTGGTGATCACCCCATATAGACTCCCTGATCACCCCCCTGTAAAGCTCCATTCAGATGTCCGCTTGATTTTTACGGATGCACTGATAGATGGATCCGATCCGCAAAACGCATCCGGACGTCTAAATGAAGCCTTACAGGGGCGTGATCAATGACTGTGGTTATCACCCCATATAGACTCCCTGATCACCCCCCTGTCATTGATTACACCCCTGTCATTGATCAACCCCCTGTAAAGCTCCATTCAGATGTCCGCATGATTTTTACGGATGCACTGATAGATGGATCCGATCCGCAAAACGCATCCGGACGTCTGAATGAAGCCTTACAGGGGCATGATCAATGACTGTGGTTATCACCCCATATAGACTCCCTGATCACCCCCCTGTCATTGATCACCACCCCTGTCATTGATCACCACCCCTGTCATTGATCACCCCCCTGTCATTGATCACTCCCCCTGTCATTGATCACCCTCTGTAAGGCTCCATTCAGACATTTTTTTGGCCCAAGTTAGCGGAATTTATTTATTTTTTTCTTACAAAGTCTCATATTCCACTAACTTGTGTCAAAAAATAAAATCTCACATGAACTCACCATACCCCTCACGGAAACCAAATGCGTAAAATTTTTTAGATATTTATATTCCAGACTTCTTCTCACGCTTTAGGGCCCCTAGAATGCCAGGGAAGTATAAATACCCCACATGTGACCCCATTTCGGAAAGAAGACACCCCCAGGTATTCCGTGAGGGCCATATTGAGTCCATGAAAGATTGAAATTTTTGTCCCAAGTTAGCGGAACGGGAGACTTTGTGAGAAAAAAATAAAAAATATCAATTTCCGCTAACTTGTGCCAAAAAAAAAAAAATTTCTATGAACTCGCCATGCCCCTCATTGAATACCTTGGGGTGTCTTCTTTCCAAAATGGGGTCACATGTGGGGTATTTATACTGCCCTGGCATTCTAGGGGCCCCAAAGCGTGAGAAGAAGTCTGGTATCCAAATGTCTAAAAATGCCCTCCTAAAAGAAATTTGGGCACCTTTGCGCATCTAGGCTGCAAAAAAGTGTCACACATCTGGTATCGCCGTACTCAGGAGAAGTTGGGGAATGTGTTTTGGGGTGTCATTTTACATATACCCATGCTGGGTGAGAGAAATATCTTGGTCAAATGCCAACTTTGTATAAAAAAATGGGAAAAGTTGTCTTTTGCCAAGATATTTCTCTCACCCAGCAAGGGTATATGTAAAATGACACCCCAAAACACATTCCCCAACTTCTCCTGAATACGGCGATACCACATGTGTGACACTTTTTTGCAGCCTAGGTGGGCAAAGGGGCCCATATTCCAAAGAGCACCTTTAGGATTTCACAGGTCATTTACCTACTTACCACACATTAGGGCCCCTGGAAAATGCCAGGGCAGTATAACTACCCCACAAGTGACCCCATTTTGGAAAGAAGACACCCCAAGGTATTCCGTGAGGGGCATGGCGAGTTCCTAGAATTTTTTACTTTTTGTCACAAGTTAGTGGAAAATGATGATTTATTTATTTTTTTATTTTTTTCATACAAAGTCTCATATTCCACTAACTTGTGACAAAAAATAAAAACTTCCATGAACTCACTATGCCCATCAGCGAATACCTTGGGGTCTCTTCTTTCCAAAATGGGGTCACTTGTGGGGTAATTATACTGCCCTGGCATTCTAGGGGCCCAAATGTGTGGTAAGGAGTTTGAAATCAAATTCTGTAAAAAATGACCTGTGAAATCCGAAAGGTGCTCTTTGGAATATGGGCCCCTTTGCCCACCTAGGCTGCAAAAAAGTGTCACACATCTGGTATTGCCGTACTCAGGAGAAGGTGGGGAATGTGTTTTGGGGTGTCATTTTACATATACCCATGCTGGGTGAGAGAAATATCTTGGCAAAAGACAACTTTTCCCATTTTTTTATACAAAGTTCACATTTGACCAAGATATTTATCTCACCCAGCATGGGTATATGTAAAAAGACACCCTAAAACACATTCCCCACCTTCTCCTGAGTACGGAGATACCACATGTGTGACACTTTTTTGCAGCCTAGGTGGGCAAAGGGGCCCATATTCCAAAGAGCACCTTTCGGATTTCACAGGTCATTTTTTACAGAATTTGATTTCAAACTCCTTACCACACATTTGGGCCCCTAAAATGCCAGGGCAGTATAACTACCCCACAAGTGACCCCATTTTGGAAAGAAGAGACCCCAAGGTATTTCGTGATGGGCATAGTGAGTTCATAGAAGTTTTTATTTTTTGTCACAAGTTAGTGGTATATGAGACTTTGTAAGAAAAAAAAAAAAAAAAATCATCATTTTCCGCTAACTTGTGACAAAAAATAAAAAGTTCTATGAACTCACTATGCCCATCAGCGAATACCTTAGGGTGTGTACTTTCCGAAATGGGGTCATTTGTGGGGTGTTTGTACTGTCTGGCCATTGTAGAACCTCAGGAAACATGACAGGTGCTCAGAAAGTCAGAGCTGCTTCAAAAAGCGGAAATTCACATTTTTGTACCATAGTTTGTAAACGCTATAACTTTTACCCAAACCATTTTTTTTTTTTACCCAAACATTTTTTTTTTATCAAAGACATGTAGAACTATAAATTTAGAGCAAAATTTCTATATGGATCTCGTTTTTTTCTGCAAAATTTTACAACTGAAAGTGAAAAATGTCATTTTTTTGCAAAAAAATCGTTAAATTTCGATTAATAACAAAAAAAGTAAAAATGTCAGCAGCAATGAAATTCCACCAAATGAAAGCTCTATTAGTGAGAAGAAAAGGAGGTAAAATTCATTTGGGTGGTAAGTTGCATGACCGAGCAATAAACGGTGAAAGTAGTGTAGGTCAGAAGTGTAAAAAGTGGCCTGGTCTTTCAGGGTGTTTAAGCACTGGGGGCTGAAGTGGTTAAAGGGCCGATCATAAATCTGACTTGGCTAAAACTGACTTTAGCCATATGTGAAAGTAGAGTGAGCTGTCAGAGTCATGATAAATCTGGCCCATAGTGTTCCCATCCATTTTAAAAAAGCGCATGGAAAATATCCTAGTGGCCTGATGTTCACAGGGATCGAAAAGGTTAACCAAAAATGGTGAGGTGGAGATCCACTGGCTAAAATAAATAGCAGTGAAGTTGAATGGATCTACAAGTTAGAAACATTAACACCGTATGGACTTAATGTTGAATTTGACCTTAAGTGGGTTAAAAATGCCACTTACTACTTCATTGATATGTGTTCTCTTCACTATTGGTTTGAGGAGAAATCGTGATTTGAACAATGAATAAGAAGGGGTGGGGAAATTTATGAATGGGGAGTTGTATAAAGCTCTGTGGATCTATTTTAGTCATGTGATCAGAGTATTTTTATGAATAGTAGTCTGTGATTCATTAGAGAGATATGGAGAAAAGGTTCTATATGAATGGGGACATGAAAATAAAAAAAGTGTGAATGAAGTAATGTGAAAGTGGACTGCGATATTAGCTTGCGATATGTTAGTTTGAACGGGAACATCTGATATTGATATTATTTGGGACATATTTGAGAAAAATGTGGAGATATAAGGGGAATTATCTTTGTACTAGTTTTATTACATTTTAAAGGTTTATTTAATGTTTTTATTTTTATATGTAAAATATGTAAAATTGCGAATAGGAAGTTGCCCCTTGAGGGGATTGGTTTTTGAGTAATTAAACATATAAATAGTACGCCCTAGTGTGGGTGGCATATGCCCTTGACGAAGCGAAACCTAGGTCGGGCTGAACTACGAGGGTAATACACCTATGTGATATGCCTTATATTCTGCTACTTTTGTGAGTATAATAAATGCCAATTGATTTTACTGTGTTGGTGGTTCTTCACTATTTTGCACCATTCCTGGCATCCACAGAAAGATCGATTTGTGAACTCTGAGTTCCCTGTGGGCCATCGATGTTTGCCTGTTTGTAAACGTGGTTGCTGAGTTAATCCAGTGAATGATCTCTTCTGTGAATTAGGAGCAGCGCGGTCCTAAATCAAGACTTAGCATTAAACAGCCCAGATCGGCACTTCTGCCAGTCCGGGCTCTTAGAGCAGCACCAAGGCTCTCATGTGAGAGCTGGGTCCCTGCTTTTACAGCGCTTAGACTCGGCCGCCGTAAAAAAGTAGCGGCCCAGCCTAAGGCTCCTTAGTAGCCACTGTAAAAAGGCGTATGGGTCGTCACTAAGGGGTTAAACGAGCTTTGCTTGTGACTAGATCCTGTGGAGGACACTTATCAATGCTTTTACACCACAATTGTGGGATAAAAAAGTCGCACTTATGGAGCACGGCATCTGTGCACCATAATTTGGGACTTTTTGAGCTTCTAGCCACTTTTCTGAAGTGCAGAGAAAAGGGTGAGTGGCTTTTTGGAAGGGGCGTGGCTTCGTACAGCCAGAAAGTAGTGGAAGTTGTAGCTGAAGTCTACCCCAGCCTGTAGCTGGCGTAGACTTCAGTTTCTGGCACACAGCAGGGCAGAGATACGCCGGATTTGTTAAGAGGCAGAAGCCTCTTAACAAATCAGGTGCATCTCACCCCAGCGCAGGTAGATCAAGACTGGCGGATGGATCTGCCTGTCTTGATATATCTGCTCCTGTGTTCTTAATGCAGATTCTGCTCTGTAACTGGTATTTTCATTTTCTGATTTTCTCTTAAACTCATCTACAAGCTTTCCTTTAATAAACTCCAGAGTGAGCTCATTTTCTGGACGTGCATCTAGTGTGGTTACAAGTGTGTCATAACTTTCTGGAAGACCGCTGAGTAACAGTGCAGCCACGTGGAAATCTTTCATTTCAATTTCTAAGGTACTGTATTTCTTATGTAGTCCTGCATATTCTGGCCTTTGCTTAGATTAGACTGAGCTTGTTGCTAAGATTCATCCTTTCATGCACTTTCTGTAGCTCCTCCGACATCCCTTTTGTAGTCTTACATTTACATACAGTACAGACCAAAAGTTTGGACACACCTTCTCATTCAAAGAGTTTTCTTTATTTTCATGACTATGAAGGCATCAAAACTATGAATTAACACATGTGGAATTATATACATAACAAACAAGTGTGAAACAACTGAAAATATGTCATATTCTAGGTTCTTCAAAGTAGCCACCTTTTGCTTTGATTACTGCTTTACACACTCTTGGCATTCTCTTGATGAGCTTCAAGAGGTAGTCCCCTGAAATGGTCTTCCAACAGTCTTGAAGGAGTTCCCAGAGATGCTTAGCACTTGTTGGCCCTTTTGCCTTCACTCTGCGGTCCAGCTCACCCCAAACCATCTCGATTGGGTTCAGGTCCAGTGACTGTGGAGGCCAGGTCATCTGGTGCAGCACCCCATCACTCTCCTTCATGGTCAAATAGCCCTTACTTTCAAAGTTTTCCCAATTTTTCGGCTGACTGACTGACCTTAATTTCTTAAAGTAATGATGGCCACTCGTTTTTCTTTACTTAGCTGCTTTTTTCTTGCCATAATACAAATTCTAACAGTCTATTCAGTAGGACTATCAGCTGTGTATCCACCTGACTTCTCCTCAACGCCACTGATGGTCCCAACCCCATTTATAAGGCAAGAAATCCCACTTATTAAACCTGACAGGGCACACCTGTGAAGTGAAAACCATTTCAGGGGACTACCTCTTGAAGCTCATCAAGAGAATGCCAAGAGTGTGCAAAGCAGTAATCAAAGCAAAAGGTGGCTACTTTGAAGAACTTAGAATATGACATATTTTCAGTTGTTTCACACTTGTTTGCTATGTATATAATTCCACATGTGTTAATTCATAGTCTTGATGCCTTCAGTGTGAATCTACAATTTTCATAGTCATGAAAATAAAGAAAACTCTTTGAATGAGAAGGTGTGTCTAAACTTTTGGTCTGTACTGTATGTGCACAATCTGACCATCATCTATACTGAGGGAGATAGGGCTCTGTGCGTTCTGATTCTTCTCCAGCCACTCCTCTGGTAGTGGCTCTGGTTTACATTCTTGTGTGTATTTCCACAGGCCTTCTCTTATTAGAAGCATCTTCACTTTGAATTTCCAGGATTGGTAATTCTGGTTAGTCAGGACTGGCACTTGGTTGCTTTCTCATACCGGAGAGCCACTCGTACACCGCAAAACCTTGAGCTGCAGCGACAGAACAACGTCCCCTAACATAGGTGATATGCGATGTGTCCACCCATTGGAATTCCACCCTCTATATGTTGGACCGATTATATGAACAGAGAAAGACCATAGACGATTTCTTGATGATACAGGTGGACAGAGGTTCTCCCCTTTGTAACTTCGATGTTAGCCAGTGGCAGCTCATTCGTGATACCTGCCGTTTGCTCGGGCCCTTTGAGGAGGCCATTTTATTTGTCAGTTGCCAGGACTACTGGAAGAACAACGTCATTCCACTGATTCATGTCCTGAAACAGATGCTGGTAAATCTGGCTGGCCAGGGGACAGGACATATGGCGACTACATTTCACGGCCACATGAGCCCTGTGGGGACTGAACTAGAGGAAGACATTCGAGCACAAGTAATGCGTAGAGAAATGGGTGGTTTTTCTACACAGGTGACAGGAGCAGGAGGAGCAGGAGCAGCCGGAGGAGCTACAAGGCGATGAGGAAGACTAGGCAGAGGACCCAGACACACCGTGGCAGTATGCAGTGGAGATGGAGGCAGGGAGTCCCTACGAGTCAGTTGCGCAAATGGCCCGATGCATGCTTACTTGCTTGGGTAATGACAGTAGAATTTTCACCATTCGGCGGAGGGATGACTACTGGCTCTCCACCATGTTATACCCTGTCCACCGGTCCAAAATGGGGACCTTTTTTTACACCTGCTGAGAGGAAGGACAAACTGAACTACTATCGAGACATCCTATGTAGTCAGTTGTCCGCTGCCTATGTGCGACATCGCCCATCCTCACTCAGGTCTGACCGGGGGGGATCCTCTGCGCTCACTTTCCACTGCAATGGCTGCTCGGGGTGAAGGTGGTGGGGAAGGAGCAGTATCAGCTCCATCAAAGCAACTTAAGTTCATAGTCGCTGATGAGCAGTTTTCTTCACCCACCTAGTGAAGAAACTACACACTAGCAGCAGACACATAGAGCAGAACCTGAACCAGAAGGTTGTGGCATACTTGGAGTGCACCATGCCACCCCACATTGAAGATCCCCTGGACTACTGGGCAGCCAAACTCAATTTGTGGCCGCAACTGGCTGAGTATGCCCTTGACAAGCTTTCCTGCCCGGCCAGCAGTGTGGCATCAGAGCAGGTGTTTAGTGCAGCAGGGGCCATAGTTACCCCAAGGAGAACTTGCGAGTCCACCCAAAATGTGGAGAAACTGACCTTTTGTGAAGATGAATCAGGCGTGAATCAGCCAGGATTTCCACAGACCAGTGCATAATTCATCAGACTAGATCATCCATAGTGCCACAGCTAAACTTTGTCAATAGAGACCTGTTTCTTCGGTCTACCTGCTTCTGCTACTATTCTGATGCTGCCACCTGCCTGATGCCACACACTTGCAGCCAGGTGCTCCTACTGCCACCCACCATCTTTAGCTGGTACTGGTACTGCCCCCACTATGTCACTAGGCCACTCTGTGGTCTCATGATGCTGCCACCTCACCACTCTGTGGTGTCCTCATGCTGCTGCCACCTCACGACTCTGTGGTCTCCTCATGCTGCTGCCACTTCCACACCATGTCATTGGACCACTCTGTGGTCTCCTCATGCTGCTGCCACCTCAACACTCTGTCATTGGGCCCCTCTGTGGTCTCCTCATGCTGCTGCCAGCTCCCCACTATGTCACCGGGCCACTCTGTAGTCTCCTCATGCTGCTGCCACCTCAACACTCTGTCACTGTGCCACTCTGTGGTCTCCTTATGCTGCTACCTCAACATTCTGTCATTGGGACACTCTGTGGTCTCCTCATGCTGCTGCAGCTCACCACTTTGTCACTGGGCCACTCTGTGGTCTCCTCACACTGCTGCCAGCTCACCAATATGCCACTGGGCCACTCTGTGGTCTCCTCATGCTGCTGCCACCTCAACACTCTGTGGTCTTCTCATGCAGCTGCTACCTCACCACTGTGTGGTCTCCTCATGCTGCTGCCACCTCAATACTTTGTGGTCTCCTCATGCTGCTGCTATCTCACCACTCTGTCACTGGGCCACTCTGTGGACTTCTCATGCTGTTCCCACCCTCCCCACTCCATGACTGGGCCACTATTTTGCCTTTTTGGCCTGGATGACATCACCATTTATTTGACCGTTCTTCTGATCTGTCAGAAAAAAGGAAAAATGAGACACACAACAGATCCTGTCTATGTAGCATCTGTAAGGCCTGTATGACATGGTCCCTATTTTGCATCAGAATTGGCTTATGATTTGGTAGCAAAAAGCAGGAGTGGGTACAAAACACAGAAGACATGCAAATATTCCATTCATGTGTCATCTCTGTTTTGTATCCACTCCTGTTTTTTTGTTTTGGCTTTAGCACTACTGATGGATTACTGACCAAATGCTGACCTAGTGAAGGCAGGCGCTCAACAGACAGGATCCGTTTTTTGGGGGTTATTGTTCTGACGGATCAGAAGAAGAGCAAAATAATCAGTGACGTCAACACAAACTTACTGCTGACACCCGGTCCACTTTGTCAGGGGGGCTCTACTTGTATAAGCGTTTAATAGAACAGGTGTAGGTGTAGAAATCTATGTAGAATCAGTGAATTGGTGTAAAAGGAGTGCGCTTTTTCATGCTATAGTAGGATCTTGGGCCTCTGCATGGTTCTTTATACCTGGTGCTAACATTGACCTGTAAGGCTGAGTTTACATTTGAGTTATTTGGTCAGTTTTGGCCCCATGAAGTGTGCAGTGATTATAAGAGTGACGCCTGTCATCTGCGTGTCATACTGACTCACAATGCTGTTTCACTACCACAGCAGACTCCCTATGCATTTTTCTGCAAGGCACCGTGTTCTACACCACTAAACAGGCTCTCTGCAGCCAGGGAATAGCTGTTTTTAACGAGATTCGCCATGAATAGATTCGGATCGAATCAAATCTTTTTGGAAAATTTGGCGAACAGACCAAATCTAATTTTTGAGAAATTCGCTCATCTCTAATTGCAGTCCTTCTCTCCCCCAACAATTGCCACCAATGGAAAAGATTTGTAAGGTGTACACATTAGCTAGTTTGCCTGTCCCACTGAAATCAGTGGGTTCAACCACAGCATTAAACTAATATGTATGGCCAAAGGCTATTCCCCTCCCCCCACATACATGCATTCTCCACTTGCCAAGCGTGCATATTTTCTGAATTGGAAAGTGGTAGAAAGCCAATGTCAAAAATGAAACTGCGCAAAATCTCTAAATCAGTGATGACGTCATGGTTAAGGTATGTATTTTTTTGTTTTTAACCCTTAATAACCCCTGAATGGCCTCAATTTTAATGTGATATGCTGCGATCAGCGATGAATGCAGCATCTGAGGGGTTTAATGACAGGGGACCAGCGTGATCGCTTTTCCACGTTATTGCGCTTGCTACGTATAATGCAATGTGATTTGTGATGAAGTCATTCATAACTAATCAAAATTTTTTGTGAAATTTAGCAAAGCAGCCAAATCAAATTTTTCATAACTTTGCTGATCTCTAGTCAACACCTCTGGTGGCAGCTTATCTCCCCTAAGAACAAAGTGATCAAACATGATGCAACCAATGGACAGATCGTCCTCTCCCTTGACATTTGTTATTGGGGAAGATTTGGGAGGTCTGTGTATACATTAGATGATCGGCTGATCCCACCAAAATCTGTAGGTTCGGTGAACTTTAATCTACACGCTGTATGTATTACTAGATTACTTTTTGAAGTATAATATATGTATGCTACTCAGGTTCTCTTTGTTTTATATTTCATATAAAAAATATATTACACACTTCTTGACTTTTCCCTGCACTGTAATCAGGAATGTTTCTATGAAAACTCAAATAACTATTAAATGATTTTTCTTTCTAATTTAAGAATTAATACATACCAGACAAACACTGCTGCAAAAAATATTAAGGATGTTTAGTAAATGGCAATTTTTTCAGAATTTTATGAATTTGACACTGATAGATGACAGCCATTTTCCTTTGACCATTCTCTATAATTGCTTCTA
Source organism: Bufo bufo (assembly GCF_905171765.1). Classification (NCBI taxonomy): domain Eukaryota; kingdom Metazoa; phylum Chordata; class Amphibia; order Anura; family Bufonidae; genus Bufo; species Bufo bufo. Next base: position 403,227,624 of record NC_053390.1, on the reverse strand, counting down.
CTATTCCAGGCATGGTATTATCAAAATTCTTGTCTTATTATATTTAAAGACAGCTGGACAAACCAGAGAACAAATCTATGCTACCCAGTATGATTTACTATACTGACAGTTCAGCCTTCATGTATTGTAGTTGAGTGTTGTGCTACGTTTTTGATGTTTTGTTTTCGGGTATGTACAGGTATGTACTGTATTAATTTTTGTGATATTAATTATTATTTGTTCCTCTGTTTAGCTCCTTTCATCACTACTCCCCTTGAAACCCTTGATGCTTTAGTGGAAGATGTTGCCACCTTCATGTGTACAGTTGATTCATATCCTCAGGCGGAAATCATATGGACACGTAATAACATTCCTATCAGGTCTGTAATAGACTTTCATGTTTAGAGACTCACAATGATGTTTGTACATTTTATAAGTGCATGTGTCATCCGAAAATGACCTATTGTTTAAATTATGCTTTTATGTTAAATATATTTTTCTAGAATTTTGGGTGTTTTTTTTTTTCTATTTCACTATCTATATTTAAAAATCCTGCAATTTTCACACTCGCCACTAGGCCTAAAATGTGTTCAGACTTCCTGTCTTTTGAGAGCAGCCACATGGGCCATAGACACAATGAACAGGAACTGGCCCCATTGACTTATATGTGAGCTGTATTTTTCCAGAAAACGTGAGGAACCCCCAACCGCATCATCTGAATCAGAAGTCATCATGATCATTGAAAGAATTCCGTATGATCTTCAAATATTACCATTTTGATTGATGCTGCTGTTGTTGGGTCGCTTCTCACGTGTTTCTGTTGCTTTATTTTTGTTTGATCGATCACTATGGTTACCTGATGTCATTTCTGCTTAGGCGGTCTATTTAAATCGTGTATACTGTGCCATTTTGTATGCTACATCTGTTTGAGAAAGGCTCGTATTGAAGCCGAAACACGCGTCACAGAATATCTTATATGTGACGAATAAAGATATTTAATCAGCAGAAGAAAAAGTGAGTGCCGGTCTTTTCTGTCTATACAAGTGAGCTGATAAGCTGTGATATCATCTATTGAAAATGGTTGATCCGGTGTTATCTATATAAAAGTGTCATCTGTCATTGTAATTCTCCCTGTGGTGATAATGATAGCAGCTGAAAAGTTACCTGAACAGAATAGAAAATCATGAACTATTATTAGGCATAGTGCGAAAATTGCAGGATTATATACATTTTATAAAATATAGATATTAAAATTAAAAAATTAAAAAAATCAACAAAAATGTTATAAAATGTTTAACATCAAAACATGATTTAAAAATAGGTCATTTTCTAATGACACATTCCCTTTAACACAGTATATCAGTGTGCTACATACTAACATTGCTAATTTCAGTGAAATCTACAATTTAAGAATAGGTGCCACGTGCTGAGGAAGAATTTTAAAATACAATAGATTGCAAAGTGAATTATAACCAGGTCAGAGGTCAGCAACCTTTGGCACTACAGCTGTTGTGAAACAATAATTCCCAACATACTCCATTCATTTATATGAGAGTTCTGAGAAGAGCAGAGGGAGTATGCATGCTTGGAGTTGTAGTTTCACAACAGCTGGAGTGCCGAAGGTTGCCTACCCCTAAACTAGGTAAACTTTTCCAAAAAAATTTCATATTACACTCACAAACTCAAATGTATTTTATTTGGATTTTATGTTATAGATCAACATAATGTAGCAAGTATATGTGAACTGAAAAGAAAATGGCTTTCAAAATGTATAAGTAAATAAAAATCTGGAAAGTATGGCATGCATTTGTATTCAGCCCCACTGAGTCAATACTTTCTATAAATTCTTAATGATGACTGGGCCATTTTAACACATGAATATGCTTTGATCCAAACCATTCTGGCTGTATGTTTAGGGTCGTTGTTCTGCTGGAAGGTAAACCTCCACCCTAGTATAAAGTCTTTTGCAGCCTCTAACACGTTTTCCTCTAGGATCGCTCCATCCATCTTCCCATCAACTCTGACCAGCCTCCCTGTCTCTGCTAAAGAAAAGCATCCCCACAGATTCTCCCACCCGAGTTGTGGATCTCTGCACCTCTTCCAAAGTGACCATGGCCTCTTGACTACATCTCTAATTAGTGATCTCCTTGCCTGGGCTGTCAGTTTAGGTGGACTTCTGTGTCTTGGTAGGTTTGCAGTTGTGCCATACTCCTTCCATTTTAGGATGATGGATTGAACAGCTCCATGAGATGTTCAGAGCTTGGGATATATATATATTTTTTCACCGTGTTTTACACTTCTCCACAACTGTATCCCTGACATGTCTGGAGTGTTCGTTACTTTTTATGATGCTGTTTGATCATTAACATTCTCTAACAAACCTCTGAGGCCTTCACAGAACAACTGTCGTTATACTGAGAATAGATTACACACAGGTGGACTCTATTTACTAATTATGTGACCTCTGAAGGCAATTGGTCAAACTTGATTTTATTTAGGGGTATCAGAGTACAGGGGCTGAGAACAAATGCACATCACACTTTTCAGATTTTCATTTATTAAACATTTTTAAAACCATGTAATATATATATATATATATATATATATATATATATATAGTAGTTTTCCCGTCTTGGCCTATAGATTTAGGTGCACTGTTGTCAGACTGCCCCTCAGTCTGTATAAGTAGAAATCTATAATCTAAAAATATTAAGTAGAAATTTCCTTGGTGATTGAGTGTCTGTTAATATATTTATATTATAAATTTTTAAAACCAAGTATCATTTACTTTTCCTTCACAAATACTTGCTATTTTGTGTTGGTTTATCAGATAAAATCCCAATAAAATATATTCTTGTGGGTGTAAGGTGAAAAAATGTAATAGAGTTCAAGGGGTCTGAATACTTTTTCAAGGCACTTGTATATTATTGGTTGGCTGTTTCTTTAAATGGACTAACTAGTCATCTGAGAGACTGCTCAGTCATTAATTTGTGCATATGTACCGTATATGTGGTTTATATATGCTGGACCAAATTTACTAATGTGTCGGCCTAGAATCTGTCTAAAAGATGACCCAAATTGGTGAAATTTGGTACAACTAGAACTTCTATATATTTTATGACTCATTCAAAAAGGGGATGAGGCTTAGTAGGAAAGTGTTGTGGCTTTGATGGAAAGGAGCATGGCCTAAGATATGACTTTTGTGCCAAAATTGCACCACAATTCTGGCTTAGGCTACTTTCACATTAGCGGCAGCCTTCTCTGGTATGCGTGCACTAGCGGCAGCACGGATCCGGAAGGCTGCCGCTAATGTGAAGTAGCCTTAAGTTTCTGTCTCAAAATAAGCCAAACAATAGTTAGACATTGAGTTAGACAAAAGTGTCTATCCAAATCTGGTGTAGGTCCACAGTCATGGCCAAAAGTTTTGACACTGACACATGTAATGGATCTCCTAGCACCCCGAATGGGTACCTCCGTTGATGTATCATCCTAGTGCTTCCCCAGGGCTTCAGACACTCCACTTGACACCGTAAGCACTGCCGACCCCACGAACCACCAAAGCTTGGTTGGGATCTCGCCGTCTTCTACCCACCATGGACCTATGACAAGGCTTCCAGGTTCCAGTAGGTGAACCTCTCTGTCTTCAGAGAGCGATACAGGAACAAGCTCTTAAAAGAGCTCAGGGATTATAGCCAGGGGAGTATACAGCATATAGCATTCCCCAGTGTAGATGCAGCCTTTTCCCCACACACATGAGACGAGGCTCTATGTTGAGGGTAAAACAGGAACTCTTTAATGGGGCTACATGTCAGCCTTTTATGCAGGTCTCCCAGCAAGGGACACTATCCTGTGGACCTTGTGGAGGCCTGAGACAGTTTTTACATTAGCCAATCACATGCATTTACAGTATGGAAACACTCCCAGCAATTGTACACAACCCCCCCCCCCCCCCCGCCTGTGATGCAATTAACAAACACAATGTGCTCTGCCTGTGATACAATTGCCAAAACACAATGGGCTCTGCCTGCGATACAATTACCAAACACAATGGGCTAACTTAATCACTCACAGGCAAAAAACACAAATTTTTCCCCAAAACACAGAAAACACACCAAAGCCCCACATATCCCCATAAATATTACATTCCTTAATAGCTCTGATCTGGGCGAACAACATATCCAGAAATCACCCAGATCCGAGCAGGGGTTCCGGAAATCCATGGAAGTCACATTTGACCGTCCGCAAGAATGGCTTTCCTGCCCAAAACAGTTCCACAAATTTAGGCAGTGTGGCCAGTCTACTTTCTCCTTCAAAGTTTTAGTATATGGGCCATAATCCTGAGGCAAAAGGCTGGCAAAAAGCCCCCTCCAAAACCCAGTGGCGAGGTTATTTCCACCACAACACAAATTTAGATTTTCACAAAATTTGTGGCTTCAATGTTTTTAGACCATTTTGTCAGATGTTTCTGCACTGGGAATTTGAGGATTGTCCACAGATTCTCAATGGGAATGAGATCTGGAGAGTTTCCTAGCCATGGACCCAAATTGTCAATGTTTTGTTTACTGAGCAACTTACTGTAGTTATCATTTTTTCCTTGTGACATTGTGCTCCCTCATGCTGCATTGCTTGTCATAAGATTGCTCCTGGATCATTTGGGAGATCTTGCTTTTGGAGAATGTTTTAACCATTTAGTATAGGCGAGCAAAGTTTTGAAAAATTAGATTCAGATGAATTCAATTAGTCACAGATTAATTAATCATCAGAAATAGCGATAAATCAAGTATACCCGTATTTCACGGTGGCTGGGGGATTGCATGGAGCCAGCTACTGAAGTGAACTCGCTCCATGTGTGGTGTGTGCCAACTATATCATACAGAAGACACCCGGCTGCAATGACGGGGAATAGCGATCCCACCACGTCCCGTCATTTAACCACTCAGATGTTGCAATCAACACTGATCATGGCATCTGCCTCCCTCTGCCTTCCAATTGGAGCCCCCACAGTGAAATAGTGTAGCTCTGATCGCTTACCATGGCAGCCTGGATGCTTTTAAGGTTTCCAATGGAGCATGTCAAAATCCTATTCACCCTAATAGATCTCTATTTGGGTGAATAGGACAAGGGATAAAAAGATCCCTGGATCTAGCCCCCTAACGGGGGTAAAAGTTGTGACTGTAAACCCCAAAAAATATTAAAAGTTTAAATCACCCTCCCTATCCTATTTTACATATAAAAATATATAAACAAAAAAACATATAAGGTATTGCCTCTTCCAAAAATGTCTGAACTATTAAAATATTAATAACATTTCCTGTGCACTGATCGCCATAATGGAAAAAAAATAAAAGAAACGATTCACAGGCTTTTGTCACCTTTCCCACCCAAAGAAATTGAATAACAGTGATCAAAAAGTCGTACTACAAAAATGGTATCAATAAAATCTAAATTCTGTTCTGCAAAAAAAAAAAACCCTATGCAGCTCTGTCAACTGAAATATAAGAATGTTACGTCTGTCAGAATATGGTAATGCAAAGAAAGAATTTTTCCCCATTTTACAATAACAGACATGGTAAATTGAATGGTGCTCTTAAATAGTACAGCATATCCCCCAAAAATAAGCCCTCATATGGCTACATGGATGGAAAGTTCAAAATGTTATGGCTATTGATTGCTGTCCAAACCAGTGATGAGGAGAAGGAGGAGTATCAGGAGCAATAGATGACATTGAAGTCAATGAGAAGGAACGACAGCTTCCTTCTGCTGACATTGACGACCCCTGACTGCCGGAGAGTGGGTGAGAGTGGGTGCAGGCTGGTGGGAGATGCAACGGCTGCTGTATCAGGCTGTAACACTAAATGAGTGGCACGGTTTTACCACGCCACTTTCTGGTGATGCTCCATGTGTTGACACTAGGCTGTCGTGCCAACATTAGCACCCTAACCGCTCCTCACCTTCTGCCCACACATCCTGAATACCGCCACACTAATGTCCCCCAGCAACTTTGTGAAAAATTCCCACAGTGGCGAGTATGGCATTTTCTCACCGCCACTGCTTTTAAGAACCCGTGCGCCACTAGTATGTTCCTTACAGGTAAGTCTCCCAAGTAGCAGATGGTGTACCCCTCCCCTGTTTGGCTGCATATCTTCCACTGCTTCCAACCTACTGTCTCATGGGCACTGCCCTTTAATACTGAGGCATAGTAATTCTATGTATAAACTAACAAATTAACTGGGAAAGTTGCAGCAGTTCAATAAGATGCACAATCAACCTGCACTGTCTCTGCTGTCTCCCTATTCTCTACCTACAGTTTCTAAAATGTCTCCCTATGATCTCCCTACACTGTCCCTGCACTGTCTCTGCACTCTCCCTATCCAATATTCTTCTATTTATAGCTTTCTGTAACACTGTCCCCAGCGCATAAGCGCTTGTCACGTCTCTCCCTAAGCTCAGTTCGCAGTGAAATGGAGACCATGTGGGATGAGGCTTTTAAAGGGCTGTGACATCACAGGGGATGGCTACCTGTGGATTAGCTGACTGCACAGCATTATGGGTCATATCATGTTCCGGGCTTCTTACCTTCACTTTGTAACACGTGCAGCAGCCATTTAAAGAGAAAAAACGTTTTGTTACCACAAAGCATGAGGAAATTCGGATTCATGCGAATCAAATTTTTCCTAAATTTCGGATCAAATTCCACTTTGGATGTTTCGATTCACTTAATACTACCATTTAGAGGGGAGCAAATTTATTGAAACTTGTGTCCGAATCAATTCCACATGAAGTTGCTCCAACTGCCCTTAAAATTGGTATATACACCGACTAATCTAAGACTCAGACTTTTTTTTATGAGCAGATGTTATCTCTGTTAATCTTTTCATGAATTTTTTTTTTCTCTCCCCCCTTCCTAAGCTCTTGACCGCAATCACAGCAATAGCAAATAATGTCAGAGTGATACTGACATATACTATGAGTAAAGGTATGGTTCACGGTATTAACAATTTCATGTGTTATGCTTTTTCATATTCCAAAGCTTCCATAATTTTTCCCTTATTTGGGACAGGTGGTAAAAACAGCAGCTTGTTGAAGGACCAAGCATCAAAATTTTTTAACCATAATGGGGAAGATCTCTGCACCTGTTTATATACAAACAACTTATGTCAGAATTATGAGTGGCTCATTCTGCACAAGCATCCAAAAATAATTCCTTTATGGGGAACCATATTTATACATGGGCATGTGTTAATTGTCAGAAAAAAGAGTAGCTTGTTCTGAACAAGCCTGGAGAAATTCCATCCTTTAATTGGCATGTGGCCGCAATAGTAGTGGCAACTGTAGCAGAACAACATATAACAGACAAGGCAATAGATATGTATGTGGCTGTTTAGGGGTGGTAGTAGTAGTGGTGACTGTGTAGCGGTAATGGTAGTGGCAGTAGGGTTAGTGGAAGTAGCAGTAGGGGATTAGCAGCAGGGAATAGCAGCTGCGGTGGTGGGGGCAGCAGCAGCCATAGGGTATGGAACATGATGGTAGGCAGGCTAGCAGTGGCAGCAGCATGATCGCAGCAGCAGCCATACTGTAGAGAAAATGATGGTAGGAAGGCAGACAGTGGCAGTGGAATTATGAGGCACCATTAGCAAGGCTAGGTCTATTCATCAGTCTCAGTCAAAGGAGTGTTAAAATCCATGCCTCTTTAATTTCAGATCCATACCTCTTTAATTTCCTGCTCTGAAACCCCACTGAGATGATTGGGTGTCATGACCTTCATCATCATCATCAGCCTCCTGTACATCACCAACTCCGCCCACCTCCTTTAGTGGTAGCTCCTCATCCTTCTCCTTCAAGAGACTTTCTCCTTGTGGGTCCCCAACAGCTACAGGGCAGCCAACAATATGTATAATCTGTTATCCTTCTGCCATTGTTCCTTGTTGCATGAGCATCTGTTCTAAGATAAATAACAGTGGGATGACATAATTTATGCCACAGTTGTCTCAACTGACAAATTTTGTGGCCTCTTCGAAGAGCTTCAGTACGCAACAGGTGTCTCTGATGAGCTGCCACTGCCTAACCTTGAAACAGCACATGCTCCCTGCTGAGGTGGTCTGGTGCATAGCAAAATCCTGCATGGCTTTACGATGCTCATATAGATGCTCTATTATCTGCAAAATGGAATTCCAGCTAGTTGGAATGTTGCAGATTAAGCAGTGTATTAGCAGACCATTCTGTTGCTGTACAATAAGTGCAGGGGATGGGGGAGCAATGCTCTGCCCTGTTGGAAACAGGAATATATCCATGGAGGAGGAGGTGGATAAGTGGCATGTGTGGGAAACAGGTTGACACAAATGTGGAGGTGTCAATAGGACCTGGCCTTTTTGCTGCTGTGTTGCCTCCCAGAAAAAAATATAGACCCAGTGGACTGTGAAAGACATTTACTGTCCCTGCTCATAACAGCTGCTACAGGTGTCCACTGTAGCGTGCACCTTGATGCACAATAACAATTGCGAGGAGCGGTACATGGTCTCTACCATGCAACTGTGCAAAGCAGAGGTAGCTTTTTGGGAGAAATAATACCGGTAAGGTATGTTCCAGCAAGGCTGAGTGCATGCCTTTAGCTCCTTTAAGGCAGCAGAATCCACTAAGTGATAAGACAGAGACTGCATTGTCATCAACTTGGCCAGATGGGAGTTAAGCTTGCACACCAGCAAATTGCTGGGCGTGTAGAGTTGTTTCTAGGCCACACATTCCATATTTATGGCTGACAATGAGTGGAGAAGGAGAATGAGTGATCTGAGGGGGAGAAGTAGTAAGTAGTAAGTGATGATGACAATGCAATGGACACTGTACTGCATGTGGATGTGGCTTGACTAACATAAGGAATACTGGGAGAAAGACACTCTTGTTCTGCTGGCAGCCACTTCTATTTTGGCACGAGATTGGGTGATGCTGATCCATATGTTGCAGTAGAGCCATGCCTACATTAGTGTTTAAATGCCCGTGGCTTATTTTAATTATCCAGATCTTGCACACGGCAATGTTTTTAACTTCTAGCACTATGGAGAAAATCTGCCAGACAGGAGATACTCACATATTCCGCACACAGCTAGCAGGAGCCGAGCTTGGCTTAGGTCTGGCATGTTTTCAGCCTGAACCCACAGTATTAGTGGCATCACCAGTTCCCAAGCTGACCATAATAGAAGCAAATCTGTCCCTGGCAGTTTTTTGGGGAGGTTTCACCACACTTTGCCTTTGCTCTTTATAGTTGTCCACTATCCCCCTTCTGATGTTACTTCCTCCTCACCACCCGGATCCAGCTCCCAGGTCGAGTCCAACACACAATCATCATCATAGTTCTCACCCTCCCAATTACTTTTAACTTTTATCAGACTGCGATATGTCATTGTGGGGTTCTTGCCCCCCTCCCTATTCCTTGCTTCATATTTGCCCCAAATGCCATTGTGTCTACCACTACCCCTACCACTACCACTATGGCTACATGTACCACTAACACCAACACAGTGATGCATGGAGTCCCCCGACTCCACTTCAACCTCCTCCTCATGGTGTTCCAAATGCTGACTACTCTCACACAAGTCATCAACAAGAAGACTCTCTTAAGTATCTTCCATAATGCATTGTAGGGTTTGTTACCTATTCTTAGGAAAAAAGAAGATGTCCCCCTTGGAGGGGACAGTGAAGAAAAAGAGCATGTAACTGAAAGGCTTCTCTGGAGTTGCAAGGAGGAGGAGCAGGAGCAATGCCATGACCCATGGCTCCAAGGCACAGTGTCAGACTCAGAGGTGACCTAACCATCATCCTACTGTGACTAAAAGAAGGAGGAAGCCATTCAGTTCACAATATCATCCTCTTAGACATTTTGACAGCAAAATGTCGCTGGATGCCTTTTTTACACAATTCGTCCTAAACAAATCAAAAAACTTGATTAGTTTTGCGGACAAATTTTTGTGAAATTTGTATCCACTTATTACGAATCGATTCACTCATACTTAATACCATTTTTTATGGTACGGTGCAGGCGGATTTCTCACTGAAGGGAGGAGGTAATCAAAAGAACCTAGGGCAGGCCAGAGGGGTGAAAGGGGAGGGATTTCGTATGAAAAGCGACGAGGGGCATGGGCACCGGCCGCATGAAAGCTGCCCCTGGGCACCTTCAGAAGCTAATTAACATATTGAATAAAGGTGTTTTTCTGAGTAAATCGGCGATGGACAGCAATATAGAAGGTAGTATTCTAAGATGGGGAATGGAATGGAGATCCTGATGTTAGTGTTCTATAATGGTGATTTTAGGTGAAAGACTCCCTTTAACCAAATGGAGTGGTGGTGGATTGGAGGCTAGAAGTGGCTTGCCCATTAGAGAGATGGAGGGGTAGGCTGGAGGCCAGAATGTGTAACATAGACATGGTCACTTTGTGCACTGAAGCAAGTGGTTTAGCTGCTTCGGTCAGCAAAGTCTGGTTATCATTAGAGTGAATAGGGTAGCTAACAAGTGACTTATTGTGAGATAGGGGCTAGGGAGGCTAACCATGAAGGTGGTCGGGTGGTTTGCAGTGATCTGTTTGCAGGGAGCCCCCCAGAAGCTGGTGCAGAAGATGGGAGTAGTAGTGGCCCCAATTAGATATTGTGTTACAGTGTGTTCCCTCAGGCTGTCGCTCTCTGGGGTTAGGTGCAGTGAAAAGGTGGATTGAAGAAACCAGAATCAGTTTTTTTTTGCGGACCGCAAAACACATACGGTCGTGTGCATGTAGCCTACATGTAATATTTCTTAACCAAATCATTTTAACAGCATGTTGATTGCAAACATTGTTTTTTTTTATGCTTTACGCATGTATTATAATCATTAGGATTTTGTGTCTCATCTGACTGTTAAAATCAAAAAGAGTATAGTGTAATTTCGGGGATGGCCAAAAAGGATGGAAATTCAGCTGCAGAATTTTCACAGCAAAATCCATTGTGAATTATGTGTTACATGTAGATTTGTTGCATATTTGCAGCAGGTTTTCACTTAACCATTGCTGATAATATAAATATTGAATTTTCCATCTTGAATTCTGTGGCAGAAAATGTACAAGTACACCCCGAATGGCTTTACCTTCAAAGTGACAGCAACCATTTAGCTTAAGTGAAGCTATAAAGTTAGTCATGTTAGGGCCAAATATAATTAATACATTAGAAAATGGAGTGGCCTTTTCTTTGGGGTACAATGTCTGGTTTTGGTTTTGGGAAACCCTTCTTGGAAATGACTCAAATGTTATACGAACAGCCGGTTGCATACATTAAGATTAATGGTATCGGTTCCTCTCCTGTTATGATGCGGAGAGGGATGAGACAGGGTTGTCCCCTGTCTCCTCTCCTCTTCGCGCTTTTTATTGAACCGCTGGCTTGTCGGATTCGTCTTGATAAATCTATAGAGGGCTTTGGGCTCGCGGGAGTGAGCGACAAAATAAGTCTATACGCAGACGACGTGATTCTGTTTTTGGATCAGGGTTATAAAATCCTCCCACATGTTATAGAGGTAATAGAACAGTATGGTAAATTATCAGGGTATATGATTAATTGGATAAAGTCATCGCTCCTCCCGCTGAGCCGGAAAGCTCTAGATGTAGGGACGCGAGTTCGAGTTTTGGCCCCTGATGATACCATGGATTATTTGGGGGTTAAGATTGGGATTCCAATAAGTAGGTTCTATGAGCTTAATCTGGCCCCAGTTTTAGATAAAGTTAGGACCAAGGTTGGCGCTTGGCGCAAATTGAATCTGGCACAGATAGATCGAATCGCATTGATTAGAATGATTATTTTGCCTATGGTTCTGTTCCCAATTTGTGCCTCTCCTATTTGGATTGATGACATCTTCTTCCATAGATTGGAGACCTATTAATGACCTAATCTGGGGCAGAAAGAGGGTGCGTATAAAGCAGAGATATTTATGCTTGTCGGAGGTGGATGGTGGGCTTTCATTTCCCTTCTTTCAGGGTTATTATTTATGTGCACAGATTCAACGGTGTTGTAATGGGAAAGAGAACCTACTTATACGTTTTCTGAATAAAGTTATTAATAAGCCAATAGATAATATTTTTGCATGTTTGGAAACAGGGATTATGGGAATGAGGAAGTCGTTGTTGATCCCTTATTCACTACAGAGGGTGTGGAATAGGTTAAAAGAAATACTTAAAGTTCCCGGCCCGCTTGCTTTTACCCCTTTGTGGAGGAACGAGGGGCTAGAGGAATTTTGTAAAATTACTGAATTTGGTTATTGGACACGTAAAGGCATCAGTAGGGTGTCTCACTTATTTTATTTAGGTCATTTTAAGTCATTTTCAGAATTTGGTTTAACCGATAGTTCATCACTAGATTTATTTATGTATGCACGTTTGAAACATATATTTGAAGCCTCTAGGAACAGGGGCCGTATTTTTCCACAAGAGAATACTTTCTTTGATTACTGTGATGCCCAGAGGGATGTGAAGGTGAAGCTATCTAGATTATATTTTAAATTTCGTAGAGCGCTGGCAACTGTAACGCCTTTTAAAAGCCCAAGTAGATGGGAGCAAGAGCTGAATTGCTCCCCTCTACAGTGGTCCACTATCTATAGGAACGTGAGAAGGGCGACAGTTTCCAGTGCTCATAGATTAATCCAATTTAAGATTCTCCATAGACTGTATTATACCCCTAAAACCCAGGGAAAATTTCCCCAGAATACGGATCGGGTTTGTTGTTGCCCTAAATGCGGATATGTGAATGCGAATTATGTGCATTTGCTTTGGAGCTGCAGCAAAGTCAGGAAATTCTGGGATGAGGTTTTTCTTGCCCTACAAAAGGAATCCTCAATGAATTATAACCCGGGGATCTTGATAGTAATCTTTGGTGATTTTGGCTCAGAAACAGAAGTTCCCTCGTATGTCAGACGGATCTGGATGAGAGGATTGATGGTAGCAAAGGTCATACTGGTCAAGTGTTGGGGCACTGCTGCCCCGCCCTCGTCAAGGGAGTGGGCTTTATACTTTCAGCAAATTAAAATATATGAAGAGATTGAAAGGAATCGGAGAGATGCACGCAGAGCCACGTAGAAAAAACCTATTTGTGTTTCGCGCCTTTTTTTTGATTGAACTGAGGGGAACGACAGCCATTGGGGGGGGGGGGGGGTCATTATGGGAATGCTTATGTTTTTCTATGCTATGTACACGGTCGTGATATGTGATATATTTATATATATTATACACTAAAGTGATTATTAATTGGCTATGTATTAATTCTATGTTTCTTTTGTAAAATAAAAAAATAAATAATAAAAAAAAAGAAAATATGCAATTTTGCTGTGAAAATTAATTACCCATTTTGCATCTTGTCCAGTTTCACTCCTGAGTGTATTTAATACTAATGTGCACAATCCTGTGGATAACTAGTAGATTATGACTACATAGTCTCTTCTGTAGTCAGGTTATCATAATAGAAGATTATCTTGATTTACCAGCAGACAGACGCTTCTTACTGTCCTGCAGCTTCATCCTCTCATAGATGTCTCATAACAAACTATAGTAACTAAGAAGAACCACCCCAGACATAATTGGGAGAAAAGAAGGGCTATAGAAACATTACACTGCCTGACAGAATGGTAGAAACAAAATAAAAAACTTTCATGAAATATACTCATAAAAAGGGTAATAATGCCCCCTGTGGCTTTTTCAACAATTCAGGCTGGAAATAGTGTTGGGCGTGTGCAGGTCAATAGAGGTGTGTATCTTTGCCCACCTAATTATCATGACCATCAGTGTATAGGATGTATTGAACCCCTATATGCTTCTCACACTACCCATTCACAACACATGATTGGCCAAGGGAGACTGTGCCTCCAATAAGTTATCACACACAGACAGCAGAAGCCCTATTTGGTCACACACAATAACCTGGGGGAAGCTGTATATGCTTCTCTAATATATTGTAGAGGCAGTAGACAGAGTCCTCCAGACCTATCTAAAAGCTATTTTGATCCCCCAATTGACTATTCTATTGCAAAAGTAATGCAATAGCTAGATGTAGATTGAGACACTCAACATGTTTCTACACTGCTGGTTTGAGAGTTTGATCAGGAGCCATTTCTACAGCGCTGTGCTCTAGCAGATATAGCAGAAAAATGGAACACAGGCTCCAATGGTGACCTGCAGCACAGCCTCCAGTGCCCATAAGGCCATGAAACGACTGCCCAGCATATCGCCCAATACCAGGATAGGCTCAACCCAGTAGGTGGGCCCTTCCTGCATAGGGCCCAATCCTGTGGTGGGGGTGTGAAACCGCACAGTGATGCACCCCGCTCACAGGTCGCACCCCCCACTCTCAGGCTACACGCAGCCCACCTCCGCTACACAAGCGTATGTCAGATTAATTAGAGGGTATCCAGGCAACTACATAGCTCACTACATGTCATTTGCACATATAGAGAGTGTGGGATACAGGGAGTTAATGCCTACCACAAAAAGTGCAGTCTGTTGTCCCTGCATATGTGTTATTCTGCACGGCATTATCATTCCCATACAGTAATACACTGCACCAGACATACATCATACCTACTAGGGGTATTAGAACATTTTCTAAAACAGGAGTAGAAAATGATAAATGAGACAGGCCTGCATGTCCGCCTCCCTCCCTGCCCATGCCAAACCTGGCGTGAGCGGGAAAAAGTTGCAGATTGTGGTGCAAATAACCAGGCGTATATCTGATAGTAAATGACTCCCATAACAGCGTCCATATTTGCTAACCTCTACTGACGTGCTCACACCCAACACTGTTACCAGCCTGAAACGCTGACAAAGGTATAAGGGGGCTTCATTACTAGTGTTTGTCGAGCAACAGAGTGCTCGTGTAGAACACTTCCCGATGCTCGGGTGCTCTACAGAGCACCCGTGCACAATGGAAGTAAAGGATCTTAACCACTACACTATACAGCTGTATAGCCAGTTACTTAAAAAAAAAAAAGAGAGAGACTTCTGCTATTACTAGTAGTAAGTATTCCTATACAGCAGAAGTCTCATATTTTTTTTTATTTTTTTAAAGTGACTGGCCATGCAACTGTATAGTGTAGTGGTTGACATGCTGGGCTGTAATGTAGAAGGTTGTGAGTTCAAATCCCATCGGAAACATTTCAGAAATAGAGGTTAAATTTAATTTAAATATATGTTTTTAGCCATAATATATTTACATATATTTTAGATATTATAGACCATGTCTATATAATTTTTTTTTGTAATTACACATTTTTTACAATTACTAAAAAAATATAAAATATATAAATTTATTTTAGCCTCTATTTCTGAAAAGTTTCTGATGGTATTCAAACTCACAACCTTCTAGATTACAGCCCAGAATGTTAACCAGTACACTATAGAGCTGCATTGCCAGTTACTAAAAAAAAAAAAAATATGAGACTTCTGCTGTATAGGAATACTTACTACTAGTAACAGCAGAAATCTCTTTTAATTTTTTAATTTTTTTTAAAGGAACTGCCATGCAGCTGTATAGTGTAGGGGTTAACATTCTTGCCTGTAATGTAGAAGGTTGTGAGTTTGAATCTTTTCAGAAATAGAGGCTAAATTAGATTTAAATACACTAAATCGAGCATCCTGCTCGAGCACACGCAATATTCGGCCGAGCATTGCGATGCTCGCCCAACACTATTCATTACCCTTTTTATTAGTACATTTGATTAAAGTTTTTTGTTTTGTTTTTACCGTAATGTCAGGCAGTGAATAACTAATCTATTTACAGATGGAAACTTTAGTGACTTTTTTGCTGTGATTTTTGCATGGAGACATTACAGCTTAGAACGTGATAGGGGAAGAAAGAAATTGCTTCCTTAGTAAATGAGAATGCTCTTGCAAAGCAGAGTAATGGCGGAGTATGTCACACAAAACAGCTTGCTGTTATGATATAGTGATCACATAGCTGGAGGGGGGAGAGCATTTGCAGCATGTATCGATAGAATAAAATTCATCCATGTACCGTACAAGCTATTCTAAAATAACACTTTACAGTGTAAAATGGAACCCTCCTCAGGCTGATAACAAATACCTTGAATGGATAATTATATATATATTTACTAGTGTTGAGCGCAAATATTTGAATAGTGAATATTAATTGTGAATATCTCAACTTTGCTAATTGACAAATATTTCAAATATAGTGCTATATATTCGCTATATCGAATATTCGTCATTTCTTAACATCTGAAAAGATGATTCCTTCCTGCTTCTTTCTTGTGGGTCAATGAGTCATTGGCCCACAAGCAACTTAAGCAGGAAGGAATCATGTTTTCATATGGGAAAAAAAATAACGAATATTCTAAAAAACAAATATATATAGCAATATAGCGAATATATTCGTTATTTAGAATATTTGCCTTTTTTCCCCTATCTGTACAGTTGTTTGCATACTCCTCCCCGACAAGCGTCCCCATCACCATGGGAACGCCTGTGGGTTAGAAAATACCATCGGATCTGAGTTTTCCCTGAGATCGCGAAAACTCAGATGTATATTCTAACCGACAGGCGTTCCCATGGTGACGGGGACGCTTGTCGAGGAGGAGTATCCCAAAGTGGAATAACAGTACAGATTGAAAAAAAAAAAGACGAATATTCTAAATAACGAATATATTTGCTATATTGCTATAACTTAGTTTTTTAGAATATTTGTCATATTCGTCATATTCTACGAAGTAATAGCAATATAGCGAATATTCGTAAAATACACATATTGACTGCAATTTAGCTAATATAGTGCTATAGTATTTTTATTTTTAATAGCGTACATTTTTTCCAAATCTGAAGTTCAGAAAATACAATAAAAATTAGACTATAAAAAAAGATTTTAGCACTATATTAGCTAAATTGCACTCAATATGTGTATTTTACGAATATTCGCTATATTGCTATAACTTAGTTTTTTAGAATATTCGTCATATTCTAAAACAAGAATATATAGCAATATAGTGAATATTCGTAAAATACACATATTAGCCAATAGCCATAGCCAACCAATAGGAAAGTTGCCTTATACAGTTAAAAAACTAAATCGCAATACGCGAATAATTAAATCGCATATTATTCGCGATAAATAGAATAATGCCGAATATTCGATTTTGACGAATATAAGACGAATATTCAATCAAATATTCGCAAAATATTGCAAAATCGAATATGGCACCTGCCGCTCATCACTAATATTTACAATGTTTCTTATAAGATAATACAAATTTTAGGAAACATCTACAATTTTACTAGGTTAAAAATAGAATACTATGGGCCAGATTTATCATTACTCTGACAGCTCACTCCACTTTCACATATGGCTAAAGTCAGTTTTAGCCAAGTCAGATTTATGATCGGCCCTTTAAGACTGTAATAAATGTGGTTTGACGGTAGCAGTTTATCCGTCAGTAAGCAGCTTTACAAAAGTCGCACGTCCTTACGAAAAAGTTGCATGTTCTATTAAAAAGTCTCATAAGATAAGCATGGTCCTCACTGGAGTGAAATTGCGCATTTTTTTGGCGACTTTTTTGCGACTTTTTAAATAGTCCCAATAGTAAATCTGTCTAGAGATTCATTTACATAAGAAAGCACGCCCACTTTCAGAAAACTGGCGAGCATAGTGCAGAGCAGAAAAAAGTTGCAAATTTGTGAGCAGTTTTAGCGTTTGCGACTTTTTCACTCCATTATTCTGACTTGAGCTAATGATAAATCTGGCCCAATAAGTTTCACAGTCATGCAGCATACAAATTCACAGTAATAAAAAGTTTCAAATAGGGTAACTGACTCTTAATCCTGTCCACCTTTACAAAGCTCGTGAATCTGCCAACTCTTCTATTTATAAGCATCTCAACAATAGATGTTACGCTCATGGATTACTCTAAACAGCCGCTGGATTATTTATGTAATGGATGAAAGTTTGGCAATGAATCTTTCAACTCTTGCACTCCGCATTACATTGTTGTAACAAATTACCACTGATCAGTCATATATTATATTTTGGATGATCCTAAAATTAAAATGTGAAGCTTTTAATGTTTTCTTTAGTGATTTCAAAATGTTTTGCAATGACTTGCAGTCTTTAAAGTAGACATTTCTGGTGATGCAATTCTGAATGCTGGCTCCACTTAATACTGAAAATGGAAATGTGGAAAGGGTAATGACTAGTTCCAGGGAAAAACAATTGTTTCGGAGGAAATTAACTCATGATTCTGTTTCTGTAAAACAAAAAACAGTATTGTCACGTTTTTTAGTCAAGTTTAAGAAGTACACATGTAGCAGTTCTAAACTTGAGTGTAATATCACATCTCACCATGATAGCCATTGAAAAAGTCAGTGAAAGTCTCTTGCCATTTTTTACTTAAAGGGAGTCTTTCACCTAATCTGAGCGTTTTAGACCGCTCAGATAAGGTTATAGACTCTTTGACCCTCATTACAATCGTACCTTTGTTTTATGTGTCCCTCGTCCATATATTGAAAAAAACACTTATGCAAATGTATGCAAATGAGCTTCTGAAGGTCCCCAGGAATGGCGTTACTGGGCGATGTGCCAAGAAAAACACACCTCTTTCAGCCCTCTGGCCCGCCCTTTTGTCCTATTATTACCTCCTCCTCTGCCTCCAGCCGGCTGTCACGAGCGGCAAGAGAAGAAGTCAGGCTGGGAACTGGCCCGCACCTGCGCACTGCTCTGCCCATTATGGGCAGAGGAACAGCTTTTCATATTGTGCATGCTCAGGTCGGCTGTCTTTAGTGAAACTAATTAAATTTGAATTTCATGAAAAATTTGATTTGCCACAAATCCAAATTTACTTGCGATTTGGTGGCTACATTTGTTACAAAGTGAAAGTAAGAAACCTGGGAATGTGATATGACCCATAATGCTGTGCAACCAGCCAATCAGCAGATAGCTATCCCCTGTGATGTCACAGCCCTATAAAATCCGCATCCCTCGCAGTCTCTGCCATTTTACTGTGATCTGAGCATATGGACAGATGTGCCAAATGCTAGGAACAGGGGTTAACAAAGCTTATAATTGCAGAATATTGGATAGGGACAGTGCAGGGACAGTGTAGGGAGATCATAGGGAAAGTTTTTACACACTTTAGGGAGAGCATGGGGAGACTGTAAGGACAGTGCAGGCTCAGTGTAATCGCCCTGTGCATCTTGTTCTTCTGCTGCGCCATTTATACTTAATCTGTTCAGTTATACATAGACTAATACATAGTCTAATATAGAGGCACGTTTACCTAGTTCATCTGCTGTGCCATTAATGCTTAATCTGTCCTGTTATATATAGAGTCACTGTGCATCATACTCATTGTCAACAGCTGGTCTAATATATAGGCGCAAAATGTTGCTGTAGCTGACACAAGTAGCAGCAGAAGGGTGGTGGTAGCAGCAGCCACAGCAACAGGCTAGAGCTGCCACTGTCATCCTCTGGTTGTGTTTTGACCAACAATCCAGCTGTATTGGAATGGTTGTCTCGCTGTTCAACAGCATCTCAAGTGACAACAGATACACACAGCCAGGAATCAGTGGGTTCCCCTGACACCACACTTAGTTGGCATGGCCTAGAAACAACCTCTCTGCCATCACCTGTCCTGCAACTGCCTCTTTTTTTTGCTGCTCCTTCTGCTCGGGAAGTAATTCATGCTGCCAGTTTTGTTCTGCCTTTCAGCGGTGACAAGCTTAGTTAGGACAGTCAACAGCTACAGGCTAGCACAGACTTGGAGAAGAGGCCACCTGCGTCCTCCCTTAGGCGTGGGACTAGCAATGATGACAGTCGGGTGGGAGCTCATTTTGCGAGTGGTCAGGGACATGGCTATGAGACTAGTGAGGGTGACATATGATATGACCAGACAGTAGTAGGTGATGATGTAGCTCATTGCACATACTGTAGGTGCCCGGTGAAGAGGGGGCATCATCATCTTCAGGGGGTGAGGGTGGCAGCAGGCCCATGAGACAGCAGCAAGGTGGCAGCGTGTCAATGAGCCAGCAGGAGGAAAGCAGTGGAGATCTAGAGCTAAAAGAGCCCAGGGCAGACCTTCTGCTACTCAGTAGCCTACCTGTCAGTAAACAACTAGCAGTACACGTATTCATACAGGCAGCAGCAGTCAGTCAGCGCGGAGTGATGGGGATAAAATGCCATACTCGGCAGTGTCCGGAGGACGTTAGTGTGGCGATATGCAGTATATGTGGGCAGAAAGTGAAGTGTGGTCAGGGTGCTATTGTTGTCATCATGGCCCTGCATCAACATATGGAATGTCAGCATAAAGTGGGCTTGGATTGTGAGGTCCATTGGGGACAGTGTGATGCTAATGTCTGTAAAGCTCTGCGGAATATAGTAGCGCTATATAAGTGCGTAAAATAAATACATAAATAAATAGAGCAAGATACCACAAAATACCCTACTGCCAGGGTTGCTGGATTTATACAGCCCAACCTGGCAGGCAATTATCAGGAAGGAACTGTTCCTTCCCAATAACTGCCTGCTCGTCAGTGGAGGGATAGAGCTGCATTTACATGCAGTGATCCACTTCACTGTATGGGGACGAGTGATGGCTGTTGCTCGTCCTCATACAAATTCATTGTTTTTGGGCGGCAGATCACTGTTCACACAGCACTGCTGTCCAAAAACGATGATTTAAGGTGCTGCATGAAAGATAGTAATGTTTATTCCCGATAGTCGTCCCAAGAATTTGGGCTGTGTAATTCCAGCAATAATCAGCCATGGATGGTTTATTGTGGTGTAATAACAAATTTCAGGCTGTCGGTCTTGCATCCTTTCTAGGAACAATTTCATAAGCAAAGCACCCCAAATAGCACTCCTAAAATATAAATAAAGATAATGACATAATAATAATGAAACATACTGGATACGTTTTAATGTTGTTTAATGCTGCATTTTGCCCCATCTTAAGCTTCTCTTAGAATGGAAAAAAAGTGTTCAAATAAGTTCATCAAACACATTTTTGGCACTTGTCAGCGCGTACATGTGTTTCCAATGAGTTTATCTAAATTGTGCTTGCACAGGACAGCTGAGCTGAACATTTTCCGTTTGCTCACCTTCTACTTGTCATAACAGTTAAGTAGAAGTGTCCATATCACTAGGAGCTGAGGGATGTGTATAAATGTAAAGACATCCTGTTTTCCTGCCCCTGAACATGATACGGTACACACATGGATCAAGCATCACTTGTGTATTACTGAAATTTGCAATTACACAGCTAACTCAACAAAACAAACTAAAATGAAATATGGTGCCAATGCAGCGGATGCTAAAATAACACATATGATACTGTCCCATACAAGGACATATTCATTTTTATTATATATTAAGGATTAAACATAAGAAGTCCCCGTTGGTAGCTGAATCCACCACTTGGCTACCCCCGACAATCCTATAGACTTTAAAGGGAGTAGCAGTGCACCTGCTCGACCACCTCTCCATTCAAATGAGCAACATGAGACCCCATTCTCGTAATTGTAGGAGTCCCAGACCACAACCGGGTAGACACTTTCAACTATCGAGTGATCCACCGTGGAAAACCCCTTTAAAAACAAATAATAAAAAAGGTAAGATGTAATAGCTCTGTCTATCTAATGTCACTGAGAAAAAACAACATTGTGCAACGTTTTCAATTATCTGGACAGTACAAAGACCAAAATTTCTTGGCAAAAAGTATGTTAGGAACCAGCAGGATTCCATATTCCATGACACTTGCTATAAATTTAGAAAAATAACGAGATGCTTCTCGGGTCAATGTAACTTTTAGTACGGATGTACCGCCCACGCACTCTCCTTGCCTAATAGCAATTATGCTATTCACCATGCTCTGACTCATATTTATGTATTTATACATTATTAATAAAATAAAAAAATGCAAGATGAATAAAAATCATCCTGGTATTAACCATTAGAATTTACACTGTATCTACAGGTTGTTTGACACACGTTACAACATTCGAGAAAACGGGCAGCTCTTGACCATTCTCAGCGTGGAGGAAGGTGATGATGGTGTTTACTGTTGCTTGGCTAAAAATGGTGTTGGAGATCCAGCAAAAAGCTGTGGAGCTTTACAAGTGAAAATGAGTAAGTGTCAGTGATAATAAAAATGAGTTCAGTCTGTGCCAACAGTTGTTAACTTCTTAAAACCCAATTAGCAAGCCTGTCAGTCCTCAAATGCTTTCAAGGCATCTACAATTGATCCAGCCCTCTAAATGTGTGCACCAAGCAAGAATGGATTTTCTGGTTTTGGCAGAATTAAAGGAAATACATCAAAGGTTCAGTTTTAGTTTCTTTCAGAAGATTTAAGAATGTAGAAGAGATATTGTGGTGAACAGTTACAAAGAATGTCACGCCAATATTCTTGAGTGAAAAAGTCGCAGCTTTTTATGAGCTATGCCACTTTGAAAAGTAGAGCTGTTTAGGCAAGTAGATCCTTTTTATGGCGCATTTATGATGAGCAACATTTTTAAATGATGCACAAAATGTCCCAGCCAGTCACACAGAACATCAGGTAACCACCTGGGATATTATCAATTACAAAGGCGTTGCTATGTGCGCAAATTCATAAATTTGGTGCAAACCCCAAAAAAATAGCTTAAAAAATACATTGAAAGGACTACAATTGATAAATTCCCCCCATATGTTTTTTTTTTTTATTCATTTTAAAACCTTTCCTGGTGGTGGCCATATTTTTGGCACAGACATCCTTCCTCCATAGGCTGTATACACAGAGCAGCATGGTGTGTGTGCTTTATGGCAGCAGCAATAAGTGAGGATTAAAGGGATTTTTTTTTTCTGCCAATTAAAACCAGATACATATCTTTTTTTCTAATATGCTTTTATTTCTGATTGTAGATTTTATTTTCTGATATCTCTTATTATTCTCTGATATTTTTAATTCTGTTTCCTGAACTTTAGGGAGGCAGCCATCTTGCCTAAGCTGTTGTTAACAGCTTTTATTGATATGCTTTACAGCAGCCCCATGGCTGTAAACACAACGGACAGAAGGGACCCTCATTAACTTTTATGGGAATGTTTTTTGCTCTGTGACCTATGGAGAGGTCAGAAGGAGTACATACATAGATGTAATATCTGTCATTGCAATCTTGTCTGTAGTGATAAGCAGATAACTGCAGTAAAGTCATCTATACAGACCAAGAAGTAGAGCCTATTATTAGGGTTAGTGTACAGTGTAAAAACTGCAGGATTTTATAGTTTTATATAGATAGTGACATAATTTTTTTTAAATAGCATCACCAATTTTTTTTTTAAAGTATGTTTAACATAGAAGCATGATTTAGACAATAGGTCATTTTCTGATTAGACATTCCCTTTGAAAGACAGTAAAGTGTCCATTGACAAATCCAGTTTACAGGAACACAATGAAGTGCAGTGACCTACTCAGTGGCGTAACTAAAAATGACTGGGCACCACAGTATTTTTTGAAGTGACCCCCAACAACTTTGCAACTCCTACTCCTGTGGCTAGTCAGACGAGGCCTGGCAGCCGCTCCATCTGTTTCCTACAGTGTTACTGTATATAATGTCATTGTATAATACTGTTGAGGGTGCCCTAACAATAAAATCTTTTAGTCCTTCATCTAGATGGGCCCCTTCTGAGACCCAAAGCAGCCGCTTCTCCTGCTTCCCTTATAGCTAGCTACGCCCCTGCACCTACCCCAAGCCCAAGCATGGGAGCTGCATTCACAGACATATCTGGGTATATATTTTTGCTGTTGAGCTTTATAAAGTCTCCAGTAGCTGAAAAGAACTGTTATCTACCACAAAATCCAATTACTTACACAAAGATTCCTGTCTTTTCCAGCATCTGCTAGTGAAATCTGAGTTTAGGTTGAGAGCAGATGGGGTAAAAAGTTGAAATTCAAATGGGATTTTCACTTGGTGAAGGTCCTTTGTCCTTTGTAATTTGAGGAAGGGACAATTTTCTAATGCAAATTCTGGTCTGCTATTTATATTACTTCGAAACAAATACACGATGCCTGTATGACAGCAGCATTTTATACTATAGAATGTCTATTTCTAAGTGATTAGTGTGATTATTATTATTTTCTTCTTCGGTGTGCTGTTTTTAAAACAGATAGCACACCGGCCTATAGAAGTCAATAGTACAAGAAACCCTTTTCATTTTTGCAGGCAGGATAAAAAATGCTAAAATGTCACTAGAATGTCTCATTCCAGTACCAAGCTCCCTTCATCTCTGTTCCTGGTCCTCGCTGGACCAGAAGAGTGACTTACCATCTACACTCACGTCACCACTTCTGGCCAATCAGTGTCCTCAGTGTTGAAGTGTGCAGGCATGGCATGAGATCATGGCCATCGCTGAGACCTTTGAGTGGCTTATAGAGGTGACGTAAGTAGACGGCACATCACACTTTCAGTCCAGCGAAACCTATTAGACAACTTTCCAATCAAACACATGTGAGCATCATACTGTACATAAGAAAAAAAAACACCTACAAATTTTAGTACATCACTAAACACAAAATATCAACATATCAATAATACAATAGTAAAAGTTATATATTATTAAAATTGACGTGTTTTAATCAATCAAGATGGCCACAACGGCCTCTCCACAAGCAAATGGATGAGGGGAGTATGTATTTTTTTGTTATTTACCCCGCTTAACCCCTGAAAGGCCTCAATGGGACTCAGGGGTTCAATGATGGGGGGCCTGCATTATTGGCGTTTCCCATCATTGTGCCAGCTACATACGATCGAATGCGATTCGTGACTAAGTAATTCGTAACAAATCAAATTTATTTGTGAACTTCGGCGAAGCAGCAGAATCGAATTTTTGATAACTTCATTCACTCTAATTATAATCATTGTTATTTACTGTTTTTAGAACCAAAAATTACCCGCCCACCAACGAATGTAAAGCTTATAGAAGGAGTAAAAGCTGTCCTTCCTTGCAATAGCCTGGGAAATCCAAAGCCATCTGTTTCATGGATGAAAGGAGAAAATGCAATTAAGGTAAACAAAAGAAAGTAAGGGTACTTTCACACTAGTGTTTTTCTTTTCCGGCGCTGAGTTCCGTCCTAGGGGCTCAAATCCGGAAAAGAACTGATCAGTTTTATCCTAATGCATTCTGAATGGAGAGCAATCCGCTCAGTGTGCATCAGGATGTCTTCAGTTCAGTCTTTTTGACTGATCAGGCTTTTCAGAAAAACGTAGCATGTTGTATTTTTACCTCCGGCCAAAAATCCTGAACACTTTGACTGAACGCCGGATCCGGTCTTTTTCCCATTGACTTGCATTAACGCCGGATCCGGCGCCGTGTGTTCAGTCAAACCGGATCCGGCTTTTGCATGTTAAACCCGAAAAATGTGAAAAAAGGTTAAAGTCCATAAATGGCGGATCCGTTTTTTCCAATGCATTTTTTTTATTGTGATCAAAATCCTGATCAGGATTCAAATGTAATCCGTTTTCACACGTTTTTCCGGATCCGGCGGGAAGTTCCGGTGTCGGAATTGAAAGCCGGATTTAAACAACGCTAGTGTGAAAGTAGCCTAAAAAAGATATTTTAATGAAAAATTGTGGAATTATCAAATATCTTATGAAATACAACCTTTATTGAAGTTTAGCTTCACTTTTGAGGAGATCAGATTCCATGTCGCTGCACTTACCATCAGTCTGTAAAAGTCCCTATTTGGTCCCCATGGTCAACTATATTCTTCAAACATCTATATTCTTCTTACTTACACAGATCACTAAATACAAATGATGAAATATGAAATTTGCACTCCCCCCGCTCTGATTTTTGACACCATTTAGGTACATATGAAACTGAATGTACTCCATGTATTGAAAACATTTTATTAATTTTTTGCTAGGTTTGGGCAGGCACAGACTGGCCCACAGGGGAGCAGGTGAATCCTCCAATGGGCCCTGAAGCACACTTATTGCACTACATACAGATGAAACATCTCAACCAGCCTATGCATCCATATAAAAACTGAGTAGCTCACTTAACAAATTACACAGTTTATTATTATAGATACATTGGGTGGCTGAGATGTCTTCTAGACAGAGGAAGGACAACCAGTGTCAAGTTCACAAATTTAGATTCAGAATTGGAGCCTGCAGGGTCACGCTGGACATTTCTCTGTCAGCACTCTGTCATCCGAGACTAATCACTCTTGGATGCCACTAGCGAATTTTTATCTCGAATATCGCAACTTCGAGAATTCGCAAATATTTCGAATATAGTGCTATATATTCGTTTGAGTGAATATTCGTAATTTTTTCCCATCTGAGCACATGATTCATCCCTGCTTCTTGCTTGTGGGCCAATGAGTCATTGGCCCACAAGCAACTTAAGCAGGGAGGAATCATGACTTTAGGTGGGAAAAATGACGAATATTCTAAAAACTAATATATAGCACTATATCGAATATATTAGTTTTTTTAGAATATTCGTAATATTCTAAAACAAGAATATATAGCAATATAGCGAAAATACGAATGTAGAGCAATTTAGCTAACATAGTGCTATGATCTTCTTTGTCTAATAGTTGTAATTTTTTTTCAGATTAGAAAAAAATGACGACTATTAAAAAAAAATTATAGCATTATATTAGCTAATTTGCTCTATATTTGTTTTTTCGAATATTCGCTACATTGCTATATATTCTTGTTTTAGAATATTACGAATATTCTAAAAAAACTAATATATTCGATATATTGCTAAATATTCTTGTTTTAGAATATTACGAATATTCAGAAAAATGAATATAGCACTATATTAGCTATATTTCTCTATATATTCGTTGTTTAGAATATTCGTCTTTTTTTTTCATCTGAATATTCTAAAAAACAAATATATAGCACTATATTCTATAGTGCTATATATTTGTTTTTGACCCACGCCTGTATTGATCGCGTAATATTCGCATATTATGCGATCATTCCATCGCCGATTTTTCAAGTAAAACATTTTTTTAATATAACGAATATTCGAATTCGCGAATATTCGACAAATATTCTACAAAATATTTGCGAAATATCGCAAATTCAAATATGACCCCTGCCGGTCATCACTAGCTGCCACCACTCGTCATATCAGGCTGATGAGACACCTTGTTTTAAAGAGGACCTTTCACCGATCCTGACATTGTGAACTAAGTATACAGACATGGAGAGCGGCGCCTGGGGATCTCACTGCACTTACTATTATCCCCGGGCGCCGCTCTGTTCTCCTGCTATGTCCTCCGGTATCTCCGCTCACTAAGTTATAGTAGGCGGAGATTCCAGTCACTAAGTTATGGTAGGCGGAGTCTGCCCTTGTTCTGCTGTAGCGCTGGCCAATCGCAGCGCAGAGCTCACAGCCTGGGAAGTTCTTTTCTCCCAGGCTGTGAGCTCTGCGCTGCGATTGGCCAGCGCTACAGCAGAACAAGGGCTTACTCCGCCTACCATAACTTAGTGACCGAAGATACCGGAGGGCATAGCGGGAGAACGGAGCGGCGCCCGGGGATAATAGTAAGTGCAGTGAGATCCCCGGGCGCCGCTCTACATGTCTGTATACTTAGTTCACAATGTCAGGATCGGTGAAAGGTCCTCTTTAAGTAATGCCTAAGTACACTCTATAACTGCTAGCATTTACAGGTAGAGTTGAGCGGACACCTGGATGTTCGTGTTCGGCAGGTTCGGCCGAACTTTAAAAAAAAGTTCGGGTTCGACCCGAACTTGACCCCGAACCCCATTGAAGTCAATGGGGACCCGAACTTTTGGCCACTAAAATGGCTCTAAAATAGCCCTGGAAAGAGCTAGAGGGCTGCAAAAGGCAGCAAAATGTGCTTAAGAGCATGGCAAATGCTCTGCAAACAAATGTGGATAGGGAAATAAATTAAAATAACATAAAAGACCTTAAAAATATAAAAATTAGGAATGATCTAGGAGGAAGAGGTTGAGGAGGCGGTGAATGGGTGGATGTGGCGGTGTAGGCTCACGTGGCGGTCTTGGAGGAATCGGCGGCGAAGGAGGAATAGGTAGCCAACACAGATGTGTGTTATTTTGCATTTTTACATAGGGGTAGCCCCCAAAATATTGGGACATATAAAAAAAAAAAAAAGGAATAAGTGCACTTGAGTACAAGGATGGATGGTTGAGGCTGTTAGAACTGTCTATTCTGCACAAGGTACAGACAACTCTTGTGGGATTCAGGCCTGGTTCATTTTAATGAACGTGAGCTTGTCCACGTTGGCTGTGGACAGGCGGCTGCGTCTGTCTGTAAGGACGCCTCCTGCCGTGCTAAATATACGTTCAGAGAGTACACTGGCTGCAGGGCAGGCCAGCACTTCCAAGGCATACAGGGCAAGCTCTGGCCATTTGGACAATTTGGAGACTCAGAAGTTGAATGGGGCAGAACCATCAGTCAGTACGTGTAGTCGTGTGCACAGGTACTGTTCCACCATGTTGGTCAAATGCTGCCTCCTGCTAACACGCTCCATATCAGCAGTCGGAGCCTGTTGTTGCGGCGAGGTGACAAAGCTTTACCACAAGTCGGCCATGCTAACCCTGCCTTCTGAGGTGCTGGCGGTGACACAGCTGCGTTGGCGACCTCTTCCTCCTCCCCTGCCTTCGCCTTGTGCTTCCACTTGTCCCCCGGCGTCAGTCGGGAATGCTCTCAGGAGCGCCTCTACCAGCGTGCGCCTGTAGTCGCGCATCTTCCTATCACGCTCCAGTGAGGGAATTAAGGACGGCACATTGTCTTTGTAACGGGGATCCAGCAGGGTGGCCACCCAGTAGTCAGCACACGTTAAAATGTGGGCAACTCTGCAGTCGTTGCGCAGGCACTGCAGCATGTAGTCGCTCATGTGTGCCAGGCTGCCCAGAGGTAAGGACAAGCTGTCCTCTGTGGGAGGCGTATCATCTGTGTCCTCCTTATCCCCCCAGCCACGCACCAGTGATGGGCACGAGCTGCATTGGGTGCCACCCTGCTGTTAACATGCTTCATCCTCCTCCTCCTCATCCACCTCCTCGTCCTCCAGTAGTGGGCCCTGGCTGGCCAAATTTGTACCTGGCCTCTGCTGTTGCAAAAAACCTCCCTCTGAGGCACTTCTAAAAGACTGGCCTGAAAGTCTTAGAAATGACCCCTCTTCCTCCTCCTCCGCCTGGCCCACACCCTCTTCCATCATCGCCCTAAGTGTTTTCTCAAGGAGACATAGAAATGGTATTGTAACGCTGATAACGGCGTCATCGCCACTGGCCATGTTGGTGGAGTACTCGAAACAGCGCAACAGGGCACATAGGTCTTGCATGGAGGCCCAGTCATTGGTGGTGAAGTGGTGCTGTTCAGCAGTGCGACTCAGACGGCCCGCACTTTATGCAGCAGCTCAGACATCTCGGGGTAGTTGTGAATGAATTTCTGCACCACCAAATTCAGCACATGTGCCAGACAAGGGATGTGCGTCTAACCGGCTAGTCCCAGAGCTGCAACGAGATTTCGCCCATCATCGCACACCACCAGGCCGGGCTTGAGGCTCACTGGCAGCAACCACTCGTCGGTCTGTTGTTCTATACCCCGCCACAACTCCTGCGCGGTGTGGGGCTTGTCCCCCAAACACATCAGTTTCAGAACGGCCTGCTGACATTTACCCCTGGCTGTGCTGAAGTTGGTGGTGAAGGTCTGTCGCTGACCGGATGAGGAGGTGGTAGAAGAGGAGGAGGAAGTCGAGTAGGAGGAGGAGGCAACAGGAGGCAAAGAATGATGCCCTGCGATCCTTGGCGGCAGAACGACGTGCACCAAACAGCTCTCCGCCTGGGGCCTAGCCACCACTACATTTACCCAATGTGCAGTTAGGGAGATATAGCGTCCCTGGTCGTGCTTACTGGTCCAGGTGGACCTTGCCACAGATGGCGTTGCGCAGTGCACACTTGATTTTATCCGATACTTGTTTGTGCAGGGAAGGCACGGCTCTCATGGAGAAGTAGTGACGGCTGGGAACAACATACTGTGGGACAGCAAGCGACATGAGCTGTTTGAAGCTGCCCGTCTCCACCAGCCTGAATGACAGCATTTCAAAGGCCAGTAGTTTAGAAATGCTGGCATTCAGGGCCAGGGATCGAGGGTGGCTAGGTGGGAATTTACGCTTTCTCTCCAAGGTTTGTGAGATGGAGAGCTGAACGCTTCCATGTGACATGGTGGAGATGCTTGGTGACGGAGGTGGTGGTGTTGGTGGCACAACCTCTGTTTGCTGGGTGTCAGGTGCCAACGTTCCTCCAGAGGCGGAGGAAGAGGCCGAGGCAGCAGCAGAAGAGGGAGCAGGAGGGGCCTGAGCCCTTTCTTGGTTTTGAAGGTGCTTACTCTACTGCAGTCCGTGTCTCGCATGAAGATGCCTGGTCATGCAGGTTGTGCTAAGGTTCAGAACGTTAATGCCTTGCTTCAGGCTCTGATGGCACAGCGTGCAAACCACTCGGGTCTTGTCGTAAGCACATTGTGTAAAGAAGTGCCATGCCAGGGAACTCCTTGAAGCTGCCTTTGGTGTGCTCGGTCCCTGGTGGCGGTGGCCAGTAGCAGGCGAACTGTCTTTGCCACGGCTGCTCTGCTTTTGCACCCTGCTCCCTCTTTTGCTGCGTTGTTGGCTCGGTCTCACCACTGCCTCTTCCTCTGAACTCTGAAAGTCAGTGGCATGACCTTCATTCCATGTGGGGTCTAGGACCTCATCGTCCCCTGCATCGTCTTCCACCCAGTCTTCCTCCCTGACCTCCTGTTTTGGCACCTGTGTTTCATCATCATCGGAGACGTGCTGAGGTGGTATTCCCATGTCCTCATCAGGAAACATAAGTGGTTGTGCATCAGTGCATTCTATGTCTTCCACCCCTGGGAAAGGGCTATGTGGACGCCCTTGGGAAACCCTGCCAGCAGAGTCTTCAAACAGCATAAGAGACTGCTGCATGACTTGAGGCTCAGACAGGTTCCCTGATATGCACGGGGGTGATGTCACAGACTGATGAGCATGGGTTTCAGGCGCCACCTGTGCTCTTTCTGCAGAAGACTGGGTGGGAGATGATGTGTACATGCTGGATCCACTGTCGGCCACCTAATCGACTATCGCCTATACTTGCTCAGGCCTTACCATCCTTAGAACGGCATTAGGCCCGACCAAATATCTCTGGAGATTCTGGCGCCTACTGGGCCTGGAAGTAGTTGGTTCACTAGGACGTGTAGCTGGGCCCGAACGGCCACGTCCTCTACCTGCAGCAGTGGCTCATGGTTCCTCAGGGTTAGCGTTCCGCCAAGCAAGAAATAAAAAATAAAGGAAACGGTATATAAGGTCTGGTTAATATGACAGATTCTCAGCAAAATAGCTTTAGTTCAGCTACTTCTAAATAGGTTCGGTCACACACAGATAGTGTCAAAGCGGTGTATATGGGCTGGTTAATATGACAGATTCCCAGCAAAATTGATTTATTTCAGCTACTTCTAAATAGGTTCGGTCACACACAGAGTGTCACAGCGGTGTATATGGGCTGGTTAAACAGATTCCCAGCAAAATAGCTTTAGTTCACCTACTTCAAAATTGGTTCTGTTAAACATAGATTGGGTCAGAGCGGTATGGCCTGAAGACAAGCGTCAGATCATGCAATGCTGTGCTAGTGCACTGCAATTGCGGTAAAATGGCCGCCGATAACCACTGAAAAGAGTGACTGAAAAAAACGCTCAGGGCAGGAACAAAACCTGTGTGCTCTGCACACACAAAAGATCGATGATTCTCAGCTGTAGATGCGCAGAATTTCAGGACTTCGTTGTATTTCTCCCTGCCTAATCTCTCCCTCACAGCAGCAGCAACCTATCCCTACACTAGTGAAGAGCAGAGTGACGTGCAGCGCTACGTGACTCCAGCTTTTAAAGGGAACCTGTCACCTGGATTTTGGGTATAGAGCTGAGGACATGGGTTGCTAGATCGCTGCTAGCACATCTGCAATATCCAGTCCCCATAGCTCTGTGTGCTTTTATTGTGTAAAAAAAATTGATACATATGCAAATTAACCTGAGATGAGTCAGAGCTTGAAAATATGACTCTTCTTTGGTCACACAAGTAAGATATGACTCTTTTATGTTAATTTGCATAAAAGGCGGGAAGTACAAAAATGCATAATACTTATTGAATTTGTCTGCAAATGAAATTAAAAGTGTAATTTATATGTTTAGGGTAACACAATGAACATTTAGAAACGCTCACTGAGTATATCATAGTAGAGGTGACAGGTTCCCTTTAAGGAGGCTGGGTCACATAGTTCACTTGGCCACTCACAGCCATGCCAATAGTAGGCATGGCTGTGATGGCCTCTTGGGGCAAGTAGTATGACGCTTGTTTATTGGCTGCTTTGCAGCCTTTCAAAAAGCGCCATAGAAATCGCCGAACACCGCACCCGAACTTTTACGTAAATGTTCGGGTTCGGGTGGAAAAAATCGTAAAGTTCGGTACGAACCCGAACTTTACAGTTCGGGTTTGCTCAACTCTATTTACAGATTAATACCACTCTATAGGCAACACTTCTTCTAGGGTCATGGAATCACTAGAACACAAAAAGGCTCTTATTAAAGTAAAGTTTTAATATGAAACAAGGACAGTGCATACAAACAATGGGGTTATCATAGAAAATACATTACGCTATGGTTAAGTCCGGTTGCCTGGGGAAGCAGAAATATCATTTAGTCCATCAAGCTAGTGATCCCCAAAGAAAGGACAGTTTGCTTTTCTCCATACACAAATTAAAAAGGGTCTGTAGATTCCCCTATAACCTCCTTCCCCGGCCTGTGATGTAAGAGGAGGCTAGTGAGTATGGTAATGCACTTTTATGACAGTTTTTTACAACCACTTGCTATAAACCAAGTCTGGTCAAAATCTTTGTATTATCTTTTCGGGTATTCATCCTAGCAATTTTATATTACTTCCATCCACTCCGTCCTAATGTCTCACATATTTGCTACCAAACATGGTGGAGGTAATGGCAGGCCATATATTTCTTTGATGTATGTCGCAAGATAGGGGTTTCATGTGTGACCTCGGCTAGAGTTCTGGTCTATGTCCTGACTGCATACAGTGTCAGAGCAAAGTGCACATAGGCGCGTACTATTACCTAATGCTGTGCAATGTTAGGTCACAGGGCAGTGCGGGCCGGATGAAGGGCAGGGAGCGGTGAGTCCTGGATTTGGAAAGTGGCAGTGCTGTCCGGAGAAAACAGGGTTAGTGAGGTTAGCGAAGTTTATTTTATTTTATTTTAATGTCTGATCTGTGGTCTGATGTGGGTCAGATGGAGGCTGGGTGAAATGGGGTTCTGATCTGAGGCTGATGGAGAGTAGGGGGGGTCTGATGAGGGATTGATCTGAGGCTAATGGAGGTTGCAGGGTCTGATTGAGGCTGATAGGGGTCTCATCTAAGGCTGATCAGTGTCTAATCTGAGGCTGATGAGGGTCTAATCTGAGGCTGATGAAGGTCTGATGGAGGTTGTGGGTCTGATCTGAGGATGATGGGGGTCTGATCTGAGGCTGATGGAGGATGGGGTGGGTCTGATGAGAGTTTGATCTGAGGCTGATGGAGATTGCACAGTCTGATCTGAGGCTGATAGAGGATTGATGGCGGGTCTGATCTGAGGATGATTAAGCTTGGGGTCTGATTTTTGTGGTCTTATCTGAGGTCTGATGAAGAAACGGGGTCTGATTTGGGGGTCTGATGAGGATTAGGGGTCTAATCTGAAGTGTGATGAAAAATATATATTTTTTGTTATTTTCTTCCTCTAAATCCTAGTTATGTCTTATAGTCCAGTGCATCTTATAGTCTGAAAAATACACTAATTCACTTCCCTATGTTAAAACACTTTGTTGCTGCCTCTTAGTATTAAAATGAAGACATGCTGTTAATGTGCAGGGCAGGAAGGAATTAATATATGGTCATTTTTAAGTGTACAAATATGATCATAATATTTTATTCAAATTCTCCTACTTTTTTGTCAATGCAGTTTAAAAAAAATGTCTAGCTGTGCCAAGCAATTTAATTATTTTTTGATTACCTTTTGCTTCAATCTTGGCAAAAAGAGTCAGTATACACAATAAAATTTCTAACTCTCCAAGACCCTTGACACTCCATGTTTCAGGAGACACATGCAATGGCCATGATGAAGGTTGAGTGTATCCCCGAAACATCATGTGGCGAGGATCTAGGGGAGTGAGAATCTTCAGTGTGAATACCAACTATATCTGTAAAGAATAAATCAAGGCAACTGGACGTACTGTAGATTTCTTGAAAACGTTTCACTCATTCTTCCAACGAGCTTTCTCAATTCTGAGTGACTGTACAAGAATTCTCTGGGAATAAATATGTAACTGAATCAACATCTGGTAAATATGATTCAGTTACATATTTATTCCCAGAGAATTCTTGTAAAGTCACTCAGAATTGAGAAAGCTCGTTGGAAGAACGAGTGAAACGATTTCAAGAAATCTACAGTATGTCTAGTTGCCTTGATTTATTCTTTACAGATATACCATGACCTGGATAAATGAGAAACTTCACAGACAATACCAACTATGTTTTGTTCACAGGTTAAGGACCCAGGACTAGAATGCTTGTCCTAAATTTCTGGTACTTGGTGCCCCAGGACGAGCATTCTTGCGATGTTACTGACAGCCGGGCCATTGCTGCATTCACCTGCATCGTGATAACGCTGATGCCGGTGGATTGACTTCTCATTTGCCACGGTCAGCTCTGAGTGCAGCATATGGAAGGTTTGTGCTCCCTCGTCTAACCCATCGTGTCCCCACGTACTGACTGATGGTTCGGCCCCATTCAACTTCTGGGTCTCCAAATTGTCCACGTGGCCAGAGCTAGTCTTTTATGCCTTGGAGGTGCTGGCCTGCCCGGCGGCCAGCGTTTTGTCTGAACGTGTATTCAGCACGGCAGGGGGCGTCATTACAGACAAACGCAGCCGCCTGTCTACAGCCAATGTGGACAAGCTGACGTTCATAAAAATGAACCAGGCATGGATCCCACAGGACCTGTCCATCCCTTGTGCAGATTAGATATTAACTACCTCCCCTTAACAATATATTATTCTACTCCAGGGCACTTCCTCATTCAATACTATTTTTAATTTCATTTTACCATTATATTGCGGGGCAACCCAAAGTTGAATGAACCTCTCCTCTGTCTGGATGCCGGGGCCTAAATGTGTGACAGTGGCCTGTTCCAGTGGTGGGTGACGTGAAGCCTGATTCTCTGCTATGACATGAAGACTTATTCTGTGCTGACATGAAGCCAGATTCTCTGTTATGCGACCTCTCTCCTCTGCCTGGGTGCCTGGGCCTTAATGTGTGACAGTGGCCTGTTTCAGTGGTGGGTGACGTGAAGCCTGATTCTCTGCTATGACATGAAGACAGATTCTGCGCTGACATAAGGCCAGATTCTCTGTTACGGGACCTCTCTCCTCTGCCTGGGTGCCTGGGCCTAAATGTGTGACACTGGCCTGTTCCAGTGGTGGGTGACGTGAAGCCTGATTCTCTGCTATGACATGAAGACAGATTCTGTGCTGACATAAGGCCAGATTCTCTGTTACGGGACCTCTCTCCTCTGCCTGGGTGCCTGGGCCTAAATGTGTGACAGTGGCCTGTTCCAGTGGTGGGTGACGTGAAGCCTGATTCTCTGCTATGACATGAAGACAGATTCTGCGCTGACATAAGGCCAGATTCTCTGTTACGGGACCTCTCTCCTCTGCCTGGGTGCCTGGGCCTAAATGTGTGACAGTGGCCTGTTCCAGTGGTGGGTAACGTGAAGCCTGATTCTCTGCTATGACATGAAGACAGATTCTGCTCTGACATAAGGCCAGATTCTCTGTTACGGGACCTCTCTCCGCTGCCTGGGTGCCTGGGCCTAAATGTGTGACAGTGGCCTGTTCCAGTGGTGGGTGACGTGAAGCCTGATTCTCTGCTATGACATGAAGACAGATTCTGCGCTGACATAAGGCCAGATTCTCTGTTACGGGACCTCTCTCCTCTGCCTGGGTGCCTGGGCCTAAATGTGTGACAGTGGCCTGTTCCAGTGGTGGGTGACGTGAAGCCTGATTCTCTGCTATGACATGAAGACAGATTCTGCACTGACATAAGGCCAGATTCTCTGTTACGGGACCTCTCTCCTCTGCCTGGGTGCCTGGGCCTAAATGTGTGACAGTGGCCTGTTCCAGTGGTGGGTGACGTGAAGCCTGATTCTCTGCTATGACATGATGACAGATTCTGCGCTGACATAAGGCCAGATTCTCTGTTACGGGACCTCTCTCCTCTGCCTGG
Source organism: Bufo bufo (assembly GCF_905171765.1). Taxonomy (NCBI): domain Eukaryota; kingdom Metazoa; phylum Chordata; class Amphibia; order Anura; family Bufonidae; genus Bufo; species Bufo bufo. The sequence continues at coordinate 403,191,303 of NC_053390.1, read as the reverse complement.
GTGCCTGGGCCTAAATGTGTGACAGTGGCCTGTTCCAGTGGTGGGTGACGTGAAGCCTGATTCTCTGCTATGACATGAAGTCAGATTCTGCGCTGACATAAGGCCAGATTCTCTGTTACGGGACCTCTCTCCTCTGCCTGGGTGCCTTGGCCTAAATGTGTGACAGTGGCCTGTTCCAGTGGTGGGTGACGTGAAGCCTGATTCTCTGCTATGACATGAAGACAGATTCTGTGCTGACATAAGGCCAGATTCTCTGTTACGGGACCTCTCTCCTCTGCCTGGGTGCCTGGGCCTAAATGTGTGACAGTGGCCTGTTCCAGTGGTGGGTGACGTGAAGCCTGATTCTCTGCTATGACATAAAGACAGATTCTGCGCTGACATAAGGCCAGATTCTCTGTTACGGGACCGCTCTCCTCTGTCTGGGTGCCGGGGCCTAAATATGTGACAGTGGTCTCTTCCAGTGGTGGGTGACATGAAGCCAGATTCTCTGCTATGGCATGAAGAGACTGATTCTCTGCTGACATGAAGCCAGATTCTTTGCTATGGCATGAAGAGACTGATTCTCTGCTGACGTGAAGCCAGATTCTCTGCTATGGGACCTCTGTCCAATTGATATTGGGTCATTTATTTTTTTTATATATTTTTTTTAATTCATTTCCCTATCCACATTTGTTTGCAGGGGATTTACCTACATGTTGCTGGCTTTTGCAGCCCTCTAGCTCTTTCCTGGGCTGTTTTACACCCTTTTTAGTGCCCAAAAGTTCGGGTCCCCATTGACTTCAATGGGGTTCGGGTTCGGGACGAAGTTCGGTTCGGGTTCGGATCCCGAACATTTCCGGGAAGTTCGGCCGAACTTCTCGAACCCGAACATCCAGGTGTTCGCTCAACTCTAATCATGTAGCCTCCATAACAACATGCTCTATAAAAATGCTTTATTATGTAAAACTGAAACAAAAGAAAAATAAAAGTAGACATATTTGATATTGTCGCCTCCATAACAACATGCTCTATAAAAATAGCACATGATCTAACTTGTCAGAAGAACACCGTAAAAAACAAAAAATAAGAACTGTGTCATTTTTTGATTACCTTGCCTCACAAAAAGCTTAATATAAAGCAATCAAAAGTCATATGTACCACAAAATAGTAGGTGCATCAGGGGGTCTTTAAATGTCATATGGCAACTTAAAGTTATCCTAGTGAAATCTGCCTTTTCCTTCTGTGCCCTGCCGTGTGCCCATACAACAGTTTACAACCACATGTGGGGTGTTTCTGTAAACTGCAGAATCGGGGTAATAAATATTGAGTTTTATTTGGCTGTTAACCCTTGATGTGTTACAGGAAACAATGAATTAAAATGGAGAATCTGCCAAAAAAGTGAAATTTAAAAAATATCATCTCCTTTTTCCTTTAATTCTTGTGGAACACCTAAAGGGTTAACAAAGTTTGTAAAATCAGTTTTGAATAACTGTCGTTTATACAATGGAGTCCTTTATGGGTGGTTTCCACGATGTAAGCCTCACAAAGTGACTTCATAACTGAAGTGGTTCTTAAAAAAGTGGGTTTCGGAAATTTTCCTAAAAAAGTAAAAATTTGCTTCTAAACTTCTAAGCCTTATAAGATCTTAAAAAATAAAATTACATTTACAAAATTATGCAAACATAAAAGTGGACATGAGGGAATTTTTTTTTTGAAAATCGCTAATTTTTCTACATTTTCTGTAAATTTGGGATTTTTTTTAATAAATAAAGGTGAATTGTATAGACTTAAATGTTTCACGAAAAAACAGTCTCAAAATGGTTTGCATAAGTAAAAGGATTTCTAGTTATTACTACATAAAGTGACACGTCAAATTTCCAAAAAATGGCCTGGTCCTTAAGGTCAAAAATGGCAAAGTCCTTAAGTAGTGTTGAGGGAACCCGAACTGCGAAGCTACTGAACTTTGTGAGTTCGGGTACCCGGACCCGAACCTGAACTTTGCCTCAAAAGGGCAGCCAATCAACAAGCTTTTAAGCTGTGGGCACCTAGAAATGGCATGGCTGTGATTGGCCGGTGCATCATGTGACCCAGCCTTTATACAAGCTGGATCACGTGTAGCACTGCCCATCAGCTCTGAGTAGTGCAGGGACAGGAAGCAGGCAGCTGAAGTGAGGGAGAGTGTTAGGAATTTCATCTGGCTATTTATTCTGTGGGTGACCTATAGTGATTTTTTTGTGGATGCAATACACCAGCTTTGCCCCCCCGACACAGAAATATAATAATTAATATGGCTGTTAATTCTATGGGTGACCTATATCAATTTTTTGTGGGTGCAATGCACCATCTTTGTACCCCTGACACAGAAATATAATAGTTAATCTGTCTGTTAGTTTGGTGGGTGACATACACATTTTTGGTTTGAGGTACACCTGCACTGCATACTAGACAGGGAAATTAATATAGTAAATCTGTCTGTTAGTTTGGTGGGTGACTTATACACATTTTTGGTTTGAGGTACACCTGCACTGCATACGTGACAGGGAAATGAATATAGTTAATCTGTCTGTTAGTTCGGTGGGTGACTTATACACATTTTTGGTTTGAGGTACACCTGCACTGCATGCATGACAGGGAAATTAATATAGTTGATCTGTCTGTTAGTTCGGTAAGTGACATATACACATTTTTGGTGTGAGGTACACCTGCACTGAATACGTGACAGGGAACTTATTATAGGTAATCTGTCTGTTAGTTCAGTGGGTAACCTCAAAGAATGAGGAGAGCATCAAATAAGGTATGTGGCCCTGGTCATGGTGCTGTTGGTGAAACTCCTGTTGCAGGGAGAGGACGTGGTCGATCTGTGCCAGCTACACGCCCAAATGAAACACCTTCCTCAGGTGCACGTAGGAGACAGAACGTTCAGTGTCATTTTGTAGGCCCGAATACCGGTGTACAATAGGTGAGGCCAGAACAAGTAGAGGCAGTAGTAGATTTGATAGCTGACATGCCTCCAGTTCCTTCACATTGTCTCCCACCCTGTCCCCTGCTAAAAGCACAGAGTTGGCACCTGCAGCCCATGGGCATCTGTCTTTCACCTCACCTTGCAAATCAGCCAAGCAGTCTGAGCCCCAAGTCATGCAGCAGTCTCTTCTGCTTTTTGATGGGGGATTCCCCATGGAATCAAGGTCATGCGAGGGACGTGTGCAGTTCAGAGGAAGAGGTGGTGGTCACACAGCGCCAGCCACACAGCAAAAGAGGGAGCAGGGTGCAAAAGCAGAGTGGCCGTCTCCTAGACAGTATTCCTGCTACTGCTCACCGCACCCAGGGACTGAGCACACCAAAGCCAGCTCCAAGGAGTTCCCTGGTGTGGCAGTTCTTCAGACAATGCACTAACGACAAGACGGGAGTGGTTTGCACACTGTGCAATCAGAGCCTGAATAAAGGCATACATGTTCTAGACCTGAGCACCACCTCCATGACCGGGTATCTAAATGCAAAGCATGAGCTGCAGTAGAGTACACACCTGAAAAACCACAAAAGATCTCAGGCTCCTCTTGCTCCCTCTTCTGCTACAGTCTCAGCCTTTTCCTCACCCTCAGGAGTGACAGTGGCACCTGTCACCCCGCAAACAGAGGATGTGGCAGCAACACCACCACCTCCACCACCGTCACCATCGCCAAGCATCTCCACACTGTCCCATAGAAGTGTTCTGCTGTCCATCCCCCAAACACTGGAGTGAAAGAGGAAGTACCCCCCTTACCCACGATCCCTGGCCCTGAATGCCAGCATTTCAAAATTCCTGGCCTTAGAAATGCTGGCATTCCGTCTGGTGGAGATGGAGACTTTTAAAAAACCTTATGTAGGTGGCGATCCCACAGTACGTGGTTCCCAGCCATTCCTGCCCTGCAACCAAGTTGCGGACAAAATCAGATGTGCACTGTGCAACACCATCTGTGGAAAGGTCCACATAACCACCAATACAAGGACCAGTAAGCATGGGCAGGGATGTTATATCTCCCTAACTGCACACTGGGTAAATGCAGTGGTGGCTGGGCCTGACTGCGGATAGCAGTTTGGTACATGTCCTACCGCCACCAAGGATTGCAAGACGTTTCTCGTTGCCTCCTCCTCCACTTCCTCCTCTACCGCCTCCTTATCCGGTCAGCATAACACCTGCATCACCAACTTCAGCACAGCCAGGGGGAAATAATAGCAGGTTGTTTAAAAATCATCTGTTTGGGGGAAAAACCCCACACGGCACAGGAGCTGTGGACGGGCATGGAACAACAGACCGATGAGTAGTTGGTGCCGCTGAGCCTCAAGCTCGGCCTGGTGTTGTGCGATAACGTTTGAAATCTCATAGCAGAGGTCCTGAAAAATTACCCCGATAGGTCAGAGCTGCTGCAGAAGACGCGGGCCGTCTGTGCGTCCTTTCGGCGTTCTCACCTGCTTCTGCTCACCTGTATGCACTGCAGTGTAACTTCGGCCTTACTGCTCACCATCTCTTATGCAACGTACCCACAAGGTGGAACTACACCTTGCACATGCTGCAGAGACAGTGCGAGCAGCAGCAGGCGATAGTGGAGTTTCAGCTGCAGCACACACAGGATAATCGCTCTGCAGAATAGCACCACTTCACCCCCCAAGGACTGTGCCTCCATGTAGGACGTGTGTGCCATGTTGCGCTGTTTCGAGTACTCCACCAACATGGCCAGTGCCGATGATACCGTCCTCAGCGTTACTATCCCACTTTTATGTCTCCTTGAAAAAAACACTTTGGGCGATGATGGAAGAGGATGGGGCAAAGGAGGAAAAGGGGGAGGAAGAGGGATCATTTCCACAGTTATCAGGCCAGTCATTCACAAGTGGCTCGAAAGGTGGGTTCCTGCACCAACAAAGGCCAGGTACACAGCTGTCAGGGCACAGTTCTGGAGGATGAGGAGGAGGATGAGGAACTGTGTTCACAGCAGGGTGGCACCCAAAGCAGCTCCTAGGCATCAATGAAGTTAGGCTGGGGGGATACAGAGGACACAGACAATGCACCTCCCACAGAGGACAGCTTGTCGTTGCCTCTGGGCAGCCTGGCACACATGAGTGACTACATGCTGTGGTGCATGTGAAAGAAGACCGGGGGCTGGTCCCACTGGTACAGAGGGTACACGATGCCACACAGACAACGGTTCTTTCCCAGCAGTTGAGTTTACTGAGAATATATAAAACAGATTGGTACACAGAGAATAAACCAACAGTAAACGTAACACTCTCTAACAATAAACCAGTAAATGTGATGTTTTCCCCAAAGTCCATTAAGCAGCCTAGCTGCACTTGTATGTTCCTGGAGAAGTTCCTCATTGGGGTGCACCATAAGTATTGTGCAATGCTATTCGTAATCCAGAGGGAAATGATGTCTGTCTCTTGTAACTTTAATCTTACTCCAGGTCACAGCATATAACACCCTAAGAGCAGCCAGTGAGATAGGAAGGTGTCAGCGTATGAGTCCCTTAGGGCTATGCATTAGCTTGCAGCCTATACACTGCAATGTAATTGTACTTGGAGCGTTATTGCATGTCCAAATGCCACTTCAACAGTGTGGTGCAATTTGACGCGGCAAAGCCACACTTACAGTTCCTTGAGCAGGTTCTTGGTGCTTTTTCTTATTTCATGGTCCACTCCAGAACTGGATCCTACAGACACAACACTTCTGGGGTCATCACTGAAAACCTCCCTGTCGTGCTACCGCAGGTCCATTCCCTTCCATATTCAGCAGAAAAAATCCCTTGTGATTTCCAGTGGCACCAAGCACAGCCTCCATCTGCTTACTTAATGCTTCAAGAGGAACCTCCTCCCCCTACACAGGGGGAGTGTGATGCAATAAGTCATTTGCTAAGTGCAGTGTCAAACCTGCTTATTCAGTTTGCTATCACACTTGTAAGGGTCCAAAACAGCCCATAAATTAGCTATTTCCAACTTTGCAAACTAAATAGGTTATTAGTATTCCTCTGATAGGCAGTTCCAATGTAGACTTTTATCATCTTATCCTTTGCTGCCATCTACTGACCAAAGTGAGATGTTGCAGTAATTATGCAGCTTACAACATAGCAGAGTAATACATTTAAGGTCCCTTGCCCCACATCCTTACACCTGCGCAACGACCGCCGAGTTGCCCACATTCTAACCTGTGCTGTTTACTGGGTGGCCACCCTGCTGGATCCCTGCTACAAGGACAATGTGCCGTCCTTAATTCCGTCGCTGGAGCGTAATCGTTATCGTAGACAAGCTGCTGATGGCGTTCCCACCTGACACCGGAGGCTCAGTGGAAGCACAAGGCGAAGGCAGAGGAGGAGGAGGAGGAAGAAGTCGCCAATGCCTCAGAAGGGAGGGTTAGCATGGCTGAAATGTGGAAAAGCTTTGTCAGCACGCCACAACAACCATGCCCTCTATGCCTTGGACGTGCTGGCCTGCCCTGCGGCCAGTGTATTGTCCGAACGTATGTTTAGCAAGGCAGGGGGGTGATCACAGACAAGCGCAGCTGCCTGTCCACAGCCAATGTGGACAAGGTCACGTTCATTAAAATGAACCAAGCATGGATCCCACAGGACTTGTCCATATCTTGTGCTGAGTAGACAAGTATATTGGCCGCACCCAGCCATTGTTATACTCCAGTGCACTTTCTCTTTGTGTTCTCATTTCCATTTCCCAATGTTTTGGGGCTTTCCCAAATTAAATTTTTTTTTTTTTTTTAAAACAACAAAAACATTGTTGGCTACCTCCTCCACCGCTGCTTCCACCTACACCGCCAGGTCCACCACCTCTATTTTATGTTACTTTAAGTCGATTTCCCTATCCACATTTGTTTGCAGGGCAATTGTCTGACCCCCATTTAACTTTTATTTTTGCAGCCCTCTAGCCCTTACTATGACTATTTTACAGCCATTTTAGTGCACCAAAGTTCGGGTCCCCTTTGACTTCAATGGGGTTCGTGTTCAAGTTTGGGTCAAGTTCAGGTCCCAAACCTGAACTTTGACCTGAAGTTCAGCCGAACCCAGCGAACCGGAAATCCACAGGTCCGCTCATCCCTCTCCTTAAGGTGTTAAGGTTAAAGCAAAAAGTAATCAATAAATGGAAAAGTTCTAAAGATGAAGTACTAATATATTGAAAGGCCATGATTTAGCCTACATTGATACAGTACCTGTGATGTTTGGCAATCCCCTCACAGTTAGGCTACATTTACACGGCCGTATGTGTTTTGCGGTCCGCAAATTACGGATCCGCAAAAAAAACTGATGAAGTCCGTATGGCATCCGTTTTTTTTGCGGATCCATTTTAACAATGCTTATTCTTGTCCGCAAAACGGACAAGAATATGACGTTCAAATTTTTTTTGCGGGGCTATGGAACAGACATACGATAGCACGCGCTGTGCTGTCTGCATTTTTTGCGGACCCATTGAAATGAATGGGTCTGCATCGTATACACAAAAAAATGAAACGGACATGGAAACAAAATACATTTGTGTGAATGTAGCCTAAACAGCAAGAAAAGTACTGCATGAATCACTATTCTTGTAGCCACAGTGAAGGACACAATGGCAGAGCATACACATTGCATCTTTCAGGCACCTTCGAGATCCATCATACAAAGAGTTGGAAATGCCATGTTTTGGCTTATGTAGATATGAACAGAGTCAGAGTAGTTTACACGGCAAAGAAGTCTCCAATTTTGTCTATTCCTTCAACTGCCATTTAATCACATTTATCAACCATCCCTTGCCGCACATTATTATATTTTGTCCAAGCCTAATTAGTAAATGGACTGTTGATAGGGGAGTTAATGGTAAGATCCCTGGCAGTCTAGTGTTGTGAAGGGTTTAGCTGTTTGTAATACACTTTTACTACCTGTACTAAAGAGTGTAGAATATCTTCTTCTTGCTCCTCTATCTGTGGATGAAGACTGCACAGATAGATAAATACTGCATCAATAGCTATTAGTCAATCACAAAACAGCTCCAACAATCATAGTGTCTAAAGAGGGATGATGTTAAGGGCTCATGGACATGAGCGTTGTTGTTTTGCAGTCTGCAAATTGAGGATCTGCAAAGCACAGAAACTTTATAATGTTTGCCTGACAATTTGCATGTTAATAGATGTGTCCACTCTTATCTTTGGTTAAGGATTCCAATTAGAGATGAGCAAATTTCAAAACAATTCAATTCGGCCGGTTCGCCGAATCTTCCAAAAAAATGTGGTTTGATCCGAATTTATTTGTGGCGAATCGCATTAAAAAAGGCTATTTCCTAGCTGCAGAGAGCCTTTATAGTGGTGTAGAACACTGTGCTTTGCAGTAACACGCATAGGGAGTCTGTTGTGGTAGTGAAACAATACTGAGTCAGTATAACAGTATAACATGTAGATGACAGGAGTAATTTTTAGAATCACTGCACACTTCACTTATTTGGGCAGTTTCGGGGGTAAAAACTGACCAAATAACTCAAGTGTGAACTCAGCCTTACAGGTCAATGTTAGCTACAGGTATAAAGAACAGTGCAGAGGCCCAAGATCCTACTATAGCATAAAAGAGCGAACTCCTTTTACACCAATTCACTGATTCCACATAGATTTCTACAGAACCTGTTCTATTAAACTCTTATACAAGTAGAGCCCCCCGACAGAGTGGAGAGGGTGTCAGCAGTAAGTTTGTGTTGAGGTCAATGATTATTTTGCTCTTTCTCTGATCCGTCAGAACAATAACTCCCAAAAATTTGATCCTGTCTGTGGAGCATCCGCCTTCAATGGGTCAGCTTTTGGTCAGTAATCCATCAGTATTGCTAAAGCCAAAAAAAAAACAGGAGTGGATACAAAACAGAGATGACACGTGAATGGAATATTTGCATGTCTTCTGTGTTTTGCACCCACTCCTGCTTTTGGCTACCAAATCATAAGCCAATTTTGATGCAAAATAGGGACCATGCCATGCAGGACTTACAGCTATTACATAGACAGGATCCGTTGTGCATCTTATTTTTCCTTCCTTCTGACAGATCAGAAGAAGAATCAAATAAATGATGATGTCAGCCAGGCCAAAAGGCAAAATAGTTGCCCAGTCATGAAGTGGGTAGGGTGGGAGCAGCATGAGAAGTCCACAGAGTTTCCCTATGACATAGTGGTGAGGTGGAAGCAGCATGAGGAGACCACAGAGTGGCCCAATGACAGAGTCTGGAGGTGGCTGCAGCAGCATCAGTAGGAGGCCACAGGGTGGCACAATCACATTGTGGAGGTGTCAGCAGCAGCATCAGTAGGCCACAGAGTGGCACAATGACAGAGTGTAGAGGTGGTGGCAACAGAAGCATCAGGAGGAGGCCACAGGGTGGCACAATGACAGAGTGTGGAGGTGGCGGCAGCAGCAGCATGAGGAGGAGGCCACAGTTTGGCACAATGACAGTGTGGAGGTGGCAGCATCAGGAGGCCACAGAGTGGCACAATGACAGAGTGTTTAGGCGGCAGCAGCATCAGGAGGAGGCCACAGAGTGGCACAATAACAGTGTGGAGGTGGGCGCAGCATCAGGAGGCCACAGAGTGGCACAATGACAGAGTAAGGAGTTGGCGGCAGAGGGTGGCATAGTGACAGTGTGGAGGTGGCAGCAGCAGCATCATGAGGCCATAGAGTGTCACAATGACAGAGTGTGGAGTTGGCGGCAACAGAAGAATCAAGAGGAGGCCACAGGATGGCACAACGACAGTGTGGAGGTGGCAGCATCAGCATCATGGAGAGGCCACAGAGTGGCACAATGACAGTGTGGAGGTGGCAGCAGCATCAGGAGGCCACACAGTGGCACAATGACATAGTGTGGAGGTGGAGGCAGCAGCATCAGGAGGAGGCCACAGGGTGGCACAATGACAGTGTGGAGGTGGCAGCAGCATCAGGAGGCCACATGGTGGCACAGTGACAGAGTGTGGAGTTAGCGGCAGCATTAGGAGGAGGCCACAGGGTGGCATAATGACAGTGTGGAGGTGGCAGGAGCAGCATCATGAGGCCATAGAGTGGCACAATGACAGAGTGTGGAGGTGGTGGCAGCAGCATCATCATGAGGAGGCCACAGGGTGGCAAAATGACAGTGTGGAGGTGGCAGCAGTAGCATCAGGAGACCTGAGTAGTGAGGTTGCAGCAGCATCAGGAGACCACAGAGTGACCCGTTAACAGAGTGGGCAGGTGGGTGGCAATATCAGTACCAGCTGAAGATGGTGGGTGAAAGAAGGAGCACTATCAGATGTGTGGCATGAGGTGGGTGGCAGCATCAGTATAGTAGCTGAGGCAGGTAACCAGAAGAAACCGTTCTCTTTTGTCAAAGTGTTAGTGTGGCACTATGAATGATCCAGTCTGATGCATCAGGCATTGGTGGGTGGAAATCCTGGCTGATCCATGCCTGATTCTCCTTTACAAAGGTCAGTCTCTCCGCATTTTGGGTGGACAGGTTAGTTATTTTTGGAGTAACTACGACCCCCATCACACTAAACACCCGCTGTGATGCCACACTACTGGCCAGGCAGGACAGCTTTTCCAGGGCAAACTCTGAGCAGCCACAAATCCAGTTTGGCTGCCCAGTAGTCTAGCGAATCTTCAATGTGGGGTGGCAGGGTGCTGTTCAAGTATGCCACCACCTGCTGGTTCAGGTTCTACTCCAGGTCTAGATGCTGCTGCTGGTGAGTATTTTCTTCACTAGGCGGGTAAAGAAAGCTGCTCATCAGTGACTCTAGACTCAGGCTACTGCTGATGGAGCTGGTACTGCTCCTGTCACCCCACCCCTCCCCAGCAGCCATGGCAGTGGAACACAGACGTCCACACTGATCAGACCTGCGAGAGGATGGACGATGGTGCAGATAGGTCATCTTCCTCAACGTCCTGTAGCTCCTCTGGCTGCTCTTGCTCCTACTCTCCTGTCACCTGTGTAGAAAAACCACCTATTTTGCTACACATTGCTTGTGCTTCAATGTCCTCCTCCTCCGGTTCAACCCCCACAGGGCTCATGTGGCCATGAGATGTAGGCTCCACACCTCCAGTCTCCTGACCAGCCAGATTTACCATCATCTGTTCCAGGACATAAAGCAGTGGAATAACGTTGTTCATCCTGTAGTCCTGGCGACTCACAAATAATGTGGCCTCCTCAAAGGGCCTGAGCAAACGTCAGGTGTCACGCATGAGCTGCCACTGGCTAACATCGAAGTTACACAGAGGATTACCTCTGTCCTCCTGTATCATCAAGAAATTATTTATGGCCTTTCGCTGTTCATGTAATCCAGGGGTACTCAACTAGTTTTATTAAAGGTCCACATACCTGGGTCTGCAGTCAGGTGAAGTTCCGAGCTGAACGCCAACAGTAAAGATGCCATGCGATCATGTGATCCATGCGCGTGGGGCGCTCTGAAGTTATAGTGGAGCTCCCCGGGTAAGTCCCAGAATTAGTAATGGCCACATTAGTGGCCAGTAAGAATATTGCCCCCAGTAAGAATAATGTCCCCATTAGTGCCCCCAGTAAGAGTAATGCCCCCATTAGTGCCCCCCTTCTCTGCTTTTGCAAAAATAAAAAATAAAAAATTAGCATTCACCTGGCTGCGGTGAACATTCGCTGCTGACTGCAAGCTCAGGACCGGTGCTCCAACGTGATGACGTCTTGTAGGTCCTGTCCTGAGCTTCTAGTCAGCAGGGAGTGTTCTCCACAGCGTCAGCAAATGGAGGTGGAGGTACCGTATTTTTTTATTTTTTTTTACTAGCACAAGTAGCGGTGGAGGTAAAGGCTGTACTAATGGGCGTTCCATGATGGAAGCGCTCATTAGTAAGGGTACTTTCACACTTGCAGCAGGACGGATCCAACAGGCTGCTCACCCCGTCATATCCATCTTGCCACTACTTCGCCGTGAGAGGCCGCCAGACTAAAAGTACTACATGTCCGACTTTTTCGTCTGGAGGCCTCACACTGTGCACTGCTATGCTGCGCTGTAGCTCCACTCCCGCTATAGTCAATGGGGAGTGGCAGTCCGGCGAAATAGTGGCAGGACGGATCTGACAGGGTGAACAGCCTGTCGGATCCGTCCTGCCGCAAGTGTGAAAGGAGCCTAACAGTCCTTACAGGAAAATTCTGGCACCGGCAAGGGAACTAAAATACCAGCCTTGCTGGTGAACTACTGGCCGGGTGGCAACCCAAGCCACAGAACAGACATATGATAGTTTTGTTCCGCATCCAATTCCCATTATTGGGGGATTGGATGCGGCCCCTTAATTACAATGGGGCCACAAGAGATGCAGACAGCACACTGTGTGCTGTCTGCATCTTTTTCCACTCCATTGAAACTAAGGGGTCCGCATCCAATGCCCCAATAATGGGAATTGGATGCGGAACAAAACTATCATGGTTTGATGGGGCTTAATCACTTTATTTAATCAGGTTACCTTTAATTTTAAAGAAGATGGCCCAGGAGAGATGGGAACACGACACTGACTGGAGTCCTTTCCTGCAGTCAGTGACGTGTTCCCGCCTCTCTGTAGCCCTCTCCACGTCCCCCTTCCTTCCCAAATGTGACATTTATTTCATTGGTGGCAGTGGTGATGTCCCCCCCCTCTCCAGCAGCACGTAAGTGTCCTTTGGAGCTTGAAGCTCCCTTAGGTGCTGCCGCTGCTGCAGGGGAGGAGGGACCTGTGAGCGCACTGAGGGAGAAAGCTCCCTCCACGTGCAGGTGCCGGATGAAAGCGCTGGTGCCTGCAAGTTGGAGGGAGCCGTCTCTCACTGCGCCCCTGGGGCAGGAGGAAGTGCGCCGGTAAGCTCCTCCTCCTGCACGTACCAGAGTGTGCAGGAGGAGGAGCGCTACATGTGGAGGAAGCCCTGTCTCACTGCGCTGTGGGACAGGCGGAAGTGCGCCGGTAAGCTCCTCCTCCTGCACTGTACAGTGTGCAGGAGGTGGAGCGCTCTGAAGGATGGCCGCGGTCCGGACAACTGGCGGCCGCGGTCCGTATTTGGACCGCGGTCCGCCAGTTGAGTACCCCTGATGTAATCGGTCCAACATATGGAGAGTGGAATTCCAACGGGTGGAAACGTCGCGTATCAGCCTATGTTGGTGGATGCCGTTCTGCCGCTGCAGCTCAAGGAGGGTGTGCTTTGCATTGTACGAGTGGCTGAAGTGCCTGAAATGTTTCCTGGCCATTTTTAGGATGCCTTGCAGATGGGTGGAAGACTTCAGGAACCGCTTTACAACCAGATTGAACACATGTGCCATGCAGGGCACATGGCTTAGCCCTCCTTGACGCAGCGCTGACACCATGTTCTTCTTGTAGCTGGTCACTATGGTTCAGATTTTGAGTTGTCGGGGAGAAAGTCAGGATTCGATTTCTTGATTAAGGACACAGAGCAGTTCATCCCCTGTGTGACTTTGTTCGCCAAGGCAAACAAGGTGCAGAACAGCGTGACACCGCCGTTCCCTGCACATGTGGTATGCTTGAGGGGCACTATGAATTGTCCCTGCAGTGGAGTACATGGTGGAGGATGAGGAGGCAGAGGCAGACATTGTCACAGCACCAATGGCATGAGAACGTGGAGGCAGAAGCGGCGTCACCTGGTTAAGTTGCTGGTGTGGTTGTGCAGGAACCACATTCACCCAGTGGGCCATAAAGGAAATGTATTGTCCCTGACATTAGTTACAGCTCCACACGTCAGCGCTGCCGTGCACTTTGGCAGACACCGACAGGCTCAAGGACTGGCTCGCCTTCTGTTCTACATACCTGTGCAGGGCTGGTACTGCCTTTTTGGCAAAGAAATGACAGCTTGGGACTCTCCACCTCGGCTTGGCACAATCCATCAGTTCTCTGAAAGGTGCTGAGTCCACCACTTGGAATGGGAGGGACTGCAGCACCAGCAACTTGGCCAGGAGCACATTCAGCTTTTGTAACGTTGGATGAGTGCACGCATACTGTTGTCTCTTGGCAATCGCTTTGGTGATCAATTGCTGATGGAATGACTGACGAGGAGTAGAAGGTGGAGCAGGTGCATCAAGACCAGCAGATGATGAGAAGGACAGACAGCTCCCTTCGGCTGAGGTGGTGGATCCTTGACTGCTTGAAATCCGGTGCGTGCCACTGGGTGATGCTGCGGTTGCTGTGGCAGGCTGGACCACCACATCGGAGCCAAGGTTCTCCCAGGCCACTTTATGGTGACGCTGCATATGTTGACGCAGGGCTGTGATGCCAACATTGGCATCTTGGCCAGACTTCACCTTCTGCCCACAGATTCTACAAATGGCAATGTTCGCCTCTTCCAGCGTATTAATAATAAACTGCCACACCGCTGAGTAGGTGATTTTACTCCGCACTGACTGACTGCCACCACCGCTGCTTCCGTGAACCCCTGCACCACTACTTTCTGGGCAGGTAGGCTCCTGCGAAGTTGGTGGTCTACCACGGGCACGTTTGGCTCCCGACCTCCCACTGCTGCCACCCTGCTGACTCCCGGCCACGCTAGCGACTTGCTGGCTCCACCTCTGCCACATGGGCAAGCTGCCACCCTCTTCTCCTGAAGATGATGAAGCCCCTAATTCATCCAGATCCCAAGTGCGATCATCTACATCATCATCTTCGAGTACTGTCTGCACGTCACTGATGTCCTCCTCAACAGTATCTGGGTCAGGAGCCTGCCGCTCGCAACACCAGCTCCCACACCACTTTCCTCATCACTACTTGCCCGCCTACCGGCAAGTAGCTGCTGACTGTCCTCTAGTAGTTTATCCTCTCTGTATAGTGGAGCTGAGCAAATAATACTTCTCTGGCTGAGGGAAAAGAAAAGGACAGAGTCGGGTTGAGGACAGGTGAGAGCACAGGGACTGCTCCCGGGCCATGCCATCTAAGGGTTGTGTCTGATGAACCCCCACCAACTCTTGGCTGGGGGTGTCTGATGTCACTTGGGACGAAGTGGATGATCGAGTCAACCATTCAAGAACCGCTGGGTGGCTGGTCAAGACACGACCACTAGATAACACCGGGAGCTCAGGCCTCTTGCTGCAACTCTTGCTGCCACACCCCCTTACTCTGCTGCGACCTGTGCCTGCGCCAGAAACATTTAGGCCTCTGCCACTCCCCTGTGCAGGTCCTGGCACATCTCTGTCTCACATACTGTTAGATCAAATAAATAAATAAATAAAAATCGAATTAAAACACCCCAAAAAAGTCTGTAATTTTCTCACTTCACCACACAACGGCTAATAAGCCCTTTTTTCCCACTAATACATGCCAAAGAAGGCTTTAGAACATATAACTGCACAGCTGAACGGCAAATAATAAAAAAATTTTTGCCAGTAATACACGCCAAAAAGGGCTGTAATTTTCTCACTTCACCACACAATGGCTAAATATCCCTTTTTTTCCCACTAATACAAGTCAAAAAATGCTTTAGAACATATAACTGCACCGTACGAGGGCAAATAAGACGTAGAAATATTTCCTTGTAATAAACCCTGTTAATGGCTGTATCAAACAGCACCCCAATAACAAGAACAGTTGCTGCTGATTGGCTGCATGCATGGCATTGTGGGTGATCCCACGTTCCCAAAGTTCATAGCTCCATGTCCTAACATGTGCAGCAGCCATTTTAGGAAAAAATGTGATTCGGATCGAATTCCACTTCGTCAACTTCGATTTACTCATCTCTAATTCCAATTTCTTATGGAAGAAAAATTTAAAATCCACCCAATATCATGATATAATAACTAAACCCTTGACAGCCTGCAATTCCAATATAAGTCCTGTCACTTTTCTACAATAAAACTTTAAATTTGTTACCATATGTTCTAAGCACTCACTTTAGGGGTCATTTATCAAACAGAAATACGCCAAAATTAGGCGTATTTCTGGCACAGATTGAGACGCAAAGGTGCTTTGCACCACAATCTGCGACTTCTTCCTGCTCACACCAGGTCTACGCCTATTTTAGGCATAAAAAGTGGTCTAAGGCCTCATGCATACGACTTTGCCGTTTTTTGCGGTCCGCAAACTGCGGATCCGCAAAAAACGGAAGCCGCCCGTGTGTCTTCCGCAATTTGCGGAACGGGCGGCCCATTGTAGAAATGCCTATTCTTGTCCACAAAACAGACAAGAATAGGACATGCTATATTTTTTTGCGGGGCCACGGAATGATGCAACCGATGCGGACAGCACACTGAGTGCTGTCCGCATCTTTTGCGGCCCCATTGAAGTGAATGGGCTCGGATGTGGACTCGAAAAATGGTTGTGTGCATGAGGCCTAAATGTAAGACAGCTAGAAGTGGCAGAGGATCCGCCAAAGCTAAGTAGAGGCCTGCACATCTTCATTACTTCGGCGGATCCACCGCCCGGAATAGGGCTTATTAAGAGCGACGTCTAAAACGCTGGTCTTAATAAATGTGCCCCATTGTCTTTATTCTATGAATAGCAAATAGCCAAACTTAAACCATGGCATCTGAGGTATCTTTTCCTGGGAGCAATGAGCTAGCAATCGGCAGCAATCGGAATAGCCATTCATTCATTGTGGTAGCCTCTGTCACTCTGATGAATCAAAGGCTACCAAATTGATAGTTCCTATAAAGCTCTGCCACTGGTAGGGCTCCAGAAGAAAGTATTGAATGTCCCATAGACTGCAATGGTAATTTATTGCAGTCTATGGAACAAGGGATCTAATGACCGAATGTTCAAATTCCCTAAGGGGACACTATAAGTAAAAGTTAAGTAAAAAAAAAAGTGTTTAAATAAACAAAAAATATAAAAAAATTCAAATCAACTCCCCATACAAACAAACTTTTCCCATATTAAAAATAAATAAGAAATAAAAGCTAAAGTTTATTTGAACTGCCACATCCCAAAATGCCATATATAAATGTATGTATCCCATACAGTGAAGGCAATAACAAAAAAAAAAATCTAAATGGCTTCATCTCCCCAAAAAATTTAATAAAAAATTATCAAAAAGTCATACATGCTCCTAAATGGTAACAATGCCAAGTACAGATAACCCCACAAAACATGAGCCCGTTTAGACCTCCATAGATGTAACTACAGTATATAAAAAATTTACGGCGGTTATAATATGGAGACGCAAAGAAAAAATTTTTTCCAAATTATTTTTTTTTTCAGTATTAAAACAGTAGTACTTACTTCAGTAGTAAAACTAAATAAATGTGTTATCACTATATTTAGACTCACCTGGATAATGAAGGGAACAGGTCAGTTTTACTGCATAGGAAATACCATAAAAGCAACACCCATAAAACTGTAGCGGAATTGCCCCATTTTTAATTCTTTTTTCAGCTTTCCACTACTTTGTATGCAATATTAAATGATGCCATTAGAAAGTACAACTCATTCTGCAAAAAAAACAAGATTGGCCTTACTTATGACTATGAAACAGGCAACCTAAAGATCAATGAGGCAGATTATTTTGTGCAGGTTATCTTTATTTGAATGTGTTGCTGATATTAATAGTACAGAAGAGAGCACACAAAATAAATTGATGGTTAATTGTTGGTATTTTTGCAGGAAAATACACGTATCTCCATTTTGGATTCTGGAAGCTTGAGAATTCAGAAAGTGCAAAGAGAAGATGTTGGTCAATACCGTTGTATAGCTAAGAACAGCCTTGGAACTGCAATTTCCAAACCTGCTCTGCTAGAAGTAGAAGGTAACAGTTACTTTACCACTTATCAATAATATACAACTACATAGAAAAAATGTGATATAGAAATAATCTAACAATTTAACAGACCCTGTGTCTTCATATGCTCCGGGCTCCTTTACCTCTGCAATTATTAAATGGCTTTAATCCAAGGCTAGGTTGCACATAGCCCTCTCTATTGAATTTTATGGGAGTTATGGAACTGAGCCAATGATCCTCTTAGACTTCAACCAAGAAAACCAAAGGCATATGTCTCCCCTTCTCTCTTGAATAGGTTTGCCATCCATCCACAGAGGAATCCCTTTTAACCTGAGAGGTGGGGGCCCAAATATAACCAGTTTAGGCATTTCCCATTTAAACTACTGTAAAAAGTGACAATCAGACATGATATTGTACATGATAATCTCTTTCTAACTTAGAATCAGCTCTGTACCTCACATGGATCCAGAGATCTGCCCATTCTTTGCTCTGCTTTGGCAGCTCGAGGGGAGTGTCTTTTTCTACTGCAGCTCAGGAGGCGTGTCCATGCTCTACAACTCAGGTGGCAGTTGAAGGATGAAACTGAGCATGTGCGGCCTTCTCAGTGAGCAGGTCAAAGAAACGAGAAAAAACAAACAGCAGGTGGTGCTATACAGACACATCTTATTGAATAACTCAGTGGCTATGCAAAATGTTTAATTGCAAGCAATTACAAAAGAATTATGATCCAAGTGCTGGTTGTAAAACTGCAAAAAGTGTTTTGTGGGACAATCCCATTTAAATAATAGCTACCATTAGCCTAAATAAAATGCTAGATATTTTCCTAACCATACTAAGTGATGGCTTATTGCTAGTATTTGGCAACACTATCTGATCAATTGGGTACTGATCATTTAAAGGAGTTGTCCCACAAAAAATATTCTCCAGTTTCCAAACCAGCACCTACATCTGAATATTTTTGTAATTGCATGTAATTAAAAATTTAGAATAGCCACTGAGTTATTCAATAAAATGTATTTGTATAGCGCCACCTGCTGTCTTATTTCTTTGTCCTGCTCACTGAGATGGCCGCACATGCTCAGTTTCATCCTTCAACTGCCTCCTAAGCTATAATAAGGCAGAGAGCTGCAGAAGAAAGGACACTCCCCTTGAGCTGCCAGCAAGATATAAATCTAACAGAGCATTTGGAAAAATGAATGGGGAGATCTCTGGATCCATGTGGGGTACATGGCTGGTTCTGTCTTTGTTTTCTTTTCCAATATCTTTATTAATATATAAAAGAATTACACAAAGAGAGAATTTTGGGTAAACACTCAGCATAGTTAATACATTTTTTTCTTCTCCCTCTTCCCCCAACCCAACCCCCTCCCCCCCACCCCGACACTGTGATGAGTCCACCCTCCCCCCCCCCCCCCCCCCCGACCCCTCTTCAAGAAAAAGAAAGGGGCAGAAAACAGGGGGAGAGAGAGAAAAAAAAATTATAAAATATTACAATCAATCAGATCTTCCACACATCCCATATCTTAATCCACTTCTCATCTACATCTTTCTGCCTATACAGAATCTGTTCATAATTTTTTACCTTGTTAACTAAGTTTATCCAGGTGTTTAATTCTGGGGTATGCAAACCAGGTCCAGCTGACCAAAATTCTAGCTAACAGCAATATCCTACCTAGAAGAATCTTTTGATATTTATGACTGCTTATTATGGAGAAATCATTCAGCAAGAACACTTGTGGCTCAAAGGGGATTCTTATTTTAAGTTTGTAAATAAGAAAGTTATTGATGCTATTCCAGTATTTTCTAAGTTCTGAACAAGTCCAGATGATATGGAGGTAATCCGCACCTAAGGTATCACATCTAGGGCACTTGGATGTATATCTTAGCCCACATTTGTTTAGCCATATAGGGGTAACATATAGTCTATGACAAATACTAAACTGTACTAGAACATGGTTGAAATTATGGGATAGTGAACCTAAATTAGCAAAGATATTCCCCCACGCTTCTAATTGTATATTTGGACAATCCAACTCCCAGGCTCTTTGTCCTGGTGACTGTGTATCACAAAACCGTGCCTTAAGTAATAGTTTATATATATTCTTAATTTAATCTTAATTCTTAGGAGTGTCGTCCCTGTCCAATCATTTAAAAAGCATGAACTATCTATATCCAACATTGATTTATCATCCAGACTAAATAATGCTGACCGCAACTGAAAATACCTAAACCAAGAGAGGTTTTCTACATTATGTGATAACTCCGTGAACGACTTAATCTCTCTATCCTTAACTACTTGTAAAATGTAAAAAATCCTATTCTTTTGCCAAAATGTATCCGCTGCTATACCATCTAACATCTGTAGATGAACGTTATGCCAAAGAGGCGTGAATGTAAGTGAACCCTTTACCCTCAACCATATTCTAGTAGTAGCCCACATTTTAGAAAGTAATTTTATAATCTCTTTATAACCCCGCTCTTGGCTAATCAATAGTCAAGATTGCAAAAGAGTAAATATGTTATTATATGAATAACTCCCTACTAGGCTCCTTAACCACCTCAGCTCCCCTAGCTTAAACCCCCTTAATGACCAGACCACTTTTTACAATTCTGCACTACACTATATTCACAGTTTATTGCTCGGTCATACAACTTACCACCCAAATTAATTTTACCTCCTTTTCTTCTCACTAATAGAGCTTTCATTTGGTGGTATTTCATTGCTGCTGACATTTTTACTTTTTTTGATATTAATCAAAATTGACCGAAATTTTTGCCAAAAAATGAAATTCTTCACTTTCTGTTGTAAACTTTTCAAATAAAACTACATTTCTATATAAATTTTTCTCTAAATTTATTGTTCTACATGTCTTTGATAAAAAAAAAATGCAATAAGTGTATATTTATTGGTTTGGGTAAAAGTTATAGCGTTTACAAACTATGGTGCAAAAAAATTTATTTACGCACTTTGACTTTCTGAGCACCTGTCATGTTTCCTGAGGTTCTACAATGCCCAGACAGTAGAAACACCCCACAAATGACCCCATTTCGGAAAAATTCGCTGATGGGCATAGTGAGTTCATGGAAGTTTTTTTTTTTTGTCACAAGTTAGCGGAAAATGATTTTTATTTATTTTTTCTTACAAAGTCTCATATTCCACTAACTTGTGACAAAAAATAACATTTTACATGAACTCGCCATGCCCCTTTATCTCTGTAAAAGACAACTTTTCCCATTTTTTTATACAAAGTTGTCATTTTACAGAGATATTTCTCTCACCCAGCATGGGTATATGTAAAAATACACCCCAAAACACATTGCCCTACTTCTCCTGAGTACGGCGATACCACATGTGTGACATTTTTTTGCAGCCTAGGTGCACAAAGGGGCCCAAATTCCAATGAGTATCATTAGGATTTCACAGGGCATTTTTTACGCATTTGAATTCAAAACTACTTATCACGCTTTAGGGCCCCTAAAATGCCAGGGCAGTATAAATACCCCACAAGTGACCCCATTTTGGAAAGAAGACACCCCAAGGTATTCCGTGAGGGGCATGGTGAGTTCCTAGAATATTTTTTTTTTGGGCACAAGTTAGCGGAAAATGATTTTATTTTATTTTTTTTCTTACAAAGTCTCATATTCCACTAACTTGTGACAAAAAAATAAAATTTTACACGAACTCGCCATGCCCCTCACGAAATACCTTGGGGTGTCTTCTTTCCAAAATGGGGTCACTTTTGGGTATTTATACTGCCCTGGTATTTTAGGGGCCCTAAAGCGTGAGAAGTAGTTTGGAATCCAAATGCGTAAAAAATGCCCTGTGAAATCCTCCAAGTACTCATTGGAATTTGGGCCCCTTTGCGCACCTAGGCTGCAAAAAAGTGTCACACATGTGGTATAGCCATTCTCAGAAGAAGTAGGGAAATGTGTTTTGGGGTGTATTTTTACATATACCCATGCTGGGTGAGAGAAATATCTCTGTAAATGACAACTTTTCCAATTTTTTTATACAAAGTTGTCAATTTACAGAGATATTTCTCTCACCCAGCATTGGTATATGTAAAAAGACACCCCAAAACACATTGCCCTACTTCTCCTGCGTACGGCGATACCACATGTGTGACGCTTTTTTGCAGCCAAGATGCGCAAAGGGGCCGAAAGTTCAATCTTTCATGGACTCAATATGCCCCTCAGCGAATACCTTGGGGTGTCTTCTTTCCAAAATGGGGTCATTTGTGGGGTGTTTGTACTCCCCTGGCTTATGAGGGTCTTCACAATCATTAGATGTATGGCCAGCATTAGGAGTTTCTGCTATTCTCCTTAGGCCTCGTGCACACGACTGTTGTATGGGTCCACATCCGAGCCGCCGTTTTGGCGGCTCGGATGCGGACCCATTAATTTCAATGGGGCCGCAAAAGATGCGGACAGCACTCCGTGTGCTGTCCGCATCCGTGGCTCCGTTCCGCGGCCCCGCTAAAAAAATATAACATGTCCTATTCTTGTCCGCGCTTTGCGGACAAGAATAGGCATTTATATTTCCGGCGCCCGTTCCATCAACACGGGCACCTTCCGTTTTTTTGCGCATCCGCGGTTTGCGGACCGCAAAAAACGGCACGGTCGTGTGCATGAGGCCTTATATTGAGCATACGGGTAATGAGATTTTTTTTTTTCGTCCAGCCTATGGGCTGAACGAAAAAATGAACGGCACAGATTTCTTCATTCGCATCGATCAATGTAGATGAAAAAAATCTCTGCCAAAAAATGTGCAAAAAAAAAAAAAACTGCGATCGCTAATAAAGATCCAAAAAGCTCAAAAGTGATCTTTATAGCGCTGCAGCGATTTTACGGTGTTTTTGCAGTGATCAGAAAAAAAAAACATTTCTGTCACTGCGGTGGGGCGGACGGAACGCAAATGTGCGTTTTTTGTAGAGCCTAAGGTGACCCTAATGTACTGATATAGATCTGATTGCGATCAGTCTTGATCACTTACAGATACTATATAGTACTAGCGCTGATTAGCGACAACGATGACGCTAATCAGCGACTGCGGTGCGGTGGGCGCTAACTACCTAACAAGTGGCTAACTAACTGACGGTGATAAGGGACCCTTAGGCCCCATTCACACGTCCGCAATTCTGTTCCGCATTTTGCAGAACGGAATTGCGGACCCATTCATTTCTATGGGGACAGACTTTGTCCCGCTCGGATCCGGAATTGCGGATCTGCACTTCCGGGTCCGCCCTTCCGTTCCGCAAAAATATAGAACATGTCCTATTCTTGTTCGCAATTGCGAACAAGAAAAGGCATTTTCTATATAGTTCTGGCAATGTGCGGATCCGCAAAATGCGGAAAGCACATTGCCGGTGTCCATGTTTTGCGGATCCGCGGATCCGCAAAACACATATGGATGTCTGAATGGAGCCTTACAGGGGGGTGATCAATGACAGGGGGGTGATCAGGGAGTCTATATGGGGTGATCAGGGGTTAATAAGGGGTTAATAAGTGACAGGGGGGGTGTAGTGTAGTGTGGTGCTTGGTGCTACTTACAGAGCTGCCTGTGTCCTCTGGTGGTCGATCCAAGCAAAAGGGACCACCAGAGGACCAGGTAGCAGGTATATCAGACGCTGTTAACAAAACAGCGTCTGATATACCTTTCTGGGGTTAAAAAAATCGCATCTACAGCCTGCCAGCGAATGATCGCCGCTGGCAGGCTGTAGATCAACTCGTTTACCTTGCGATCCTGTGAACGCACGCTCCTGTGTGCGCGCGTTCACAGGAAATCTTGCGTCTTGCGAGATGACGCGTCGATGCCTCAAGGAGGAATAACCCGGCCGCCCTCAAGACCCATCACTGCGTTAGGCGGTCGGGAGCTGGTTAAAAGTGCACTATTTTTCCATTCGTAACACATCAATAACTGGGCAGCAATAAAATAACCTTTGAAATAGGGGAGGTTTAAACCCCCATATTCCAATGGTTTGTATAGATGTTCCAATTTTAACCTGACTCGTTTTCTTCCCCACACTAAATCATTAATTATTCTTTCCATAAGTTTGAAATATTTCTCTTCTATCCAGGTAGGTGTATTCCTGAGCACATACAGAAATTGTGGTAGGATCACCATTTTGACCAGTGTGAACTCGATCAGCTCTAGATAGAGGGAGTTTCAACTAAATCCCTATTTTTGCTCTGGTTTTCGTTATTAATGGGATCAAATTGAGTTGGACAAAGTTTTCAACCCTGGGTGAAATCATCAAGCCCAAGTATTGAAAAAAATAACATCCAACTGAGTTATAAGAACCTCCTTCTGGGGTAACGGGTCTATTGGCATCAGACTGGTCTTAGACCAATTTATATGAAAACCAGATACCTCACCAAATAGTTTAACCATTAGGATGATTCTTGGGAGGGTTATTTCCGTGTGGTCTATAAAAAAAGAACATCATCCGCGTATGAGGAGATACGATCTTCCACTCCTAATGTTCCAAATCCTTTAACTTGATCATCCTGCCTAATGGCCAGAGCTAGGGGCTCGATGTAAGTATTGAATAACAATGGAGATAGTGGGCAACCCTGGCGAGTACCTCTATTTAGATCAAAACTAGTAGTCAGGATCCCATTAAGACTCAGTTTCGCCGTAGGGGATCTATACAGTAATTCAAGGATATTTATAAATATTTCCCCAAAACCCATCCTTGTCAGAACCCTCCAGAGGAAACGCCACTCCACCCTGTCAAAGGCCTTAGAGGCATCCAATGACAGGATGGAGCGAGCGGTCCCCCCAGGGGCCTGTATATTGGCAAAGAGCTGATGGAGATTGTGATGCATGCCCTTGTTTTGAATAAAGCCATTCTGGTCTGGATGGACAATGGAGGAAATAACCCTAGAGAGCCTTGTGGCCAAAATCCTTGCGAGGAGCTTTACATCTGCATTAAGCAGTGAAATCGGTCTATACGATCCCAGATCTGAGGGGTCCTTGCCTTTTTTTGGAATTAATGTTATTACAGCTTCCATCATTGAATCTGGCAGTTTCCCATCCTCCACCGATTCAGCAAAGACCCTCAACAATCTAGGGAGAATAAACTCCTTGTATTTGCTATAAAATTCATATGGGAGTCCATCTGAATCGGGGGTGGAATTACCCGAACATAATTTAATTGCCCCCTCAAGTTCCTGAATCGAGAAATCTACCTCAAGTGCTTTCTTTTGGGCCACAGTTATAGTTGGAAAAACAATACCATCGAGATAAGAATCCATCATTTCATCTGTAATCTTAGATTCAGCTTCATAAAGATCTGAAAAATAATCCAAAAAAGCTTTGTCTACAGAACTTTGTCCACTAACCATCCTACCATTGGCTAGTCAGACATTATCTATATATTTTTGGGATTCTTGACTCGAGATCACACTAGATAGAAGTTTCCCAGGTCGCCCTGACTCTGTAAAATGTTTTTGCCCCTTAAAAAATAAACTTTGTTGGGCCTTGTCCAACAAAAAGTTAGAGTATGCTTGTATAGTCTTCTGCATATTTTCCCTGTTCTCCTCCGTGTTATTTATATAACAGGATTCAGTAGCTGAGGACACTAGTTCTTCTAAGTTTTTCTGTTTTTTCCCATACTCCTTTCTCAGGTTCGCAATATTACTGACCATTATTCCCCTCATATAGGCCTTAAAAGTGTCCCATACCACCTGGATTTTTGCTGAGCCATAATTAGTGTCCCAAAATCGGCTAATTTCTGGTTGGTTCTGGTTCTGTCTTTGTTAAAAAAGTGACTGCCATGTGCTATATGATGTCTGATTTTCCTTTTTTTACATTTATACTGAGATAGCCCCTTCAAAGTCTACAACCTCCAGAATTAAGAGGACACAGTTTCAGATGAAAAGTGTACAGTATATGTCACTTCTTATTCTCAGCTCTGAGCAGAGAATAGTTGTCATTGGTGCCGTGCAGAGAAAAAGCTGAAGACATCTCACTGTAGTTCTTTCATTCCATGGTTTGGCTGCAATGGGTTTTTACCTTTTTACAATTCTGTCAGATACTTCTTAGCTATAGATTGTTCATTGTCCTCTTTAGTGACAGTATAGGTTGACAAAGTGCCAGTTTGCAGTCTGTTTCTGAGGGGTATTTAACATTATACAGTTAATCTCAATGAAAGCAACATGTCCAGTGTTACCCTTACCACAGCCATAATATCTCAGGCTTGTATGGAGAATATGGTAAATGTACAAATGATGCATGTCTAGATATAAAGTACTAAGAGATAATACAAAAGGTCTTTCAAATCACTTGAAGTCTTTACAGATCACCATTCTATTTACCGTTGGCATTATGTTCTGAACTTTGCTGCAGCCGTGTTAGGAGAGCAGGAGAGGCCTGAGAAGAGGTTACACAGGCCGGAGACTGCCAAGGCTAATAAAACTGCTTTGTAAAGGCGCTGTGTGATCTCCGTCTATTGTTTAGGTGTCTTCAAGCAGTAATGCAAATGCAGATGTCTTACTTATTCCTGTCATAGTTTTCTAGTTACTTGGTGATTTATCCATTGCAAAATGTCTAGAAGCACAATGATGTCCTTTTTGAATTCCACCTTTCTCATGCTAGGCAATAAGACTACTCAAATGGTAATTTAGATTGAGTTTGGTTTTGGTAATTTCACTGAAATAAAACAAAGCATAAGGGAAAATGGGTGAAAATGGTCTTAAATGAAATATCCTTCCATTTTGTGTCTACAACTTCAGTGCATAACCTAGGTGTTTCCAGGGTTATGGATATGATCTTGCAGATATGTCTAGGCCCTTGTGCCTACTGTTGCATGCAGATCATGGCATGTTCTATTACAGACTTTTACTAAGGTATTGTCTCTGTAATACTGTGATGCACGGAGGATAGGTGATAAAGGTAAGAAGCAAATGGAGAGCGCACTGCGCAAGTACAGCTATCTCTCCATTCACCTCTATGGCTGTTCTGGAAATAGCTGAGCAGGCACTCCAATAGAAATCAATAGAGGGTGACTGCACTTGACAGTGCACCCTCATTCACTTTGGGCCCCCCTTCTAAAGATAGCTGCAGATCCCAGAGGTGGGACCCCAACTATCTGGCATTAGTAGCATTTTCTAGCAATATGCCACCAGTGTGTGACAGAAACAAACCCCTTTAAGTCCTGGACAATCCCTTTAATCCCATAACACAAAATACTGTACATTTATGGAGTTTGGAGAGTGGGAGGAAACTGGGGTACCCATGCAAATATGCGGATAACATACGAAGACATAGGCCTCTTTCACACGGGCGTCATGGATTTGGGCCGGATAAGATGCGGGTGCGTCGCGGGAAAATGCGAGATTTTTCCGCTCGAGTCCAAAACATTTTTATGCGTTTTGCACGCGTGTGAGAAAAATCGGCATGTTTTGTACCCAAACCCGAACATCTTCACAGAAGTTCGGGTTTGGGTTAGGTGTTGTGTAAATTGTATTATTTACCCTTATAACATAGTTATAAGGGAAAATAATAGCATTCTTAATAAGGAATGCATAGTACAATAGGGCCGGAGGGGTTAAAAAAAATAAAAAATAATTTAACTCACCTTAATCCACTTGTTCGCGCAGCCTGTCTTCTCTTCTTTCTTCTTTCTTCAGGACCTGGGTAAAGGACCTTTGATGACATCACTGTGCTCATTATATGGTCCATCACTTGATCCATCACCATGGTGATGGATCATGTGATGGACCATATGATGAGCGCAGTGACGTCACCACAGGTCCTTTTCCTCCTGCACAGCAAAGAAGAAGAAAGAAGAGAAGCCGGGCTGCGCGAACAAGTGGATTAAGGTGAGTTAAATTATTTTTATTTATTTTTTAACCCCTCCAGCCCTACTTTACTTAGCATTCTGTATTAAGAATGTTATTATTTTCCTTTATAACCATGTTATAAGGGAAAATAATATTGATCGGGTCCCCATCCCGATCATCTCCTAGCAACCATGCGTGAAAATCGCACCGCATCCGCACTTGCTCGCGGATGCTTGCGATTTTCACACAGCCCCATTCACTTCTATGGGGCCTGCGTTGCGTGAAAAAAATCACAAAATAGAGCTTGCTGCGATTTTCACGCAACGCACAATTGATGTGTGAAAATCACCGCTCATGTGCACAGCCCCATAGAAATTAATGGGTCCGGATTCAGTGCGGGTGCAATCACGCATTGCACCAGCGCAGAAATCTCACCCGTGTGAAAGAGGCCATACTCATAAGAAATTTTGATTGTAAGCTCCACTGGGAACAGGGAGTGATGATACTATCTGTAAAGTGCTGTAGAGTATGTCAGCGCTATATACAGTGCTTTGCAAAAGTATTCACCCCCCTTGACTTTTTTCATATTTTGGTGTCTCACAACCTGCAATTAACATGGATTGTTTGAGGATTTGCATCATTTAATTTACAGAACATGCCCACAACTTTGAAGATGTTTTTTATTTTTTTATTGTGAAGCAAACAACAAATAGGACAAAATAACAGAAAACGTCAATGTGCATAACTATTCACTCCCCTGAAGTCAATACTTTGTAGATCAACCTTTTGCGGCAATCACAGCTCCAAGTTTCTTTGGATAAGTCTCTATGAGCTTGCCACATCTTACCACTTGGATTTTTGCCCATTCCTCCTTGCAAAACTGCTCCAGCTCCTTCAAGTTGGATGGTTTGCACTTGTGAACAACAATCTTTAAGTCTGACCACAAATTTTTTATTGGATTGAGATCTGGGCTGTGACTCGGCCATTCCAACACATTTACATGTTTCCCCTTAAACCACTCAAGTGTTTCTTTAGCAGTGTGTTTGGGGTCATTGTCCTGCTGGAAGGTGAACCTCCGTCCTAGCCTCAAATCACGCACAGAGTAACATGTCAAGTCTGCCATTTTAACCCAATCAGCCTGACATAATGATCTCCAGCCTTGTGCTCGTCAACATTCTCACCGGAGTTAACAAGACGATTACTGAAATGATCTCAACAGGTCCTTTAATAACAGCAATGAAATGCAGTGGAAAGTTTTTGGGGGATTAAGTTAATTTTCATGGCAAAGAAGGACTATGCAATTCATCTGATCACTCTTCATAACATTCTGGAGTATATGCAAATTGCTATTATAAAAACTTAAGCAGCAACTTTTCCAATTTCCAATATTTATGTAATTCTCAAAACTTTTGGCCACGACTGTAGATGTCTCAGAGACAAAGTTTCTCTGACCTTGAGTCTAGCTCTGGGGCGCCATCACATGTAGGTCCACACTGTAGTACAGCTAAGAACAAACTCCTGACTCACCAGTAGGGAGACCCAGGTCCATCTCTTGGCAACCTAAGAGGATAAGCCAAAATCGTTAACCATAAACCGTCCATACAATGCTATTAGGCATAGAAATAAATCAGAACTTTTCACCAAACATTACATCAGTTGTTCAGGGGTACTGTAGGTGATTTCAGGGAAGTTAATATAGGGATAGCAGAGGTTACAGTCGCATCTGATGGGGGGCACAAAAATTGGTGTGCAGTATATGAGACAAATTCACTAATGAGGCCCAGGAGCTTCATGTTACCCCTTTAGATGCCTTCTTTGGCTTCCAACCTTTACATGGAAAGGTGAGCTGTAGTCTGATTGGTTCTTATGTGGAGCATCTCTGTTCCTGACGGTAATGTACAAGATTATGGTGGTTTATAAGTAAGCTTATTTTCTAAGAAACCTGTTTGGCTCTACACTGCGTGCAGAATTATTAGGCAAATGAGTATTTTGACCACATCATCCTCTTTATGTATGTTGTCTTACT
Source organism: Bufo bufo (assembly GCF_905171765.1). Classification (NCBI taxonomy): domain Eukaryota; kingdom Metazoa; phylum Chordata; class Amphibia; order Anura; family Bufonidae; genus Bufo; species Bufo bufo. Next base: position 403,161,857 of record NC_053390.1, on the reverse strand, counting down.
CCAAGCTGTATAGGCTCGAAAGCCTACTACCAATTAAGCATATTAGGTGATGTGCATCTCTGTAATGAGAAGGGGTGTGGTCTAATGACATCAACACCCTATATTAGGTGTGCATAATTATTAGGCAACTTCCTTTCCTTTGGCAAAATGGGTCAAAAGAATGACTTGACAGGCTCAGAAAAGTCAAAAATAGTGAGATATCTTGCAGAGGGATGCAGCACTCTTAAAATTGCAAAGCTTCTGAAGCGTGATCATCGAACAATCAAGCGTTTCATTCAAAATAGTCAACAGGGTCGCAAGAAGCGTGTGGAAAAACCAAGGTGCAAAATAACTGCCCATGAACTGAGAAAAGTCAAGCGTGCAGCTGCCAAGATGCCACTTGCCACCAGTTTGGCCATATTTCAGAGCTGCAACATCACTGGAGTGCCCAAAAGCACAAGGTGTGCAATACTCAGAGACATGGCCAAGGTAAGAAAGGCTGAAAAACGACCACCACTGAACAAGACACACAAGCTGAAACGTCAAGACTGGGCCAAGAAATATCTCAAGACTGATTTTTCTAAGGTTTTATGGACTGATGAAATGAGAGTGAGTCTTGATGGGCCAGATGGATGGGCCCGTGGCTGGATTGGTAAAGGGCAGAGAGCTCCAGTCCGACTCAGACGCCAGCAAGGTGGAGGTGGAGTACTGGTTTGAGTTGGTATCATCAAAGATGAGCTTGTGGGGCCTTTTCGGGTTGAGGATGGAGTCAAGCTCAACTCCCAGTCCTACTGCCAGTTTCTGGAAGACACCTTCTTCAAGCAGTGGTACAGGAAGAAGTCTGCATCCTTCAAGAAAAACATGATTTTCATGCAGGACAATGCTCCATCACACGCGTCCAAGTACTCCACAGCGTGGCTGGCAAGAAAGGGTATAAAAGAAGAAAATCTAATGACATGGCCTCCTTGTTCACCTGATCTGAACCCCATTGAGAACCTGTGGTCCATCATCAAATGTGAGATTTACAAGGAGGGAAAACAGTACACCTCTCTGAACAGTGTCTGGGAGGCTGTGGTTGCTGCTGCACGCAATGTTGATAGTGAACAGATCAAAACACTGACAGAATCCATGGATGGCAGACTTTTGAGTGTCCTTGCAAATAAATGTGGCTATATTGGTCACTGATTTGTTTTTGTTTTGTTTTTGAATGTCAGAAATGTATATTTGTGAATGTTGAGATGTTATATTGGTTTCACTGGTAAAAATAAATAATTGAAATGGGTATATATTTGTTTTTTGTTAAGTTGCCTAATAATTATGCACAGTAATAGTCACCTGCACACACAGATATCCCCCTAAAATAGCTAAAACTAAAAACAAACTAAAAACTACTTCCAAAAATATTCAGCTTTGATATTAATGAGTTTTTTGGATTCATTGAGAACATGGTTGTTGTTCAATAATAAAATTAATCCTCAAAAATACAACTTGCCTAATAATTCTGCACTCCCTGTATTTCATGCAGAAATGTTCTGATCATAGTGATACGGTGTTCTCTCCTATGTAAAGTTTATAACTGTGCAACTAAGGCTACTTTCACACTTGCGTTCGGTGCGGATCCGTCTGGTATCTGCACAGACGGATCCGCACCTATAATGCAAACGCTGGTATCCGTTCAGTACGGATTCGTCTGCATAACTCAGTAAAAAAAAAGTCTAAGTCTAAGTGTAAGTCAAACGGATCCGTCCTGACTTACATTGAAAGTCAATGGGGGACGGATTAGTTTACAATTGCACCATATTTGTGTCAATGTAAACGGATCCGCCCCCATTGACTTACATTGTAAGTCAGGACGGATCCGTTTGGCTCCGCATCGCCAGGCGGACACCAAAACGCTGCAAGCAACGTTTTGGTGTCCGCCTCCAGAGCGCAATGGAGACTGAACGGAGGCAAACTGATGCATTCTGAGCGGATCCTTATCCATTCAGAATGCATTGGGGCTGAACTGATCCGTTTGGGGCTGCTTGTTAGAGCCCTGAACGGATCTCACAGGCGGACCCAGAAACGCCAGTGTGAAAGTAGCCTAAATCTAGCATGGCAACTCCTGATATACAAAAATAAATTAGTATAATCATTTACCTTCTGGATTTATTAGCATAATATTGCATTTCTCAGCCTACATGTTATCAGCTTCAGGACTGACAAAAAAAGAGGCCAAGTGACGTGCCGATATTCACAGCCAACACGATTACAGTGAGTCTGACATTTCATGGGAGCATAAAGTTTCACTAAAGGTAGAACGGAAGGAGACACTAGATGCCACACTGTCCTGGAATGACATGACCTTCCGTTTTACTTTGGAATGTATGTCAGTTTGCTCAATATAGCCCTCAGGCCAGTATTAGTTCTGAATATAGAAATGAGTTTGGCCAGAAATGGCTTCATACATTGCCTCCAGATACAAACTATCTACTTACACTTTTCTCCCTGATGGTTCTTGAAAGAAGAAAAAATAAAGGTGACTAGGCACAATTGACAATGTACGTCATTACTTTTATGTATTACTCAGCTAAATTATTAGTACTACTATTATTAGTACCGCTGTTGGCCCAACAGACCCATATGGTTTAATATAGTATCCATGAGCTTTTGCCTATTATACTTGGTCATGGTCTCATAGATTGCCTGTCAGTGTAACACTGACAGAAGACAATGCTTTGGAATAATATGTCGGAGATTTACCATCTCCCTATGCTTTGGTTTTGGCATTAAAAAAAATCGCAGAACCAGGTTTTGCGACTTTATAAATGCCATTGCAACTAAATCTAGTCGCAACTGACGTAAATGACTGAAATCTATGCCATTTACAAGCTGGAGTAGAATTCACTGTGTTGTATGGACTGCTGGAGGAGGCATTTAATTTAAGAAGGGACCTACCCCTCGTCGTAAATTAAATGTCTTCTATGGCAGCGTTAAGGGCCATGAAGATAAATCAGGGCTTATGTGCTCCTAACATTTGGTAGACTCAATGTGAAAGTGCCTAAGGGGACAAAAAAAACAACGTACATTTTGATAAAGTTTAATAGAAAAAAAAGTCTGCCCAAATTTTTTTTTTAAATACAGTAGTTTACCATAAAAATTATATATTTGTTATCAAAGCAATCATAATCTGTGGAATAAAGTTTACTTTAATTTTTACCATACTGTGGTATTAGGGGTTAAGTACTGTAATCATATATTAAGGAATAAGTAATCATGAAAAAAATCATCAAATGTTAAGTAATCATTTTAGACCAAGTGCTATTTATATTTCAGTAGCCTATAGGGCTCAGATTGTTTGACACCTTTACCTCGGCCCAACAACTAGGCCACATCTTAAATCAGGCCTGGGCAAATGTTGACTAAGTCTAGGAGCCAGCAACAATTGAGTGAGTCTGACTTTACACATCTTTAGCGATTCCCTCCCATTTGGTTGGCATAGAGCTCTCCAGAATGATACTTATAGCGGTTTTGTAGTAAAAATTTTGTTTTCCACTCTCCTCTACAATCATCACTATGCATACCCCTCCATTCTGTCGCTGGAGGTCCAGGAGAGCATTTTTAGCTGAATGGCTGATAGTGTCTACCATGCATGTTATATTCTCCAAATTCAGTGCATCCATGCTGTTTTTGCCATTGTTGTTGACTATATTGCCCAGTTGTATTTGGTACGGAAATATTGAGCAGGCAGTTTGCTTATTGATGCATGATAGCAACTAATCAACTGTGTGGCGTCTCTTACGCAGACTTTCAGAGTTGTAAGACAACATTGTAGCGCTTCAGCTAACACAAATGAAAGGAGGGGGTGTGGAATCAACTCTTTGCAACTGTTTATGTTCGTTATGGGAAAATGTCCATTGAGGAAGAAGTGGAGGAGGTGGAAACGCGCCTAATGTGGAAACCAGACCTTCACAATTGTGGAGGTTTCAGTAAAACCTGGCCTCATTGCATCATCACCACTGCCATGAAAAACATTGACCCAGTAGATCTTTTTGTGCGGGATGAATCCCAAAAACTTCAGAATAGTTGTAAGGCTTTTTGCGAACTTCGTAACAAATTTGATTCAGAGTCGATTCACTCATCTGTTCAGGCAAATTTTTGAAAGAGAGACCTGCTGTGCCCTGGGAGCTAAAAGAATGTTCCAGTGGATCACCTTGATATGAAGACACCCCTGCTACAGGGGTTGTCTATGTAGGCGGCTGTGCCTGGTACTGGAGCTCAATCCCATTCACTGCTACACTCAACAATGTGTCAGGTGATTTCTGCTGTCTTACCTGAGAGCAGGACATGACAGAAAGAGAAGCTGAGCTCTAAGATATATAGGTTGATATGATTTAGAGCAGAATTTCTGAGTAAAAAGTAAAGTAAATCCTGACAGGGCTCCTAGTAGAGTAAGAGTCCTGATTACCCTGCCCACACAGAGTGATTCACATATTTCCCTGTATCAGTGTGTGTACAATCATGGTTGTCAATCATGCTGTTTGAGCGGGGTCAGTAGAACTCTTACAATCTCTACTTGGAGTCCTGTTTCAACTATATATATAAAACTACATGTGCCAAAGCTTAGCTTCTCTCTTTTTATCATATGCTCTAAAATGGACAGCAGACAGGTCTCAGACAATACATTAAGCACAGAAAATTCATAAAATTTGAAAAAGAATATCCCACCACCTACTTCTTTAATCTTCTCCTTTTGTTGGCGGAACGCACAGGGCCGGTGCTATATAGAAAATGCCTATTCTTGTCTGTGGACAAGAATATGACATACTATATATTTTTTGCGGGGCTGAAGAACAGAACAACACAGTGTGCTGTCCGCATCTTTTGCCGCACTATTAAAAAACGAATGGATCCGCATTTGTTCCGCAAAATTGCAGAACAAATTTGGATCCAGTCATACAGTCATGTAAATGAGCCCTAAAACTTAGAAACTGAAAATATTGAAAGAAATATTCTCTGTGTTTCCAAAGAGATTAGTCATGTCCTCCTACTCCTTTGCATTATCATATGTCTGTGTTACATCGGTGGCTGGAGACTGCCACTGATCTATTCACCTACTTCAGTCTTCAGTATTCCAACAGAGCAGACCCGCCTCCTGCTTCCTCCTCTTCTCAGCAGGCCTGGCTGCTGGAGTAGCTCTGCCCCTCCTTGCAGGCTCAGCCTCTCTTTGTCAGCCCAACCTGTAGCATGTGCGAACTTAACCTCTGGCTCTTAAAGGGCCAGCACGAGCAACCTAGTCCTTATCAGCCAATGGCTGGCAATCCTCGGGTACTTAAGGACCTAAGCAATATAATTCATAGTCTGCTAGTTATCTGTTAAAATGTTCTGTTTATGTTGTCTGCCCTTGTACCAACTTCTACCTGTTTTCTGGATTTTGACCTGACTTGACCCTTGACCCTGAGCTATGATACTCTGTCTTCCCTGACCTTGGTCTGTCCCTGACTAGGGTTTTGCCTGATCCCTCAGTGCACTGCAACAGTGTCTCTTGACCCCTGTGGGTCAGTTGTCAATAATACAGAAACTACTTCAGAAAGTAGCAGCCTGGTAAATCCCCTTCATCGAAGTCCAGATCCTTGTATAGGGGTTTAAGGGTGAATTCCAGGGGACTGTCAGGATAACGACCTTAGGAGTGGCCCAAAGTCAAATCTGTTGGTTGACACAGTGGTTCTACATATAGTGATGAGTGGCAGGGGCAATATTCGAATTTGCGATATTTCGCAAATATTTGGTAGAAAATTTGTCATATATTCACAAATTCGTGAATTCGAGATTATTTTCTTGATCGCGAAAAATCGGCATGTAATATTTGCGTAATGCACATGAAATACAGGCGTTGATCACTATAGCTACATTTTTCAAGCTGCTAGAAGTTTCCATAGACTGGAGAAAATGGTTGGCACGGCAGAACATTACAATAGCTTTATATGCAGATAGAGTGCTCCAATATATTCGCGATTGCGAAATCGGCACAAATGATGTGAATATTTTGGCGCAATACGTGCAACTTCACATTTTACTTATTAGTGATTGGTATGTAGCATACATACATACAGCACTATGTATGTAGCATGTATGTATGGACAGCAGAACAGCTACACTATATCACTATCTAACTAACTATCTGTATTATATATATAAGCTAACTAACTAACTAACTATCTAATGTAATGACACAGGAAAGCACAGAGCACAGCAATGACAGTGCTGTCTCACTCAGATCTGCAAAATACTGCAGAAAATGGCTGCTCGGGAGGTTCTTATATAGTAAGGGGTAGGCAACTTTCCTATTGGTTGCTAGGGATGTTGCTAACTCAGACAAAGACATTGCAGCCTTCTCTTTGGCCCACAAGCAAGAAGGGAGGTTACTGATGAAAAAAAAATCTAGAATATACCAAATTACAATTATATATCACTATATTTTAAATATTCGCAAATTCTCGAAGTGCCGATATTCGCGATTAATATTCGCAATTCGAATATTCGCGCCCAATACTAGTTGTACATACTCTGCCATAACAGTCTGGCTATAAGAACACTGACTGGAGCAGTAACCTCCTTCCTCTCCCTATCTACAGTAAGAGAAAAACATTGTTAAAGTGTAACTGGTATTTCAGTTTATTTTTTATATTGTGTAAGGACAGGGATGCTAAACATTTTTATATACAGGGAGTGCAGAATTATTAGGCAAGTTGTATTTTTGAGGATTAATTTTATTATTGAACAACAACCATGTTCTCAATGAACCCAAAAAACTCATTAATCTCAAAGCTGAATATTTTTGGAAGTAGTTTTTAGTTTGTTTTTAGTTTTAGCTATTTTAGGGGGATATCTGTGTGTGCAGGTGACTATTACTGTGCATAATTATTAGGCAACTTAACAAAAAACAAATATATACCCATTTCAATTATTTATTTTTACCAGTGAAACCAATATAACATCTCAACATTCACAAATATACATTTCTGACATTCAAAAACAAAACAAAAACAAATCAGTGACCAATATAGCCACCTTTCTTTGCAAGGACACTCAAAAGCCTGCCATCCATGGATTCTGTCAGTGTTTTGATCTGTTCACCATCAACATTGCGTGCAGCAGCAACCACAGCCTCCCAGACACTGTTCAGAGAGGTGTACTGTTTTCCCTCCTTGTAAATCTCACATTTGATGATGGACCACAGGTTCTCAATTGGGTTCAGATCAGGTGAACAAGGAGGCCATGTCATTAGATTTTCTTCTTTTATACCCTTTCTTGCCAGCCACGCTGTGGAGTACTTGGACGCGTGTGATGGAGCATTGTCCTGCATGAAAATCATGTTTTTCTTGAAGGATGCAGACTTCTTCCTGTACCACTGCTTGAAGAAGGTGTCTTCCAGAAACTGGCAGTAGGACTGGGAGTTGAGCTTGACTCCATCCTCAACCCGAAAAGGCCCCACAAGCTCATCTTTGATGATACCAGCCCAAACCAGTACTCCACCTCCACCTTGCTGGCATCTGAGTCGGACTGGAGCTCTCTGCCCTTTACCAATCCAGCCACGGGCCCATCCATCTGGCCCATCAAGACTCACTCTCATTTCATCAGTCCATAAAACCTTAGAAAAATCTTGAGATATTTCTTGGCCCAGTCTTGACGTTTCAGCTTGTGTGTCTTGTTCAGTGGTGGTCGTCTTTCAGCCTTTCTTACCTTGGCCATGTCTCTGAGTATTGCACACCTTGTGCTTTTGGGCACTCCAGTGATGTTGCAGCTCTGAAATATGGCCAAACTGGTGGCAAGTGGCATCTTGGCAGCTGCACGCTTGACTTTTCTCAGTTCATGGGCAGTTATTTTGCGCCTTGGATTTTCCACACGCTTCTTGCGACCCTGTTGACTATTTTGAATGAAACGCTTGATTGTTCGATGATCACGCTTCAGAAGCTTTGCAATTTTAAGAGTGCTGCATCCCTCTGCAAGATATCTCACTATTTTTGACTTTTCTGAGCCTGTCAAGTCCTTCTTTTGACCCATTTTGCCAAAGGAAAGGAAGTTGCCTAATAATTATGCACACCTAATATAGGGTGTTGATGTCATTAGACCACACCCCTTCTCATTACAGAGATGCACATCACCTAATATGCTTAATTGGTAGTAGGCTTTCGAGCCTATACAGCTTGGAGTAAGACAACATGCATAAAGAGGATGATGTGGTCAAAACACTCATTTGCCTAATAATTCTGCACGCAGTGTATAAAATACCTTATTAGCTAAAGATGTTTCTATGTACTAGAAAACGGATAGTTTCTAAGTAGAGTCTGTCTTTAGTCTTTAGTATTCTACTGAGCGCTAAAGACGCTGGTGTGTAACAAGTCAGGTAGGCAGGGTGATGGGCAGTGATAAGGCACATGCACATAGTCAGGGACTGGGGTGGTGACAGGACGCAGGCAGGATGCCTCTCTATGTTACACACAGGTGTCTTCAACACTTCATAGAACTCTGAAGACTGAAGACAGACTCTCCGTAGCAATCCTCAGTCAGGCCCCTTTCACACGGGCGAGAATTCCACCTGGGTTCAATGCGTGAGGTGAACGCATTGCACCCGCACTGAATCCGGACCCATTCACTTCAATGGGGCTGTGGAGATGATTTTCACGCATTTTTTGTGCGTTGCGTGAAAATAGCAGCATGTTCTATATTCTGTGTTTTTCATGCAAAGCAGGCCCCATAGAAATAAATAGGGGTGCGTGAAAATCGCAAGCATCCGCAAGCAAGTGCGGATGCGGTGCGATTTTTACGCATGGTTGCTTGGAGATGATAGGGATGAGCAACCCCGGACCCCATTAACCTCTTGCGGACACATGACGTACCGGTACATCATGATGTCCTGGTACTTAAGGACACATGATGTACCATTACGTCATGTGTATTTCCGATCACCGCCGATCAATCAGCAGGCACCCTGGGACAATGCCGAGGGGGGTCCTTTTACCCCCCCTGTATCGGCGATCGCTGCAAACCGCTGGTGCGGGCGGTCTAGCGATCATACCACCCGCCCCCTCTCATTTCCAGGATGGCCGAGCGGTTAGCAAGCAGAGTGTCAGCACATTGCCGATTCTTGACGGGGAGCGGTGTGGCAGTGGGTGATGGTTACCATGGCAATCGGATGCCTTCACGGGCCTCCGGCTTTCCATGGTGCTGATCAGACTTCTGCTAAAGGCAGAAGTCTGATCAGACTAAGTGTAAAATGAAAATACAGTACAGTACACTATATAGTGTACTGTCCTGTATTATACAGACATCAGATCCACTGGATCTTCAAGAACCAAGTGGGTCTGGGTAAAAAAAAAAGTAAAAAAAAAGTGAAGAAAAAGTAAAAATAAAATGCACTACACATATTAGGTATCTCCGCGTCCGTAACAACCTGCTCTAAATGAAATAATTGTGTAAAACTTACATAAAAAATTTTTTTTTTGACATATTAGGAATTGCCACGTCCGTGATAACCTGCTCTATAAAAATATCACATGACCTAACTAACCCCTCAGGTGAATACCGTAAAAAAAAAAAAAAAGAACAGTGTAAAAAAAGCCATTTTTGTCACTTTACATCACAAAAAGTGTAATAGCAAGCGATCAAAAAGTCATACGCACCCCAAAATAGTGCCAATCAAACCGTCATCTCATCCCGCAAAAATCATACCCTACCCAAGATAATCGCCCAAAAACTGAAAAAACTGTGGCTCTCGGACTATGGAGACACAAAAACATGATTTTTTTGTTTCAAAAATGAAATAATTGTGTAAAACTTACATAAATATATATTAGGTATCGCCGTGTCCGTAATAACCTGCTCTATAAAAATACCACATGATCTAACCTGTCAGATGAATGTTGTAAGTAACAAAAAATAAAAACGGTGCCAAAACAGCTATTTCTTGTTACCTTGCCTCACAAAAAGTATAATATAGAGCAAACAAAAATCATATGTACCCTAAAATAGTACCAACAAAACTGCCACCCTATCCCATAGTTTCTACTCTAGGGGTGCATCAGGGGGGGCTTCAAATGGGACATGGTGTAAAAAAAACAGTCTAGCAAAATTTGCCTTCCAAAAACCGTATGGCATTCTTTTCCTTCTGTGCCCTGCCGTGTGCCTGTACAGCAGTTTTACGACCACATATGGGGTGTTTCTGTAAACTACAGAATCAGGGCCATAAATATTGAGTTTTGTTTGGCTGTTAACCCTTGCTTTGTAACTGGAAAAATATTATTAAAATGGAAAATCTGCCAAAAAAGTGAAATTTGGAAATTTTATCTCTATTTTTCATTAATTCTTGTGGAACACCTAAAGGGTTAGCAAAGTTTGTAAAATCAGTTTTGCATACCTTGAGGGGTGTTATTTCTAAAATTGTGTCATTTTTGGGTGGTTTCTATTATGTAAGCCTCACAAATTGACTTCAGACCTGAACTGGTCCTGAAAAAGTGGGTTTTAGAAATTTTCGGAAAAAATTCAAGATTTGCTTCTAAACTTCTAAGCCTTCTAACGTCCCCAAAAAATAAAATGGCATTCACAAAATGATCCAAACATGAAGTAGACATATGGGGAATGTAACTAAATAATAACTATTTTTGGAGGTATTGCTATGTATTATAGAAGTAGAGAAATTGAAATATGGAAATTAGCTAATTTTTCCAAATTTTGGGTAAATTTGGAATTGTTTTATAAATAATATCTTTTTTTTTTACTCCATTTTACCAGTGTCATGAAGTACAATATGTGATGAAAAAACAATCTCAGAATGGCCTGGATAAGTAAAAGCGTTTTAAAGTTATTCAAATTGACACTGGTCAGATTAGCAAAAAATGGCCTGGTCCTTAAGGTGAAATATGGCTGTGTCCTTAAGGGTTTAAAGTCTATTCACTGTATTATTTTCCCTTATAACATTGTTATAAGGGAAAATAATAGCATTCTTAATACAGAATGCTTACTAAAATGTGCCTTGAGGGGTTAAAAACAATTAAAACATAACTCACCTCATCCACTTGATCGCGCAGTCGGCATTGTCTTCTTTCAGGACCCGCAAAAGGACCTTTCATGACGTAATCGTGCTCACCATGTGGTGAGCACGATTACATAATCAAAGGTTATTTTTGCAGGTCCTGAAAGAAGAAGAAAGAAGACGATGCCGGCTGCGCGATCAAGTGGATGAGGTGAGTTATGTTTTTTTTGTGAGGTGTTTATTGTGAGGTGTTTTTATTATTTTTTAACCCTCAATTGACATTATACTTAGCATTCTGTATTAAGAATGCTATTGTTTTCCATTATAACCATGGTATAATGGAAAATAATAAAATCTACAGAACACTAAACCCAAACCCTAACTTCAGTGAAGAAGTCCGGGTTCGGGTCTGGGTACCACATTCAGTTTTTTCTCAGGCGTGCTTGCACTCGGCGGAAAAAACTAAACATCGGAACGCAATCACAGACAAAACTGACTGCAATTGCGTACCTTCTCGCGCGGGTTTCCCGCAATGCACCCTGAATGCATCCGCCTCTCACCCAGGACGCCCGTGTGAAGGGAGCCTTAGAGCATTGATAAGAAAACTCTTGATACCTGTTTTCTACTACAAAGAAACATCAAATGTGAACATCCCTGTCCATACACTATATAAAAAAATCATCTTCAATTACAGCTACTCTTTTACTTCCATCTCTTTGATTCGGCCCTGCCTCTTAGCTGGTAATCAGCTGAAAATGGAACAGATAAGCAAAAACCTAACTGCTGTTTTCTCTGCAGGATTTCTACAAGAATGTTTGTGCCAGTATTAGGCAGATAATGCTGCAACAGGGCAACAATACAGATGTAGCAAGCAAAAACTGTGCTGTACAGACAGGGCACTACTCTCTTTAAATATCGCACCACAGCATTCAATTTGATTTTTGCCGGTCTGAAACAAATGCGGTCAACGGGAGCAGGCAGTTCCGAGAAAAGCCTGATGAAGGCCCCCGGTGGCTGTTCTCAGAACTGCCTGCTCCCATGACCGCATTTGTTTCAGACCGGCTCGCGGCGCAGGCACAGGTAAGGGCTTACCTGTGCCTCACCGGACTTGTGATTTAAGATGGCAGCCCGCATGTGTTCGCGGGCGAACACGGCGAACTGGCCATCACTATTTACTTAGTCCAGCAGTCTAATAGACCACAATCATATCACATTCAGATTTTGTAAGATCACATCATTTATCTATTATATAACTACTCTGTTATTTGCTAAATTCTTTTACATTCTTCTACCATCAAGTGATGTGATGTCAGCATTATCTGTGTAAAAATCATACAAAATGTATCTGTGTAATAATCACATAAAATGTATGTTTAGTTATTATAAACTGATCATTTTAGTCTTGGTTTCTCAGCTTGATTGCCCAAAGTTACTGTGTTAGGGTACTTTCACACTTGTGTTGTTGGATCCGGCAATCTGTATGCAAACGGATACCATTTGTAGATGGATCTGGATGCGGATCTGTCTCACAAATGCATTGCAATACCGGATCCATCTCTCCAGTTGTCATTCAGAAAAACGGATCCGGTATTTATCTTTTTTACATTTTTAAAGGTATGCGCATGCGCAGACAGCAAAACCGGATCCGTTTTTCTGGAACACTTGGGGACGGATCCGGGCATTCCGGCAAGTGTTTCTCCGGCCAAATACCATAAGAGTGACTGAACTGAAGACATCCTGATGCATACTGAACGGATTGCTCTCCATTCAGAATGCATTAGGATAAAACAGATTAGTACTGACCCTAGGACGGATCTCAATACCGGAAAAGTTTAACGCAAGTGTGAAAGTACCATTATATGAAGCAACAGTAGCATTGTTAATTTCTCCCATTTGCAAACCTATTTTGTTAAAGGGAACCTGTCAGCGGCAAAACCCATCCCAAACCGCCAGCAGTACCTTAAAGTAGCCGGCAGTGAGTTTCAAATGATGATTTTCTTACTGCAGTCAGATGAGGCAGAAGTATGAAAAAACATTCTTTTATCCTCCGTCCGCGCTATTTTCCAGTCAAGCTTGAAGTCAAGCGGGCAGCAGCCTCTTTGCTTCAAGTCAAGGTAAACGCGCCCCCTTTCCTGCCTCTTCGCTGTGACTGACAGAGCTTATGCCCGACAACCGGCTGTCAGTCTCAGCGAAGGGGCAGGAAAGGGGGCGCGGTTACCTTGACTTGAAGCAAAGAGGCCGCTGCCGGCTTGACTTCAAGCTTGACTGGAAAATAGCGCAGACGGAGGATAACAGAAAATTTTTCATACTTCTGCCTCATCAGAATGCAGTAAGAAAATCATCATTCAAAACTCACTGCCGGCTACTTGAAGGTACTGCTGGCGGTTTAGGATGGGTTTTGCCGCTGACAGGTTCCCTTTAAAGCTAAATTAAAAACACAACCACAGAATTAAAAATAATTGGTCACAAAAGCCATTTTATTGAAACAAATTACTTTGTCCCAATAGTATGGAGAAACATAATCTGGCAACATCCGCAAATATATAACAAATACAAAACAAGATGAGCTAATCGATTTTAAAATTACGAAATTCAACCCAATTTTGAGTGACTCAATTAAGGAGAATAAGAGAGAGAAAAGAGAAAAGACTGTAAGAAAAAGAAAAACAAAGAGAAAGCGGAGTTTGCCAACCCCGCCAAGTTGTATTGGCCCCATCTTCTGCTAATTTGGACCTACATACATCATGGCGCCACTTTTAGTCTTTTTTTTCTGGGCAACTTTTAGAGTTTTTTTCTACTTTATTTTACCTGTTTGTCCTTGATAATTACCTATTATAAAGAAGTTATGGTAAAAAGCTGACAAAAACAAAAAAGTAACTTCTAGCAAGAATTCAAGCACAGACTACTGCAATTGTAGCACTGGGCCAATGACGCCTTTCCAGTAATTCATGACTACTAGACTGTAAACCTTGCATGAACCCCTGTCTCTCATAACTGTCTCAACCGTCCAAAGAAAACATTTTACCTCAAGGCTAGAATAAAGCTCAAGTAAACTATGAAAAATGTTGTAATCTAATAACAATAACATGTGGCAATCTAAAAGCACATTAATGTGTCTATATCTATAGTATAGTAAAACAGCTGGTTTGCATTGTATCTGTAACGTTTCCAATACGCCCAATGGTCTGTGTAATTCTGTCATGCATATTATTATGTAAACAGATAAAATGTTATGCTCTATTAGAAGGTTATCACCAGTCATCATGTTCTACAAATATTTTTATATTTTCCTGAAGAAGACTGATAGCTTAAAACATGTTGTAGGTTCTAAAATTAAAGTTTGGTATACCATCCAATGTAACCCTTTTGTATTAAGACACATAGGACCCTTTTTTTTTTCAGATCCATGATGAATGTGAGGTAACCCCCTGGGGAGCCCATCTAGATGATGACATCACCTGATTCTCTTGCTAACAGCAATAAAATGGCACTTGTGACTATAGATGTTCACTTGCGAAATACAGGCTCGTGAGTGCGCTTGTCCTGAACTGTGCTGATAGGTGTTGTAACATGTTTCCCCTCACCTGCAGCAAACTCTGTATAGCTGTAGTACTGATCACTCTGCTGATTGTAAACACTGTTGCTTGCAGAAGTTCTGTGGCCTGGGACCCTGCATTTAGAGATTGCCTTGCGGTTCGCCCGGCGGTTGGTTCGCGGCGAACTTTGCGCGTTTGCGATTAGCCGAACATATGGAGATATTTGCGTCCGCCATATTCTTTTACATTGTGAAGAACTTTGATCCATGACTAGAGTTGAGCGAACACCTGGATGTTCGGGTTCGAGAAGTTCGGCCGAACTTCTCGGAAATGTTCGGGTTCGGGATCCGAACCCGACCCGAACTTCGTCCCGAACCCCATTGAAGTCAATGGGGACCCGAACTTTTCGGCACTAAAAAGGCTGTAAAACAGCCCAGGAAAGGGCTAGAGGGCTGCAAAAGGCAGCAAAATGTAGTTAAAACCCCTGCATCAAATGTGGATAGGGAAATGAATTAAAATAAAAATAAAATAAATAAAAATTAACCAATATCAATTGGAGAGAGGTCCCATAGCAGAGAATCAGGCTTCATGTCAGCAGAGAATCAGTCTTCATGTCATAGCAGAGAATCAGGCTTCACGTCAGCCAAAACTGGAACAGTCCATTGTCAGATATTTAGGACCCGGCACCCAGACAGAGGAGAGAGGTCCCATAACAGAGATTCAGGCTTCATGTCTGCAGAGAATCAGTCTTCATGTCATAGCAGAGAATCAGGCTTCACGTCACCCAAAACTGGAACAGGCCACTGTCATATATTTAGGCCCCGGCACCCAGACAGAGGAGAGAGGTCCCATAACAGAGAATCAGGCTTCATGTCAGCAGAGAATCAGGCTTCATGTCATAGCAGAGAATCAGGTTTCACGTCAGCCAAAACTGGAACAGTCCATTGTCATATATTTAGGCCCCGGCACCCAGACAGAGGAGAGAGGTCCCATAACAGAGATTCAGGCTTCATGTCATAGCAGAGAATCATGCTTCATGTCATAGCAGAGAATCAGGCTTCATGTCAGCCAAAACTGGAACAGTCCATTGTCATATATTTAGGCCCCGGCACCCAGACAGAGGAGAGAGGTCCCATAGCAGAGATTCAGGCTTCATGTCATAGCAGAGAATCATGCTTCACGTCACCCAAAACTGGAACAGTCCATTGTCAGATATTTTGGCCCCGGCACCCAGACAGAGGAGAGAGGTCCCATAGCAGAGATTCAGTCTTCATGTCATAGCAGAGAATCAGGCTTCATGTCAGCCAAAACTGGAACAGTCCATTGTCAGATATTTAGGCCCCGGCACCCAGAAAGAGGAGAGAGGTCCCATAGCAGAGATTCAGTCTTCATGTCATAGCAGAGAATCATGCTTCACGTCACCCAAAACTGGAACAGTCCATTGTCAGATATTTTGGCCCCGGCACCCAGACAGAGGAGAGAGGTCCCATAGCAGAGATTCAGGCTTCATGTCATAGCAGAGAATCATGCTTCACGTCACTGGCCATGTTGGTGGAGTACTCGAAACAGCGCAACAGGGCACACAGGTTTCGCATGGAGGCCCAGTCATTGGTGGTGAAGTGGTGCTGTTCCGCAGTGCGACTGACCAGTGCGTGCTGCAGCTGAAACTATGCCTGCTGCTGCTCGCACAGTCTGTCCAGCATGTGCAAGGTGGAGTTCCACCTGGTGGGCACGTCGCATATGAGGCGGTGAGCGGGAAGGCCGAAGTTACGCTGTAGCGCAGACAGGCGAGCAGCGGCAGGATGTGAACGCCGGAAGCGCGCACAGATGGCCCGCACTTTATGCAGCAGCTCTGACATGTCGGGGTAGTTGTGAATAAACTTCTGCACCACCAAATTCAGCACATGCGCCAGGCAAGGGATGTGCGTCAAACCGGCTAGTCCCAGAGCTGCAATGAGATTTCGCCCATTATCGCACACCACCAGGCCGGGCTTGAGGCTCACCGGCAGCAACCACTCGTCGGTCTGTTGTTCTATACCCCGCCACAACTCCTGTGCGGTGTGGGGCCTGTCCCCCAAACATATGAGTTTCAGAATGGCCTGCTGACGTTTATCCCGGGCTGTGCTGAAGTTGGTGGTGAAGGTGTGTGGCTGACTGGATGAGCAGGTGGAAGAAGAGGAGGAGGTAGCCGAGTAGGAGGAGGAGGCAAAGAATGTTGCCCTGCGGAAGGACGTGCGGAAGGACGTGCGCCAAACAGCTCTTCGCCTGGGGCCCAGCCGCCACTACATTTACCCAGTGTGCAGTTAGGGAGATATAGCGTCCCTGGCCGTGCTTACTGGTCCACGTATCTGTGGTTAGGTGGACCTTGCCACAGATGGCGTTGCGCAGTGCACACTTGATTTTATCGGATACTTGGTTGTGCAGGGAAGGCACGGCTCTCTTGGAGAAGTAGTGGCGGCTGGGAACAACATACTGTGGGACAGCAAGCGACATGAGCTGTTTGAAGCTGTCTGTGTCCACCAGCCTGAATAACAGCATTTCATAGGCCAGTAGTTTGGAAATGCTGGCATTCAGGGCCAGGGATCGAGGGTGGCTAGGTGGGAATTTACGCTTTCTCTCAAATGTTTGTGAGATGGAGAGCTGAACGCTGCCGTGTGACATGGTTGGGATGCTTGCTGAGGGAGGTGGTGGTGTTGGTGGTACATCCTCTGTTTGCTGGGCGGCAGGTGCCAACGTTCCTCCAGAGGCGGAGGAAGAGGCCGAGGCGGTGGCAGCAGCAGAAGAGGTAGCAGGGGGAGCCTGAGTGAGTTCCTTGTTTTTAAGGTGTTTACTCCACTGCAGTTCATGCTTTGCATGCAGGTGCCTGGTCATGCAGGTTGTGCTAAGGTTCAGAACGTTAATGCCTCGCTTCAGGCTCTGATGGCACAGCGTGCAAACCACTCGGGTCTTGTCATCAGCACATTGTTTGAAGAACTGCCACGCCAGGGAACTCCTTGAAGCTGCCTTTGGGGTGCTCGGTCCCAGATGGCGTGGCCAGTAGCAGACGGACTCTCTTGGCGGCGGGTGTTCTGAATTTGTCCACTGCTCCCTCTTTTGCTACGCTGTTGGCTCGGTCTCACCACTGCCTCTTCCTCCGAATTCTGAAAGTCAGTGGCACGACCTTCATTCCATGTGGGGTCTAGGACCTCATCGTCCCCTGCATCGTCTTCCACCCAGTCTTCCTCCCTGACCTCCTGTTCAGTCTGCACACTGCAGAAAGACGCAGAAGTTGACACCTGTGTTTCATCATCATCAGAGACGTGCTGAGGTGGTATTCCCATGTCCTCATCAGGAAACATAAGTGGTTGTGCGTTAGTGCATTCTATCTCTTCCACTCCTGGGGAAGGGCTAGGTGGATGCCCTTGGGAAACCCTGGCAGCAGAGTCTTCAAACAGCATAAGAGACTGCTGCATAACTTGAGGCTCAGACAGTTTCCCTGATATGCATGGGGGTGATGTCACAGACTGATGGGCTTGGTTTTCAGGCGCCATCTGTGCGCTTTCTGCAGAAGACTGGGTGGGAGATAATGTGAACGTGCTGGATCCAATGTCGGACACCCAATTGACTAATGCCTGTACCTGCTCAGGCCTTACCATCCTTAGAACGGCATTGGGCCCCACCAAATATCGCTGTAAATTCTGGCTGCTACTGGGACCTGAGGTAGTTGGTTCACTAGGACGTGTGGCTGTGGCAGAACGGCCACGTCCTCTCCCAGCACCAGAGGGTCCACTAACACCACCACGACCATGTCCGCGTCCCTTACTAGGTGTTTTCCTCATTGTTACCGTTCACCACAGTAAGAAAAAAATTATTTGGCCCAATGTATTGAATTCAAATTCAGGCCTTTTTTTAGCTGAATATAAATTGTAGGCCTAGTATTTAGGCGCTGGATGACAGGTATCCCTTTTACGGACAGAATTAGACTTGAAAATGCACGGTAGCGTGTGAAGTTATTGAGGATGACACTATCCGCACCTTAAATCTAATATACCCTTTTATGGATCGATTTAAACTTGGCCTGATACAGCAGAAAAAAATTATTTAGGGAATTGCTAAGTTGGGAATTGTATTCAACCCAGAACAAAAACTGTGCTTTGGCGGACACTAAATGAATTGACCAGCCTCAGCAATAAACACAGATTTAGCTGAATATAAATTTTAGGCCTATTATTTAGGCGCTGGGTGACAGGTATACGTTTACGGACAGAATTAGACTTGGAAATGCTAGGTAGCGTGTGAAGTTATTGAGGATGACACTATCCGCACCTTAAATCTAATATACCCTTTTATGGATCGATTTAAACTTGGCCTGATACAGCAGAAAAAAATTATTTAGGGAATTGTTAAGTTGGGAATTGTATTCAACCCAGAACAAAAACTGTGCTTCGGCAGACAGTATTACAATTGGCTAGCCACAGCTGAAACACCAGATTTAGGGTACTGCTATTTTGGCAATTGTATTTTACCCCTCAATAAAATAGCAAGCACAGCCAAAACCCTGATGTAGGATATAGCAAAAAAATAACCACACTATTGATGGTTAAATGGACTTGGTGGCAGCTTGTGCTGGCGAACCACAAGACACAAAATGGCCGCCTATCACCCAAGAAAAAAGTGACATAAAAACGCTCTGGGCAGCCTAAAAACAGTGAGCAATTAAATAGCAGCAGTTCAATGATCCACAGCTGTAGATCGATCACTAAATTAAGTGTTTTTGCTGAGTTAATCCCTGCCTAATCTCGCCCTAACAGCAGCTGCAACCTCTCCCTACACTGATCAGAGCAGAGTGACGTGCGGCGCTACGTGACTCCAGCTTAAATAGAGGCTGGTTCACATGCTGCACTGGCCAATCACAGCCATGCCAATGGTAGGCATGGCTGTGTTGGCCTCTTGGGGCAAGTAGTATGACGCTTGTTGATTGGTTGCTTTGCAGCCTTTCAAAAAGCGCCAAGAAAGCGCCGAACACCGAGCCCGAACCCAGACTTTTACGAAAATGTTCGGGTTCGCGTCCGTGTCACGGACACCCCAAAATTCGGTACGAACCCGAACTATACAGTTCGGGTTCGCTCATCCCTATCCATGACACATCCATCAGGTGGTACAGGACAGCCAATTGAGATGTTTCAGCACATGGACATAACCCCTACCTTATAAATAGACCCAATCTGGCTGCCATTTTACATTCAGTCTTTTGTCAGTGTAGGGAGAGGTTGCTGTGTGGAGCAGGGACAGACTGTTAGGGACAAAAATGCAATCAAATAGGTCCACAAAAGTCCTTTTAAGGACTGGTATAGGTGTACTATTGATAGGTGTGCAGTACAGAGGGGTGTAATACACTTATAATATACTTTCTAACATAGAAAGCATATTATAGTGGATTTGTATTGTGCAGCAGTTGTGTGCGGTTCTGCAGCGATACTGAAGCTACACAGAGTGATAAACACAATTAGAAAAAATAATTATAACTGGTGTGATATACCAATCGCCCCCCCAAAAAAATGATTGAAGCGGGGTGTTATATACTTTATAGTTCATTTGGGTACTGTATAGTTATTTGCGCATGTGCGTACGCGAAAATTATATTGCCGATATTTCGCATTGAAAAAATAATGAATGGAGATCGCAAATTAGAATAATACATCTGGTATGTCACTGTCCATGTTGTGGGACTATTTGTGCACTTCTAGTAATTATTTCTTGGCTGCAAATATGAGCTGAAGGTTTTTCAGGTTCGCCTGCCATTAAAATGAATGGGACCCGCCGCGAACTTGCGGTTCGCGAACATTTGATCGCGTTCGCTAACCGTCCCTGCAGATGTTCATCCATCACTACTTGCATTCTCCCTGAAGTAGTGGTTCTCACAGATGAGCTGGATCTTTCTCTCCAGGCTTGCCGAGCTAACTCTCACTCCTGATAGGAAGTCAGACCAGCCCACTCCTATTAAGATAGGGAGAATTGAGTGGTTAGCTCCATATCCAGTGCCACACATATGCCTTCTGCTGGTGTAACAATGCATAGCATGTCAAAAACATTACAAATATTACATTACAAATAGAGATGAGCGAATTTTTTAAAAATTCGATTCGGCAAATCGCCAAATTTTTTGAAAAAAATCAGTTTGATCCAAATTTATTCCCGGTGAATCGCGCTAAAAAATGGCTATTTCCTGGCTGCAGAGAGCTTTTATAGTGGTGTAGAACACTGTACCTTGCAGTAACATGCATAGGGAGTCTGCTCTGGTAGTGAAATAATACTGTGAGTCAGTATGACATGCAGATGACAGGCGTTGCTATTAGAATCACACTGCACACTTCACTTATTTGGGCAGTTACAGGGCCAAAACTGACCAAATAACTCAAGTATGAACTCAGCCTTGCAGATCGATGTTAGTGCCTTTTACACCATTATCAGCTGATTCCACATAGATGTCTACAGACCCTGTTCTATTAAACTCTTATACAAGTAGAGACTCCCAACAGAGTGGAGCGGGTGTCAGCAGTAAGTTTGTGTTGACGTCACTGATTATTTCCTCTGATCCGTCAGAACAATAACCTCCAAAAAATGGATCCTGTCTGTTGAGCATCTGCCTTTACTCGGTTAGCATTTGGTCAGTAATCCATCAGTATTGCTTATGCCAAAAAAATCAAATAAATAAATAAAAAGGAAATTAAAACACCCCAAAAAAGTCTGTAATTTTCTCACTTCACCACACAATGGCTAATAAGACCTTTTTTTTACACTAATACAAGCCAAAAAGTCTTAGAACATATACAGTCAGGTCCATAAATATTGGGACATCAACATAATTGTAAAATTTTTGCCTCTATACACCACCACAATGGATTTGAAATGAAACAAACAAGATGTGCTTTAACTTCAAACTGTCAGCTTTAATTTGAGGGTATTTACATCCAAATCAGGTGAACTGTGTAGGAATTATAACAGTTTGCATATGTGCCTCCCACTTGTTAAGGGACCAAAAGTAACGGGACAATTGGCTTCTCTGCTGTTCCATGGCCAGGTGTGTGTTATTTCCTCATTATCCCAATTGCAATGAGCAGATAAAAGGTCCAGAGTTCATTTCAAGTGTGCTAGTTGCATTTGGAATCTGTTGCTGTCAACTCTTAAGATGAGATCCAAAGAGCTGTCACTATCAGTGAAGCAAGCCATCATTAGGCTGAAAAAAAAAAAAAAAAAACATCAGAGAGATAGCAAAAACATTAGGCGTGGCCAAAACAACTGTTTGGAACATTCTTAAAAGGAAGGAATGCACCGGTGAGCTCAGCAACACCAAAAGACCTGGAAGACCACAGAAAACAACTGTGGTTGATGACCGAATAATTTTTTCCCTGGTGAAGAAAACACCCTTCACAACAGTTGGCCAGATCAAGAACACTCTCCAGGAGGTAGGTGTATGTGTGTCAAAGTCAACAATCAAGAGAAGACTTCACCAGAGTGAATACAGAGTGTTCACCACAAGATGTAAACCATTGGTGAGCCTCAAAGACAGGAAGGCCAGATTAGAGTTTGCCAAACGACATCTAAAAAAGCCTTCAAAATTCTGGAACAACATCCTATGGACAGATGAGACCAAGATGATCAACTTGTACCAGAGTGATGGGAAGAGAAGAGTATGGAGAAGGAAAGGAACTGCTCATGATCCTAAGCATACCACCTCATTAGTGAAGCATGATGGTGGTAGTGTCATGGCGTGGGCATGTATGTCTGCCAATGGAACTGGTTCTCTTGTATTTATTGATGATGTGACTGACAAAAGCAGCAGGATGAATTCTGAAGTGTTTCGGGCAATATTATCTGCTCATATTCAGCCAAATGTTTCAGAACTCATTGGACGGCGCTTCACAGTGCAGATGGACAATGACCCAAAGCATACTGCAAGAGCAACCAAACAGTTTTTTAAGGGAAAGAAGTGGAATGTTATGCAATGGCCAAGTCAATCACCTGACCTGTATCCGATTGAGCATGCATTTCATTGGAAAATGCCCCAAGAACAAGCAGGAACTGAAGACAGTTGCAGTAGAGGCCTGGCAGAGCATCACCAGGGATGAAACCCAGCGCCTATGCGTTCCAGACTTCAGGCTCTAATTGACTGCAAAGGATTTGCAACCAAGTATTAAAAAGTGAAAGTTGATTTATGATTATTATTCTGTCCCATTACTTTTGGTCCCTTAACAAGTGGGAGGCACATATGCAAACTGTTGTAATTCCTACACCGTTCACCTGATTTGGATGTAAATACCCTAAAATTAAAGCTGACAGTCTGCAGTTAAAGCACATCTTGTTTGTTTCATTTCAAATCCATTGTGGCGGTATATAGAGCCAAAAATGTTAGAATTGTGTCTATATCCCAATATTTATGGACCTGGCTGTAACTGCACGTACTAGGGCAAATAAGATGTAGAAATATTTCCTTGTGATAAACCCTATTAATGCCTGCATTACACAGCACTTTCACCCCGATAAAAGAATGGTTTGCTGGAATTACAGAGCTGTATAATGGCAATTTGGGTCCCCAGTCAGTGCAGCAAGGTGTACTAGGATTGTTCCTATTACCCAGGCTGTAAACTCCCCTACTGAACCCTGTTCAACATAAATACTGTGGAATATTTCCTCCCTATCCTTTCCCTGCACCTTGAATAATCTTTCCCTGAACTTGTAAATCTTTTTTTTAGCACAATGAAGTTTTTTCTAGCACTGTCCCTAGCGCCTGCTGACGTCTCTCCCTGCACTAAGTACACAGGAAAATGGCTGAATCCAAGATGGCTGAGGCTATTTATAGGGCTGTGACATCACAGGGCTGGCTGGCTGCTGATTAGCTGCATGCATGGCATTATGGGTGATCCCTCCTTCCCAGAGTTCCTTGCTCCATGTCCTAACATGTGCAGCAGCCATTTTAGGAAAAAATTTGATTGATTACCATGAAGCGTAAGGAAATTCAGATTTGCTCATCTCTAATTACAAACAAAAATTTGAATATGTCCCCAAGTCTGGGGTACTGCACATGCCTCTACATGACATGAGGCATGAAGCTGATTCTCATCACATTTACCTAATACAAGTAGGCTCAGAACACTTTAGGCATTGTGTATATATATATATATATACAGTACAGACCAAAAGTTTGGACACACCTTCTCATTCAAAGAGTTTTCTTTATTTTCATGACTATGAAGGCATCAAAACTATGAATTAACACATGTGGAATTATATACATAACAAACAAGTGTGAAACAACTGAAAATATGTCATATTCTAGGTTCTTCAAAGTAGCCACCTTTTGCTTTGATTACTGCTTTGCCTACTCTTGGCATTCTCTTGATGAGCTTCAAGAGGTAGTCCCCTGAAATGGTCTTCCAACAGTCTTGAAGGAGTTCCCAGAGATGCTTAGCACTTGTTGGCCCTTTTGCCTTCACTCTGCGGTCCAGCTCACCCCAAACCATCTCGATTGGGTTCAGGTCCAGTGACTGTGGAGGCCAGGTCATCTGGCGCAGCACCCCATCACTCTCCTTCATGGTCAAATAGCCCTTACTCTCAAAGTTTTCCCAATTTTTCGGCTGACTGACTGACCTTCATTTCTTAAAGTAATGATGGCCACTTGTTTTTCTTTACTTAGCTGCTTTTTTCTTGCCATAATACAAATTCTAACAGTCTATTCAGTAGGACTATCAGCTGTGTATCCACCTGACTTCTCCTCAACGCAACTGATGGTCCCAACCCCATTTATAAGGCAAGAAATCCCACTTATTAAACCTGACAGGGCACACCTGTGAAGTGAAAACCATTTCAGGGGACTACCTCTTGAAGCTCATCAAGAGAATGCCAAGAGTGTGCAAAGCAGTAATCAAAGCAAAAGGTGGCTACTCTGAAGAACCTAGAATATGACATATTTTCAGTTGTTTCACACTTGTTTGTTA
This sequence comes from Bufo bufo, assembly GCF_905171765.1. Taxonomy (NCBI): domain Eukaryota; kingdom Metazoa; phylum Chordata; class Amphibia; order Anura; family Bufonidae; genus Bufo; species Bufo bufo. The sequence goes on along the minus strand of NC_053390.1, from coordinate 403,137,357 downwards.
TGTATATAATTCCACATGTGTTAATTCATAGTTTTGATGCCTTCAGTGTGAATCTACAATTTTCATAGTCATGAAAATAAAGAAAACTCTTTGAATGAGAAGGTGTGTCCAAACTTTTGGTCTGTACTGTATATATATACACTGCTCAAAAAAATAAAGGGAACACAAAAATAACACATCCTACATCTGAGTTAATTAAATATTCTTCTGAAATACTTTGTTTTTTACATAGTTGAATGTGCTGACAACAAAATCACACAAAAATTAAAAAATGGAAATCAAATTTTTCAACCCATGGAGGTCTGGATTTGGAGTCACACTCAAAATTAAAGTGGAAAAACACACTATAGGCTGATCCAACTTTGATGTAATGTCCTTAAAACAAGTCAAAATGAGGCTCAGTAGTGTGTGTGGCCTCCATGTGCCTGTATGACCTCCCTACAACGCCTGTGCATGCTCCTGATAAGGTGGCGGACGGTCTCCTGATGGATCTCCTCCCAGACCTGGACTAAAGCATCTGCCAACTCCTGGACAGTCTGTGGTGCAACGTGACGTTGGTGGATAGAGCAAGACATGATGTCCCAGATGTGCTCAATTGGATTCAGGTCTGGGGAACGGGCGGGCCAGTCCATAGCATCAATGCCTTCGTCTTGCAGGAACTGCTGACACACTCCAGCCACATGAGGTCTAGCATTGTCTTGCATTAGGAGGAACCCAGGGCCAACCGCACCAGCATATGGTCTCACAAGGGGTCTGAGGATCTCATCTCGGTACCTATTGGCAGTCAGGCTACCTCTGGCGAGCACATGGAGGGCTGTGCGGCCCTCCAAAGAAATGCCACCCCACACCATTACTGACCCAATGCCAAACTGGTCATGCTGGAAGATGTTGCAGGCAGCAGAACGTTCTCCACGACGTATCCAGACTCTGTCACGTCTGTCACATGTGCTCAGTGTGAACCTGCTTTCATCTGTGAAGAGCACAGGGCGCCAGTGGCAAATTTGCCAATCTTGGTGTTCTCTGGCAAATGCCAAACGTCCTGCACGGTGTTGGGCTGTAAGCACAACCCCCACCTGTGGACGTCGGGCCCTCATATCACCCTCATGGAGTCTGTTTCTGACCGTTTGAGCAGACACATGCACATTTGTGGCCTGCTGGAGGTCATTTTGCAGGGCTCTGGCAGTGCTCCTCCTGTTCCTCCTTGCACAAAGGCGGAGGTCCTGCTGCTGGGTTGTTGCCCTCCTACGGCCTCCTCCACGTCTCCTGATGTACTGGCCTGTCTCCTGGTAGCGCCTCCATGCTCTGGACACTACACTGACAGACACAGCAAACCTTCTTACCACAGCTCGCATTGATGTGCCATCCTGGATAAGCTGCACTACCTGAGCCACTTGTGTGGGTTGTAGACTCCGTCTCATGCTACCACTAGAGTGAAAGCACCGCCAGCATTCAAAAGTGACCAAAACATCAGCCAGGAAGCATAGGAACTGAGAAGTGGTCTGTGGTCACCACCTGCAGAACCACTCCTTTATTGGGGTTGTCTTGCTAATTGCCTATCGTTTCCACCTGTTGTCTATCTCATTTGCACAACAGCATGTGAAATTGATTGTCACTCAGTGTTGCTTCCTAAGTGGACAGTTTGATTTCACAGAAGTGTGATTGACTTGGAGTTACATTGTGTTGTTTAAGTGTTCCCTTTATTTTTTTGAGCAGTGTATATATATATACTATAGAAAGGCCTTGCATGGTTTTCCATGCTTTGCAAACTAAACAGTGGAGAACCTGTATACTCACTGATTAAATGTGCACTTTGAGTTTTAATATCAGCATTTGTTATACTGAGCAGTCTTGGTAGAAAGACCCCCGGAATACTGTAATGCTAACACCTGCGCGGTAACAACACATAACCTTTGAGACTTGGTAGTCATGTACTGTTGCCAGGGGTGGACTGGAAACTTAAAGTGGCCCTTTTTTGTCGATGGGTCCAAATTGATGGAAGGCAGGGCCAGCAATACCATGTTGTGACACATTATACCACCCCAACAGAGCCAAATACCACAGTCCATAAAAAAATACTGCCAAAAGCACAAAACACATCCCCAAAGACTTCAACTGGCTGGCCAGTGTAAGGTCTATGGCCAATCTGCCCCTGGTTGTTGCTGACACATCACTTCTAATGCCATTGATTGGCTGGCAGCTTTGAAGTGCATGTAGATGGCATGTCACAGTTCCAGTCTGGGAGGTGCTGTGCTGGAACCAGAAGGCTTGGGCAGATCAGATTTCAACATGCTAAATTGTTTTGTTCTCAGGGATGTAAGCTGCCACAGAGCTGCCTGGCATTGTCTTACTTCCACTTGAAAATACATGAACACTCAGCTGAAGTGAGTGTGCTTGTGGCAGTCAAGAAAGATAGCATTCTGCAGACACCTATCTAGCATGTATGGCCTGTCACAGTACTGCTCTTATTTTTAATTTATGGAGGAAGAAGAGGAGAGAGAGAGAGAGAGAGAGAGAGAGAAGAAAGAGAAAAGGAGGAGAGAATATTCTTGTTAACTGTAATTTCTGCACACTAGATATAGGGGGAATTTATTATGAGAGTAATATTTGAAGTCAGTTTTGCTTCAGTCTGCGTTTGCGCACTTTGTACCAGATTTATCAAATGTCACACATCGTTTGTTAGATGTGCATTTTTAAACCTAATATTTTGTCTAGAAAAGCTGCTCCAGATTTTTCAGACCACCCTCCTGAGTAAGTTTGTGAAATTTTTTTAGTTTGTAACAAAAAAAACATAGTAATATTTATAGAATAGTTCAGAAATGAATTAACATACTGTAGCTAACTACACCCACTTTTCAAAACTCTGGTCTGCAGGGCATTCTAGATTCTACCTAAAGCAGTTATGCCTCAGGCATATATGTAAATGTTTATAGGTGTGGTCTGATTGCACACTGGGTCCTGGGCAAAAGGGTATAAAAGTGCTTCCCCACTGCCCTATAAAAAAGCTCTCAGGGGATACTTTGGGGTAGTGTACCTCTTGGTGAGAGATTGTTGACTGCTATAACATGCTCAAAGACATTTTGCCCAGTTGACTGACTTTGAGAGGGATTGCATCATTGGGGGTGCATCATTGGCTCCAGACCTAGCTTTTAGGAAGTATTGAGAGCAGTGGTTACATGAGAAACACTGGGATACCAGCTTCGGCAGCCTCAGACGACCCATACAGACCACCAGTAGAGAAGATTTTTTGATCCATGAACAAGCACGAGCAGCTCACACAGATTCATTGTCCACCATCCAGACACAGGTGGCACCTTCATTACACAATCCAGTCTCTGGTGCCATGACACCCATTATGTGTCCTGCCATTGACAACAGCCACATAGTCTTCATTTGCAGTGGTGTCATAAATGAGAAACCTGGACCCTATCATCTTTAGCAACAAATCCAGGGTCTGTTTGGGATCTGATGATGGTCGGGTTAGAGTATGGAGGCCTTATTGTGAGCACTTCATTCCTGCCTTTGCTGTGAAGAGGCCTCTGAGGAGCCATTTGTCACGGCCATGGCTACGACCGTGACTCTTCAACCGCATGGGATTGTCAGCGGTTTGGCTTTGTTGTCAATCACAGGTGAGGGCAGTGGTATTTGCCTCACCTGTGGTTGCCGCTGACAACGCTTGCTTGTGGCAGCTTTCCTGCTGTGCATGCGGTTGCACCTAGCAACCCCTATGTTAGGTGTGTGTGTATTGTGTTCACTGTGTTGTTTGTCTGTGTGCACTCTGTGTAGTGTGTTGTGTGCACTGACACTTTTCATGCACTGTGGTTGCCCGTGGCAACGTTTGGCTGTCTGTACATGTGGTGGCAGTGTCCCGGCCTCCGGGCTATTCCCCAGGACACGGTTGCCACCCATGTCGTGGCCAGCGGCAACAACCACAGTGGCTTGCTACTGTTGGACACTTTCCCTTTAATGTTGTGTTTTCCCTTTCCGGGTGTTGGAAGGGTTAACTTCCTTCCCAGTGTGGGTGTGTGTCACTGGGTGTGTCCCACTGTGGGGTGTGGCTTCCTGGCCTATATAGCCTCACTGTTAGCATGGCTCTGTGGGTTGTTTCAGCCATGCTTGCTGGAGCAGCCTCCTGTGTTACTATCTGCCAGTGAGAGCCACCCCTGTGGTCATAAAGATATTGTCCTTATGTTTATGTCTGCTGTGTGTTGATGTTGTATGTTATGTTCTGTTGGGACCTTTCTTTGTGTTTGGTGCAGCTTACGGTTCTGGATTCCTGTTTGCGCAGGGACCTAGTCAGCAAGGCTGTGACAGGTTGGTGGAACTAATAGTTCGCCTGTCATTCCCGTAAGGCTGTATGAGTTCCCCTTTTCCCAACAGCTTGGCCATTGAGACTCCTGCTCCTCCGTGCCTAGGAGGAGTAGGTCGTCTTACCCTGACTCCTAGCACAGGGACCGGACGGAGGGTGAGTTAGGGATCCGAGGTTCCTGCGCATGGGTCCTCCTACCTTTAAGGTCGGCCCATGCAGTTAGGAGTTAGGGTCAGGGTAGGGACGCTGTAGGAGGTGACCTGCTCCCTATCCTGTTCTCCTGGTCAAGTAGGCCTACAGCACATGGCAGCGCATGGTTGAGGATTTCCCCCATCCTCAGCCATGACACCATTACACAGGACAGTCAACCATAGTGACTCGAGGGACACTAACAGCTCAGGTCACATGTGTAGCCTCTCATGGTAGGGCTTCCAACTAGAATTTTTCAGCAGAATAATGTGCACATACACAGCAAAGGTTTCCCAGGAATGTGTCTACCAGATTGCAACACTTCCTTGGCCTATCTGGTCCCCAGATGTATTGCCAATTGAGCATTTATGGGAAACGCTGGGATGCAAGCTTCAGCAGCCAATGAGTGTGCAGGATCTACAAGCCTAGATGCAACATCTGTGGTCAAATGTGCCACAGGATACCATATGGAACCTGCATGCCTCCAGGCCCAGCCTTATCTCATCTTGTATCCAGGCTAGAGGAGGGCCAACAGGGGACTATAGCCTCCTTTTAATTGCACAGTTTTCCCCAGTAAACTTATTATTTCACTCTAATATTGTAATTACTTATATCATTATTTTTTGTTAGGTACACAGTCCCTTCCCACCACTGTCCTGCTGTAACATGTGGGTACAGACGCAGCACTACTCACCATGCCATCTGGTGTCCTGGCCTCAGGCATTGCAGGCTGCCACCTCCATGCTGCTGCCCAGGGTTCCAGTCTCTGTCTCCTTAGGGTGTGTGCACACTCACCTCCAGCCTCTAAAAGGGCGAGTGCGTGAGCTTGCTAATCCTCCCCCAGACAATGTCTAGGGGTCCCTGGATATTTAAAGTTGTCCCAGGAAAAATATGTTTTCAAACCAGCACTTGGATCTGAATTCTTTTGTAATTGCATGTAATTAAAAATTTTGCATAACCACTGAGTCCATAAATATTGGGACATCACACAATTCTAATTGTTTTGGCTCTATACACTACCACAATGGATTTGAAATGAAACAAACAAGATGTGCTTTAACTGCAGACTGTCAGCTTTAATTTGAGGGCATTTACATCCAAATCAGGTGAACCATGTAGGAATTACAACAGTTTGCATATGTGCCTCCCACTTGTTAAGGGACCAAAAGTAATGGGACAGAATAATAATCATAAATCAAACTTTCACTTTTTAATACTTGGTTGCAAATTCTTTGCAGTCAATTACAGCCTGAAGTCTGAAACGCATAGACATCAGCAGACGCTGGGTTTCATCCCTGGTGATGCTCTGCCAGGCCTCTACTGCAACTGTCTTCAGTTCCTGCTTGTTCTTGGGGCATTTTCCCTTCAGTTTTGTCCTCAGCAAGTGAAATGCATGCTCAATAAGATTCAGGTCAGGTGATTGACTTGGCCATTGCATAACATTCCACTTCTATCCCTTAAAAAAACTCTTTGGTTGCTTTTTCAGTATGCTTTGGGTCATTGTGAAGCGCCGTCCAATGAGTTCTGAAACATTTGGCTGAATATGAGCAGATAATATTGCCCGAAACACTTCAGAATTTATCCAGCTGCTTTTGTCAGCAGTCACATCATCAATAAATACAAGAGAACCAGTTCCATTGGCAGACATACATGCCCACGCCATGACACTACCACCACCATGCTTCACTGATGAGGTGGTATGCTTAGGATCATGAGCAGTTCCTTTCCTTCTCCATACTCTTCTCTTCCCATCACTCTGATACAAGTTGATTTTGGTCTCATCTGTCCATAGGATATTGTTCCAGAACTGTGAAGGCTTTTTTAGATGTCGTTTGGCAAACTCTAATCTGGCATTCCTGTTTTTAAGGCTCACCAATGGTTCTTGTGGTGAACCCTCTGTATTCACTCTGGTGAAGTCTTCTCTTGATTGTTGACTTTGACACACATACACCTACCTCCTGGAGAGTGTTCTTGATCTGGCCAACTGTTGTGAAGGGTGTTTTCTTCACCAGGGAAATAATTCTTCGGTCATCCACTACAGTTGTTTTCCGTAGTCTTCTGGGTCTTTTGGTGTTGCTGAGCTCACCAGTGCGTTCCTTCTTTTTAAGAATGTTCCAAACAGTTGTTTTGGCCACTCCTAATGTTTTTGCTATCTCTCTGATGGGTTTGTTTTGTTTTTTCAGCCTAATGATGTCTTGCTTCACTGATAGTGACAGCTCTTTGGATCTCATCTTAAGAGTTGACAGCAACAGATTCCAAATGCAAATAGCACACTTGAAATGAACACTGGACCTTTTATCTGCTCATTGTAATTGGGATAATGAGGGAATAACACACACCTGGCCATGAAACAGCTGAGAATCCAATTGTCCCATTACTTTTGGTCCCTTAACAAGTGGGAGGCACATATGCAAACTGTTGTAATTCCTACACCGTTCACCTGATTTGGATGTAAGTAACCTCAAATTAAAGCTGACAGTCTGCAGTTAAAGCACATCTTGTTTGTTTCATTTCAAATCCATTGTGGTGGTGTATAGAGGCAAAAATGTTACAATTGTGTTGATGTCCCAATATTTATGGACCTGACTGTAGCACCAGATATTTCTTGGACCTGCTCTTTGAGGTGGCCGCATATGCTCAGTTTTATCCTTCAACTGCCTCCTGAGCTGTAATGGGGAGACCATGGACATGCCCCCTTAACTGCAGCAGAAAAGACACTGCCATTGAGCTGCCAGCTTAATATAAATCTAGCAGAGCAATGAATGGGGAGATCTCTGGATCCATGTGAGGTGCAGGGCTGGTTCTATCTCTGTTAGAAAGATGTTGCCATGTCATGAATAACCCCTTTAAGGCATCCTCTTCAGGCAGAGGATGCCTTAGCTTTAAGGTACCTTGGTAAACAGCAAAGGTGTATTGAAGTCTTGTGGTTTAGCAATTTGTCTGTGATTTGCCTGCATCCACTCCTGCCTCATTATCCAGCGTGTCTCCATTCCTGACTCACCCTGCATGTGTGATCCTGCACCTTCAGTTTTGTTTGCATTTTGACTTAACCCAGTTTGTCAGCCCTGCCACCAAGCCTGCCCTGCCTGTGTCTGCACTACTGCCCTGCCAGCCAGTCTATCCTGTGTCTGCATTCATCTACACTTCCAGTGTGCTACCTGTACCTGAAAACTAGCAAACAAGTCAGACCATACTTGCAGTTTTGGTGCATTTCTAGTTATCCTGAGGCCCTGGTGCTTTTGCGAAGGTTCCTGACTCCAACAGGGTTGGCTGCCAACAATACTGGAACTATCCCAAGAGGTAGCATTCTGGTTGTTCTCCTGCCGCAACGTCCAGATCCCTGTACAGTGGTTAAAGGGTGAATAATAAGGGAGGCCCAGAATAACTCCTTTAGGCCTCTTTCACACGGGCGTTGCGGAAAAATGTGCGGGTGCGTTGCGGGAACACCCGCGATTTTTCCACGCGAGTGCAAAACATTGCAATGATATTTTACCATGGTGAATCACCATGGTAAAAGATCATGTGACATACCATGTGATGACCGGAGTGACGTCATCCCAGGTCCTTAAACTATAGTTAATGCTCTACACAGGTCCTATACAGTAAAAAAGAGTCAGACGGAGATGACGGGCATCGCGAGCAAGTGGATTAAGGTGAGTTAAATGATTTATTTATTTTTTAACCCCTCCAGCCCTGTTTTACTATGCATTCTGTATTCAGAATGCTATTATTTTCCCTTATAACCATGTTATAAGGGAAAATAATAAGGTTCGGGTCTCCATCCCGATCGTCTCCTAGCAACCGTGCGTGAAAATCGCACCGCATCCGCACTTGCTTGCGGATGCTTGCGATTTTCACGCAACCCCATTCATTTCTATGGGGCCTGCGTTACGTGAAAAACGCACAGAGAGGAGCATGCTGCGATTTTCACGCAACGCAAAAGTGATGCGTGAAAATCACCGCTCGTGTGCACAGCCCCATAGAAATGAATGGGTCAGCATTCAGTGCGGGTGCAATGCGTTCACCTCCCGCATCGCATCCGCGCGGAATACTCGCTCGTGTGAAAGGGGCCTTAGGGTTTAGCCCAAAGTCAAACCATCTAAAGTTATATCCATTCCAACATTCCAAAATTCTTTTTTTTTTTTTTTTTTTTTTTTTTGTTAATGAATGTTCATTACACTTTTGTTATATGTGTATAAATATGTGTGTTTTTTTAATGTAAATCTTAGAAAACTGAATATTTTCATTGCATTGGCACTGAAATGTTAACGGAAGCACATGGATCTTCTGGGAAGGGGTGGTGTAGATTTTCAGATTGCCTGAGTGGCTGATTTTAATTATGACAGCACTCCAGATGTTTTATTCATGTACTTTGTAGGAAATGACTTTGGACAGCTACACACAACCAACTGACCTCATAGAACAATTAGAGAGGGCTGAGCTCATGTATTTGCTACAGTGATGTACATGAGCATTAGTAAGTACATTTGTTTCCTTTGTCACATTAAACATTTTCACAATGCTATTAAATCAAAAGAGGACTATATTAGATATTCGTGTTGCAAGCAATTTCTAATCAATTAAATTAAAATATTAATATCTATGTTTTAACTACTTACCTGGGTATTTATTAAAATAGCATGTTTTCATTATTAGGGGTCTGTGTGCTTAAAGTGTGTTTCCACCTTGCTGTTTATATGTTCTTAACCCTTTCAGTACCGAGCCACATTTTTGCAAATTTGACATGAGTCACTTTACGTGGTAATAACTTTGGAACGATATTACTTATGCAAGCCATTCTGAGATTGTTTTCTCGTGATACATTGTAATTTGAGTCAATATATTTGATATCAATATATGGTAAATTTGAGTTAATATATTTCACCTTTATTTATAAAATAATCCTAACTTTACCAAAAATTTGAATAAAGTCACAATTTTCTATATTTGAATTTCTCTACTTTTAAGACAGATAGTAATACCTCATAAAATGGTTATCAATCAACAATCCCCATATGTCTGCTTTATGTTGCCATAATTTAGTAGAAGGCTTAGAAATTTTGAAGCTATTTTTCAAATTTTCAACAAAACTTCTCAAACCATTTTTTTTAAGCACCAATTCAGTTATCAAGTGATTTTGAGGGGCTTACGTAATGGAAACCACCCATAAATTACCCCATTTTAGAAACTACACCACTCAAATTATTCAAAACTTATGTTACAAACTTTGTTAACCCTTGAGGTGTTCCATAAGAATTAAAGGAAAATGGAGGTGAAATTTAAAAAAAATCACTTTTTTGGAGATTTTTTATGTTAATCAATTTTTTTCTTGCAACACAGCAAGGGTTAACAGCAAAATAAACCTCAATATATATTACTATGATTCTGCAGTTTACAGAAATACCCCAGTATGTGGCAGTAAAATGCTCTATGGGCACGTGGCAGAGGTCAGAAGGAAAGGAGCGCCATATGGATTTTGGAGGCAGATTTCGCTAGAATGGTTTTTAGGCACCATTTTGTATTTGAAGAGACCCTGACATACCCCTACAGTAGAAACCCTCAAAAATTGGCCCCATTTTGGAAACTACACCCCTTAAAGAATATATTAAGTGGGGTACTGAGCACTTGACATCCTAAGCGTTTTTCGGAATTTGGAAACACTTGGCTGGAAAAATGAAAAGTTTGTTTCTTCCAATAAAATGTTGCCCCAAATTGTTCATTTTCACAAGGGGTAACAGGAGAAAAAGAACCCCATAATTTGTTGCCCATTTTCTCCTGAATATGGCAACACCCCATACGTGGTGGTAAACTGCTGTGGGGGCACTTGGCAGGACTCAGAACGGAAGGATTTTGATGGATATGTTTATGGGTGCCATTGGTTTTTATTTTTTAAGTGATTGTTTTATGTGGGGGCTCATTTTTGCGGGATGAGGTGACGGTTTGATTGGTACCATTTTGGGGTATATAAGACTTTTTGATCACTTGGTATTAAACTTTTGTGAGGTGACCAGAAAATTGCTTTTTTGACACAGTTTTTTTTTTTTTTATGGCATTCACCTGAAAGGGTAGATCATGTGATATTTCTATAGAGCTGGTCGATACGGATGCGGATGCGACCTAATATGTCAATTTTTTCCCTATTTTTTACAATTTTTTTTAACTTTATTTTGGTAAAAGAACACTTTTTTTTTTTACTTAAAATTTTTAATGTGTTTGTAAAACTTTATTTTTTTTACTTCTTTTTTTCACTATTTTTTTTGTCCCACTCTGGGACTTCAACTTTTGGGGGTCTGATCCCCTTTACAATGCATTATAATACTTCTGTATTTTAATGCATTGGCTGTAAGTGTATTACTCACTGTAATACACTTACAGCTTCCTGCCTGTGAGATCCAGGGGGCCACAGCAGCGCAGGGAGGCAATGGACACCCTGCAGGATACCACACGTGCCGCGGTCAGCGCTGACCGCGGCAGTGCAAGGGTTAATGTGCCGGCATCGTTGTGACTGCCGGACCCCTGCAGCTGATCGGGCGGGCGCAGCTCCTGCACCCGCCCGATCAGAGTGCCGTAGCTGTACGGCACTGGTGTACGGCACTGGGATTTCAAAATCTATGAGGCCTACTGTGTGCCATTTGTAATACTGCAGACATCTAGCATCAGATGGTTACTTGTGCACTCTCAGGCACCAGAGTCTGGGTGCAATTGCTCTGTGGAAGATAATTAAAACTATGAATTTACAAAATTAAAGGGGTTATCCCTTAAATTAAAAAGGGTTATTAGTAAGAGTGTCCCAGACCTGCCCGACCCAAGGTGGGGATGATGCTCTCCTGATCCCCGTTGCAGTACTTTGTCTTTTGGGCTCCAACAGACCAAATCCAGCAGTGGGGATCAGGTGAGCATGATCGCCACCCTGGGTCGGGCATGTCTGGGCCACTCTTTTACTGTCTGATAATCCCTTTAATCAACTTTTCAACTTTTTACACACACACATGTATGTAATATATATAAATCAAGGGAGTAGCAGGTATCGCTAAGATCTGCAGATGATCACATTTTCCAGCACCTAGCTCCAATCAGAACCAGTTGGAAAAGAAATAAAATTGGATCAAGTCATGTGGGATGATTGTGTGTGATGCCTCCTGTTCGTTGATGAGCCAGTTATCAGCACTTGTCACAACTGAGAGGGACAAAATCCTTGAACTGAGAGACCTTGGTTTATTACTCTGGAAGATCACTACACGGGCTGAGATATCAGCAATGTTCAGTTTGCATTTCCCGGTGGTTGAACTGGAATGACAGCAAGTGGAGCATAGTGGAGAACCTTTGCATGGATGGATCAGCTGATTAGAAAAATGGCACTTAGTGATCCATTCTGTACTGCAAGTGAAATTAAGTGTCACGTTCCAAGTCTAGGGCAGTAAACAGTGTCCACATAATCCATTAGAAGACTTTTACATGACAATGGGCCACAGTCAAGACGTCCACCTACAGGTGTTTCATTGACCTCAAGCCACCATATCAAAGGCTATCATGATGCACAGCAAGACAAAAGTGGAGGCTGGACTGGAGGTCTATCCTCTTCAGCAATGAGTCCCGCTTTTGTCTCGGATGCAATGATAGCCTGAGATCTTCTTTGACATGACGTGGGCAACACCATGAAAAATTTCACAAGGAAACATCTCACTGATCCTACTCCCAGAATAATGATGTGGGTGGCATAATGTAGAATAGCCAGACCCCTCTAGTCTTCGTTTCAGTTACACTATTAGCTCAGCGTTACAGTGATTTAGACTTGGAACCAGTGGTATGTCCATTTCTTAAAAGTGTCCCAGGAGCCATTGTTCAACAGAACAGGTCACATGTTGCTAATGCTACTGTGAGTAGCCTGCATGACCTAAATGTGCTTCCATGCCCTGCAGTGTCAGCTTCGGTACCTATTGGCACCTGGGTACCGAAGTGACTTCGGATCCCAGTTTTTAAAATCAATGTCCAAAGTTATTCAACAAAGTCTCACACAACTTCAGAGATATAAATGTAACCTTAGTGGAGTCCATACATTTGAATGCTGTATGGAGACAAATCTCCGTACAGCATTCAAATTAAGTTTTGACCAAAGCGACTTCAGATCTATGATCCTATCATCTATTGAGGAGTGTATGTATATAAAAATACAAAATTTATGAATAAGTGACAACTGAGTTCCAAAAACTCTAATTACATATGTAAAATCACCATGAATGGCCGAATGAGACTAAAGAAAATACATTGATTGTGATATTGTGAAATAATCTTTTCTCACAGTGCTTGCCAGAATCATTAATGCTCCAGAATCACAGAATGTAACTTTTGGTTCGGAAGTGTCTCTAAGGTGTACAGCATCCGGCATTCCAGTCCCTTCCATCCGATGGTTTGAAAATGGGAAAGCAGTGAGTATATTTCACTTATTCTGATCTACTTACTACTTAATATATTTATTTTCAAGTACTGTGTACTCACAGCCATAGAAATGTAATATAAAGAAGGGGGTAAAAAACAAAAGCATGTTGGAAAAAAAAAATCTGAAAAAAAAAGCAAATAGATATTCTACTTTACAGACATAGGTAGTTCTCACTGGGCAGTTGCTTCTTAGTAGCAAATAAGACCCACAGACAGTGTCGGACTGGGGTGCCTAGGGCCCAGCAGTAAAATTTATTTTGGGGACCCACCGTATGGATACATTCAATTATTACCTGCTCACACAGCAGCAAAATGCTACCAGATGATTGAATATGGAGGTCCCTGGAGCAGCTTTGAGAAGGTAGGTCCTGAGGAGAAGAGGATACTGGTAGCTTTCCTCTATACCTAGAAGTCATCTCAGCTCTGATCGGGTCCATAATAACAAACTGGGGAGTTTCTTTAATCACGTTTTTTATATGAGCATAGGCTGATTGAGGAGCTGTACATTGGATATATGTACGTAGTGCAGTAAGTCTACTGTGTTATGTGCCACTTGTGCAGGGGGTGGGAGACTAGGGGCCCACCTTGCTCAGGGGCCTACCGGAGGATTCACCTGTACCCCTGTGGGCCAGTCCTAGCCTGCCTACAGGACAATTCTGTTTCAGTTATGAAATCTAAACCAATATAGGTTCAATTCTCCGGTTCTACGTGCTATTTAAACTCTGAAATGAGAAATGAAACATTTCAAATTATTGTATTTTCTTTTGTCTAGGTTTCACCAGAATCTGTTGAAGAAAACGTCAAAGATGGAGTAATTTTCTCCAAGTTGCACATTGTAGCGACCAGACCAGGCCTCTTTACTTGTATGGCAGATAACAAGCATAGTGGGAGTTTTGGCACAGCAAAAGCTGCAGCAACAATTAGCATATCAGGTTCGTCTGAAAATAATTAAATCATGTATATCTAGGTTAATCCTAGGGATGGGTTCCCACCTGCAGTTTTGATGCAGTTTTTTTAACTCATCCAACGTAAATTGTAATGGAAGAGTTGAAAATGTGAAGGCAGAAGGTAAAGTCTAAATTGAACTCCCAATAAATCTATTTGTGGGAAGAAAACAAAATCCTAAATGATCCTTACATGAAGCAATAATTTTCTGCAAACACATAGATAAGGGAAAAGCTGTTCCGATTGTGACCACTAGATGGTGTCATTTTATTTTACTATTTTATTAACATGCTTCCTCTTTGTAGGCATATTGCCAAGACAAATTTGTATCAACTTTGTAAATTTGTAACCATTTATAAATGACAACATACAATACTTTTTAATTCTTGCTGTTGTTATTTATTTATGTTTATTTTATATTGTAAAATACAGTATCTATATGCATTTTGGCACTAAACTGAGCATACTAGGCCAAGTCCCCTTTCTTGCAATGCCACCTAGTAAGTTATGTGCCCTTGTCAAGCTAGGTGTGCCAAATTAATGTAATGTGTCAGTTTGCACCGATTTGCACATAATTTTGGTTTAGTGCTTCTGACAGTGTCTAGGTGCACTGACGTGTGTGTTATGCCTCATTCACACGTCATTGGTTTGGTCAGTGATTCCCATCAGTGATTGTGAACCAAAACCAGGTGGGGTTCTAAACACAAACCAGCTACAGATCTTTCCCTTATACCTTATGTCTGTGGAGGCTTCAATCCTGGTTTTGGCTCACAATCACTGATGGAAATCACTGAAGTGTGAATGAGGCTTAAATGTGGGCCGGTGTTCAGTGTACAGGTAATCCTAGATACACCATAAAATGCACTACATTATTAAATCTCTAAACTGTTTGAAATGTACTATACGGGGGAGATTTATCAAATTGGTGTAAAGTAGTTGTCTATAGCAACTAATCAGATTTCACCTTTCATTTTTCACAGCTCCTTTGGAAAATAAAAAGGTGGAATCTGATTGGTTGCCATGTGCAACTAAGCCTGTTCTACTTTACACCAGCTTGATAAATCTCCCCCACAGTGTCTAAAAAATGCTTCCCTGAGACTGGCTTCATGAAGCTCTGCATTGCACAATTGTATGTGTTGCTTCTTCTCCAATTTTATAAGTTAATACATTTAGACTCAGTCTAAGTATGTTACATTGTCATGTCCCTCATTATCCACTCTTCAGTTGGGCAGCAATCTCTTCAGTCTGCACCAAAGAATAGGAAAGAACATTAAAATGAACCGTTTCTTCATACATTGCTAACAATGTCTTTTCTTTTCCTCCCAATGGTATTTTTCTGCCACCGGATAATGATTATTTCATGAAGAATGGAGGTATGACTTTAATTTTTATTTCTTGCACATGAATATAAAGCCAAAGGACCCAGTGACTATTAACAAAAATCTGTAGACTAGTAGAGCACACTTTTATCCAGGATACATATGTATATATAGAGAGTGCAGAAGTAGGAATCACACCCCAGCCCTGGTACCTACTCTGCCAGTTGTGCATGTTCATTTAGGTGGTTTATGTCAAACTCCTTGAAGATAATGTTGATGTAGTTGCACTATCCCTCACCCCCTGTAATTTTCAGAATCAAGCTGGTTGGAGATTTTCAAAATCAAAAAAACTCAAAACTGTAGCTTTAGAATTTGATATTGATTTCAATAGTAGCATTATACTGTACATATGTTTAACTGTATGGCACTGATATTAATAGGCATTCTGACAAACGTTAAAGTGTTTGGTGGATTCTATTTGTTCTCAGGCCTAGCTTATAAACTTCTACCAAAATTTCATAGATGACATTTCAGAAGATAACTAAGTGTGGGAAAACTTTGACCCTTTAATGAAATATTGCTGGAAAATCCCAGTAGAAACACTCGATCTCAAAAATTTTCCACCACAACTACGTAATTACACAATACAGAGGAGACATTTTTTAGGCTTCAGCTTAATCCCATTTTATTATCTGCTCTCTATGAATAGCTGGCATGATCAACTATTAAAGTATATGGGCATCGTAGAAGATTCCCATGCATAACCCAAAAACAGAGCCACACTAGAAAGCAACTAGCAAAGAGCAGTTGTTGATCTGGCAACCTTTCCCTGTATTACATGGTCGGCCATTCATTTATAAATGTCTTGTCTTCATAAGACAAGTCATTTAAGGAAAAAATAATGTTAATATTAGGACTATTCTTTTTGCATATTAATTGCAAAACCAGGACATTTGTGGCATATACACAGGACATGGCATAAATGTCCAACAGATGCAGGCGTGCATGCGCAGCTTTCTCCATTCACTGCTATGTGACTTCCAGAACTAGCTGAGAGTGTCATAACTGTGGATGGGGGGAGTTGTCCATTTGTGGCCTCCTCCCCAATCCTGGTGGAGAGATGTGCTTGAGACAGGAGCAGGTGCAAAAGGAAGGACCTGCACCTTGGAATGCAGTAGCAGAGAAGCAAATTATTTATTAAAAGTGGTTTATTGTAAGCAAGTAAGTAGTAGAGCATAATAAAAACTATATAATGTGGTATCACAATAATAGTACTGACCCACAGAATAAGTTATCATATTTATACAACACAGTGAACACTATAAAAAAATCTTCAAAAACAGTATTGAGATTGCTGCTTTTCTATTCCCCTCAAAAAGTAACAAAAGTAATTGAATTAGTGTTGAGCGAGCATGCTCAGCACATCAAAATGCTCGGCCGAATACTGCAGGTGCTCGAGTACAATTTAATACAATGAAAGTCAATAGGAGACCCGAGCATCAAACCAGGCACCCGCTGTTCTGAAGAGAGGGTGTCTGGTTCCCAAAAAAAGGTTAGAAATTTATGGAAACCCCATCAAAATTATATGGAACCAGCATTAAGAGGATGGCTGGATGCGTCTTGGACTCCTATTATCTACAACATACAATAGACAACCACACAAAGGCTATATGCCAAAAGCCAGGTATATGCAAGCCATCATCTATCCATGAGACAGATAACAGGCTTAGTCAGCATACCTTACAATGGCAGCCTTGTGCACTATGAGATATTCCAAACTAGTTCTCTTCTGACTGAGAGCCAGTAAGCCTCAAAGTTACTTCAGATCTGTTGGATGGCTTGGGTGGACCTGTGCGCCTAGATCAATATCATTAGGGTGACAAAAAGTTTTCTGATTGTCGTAACATTCATATTCAATAACCTTTCTATACAGTTTTGTCATGTAAAAACTAATTTGCATAAACATGGGAATATGGGAAAGACATGCAAATGAGCAGAATCTGCCTTGTTTTTCAGCTGAAAAACCATTTGCATGGAACATTTGCAATCTACACTACTCATGAACAGTGCCATATACTGGTTTCATAGTCTTATGACAAGAGTAATAGTCTTGTCATAAGCCTATGAAACCAATAGATGGTGCTGTTCATGAAAAGCGCCATCTATTGGTTTCACACAAGCATACCGATGTGTTCGGCCAGAGGACCCGAGCACTCGATCAACACTAAATTTAATACATAAATGTATCCAAAAATGGTTAATATAATAACTACAACTTCAAAATCAAACACTCGAGGTCCCATATGCTGAAGAAAATACAAAAAATGCATGACCGCTGGAAAACAGTTGGAAAAAAAATGTGACTGGTCCTTAGGCTGCTATACAGGTACCACATGACAAGGATTGCTGTGTAGCAGTACAGACATTGAAATGAAAGGGGTTGCAGTACGACTCGCAAGTCACCATGACAGGATCGCCATGTAGAGAAAAAAGGGGGTCAGACAGCACAGCCCAAAGCACCACATAATTGCAAATGCTAAACTAACAAGTTAGAGATACTTGGCCAATCGTTTTGTACAAAATTATTTGAGCCCGTCTGCCGAACGTCAAGGCAATCTCTAGTTAGACGGGTTCCTAACACTAAATATACCTGTTATGTGCCATAGCAGCTATCATATAATTCAGAAAGTGTAGGTTCCACTCACATGCTGGGCCCACCTGAATTTCTGTCATTTCCGGTGCCAAAATGGCCTCCATTGAATCCAGGGAAGGCAGTTACCAGCATGCACGCCGGGCCCACTCCACACCACCCCTGGCGCCACATGGTCACCAAGGACTGCAATGAGAGTCCACACACTATCTCTCTTCTGGTGCTGGTAACTGCCTTCCCTGGATTCAATGGAGGCCATTTTGGCACCAAAAATGACAGAAATTCAGGTGGGCCCAGCATGTGAGTGGAACCTACACTTTCTGAATTATATGATAGTCGCTATGGCACATAACAGGTATATTTAGTGTTAGGAACTGACCCCCTTTTTTCTCTACAGGATCGCCATGTAGCCCTAGCCTGGAGATTTAAATTAGGTAGGAGCTATGGTGCACATGACACATCTGAGTTGTGCACCAAGTATATTCATTGGAAACATAAATTCAAAATCTACAATACAAAATGTCGCTTTTAATGTGACTTTTAGAGATTTAAATATGTCTTAGCTATTTTTGTTTGTTTTTTTGCCTTTTTCTATATTAAAGTTTCAGGAATGATCCTAATTTTATAGAATCACAAATACAGGGAGTGCTGTTTAGACATTTGTGTTTTTGGAAGGAGAAAGGTAGAAAGCTAATCTTTACATGTAGGTAGGAATAGGGAACTTCTAGTTTAATACATTTCTGCTTTTTTGCCATGAATATAACAAACGCTTTTTAACTCTTCTTCTTAGGTTTTATAAAGGTGATGTAGGTTATTGCAGCACCTACAGAGGGGACATATGTAACACAGTGCTCACAAAGGACTCCTTGGTTTTCTTCAATTCATCTAATGCTGAACCAGAAGAGAGTCAGGAGATGCTTGCTCAAATAGCTTTAGCTGAACTGAAAACTGTAAGCCCATTTTGTCGACCTGCCGCTGAAGCTCTACTCTGCAACTACTTTTTTCAGGAGTGCAACCGAACTGGAGAAAGTCCATCTCCAAAACCATTGTGCAGGTACGACCTAAATATCAGTGTCCATTTGAGAACCTAAATGAGATATATAGATAGACAGATATATAGAAGAAAAAAGGCAGCACTCCAGGGATTATCCCTAGAGTGCTGCCTTTTTTCTTCTATATATGCATTTGGGACCTTGGTCGCAGGCCCCTGAAAGGATTTGCACCCGCTTCTAATGTGTGCTGCTTGTTTCTTTTCCTTTTCTAGATAGATAGATAGATCTGGTTAACTTATAAAACCTGGGGGAGTTTTTTTAGAAAAAAATAATATAGCTTAATCATTATATAAGAACTTTTCAGAATAAACCATTTGGCCAAAGAATGCAGACACCCACCCAAATTCAGTTCATTTAAGGTTTCAGCCCACTGCAGATGGGTCTATCAAATCAACACACACAAATATTAATAGTAGCATAGGTCATAATGAAGGGGACAAAAGATAGACAAAAGATAGATCATCAGTTAGAAACAGTCAGATAGCCCCTTTAATGTTTACATGACAATAGTAATGGTGAGTCCTCCAGTATCTTCGCTAATGTCTCAGTTGGTCACAATTGAAGCCAATGCTCTGTTCCATTTGACACCAAAAATCCTCCTCAGTGACTGGGAAGAAGTGAGAAGAAAATGCTGAATGGCTGGACTAGACACTCTTGTAATCAAAATTGATCTCTGAGATCAACACCATTTTGTGTCAAATTGGCCAGGGCTCCTTCTACAAAGGTCAAGACCTGCATCCATGGAAACAATAAAGAGGCTCTGAGACCCTATCAAATGTTGACTGTAATTTCCAGCTCACTAGTAGATGTAAGATGTGTTATTTTTCCTCCTATAGACTGAAAATGCAGCTTGTTAGGTCACTGATTTCCCTAATTGGAAATAAAATGTTCATGAAATTTTCAGACTGATATAGCTGCCGTTAAAACATTCCAACTATAAAGTTGCAGTCAACCGTTTGTCAAGGTCCCTCTGAGACCCATCCTTTTTCATCAGTTCTGGAACTTCTCCTTATGGCATTAAATGAGCTATTTGAAATATCATGAGAAGCCAAAACAAGAAGCCTTAGATTAATGTGATGGTGAGAGCATTTAGATTTTCATGTTGACAGCTGCTGTTTGACCTTCCTGAAATGAGGTGTTGATGTTAGTCAATTGGCGAGGGGGCTGAGTTCCATGACTGCATAAGACCGTTAAACCAGATCCAAGTGGTTCAAGCATATTCTAAATAATTTAAGAATGTTTTTGACAGTATAGTGAATAAGTCAGAATGGAATTATGGACAATCTCCTGAAGGGATTGTTAGCTGGCATACTATGATAGAAGTCTGATCATTTAATAGTTAATAAAAAATAGCTGGGTTTTACATTGAAAGTGTATTAAACAGGATAAATTTAAAAGTAGACCTCAGTAAATGTAATAGTTCTTTCCAGTGAAGAGCCTGCCCTGTAGTAGATAAACCTTGGCACCAGAGTCTTCCTTGGCAAGAACCACAAATTGTACCTGAGGACATAAAAGCAGCACAAATAAAATCCATCACACAATTCATGTAGTAAACAGTGACAGAATCAATATTTTTGTCAGTACATATTTCTTAGTAGAATTCATGATGATGGTTCTTGATCCCAGGAGGCATGTAATACTCTTGATATTTTAAGTATTCAGTCACTGTTCCCTAACCTTGGAACTCACCTGCAGTCAGAATAGAATGCTGCTTACCACGGAAATTGGCACAGTACATCGGGTACATTAATAAGATCAACAAATCTTTATGTAACAGTTTATTCTTGGTGTCAGGATGATGATCCCGGTTTGCAGCTGTCACTCTTGTCAGGTCTTCCAGGGTGTGATAAATGGGACTCTTGACGTGAATAATGTATGAGTGCCGTTTATTCTACACAAGAGTAACAGGTTGTAGTTGCTTTTTTTTTTTTACGTTTATTTCATAGGCAGACTATAGTAAAGTTATCCTTTGTAGATTTCTCTTTAAGGGAATGTGTCATCAGAATATGACCTATTGTTTAAATCTTATTTTTAGTGAATTTTTGATGATGTTATTTGTACTTTTCCATGTCAATATATTTAAACAACATAAAATCCTGCAGTTTTCGCACTGGCCACTAAGTATAATAATAGGCTCCACTTCCTGGTCTGTACAGATCACTTTACTGCAGTTACCTGCTTATCTGAAGTTTGCAGATGACACAACAGTAGTTGGTCTCATGCAAAATGGGGATGAGTCTGCATATAGGCATGAAGTGGGACAGTTTTCCTTCTGGTGCAGCAACAGCAACTTGAAAGGTAATGCTCTTAAGACCATGGACATGATAATAGACTTTAGGAGATCTCCCCCTAATCATAAATGGATCTACAGTAACTCGAGTAGAGTCATTCAAGTTTCTTGGGACCACAATTTCCAACAACCTAAAATGGAACAACAATACTGTCTCTATCATCAAGAAAGCACAACAGAGGATGTAACACCACAGCAGCTGAAAAAGTTTGGCCTACCACAAAAATTCATGGCGCAGTTCTTGAATCCATCATGACATCATCTATGACTGTATGGTTCGGCTTCTGCTCAGTATTAGAAAAGGTGAGACTGCAGCGCATCATCCGAACAGCGGAAAGGATAATTAGCTGTAGCTTACCTTCCCTGCAGGATCTTCACGCTAGCAGGTGTAGAAAGAGAGCCGCTAAGATTGCCTCAGACCCCTCTCAACCTGCTCACTCCATCTTCCAGCCTATGCCTTCAGGAGTGAGATACCGTTCAGTGGCTACTAAAACTTCCAGGCACAGGAACAGCTTTTTCCCTCAGGCAGTTGCCTTGCTTTGGTTCCCTCCAGACCACTGAGTCTATCGACCATGGGGCTGCTGTAAAGAAAATTTCTTAATGCTTTCTAAAAGCTGTTAAGAACAGCTCAGGCAAGATGACCGCCCCCATAATCATGTTCAAGAAACAGAACAAAATAAATCTGCAATCAGAAAATAAAAAGAGATTTGAAAAAAGGATATGGGTCACTATCTGGTTTTAACTGGCAGAAAAAAAAATTGGTGACACATTTCCTTTGAGTGAAGGTCATTATACAGGGTGGGCCATTTATATGGATACACCTTAATAAAATGGGAATGGTTGGTGATATTAACTTCCTGTTTGTGGCACATTAGTATATGTGAGGGGGGAAAATTTTCAAGATGGGTGGTGACCATGGTGGCCATTTTGAAGTCGGCCATTTTGAATCCAACTTTTGTTTTTTCAATAGGAAGAGGGTCATGTGACACATCAAACTTATTGGGAATTTCACAAGAAAAACAATGGTGTGCTTGGTTTTAATGTAATTTTATTCTTTCATGAGTTATTTACAAGTTTCTGACCACTTATAAAATGTGTTCAATGTGCTGCCCATTGTGTTGGATTGTCAATACAACCCTCTTCTCCCACTCTTCACACACTGATAGCAACACCGCAGGAGAAATGCTAGCACAGGCTTCCAGTATCCGCAGTTTCGGGTGCTGCACATATCGTATCTTCACAGCATAGACGATTGCCTTCAGATGATACGAGATGTCCAGCACCTGAAACTACGGATACTGGAAGCCTATGCTAGCATTTCTCCTGCGGTGTTGCTATCAGTGTGTGAAGAGTGGGAGAAGAGGGTTGCATTGACAATCCAACACAATGGGCAGCACATTGAACAAATTTTATAAGTGGTCAGAAACTTGTAAATAACTCATGAAAGAATAAAATTACATTAAAACCAAGCACACCATTGTTTTTCTTGTGAAATTCCCAATAAGTTTGATGTGTCACATGACCCTCTTCCTATTGAAAAAACAAAAGTTGGATTCAAAATGGCCGACTTCAAAATGGCCGCCATGGTCACCACCCATCTTGAAAAGTTTCCCCCCTCACATATACTAATGTGCCACAAACAGGAAGTTAATATCACCAACCATTCCCATTTTATTAAGGTGTATCCATATAAATGGCCCACCCTGTACATCAGTGTTTCCTAATATTTTTGTTTCTTTTGAGCAGCATTCAGCTTATTTATATTGATATTATTATATGTTTTAAAGCACCATAAATTCCAAGGTTCTGTACATCTAAAGGGGGTATACATATATAAAATAAACAAAACAACTTAAAACTTAAAATGTACATCATAGCAAGGGCAGTATAACAAGTGTACATTCAAAAATTGTTAGCAATATTCGCATTTTACCTAAATTATAGTTAAAACCGCAAAGTCTACGTAAGGAGAAAATGATCATGTGGTAATCCAGGGGCATAACAAACAAAGGTTGGGCTCATAGAAATGTTTTGAATGCCCCTCCACCCCCTAGCAACTTTCCTGCAGTCTTCTCTCTTGCTGTTAGTTAAGACCACCCACGCTCTCCATACAACCACCCACTCAGTCAGGCACAAAATATGAAAATAAAATGCTTAATGCTGGACAGAAGAAGGAGTCAAGAGCTTACTTTACAATTTACCGACTGGCCCTGTATGCCCCCTTAAAGGGGTTGTGTCATTTCGGCAATATAGCATTTATCATGTAGAGAAAGCCCCCTTAAAGGGGTTGTGTCACTTTGGCAAATAGCATTTATCATGTAGAGAAAGTTAATACAAGACCCTTACTAATGTATTGTGGTTAGAGATGAGCAAAGTTCTTGAAAATTCACTTACCGAATTTCACAAAAATATTTGCTTTGTGACAAATTACTTAATCGAGGAGTGAATTTCTTTGTAAGTAGTGGGTGCAATGACAGGAAACGGTGATTGCACTGCTCCCTGTCATTGTACCCCTCAGATGCCGCGTTCATCGCTGATCACAGCATTTGATATTAACATTAAGGTTTATAATAACATTAAATAAAATCATATTTAACTCATCCATTTGATTTCGCAGAGTCCACTGCCGCCATCTTGATTGAAGATCCAGTGAAATCTCGCACGGTGCATGATGTCATCACATCAGCCAGAGTGGTGACGTCATACGTCACAGCGCACAAGATTTTGCGTTGGATCTTCAATCAAGATAGTGGCGGGCTCTTCACGCTCAAACAGATTAGGTGAGTATGATTTTTCTTTTTACACCATTTCAGGGAAAATCTATTTATTAGGATGAAGCACAAGGAAATTTGGCTTTGCTGCGATTCGAATTTTCCCTGAAATTCGGATCGAAGTCTACTTCAGACAGTTTGATTAGCTCAAAACTAATTGTGATTGTCCATATTACCTCCTTTTCTGTCTGGATTAATTGTTCCATCACATTATACACTGTTTGTTTCGATGGTTGCGACCACCCTGCAATCCATCAGTGGTGGTCATGCTTGCACACTATAGGAAAAAGCACTGCCCTATGTGTTGGCCGGGAGCACATATAGGCTGGTGCTTTTTCCTATATTGTGCAAACACGACCACCACTGATGGATTGCAGGGTGGTCCTAACCATGAATACAAGCAGTGTATAATGTGATGGAAAAATTAATCCAGCCAGCAAATGAAGCAATATGGACAATCAGAATACATTAGTAAGTGGCTTGTATTAACTTCCTGTACATAAGAAATCACATTTGCTAAAGTGAAACAACTCCTTTAATGTCCTAACAACTAAAGTTGTTCCCCCTTAGTGCCCCCTTCATAGTAGAATTCTCCATTAGTGCCCACTTCACAGTAGTTATGCCCCCTTTGTGCCACCAAACAGGAGTCATGCCCTTTTAGTGTTCCCACACAATAGTTGTGCCCCATCAGTGCCCCAGACAGTAAAATGCCCCCTTAATGCCACCGCACACTAGTTATGACTCCTTAGTGCCCCCACACAGTAGTTATGCTCCCTTTGTGTCCCCACACAGAAGTTATGCCCCTTTAGTATTCCCACGCAGTAGTTATGCTCCCTTTGTGGCCCCACACCATAGAATGCCCGTAAGTGCCTCCACACAGTAATTATGCCCTTAATGAACCCACAAAGTAGAATGCCCCCTTAATACCCAAAAACAGTAGAATACTCCCTTAGTGTCCCCTTTACAGTAGTGCTGGCCCCACAGTTCCCCCTTTACAGTATTGCTGCTCCTGTAGTGTTAATAAAATAAAGCAAGTAATACTCATCTAGCCCCATTCTCCTGATGAATGGAGTACATCATACTCTCCCCAGCAGCAGTTGTAATGCAGTGATATGATCATGCCCACTACGCTGAGCAGCAGAGTGCACAGGCTGGAGGATGACCCCAGCCTGTGCTTTCTACTACACAGTCTAGTACAGGGGTAGGCAACCTCCGACACTCCGGCTGTTGTGAAACTACAACTCCCAGCATGCATACTTGCTCTTCTCTTCTCAGAACTCCCATATAAATGAATGGAGCATGCTGGGAATTGTAGTTTCACAACAGCTGGAGTGCCGAAGGTTGCTGATCTCTGGTCTAGTAAGAGTAGTGA
The DNA here is from genome assembly GCF_905171765.1 of Bufo bufo. Classification (NCBI taxonomy): domain Eukaryota; kingdom Metazoa; phylum Chordata; class Amphibia; order Anura; family Bufonidae; genus Bufo; species Bufo bufo. The sequence goes on along the minus strand of NC_053390.1, from coordinate 403,112,027 downwards.
CGTCAGTACATCACAGGCCAAGGAATTAGACCAAACCATAATGGATGACAGGCACAGCAGCCAGACTTGGTTGCAAATTTAGTCTGTTATCAGTTAAAGCCCTGGTCTTGCCTGCCAGTACAAACACCACAGCTGTTAGGCCAGTCCGGCCCCTGCATGATAAGATAACTCATATAGATATACAATCTAAATAGTGTTTTAGCCAGACTTGAAATATAATATATAACGGAAACAATGTACCCATGAAATGACGAAATGCTTAACGTATAGCTACATAAAAAAAATTCAAAATACGATGTGAAAAGAAATAAAAGAATAATGTGACATCAAATATACAATAAAAGAGACCACAGCATATTAGTGGTGAATAAAGTGATGTGTCCAGGCATTAGAGCTCAACACCTTCCCTAATCATCGCAGGTAGAGCGATGTAACATAACAAGGCACCCGCACAAACAGTATAGCATCATAACCGAATAACAAAACATACAGTATATACAGGGCAAACCAGATATATGTGGGTGCATAGAAAATACAAACTTTAGATAAATCTACAAATCAAAGATTATGGGAGTCATTTATTAAGAAAAATACACCACCTTTTAGCATATTTAAGGTGCAGATTTTGTCACAAAGGGGTTTTGTGGCAAAATCTACGACTTTTCCCTGCTCATGCCACTTTTCCAACGTGGCAGAAAAACGGGGTGTGGCATAGGCGGGGAAGATTGATGGCCGGATGGCCGGTCTCATTTACTATTTTCTATGCCAGTTTATGGCGTGGAAAATGGTCTTAAACTATGTCAGCAAGGGAGCTGGTATAGTTTAAACCATGTTGCATGACCAGCTGAACCAAGCACCAAAGTTATGTAGAGGCCTGCGCCTCTACATAACTTTGGTGCCTCCAATGCCAGCCCAAGGGGATTAAGATCGGCGCATAAATCATTGGTCTTAATAAATTATCCCCTGTGCGCATGCATTAATAAGAAAATATGTCCAAAAATGCACTCAATAGCCAATTATTATAATTAAAAATATGTACATCAGAATTGCTAGTATAACAAATTATCTATGCAATAAAAATTAATGTCTGTGTGTCCTCTGTAGGCGTCCAAACGCCAGAACCATTTGACCCCAATTTTGCACATAAGTAAATCGGGTGTCTAGAAAGGTTTTCGTAAAGGCTCCAACCTTGCATTAAACGGAATCCGTCACCAGTTTTATGGTGTCCTAACTAAGGGCAACATAAACTAGTGACAGATCTCCTTATAGCATAATGCTGGTTCACTTTGTTTCATTGACCCAGCCTTTTTGCTAAAATCTTGTGCTAAACAGCTCCAGCGCATACTTCAGATTAGACCCCCATATCAGACGTCGGTTCAGATACCCAAATCAAACCACAGATCAGACCCCTATATGAGACCTGTCCCCTATATCAGATCTCAAATCAGACCCCCATATAAGACCTCAGATCAGACCCACATATCAGACCCCAGATGAGACCCCAATATCAGACCCCCTATCAGATCAGACCCTCATATCAAACCTCAGATCAGAACCCCCCACATTAGACCTTCGATCAGACTCCCATATAATATCAGACCCCCATGTCAGACCTCAGATCAGACCCCCATGTCAGACCTCCATCAGAGCTCAGATCAGACTCCCATTAGAGATAAAATAAATGAATTAATTTACTTCTCCTGCTCCATCACTGCAGGTCTGGCATTCTCTCCTGCAGTCACCTCTTGCTGGTCTTCTCCGGACCCATGCTGCACTGTTATACAAGTGTGCACTTTCATAATGAAAAAAGCTCACTAATATTAGCTTTATAAGATGCACTGCCATTTCCCTCCCACTTTTGGGAGCAAAAAGTGTCTTATAAAGCAGAAAATATGGTATTTATATCTATATTATAAAAATCAATGTCTGTCTTTCATCTGTCCAATATAGGCATCCAGATGCCTGAACCTTTGGACACCAAATTTGGCACATAGGTAGATTGGGTGTTTGGGAAGGTTTTCGTAAAGGTCTCAGCTCTCTAGAATACACAGTTCTTGAGATATTCTCAAAAAATGTATTGCCAATACTTTATTTTATATGCCAATAGAAGCTTGCAGGTCCTTAAGTCTTGACAAACACACAGTTTTACACCAGGTTTCTGTAACAACTCAGCCATTTTTCTTCATTGTTATGGGTTACTGTTAAGTGTGATGGGGCGCTGTAGAGGTCACTGTAAAGGAGGCAGGTGCTGTGCAGATCACTATTAAGGGGGCGGAGTGCTGTTGAGGTCACTGAAAAGAAAGGGGGGCACTGTGGAGGTCATTGTTAAGGTGGGCAGGGAGCTATGGAGGCCTTTGTTAAGGGGGCAGAGCGCTGTGAAAGTTACTGTTAAGGGGGCGGGGCGCTATGGAGCACACTGTTAAGGAGATGGGGCTCTGTGGAGGTCACTGTAAAGGGATAGAAGTCACTGTTAAGGAGGCCGGGGTGCTGTAGAGGTCACTGTAAATGGGGTGGGGTGCTGCGGAGGTCACAGTTAGAGACCGCTGTGGAGGTCACTGTTAAGGGGATGGGGTGCTGTAAAGGTCACTGTTAATTGTGGGAGGTGCTGTTAAAGGGGGTGGGATACTTTGGAGGTCACTGTTAAGGGGGTGCTGTGGAGGTCACTGTTAAAAGGGTGTGGCACTGTTGACATCATTGTTAAGGGGTGGGGCACTGTGGAGGACACTGCTAAGAAGGTGTGGTGCTGTGGAGGTCACTATTAAGGGGGTGGGGTGCTGTGGAGGTGACAGCGAACACACCAACTTTATACCTCGGCAGCACTATGTTTTTCTATTTTCGAACATAGCATAATTTAAACTGACAATGTATATCTATTAAGTTGAAGCCCATGTGCACAGTATACTAAGATATGAATACTAACCTTTAAAGATTAGCTGCAATGGCAAATATGACACAAGTAAAATTTATGGACAAATACATAGAAGATAGATAAATAGATAGATAGATAGATAGATAGAATACATTTATACAAGTATATACAAAAAATATTCCGCGTACAACTGATATATGTGAAGTGGGCCTTATCTACATAATGTTTTCTAGACTGTGAGAAATAATGTTGCACCATTGAGCGATGAAAGTATTACACTAGTGACCATGAAACCCTTCCAGGACAAATAATGGTCACCAGTCATGGGTCTTGACGTCATTTGGTATTTTCTCAGCATTCCTCGAAGATATTGTTTTACTCATGAGCTTTTAATGAGATGTGGTGTTCATAAATAACAGTGTAGTAAAGATAGTACTGTGCATAACTAAATCACTACAGAGGACTTACCTAACACACCATTAAAAAAAAAAGTATGCGTCATTACATATTCTATCAATTACACAATACTTATGAGTAACAAATTGTGCACGAGTTGCAAATTCTGCAGCTGCAGTGGGAAGCAAATTTCAGCAAATACTCTTGCCTTTAAACACAGTTTATAGTGAACTTGTCAGCTAATATGCTACCCTATACAAGGGAATCTAGATTGGAAGCCCTAATGAGGACAGGGACCAGTATGAGTGGTGATAATCTCTTTACAGCTAAATGCTATGTAAATAAATGAAATAAATAAATAAATAATAAAACATTATATTACAGCTACAGGTCCATACTACTAGTTTCCAAAATGGCACAAAAAACATTGTGACATTTTACTAGTTTCCAAAATGGCACAAAAAACATTGTGACATTTAACAACTTGGATTGCTGAAACAAATATACTAGAAACATAATTTATGAGTCCAGGAACATTCATGAGGATAGCATTTTCCTACCATCTGTCAATCACCAATCAAGTTGAGGGGGAGACAGGCAGCACTCTCCTTATGAATATTCTGGACTGTATATTCTTTCTGGGCTCCTAGTTGTACGGATATTATGCTGTCCATAGAAACGGAAACATACCAAAGTGTCTTGCAAACAAATATCATATACACAATAATCGGAAGGCATTTAACTTAAATGGGTTATCCAATTCTAAAAATGCCCCCCACAATGACTTACCTCACTCCCCTGCACCTGCATCACTCCAGGTCCCTGCTTAGCGGCCGCCGCATCTCCTGGTTGCACGGACCAAAAATCCGGCGACTGGGGGCAGCACGGCGGGTGTGGTTTGGTGCATCCCTCCCTATCATCATGGGTGCCATCACCCGTGAGGCTAGGGAGGGTGGTCAGCATCACAGCCTGCTATTGGCTGCACCCCCCTGTTGCCGGATGTTTTGATCTGCACAACGGGGAGATGCAGTGTTGGCTGTGCAGGGATGCAAGTGCTGGGGAGCAGGGTAAGTATGATTTATAAGAGGGGCCCAAGCATTGTTGGGGGCATTTTGAGATTTTGAAAACCCCTTTAACCACTTCCCATCTGGGCCCTTTGCCCCCTTCCTGACCAGGCCAAATTTTGCAAAACTGACATATCTCACTTTATGTGGTAATAACTTTGGAACGCCTTTATTTATCCAAGTCATTCAGAGATTGTTTTCTCGTGACACATTGTACAGTAGGTGAACCCGATTTTGTGTCAATCTCGCTGTATTTCTCGGCGAGATTGAGCACATACGAGCCCCATCGCGGGAGCCAGCGCCGAGCTGGCTTGCCGCGATGGAGACAGAGCCGTCATAGAAGCGACGGGAGATCCGACTTGGATTCCCGCCAATTCTACACGTGTGCGGCGTTTGTTATGAATCCTGAGGGGGAAGTCCCCGCCGGATTTTAAATAAAAATCCGGCCTGGGTCCCGCCCTCAGGAGCATACCGGGCCCTTAGGTCTGTTATGGGTTGTAAGGAGAGCCCCCCCTACGCCGAAAAAAACGGCGTAGGGGGTCCCCCTACAATCCATACCAGACCCGTATCCAAAGCACGCTACCCGGCCAGCCAGGAAGGGGGTGGGGACGAGCGAGCGCCCCCCCCCCTCCTGAGCCGTACCAGGCTGCATGCCCTCAACATGGGGGGTTGGGTGCTCTGGGGCAGGGGGCGCACTGCGGCCCCCCCCACCTCAGAGCACCCTGTCCCCATGTTGATGAGGACAGGGCCCCTTCCCGACAACCCTGGCCGTTGGTTGTCGGGGTATGCGGGCGGGAGGCTTATCGGAATCTGGGAGCCCCCTTTAATAAGGGGGCCCCCAGATACCGGCCCCCCACCCTAAGTGAATGAGTATGGGGTACATCGTACCCCTACCCATTCACCTGCAAGAAAAGTGGTAAAAACACAAATAAACCACACAGTGTATTAAAATATTTTATTTTTCTGCTCCGGAGGCCGCCCCCTGTCTTCTTTATTAGCTCTTTTACCAGGGGGGGGCTCTTCTTCTTCCGATATCCCGACGGGTCTTCTCCGCTATCCGGGGGGTCTTCTCAACTCTCCGGGGTTCTCCTTCTGTTTTCGCCTCTCTCTGTTGTTGACTCGGCGCACCCCGGTTCTTCGTCTCGCGAGACTCGGCGCACCCCGATTCTTCGTCTCGCGAGACGTCTCGCGAGACGAAGAATCGGGGTGCGCCGAGTCTCGCGAGACGAAGAACCGGGGTGCGCCGAGTCAACAACAGAGAGAGGCGAAAACAGAAGGAGAACCCCGGAGACAGAAGACAGAAGGAGACAACAAGACAGAAGGAGAAGACAGAAGGAGACAACAAGACAGAAGGAGAAGACAGAAGGAGAACCCCGGAGAGTTGAGAAGACCCCCCCGGATAGCGGAGAAGACAGAAGGAGAACCCCGGAGACAGAAGACAGAAGGAGACAACAAGACAGAAGGAGAAGACAGAAGGAGACAACAAGACAGAAGGAGAAGACAGAAGGAGAACCCCGGAGAGTTGAGAAGACCCCCCGGATAGCGGAGAAGACCCGTCGGGATATCGGAAGAAGAAGAGCCCCCCCCTGGTAAAAGAGCTAATAAAGAAGACAGGGGGCGGCCTCCGGAGCAGAAAAATAAAATATTTTAATACACTGTGTGGTTTATTTGTGTTTTTACCACTTTTCTTGCAGGTGAATGGGTAGGGGTACGATGTACCCATACTCATTCACTTAGGGTGGGGGGCCGGTATCTGGGGGCCCCCTTATTAAAGGGGGCTCCCAGATTCCGATAAGCCTCCCGCCCGCATACCCCGACAACCAACGGCCAGGGTTGTCGGGAAGGGGCCCTGTCCTCATCAACATGGGGACAGGGTGCTCTGAGGTGGGGGGGCCGCAGTGCGCCCCCTGCCCCAGAGCACCCAACCCCCCATGTTGAGGGCATGCAGCCTGGTACGGCTCAGGAGGGGGGGGGGCGCTCGCTCGTCCCCACTCCCTTCCTGGCTGGCCGGGTAGCGTGCTTTGGATACGGGTCTGGTATGGATTGTAGGGGGACCCCCTACGCCGTTTTTTTCGGCGTAGGGGGGGGCTCTCCTTACAACCCATAACAGACCTAAGGGCCCGGTATGCTCCTGAGGGCGGGACCCAGGCCGGATTTTTATTTAAAATCCGGCGGGGACTTCCCCCTCAGGATTCATAACAAACGCCGCACACGTGTAGAATTGGCGGGAATCCAAGTCGGATCTCCCGTCGCTTCTATGACGCGCTTGCTGGGATGTGCTGTCACTATCCCAGTGAGTGCGAGATCTCGGCACCATGTCGCCGAGTATCAGCGCGACGCTGTCGTGCTAAAAACACAATGTCAGAAACACCTACTGTACTTCATGATAGTCATAAATTTGAGTCAAAATATTTCACCTTTATTTATGAAAAAATCCCAAATTTACCCAAAAATTTGAAAAATTCGCAATTTCCTAAATTTCAATTTCTCTGCTTTTAAAACAGAAAGTGATACCTCATAAAATATTTATTATTTAACATTCCCCATATGTCTACTTTATGTTGGCATCATTTTGGAAATGTCATTTTATTTTTTTAGGACGTTAGAAGGCTTAGAAGTTTAGAAGCAATTCTTCAAATTTTTAAGAAAATTGCCAAAACCCACTTTATAAGGACCAGTTCAGGTCTGAAGTCACTTTGTGGGGCCTACATAGTGGATACCCCCATAAATGACCCCATTGTAGAAACTACACCCCTCAAGGTATTCAAAACCGATTTTACAAACTTTGTTAACCCTTTAGGCGTTCCACAAGAATTAAAGGAAAATGGAAATCAAATTTTTAAATTTCACGTTTTTGGCAGATTTTCCATTTTATTCAATTTTTTTCTTTAACACATCGATGGTTAACAGCCAAACAAAACTCAATATTTATTACCCAGATTCTGCGGTTAACAGAAACACCCCACATGTGGTCGTAAACTGCTGTATGGGCACACGGCAGGGCGCAGAAGATAAGGAACTCCACATGGTTTTTAGATGCCATGTCCCATTTGAAGCCCCCTGATGCACCCTTACAGTAGAAACTCCCAAGAAGTGACCCCATTTTGGAAACTAGGGGATAAGGTGCCAGTTTTATTAGTACTATTTTTGGGTACATATGATTTTTTGATCATTCATTATAACACTTTATGGGGCAAGGTGACCAAAAAATTGGTTGTTTTAGCACAGTTTCTATTTATTTATTTTTACAGCGTTCACCTGAGGGGTTCAGTCAAGTGACATTTTTATAGAGCAGATTGTTACGGACGTGGCGATACCTAATATGTATACTTTTTCTCATTTATTAAAGTTTTACACAATAATAGCATTTTTGAAACCAAAAAATTATGTTTTAATGTGTCCATGTTCTGAGAGCTATAGTTTTTTTTATTTTTTGAGAGATTTTCTTATGTAGGGGCTCATTTTTTGCGGGATGAGGTGACGGTTTTATTGGTACTATTTTGTGGGACATACGCGTTTTTGATCACTTGGTGTTGCACCTTTTGTGATGCAAGGTGACAAAAATTGCTTGTTTTGACACAGTTTTTTTTTTTTTTTTTTTTACGGTGTTCACCCGAGGGGTTAGGTCATGTGATATTTTTATAGAGCTGGTTTTTACGGACGCGGCAATACCTAATATGTATACTTTTTTTTATTTGTTTCACTTTAACACAATAGCATTTTTGAAACCAAAAAAATTATGTTTTAGTGTCTCCATGTTCTAAGAGCTATAGTTTTTTTATTTTTTGAGAGATTTTCTTATGTAGGGGCTCATTTTTTGCGGGATGAGGTGACGGTTTTATTGGTACCATTTTGTGGGACATACGCGTTTTTGATCACTTGGTGTTGCACCTTTTGTGATGCAAGGTGTCAAAAATTGCTTGTTTTGACACCGTTTTTTTTATTTATTTTTTACGGTGTTCACCCGAGGGGTTAGGTCATGTGATATTTTTATAGAGCTGGTTTTTACGGACGCGGCAATACTAAATATGTCTATTTTATTTTATTTTTTCTATTTTTTTTTTTTATTCCTTACTTGGGATTTTTTTTTTTTTTACATGTGAAACTTTTTTTTATTTTATTTTTTCAACCCTTTATTTTATTTTTATTTTATTTTACACTTTTCGTCCCCCATAAGGTCATACAAGACCTCTGGGGGACATTTACTTCACTTTTTTTTTTTTTTACACTGTTGATTTCTCCTGTAACTGGGGCTGACATAGTAGCTACAGGACAAATGCACCCCTATAGAGGCTGTACAGCAGCAATCCAGCGCTGTACAGCCTCAGAGCAGGGCTGATCGAGGTCTCTGAGAGACCTCACACAGCTCCTGCACTCTCCGGTCACGGCGGTCACATGACCGCCGGGCCGGAACAGGAAGCGCACAGCGCTTCCTGCTCTGCAGACACAGCGCTCGGTGAGCGCTGTGTCTGCAGCGATCGTGAAGGCAGGGACACCTGGGCACTGTCCCTGCCTTGTCTTAGGGTTGCCCTGCTGTCACTGACAGCGGGCAACCCGATCAGCAGCTGCACGATTAGCGTGCAGCTGCTATTTCTGACAGGACGTTTTAAAATGTGCTGTCAGAAATAGACGTCCACCCATAGGACGTTTATATCCTATGGGCGGACGTGAGGCGGTTAAGGACTAGATATCATAGCATTTTTGAATAATTGCGGAAGAATGTAGAAATATGAATGTGTATAGCAAAGTTTTATAATATATATTGGCACTGTCGCATAATAGCAGTTCAGCCATAATAAAAAATAAAATTTATAATAAAAATGGAGGAATACTAGATAATACAAATATACCAATTTGCTAACTGACTCAAACCCCACAAAGTCATTAATTAATATATACGTGAATCAACTGATCAAAATAAAACAAAAGACAAAAATAAAAAAAAGAAGTCAAAAACACTAATATAGACTTATACCACCCTTTTTGTTTCCACCATAATATTATTCATCACTCATTATATATACACATATATTTCAATATTTATGACTTTCTGTGGAACCCTCTTTGTATTATACCACCAGGGCCCCACAGAACGTCAAAAATATTGAAATATATGTGTACACATATGAGTGATGTATAATATTATGGTGGAAACAAAATCGGTGGTACTGTACTAAGTTACTGTTTTAGACTTTTATGAGTATTTTTGTTTTGTTTTATTTTAATGAATGGATTAATGTGTATTTTAATTAATGAGTTTGCGGTGGTTTGACTCATATAATAAAATAGATTAATACTGGATAGTGCAAATATGCCAGTTTATTAAATATTTTTATTTATATATTTTTATTTTTTATTATGGTTGAACTGCCATTGTGCCAGAGTGCCAATCTGTAATGTAAAACATTATTATTTACTTTATTCTGGTGTCAGGCAACCAGTGAGATTGAAGCACCAGTAGTTTTTTCCATCAATTGGCCTATGTAAGAAACCTGTTTGTATATATAAATGTGTATAGGCTCCTTTACATAGGCTGACAAATTATTGGGAACAAACTATTCATTCCCAGAAATTGCCGGCTTGTTAGAGGAGGTGAAAGCTGTATTTACATGCAGCAATAACCCCCACTGTCTGGGGACAAGTGATCACTCATCCTCATACAGAGTCATTGTTTCTGGGCAGCAGATCTGCTGTGCTGAAATGATGATTTTGGTGACTTCATTAGTGATGTTTTCACCTGATGAACGAGCTTGCTCATTCACTGGGTGATCTGCAGCACCATTTCTTAGGGCAGCTATTAGAACACATTCCTTGGAATGCTCCTTGCCAGTGGCGTACATAGAGAAGTAAGGGCCCCATAGCAAAGATCAAACCAGGCTCCCCACACAAGACAGAAGGGTTTCCGCCTAAACCCTTTTCAATGACCCTTGGGCTATTTTTCTACCGTCTCATTTGCTAAAAGTTGTTCCTTTACAGGGAGTGCAGAATTATTAGGCAAATGAGTATTTTGACCACATCATCCTCTTTATGCATGTTGTCTTACTCCAAGCTGTATAGGCTCGAAAGCCTACTACCAATTAAGCATATTAGGTGATGTGCATCTCTGTAATGAGAAGGGGTGTGGTCTAATGACATCAACACCCTATATTAGGTGTGCATAATTATTAGGCAACTTCCTTTCCTTTGGCAAAATGGGTCAAAAGAAGGACTTGACAGGCTCAGAAAAGTCAAAATTGTGAGATATCTTGCAGAGGGATGCCGCACTCTTAAAATTGCAAAGCTTCTGAAGCGTGATCATCGAACAATCAAGCGTTTCATTCAAAATAGTCAACAGGGTCGCAAGAAGCGTGTGGAAAAACCAAGGCGCAAAATAACTGCCCATGAACTGAGAAAAGTCAAGCGTGCAGCTGCCAAGATGCCACTTGCCACCAGTTTGGCCATATTTCAGAGCTGCAACATCACTGGAGTGCCCAAAAGCACAAGGTGTGCAATACTCAGAGACATGGCCAAGGTAAGAAAGGCTGAAAGACGACCACCACTGAACAAGACACACAAGCTGAAACGTCAAGACTGGGCCAAGAAATATCTCAAGACTGATTTTTCTAAGGTTTTATGGACTAATGAAATGAGAGTGAGTCTTGATGGGCCAGATGGATGGGCCCGTGGCTGGATTGGTAAAGGGCAGAGAGCTCCAGTCCGACTCAGACGCCAGCAAGGTGGAGGTGGAGTACTGGTTTGGGCTGGTATCATCAAAGATGAGCTTGTGGGGCCTTTTCGGGTTGAGGATGGAGTCAAGCTCAACTCCCAGTTCTACTGCCAGTTTCTGGAAGACACCTTCTTCAAGCAGTGGTACAGGAAGAAGTCTGCATCCTTCAAGAAAAACATGATTTTCATGCAGGACAATGCTCCATCACACGCGTCCAAGTACTCCACAGCGTGGCTGGCAAGAAAGGGTATAAAAGAAGAAAATCTAATGACATGGCCTCCTTGTTCACCTGATCTGAACCCCATTGAGAACCTGTGGTCCATTATCAAATGTGAGATTTACAAGGAGGGAAAACAGTACACCTCTCTGAACAGTGTCTGGGAGGCTGTGGTTGCTGCTGCACGCAATGTTGATGGTGAACAGATCAAAACACTGACAGAATCCATGGATGGCAGGCTTTTGAGTGTCCTTGCAAAGAAAGGTGGCTATATTGGTCACTGATTTGTTTTTGTTTTGTTTTTGAATGTCAGAAATGTATATTTGTGAATGTTGAGATGTTATATTGGTTTCACTGGTAAAAATAAATAATTGAAATGGGTATATATTTGTTTTTTGTTAAGTTGCCTAATAATTATACACAGTAATAGTCACCTGCACACACAGATATCCCCCTAAAATAGCTAAAACTAAAAACAAACTAAAAACTACTTCCAAAAATATTCAGCTTTGATATTAATGAGTTTTTTGGGTTCATTGAGAACATGGTTGTTGTTCAATAATAAAATTAATCCTCAAAAATACAACTTGCCTAATAATTCTGCACTCCCTGTAGAGGGTAGAGTCCTGACCAAGTTTTCATCTCCAGTAGAAGATATGATAATCCCAACTAAGACTGGGCCCCCTCTTGCTCTGGGCCCCATAGCAGTCGCATGGTCTGCCGCTATGGTAGTTACTCCCCTGCTCCTTGCCTATAACTGCACCAATTTTCTGCACATGTAAAACGACTTTGCTGTCTCTGTTCATCTCCTGGGAAAACCAAGGAACCGACAGGTCAAACTCTAACCTGTCGATCCTCAGTAGGAGACTTAGGGGAGCAGCTATAATGTATTTTCATTTATACATGACAGATTTACAGTAGATCCCACTCCACTTATCAAGATCCAAAGATAAATAGCTAATGTTTATGGCAAGCAGAGACGAAGCCTAAGCTAAAAACTACACTGAGCTTTATATTTTCATTCCTTTTAACACAAAGGAAGCTTAAAGGCAGACCCCTTTTCAGGCCTTAATAACGTAAATGTGGACATACAGGCCCTTAATGGAGAACAAATGAACGTTGTCCATAAGTTCAGTATGCAAACCAGAGAACGGCACACCTCTAACAGCCATCTTGTTTCATGTATTTAGTAGAAGTTTGTTGCACTTCATTGGATGCTCCATCAGGATGCAGCATGTAGCTCTATTCTTCTCATGGAAATGACAGAAACCAACAAAGCCGATGATAAGTCAGGGTAGTCTTTGGGGCACCACTGGTGTCCGTCTGGCAATGCATCCAGCACTGTTTTGCTGTTTCTGTTTATATTGGAAACCACAAAGAAGAAGTAAAAAGCCTTATTATAGTAAAGCAATATTTTCTGACTCATCATGTTATGTTGCATGTCCTACAAGGTGTTAAAGTATAGCTATAACTTTTTCAGTTCCTGAAGCCGGATCCATGACAAATTTAGAAAACAGATTATGTTGATGAGATAATGTCTTTAAATATGTCTTTAAATTATACACCTATTGAAGCATGCAGGGCAGGCCAAGGCAAGTGCAGTTGCCTATATGTGAACTTCCCTGCCTACATCTAGTTATTTTGTTTGGCTGTTGAGTAAATGTTTGTTTCCAAAACGTAGTTTTTGGCTTTCCAGTTTATGCTACAGTGCCTTGAAAAACTATTTATACCCCCTGAACTTTTCCACAATTTTTTCACATTGCACCCGCAAACTTAAATGTATTTTATTGGGATTTTATGTGATAGAACAACACTAAATAGCAAGTATAGTATGTGTGAAGTGAAAAGAAAATGAGACACAGTTTTCTAAATTTGTAATAAATAAAAATCTGGAAAGTGTGGCGTGCATTTAAATTCAGCCCCCTGGGTCAATACTTTGTAGGACCCCTTTTGCTGCAATTACAGCTGCAAGTCTTTTAGGGTATGGCTCTCTATCAGCTTTGCACATCTAGAGGCAGATATTTTTGCCCATTCTATTTTGCAAAATAGCTCAAGCTCAGTCAGATTGGAGAGAGAGTGTATGTGAACAGAAATTTTCAAGGCTTGCCACAGATTCCCAATAGGATTTAGGTCTGGACTTTGACTGGGCCATTCTAACAAATTGATATCCTTTGAGCTAAACCATTCCATTGTAGCTCTGGCTGCATGTTTATGGTTGTTGTCCTGCTCGAAGTTGAACCTACGCCCCAGGTTTTCCTACAGGATTGTCCTATACAGTATTTAGCTCCATCCAGCTTCCCTGCCCCTGCATCCACACAACAAGATGCTACCATCACCATGTTTCACGGTGGGGATGCTGATTTGCAGTATTAGTTTTCCCCCCACACATAGTATTTTGCATTTAGACCAAAAAGTTCAGAGCACCTTCTTCCACATGTTTGTTGTGTCCCTTACATGGCTTGTGGCAAACTGCAAATGTGACTTTTTCTGGCTTGTTTTCAAAAATGTCTTTCTTCTTGCCACTCTTCCATAAAGGCCAGATTTGTGGAGTACCTAACTAATAGTTGTCCTGTGGACAGATTCTCCCACCTGAGCTGTGGATCTCTGCATCTCCTCCAGAGTTACCATGGACATCTTGGCTGCTTCTCTAATTAGTGCTCTCCATGCCTTGGCTGTCAGTTTAGGTGGACGGCCATGTCTTGGTAGGTTTGAAGTTTGCCATGCTCCTTCCATTTTCCGATGATGGATTGAACAGTACTATAAGTGGGATATCATTTTTAACCTAACCCTGCTTTACACTTCTCCTCAACTTTATCCCTGACCTGTCTGGAGTGTTTCTTAGTTTTCATGATGCAGTTTGATCACTAATGTTCTCTAACAAACCTCTAATACCTTCACAGAACAGCTCTAGTTATACTGAGAATAAATTACACACAGGGGTATCAGAGTACAGGGGGCTGAGTATAAATGCACGCCACACTTTTCACTCCACACATACTTGCTAATTTGTTTCGATCTATAATTTAAAATCCCACTAAAATATATTTAATTTGTGGGTGTAACATGAAAAAATTTGGAAAAGTTCAAGGGGTATTAATACTTTTTTAAGGCACTTTATACTACAAGTATAGCTATTGTTTACTTAGGGTTACTGGTAATGTCTTGTGGTTGTGTTTTGTATTTTTCTATCTATTTTCCTATATTTCATCATATTGATAACATTTGTATTCTTATTGTATGCTTTGTTTTCCAGGGAACACTGCCTTGCAGTAAAGGATCTTTACTGCTTTAAAGAATGGCTGTTAATAGAGGAAAATTCACAGAAAGGAATTTATAGACCTGGATTAATGCTATTAACGCTCCTTGACTGTGAAAAACTTCCCAGCCTGCAAAAGAGCCCAGGGGCTTGCATCAAAATTCCGTACTTTGGTAGGATGATTTTATATCAAAGATAATTGGATATTAATGTGAATTCCTGATTTTGTTTTTATTCTAGCACATACATGAAAAAGAAGTTTCAACAAATCTAGAATTAATCATGATAGATTTAAAGGGAACCTGTCATGTGGATATTTGATTATAATCTAACTAATTATATACAATCATTAACTACTAAAAAGTACCTTAGATGTTTTCACTTACTGGTGTGACAGATGGTTACCTCATAATATACACACAAAGATGCCACATGTTAATGAGCTGATTTGAGTCCAGCGTGATGTCAGTGAGTCCAGCGTTTATTTAATTAACAGCTATAGCCACTCCCCTGCCCACCTGCTGCTGATTCATATGGAAAATAACTGTCAATCAGCAGCAGGTAGGCGGGGAGAGTCAGGAGCTCATAAATATTCATGACTCATCATTATCAGCTGGAGCTTTTCAATACAAGATGTTGGCAGATTGACTGGGTCAATTAAAGAAAGTGACCCAGCATTTTGCTAAGAGAATCAGTCACTTATTTATGTTGCCCTTAGTTAGGACACCATAAAACTGGTGACAGGTTCCCTTTAACAGTAGAAATAAAAAAATGAGACTGAAATATCTGCAGTGTGAACTTCCTCATCACATCTAATCGGCAGTAAAACAAATTACTTCCCCTGCGTTCAAAGGATTCTTGACTGCAGGAGCATTTAAGGCTCATGCACACCACCCTTTTTGCATCCATGATCATTCTGCATTTTTAGCGGATAGCACACTGATCCATTTTTTTTATGGGTTTGCAAAAAAAAACATGCGGGATATCATCTGTGTACTGTCCTCATCCGTATTTTGTTCCACAAATTACAGAACATGTCCTACTCTTATGTGTATTGTGGACAAAAATAGTCATTTCTAGTGATGGGTGTGAGAAAATGTGGATTGTACATATTTTGCAGATCTGTGGTTTGTGGACTGCAATACTGATACAGCCAAGTGCATAAGGCTTAATACATATTTTTACGCTATCTCATAGATTACTGTGTCTGGCGATAGATCCTACTTAAAAATTTTCATTGTGACCACAAATTTAAAAGTAATATTAACTCATCAACATGAAATTAAAATCTCTGCAATAATAGGTAAGTTTGGTGTCCCTTTAACAGTACTTGTTCTCAATAGGCTAATATGACTTGTGCCTCTCTACTTTTCCCCTTCTCTGCTGTCAGCGCAGCGCTGTAATCCAGCTTTGAGCTCAACAGCTGAGCATGTGAGACATTCTGGTTGTTAGGAGAAACACACTATTTAATACATTTGTGGGAGGAGCTGGGCGAGAATGGAATAGGCATGCCTATAGACTGCCCCCACCCGACTGGCTGGAGTGTGCCCGATGCCAGCGACGAGGTAAGGCCTGAATAAGTGGGCCACCCAAGAGGAAGGAAAGAAGAAAGGGATGGGAGGGAGGGCAAGAACCGGGCGCCCTTCTGCTTGTGGGAGGGGGTTTAAATAAGGTAAGTGCGCCCCTCCCACAATTACAGGCTGCAAGCAGCCTTCAATACTTGTGGGAGGAGCTGGGCGAGAATGGAATAGGCATGCCTATAGACTGCCCCCACCCGACTGGCTGGAGTGTGCCCGATGCCAGCGACGAGGTAAGGCCTGAATAAGTGGGCAAAAGAGAACCGGCAAGTTGCAGGGTATAAAATATTTATTGCAGTATGGTGTGACCTACAATGCCAAGGAACGGAAGGCTCGGGATACTTCTTCCCGTGGATTCGGGATGTACCTTGAGAAGCAGGATGACCTCCACCGGCCCATCTTGCGGATGATGTGCGCTGGTACCTGGTGACTGGAAGCTGCGGACGCGGCCCCTATTCGAAATGAGTGCCCGGATATCGTGCTAGGGTTGTAACCCAAACCTGCGGCCAGGGTGCGGATGTTGGAGATGAACATGGTAGAAGACAGGGGCTTCCCGTTGACCGGGAGCAACGGGCCATCTAAGGCGGGAGATTGAAGGGAGGCCAGGAGCTCCTGGAGCACCTTGATAGGACACCAACAGTTAGATGTAGGGTAAAATTCCACCTCCGTGGGGGGACCGGTTTGACTGGTCTTGGAGAACGGAATAGACAAAATAAAGTGGTCGGAGTGCCATGCGAGATGTCGCCTTAGCAGGGTCGTTCGGGAGATGGTGCTGCAGGTGAATTCCCCGGGCCTGAGGAACCCATAGAACCCGAGATACATGGCTGCCTTCGTGACGATGCTTGCAAATTGGCCAAAAGGAAGACCATCCAGGGCTAAGGATAACCTGCGGAAAAGCTCACCTGAGACCGGCTGCCTGCGCACCTGGACTGCCGTGCTGACTCTCTGAACACCCCTGAGGGTGGCTTTGATGGATTGATTCGAAAAGATGGATCTGGCAGAGGGGTCGCTGAGCATCCGGTGGTGCTGGATACCTGCCAAATACAGCTTGATGGTATTGTATGAGAGGTGGCGGTGGGAGTGGCAATGGGCTATGAATGCCATGATGAAAGTGACCTCGTCTATGTCCCCCTGCGGATGAGTGTCAGCAAAACGTCTAAACATGCTGAACCCGGTGTCATAATTCCTGGCGGTGTTGGTGGCTAGCGACCGCCGGACCAATGCAATCAGGGGCTCTAGTCCAGCAGGAGGGCGCTGTAAGGTGGAGCTGGAAGGCCGACGGGATCTGCCTCTGGGAGTTCCTGGAAGAAAATATTGAGGTTAAAGCGGGATGGGGCGTCAGCCGCCACGTTCTGCGCTCCCTGGATGTGGACCGCAAAGACGTGGAAGTTAAACTCCAAGGACAGCCAGACAAGCCTACATAACATAGACATCATCCTGAGATTTCTAGCCCTCCCCTTGGATATCACTTCCACCAGGACCTGACTGTCTGTCCTCAAGACGACTGATTTGTTTGCCCAGAGCGGACCCCAGACGCGGGCAGCCACCACAATGGGGTATAATTCTAATAGCGGCGAGGACCTCATGGCCCCTGCCTCGGACAGGAGCTCCATCGGCCAGCTGCCGACCAACCAGTGTGGATAGAAGAATGCCGCGAACCCACGGGAGCCCGCGGCGTCAGTGTAAACCGTGGGGGAAGCCGCATTCGGGGATGGCACGAACAAAGAAATGCCATTCCACCCGGTCAGGAAGGTTTGCCACATCTGCAGATCCGCCATGGTGGGACCATCCAGCCGGACGGTGGAGTCCTGATCTGGAGCAGTCGGGAGGAGATTGAGAAGCCGCGAGATGAAGGACCTCCCCTGTGGCATGATCTTGAAGGTACAAGTAAGGAATCCTAACAAGGACTGGAGCTCCTGCCTGGACAAAACTCCAGAAGAGGCCGCGGAGGAAACGGCAGCCCTGACCTTGGCCAGCTTGGTCGCGGGGAGGCTGGCCTCCATGCGGACTGAGTCCAGAGTAATGCCCAAGAAGGTAACCCCAGTGCCTGGACCCTCTGTCTTGGCGGATGCCACCGGGACCTCGAGCCCGGCGAACAGTTGGAG
The DNA here is from genome assembly GCF_905171765.1 of Bufo bufo. NCBI lineage: Eukaryota > Metazoa > Chordata > Amphibia > Anura > Bufonidae > Bufo > Bufo bufo. The sequence continues at coordinate 403,093,837 of NC_053390.1, read as the reverse complement.
CAAGTTATTCAAACCTGATGGGGGCCCCTGGGGCCTCTCGATGATTAGGAAGTCATCCAAGTAATGAATGACCATGTCCATCCCCCCATGATGGACAAGGATCCAGTGTAGGGCACAGGTGAACTTGTCGAACAACCACGGGCTGCTTTTGGATCCAAATGTGAGGCGGTTAGCAAAATAAAACCCATCTGCCCAATGCAACCCATAATACTGCCATAACTGAGGAAGGATGGGGAGTAGCTTGAAGGCGTCCGCAATGTCGGCCTTGGCCAACCAAGCCCCTTCCCCAGCCAGCAGGATGAACTGAATGGCCTCGTCAATGGATGAATAGGACATCGAGAACTCCCCTGATGGGATCAGGGAGTTGAGACTGGGGATCGGCGACATGTGTGGAGCAGACAAGTCGTATATTAGACGCTTTTTATTTGATGCCTGTTTGGAGACTAGACCGATAGGATTGATCCTCCACTCGGCAAAGGGAATGGTTTCAAACGGGCCTAACAGGAACCCTTTGCGGACCTCGTCCCGTAACAGAGTGGCCACCGCCTCCGGATCCTGCATGGCCGACTGTAGGTTCCTTCCCTCCCAGGAAACCTGAGGGAGGGCAATGAGCCCTGTATTGAAACCCTTCTCGAAACCGGTGATGAGGAACTCCACCGACCGGCGATCGGGGTGATCCTGCAACAGGATGCCCAGGAGCTCGACGTTGACGTCGGTCAGTCATAGAGCCTTACGTTGCCTCTTCGGGCAGCTGGAGCGGGGGTGGGCCCTGAAGCAGAGGGAACACACATGCAAAGCTCTACAACTGTTGAAATTACAGCCCCCGGCATTAAAGTTGTTGCAGACCTGACTCTGGCCTAAGAAAGTAATGGGCCTGCCCAGCTTGTCAGTGGAACCCTGGGACCGTTGTGTGCCAGAGGGGCCTGGCTGGGAGCCTTCTCGGGCCGGGGTGGGAAAGTTGGGGCACCAGTCGGCCGTGTGCTGGATGGACTGGCACGCAGCGCACATGGGGGCCTGCAACCCGGCAAAATGGCGGCAGAACAGCTCCATGTCCAAGTTCGCCCAGTCCGTGGTGAGCTGGAACTGAGCGAGGGCGGCTGCCGCTTTGGCTGAAAAAGACCTGTGGTAGTCATAGAAGTTCTTTCCCCCGTATTTGTAACCTAAGTCGGTGACTTGGTATAGGTAGGAGTCCAGCTCCTCCCGTCTGTGTGGCTGGACGCCGCAGATGGTATCCCGGTAGAGGCTGAATGCCAGGACGAACTCGGGGACCGACAGCTTCCGATTCAGGCGGGTATCCTTGGCCCGTAGGACCACCGAGACCTCCCCGCAATTGATGACCTTATTCTCTGATACGTCTAGGGACGCAATGAGAAGGGACGCCAGGTTGACGTCCCTCCCCGCCAGGATGTCCCTTTTAAGGTTTTCTGTGATGTAGTGTGAGGGGGCAATCTTGGGTCTGACATGGACTGTACCTGGCGCCAAATCCTGGGACGTAGATGGCAAGACCGGAAGGGCTGGAGAAGGCAGGGCCGGAGGAGTCCGGGACTCCCACTCCCCCATCCTAGTCTGGATATCCGCGACCGAACCTGCCAGACTGGCGATGGTGGCCTGCAACTGCAGGAGGGTCAGCTGTATCGATGAGGGAGAAGGCTCCTCACTTGAACCCGCTGGTGCCGTCATCAGGAGCCGGTACAGCTCCGCCTTTCTCGCGGTGGCAGGATAGTGAATCCCTCTGCGTCTAAGCTCTGCTATCAGTTTCGGAATGGTCCAGCTCCTCAGGGAGGGGTTGCTGGTGCGGCCTGACACGGAGGTCCCGGGCAAGGACAGATTATCCTCCGACTCAGGGACCTGCGACATCTTCAAGCTGCATGGAGGAGGTATGAAGGTGACAGATGAGACTTCCTTCCCCCTCCCCCGGGTGCCCAACCGAGAGCTACAGGGGAAATAGTTTCTCTTGACCGAATGGCGTTGACCGCTACTTACCTTAAACGAAAGGGACCACGCTACCGACTTCTGTACTGAGGCAGAGACCTATGAACGGGAGCTCATGACAACGAATAGCTAACGCAGTGACAGGTCGTAGCACAGCCTTGTGGCTGTATCTTACCTGAACCGAGAAATAGGCGCAACGACCGTGGTTTGCTTGTAGTTCTGGTGGACGCGGACCTGCTTACGAAAAAGATAAGCAGTGTTTACTGATGCATGGCGAGAGCCGTGACCTGCTGGTCCCTTAGACAGTGGACACAAACACCTGAGCGATTCAGGGAGGTATCGCCCTGAGTGGTTCGAGGCGACACTGTCACGGGCGATACAAGGAGACCTGCCCCTGAGCGATTCAGCTTTTTTTTTTTTTTTTTTTTGGAACCATTGCACCTGAGCTATTCAGGGAACCATTGCGCCTGAGCGATTCAGGGGACCATTGCGCCTGAGCGATTCAGGGCATCTGAGCGATTCAGGGAGCCATAGCACCTGAGCGATTCAGGGAATCATTGCCCTGAGCGATTCAGGGAACCAATGCACCTGAGCGATTCAGGGAACCAATGTACCTGAGCGATTCAGGGAACCATTGCACCTGAGCGATTCAGGGAACCATGCACCTGAGCGATTCAGGGAATCATTTGCGCCTGAGCGATTCAGGGAACCATCTGCGCCTGATGGAATCATGAACCATAGCACCAGAGCGACTTACGGACACCTGCACCTGAGTGAACCCGGAAAAAAAAAAAAAAAAAACCTTGCCCGTGAGTAAAACAGGAAAACATTGCGCATGAGTGAATCAGGAAACATAGCACATGAGTGAACTGAGGGACACCCCTGGGTGATACCTGGACGAATTGTGACTGAGCGATTCAGGGAAGACAATGGCGCCTGAGCGATTCAGGGAAGACATTGCGCCGGAGCGAATCAAGGAAGACATTGCGCCGGAGCGATCCAGGAAAGACATTTGCGCCTGAGCGATCCAGGAAAGACATTTGCGCCTGAGCGACTCAGGGAAGACATTTGCACTTGAGCGATCCAGGGAAGACATTTGCGCCTGAGCGATTCAGGGATGACATTGCGCCTGAGCGAATCAGGGAACCATTGCGCCTGCTCCCACTACCCCAGTAATTTATTTATTTATTTATTTTTTTTCAGGAAAATTTTGCTATCTAGTATCTGATAATCCATAAAGGCTAAATGTTAGCACTTCAGCCTTGGTTCACTCTACAGTAGGATTAATGGTGTGCGTATGTGGAGCAGCAGATTGCTTCATCCCTTTGTGTATGACCATAATTCAGCAACTTGAGTTGTACAGGGCCATTGGAAACAGCTTACTGAATAAGCTCCATGGTGTCAGCTCTTGGACGTGACAAGCTCCAGCAAAGTGAACACTTTCTTAACTTTGGCAGAAGCTGTTGCTCTGAATTCTAACTGGCACATTACTACAAAGGGAAAATTAGATTTAAAATTCGCCTGTAATAGATGTTTGGAAGTTACTAAAAGCAATTGACATGTCTGATTAATAGTATTTGTGGTAGGAGCTGGAGGAACCTGGGCTGAATATACTGTCCAACCTGCAGAGCGCACATTACAGCGCCGGGCAACACAGACACTGGGAACCGGGCCGTCCCTCCCCCCTCAATATGATGACCGCAGCATCTCTACTTACATGGGCGGACCGAGCCGCGTGGAGCCCATGTGAATCGCCGCGTGTATTGCGGCGCCGCCGCAGCTGCAGAGCGGGAACCGGCAGCCCCCGCGCTGTCCGCTCACCTCCCGGATGCGGCAGAGCTGCCGGTAGGTTGAGGGTGGTACGAGGTGCCGGTGGCAAGCGTGTCTGGCCGGGCCGCAGAGCGGTGATACTTACTACAGGCGATGCTGCTGGAGACACGAACGGAATAAAGCACGGACGGAGACGCGACCGGAAGTGACATCAGGCGCTGGATGCTGCTGAAGCAAGAACCGGGCGCCCTTCTGCTTGTGGGAGGGGGTTTAAATAAGGTAAGTGCGCCCCTCCCACAATTACAGGCTGCAAGCAGCCTTCAATACATATCATCTCTGGTAACCAGTGAGATTACTCAAGATTAAACTGGCACTGAACTGTGAGAAGAGGGCTGTCCCATTCACATATAAAGATACGTTTAGGTGATAATCCTCTTTGAATGTAAGATTTATGTTTTACACATTAAATGAGTGTATTTTTCAGACTAAATAATGAAGTTCTCTGCTCTATAAATATTATGAACACAGGAAAATCATGTCCATAATCAGCACATATAAAAGTGATTGCATTAAAATTGTATATCTGCATTTAGGCAACAAATGAACAATTACATCCACTTCCATTTCCACAGGTTTTTTTGGTTTTGTTTTTTAACACAGACATTACTGTGTGAACCACCAAATGATTATGTTAAACATTTAGAAAAATTTATATTTTTATTTGATTGATTATTTAGTGCTCTGTAGTTTACACATTCCTTGTAAAATGGGCATGTTGTAAAATGTTTTATTTCTCTTTTGCAGAGTTACATAAGGAAAATATTACCAGTAAGTTGTAATAATGTACGCATTATTTCAAAGTGAAAAATTGTACTAGTGTTGCATTTAGATTACTTTATTACTGAACTTGCAACCCACATCTACCTGAAAACTAATAAGGCTGAATATGAATGATTAAAGTACAAAAGTCTTCTATTTAAACCGTCATGCACATATGGAAGTTCATGACTCTTAGGCCTCTTTCACACGGGCGTTGCGGGAAAATGTGCGAGTGCGTTGCGGGAACACCCGCGATTTTTCCGCACGAGTGCAAAACATTGTAATACATTTTGCACTCGCGTGAGAAAAATCGCGCGTGTTTGGTACCCACGGGGCTTGGGATGGGTGTTCTGTAGATTGAATTATTTTCCCTTATAACATGGTTATAAGGGAAAATAATAGCATTCTGAATACAGAATGCATAGTAAACTAGCGCTGGAGGGGTTAAAAAAAATAAAATAAAAATTAACTCACCTTAATCCACTTGCTGGCGCTGCCGGCATCTCGTCTGTCTCCTTCTGTGCTGAGCATTCATTCCAGGACCTTTGATGACGTCACTCCGGTCATCACATGATCCATCACCATGGTAAAAGATCATGTGACGCACCATGTGATGACCGGAGTGACGTCATCAAAGGTCCTGTAACTGTACTTAATGCTCACCACAGGTCCTATTCAACAAAGGAGACAGAAGCAGATGCCGGGCTCCGCGATCAAGTGGATTAAGGTGAGTTAATTTTTTATTTATTTTTTTAACCCCTCCAGCGCTAGTTTGCTATGCATTCTGTATTCAGAATGCTATTATTTTCCCTTATAACCATGTTATAAGGGAAAATAATAATGATCGGGTCTCCATCCCGATCGTCTCCTAGAAACCGTGTGTGAAAATCGCACCGCATCCGCACTTGCTTGCGGATGCTTGCGATTTTCACGCAACCCCATTCACTTCTATGGGGCCTGCGTTGCGTGAAAAACGCACAAAGAGGAGCATGCTGCGATTTTCACGCAACGCACAAGTGATGCGTGAAAATCACCGCTCATGTGAACACCCCCATAGAAATGAATGGGTCAGTATTCAGTGCGGGTGCAATGCGTTCACCTCCCGCATTGCATCCGCGCGGAATACTCGCTCGTGTGAAAGGGGCCTTAGCATCCCTCTGGTTCTGTATAGGACTTAATCACACAGTCAGTGTTTAGTCAGTGATTTCCATCAGTGATTTTGAGCCAAAACTAGGTGCGGGTCAAAACACAGAACAGGTGGAAACTAGAGATGTGCAAATCGATTCTAAAGTCCACTAAACAAAACTGAAGTTTGTGTAATTATTTTTGGATGAGTTGTGTTAAAAAAAATATGCAGCCAGTTGTGAATATTGGTGGGGAAAACTAGTAAGGAGGAAGAAGATAGAGGGTTACATCACACCTGGAGGAAGTGGGAAGCGGGGTTTTCCATGATTGGCTGAGAGGCAGACAGACAGCCTGATCAGCCAATCAGGGCCAGGAATCAGGAAGATCCTTTTGCTGACAATATCACCATTCTGTGTTCAACTAGAAACCTGAAAGGATGTGTTGTGGCAGTGTCTGACTAATAGCTATGGCAGATAGTGATGGACGAATATCGTCCGGGACGGTTCGCGAACGCGATCGCGCGAACGTGATCAAATGTTCGTGAACCCCAAGTTTGCGGTGGGCCCAATTCACTTTAATGGCAGGTGAACCTGAAAAACCTTCAAGGTCATATTTGCAGCCACCAACTACTTAGTAGAAGTGCGCAAATAGTCCCACAACATGGACAGTGACATACCAGAGGGGGATCAATGACAAAATTCCAACAAAAATTATGTATCTTAATCAGGGGACATTTTTATGAGTCTTAAAGGGAAATTCTCTGAAATGTGCCCTGTTGGAGCCTAGAAAAATTTATATTTTAGGCCACAGGAGTACCGGCCTTAAAAAATTAGGCATTCACCTGACATAAAAGAAATTGTGATTATGTGGCTCGAGGTACATTATTCGGTCACTGAATAACAATTCTACTGTAGCCCACTCTTTTTTTCACTTTTTTTGGGCGGGCAACTGGTATATCACACCAGTAGAAATGATTTGTTCCAATTTCGTTTGTCACTATCTGTAGCTGAGGTAACGCAGCAAAACCGCAAACAAATGCAGCACTACCCAAATGCACTATATAGAAAGTATATTATTGGTATATCACACCCCTGCTTCAATCAGTTTTTTGGGGGGGAAACTGGTATATCACACCAGTAGAAATAATCGCAGCAGAACCGCAAGCAAATGCTGCACTAAGTAAATGCACTATATAGAAAGTATATTATTGGTATATAACATCCCTGCTTCAATCAGTTTTTTGGGGGGCAACTGGTTAATCACACCAGTATAAATTATTTGTTCCAATAGCGTTTGGCACTCTGTGTGGCTGCAGTATCGCAGCAGAACCGCACACAACTGCTGCACAATACAATTGCACTATAATATACTTTCTATGTTAGAAAGTATATTATAAGTATATTACACCCCTCAGTAAGTCACACCTATCAATAGCACACCTATACCAGTCCTTAAAAGGACTTTTGTGGCCCTATTAGCTAGCGTTTGGTGTCCCTAACAGCCTGTCTCTGCTCCACACAGCAACCTCTCCCTACACTGGCAAAAGACTGAATGTAAAATGGCGGCCAGATCAGGTTTATTTATAAGGTAGGGGATATGTCCATGTGCAGAAACGTCTCAATTGGCTGCCCTGTACCACTTGATGAATGTGTCATGGGTCAAAGTTCTTCACAATGTAAAAGAATATGGCGCCGGCGGACATCGCCATATGTTCGCCTGTTCGGCGAACCGCGAACAAGCAAATTTCGCCGTGAAACAACCGCCGGGTGAACCCCGAGGCCATCTCTAATGGCAGACACATGCATAATCTAGTGGCTAGGGACTCTATAGGGTAACAAGGAGTATAGGGAGAGAAATGGAAGATATAACTGGGTATATTTTAGAGTTTAATCAGGTAAAGCATATAGAGAGAGTGATTCATACAGCTTGCTGGCAACTAGTTTTGCCTTACATAATTCTGCAATTGTAATTTTTTTGCAAAACTTCAGTGAATAACTTCGGGCTTTGATTCTACAACTTTAGCAACATTTTAAAACAGGAATCCAAAGTTAGCTTTGGTACTGATGTAAAAGCCGGTACTGATCATGTTATTAAAGTTGTAGAATTGAAGCCTGAAGTTATTAACTGAAGTTATTCACTGAGGTCTCGCGCAACTTCGGACATAAATTTTTTTTCCTCACCGAAGCACATACATTTTAATGCTATATGGAGACAGCACAGCATTAAATGCACACTACAGCCTTAAAATGAAGATTAGTAATGAATTAGGTTTGGATCTTGGTTCCGAAGCTCGATTCACTCACCCCTACTTGGTTTATTGCTGCAAGATAACTTTCAATTCCAACACATTCTTCTGCAAAAGTTGCATTGTTCTACCCATGTTCGTGAATGTATTTTAATACTGCATTATACCATGTAGTTCAAATACATCTTACTGCCAAAACTGCCATCTTAAACCAGGTTCAGTGTACACACTTTATTACTGCAATATACTATACCATTTAGATCAAGCACATTTTACAGTAAAAATTGCATTGCTATACCACTGTTAGTGATCACATTCCATTAGTGCAAAATACTGTGTAGTTAAAACACATTTTACTTCAAAAACTGCAGTTATACCCTTGTTAATGAACGTATTCTATTACTTCAATATGCCATGTAGGTCAAACACACTTCATTGCAAAAACTGTCTTAGTGAATACATGTTATTACTGCAGTATACGGTGTAGTTCAAACACATTTAAACGTATTGCATTGTTTTTCCAGTGTTAGTGAGAGCATTCTATTACTGCAATATACAGATGTAGCAGGGGTAACACACACACTCTTAACTCAAATTCCTTAACTTATCACGTTATCTTGAAGCAAAAGCCATTGAAAAGCAATTGCTTAACTCATTTAGTTGCATTTAGTTTAGATAACATGTCTCATAAAGCATGTGTGTTAACCCTACTACATCCGTACCATATAGTGCAAACATATTTTACCAAAAAAACTGCATTATTACCAAAGTAAAAATTGTCAATACCATTGTGCAGTGTGTTTGTAGGAGGGGAGTGACATTTATTGTGTCTCTGTCTTTAAATTACAGAAAAACACTTTCAATTTTGCCAGTACCATTTAATAATGTGTGTCAAACCCATGACCTTTTATTTGTAGGCCTCATAATAAAATGTCTGGAAAAAGGAAGAGTGAAAAACTAAAGACCCATGCCTCATCATCTGAGGGACAGAATGTGGATAGTAGCAGCACCAGCCACCTGGCCAGTAGTAGTAGTAGTAGGCCACAATTCTCGCTTCCGACAGGTGCCACATTATTATTGAAGACAAAGAGGATGATATTGTGGATTTGAAGATCACCTTTGAGCCTCACACTGTACCTTACAGCCAGGGGTTACAGCATTCTTCCCAATGCCCCCCTCACAGTAGATATCCCAAAATATGTGCCCCTCACAGTTGATATGCCAAGATATGTGCCCCCTCACAGTAGATATGCCAAGATATGTGTCCCCTCACAGTACATATGCCAAGATGTGTGCCCCCTTCATAGAAGATATGCCAAGATATGTGCCAACTTACAGTGAATAATATGCCAAGATATGTGTCCAGTGCCCCCTTCACAGTGGTTATGCCCAGATGTGCCCCCTTCACAGGAAGTGAAAAAAAAAAAACTATAAATACTCCTCACCTCAATCACCTGGCTCCTCCCATGATCTGCGCTCCCCATCAGCAGCAGTAGGATACTGTGACACATCGCGCTGCTGTGTAGGAAGAGCAGAGGCTGATTCCCAGCCTGCCCCACTCCTCCTCCTCTCCTACACAGATCAGCAGGACGATGTGTGAGGACATCGTGCTGCTGCTGTGGAGCGCTGGCGGCTCAATGGTGGAGCGGAGAGCAAATAGTTCCCTGCTTCAGTGGGCGCCTACGGTGTTTGGCACCCGGAGGGGGTGTCAGAGAAAGGACCAACCCCAATACTTAAAAAAAATTGCACCCCCTCACAGTACTATTGCCCTTATTGTACAACCTTCCCAGTAGTTTTTTACAGATGTGTACCCCCTCACAGTAGTTATGCCCACACTGTGCCCTCTCACAGTAGTTATACCTTTCTGTGCCCCTTTCACAGTTGTAATGCCCTATCTGTGCCCCATTCAAACACCTTTTACTGCAAAAACTGTCTTAGTGAATAAATTGTATTACATTTAAACGTATTGCATTGCTTTACCAGTTCTGGCCGAGAGCGGTCCGTGGTAACACGGCCTGGATTCCTGTTGAGAGCATGAGCGCCCAGTGTCATTGGTTGCTATGACGCCGTGCGCTTCATGCCGCCGCTGCACTACAGTAATACACTCGTATAGTGTATTACTATAGTGCAGACAATAAATGTCCCTCCCATTGTGCCCCCTTCATAGTAATAATACCCATTGTGCCCCCTTCATAGTAATAATCCCCATTGTGCCCCCTTCATAGTAGAAATCACCATTGTGCCCCCTCCACAGTAATAATGCCCACTGTGCCCCCTTCACAGTAATAATGCCCACTGTGGCCCTGTCATTGTAGTAATGCCCTCTGGCTCTGTGTCCCCTCCATAGTAGAAATGCCCATTGTGCCCCTTCACATTAGTAATGCCCTCTGTGCCCCCTCCATAGTAGAAATGCCCTCTGTGCCCCCTCCATAGTAATAAAGTCCCCTGTTCCCCCTCCATAGTAATAAAGACCTCTGTACCCCCTCCATAGTAATAAAGACCTCTGTGCCCCCTCCATAGTAATAAAGTCCTCTGTGCCCGCTCCATAGTAATAAAGTCCTCTGTGCCCCCTCCATAGTAATATAGTCCTCTGTGCCCCCTCCATAGTAATAAAGTCCTCTGTGCCCCCTCCATAGTAATAAAGTCCTGTGTGACCCCTCTGTATTAAAAACAAAAAAACACAGTAACTACTCACCTTGTCCAGTTCATGGAGCTCACTGTCCTTCCCAGTAGTTTTTTACAGATGTATGCCCCCTCACATTAGTTATGCCCACATTGTGCCCTCTCACAGTAGTTATGCCCTCTCTGTGCCCCTTTCACAGTTGTAACGCCCTATCTGTGCCCCCTTCACAGTAATAATCCCCATTGTGCCCCTTCATAGTAATAATCCCCATTGTGCCCCCTTCATAGTAGAAATCCCCATTGTGTCCCCTCCACAGTAATAATGCTCACTGTGCCCCCTTCACAGTAATAATGCCCACTGTGGCCCTGTCATTGTAGTAATGCCCTCTGGCTCTGTGTCCCCTCCATAGTAGAAATGCCCATTGTGCCCCCTTCACATTAGTAATGCCCTCTGTGCCCCCTCCATAGTAGAAATGCCCTCTGTGCCCCCTCCATGGTAATAAATTCCTCTGTTCCCCCTCCATAGTAATAAAGACCTCTGTGCCCCCTCCATAGTAATAAAGTCCTCTGTGCCCCCTCCATAGTAATAAAGTCCTCGGTTCCCCTCCATAGTAATAAAGACCTCTGTGCCCCCTCCATAGTAATAAAGTCCTCTGTGCCCCCTCCATAGTAATGAAGTCCTGTGTGACCCCTCTGTATTAAAAACAAAAAAACACAGTAACTACTCACCTTGTCCCGTTCCTGAAGCTCACTGTCCTCTCCCTGCAGTCACAGATTGCTCTGCAGCACTGTGTGGGTGGAGCTTATGCAGATTACTGGGTTTCAGGCCCCGCCCACACATGCCAACAGTGTGATTCATGCCTGCAGGCTGAATGGTGGAGCGCTGAGAAGTCTTCCTGCTTCACCATTCAGAGCACGGCTGGCCTGAAGAAAGGGAGGAACAGGGGGAGCTGAGCAGTGAGTGACATGACCCAGCTCCCTGTGCTCCAGCATTGAGCATTTCCATCTATATTGATGGAAGCCCTCATTGCTTCTGGCAGCTGTGCTGTCGGCCCCCGCAGGAGATTTGGGCCCTGGCACTTGCCCTGGTATGCCGGTTGCTGACGCCGGCTTTGATCATCATCACCATTTACTACCTCTCCTGCTCAGTCTACTCGTCCTAATCCTCCTACTTTTCTCCACCATCAGCTATCGATAACGGAATATGTGGCCAGGAAACAACTGTACGCGCCCAGAAATCTGCAGGTGTGCAAGCTTACTGCCCACCTGATCAAGTTACCAGCGGTACAGTCGCACCACTCAGCACTAGCCGTCATTCATTTTTTTTTAAAAAGCCAACTCGCCTTGTACTATCATAGGGTGGAGAGAAATTCTCGCTAATCTGACAAGGTGCACATCACTTTGGACACCTGGAGCAGCAGTTTGGGCAGGGACAGTACATGTCTTTCACAGCCCACAGGTTCATTGCCTTTCACAGCAGCAGCGACACAGCATTACAGCAACAAGGCCAGCTACTATTGATATCTCTGTTTATGTCTGTCTGGTTCCCACACCAGGCACTTATCCACTTCCTCCACATCCTCCTCCATGGACAACCTTCTGTCCTCTTCAGAAGCAGGGCCCCTCTCCTTCCCTTCATATCATTTATGTAAAGTGAAGTGCTGCCATAATGTTTTAGATATGATCAGCCTGTGTGACAGCAGCCACACAGCCAATCAATAGCTTAAGTGCATCAAGCAGCAAACAGCCTGTTGGCTGTCCCCCCAATGAGCAAGGTTGTTAGCAACAATGGCAGGAACATTGTGGCTGCACTGAGGAAAATAACACATACTCCCTGCATGGTGCACATGATAAGTTTAGTCATGCAACATGTTTAGGAAAATTGCAGTGGCTTGCCAAGTGTGCTGGCCATGTCCATGAGACTGTCCTGAGGCAAGGAATACCTTACTGGACTTGCAGCAACAGAAAAGTCTGCTCATATGATCAGCGACATTCCAGCTCACAGGAATTCTACCTTATATATATGTTAGAGCATATATATATAAGAAGCGTAAAGTGGTGAATGATTTTGTCATGCACCAGACCACCTCAATAGGGGGCATATGTTGTTTTCAGGTAAGACAGTGGCAGCTCATCAGAGACACATGTCGTGTACTCAGGCCTTTCGAAAAGGCCACCAGATTTGCCAGTATCAATTAAGTCATCCCACTGATATCTTAGGGCAGACACTTATGCTGATGCCACAGGGGACAGGGGAAGAGGCACATCTTACGCATTTTGATGGCCATCCTGTAGCTGTTGGGGACCCACGTGGAGAAAGTCCCATGGAAGAGGAGGAAGTGGAGGATAAGGATGAGGAGCTACCAGTGGGGGAGGAGTAGCAGGAAGAAGAGTCATTTATACTGGAGTAAAAGGCTGCTACTGTTGACGACACTGACCATGATGACCAATCTTCCTGGGGGAGCGGAGCCAGAAAAAACTGGGTCTTCAGGCATGCTGGCTTGAATGGCAAGCTGTATGCTTGCTTGCTTACATAATGACGGGCATATGGTCACCTTCGAGCAATCTGATGATTACTGGATAGCCATGCTTTTAGACCCCCACTATCAAAGCCAAATGCATGAATGTTTTCTTGTTGCTGAAAGGGAGGTCAAAGTGTTTTATTACCAGGATACACAGTGTATGCAGCTTGCCTCAACTCTGCACCCTTCAGTGTCCACCATCGACGCTACCACAAACAGCAGAAGCCGCAGCAGCAGCCAATTTAGTATTATCAAGATAGGGATGTTCTTCCATGTGCCGCGCCAGGATGTTATACCGCCTGAACAACCAGGTTCACTCCTACCTGGACTCTGGTCTTTCTCCTCAACATTCCATGTTCCTTCATCCCATGGACTCCAGGGCTGCCAGATTGGAAGAGTGGCAATAACTGGCCGGTTTTGCTCACTGGTGGAGGACAAGTGGGGGACAAGTTTGGCAATTTGTGTGTGACAATGCCACCTGCCACCTTGAAAACCCTCTGTGAGATGACACTGGAGGCAGGATAAGACAGTCTTATCCTGCCTCCAGTGTCATCTCACAGAGGGTTTTCAAGGTGGCAGGTGGCATTGTCACACCCAAATTGCCAAACTTGTCCTCCACCAGTGTACAAACGTTATCTTCTGCCAGTGTCCAAAGCATCACTTTTGTCAAAATGAGTGAGACATGGATCCGTGAGGATTTCCACACACCTCTGGCAGAGGCCGATGAATAGATCTGCCACTGCTGACGGTTCCCAATCATACCACTGTCACTGTCTGCCTGCCTGCCTACCATCATGTTCTGTACAGTATGGCTCCTGCTGTTGCTTCCATCATGCCACTCCTGCTGTCTGTATGCCTACCATTATATTCTGTACCATATGGCTCCTGCTGCTACAATCGCAGCTGCTACTCCCTGCTGCTAATCCCCTACTAACACTTTGATTACCCCTACTGCCACTACCATTTCCGCTACAAAGCTTCCTTCAGCAGCGCAGGTACAGTTAAGATCACCATCTACATCACTGGTCTTAATAAATGTGCCCCCTGCGCTTAAACACCATCTGCTTCCAATAAGGAACAGATTTTTGAAGTTTTCTATGTGAAAAACTTCTAAAATCTGAACTGTCAATTGTGTGTTTACCCCTAGTGTATATGTCAGTGTCACTCTGATATTATTTGAGATTGCTGTCATTGCATTAAAGAGGGGAGGCAAGAAATAGCAAAAAAAAATATTAAAAAAGAGACCTCAGAATGTTATACTGTATATCAGTTTTCAAGGACAGTTGCAGCACATTTGATTTGTGAAGAATCTATTTGGACCCAAATTTTTCGAAAAATTTGATGAATCGGACAAGAAATAAATTTCAAGAAGTTTACTCATCTCTAGTGCAAATATTTCCATTATACCTTATCTCTGAGTAGATTCCTTTCTTTAGTTTGGCTCACAATCACTGAAGATAATGACAGAACATTGACATGTGAAAAAGGCTTAATGGCTTACTTTTAATTTGGACCATGCCATGCTAAACTTGTTTTGAATTTTATGGATTCTGGGAGGCAAATTGAGGTACAATATGGAGGTACAATATGGCCCATGCAACACAGTTTGGTAATATAGCCATTAGCTATAGCCCTAAAGCAATGTGAATCTCTTCATAGGTGGAGAGTCCTTAAAAATGATTTTAGGGATTTAGGTCACAAGCTCAGGGCATGGACCTGAAAGGTAGAATTTTACGAAATTACCTGTACCACAAGCCACACCAGAAAGGCAGTGGGAGATTAGGGAAATTAAAAAGCAACTGAAGAACTGATGTAGGAAGGAGGGGTTTGGGTTCCTGGAGAACTGTCTGACTTCTCTGTTGGCTATAGACTCTATCATAGGGATGGGTTGCGCCTCAGTGGGGAAGGTGCAGCTGTTTTGTGGGAGAAGATAGCTAGAAGGTTGGAGGAGCATTTCAACTAGGGATGGGGGTGTAATTACATTATAGGAGGAGAATTTAGTGCAGTTAGAGACCTGGAGTGATGTAATGAAACTTGGGGAGGAATGGAAGGAGGGACTAGAACACTTTATAAGGAAAGGTGTAGGGTAAAAATTATACAAAACCCTCTTAATTGTATATGTAATAATGCCAGAAGCCTAATAAAACTGGTTCACTGGAATTAGTGATGTGTGAGGAGGACTATGACATAGTAGTCTCAGTTATTCAACTGAGACATGGCTGGATGATATCTATGACTGGGCGGTTCATTTACAGGGTTACAGTCTGTTTAGAAAGGATTGTCAAAACCAAAAAGGGGGAGGGGGTTGCCCTTATGTAAAGTCCTGTCTAAAGCCCACACTCTGGGAAGTTATAAATGAGGGAAATGAACACGTGGAGTCACTGTGGGCAGAAATACAAGGAGGCAAAAACAATAATAAAATACTTATAGGAGTTTACTATAAACCGCCTAATATACCAGAGTCTACAGAAAATCTACTACTAAGGGAAATAGACGAGGTGGCAAATTATAATAAGTTTGTTATTGTGGGGGAATTCAACTATCCAGATATAGACTGGGAAACTGAAAGCTTTAGATCTCAGTATTCAAAAAGAGGTAAAAAAAAAATGAACCAGAAGACTATAAGCCATCTGTCGTGGGTAAACTGTTTGAAGGTTTTCTAAGAGATGCTATCTTGGAGTACCACAATGAAAATAAGCGAATAACACCGTATCAGCATGATTTCATGAGGGATTGGTCATTTCAAACTAATTTAATCAGTTTCTATAAGGAGGAACGTTGTAGACTTGACCAGGGTGAGTCAATGGATGTCATATATCTTGACTTCTTCATAGTATTTGATACTATGCCCCCGGATAAAAGGTATATTTACATTAGTAGTCAATATTACCAAGCATTGTGCCTGGTTTAAATGTCATATGCCATTGAAGTTAAAGTGATTGTGTTTCAAACACAATAGCCCTAATTTATAATTCCGTCACTCCAGAATTCTGTCTTCAAAAAGTCGCAAAATAGGGCTTTTGCGACTTTTTGCATTTTTACACACTCACTCCAGTTTTGGTCGGCTATGTTAATGAGTTTCACTCCAGATTTATCATTGAGATTTTTTTTTAAAGTCGCAAAATAAATCGCAATCTAACTCCAAGTAGGAGGATGGAGTAGGAAAACTGGAGTAGCTTTTGTAGACAAAAGTGTTACGTTTGAGGTTAAGACAAATTTATCAAACATGTGACATTTGATAAATGTGGAATAAAGTAAGCCAATGCAGACTCAAGCAAAATTGACTTCAAATATTCCTCTCATCATAAATTCCCCCCATTATCTTTTCATATGCAATAATTGGGCATGTAGATGTCTTGTCCAACTCAAACCTCTCCTATGAGCCAGAGTAGGCAGCCTCTGAATAAGAGCAGCTCCTGCAGTGGCACACAGCCTGTTCAAGTGTTAAAGAATAACTATACGGTTCCGTTTCTGCAATTTTTTGAAGACAAAACCAGGGGTGAATTTAAAAAGAGAAGTAGTATTTGTCCTTTATACTTTCTTTTTACAGGCTTCTAGTCAAAAGGGTCAATTAAAATATTTTTGTATAAAAATGAAACATTTGAAAGTGTATCAAAAATACTAACTACTCCATATAATTTTGTCTCTCCTTCATCAGGCCACACAGTGGAATGTAAGTGTTGCTAAAGTAGCAGTAGTGGCCCTACTCACTAAATTAGCAGCAATTTGAGAGCTTACATTAGTCACAGACTTCCTGTTGCATTGATCTCTGATCAATTTAATATCATTTATATATTTAAAGGGGATGTTCCAGGAAAATGTTCTACATTTTTCAAACCAGCACCTGGATCTGAATGCTTTTGTAATTGCAAGTAATTAAAATGTAGCATAGCCATTGAGTTATTCAATAAAATCTATCTATATAGCGCCACCTGATGTTCTTTTCCTCATGTCTCTGTCCACCTCACTAAGGTGGACACACATAGTCGGTTTCATCCTTCAACTGCAACTGCCATATCTTTTGTTAGAAGCTGTGACAGTTACAGGACATGCCCGTGTAACGAAATCCGAGGTAATAGACAGATAGATAGATAAATAGATAGATAGATTTTCATATTTTCCTAAACATATTATCAATAGCTGATTGTATAGGAGTGGCTGTTGATCTATTAAGTAAATGCAAATTGTACCTCCAGGTGCCAGCCAGTCTGAAAACTAGGTGAGACACTCCACCTTCTCAGAGGAAGCTCTATTTAACACTGGCCTGCTAATTACAAGCCATTTGGGCACACTAATGAAGACCTGGAAGGCAGATATTAAAAATGCGGAGCAACCCCAGACATGTTGGCTGCTAGACCAGCGGGTGGTCTAACCCATTCAATAGATGAATGAAATAATATCAGAAGCCATAACTCCGACCTCATAACACCCACATCCTCAGAACCCTAATAATTGTGTTCAGCCTCACATGGGCTTCGGGGAGAGTCTATACACGCCATACTGAACATGAGGCATTTCTCAGTATTAAGGATCTGGCCTTCTGGAAATCATAACGCGATCATATTTGGTGTCTGTATGACCGGGACGAGGCAAATCAGATTATGGGATCTTACCTGTACCCGCAGTCCCTGTCATACGGTGAGGAATCACCGTGATTCATGTTGCAACATCGGTCAGCCTTGTGGGAAGGTGGGGCAAAAACCTGAATAATATCAGACGTCCCAGAAGGCCGGACCGAAAGGAGGGAGGTTCCCTCACAGCCCACCCCTCGACTAAGGGGGGATAAAAATGGGTGTTTGGGAACAGGTAAGGGTCAGCCATTTTGGGGATCTACATCGTTTAGAGTGACTGCCCATATTTTCAGCTGTCCCCACAGCCAGAATATAACTGCTGCATCTCAGTAAGCCAATATTCTGTATTTTATCCCTTTTATTTTATCTAATAGTACAACGTGGGAGAGGATACTTATGCGCTGCCGCTCTTCTCTACAATCTGGGTGTCTAATACTGCCCTAGGGATAATCCCGGGGGCCACAGCTGGGTTCCAATTGTGAGCCCTGCCTGGACTGCACACTAATGATTTGGGTAGAACCTGCCAACGTAATAGGATCCCGCGCTATGTGCCAGACACGACCCTCAAATGTTAAAATGGTGAGAGCTACTAATGCAAATTAGTGTGTAACAATCTCAGCATGCAGCGATCTCACCTGGAGTGTTGCGCTGTCAGCGGCTTCCAATATGTGTCTCCTATCCAAGAATATTATTTCCCATAAAATCTTCTGTCTTTATCTTTAATCCTTGTAGTGGTTAGCTTCCTCTGTTCTTTCGCTTCCCCTCTTCAGCACACGCCGCTCCGGCCGGTAGCTGGCGTGGGAGCAGGGAAGCTTGAAAAACCAGGTCCCAGAGCAAATCCTGTGTGACGTCACACCTCTTGATATGGGTGTCTCAAGGGGAAAAAAGAGCAACCAACGGGTTTCAAAACACTCGTGTTTTTTCGTCAGGGCCCTAACGAAGAACATTTGAGGGACGTGTCTGGCACGCTATGTGCAGGATCCTATTACGTTGGCAGCATCTTTTATTTTATCTGTTTTACTGCATTGTTATTGTATGTATATTTTTATCTGACACTTTCTTTTTGCATTGCACTGCACTATTGTGTATAAAATAAAAAAAATTGATAAGTCCCTTCCTTGTGGTCTTATAGAACTTGTTCTTTCGGAGGGAATAACGTTACCAGTAGTGTTTCAGAGGATTTTAGGTCTCATATAGATAACTTGTGTTACGGTGTTAAATTTGGGTTGAGAGAATATCTGAGTATAGGCCCCTATTGACTTATAGTATAGGTGGTGGCAGCTATTGTGATAGAAAATATTTGGGTGTTAGAATCTAGGGGAGTAAGTTAGCATAATTCCGTCATCTAGGTGGGTGGGAATTTCTGTGGTAACTTGATGAGCTCACTAGTATTCACCCCAGTGACGTGACCTATTGAGTAGGGATCGTTACACCCCGTGAGAAAAGTCACGCCTCCCACCCCACCCTGATCTGCCAGCCTGAAATAAATCTGGCAGAGCAAATGGAGCAATGAATGGTTGGAGCTCTGGATCCATGTGAGGTACAGGGATGGTTCTAGCTTTGTTAGAAATAGATTGTCGTACTGTATGATGTCGGATTTCTTTTACAGAAATCATGGCATAACCCCTTTACTTGTAACATAGTGGATGAATAATTTATCATTTGAAAAACTGAAATTAATATTTAAGAATATCCTGTCTATTCCAGAAATATGTTATAAAGGCAACGGACGACATTACCAAGGGACTGTCAACACAACAGCATCAGAAATCTCTTGTCAAAAATGGAGTCAACAGGTAATGTAAAACTGACATTGTAATAAATATTACATTATACAGTCCAGGAAAGAGTGGGTCAACTTGTGATACGAATATTTGCAGAATTTTTCCTTGCTGCTCTCGGGAGTAATGTCAGGTTTCAAACATGTTATGTTAATATGGGAAAAAAGCTAATAAAATAAATTCTTATTCAGCTGAGACCTTTGAAAAGTATTTACTATTCCATTCAGGCACCTGTATTTTCCTCTGCCAAACCAGAGCCAGATCTCCAAATGCTTTATTTGGTTTTAAAATGAGAAACTTGAGATATAAACAAAATTTCTTCAAGGACTGTGAGAACAGAGAAATCTGTAGAAACAGCAGGTCTAGCTTTAGTTTGTTAAAACACTTTTTGAAGAAAGTTTATTATATTTTCAGGTAGAAAATTTTGCTTTAGGTTGATTAAACGGTTTGTCTAGGTCTAATTTTTTTCTGTAAACTGCAAAATGCTTGTTCAGAGGCAGTATCTTGTCTAGTACCATTCAAGTGAATGGGGATGAGTAGCAATACCAGATAAAACCCATGTCCAAGACTAATAACTATATGCTCATATAGATTATTTTGTGCCGCTCGGCTGCTTCTGTAGGTACGGCCGCCTGGGGCAGGAGCTTATTCCCAGCTTGCCCTTTTCAGAGACAATTCCCTTAATGTGTGAAAGAGAAAGGAAAGGCGCTCATAGGGCAGTATGAAGTTAAAAAGGTGTTCAGGTGCAAAACGTGCCAAAAGTTGTGCTCACCGTTTTGTGTTGTGCATACATAGGCACAACACTCGTGAGGGCAAAGGGTCGGTGCTGCTGGTATCGTTCAATCCTCGTAAATGGAGTAGCCAAATCTCCAGAGGAGTGATGTGAAATAAATTCCCCTTAATCCCTTTAATGTAGACATTTTTATTTTATATATATATATATATATATATATATATATATATATGGAAAAAAGAAGAAAAAAGGCAGCACTCCAGATTAGTGATGAAAAAGTGGATGGTTTATTCACCCATCTAGCAGCAATGTTTCAGCTCTCTCATTGGAGCCTTTGTCCAGCTGAATAACATGTGACATACATAAATAGTGCAAGCAATTTACATAATCAAAATCCATGATTAAGTAATAAAGTGCAAATACATCAAAGTATAGCAATATTAAAAACATAATTCATCTGTGACCATGATCATAGCAAAGTTATTTGTGAACGTCGTCGAATAAAGTGCATAGCGTGGTAAAAACAGTAGTAATATTGATGTGGGTACATAATTATCAATAAAAATATATAAAGTGCACAGTGGGTATCAATAACAACTTGATTGAAACCTTAAAAACATTCAGATCAGTCACGTTCAGTCGTGGAGACATGATGGAACCTGTTTGGTGTCCGGAAAAGCAGTCTGCGCGTCCGCCGCTACACGTGCTCTCGCGAGACACGGGACAATACATAGAGGGAGGTGTGGGAACCACAACAAAGATGGCCGCTGACTACCTTTCATACAGGGCGCATGCTCATGCCCATACAGGCCGGCAAGTTCCTCATACAAAATTGCAAAGACACACTAAATGTATTCAAAGCTCCACAGTTCAAGCAGACAAAAGCTGATCCGCAAACGGAAGACCAACGGGCGACCATCAGTCTCCGTGCCGGGATGTCTGTGCCGGGGGTGTATCACGGAGTGTCCAACCGTATTCTCCTCCCCCCCCCAGACCTATCAGCATATCTGCTCCATGTCATTATCCCAGGGTTGCGAAGGGAGCATCCAAGTAAAACTTGAGATAGTCTCCCAGCAACAGTGAGGGTAGGGCATCAGGGTATCACAGTGATGTGACCCCGGATCCCTCCCAAGGCAAGGGAAAGTCTCCCTGTACGAAAGGTAGTCAGCAGCCATCTTTGTTGTGGTTCCCACACCTCTATGCATTAGTCCCGTGTCTTGCGAGAGCACGTGTAGCGGCGCACGCGCAGACCGCTTTTTCGGACGCCAAGCAGGTTCCATCATGTCTCCACGACTGAACGTGACTGATCCGAATGTTTTTAAGGTTTCAATCAAGTTGTTATTGATACCCACTGTGCACTTTATATATTTCTATTGATAATTATGTACCCACATCAATATTACTACTGTTTTTACCACGCTATGCACTTTATTCGACGATGTTCACAAATAACTTTGCTGTGATCATGGTCACAGATGAATTATGTTTTTAATATTGCTATACTTTGATGTATTTGCACTTTATTACTTAATCATGGATTTTGATTATGTAAATTGCTCGCACTGTTTATGTATGTCCCTGTGCACATGTTATTCAGCTGGACAAAGGCTCCAATGAGAGAGCTGAAACATTGCTGCTAGATGGGTGAATAAACCATCCACTTTTTTCATCAGTAATCTGGAGTGCTGCCTTTTTTCTTCTTTATACATTTGGGACCTTGGTCACAGGCCCCCACAAGGAATTCCACCCGCGTTTAATGTGTGCTGCTTTTTCCTTTTCTTTATATTGTAATATAGGGGGGAAGATCGCTCCAATAAATCAGGTGCATGAGCCAGCCCAGGGTTAAAGAAAACGGATGTTTATTTTCCAAAACAATAATAGGTACAGCTTCCAGCAGCCAAGGTCCAAACAAACCCAACTTAAAGTCCGCTTAGTTCAGCGCAACATAATCAATAGAACAGTCCGTTCAAAAATAAAGGTATTTTTACCCTAGGTTATTTTTAGTCCATGGTAGATTCCAGTCTGCTTTCCTGCCAAACTTTCCACATGTCCTCAGTTTCCAGCTCTGTTCACAGCCAGCCACAGCAGTGTGTCCACCACACCACCCACTCCACACTCCTTTTCCTCTTATCAGGAGAGTGAGTTAACCCTGTGGGCACCGGATCCTAGGTAGTGCTTTCTTAAAGGCACCACAACCCAAATAATGGTGAAACATATCTGTCACTGAGGACCCAACCTTGGCGTCCTCTACAATATATACACTCACCTAAAGAATTATTAGGAACACCATACTAATACGGTGTTGGACCCCCTTTTGCCTTCAGAACTGCCTTAATTCTTTTTTTTTTTAAATAGTTCTTTATTATTATAGAAAACACATAAAATATCAGACCGTCCAATGGCTCATCACAATAATTGCATACAATATCTCATACAATATCAGACCGTCCAACGGGTCATCACAATAATCAATACATTTTAACATTTTAACCCCACCACCCTCCCCCCGCCCAATAGAAGAGAGGGAAAGGGAGGGGAGAGGGAGAAAGGAAGGAAAAAAAAAAAAGGAGAAAAAGGAGAAAAAACTCAAACACCTTGGCCTTGGTTTAACCATTTCTTCCAGATTTTATTGACTTTTTCGTCTCTACCCCTATATCTCTCAGCCGCCTGTTCCAATTTAATCAGATTGCACACTCTTTCCTGCCACTGTCCTACTGTAGGAGGATCTTTATTTACCCATCTTCGGAGTATAAGCAGTCTAGCCTGAAACAACACTTTACATACTACCGTTTGTACTTCTCTTTTTAATTTAAGATGTAACATGGCCCCTAAGATGCAAACAACGGGGTATTCCGGAATTTGAACACCCAGAAATGTAGATGTTATGTCTACAATATCTTTCCAATACCTTAATAGTTTAGGACATCTCCAAAAACAGTGTATAAGGTCAGCCCTCTCACCCATACATCTTGGACACTTATCAGAGGCTCTAACCCCCATTTTCCTTAACGCCCAAGGAGTTCGATGTAACCTGTGGACGATAAAAAACTGGGAGATTTTATGTGAGGCCTTTTCTGATACCTTAAAATAACTTCCAAGGGCATCAATCCATTTTTCTTCCGAGAAAGAAGAAATCTCTTTTTCCCACTTTCCTCTTGCTGGTATTATAATCCGTTCTTTCTTCATCTCCATTAGAATTCTATATCTCTTTCCCGTAGTTCAATTTTTTTGCATTCCATTAGTAAATTTATGAATTCTATTTGAATGTTCTTTAATATATATATTTGGATTGACTGGCGATCTTACGGCATTTTTAAGTTGTAGATATTTATAACTTTCTTTTTGGTGAATCTCAAACTCCTTTACTAAAGTGGCTAAGTCCTTCAGTTTATGTCCTTCAAATATTTGCGCCAAATAATTTATCCCCTTTTTTTCCCAGTCTATATAGGGCCTGATCCTTTGGATTTCCTTTAGATTCATGTTTTTCCAAATGGGTGTATACTGCAAGTACCCTTTAATTTCCATTATTATTTTAAGTTCCACCCATATACGTTCCATTAAATTCATTATCTTATTTCCTGTATTATTTTTCCCCAGTGCTCCTGATTCCAACACCTCTAAGTGATTCGTGTCGCCAATCCACCCCATCTTTAATAATTCCTCCCTCCCCGCTACTCCCTCTAAACTTCCTTTTATCTGACCATATTGTGACATTAAGTAATAGAAAAACCAATTGGGCACTGCTAGTCCACCTTATTTTACTGGAAATTGAAGGACTTCTCGCCTTAGCCTTGGAGTCTCACCTTTCCAAACAAATTCCCCCGTTAGGCTGTCCAGCAACCTAAAAGTTTTCTTGGACAACCATATTGGGGCATTTTGTATCACATAGAGTATTTTTGGGAGAAAAATCATTGTTATTAAATTCACCCGGCCCTGAATTGACATTGGTATTTTTTTCCATATATGCATTTTAGTTCTAAGTTCTTTTATTAAAGGGACTACATTAAATTTTTCATAATCTTGTATATTTCTCGAAATCTGAATACCTAGATATTTAAAACTCTCGTGTTGCCCAAGCACATGTACCCTTGAGACATTCTGTGATATCCCTTTCCCTAATAACATCATGTGCGATTTCCCACAATTTATCTTTAAACCTGAAAAAAAAAAAAAATTATCTATTATATTGATTACGGTGTCAAACTCGTCCCCAGTGTTGTGCAAAAACAATAAAATATCATCGGCATACATTATTAATTTCTCATTTCCATCCTTGTATTGGAACCCCCTGCAATCCCTACTATTTCTTATCATACATGCCAAGGGTTCTATTGCAATGGCCTTAATTATACGTGGCAATGATTCAACAAGGTGCTGATAGCATTCTTTAGAAATGTTGGCCCATATTGATAAGATAGCATCTTGCAGTTGATGGAGATTTGAGGGATGCACATCCAGGGCACGAAGCTCCCGTTCCACCACATCCCAAAGATGCTCTATTGGGTTGAGATCTGGTGACTGTGGGGGCCATTTTAGTACAGTCAACTCATTGTCATGTTCAAGAAACCAATTTGAAATGATTCGAGCTTTGTGACATGGTGCATTATCCTGCTGGAAGTGGCCATCAGAGGATGGATACATGTTCTCATTCTGTTTATGCCAAATTCGGACTCTACCATTTGAATGTCTCAACAGAAATCGAGACTCATCAGACCAGGCAATGTTTTTCCAGTCTTCAACAGTCCAATTTTGGTGAGCTCGTGCAAATTGTAGCCTCTTTTTCCTATTTTTAGTGGAGATGAGTGGTACCCGGTGGGGTCTTCTGCTGTTGTAGCCCATCCGCCTCAAGGTTGTGCGTGTTGTGGCTTCACAAATGCTTTGCTGCATACCTCGGTTGTAACAAGTGGTTATTTCAGTCAACTTTGCTCTTCTATCAGCTTATATCAGTCGGCCCATTCTCCTCTGACCTCTAGCATCCACAAGGCATTTTTGCCCACAGGACTGCCGCATACTGCATGTTTTTCCCTTTTCACACCATTCTTTGTAAACCCTAGAAATGGTTGTGCGTGAAAATCCCAGTAACTGAGCAGATTGTGAAATACTCAGACCGGCCCGTCTGGCACCAACAACCATGCCACTCTCAAAATGGCTTAAATCACCTTTCTTTCCCATTCTGACATTCAGTTTGGAGTTCAGGAGATTGTCTTGACCAGGACCACACCCCTAAATGCATTGAAGCAACTGCCATGTGATTTGTTGACTAGATAATTGCATTAATGAGAAATAGAACAGGTGTTCCTAATAATTCTTTAGGTGAGTGTATATATTATTATTATTTTTTTTATCTTATAAGGACATTTTAACTTTTTCAATATTGTGTCTATGCAATGTCATAATTTTTATGACAGTACATTGCTGCCTGTGCATATACCATACATGGGCATCTGTTAGGCAGTACTTTAGGTACTCCCTAACATTAATTACAGTGTCTTACAGGTAGGTTTATACCTGTTTTGTTGCATTATGCAGTATGCCAGACCAAACAGGGGAATTATATGTGAGATCCTGGTGTGAGCATTAGGTAGGCCGAGGTAAATACAGTTCTGGTTACTCGCGGTTATGTCGTCCCTGGGCAGGCCTGTACAAGTGATAAGGAGAATGGCACAGGAATTCTCTGGGGCACACTCCGGTGTAAGGGACACAGGCCAGATGGTGGTTCGAGGTGCCCTTGATGGTCTGTATTAATGTGCCTATGGCAAGGTTCCTTTTAGTCGTGATGCCAGTACCTTTTATGGTGGTGCAACCATTTACTGTAGTATTAACTGAGGAATTGGAGACTGAAACAAGGATGGTGCAATCCAGCTTATAACTTTTACTGAACGTTGCTCCTGATAATGGTTACATCCAAGTATTGAACAGTCTCTAGTACATCCATATATGAAATACAGTCTCTAGTACATCCAGATATGAAATACAGTCTTACATGCATACGGGTGTAGGTGTCACCGCCAGTTCTGTAAGAAGGTCTGTTAGACGTTCTTCTCTACCTCTTGCATGAGGTTCTTTGTTTTGGTTTCACTTTGTCATCTCCTTTCCTTCTCCCAGCTGTCACCTATTTACACAAATTTTCTCCCTTTATATTCCCTCACATACTGCCTCACTTTGCGGTTTATACTTCTTCCTGGATAAGTTGTTCACTGCTGGAGGCTGCTACTGCTGATTCCTCAGATAAGTCCTTTTCCTTTATTTGTGTTTCCTTGCTGGCTTGATTCTAGGTGACCCTGACTCCGTCCGTATTAAGTGCAGGGAGCCGGTGGTCATGTCCCCTCATTTTTATAGGGTTTTCAGGTGTCACACAGTATAAGGTACGTGGGCATGCAATCGTCTACCATAAAGATCTTTGCATGGGCATAGCAGTCAGGGAGAGCTCTAGGGGTTTTATAGGGCTCATCCATATGCTCCTTAGTTTGTGATCAAGCCAGTCGGATGTTTATTTATAAGTTCCAGCTTTCTGCAACACCATCCGTGACAGTAGGATATTGTAAGTACTCAGATAAAACAGGCTCTTTGTCTTATATATGTATGAAAGCTACTGCTTCAGACTAGGCTTTTGAAGTATAAAAAGTCTTAGGCTGTTAATAACTCTTGCCTTATTCTAACCTGAATTAATGGTGGTTTTCCTAATACTTGAACCTCTATTTCCAGTGCTTTTCTGACAGTTGGCCTAACTGTCCTCAGGATTTAAACTGGAGGTGTGGATGCCAGAAGCTGTGTCCTACACCTAATTGCAAAGGTGCCTGGGAAGCCTTTGATTATGGCCGTTTGCTACCCTTTGACTTGAATAGAATATACTAGTCCCCTTGAATACTTGCTGTTTGCAGCTTGTCACTGGTCACTCCGGAGGAGCGAGCTATAGAAGTAGCTATAGAAGTAGATTTCTCACCTCTAGGCTGAATCTTGTAGGCTTTAACCCTGGACTGTGGAGCCAACAGGGAGAAATCAGAGAGGCAGGAGGCCTCTCTACAGCAGGCAGCTACATCATGGCTGCTCACTGACTAGACTTCACTAGACACTCCCTAACTAGGCCTGAGCTAAGCTATATATACACTGTAACACTAGTGTAGTGCACCCTAACTAGGCCTGTGTAAAGGATCTTACACATAGAATCACATAGTGACATGGGAGACTATGACATGAGATGAAGTACAGCATACAGGCATAATATATGACAATAAAACACAATTAAACTAGTTTGCGGTGCCCGTGATCACGAGTGGGAAACTGCAATTACAACCTGGAAATAAATGTGATTTTAGGGATTTGTACCATTTGATTTACACAAAATACCTTTTGTAATGAATTTTATGGTGTTCCATGGTTTGTTCAGTTTGGGATATACAGTACTTATAGGTTATTTAGATTGTGAGCCCCACTGAGGACAGCAAGTGATAATGTTTGTAATAAGTGCTGTGGAATATATAATTTAAGTATGAGCAAACCAGTTTGGACCGAACCAGGTTTGGTCTGAACTTTGCTATTATTCAGATGGCAGACAAGCCAGAATCTTTTCAGGTTTCTTTTGGACAAATCTACAAAAATGGTTTGTAGCACCATATTGGTGCACATGTCAGTGGGAAAAATACACTAAATACACTAGGGAGGAAGAAGAATTGTCACCTGACACTGAGAGGCAGTGGGGGGGGGGGGGGGTCTTGCCCTGATTGGCTCCCAGGCTGACATACAGCCTGGATGAGCCAATCAGTGCTGAAGCATGCAGGGAGGTGCCCTAGCAGAATGAGCAGAAGGTCATTCTGTGCTGGGCTGTAAATGAGTGTGGTTGCATGTAGCAATGTCTGCAAATAAACTGATCTTAGGGAATCAACAGTCAGAAATCAATTAAGCTTTTATTCTAATGCCAGGAACAGTAAATAGAAAGACTAGAATTACAAAAAAGAAGAAGAATTGTGTGTGTAGAATAGGGACAAGCAGGAAAGCTGTCAGCCATGGAGTGAGAAGAGAGGAGCTGCGGCTGGCTGTGCCTGGTAGAGGAACTGCAGCTGCTGCAAACTTCAAAAGCAGCTACCTATTAGGAAATATTTTTATTTTTTTCCCCAATTTTCACAGAAATCCCTTTTTTGAGGGATGAGGGGGTGGAATAAGCACAACCTGTACAACAGGTGTTCTACCATCAATCTAGCATAGCATATAGAATTCTAGTGAAAACTCTGTGTCAAGTAATCTCACATAAGAGATTGAGAACAAAATATAATAGCTAAATCAATTTCTAATCTCCACACACAAGTCCAATTTTTATTTATTTATTTATTTATTTTCGGCGGAGGGGTATTTAATTTAATTAATCCAGCATATAAGTGGTTAGTAGTACACCAATACACAGGGTTAGGCAATAATTTACCTGTGAGTGATAATGTGAAATTGAATGTCAGGCCTGGTCCACAATCATCCATTTTTATTTATTCTATATCCTCACAGTTGGAATGTAATTTTTTGGGGGGACTGTTCAATTTAATTAAACCAGCATATAGGTGATCAATACACCAATACACAGGCTAGGGTAACAATTTTCTAGTGATAACGTGAAATTGAGTGTCAGGCTTTGCCCTTAATCATCCATTTTCATTTATTTTATATCCACATGATTGGAATTTTATTTTTTGCGAGTTGTTCAAATAAATTAAGCCAGCATACACCAATATGCAGGGTATTGTATAAAACTATCTGTGAGTTATATCGAATTTAGGCCTTAAATCCATTTCTGTTTATTTCTGTCTCCACATGTTTCCAATCATTTTTTTTTGGGGTGGTTAACGATTATATTCAAACCAGCATATACGTGATTACTACACCAATACAGAGGGTATCACACAAAATTATCTGTGAGTGATAATAAAATTAGGCTTAAATCTATTTCGGTTTATTTCTGTCTCCACACGTTTCCAATCAGTTTTTGGCTGTTTATTGATTTTATTCAGGCCAGCATATATGTGATTACTACACCAATACCCAAGGTAGCACCCAATATTATCTAAGAAGCCCAAATATGTCAGGGCTACGGAAGGCTTCCAAACGAAAGTCCCAGAGCCAGAATGTGGGTAGTAGCAGCACCAGCTATCCTTGCTTCTGCCTCCATCATGTCACCTTTGCCACTGTTGCGACCCAAAGATCATCATGTTCTGCACAGATGCTGCTGCTTCCTCCATCATGCCACCGCCGCCATCATGCCACTGCTGCAACCTGCCAACTATCATGTTCTGTACGGCAGCTGCTTCCACCTCCATCATGCCGCTGCCACCATCATGTCACTGCTGTGAACTACCAACCATCATGTTCTGTACAGTTGCTGCTGCCTCCATCATGCCACCCCCACTATCACTCCTCTGCTGCAACCTGCCAACCATCATGTTCTGTACGGCTGCTGCTGCCGCCTCCATCATGCCACTGCCACCATCATGTCACTGTTGTGACCTGCCAACCATCATGTTCTGTACGGCTGCTGCCGCTGCCTCTATCATGCCGCCACCTCTATCGTGCCAATGCTATGGCCTGCTGACCATCATCTTCCGTAAGGTTGCTGCTGCCTCCATCGTTCTGCTGCCTGCCCGCCAACATGTACTGTGTTTAAACATCATCTGCTCCCAATAAGGGACAATTTCTGGAAGCTTTGGAATCCGAAAAAGCATAACACATATATACTGTATAATCTGAATGGCTTGGTATTTACTTATTATAATGTTCAGTTAAATTTTTATTTCTTCCAGATACCTCACCTACACAGAAAGATGCCTACTGTTTTACAAGAGTTGTCCAATGCAGAAAATTATTG
Source organism: Bufo bufo (assembly GCF_905171765.1). Classification (NCBI taxonomy): domain Eukaryota; kingdom Metazoa; phylum Chordata; class Amphibia; order Anura; family Bufonidae; genus Bufo; species Bufo bufo. The sequence continues at coordinate 403,063,873 of NC_053390.1, read as the reverse complement.
TAGAAACCCTGGTGGAGAACATGAGCGTCCATGGTGCTATACTACAGATCCTAATGTTAGATGGGAATATTGCAACATTCCAGCGTGTAGGACAGGTAATTTGAGTTGGTTCTTTTGTGATACTGCTACAGAACTGGTCCACATTTAATTATATTGTAATCTTTGTTGTTAATTTAGTCTACTAGAATATGTTTGAATCAGCTCAAAAGAAATAGACCCTAGTGGCATGTCATTGACATCACAGTCAGCTCCAAATGGATTTGTCATCTGATTGACCTTTGACCTGGGCCTTCCTGAGGATGATCTGGTAAAATTATGGTCAGTCAGAACCTTGTTGAAGGGAAAAAGATAACAATTGCCTAACATTTTCCCATAGACATTGAATTGTTGGAGTATACCACTCACACTATTGGATCTGCTTATAAAAATCTAATCTGGATGAGATGGCGTAACTAGAGTAACAACCAAGGAAACTATATACTATTTCTTCCAACATCTGCCTAGATAAGGCTAGCGTATCAATGGACACTGGCTGTAATTTTTAATTTTGCTGTGGTACTTCTACAACTGTATTTTTGAATCGACCCTTTTGAATACCTTAAAGTATAAATGCCCAGCATAGACAACTAATAGGGGACTTCATGTAGCCTATAACTACAGCATGCCATGCTAGGCCCAACCCAGATACATCTGCAATGGAGACCCATGGTCTGGTGGTCACAGGGCTGGTGATCCATGGTTTGTGGCTCAGCATCCCCATCTCAGCATCTTCTTCTGGTCACCCATAGAATCTGGCATGAGTCCCTTCTTCTAAGAAATGATACAAAAGGTCAGTCTGTCTGGTTTGGTGTTAAACAAGTCTGGCTTTTTCCTTCCAAAACATACTCTTCTTTAAGCCTTATGGAAAATTACTAGCTTCCAATTATTAGCTAGAAAGTCCCAAAAGTCTTTCAGTCTTCCCGTGCAAATACCGTGCAAATGAACAGGATATATTTCACAACCAACATATAAAATGCAATTACACAGTATTAAACAGTAAAAAGCTAGAAAGTCAGTGCAGGTTAACCCTTTAAAGTGAATATAAAGAGTAAAGAGTAAACAGGAAAATGTCCATAAAAGTCCAGACTTCAAAGAATTCCCTTTTCAGGGCACTACACATCCTGGTAGTTGCTAAAGATAATGCAATTATGCTCTTATGTTTCTACACTAGAATGGAAACTTAACACCTATCATTGTTTTGCCTCTCTTACAGTTAGTCTTAACACTATTGTATTCCTCTTGATAATTGTGACACATTGACTCCTGCAGAACCATGACCTTAAGATTGCAGTGGTTTGTTACAGTAGTTCATATGTGCCTCTTGAATTTCAGTGATGGCAGTGTTATAGTGCATAAGACCATGTACATAAGCACAGGAGTCTTAACACATTGACATACAGAATTAAAGGGTTTGTCCAAGTTTTTCAAAAAGCTCCCCAAAGCCATACATTTTGATAAAGTAATAAAGAGCTATCCTCACTCATCCTCCTTACTGCCAGGCTTTGTTTACTTGGCAGCATCAGTGACATGTCTTTATACAGTACCTGATGTGACTGCTGCGCCAATTATTGGCCACAGAGGCAAGGAGAACGAGAGCAGCTTGGCTTGAAGAGGAAGAAGATAAAATGGATGTAGATGGCTTCTTCTTCTTCTTATATCATAATTGCTGGTTTTGGGGAGCTTTTTGACTAACTCAAACAACCATTTTAATATAACTGTTTTTGGCCTTTTAAATACTGCTGTGTAATAACATAATTTTTTTGTATTCTCTTAAGTTACACCACATTTACCAACGACAATAAAAACAGAACATGAGCTGCCTGTTATGCCATCAACATCATCATCGTTCTCACCAACACACTCAATGACGGTCATCATATCAACAATCTGCAGTTTTGCTGGCTTAACACTATTGATAATTATAGCTCTTGTATGTTGCCGGAGACAGAAGAAAATGAAAAGCATAAATAGGTAATACTTGGTGTGTCGATATCCATGTATTTCTTTGATGCATCTTGCAGCTGGGAGTAGGCAATATTTAAAGGGGTTGTCCCACGAAAAATATTCTACAATTTTCAAACCAGCACCTGGATCTGAATACTTTTGTAATTGCATCTAAATAAAAATGTAGTATAGACACTGAGTTATTCAATAAAATGTATCTGTATAGCGCCACCTGCTGTTTGTTATTTTACGTGCTCAGTTTAAATCTTTACATGCATGAAACTTACATATTTATGATGTTATATGACATTGCATGTCTTAACCGAACATAATGAAAGGCAATAGAGGGAATTAAAAAAAATATTAAAATTTTACTTACATGAACAAATTGTCAATTTCAGTTCCACTTTTGGTTGCATATTAGTCACTGGTTGTAAAACCTTTAGAAACAAGTATTGTTATAAACCACTGTAAACTTAAACCTTTGTTGGACCCTGGTATATCAAGGGGAACTAGTAAAGGCACATTGATCTACCATTAGCAACAGTGAATACACTGACATTGCGTTTGTACCCATACACACACTGCTGAAAATTTGGCTGTAATAATCCCACCACAAATCCCAGGATTGGACAAGGTTTAATCAATTTGATATACATGAGCAATTCACATTCTGGATAATCAAAAGAGAATAGACTATATAAAGGGTTTCTCCATAATCACAAATTTTACAGAATAGGTGATAAGTGTCTGATCATGAGAACGCCACCGATCATGAGAATGGGGATCCCTTGTCTGAATGGAATGGTGGCCACTTCATGCAAGGGGCATGGGCCTGATGGAGATCGCCAAGTGCTGAATTCTCATGATCTGTGGGAGTCCCAAGAGGAAAACCCCCAGCATCCTGTCTATAGGTGATAAGTATTGATCATGGGTCAGCCACATTAAAGTTTTATTGATCTCTATGAGTATATTAGTCATTGTAGCTCTAAATCTTTACTTATAGGGGAACTTTTCAAGTCAATTTTACAGGAGTTTGCAATGCTGTACTTTGTGTCAAATTTATCAAATGCTGCAAATGTATCAACAGATGCCTACCTTCCCACCCACTTTTCAAAATTGAAGTAAAAATTACAAAAGTTTGCAAAGTTTTAGTGAAAATAAGTAGTGTTGAAGAAAGCATTCAAAGAGGAATTCGGTCAGAAGTTTTCTGAATTTCCTCATGCTTCATGGTAATTAATTTGTTTTTCCTCAAATGGTGGCTGCACGAGTTACAAAGAAAAACTAAGTGTAGAGGAGACAAGCCTGGGAACTCAAGATCACCCATAATTCCATGCAGCCAACCATCCCCTGTGAGTCACAGCCCTATACAACCTTCATCCAGCGTAGTCTCCACCATTGTCCTGTGAGCAGAGCATAGGGAGAGATGTGACAGGTGCTCAAGCGCTAGAGACAGTGTTGCTGAAAACGATTAATAGAAGAATATTGGAGAGGGAGAGTGCTGGGAGAGTGCAGGGAGACTTATGCTGCATCAGTTTTATTTATTCATTCCTACATTTACTTATGTAAGATATGTAATTCAATACCAGTAAGATGGAAGTCTTTATTATTTCACTGCCAGCGTGCCAACCAATACCATCCAGTCTGCACTCCTTAGGGGGGCCAGGTCTAAATGATGACCATCCTCGTCTTTTGCTGGCTTTAATTTTTCCAAATCATCCTTCCAAGTCTCCATGTCCTAGAAAAGTCAGCAAGAAGCAGAGAGAGGAGAAGCAGGATGTTCCTGATGACATATTCTCATTATTAGAAGATGTGGAAAAGGAAGAAATGCAGATGGCAGAAGAAGGGCTCCCACCTGTAGGGCAGGAGAGCACTGGGGTTGGAGAAGTGGGTATGCCAGAGCTGATTAATATTCACTGTTTACTGTAAAATAGCGCACAGGAGATTGCAGGCTAGAAAAGCAGTAATATGTATATTGTCCTGCCACCTAACCAGACAAAGTGCATACCAGCAACAGCTCCTGTTTAAAGGTGCATTAAAGGTGCCACAAGGCCATTAACATTGAAGAAGGACTATACATTGAGGTCTTCATTAATAAATGAAAAGCAGCTGCGGGCTAATTGGCCGTACCCTAAGACAAAGTGACATGGGTATATCTGATTTATAGTGATTAATGGCAAATTCATTTATAAAAAATGAATTTCTTGACTAACTTCGGAAGTTGCCGAATCAAATTTTTTAAAACTTGGCTTATCTCTAACCTTGGCTACATAACACACTACTTATTCCTATTTTTAACATGTACAGATGTAATATTGCTCCAAGCAAATGATTTATAGTATTTATTAATTGAAAATCTTTATTATATATTGCAGGGAAGCTACTGCTCCAACACTTACAGCTCTTCCATCAGAGCTTGTACTGGACAGATTACATCCAAACCCCATGTATCAAAGAATGCCTCTTCTTCTCAACCACAAACTCATAAGTCTTGAATATCCCAGGAATAATATTGACTATGTCAGGGATATTGGAGAAGGAGCTTTTGGGAGGGTCTTTCAAGCCAGGTAAATACATGCTATTTTCTCCTGCTTTCCTGGACACGTAATAAATGCTCTTTACATCAGCATCAGTCATCTCTCATTGACATAGATCCTCCATCTTCAGCTGACACGCAGGCTTTGTTACTGAGCCTTGGAATTGCATTGTGTCTTTATTCTAACATATGCTCATCTCCATGAAATGTGACATTTATCAACACAAGTTGAAATATCTCCTTCTGCTCTTATTAAAATATTTGTCTTGTGTATGTTAAACACATGCCTGTTCCTAAACTTAGCAACCCCCTACCCCCCCCCCCCCCCCCGGTACTATATTTCAGCTTTCGAAACATAATTCTCTGTTTAGTGCCAATAATATGTCAACTAGCTGCATTCTGTTTATTGTAAATGCAGGGAAGGAGTTTGTCAATGCAGGAAATGAGGAGCATGCCATTTACTGAGCCTAGGTGGGGGGGGGGTAGTCATAAGCTTCAGCTATAATATATTATTGTATGGGTCAAACTGGATGTGGGTACACACGTCAGGATAAAGGGAATGTGGTTCAATATTCTACTGCGTTAATGCGCATGCACCCTATTCTTCACCAAGTTATGGCTGGCTACCTTTGGGGACTTAACACATCTTCTCCAGTGGGAGCAATAGGTTTCCTAGCTTATTATTGTCCTGAGAAGGTGTGCTTTTTCTGTTGTTTGCCCATATGCTGACTTTCTGCCAATTTACTAGATTCCAACCCTCTGCTGCCTGACATGACCAGTGCCTGACCTCTTTATTGACCCTTCCCTACCTGTTCTGACCTGGGGCTGTGTCAGATTGGTCATACTCTGCCTGCCCTGATCTTTGCCTGACCATGACTATGGTTTAGCCTGATTCCTCTGTGCTCTGCATTGGTGTCTCTTGACCCCATGGGTCAGCTATCAGTCACACAGAGACTATTGCAGGAGTTATAAGTCTGGTGGTTCCTCTGCAGCAAAGTCCAGATCCCTGTATAGGTGTTAAAGTGTGAAAAACAGGGGATTTCCAGGATAATGCCCTTAGAAGTACAGGGGAGGCGTGGTGGCTGGAAATGGAGAGGATGGAAGCAGTGGCGGTGGCAATCAGGGTGGTTGTAGTCCACTCTCAGGGTGGCTAATGTCTCTCCGTCCAGCACTCCCTGGGCCACGCATGCAATCAGTGGAGGGCCCACCCTTTTTTTCCTCTGGAAACACCCTGGATATTTCAGGCTCCTTCCTGGTGTTTGCTGGGGTGTCTTGATGTCATGGATGAGTAGTAAGATGCAAGGCAGGAGGGCCGCATAGCTATTTTCAGCATTCCCATAGAAATGAGTACATGAACAGTCCATTTCTCCTTCAATTTGCCGGCTCCGTCCTAGAGATAGGTCAACAATGTGTGAGATGGGCCAACCCTTTTAAGTTAAACTTCTTCTTTATTAACCTCTCCCCTTTTTTAAAAAACATATCAAAAACTACTATTGTCCTATAGCCGAGAGCCCTAACTGCTTGTAAAATGCATTGTTATATTAACAAATTAATCTTCACCTTCATGATGAGAAATATATAACTATTCTTATGTTGCTTTTTAGGGCACCAGGGTTACTTCCTTATGAACCTTTCACAATGGTTGCAGTAAAGATGCTGAAAGAAGAAGCTTCTGCTGATATGCAGGCTGACTTCCAAAGGGAGGCGGCGCTTATGGCAGAGTTTGATCACCCCAACATTGTAAAGCTTCTAGGTAAGAAAATTGTATTTTCCATTCCAGTACATACAGGTCATTTCTGTGATGTTTATGTACTTTAACAATGAGGTCAACTGTGCAGTGTATGTCCATAAATGGGATTAGCATATTGTACAAATTGCGTTTTAGACTAATCAATGTATTTTAGTTTGCCAAATATTTTTCAGACCGGCTCGCGCACAGGCACAGGTAAGGGCTTACCTGTGCCTTGCCGGACTTGTGAAAAAAGATGGCAGCCCGCATATGTTTGCGGGCGAACAATGCGAACTGGCCATCACTGTTCATGAGGTGACTGGGGGCACCCATACATTTACGAGCATTGGAAACTAGCATTCGTACAAGTGTTCATGACTGATTATCAGCTTAGAACTAGTTTGCTGGCTATAAAGTCAAATATAAAGTCAATCAATACAGAATTGTCTAGTAGTAATGTAGTCATCTCAGAGTAATTAGCATGATTACATACCAGCAGTATATGGGCTATTCATGCAGCTTGTAAATCAATTGTTGCTGATGGCACTACCTAGTAAGGACAAATATCAGCATCTTTAACTAAAGCTTTTCTCTTTCCCTGTTTCCTTGTTAAAAAATTTTTTTTTTTAAAAAGAACTTGATGATCTTTTAGCCACATATTTTCACAAATTCTTCTTGAGATGACATTATACTATATTCCTTAGTGTATTGTTTGGAACAATCTGTTCAGAATACTTAATTTGGCCCATTCAACTTTGGCACAATTTCCAGAATTAGCAGTTAGACCAAAGTTTAGGATTTAACAGTCCCTTTCTTCTCTAATCAAGATATACTTTAGTTTACATTTGTGATTTTGTTTGGAACCTAAAGTTAACCTTCACTGGACTGACTGCATGGTTAAAAGGAACCTGTCATGGTGATCATGCAATCCGATCTGCCAGCAGCATGTTATAGAGCAGGAGGAACTGAGCAGATATACGGTATATTTTAAAGGGAAAAAGATTGACTAACTTTTAAATTACTGATTTAACTCTCTGCACTTTCTATACTTAAAAATCCAAAGGGCAGTCCTATTCAGTGTTAAGCGAACCCGAACTGTAAACTACGGGTCCGTACCAAACTTTACAATTTTTTGTACCCGGACCCGAACCCGAACTTTGCTGGAAAAGTTTGGGTTTGAGTTCAGTGTTCGGGCATTTAATAAAGCTTGTTGAAAGGCTGCAAGGCAGTCAATCAAAAATCTTTTAAGCTATGTGCCCATAGAAGCCATCACAGCCATGCCTACTAATGGCATGGCTGTGATTGGCCGGTGCATCATATGACCCAGCCTCTATATAAGCTGGATCACGTGTAGCATCAGCTCTCAGTAGGGAAGGTACAGAAAGCAGGCAGCTGAAGTGAGGGACAGTGTTAGTGCGATTTTTGTGGGTGCAATACACCATCTTTGCACCCCTGACACAAAAAGCTAATCATAAATCTGGCTGTTATTTCTGTGGGTGACCTACAGCGATTTTCTTGTGGGTGCAATGCAACATTGTACTTTGTACTCCTGACACACAAATATAATAGTTAATCCGTCTGTTAGTTAGGTGCGCGTCATATACCCATTTATTACGTGAAGTACACTTGCACTGCATAATTGACAGGGAAAATAATATAGTTAATCTGTCTGTTAGTTCAGTGGGTGAACTCAAAGAATGAGGAGAGCATCAAATAAGGGACGTGGCCCTGGTTGTGGGGCTGCTGGGTTTGCTGGAGCTCCTGTTGCAAGGAGAAGACGTGGTCGATCTGTGCCAGCTACACGCCCAAATGAAACACCTTACTTATTTTAGGCCCGAATACCGGTGTACGAATGGTGAGGCCAGAACAAGTAGAGGCGGTAGCAGATTGGATGGCTGACAGTGCCTCCAGTTCCTTCACATTGTCTCCCACCCGGTCCCCTGCTAAAAGTGCAAAATTAGCACCTGCAGCCCATGGGCATTTGTCTTTCACCTCATCCCTTGCTAATCAGCCAAGCAGTCTGAGCCCCAAGTCATGCAGCAGTCTCTTATGCTTTTTGATGACTCTGCTGGCAGGTTTCCGAGGGCCGTCCACATAGCCCTGCTCCAGAAGTGGAAGAGATTCAGTGCACTGATGCCCAACTACTTATGTTTCAGGATGTGGACATGGGAGGACCACTGCAGCACATCTCTGATGATGCAAAACACAGGTGCCAACTGGTGCGGATTTCTGCAGTGTGCAGACCAGCAAGGAGGGCAGGGGTGAAGAGTGGGTGGAAGATAATTTGGAGAATGATGAGGTCCTAGACCCCACATGGAATCAAGGTCACACGAGTGACGTGTGCAGTTCGGGGGAAGAGGTGGTGGTCACACAGCACCAGCCGCACAGCAAAAGAGGGAGCAGTGTGCAAAAGGAGAGTGGCCATCCCCTAGCCAGTACGCCTGCTACTACCCACTGCACCCAGGATCTGAGCACACCAAAGCCAGCTCCAAGGAGTTCCCTGGCGTGGCAGTTCTTCAGACAATGCGCTGCGGACAAAATGCAAGTGGTTTGCACACTGTGCAATCAGAGCCTGACGCAAGGCAAAAATGTTCTAAACCTGTGCACCACCTGCATGACCAGGCATCTAAATGCAAAGCACGAGCGGCAGTGGAGTAAACACCTCAAAAACAACGAAAGATCTCCTGGTCCCTCTTCTGCTGCAGTCTCGGCCTCTTCCTCCCCCTCTGGAGTGAAAGGGGCACCTGCCACCCTGCAAACAGAGGATGTGGCAGCAATGCCACCACATCCGTCACCATCACCAAGCATCTCCACAATGTCCCATGGAAGCGTTCAGCTGTCCATCTCCCAAACACTGGAGAGAAAGAGGAAGTACCCCCCTACCCACCCGCGATCCCTGGCTCTTAAGGCCAGCATTTGAAAATTCCTGGTCTTTGAAATGCTGTCATTCCATCTGGTGGAGACGGAGACTTTTAAAAAACATATGGCGGTGGCTGTCCCACAGTACGTGGTTCCCAGCCGACACTACTTTTCCAGGCGAGCCATCCCCGCCCAATCAAGTGACAGACAAAATTAGGTGTGCACTGCGCAACACCATCTGTGGAAAGGTCCACATAACCACCGATACGTGGACCAGTAAGCACGGACAGGGATGTTATATCTCCATAACTGCACATTGGGTAACTGTAGTGGCTGCTGGGACTGATGCGGATAGCAGTTTGGCGCATGTCCTTCAGCCACAGAGGATTGCAGAACGTTTCTCTTTGCCTCCTGTTGCCTCCTCCTCCTACTCCGCTTCCTCCTCTACCGCCTCCTCATCTGGTCAGCGTAACACCTTCACCACCAAATTCAGCACAGCCAGGGGGAAATAACAGAAGGCTGTTTTGAAACTCATCTGTTTGGGGGAAAGATCCCACACCGTGCAGGAGCTGTGGACGGGCATGGAACAACAGACTGATGAGTGGTTGGTGCCACTAAGCCTCAAGCCCAGCCTGGTGTTGTGCGATAATGGGCGAAATCTAGTAGCAGCTCTGGGCCTAGCCGGTTGGACGCACATCTCTTGCCTGGCGCATGTGCTGAATTTGGTGGTGCAGAGGTTTCTGAAAAATTACCCCGATATGTCAGAGCTGCTGCAGAAAGTGCAATCCATCTGTGCGCGCTTTCGGTGTTCTCACCCTGCTGCTGCTCGCCTGTCTGTGCTGCAGCGTAACTTCGGCCTTCCTGCTCACTACCTCATATGCGACATGCCCACAAGGTGGAACTCCACCTTTCACATGCTGGAGAGATTGTGCGAGCAACAGCAGGTGATAGTGGAGTTTCAGCTGCAGCACGGACGGGTGAGTCGCTCTGTGGAACAGCACCACTTCACTACCAACGAGAGGGCCTCCATGTAGAACGTGTGTGCCGTGTTGCGCTGTTTCGAGTACTCCACCAACATGGCCAGTGCCGATGACGCAGTCTTCAGCATTACTATCCCACTGCTATGTATCCTTGAAAAAGTGCTTCAGGCGATGATGGAAGAGGATATAGCACAGGAGGAAGAGGAGGAGGAAGCGAGATCATTTCCATGGTTATCAGGCCAGTCATTCACAAGTGGTATGGAGGGTGGGTGCCTGCACCAACCTGGTACACAATTGTCCAAACACGGCACAGTTCTGGAGGATGAGGAGGAGGAGGATCATGAGGAGGAGGAACCGTGTTCACAGCAGGGTGGCACCCAAAGCAGCTCATGGGCATCACTGGAGCATGGCTGGGGGGATACAGAGGACACAGACGATACACCTCCCACAGAGGCCAGCTTGTTGTTGCCTCTGGGCAGCCTGACACACATGAGCAACTACATGCTGCAGTGCCTGCGCAACAGCTGCCAAGTTGCCCACATTCTAACCAGTGCTTATTACTGGGTAGCCACCCTGCTGTATCCCCGCTACAAGGACAACGTGCCGTCCTTAATTCCGTCACTGGAGTGTTATCGGAAGATGCACGAGTACAAGCGCACCCTGGTAGACACGCTGCTGATGGCATTCTCACCATACACTGGGGGCTCAGTGGAAGCACAAGGCGAAGGCAGAGGAGGACGAAGAAGTCGCCAACACAGCTGGGGCACCACCAGCATCTCAGAAGGGAGGGTTAGCATGGCCGAAATGTGGAAAAGGTTTGCCAGCATGCCACAACAACCAGCACCACCAGCAGATATGGAACGTCTTAGCAGGAGGCAGCATTTCACCAACATGGTGGAACAGTACGTGTGCACACGCCTACACGTACTGACTGATGGGTCTGCCCCATTTAACTTCTGGGTCTCCAAATTGGGCACATGGCCTGAACTTGCCCTTTACGCCTTGGAGGTGCTGGCCTGCCCTGCGGTCAGTGTATTGTCCGAACGTGTGTTCAGCACGGCAGGGGGTGATAACAGACAAGCGCAGCTGCCTGTCCGTACCTTGTGCGGAATAGACAAGTATACCGGCCGCACACAGCCATTGTTATACTCCAGCGCACTTTCTCTTTGCATTCTTTTTTATATTTCCCAATATTTTGGGGTCTTCCCAAATTTATAAAAAAAATTAAAAATAAAAAAAAATACAAAAAGTGTTGGCTACCTCCTCCTCCTCCACCACTGCTTCCACCTACACCACCATGTCCACCGCCTCCTCAATCTCCTACTCCACTTTGACCTCTGCCTCCTAGTTCAAGATCATTAAAAAAAAAAAAAAATGTATTCTATGTTATTTTAATTCATATCCCTATCCACATTTGTTTGTAGGGCAATTGTCCTGCTCTTACCCCTATTTTGCTTCCTTTTTCAGCCCTGTAGCCCTTTCTATGACTTTTTTAGAGCCATTTTAGTGCCCCAAAGTTCGGGTCCCCATTGACTTCAATTGGGTTTGGGGTCAGGGTTCGGGTCCCGAACCCAAACTTTGCGGCAAACTTCGGCCGAACCTGGCGAACCCGAACTTCCAGGTGTTCACTCAATCCTAGTAAACAGCTATTTCTGCATGTTACACAAGAAATGCTGTCAATCAATGAGTAGGACTGTCCATTAAAGTCCTAAGCATAGAAAGATCAGAGAGTTGAGATAACAGGTTTTCTTTAAGAATGTATTTTTTATTTATTCAGCTACTCATTAGCATATTCTGTACGATATGTGAGTTTAGCTCACCTAAGAAACCTCTTGCATTTTTGTCAGGGCGACCACCATTTAAGCAATTACTGGAAGTCTTGCTGTACAAGTGACTCCTTATCCATGCTAAATGTACTTGTTTAGGTCTTTTCCACTTCCACTATGAATAAACCATGGACTTAGTTATAGGTAATATGTTGGTTCTTTCTGTAGTTTAAAAAGTTTACTTCCGACTACCTGTTCCAGATCTTTCTTTCCTCCACACACAGTAATCTACTGCCTTGGGCTCTCTCACTAAAGTTATCTCAGGATGACTTTAGGGTAAAACTTTTTAAACCCTGCCACCCATAACTTTGTAGCTGATGAAGGTTACCAGCACATGTACAGTTGTGTTCAAAATAATAGCAGCCAGACATCACTAACCCAATCAATCACTGTTTTTGGTAGAAATTATATTTCTACATGGCAAATAATTTACTAGCAGGTGTAGTAGAGTTAGGCCTCATGCACACAACCGTTTTTTTTTTGCAGTCCGCAAAAAGGATTTCCGTTGTTCCGTGATCAGTGACTGTTTTTTCTTCCGTGGGTCTTCCTTGATTTTTGGAGGATCCACGGACATGAAGGAAAAAGTCATTTTGGTGTCCGCCTGGCCGTGCGGAGCAAAACGGATCCGTCCTGACTTACAATGCAAGTCAATGGGGAACGGATCCGTTTGACGTTGACACTATATGGTGCAATTGTAAATGGATCCGTCCCCCATTGACTTTCAATGTAAAGTCAGGAGTCCCTATTATACCATCGGATCGGAGTTTTCTCCAATCCGATGGTATATTTTAACTTGAAGCGTCCCCATCACCATGGGAACGCCTCTATGTTAGAATATACCATCGGATTTGAGTTAGATCGTGAAACTCAGATCCGACAGTATATTGTAACACAGAGGCATTCCCATAGTGATGGGGACGCTTTAAGTTAGAATATACTGAGAACTGTGTAATAACTGCCCCTTGCTACCTGGCAGCACCCGATCTCTTACAGGGGGCTGTGATCCGCACAATTAACCCCACAGGTGCAGACCCCCTCCCTCCCCAGTTTTAAATTCATTGGTGGCCAGTGCGGCCCCCCCTCCCTCCCTCCCCTGTATTTAACTCATTGGTGGCCAGTGCGGCCCCCTCCCTCCCTCCCCAGTATTATATTCATTGGTGGCCAGTGCGGCCTCCCCTCTCCCCCCCCCAATTAAAATCACCTTCCCCCATCATTGGTGGCCAGTGCGGCCTCCCCTCTCCCCCCCTAATTAAAATCACCCCCCATCATTGGTGGCCAGTGCGGCCTCCCCTCTCCCCCCTAATTAAAATCACCTTCCCCCATCATTGGTGGCAGCGGAGAGTTCCGATCGGAGTTCCAGTTTAATCGCTGGGGCTCCGATCGGTTACCATGGCAGCCAAGACGCTACTGCAGTCCCGGCTGCCATGGTTACTTAGCAATAGAAGCATTATACTTACCTGCGATGTCTGTGACCGGCCGGGCGCTCCTCCTACTGGTAAGTGACAGGTCTGTGTGGCGCATTGCTTATAGCACAGACCTGTCACTTACCAGTAGGAGGAGCGCCCGGCCGGTCACAGACATTGCAGGTAAGTATAATGCTTCTATTGCTAAGTAACCATGGCAGCCAGGACTGCAGTAGCATCTTGGCTGCCATGGTAACCGATCGGAGCCCCAGCGATTAAACTGGAACTCCGATCGGAACTCTCCGCTGCCACCAATGAGTTAAATACAGGGGAGGGAGGGGGGGCCGCACTGGCCACCAATGAATTCAAAACTGGGGAGAGAGGGGGTCTGCCCCCTCCTGCCTGGCAGCACCTGATCTCTTACAGGGGGCTATGATACGCACAATTAACCCCTCAGGTGCGGCACCTGAGGGGTTAATTGTGCGGATCACAGCCCCCTGTAAGAGATCGGGTGCTGCCAGGCAGCAGGGGGCAGTCATGTACACAGTTCTTAGTATATTCTAACTTGAAGCGTCCCCATCACTATGGGAACGCCTCTGTGTTAGAATATACTGTCGGATCTGAGTTTTCACAAAGTGAAAACTCAGATCTAAAAAGCTTTTATGCAGACGGATCAGCGGATCCGTCTGTGTGAAAGTAGCCTACGGACACGGATGACGGACGCGGCTGACAATCTTGTGTGCATCCGTGTTTTTTCACGGACCCATTGACTTGAATGGGTCCGCGAACCGTTGTCCGTCAAAAAAATAGGACAGGTCCTATTTTTTTGACGGACTGGAAACACGGATCACGGACGCGGATGTACAACGGTGCATTTTCCAAGTTTTCAACAGACTCATTGAAAGTCAATGGGTCCGCAGAAAATCACGGGAAAACGGAACAACGGACACGGATGCACACAACGGTCGTGTGCATGAGGCCTAATAGAAATCCAACAGACCCAACAGTCATGACATGCATGCTGCTGATTCTCTGTAATTCAATCACTTATTGAAAGGGGCATATTTAAAATAATAGCAGTGTGGAGTTCATTGAGTGAGGTCATTCATTCTTTGAAAAACAGGTGGCAATTATTGCCCTTATTTAAGGAATGAAGGCAGCAAATGTTGTACATGCTGGTTACAGTGCAATTCTCTCTGAAATTCTGAGGAAAATGGGTCGTTCCAGACATTGTTCAGAAGAACAGCGTACCTTGATTAAAAAAGTTGATTGGAGAGGGGAAAACATATAAAGAAGTGCAGAAAATTATAGGCTGCTCAGCTAAAATGCTTTAAAATGGAAGAAAGTGAAAAACTACAATTTGAATTCATAGAAGAATAGCCAAAAATGGCAAGGACTCAGCTAACAATCAGCTCCAGGAAGATCAAAGAAGGTCTAAAGTTACCTGTGAGTACTGTTACAATTAGAAGAAGCCTATGTGAAGCCAAGCTATCTGCAAGAAGCCCCCGCAAAGTCCCACTGTTGAAAAAAAGACCTGCTGAAGAGGTTATAATTGACTGGCCTAAAGAGAAATGGCGCAACATTTTGTGGACTGATGAAAGTAAGATTGTTCTTTTTGGGTCTAGTGGCCAGAGACAGTTTGTCAGACGACCCCCAAACACTGACTGTGAAGCTTGCTGGTGCTAGCATCATTATATGGGGATGTTTCTTATACTATGGTGTTGGGTCTATTTATCGCATACCAAGGATCATGGATCAGTTTGAATACATCAGAATACTTTAAGAGGTCATGCTATCTTATGCTGAAGAGGAAATGCCCTTGAAATGGGTGTTCCAACAAAACAACGACCTCAAACACACCAGTAAACGTGCAACATCTTGGTTCCGAACCAACAAGATTGACATTATGGAGTGGCCAGCCCAATCCCCGGATCCTAATACAATAGAAAACTTGTGGGGTGACATAAAAAATGCAGTTTCTGAGGCAAAACCAAGAAATAGAGAAGAACTGTGGAATGGTCCAATCATCCTGGGCTGGAATGCCTGTTCACAGGTGCTAGAAGTTGGTTGACTCCATGCAACACAGATGTACAGCAGTTCTCAGAAACTGGTTATACAACTAAATATTAGTTAAGTGATTCAAAGGAAAGCAAAATCTTCAAACATTTTTCAGTTTATATAGTGAATGTTTGAGTTTGTAAAGAAGAATACAAACACTGCTATTTTTTTTTAACTGTCTAATATTCACTTTTCCTCAATTTTTTTAGAGGAACAACACAAATTTTATATATTTTTCTGCATTTTTTTATTTAGAATAGAATGTGTAGTGTTCCCAATGCATTTGTTTTTATGGAAATAGAAGCTATTAGAAGGATTTTGAGCTTTATTCAGTTTTTTAAACACACTGCTATTATTTTTAACAAAACTGTATGGACAACAAGTTGAAAAAAGCCAACATGAGTCACCAAACATAGATCAACTCAATAAAGATTTCCTGATTTCAAAAATTGGGGTGAATGAAGAACAAATTTCAAAACTCCTGATAAACCCAAGTATATTCAGCTGTCACCTTTATTATAATGATTAATCACAAAAGGTTAACAATTTGCATTACTCCGCAAACTTGATCATGCACATTCCATTGTTTGCGGTCAGCTGGCCTAGTAATCATATTGTTATCATCGTCATTCCCCTCGAGAACCATAAACAGCAGCTGGATTGGCATGTCATATATTTCTACACCAGCTTTGGCAATCTCACAAAATGGTGATTAGACCAAACTAGTCTCACCAATACTAATAGAGAATAACATGTGCACTTGTATATAAGTAAAGGATGTGTTTTCAGTTTACATTTTATTTTCTAAAAGAATTTGGACTCAAAGAAGTCTCACAGACAAATTTATTAAATGTCACATGTTGCAGTCCACTGGACACTTTTGTCTAGTGTACTAGACAGTTCATAAATCTGGTGTAAGTAACACCTAATTATTTTTACTCCGTTTTTAAATGTGAATGCAGCATAAAATCACAAAAAGTTGCACATTTTTGTGCAACTTTTTTCCATCAGAATTCCACTGCAAAGGGAATAATACATTCCTCCCATATAATTCACACTGTGAAAGAGAGTAACATAGACAGAAACCAGAGAGAAACCCTTGGGACATTAAGAAAGGGTGGAAATTATCTTGTGGCTAGTGGAAGGTTCTAGATATGGAGTGGAGGCATCAAGAAATAGGTAAAGCTGCCCAAGCACAGTATAATGTTGATTAATCCTTTAGTTTTTATCTTGATATTCTAAGAGCATAGGTGCGAGAAAACTACTGTTTACTTAGCGCCCAGTCGGGCAGGGACTTTTGTTTTGTTGCTTAACCACTTCACATCCGGGCCATTTACCCGCTTCCTGACAGAGCCTAAATTTGCAAATTGCAATTGTGAGTTTATGTGGTAATAACTTTGGAATGCTTTTACTTATACAAGCCATTCTAAAATTGTTTTCTCGTGACACATTGTACTTTATGAAAGTGGTAAATTTGAGTCGATATATTTCACCTTTATTTATAAAATAATCAAAATTTATCAAAAATTTGAAAAAATTGCAATTTTCAAAATTTCTATTTCTCTGCTTTTAAAACAGAATGTGATACCTCATAAAATATTTATTACTTAAAATTCCCCATATGTCTACTTTATGTTGGCATCATTTTGTAAATGTCATTTTATTATTTTAGAACGTTAGAAGGCTTGGAATTTTAGAAGCAATTCTTAAAATAAAAAAATAAAAATAAAAACCCACTTTTTAAAGACCAGTTTAGGTCTGAAGTCACTTTGTGGGGCTTACATAGTAGAAACCCCCCATAAATGACCCCATTGTAGAAACTACACCCCTCAAGTTACTCAAAACTGATTTTGCAAACTTTTTTTAACCCTTTAGGTGTTCCACAAGAATTAAAGGAAAATGGAGATGACATTTCTAAATTTCACTTTTTTGGCAGATTTTCCATTTTAATCCATTTTTTTTCTTTACCACATTGAGGGTTAACAGGCAAACAAAACTCAATATTTATTACCA
The DNA here is from genome assembly GCF_905171765.1 of Bufo bufo. Lineage (NCBI taxonomy): Eukaryota > Metazoa > Chordata > Amphibia > Anura > Bufonidae > Bufo > Bufo bufo. The sequence continues at coordinate 403,046,486 of NC_053390.1, read as the reverse complement.
TGATTCTGCGGTTTACAGAAACACCCCATATGTGGTTGTAAACTGATGTAAGGGCACACGGCAGGGCGCAGAAGATAAAGAGCGCCGCATGGGTTTTGGAAGGCAGATTTTGCTGAACTGGTTTTTAGATGCCATGTCCCATTTAAAGCCCCCTTGATGCACCCTTACAGTAGAAACTCCCAAAAAGTGACCCCATTTTGGAAACTAAGGGATAAGGTGGCAGTTTTATTGGTACTATTTTAGGGTACATAAGATTTTTAATTGCTCTATATTACATTTTTTGTGAGGCAAGGTAGCCAAAAAATGGCTGTTTTGGCACAGTTTTTATTTTTAATTTTTTACCACATTCATCTGACATAGTAGATTATGAGCTATTTTTATAGAGCAGGTTGTTACGGATGCAATGATATCAAATATGTCTACTTTCTTTGTTTGTTGTTTCAGTTTTATATAATAAAGCATTTAAAAAAAAAATATGTTTTTGTGTCTCAATTTTATGAACGCCATATTTATTTATTTATTTTCTGCTGATCATCTTGTGCAGGGGCTCGTTTTTGACTCGAGTTGATTTTTTTTGGTACCATTTTTGGGTACATATGATTTTTTGATAATTTATTATTACACTTTATGGGGCAAGGTGACCAAAAATTGGTTTTAGCACAGATTTTTTTTTTTTTTTTACAGCGTTCACCTGAGGGGTTAGGTCATGTAACATTTTTATAGAACAGATCGTTACAGACATGGCAATACCTAACATTTGTACTTTTTCTTATTTATTTAAGTTTTACACAATATTAGCATTTTTGAAACAAAAAAAATTAGCCATAGCTTTTTTATTTTTTGACCGATTGTCTTAGTTAGGGTCTAATTTTTTGCAGGATGAGCTGACGGTTTCATTGGTACTATTTGGGGGCATACGCCTTTTTGATCGCTTGGTTTTGCAATTTTTGTGATGTAAGGTGACCAAAAATGGCTTTTTTTGGCACAGTTTAAAAAAAAATTGCGGTGTTCACCTGGAGGGTTAGGTCATGTAATATTTTTATAGAGATGGTTGTTACGGACACAGTGAAACCTAATATGTATACTTTTTTAAATTTATTTCACTTTAACACAATAATAGCATTTTTGAAACAAAAAAATAAATATGTTTTAATGTCTACATGTTCTGAGAGCTATAGTTTTTTTTATTTTTCATGCCATTTTCTTATTTAGGGGCTCATTTTTTGCAGGATGAGGTAACGGTTTTATTGGTATAATTTTGTGGGACATACGCCTTTTTGAACACTTGGAGTTGCACTTTTTGTGATGTAAGGTGACAAAAATTGCTTTTTTTGGTACAGTTTTTATTTTTTATGGTGTTTATCGGACGGGGTGGATCATGTGATATATTTATAGAGCCGGTCGTTATGGACGTGGCAATACCGAATATGTCTATTTTATTTTATTTTTTCTATTTTTAAATAAAAAAGAGTATTACTTAATTGGGGAATTTCTTTTTTACATGTGAAACCTTTTTATTAATTATTTTTTTAAACACTTAATTTTTTTATTTTACACTTTGCATCCCTCATAATGTCATACAAGACCTATTGATTTCTCCTGTAACTGGGGCTGACATGGTAGCCCCATTTACAGGGGAAATACAGCCCCCAGAGAGGCTGTACAGCCTCAGTGCAGGGCTGATCGAGGTCTATGGAAGACCCGACAGCTCCTGCACTCTCCCGCCCCGGCGGTCACATGACCACCGGGCTAGGACAGGAAGCGCATATCGCTTCCTGATCTGTATACACAGCGCTGTGCCGGGAGCCAATCTGAATTCAAATGCGGTCACTGGGAGCAGGCAGTTCCGAGAACAGCCCGATAAAGGCCCCCGGCGGCTGTTCTCGGAACTGCTTGCTCCCAGTGACCGCATTTGAATTCTGACCGGCTCCCGGCACAGGCACAGGTAAGGGCTTACCTGTGCATCACCGGACGGGGTGACTCTACCTTACTAAACTGGGCAGCCCACATGTGTTCGCTGGCGAACACTGCGAACTGACAATCACTGCAGGCAGATACCTATCATTATGCAGTGTCTGATTGACATTACATTTTTTCTGCAGCGGGATAAATTCGATTTGCCTAGAAGGCGAATTTCTTCGTGCTTCGTGTTAGCGAATCGGTTTAACCTGAAATAGTATAAAAAACTAAAGAATTCTAACTTACCGCCTCCATTTGCTCGCGACGGGCCGCCAGCCTCCATCTTGCTTGAAGATCTCGGCCAAAATCTCGTGCGGCGCGAGATTACATCATCATGCCGGCCAGCGTGATGACATAATCTTGCGTCGAACGGGATTTTGGCCGAGATCTTCAAGCAAGATGGCGGCCACCGGTCGGTCGCAAGCAAATGGAGGCGGTATGTTTGATTTTGCAAGTTTGAATTATTGTTCATTTTACACTCAGATGCCTCTGATGGGTACAATGACGGTGGGCGCTACTTACAAAAAAATGTGCTTCGTGATGAAGTAATTAGTCACAAAGCAAATTTTTTTGTTAAATTCGGCGAAGCAGCTGAATCGAAATTGAAATAAATGCGTTCATGTCTACTATTGTACAATACTGTATAAGCCCAGAAAACCCATGCACTTCCTAGTTGGAATGATACTTTGGGGGAGATTTATCAATGTCTTTATGACACTATTGTAAAAAAAAAAAAAGTCTCAAATTATGGTGCAGGGCTAAACAGACGGGGTGGGGTTTAGTGTGGCCACCAGATTTACTATAACTTACGTCCAAAACTAGTGTAAGTTATAGCTCAAGCCTTCGCCAGTTCCTAGATGGTATAGACTTGAGTTTCTGGTGCACTGAATGCCAAAGATGCACCTAATCTATAAATTAGGTGCATCTTACTCCAAGGCAATGAGATTAAGACTGATGTATGGGAACAGCGGTCTTGATAAATCTCCCCCTTAGTGCCTATGACACGTACACTGAGTCATCACTGCATTCCTATAGTCATTCAAGATTGTCTGAGGCTTAAAGCAAGGCATTGAGTCAGGGTGCCACCTGAGATCATGTGGTCCTCCTTCTTTATCATCTCTGACTCCTGATCTGTAAGATGGCGAATGCCATTTTGAGCAATTCATTTTGGATACTAAAAGTTTCAGATCAGACGAGAAGCAATACTTAAGAATACCTGAGGATAGTGTTAGTAGTTCATGAGTGATGTGGCAGATGAGGAAGATGATCTTTTGACCAGCAATATATTCCTACTCCTTGTCAGCCTAGTTTCAGGTATTAGTGTGCTGGTGATTGGGAAGACGGTACAAAAATATGAGTAAAAATTTTCTAAAAATGACTAAAAATTGTTTTACTTTAAAATCCTGTACTAAATGTATATATGACATTTTTATCTATTTTCATCTACCAGTAGCAAGATAATCTTACAATGTGATTATTTTTTGAGGAGATGTCTATAAGTTATTTTTCTTTAAAATCAGGAATAATACATACATAGATATGGAATAAGTGTAATGTAGAAAGTATCATTAACACAGTTGTACTTTCCTTCCTTTCAGGTGTGTGTGCTGTTGGAAAACCAATGTGTCTCCTTTTTGAATATATGGCCCATGGAGACTTAAATGAATATCTGCGACATAGATCACCACGAGCTCTAAGCAGCTTAAGCCACAGTAGCCTTGCTACCAAAGTCAGACTCTCAGACCTGAATCCATCACCACTGTCTTGCACTGATCAGCTCCACATTGCCCGCCAGGTGTCAGCGGGGATGGCCTATCTCTCAGAGCGGAAGTTTGTCCATCGAGACTTAGCCACCAGGAATTGTTTGGTGGGTGAGAACATGGTGGTTAAAATAGCTGATTTTGGTCTTTCTAGAAACATATACTCTGCAGATTACTACAAAGCAAATGAAAATGATGCCATCCCAATCCGTTGGATGCCTCCAGAGTCAATATTTTACAATCGTTATACAACAGAGTCTGACGTTTGGGCTTATGGTGTTGTCTTGTGGGAAATTTTCTCATACGGCATGCAACCTTACTATGGCATGGCTCATGAAGAAGTCATCTATTATGTTAGAGATGGTAACATTTTGTCATGTCCTGAAAACTGTCCACTAGAATTATACAACCTTATGCGTCTGTGCTGGAGCAAGATGCCTACTGATCGTCCAAGTTTTGCATGTATTCATCGCATTCTGGAACGCATGTATGACCGAGCTGTCTCTGCTCAAGTTTGAGGGATATATTATTCAGTGTGACATAGCAACTTGATAAGTCCCTTGAAAACAGATCTAGCTTTTCTTCTGATCATGGTTTGTGTTGCATGGAAGCATGGAATGGAGAAAAACACACCCATGGACAGGCAAAAGGACCTACAGCACCAGCATTGAAGCGAACATGGTCCTTAAAGCTTTGCTTAGTGGAGAGAAAAAATGAGAGCAAAGAAGCGTTTCACTTTGAACGTTGGAACATTTTTATTTAAATGAATTAATACAATTCAGTGAAAACATGTCAAATAGGTCCAAAATAATAAGAGCAAAATCTAGTGTACATTTGTAATTGTATTTCACTACTGAAGTTTTATAGGAACAGAAATAAGTTGCTTGGCGGGCAAATACATCTTCTAAAATGCATCATTCATTCCTAGTATTGCAAAATCAAGGGTCTTGTGAATCAGAACTTATATAACTAGTAGCATTGTATGATTTTTTTTTAAATACATGGTTGCTTTTCTTCTGCAAATGGTGACAGTGTCTAAATGCATGTAAATGCAAGGTACATATTAAAGAGCATCTGTCAGTAAGATCAAATTTTTTTATTATCTTTTTTTAACAAAATACATCATAGAAAATTACACACAAAACAAGAAATATTTTCCATCTTATATCTACGAACCACTCCCAACCCATCCTACCCCTGAGAGGGAGAGAGGGGGAAAAAATTAATTAAATTTTCCTTTCCTTTTCTTTCCATCCCCTAATTATTATGCATTATTATTTATTATTGAACCAGTGATTCCAAAATTTGAAGAACAAATCCTTCTTTTCCCTGTTAATATATATTATTCTATCCATCCTTATAATGCAAATTGCAGATTTGAAGGGGGCACCTGTGATTTGAAGTGATGGTGCTGGGGACATGGATGGCAAATTGGCAGTGGCATGGAGGGTCTGATATCTGATGGCGCTGGTGGACATGGATCATTGGCAATGGCATGGAGGGGCTGAAGATATCTGATGGCATTTGGGTAAATGAATCATTGGCAATGGCATGGAGGGGCTGATGATGATATCTGATGGCACTAGGGGAGTGAGGGACATGACATGGAGGGGCTGATGATGATGATATCTGATGATGGCACTGGGGAGTGAGGGACATGACATGGAGGGGCTGATGATGATGATATCTGATGGCACTGGGGGAGTGAGGGTCATGACATGGAGGGGCTGATGATGATGATATCTGATGATGGCACTGGGGGAGTGAGGGTCATGACATGGAGGGGCTGATGATGATGATATCTGATGATGGCACTGGGGGAGTGAGGGACATGACATGGAGGGGCTGATGATGATGATATCTGATGGCACTGGGGGAGTGAGGGACATGACATGGAGGGGCTGATGATGATGATATCTGAGGGCACTGGGGGAGTGAGGGACATGACATGGAGGCGCTGATGATGATGATATCTGATGGCACTGGGGAGTGAGGGACATGACATGGAGGGGCTGATGATGATGATATCTGATGGCAATGAGGGAGTGAGGGAAATTAAATAGAAATTTGATCATCTTATTTAGGTTTCTTTAACAGCTTAGGCCAGGTTCACATTGCAGTGTGAACACTGGGACTCTGATTATCTGGCAACTGGCCGGAGTCTGGCCACAAAATGTTATGTCACTGTGCAGCATTTTTTGTCCGGATCCCCATTACAGTCAATGGGCATCCAGCTATGACAGACTGCCGGAGTTCACAACATAGCCTTAGATACACATTCTGGCAGAAGAACAGCCTGCTGGAGAATATCATATTGGGTATAGCCGGATACAACCAGCTATATGCTCTTATTGACTATAATGTGGTCCAAGGCCATCTGGCCATGTTCCGGCATACATGCTAGGTATCATCCAAAGCTTTTTTTTTTTTGTCCGGTCAAAACCCAGCTCGAATGCTGTAACAAGGACCCCATTACAGTCAATCGCTGCAGCAGCCGGCAGTATCCAGCTACTGTATACCCGATATAGTACATTCTGGCTGGCTGTTCTTCTGACAGAATGTATATTGCAGCTGTGAAAGAAGCCTTATGTGTGTGCAATTATTTGCTATACCACTGTAATAAATAAAAATATTGTTTTTATAAAGCAATACGTTATTTTAAGAAAGTTTTTCTTATTAGAATACTCGATTAATCGTAAAAATAATCGATAGAATACTCGATTACTAAAATAATCGTTTACTGCAGCCCTAGCCTGCTTGTTCCCTACCACATCTAGGGCATTCATCTGTAGGTTTTAAACCCATCTTTTTAAGTAGTAGAGGAGATCGATATAATCTATGAATAAAGAAGAATTGAGAAACCCCATGTGAGGCCCTCATTGAGACCATAGACCCATTCTTCAATACATCCTCCTACTGTTCATACAATACCCTGTCAATATATTTATTCTATTTATCTTTAGCCACTATAATGATCTTACGTTGTTTAATTTTCAGCAATAACCTATATCTTCTTGAAACACATCCTTTTACCTTACTATTATTAAGGAATTGACTAATATTCTCCATAGGGGCTTTTTTTATATCTCTGTGAGTCTATTGGTGATGAATTTATTTCTTCTCTCAATTGCAAATATCTAAAAAATTATTTATTTGGAATCCCAAATTATTTTTTAAGTGTTTCAAAATCATTTAATAAGTCCCCATCAAACAAGTGAGACAACAAACAAATTCCCTTATTTTCCCAATTTACATAGTGTTTAATTTTGTGCATTTCTCGCAAATTAATATTACTGCATATAGGAGTAAAATCTGTATATCCTTTAATATCCATGATTTTTTAAATTTCTCTCCAAACGTGATCCATTAATTTAAAAATATAATTATCATTATTTGTACTCCCCAATATTCCCAATTCTAATTACTCCATCATCTTAAATTGATTATTCCAACCCAATTTCTTTAAGTGCCAACTCAAAATAAGTGATATATTATCCCCACTCTTAAACCCAAATTGTGCAACCAAAAAATATATATACCAATTTAGAAGTGCCATTCCCCCCTCTTTAACCAGTAACTATAGAATCTCTAATCTTATCCTGGGATTCCCCTCCTTCCAAAAAAATTCCCTCATTAACCTATTCATGTCAGTAAAAACCTTGGCAACCATACTGGAGCACATTGTAATACATAAAGAATCCGTCTTTATCAAATTAATTCGTCCCATCATAGATAATGGTAACCTTTTCCAAATATGATTTTTTTTTTTTTAACTCATCTACAAGAGGGTGCACATTCAACCTAACATATTCCATTAAATTGCTTGTGAAATTTACTTCCAAAAACTTAAAGGGTTTCTGTCACCCCACTAAAGTGATTATTTTTTTTTGGGCTAGTTAAATTAGTTATATAGCGATATATTAAAATATAATAGTGTTCCTTACTTTGATCCAGCAGTTTAGTCAAAAAACGAAGTTTTATCATATGCAAATTCGGTCTCTACCAGCAAGTAGGGCGTCTACTTGCTGGTCGCTGCTGCAGAAATCCGCCCCCTCCTCTTGTTGATTGACAGGGCCAGCCGGGATCTCCTCCTCCGGCCAGCCCTGTCGGCATTTCAAAAATCGCGCGCCCGTGTTGAATCTGCGCAGGCGCTCTGAGATGAGGAGGCTCGTCTCCTCAGAACTCCCTCAGTGCGCCTGCGCCGATGACGTCTTCTATTTCGATGATGTCATCGGCGCAGGCGCACTGAGGGAGCTCTGAGGAGACGAGCCTCCTCATCTCAGAGCGCCTGCGCAGATTCAACACGGGCGCGCGATTTTTGAAATGCCGACAGGGCTGGCCGGAGGAGGAGATCCCGGCTGGCCCTGTCAATCAACAAGAGGAGGGGGCGGATTTCTGCAGCAGCTACCAGCAAGTAGACGCCCTACTTGCTGGTAGAGACCGAATTTGCATATGATAAAACTTCGTTTTTTGACTAAACTGCTGGATCAAAGTAAGGAACACTATTATATTTTAATATATCGCTATATAACTAATTTAACTAGCCCAAAAAAAAAAAATCACTTTAGTGGGGTGACAGAAACCCTTTAAGTTAAAACTACTTTCTCTATCCACCACGTGTACCTCAAAACTCCTCTCACATACCACATCCCTGCCTAGTGCCCCTAAAAACGGCAAAGGGCAGCGATATTACCCCATTCACAGCCACCCTCACTCTGGGATATGAATAAATCAATTATATCCAACCTATAAAAGACTCCCCATACGCAAAGCATTTGAGAACCTCCCACAGATATTCCCACTCTATACAATCAAATGCCTTAGTTGCATCTAGTGACAATATCCCTTTTTTATTATTCTTGTCTTTATTTCCTTTTATATTCATGAACAATCTTCTAAATCAGTAAGATTAATCTAATTAAACCAAGAATTGTTCATGCTGATTAAAGGGATAGTTTTTTTTATGTATGTAGGTTGTAGAGGTATCAGAGGTTTTAGTAATATGCAAATTAGCTGGTTCAAGCACCAAGGCGCCAGTCGGAGCCTTGGAGCACTGTTTTTGTAACACCCCTCTGATCTGGACATCCTCCTACCCTTGCTTGATTGTCTAGCCCTGTCAATAAAGAGGGAGGGGACAGTGCTCAGAGAGGTGTTACAAAAGCAGAGCTCAAAGGGCTCATTCCAGCCCCTTAGTGCTCAAACCAGCTCATTTGCATATTATTATAAACTCAGATATTTTGGCAATGGTTCTACCTACAGACATAACGAAGCTATCATTTTAATCAGCATGATCAACCCTACCAGGCAGAATGACTGGTTTAATAGGCTTGATCATGCTGACAAAGGCTCTTTCAGTTCAATAGGGCTGAGCTGCAATATCAGAAACAACCCATGGATGAGAATGGAGCTGTTTATGGAAGAAAACATACTTTTTTTTTTATGATCTCATTCAACCCCTCTTATAGATAAGCTATACATTATTTACAGTAGTCTACAAAGATGTATTGTGGGGTAAATATATTACAACTGACATTACAAGTGCCAGTCTTCGTACAGTATGAAGCCCGTATGCCAAATTTATTCAGATGCACAGGCATATTAATAAATTTGGCGCATCAGATGGCAGTCCATGTTGCAGAAATACAAATCTATGTCAGCAATGAGCTGCCGTAGATTTGAACTATAATGTAGGCTAGCTTCTGGCGTAATTTATATTAATGCCTATTTCACGCGTTCATGTCCGTGATGAAATCCATGATAGGATGGTCAGTGATTTATTCGTGAAGATCTCCGTGAAGGAACCATGTTTGGTCTGGGTGTCCATTTTTTGCTATCTGTGTGTCACCTGTGTTTCACGGACACTGCACAGCTAAAAATTTATTTTCATAGCATCTCCTCCTAATGGTCCATGAAACAAGGATGAAACATGGATGGCATCTGTGTTGCATCTGTGTTTTTCACAGACCCATAGACTATAATGGCCGTGATGATCCATGAACACTGACAAAATAGAGCATGCGTCCGTGCTAAAACCACGGACCCACGGACTGGGTACATGAGCTGTTCATGGAGAACATGTACAGTAGATGTCTGTGATTGTCACTGATGTGTGAATGAGGCATAAATCTGATGGTCCATGGGAACTTACACCCACCTCATGAGCCCCAACCACTGTTATTTCCATTTTTGGAAAAGGGGGGATGAGTAAAATCTCTCAAATTATAACCCAATTTGTTACTTAATTATCCATAAATGTGGTGTAAAAAGCTTAAAGGGAATCTGTCAGCAGTTAAGTGCACAGAGGGTGGACCCAAGATACTTTGTGCATCCTTGTCCCTCCTCCCTTCCTCTGCCAGCTCCTCCTTTCTTCAATGAGATGGCCAGGAAACATGACTATGCAGGAACCTGGCCCTGTCAATTAAGGCAATGGTGAAAGGGCTAGCAGAGAAAGAAGAGGAGCAAGGGTGCACACAGTAGCTTGGGCCCATCCTCAGTGCACTTAGATACTCATTTGCACATGGATTAAAAGTAATTGTTCTCTAGAATGAAGTAACACATCACCAAGTGAAAGGTATCATTACATTCAGCAGTGCTAGACCTGCAAGTCATTGTGTCTGGTTTAACAGTGAATTTCCTGCTGATAGTCAGTCTCCCTTTAATGCCTTAGATAAGAAACTTTCCACAAATGTACCACGTTTAACCATTTGTCTTATCAACCATCACATTCAACCATTTGTGCCTTCTCAATAAACCTCCTGCTCTTTTTTGTTCATATTTTAAAATGTATATGTCCCCAATTTCTGGAGTATAATTGGCATAAATTGATTATATTTTTATTTGGAGCCATTCAGTTAGATATATTTTACCTTTAAATGTTTATTTGGGTTATTTTTAGTAACTTTCACTTTGAAGTGAACAAGTCTGAATGGTTGGCTCATATGTAAATAAGTCTAAATCAAGGCTCTACAGTGAAGTCTCTGACCAATCAGATGTAGAAGAGCATGTCCTATTAAATAAAATAATGGTAAAATAAAATGATAGACCAAAAAACAATGTAGGAAAATATATAGATTTTCAAGAAAAAAGTATACACAAACAGTGTCATACCAAGTCCATGGCGCTTCACTCATTTGCTCTCCAGTAGATGACCAATCAGCTGCTAAACCCTATATTCTAAGAGTGCTGGACAGGGAGGAAACCCAAAGGAATTTTCATAACAAGCCATTTTTTTTTAAAGATTCCCAGCACCACAACAGTCTAAGTGGCTGAAAGAAAATCACAGTCAAATACAGGTGTGTTCAAAATAATAGCAGTGTGTTTAAAAAAGTGAATAGAGCTCAAAATCCTTCTAATAGCTTTTATTTCCATACACACAAATGCATTGGGAACACTACACATTCTATTCAAAATCAAAACATGAAGAAAAATCTATCAAATTTGTGTTGTTCCTCAAAAATAAATTGAAGAAAAAGTGAATATTAGACTGTTCAAAAAAACCACCTTAATCAGTGTGAGGAGACTTATAGGCCATACATGGTCCTCTGGAATTCTGGGAGGGAAGAAATGCAAATGAGCTCTTAACAAGCTCTGCCTCTAATGCCACCAGATGTAAGGCAGCTATCCTATAAGTCAATATTAAGCTCTTAAAATAAGCCTTAGGACATGACTTGGATATTAAATAAGCCAGCACCTCATCTGCAGACAGCTGTTTCGGGGTGATTGCCCCTCATCAGTACAGAGCAGAGAGTACTGGCTTAACTGGGTAGGAGGCCTGTGTCTGAGCAAGGGGGAAACTAACTCTCCTTAGGGAGAGAGCACTTTAATCAGTGTGAGGAGACTTATAGGCCATACATTCTCCTCTGGAATTCTGGGAGGGAAGAAATGCAAATGAGCTCTTAACAAGCTCTGCCTCTAATGCCACCAGATGTAAGGCAGCTATCCTATAAGTCAATATTCAGAGGGGCATATATGGCCTATAAGTCTCCTGAAACTGATTAAGGTGCTCTCTCCCTAAGGAGAGTTAGTTCCCCCCTTGCTCGGACACAGGCCTCCTACCCAGTTAAGCCAGTACTCTCTGCTCTGCAGTGATGAGGGGCAATCACCCTGAAACAGCTGTCTGCAGATGAGGTGCTGTCTTATTTAATATCCAAGTCATGTCTCAAGGCTCATTTTAAGAGCTGAATATTGACTTATAGGATAGCTGCCTTACATCTGGTGGCATTAGAGGCAGAGCTTGTTAAGAGCTCATTTGCATTTCTTCCCTCCTATATAAACTGAAAAATGTTTGAAGATTTTGCTTTCCTTTAAATCACTTAAATAATATTTACTTGTATAACCACTGTTTCTGAGAACTGCTGTACATCTGTGTTGCATGGAGTCAACCAACTTCTGGCACCTGTTAACAGGTATTCCAGCCCAGGATGATTGAACTACATTCCACAGTTCTTCTCTATTTCTTGGTTTTGCCTCAAAAACTGCACTTTTTATGTCACCCCACAAGCTTTCTATTGGATTAAGATCCGGGGATTGGGCTGGTGTCACGACGGGGAGTGGGGGAAACCCCCCACCGTGCGGTGTCAGAGGGTAAAGGGGATCAGCCTGGCCAAAATGAGTAATAAGGGAGCAGGTCACCTCCTACTGCGTCCCTAATCCTCTACCTGACTCCTCACTGTATGAGCGGACCCCGATGGTAGGACGACTCATACTCAGGATTCCTAGAAACCCTAAGTCGCCCTGGTAATCCCTCACTTAGGAGCAGGGGAGAGACAACCTGTTCATTCCAGTCATGGAGGAACAGGAGTCTCTATCTGAGGCCAGGCTGCAAGGAGAGGGGAACACATACAGCTATAGAGATGGCAGGTAAGCGAGACCCGTAACACACTTACCTGCCACAGACACACTGACTGGAACCCGTGCACAAGTGCTGTTGTCCACACCAACATTAAAAGGACACAGCACACAACACAAACCACACAGGGACCCAGGACATCCATAGCTGCAATAAATGTGAGACACCATAAGAACATCTAACATCTATGACCACAAGGGTGGCCCTCACTGGACAGATGGAATATGAAGACCAGGAGGATAGCTCCAGCATACACCATGGCTGGAGTACCCCTCAGCTTCAGGCATCCAGCAGAGGCTAAATAGCCCAAGCAGCCACACCCACACACACATAAACCCAGTGTTAACAAAAACACTAGGAAGGGAGTTAACCCTTCCAACACCAGACAAGGGAAGAAAGCCACTTAAAGGGGAAGTGCACACACAAGCATAGAAAGCTACACGTTGCCACAGGCAACAACATGCGAGGCAACAATGTCACGGCAATCACCCAGAAGGCCGAGACACTGCCGCTGCATGCTCACACAGCAACACGTTGCAGCGGGCAACCGCAAGTGTAGCAACAGTGTCACAGCACACACCATAGGCCGTGACAGCAGGCCACTCCATAACGTCAATCTTGTTGGTCTGGAACCAAGATGTTACATGTTTACTGGTGTGTTTGGGGTCGTTGTCTTGTTGGAACACCCATTTCAAGGGCATTTCCTCTTCAGCATAAGGCAGCAATGACCTCTTCAAGTATTCTGATGTATTCAAACTGATCCATGATCCCTAGTATGCGATAAATAGGCCCAACACTGTAGTATGAGAAACATCCCCATATCATGATGCTTGTGCCACCATGCTTCACTGTCTTCACAGTCTACTGTGGCTTGAATTCAGTGTTTGGATATCGTCTGACAAATTGTCTCCGGCCACTAGACCCAAAAAGAACAATCTTACTTTTATCAGTCCACAAAATGCTGCGCTATTTCTCTTTAGGCCAGTCAATGTACTCTTTGGCAAATTGTAACCTCTTCAGCAGATGTCTTTTTTTCAACAGTGGGATTTTGCAGGGGCTTCTTGCAGATAGCTTGGCTTCACATAGGCGTCTTCTAATTGTAACAGTACTCACAGTGGCTGAGTCCTTGCCATTTTGGCTATTCTTCTATCCATTCGAATGGTAGTTTTTCGCTTTCTTTCACATCTTTCAGGTTTTGGTTGCCATTTTAAAGCATTTGCGATCATTTTAGCTGAGCAGCCTATCATTTTCTGCACTTCTTTATATGTTTTCCCCTCTCCAATCAACTTTTTAATCAAGGTACACTGTTCTTTTGAACAATGTCTGGAACGACCCATTTTCATCAGAATTTCAGAGAGAAATGCACTGTAACCAGCATGTACAACATTTGCTGCCTTCTTTTCTTAAATAAGGGCAATAATTCCCACCTGTTTTTCCAAGAATGAATGACCTCACTAATTAAACTCCACACTGCTATTATTTTGAACATGCCCCTTTCAATTAGTGATTCTATTACACAGAATCAGCAGCATGCATGTCATGACTGTTGGGTCTGTTGGATTTATATTACTCTACTACACCTGCTAGTATTATTATTATTATTATTATTATTATTATTATTATTTGCCATGTAGAAATATAATTTCTACCAAAAACAGTGATCGATCAGGTTAGTGATGTCTGACTGATATTATTTTAAACACAACTACAGTACAGAATATATTTATCACATGATTCTGTGGTTGATCCAAACATCTGGAAAAACAGCATTTTATTCACAGGTGCTCTCTAAATGTTTATACCCACCTCTGTGACCCGCTTCTATCTCCATGAGAGCACTTAGCATCTGAGTCGCCACCCTCTATTCACTGCTATGGGAGTCTCAAAAATAGCCAAGCACTGGCTCAGCTGTTTACAGCAGTCCCATATCAATGAAGAAGTCGCTGTCCATGAGTGGTGTGCCCTCCATTCACTGCTATTGGACTTCCAAAAATAGCCATATGCACGCTCCTTCATGGAGTGGGTCTCAGAGGAGTGGTATCTGACATTAGTGGCATATCCTAGCGATATGCCACCAATGTCTGAGATGAGACAACCTATTTAAAAGGCCACCCCCATCATAGCTATTCATGGTGGAGATCACATTATCCATCTTGTGTGGTTGACAGAGGTGACTGGGATTACAGAAACAGTCGAGTGGGCTCTGATTTGCTGTTTTCGTAGCTCCCCTGTAACGTCTGTAGCTTACTGTGCTACATTGTTTCTGTAGCTCCCATTCACTTCTACACAGAAACAGTGTCACACAGCCCGCTTAGCGAATACTGTAACCCCAGCCACCTCTGGCCACCAAATAGGACAAGTGTTCTGATCTCAGAGATGAATGGATGGGAATGGGAGAGCCCTTTAATTGATTCAGGAAATCTGTAAAAATCTTACGTAAGGAAGGAAAGAAAGTGGTTTGGAACAATTAACATAACATAGGTTCTTTCAACTTCTTTCCAAACTTACGCTTACAAAGTCCATGGTCCAGAACCCCAATGCAGAAAATATACCATACATATGCTGTACTATGAGTGTGCCTTATAGATATTCTAATAAAGTAGTTTCCATTTCTTAGGGTCACATCTAGAAGATCATTTCATAGCGAGTATTATTGTTCTATTTAAAATCAACAGCAATATTATGATCATTTAGTGTATTTTATTTCAATTGTTGTAATTTTTATTTTAGCTCATTCGTTTTTTTTTAATAAACAGCTCTTATTTAATTAAATGTATTTTCCCACCATTATTATTTTATTTTCTGGTAGCAGCTCAGCTGAAATAGTTGCACTGCAATAACATTTCCCTATATGAATTGTTGAAAATGTTTCTAAAAAATAAAAAAATAAAAAAAATTAAATCACCCCCTTCCTAATTTTACATATAAAAATAAACAATAAAAAAGTAAACATAATGGATATTGCCTCATCTAAAATGTATCCTGAACAGTGAATGGTGGAAAAAAATCTAAATGGCCAAATCATCTCACCCCCTTGAAAAACAATGCATAACAAGTAATCAAAACAAGTGATTAATAAGTTGTATGATCTACATGATGGTTGTCTGAGCTATAGTCCCTCAGCAGGTTCTGGATAGCTGTGGTTTTTGGTCCCTCTGCTGGCTATAAACGTAGCTTTGCAGAATGTCTGTAACCATGGACCTTGCAGTCTCCCTGGAGTAGTGTTGCTCTAAGGGTACTTTCACACTAGCGTTTTTCTTTTCCGGCGCTGAGTTCCGTCCTAGGGGCTCAAATCCGGAAAAGAACTGATCAGTTTTATCCCCATGCATTCTGAATGGAGAGTAATCCGTTCAGGATGCATCAGGATGTCTTCAGTTCAGTCTTTTTGACTGATCAGGCTTTTTAGAAAAACTTAGCATGTTGTATTTTTACCTCCGGCCAAAAATCCTGAACACTTTGACTGAACGCCGGATCCGGTCTTTTTCCCATTGACTTGCATTAACGCCGGATCCGGCGCTGTGTGTTCAGTCAAACCGGATCTAGCTTTTGCATGTTAAACCCGAAAAATGGGAAAAAATAAGTTAAAGTCCATAAATGGCGGATCCGTTTTTTCCAATGGATTTTTTCATTGTGATCAAAATCCTGATCAGGATTCAAATGTAATCCGTTTTCACACGTTTTTCCGGATCCGGCGGGCAGTTCCGGTGTCGGAATTGAACGCCGGATTAAAACAACGCTAGTGTGAAAGTAGCCTTAGATGGGTGGATCTCTGGTCCCTGAGGCCCTATGGAGCAGGAGCAGATGGTCATGCTTACTCACTCTTCACTTGCTATTTTAGCTCTGCCCCCTCTTGACAGGAAGTAGGACCAGTCCACTTCCACCAAGAAGGGAAGAATGGGATGGTTAGTCCCATCCATATTGCCAGCCATACCCCATCTACTGGTGTACAATGCAAACATTACATAACATTACAAACATTGCATACTAAATTAACCTTTAAAGATGCCCCCAGGTTTTGGGTACTATATAAGAACTGTGGAAATTGTGTAAGATCTACCAGTCCATGCATGCTAAAGAATGTGTCTGCTGTATTTTAACTTCTTGACCAGTAAAGAACTGTTATTTGTTTCACAAAACTAGCATCATCAATGCATGCACCTCACCTGCATTGCCAAGGCATTGCATTGCCCCTCTATCTTAGAAATGAGCAAATTTCTTGAAATTAGTTTCAGATCCAATTCCCAGAATTTTTCTGAAAATTTGATTAGGACCCAAATTAAATATGCTCCAATTGCCCTATAACAGGGCTGGCCAACCTGCGGCCCTCCAGCTGTTGCAAAACTACAACTCCCAGCATGCCCAGACAGCCTACAGCTATCAGTCTACAGCATGGCATGGTGGGAATTGTAGTTTTACAACAGCTGGAGAGCCGCAGGTTGGCCAGCCCTGCCCTATAATGTGGTTCATAACACTCTCTGGTCTCCTAGTACTCTGCAAAAACTGAAATAAGTGTATTAGGTATGCGTCCTTATACACAATAGAACAAATATAAGTGAGAATAGGACGCTAAAACAAAATAATACATTTTTATTAACTTATTTTGTTAGAATAAGGGTAAGTACTAGATCACTGCAAGGCGCAGCAACGTAAATCTACACTCATTTGTGGGGCCTCACCTGGAACAGCCGCACAGGCGGCAATGAAAGCCGCCGTATGGCGAACGGTGGATCCCACACTGAAACCCACCAACACTAAGGGGGCTAAGATACCACAGTTACAGGATGTTGAACCTGGGTACCTGGTACTAACAAGGTAGATGCCTGGTACCGAATCACCAGGTATCTCTCCTAACAGTGAATGTCAGCGCGCAGACATTCACTGCACTAATATAGTACAGGTGCAGGATAAGGTGCGGGCAAACACAGTTAGCTCCACTAGGTGTATCTGGAGCTATGATAGCCCTCCCCTATGCAAGATGGTCTAAGCTCTACGCGTTTCTATGCATTAAGTATGCATTTCATCAGGAGCAAATGCACCATGGATAGTACATGCCACCACCTCTCAGTTGTATATTTAACCGAGGCTGTAAGCGTATACTGTCAATGATATAGCCCAAAACCTCTGACGTGAGTGTCTGGCAGAGGCCGTGAACATAGACACCACAGGCAGTGCAGCCCAAAACCTCTAGGTTGTATATTTAACCGAGGCTGTGGGCGTCCACCACCAGTGATGTGGCCAGAGTCTCTGACATAGGTATATTGCCAGAAACTTAAAACAGTAGGCAGCAGCAGAGTGATTTCACTAGCACCAAACTTCCTCTTGTGTGAGGTATGATGTATCACTCGTAATATATTGTCCTGCCTAGGCTGACAACCTCTAGATTGAGGCGCAGCATGCTGGTGTGCACACTAGCCGGCGTTGTAATGGCCGCGAAGCGGCTCCTAGAACGCCGAGATTTACAGGGTAAACCCCGCCCTGCTAGACACACCCCCCGCCTGCCAGCTAATCCGGCCAGGAGGCTCGATACAAGAAACACCATTAGCAAAGCAGCGGGAGGGATTATGTTGGTCTCAGGGAAAGCGCAATGCGCCGCATAATAACCAGGGAAATTCATAGCGGTTCGGTATATATTGTCACCGCAGATTACAAACCTAATAGTAAGTATACAGTGGAGTGAAAACACAGACTAGGATTCTCCTAAGGAGCGCTGACGCACAATTACATAAGTAGACAGAGGCTCATGTATATACTGTATACAAAGTATCCCTCTGGTAACAACCATGAAAAAACACACTTCTGATGTTCAATCATATAAAGGGGACATATGAAATGGCATCATTGAGGCCGGATGGTTTGATGGTTTTCAAGAAAAAAATCCATCTTGCCTCTTTCTGTAGCAAAATGCACAATCACCGCCTCTGGATGACACCTTCACAGAATCAATCACCTGAAATTTAACCGATGATGCATTGCCATTATGAAATTCTGATACATGGCGTGCAATCGGGGTGTCTTTTAAATTTGTGATATCCAAGACATGTTCCCCAATGCGACGCCTGAGCTCTCTGATGGTTTTGCCAACGTATTTAATACCACAAACACATGTCATAAGGTAAACAACCCCAGCCGACTTACAGTTGTAAAATGACCTGATGAAAAACGTTCTCTCTAAGGTGCTGCTGGCAAAACTCTTGGTTTTGTCTATAAATCTACAGAATTTGCACGATCCACAGGGAAATGTCCCTGTGAGCGAACTCCGCAACCAAGACTGTGATTTCGGACCTACATATAAACTGTGCGTCAACATATCTCGTAGGTTGTTGCTACGCCGGTAGGTGACTGAGGGTCTAGATGGAATCATGCTCCCAATGTCGGGATCCGATTTGAGTATATCCCAGTGTTCAACGAGTACTTGACGTACAGCCTCATGGGCACTGTCATATGTGCCAATGATCCTGACCGTACTATCACTCGTATCTCTCTTTTTAGGGGATAACAGAAGGTCCCTGTTTGTACTCAATGAATGTTGGTATGCCTGTTTCAGATATCGCTGAGGATACCCGCGACATTGGAACCTATGTTGAAGATCCCTCGCAGCCACCTTAAAATCTCCCAAATCAGAACAATTCCTCCTCACCCTCAGGTATTGACCTTTTGGGATCCCTCTTTTGAGGGCCAATGGGGGCCCACCGTTCGCCATACGGTGGCTTTCGTGCCGCCTGTGCAGCTGTTCCAGGTGAGGCCCCACAAATGAGTGTAGATTTACGTTGCTGCGCCTTGCAGTGATCTAGTACTTACCCCTTATTCTAACAAAATAAGTTAATAAAAATGTATTATTTTGTTTTAGCGTCCTATTCTCACTTATATTTTTTCTCCTAGTACTCTGGGATGAATTCTGAACTGATTAGCTCACCTCTAGTATACATATGTATACATACCTCGTTGTTCTTCATAGATCCGTTTTCTAATCCACAAAATTTGTGGTGGTAACCTTGAATTATTCAATTAGTGTTTTTTGATAATATGATTTTCTCCTGGTGGTAGTCTTCTCTCTCTCTCTCTTCAGTAGAATCAATTCACTCTACTTTTTATAAATTTCGCCCTGTCTAAAGGGCACCCTGAACCACCACCAGGTAGGAGAACCCCCAATATCGGAGGATTCCCTCTATGTGCTGATCTGGAGAGGACCATATTCACAATGAGGACTACTACCACTTCTGCCCGAACTCGTTGCTGTGAAGCATACAGTGCCTTGCAAAATTATTCACCCCCTTGACTTTTTTTTATTTTGTTACATTACAGCCTTAAGTTCAATGTTTTGTTAATCTGAATTTTATGTGATGGATCAGAACACAATAGTCTAAGTTGGTGAAGTGAAATGAGAAAAATATATAAATAAAACAATTGTTTAGAAATAGAAAACAGAAAATTGGCATGTGCGTATATATTCACCCCCTTTAATAGGAAGCCCATAAAAAGCTCTGCTGTAACCAATTACGTATAGAAGTCACATAATTAGTAAAATGATGTCCACCTGAATGCAATCTAAGGCCCCTTTCACACGGGCGAGTTTTCCACGCGGATGCAATGTGTGAGTTGAACGCATTGCACCCGCACTGAATCCGGACCTATTCATTTCTATGGGGCTGTGCACATGAGCGGTGATTTTCACGCATCACTTGTGCATTGCGTGAAAATCACAGCAAGCTCTATTTTGTGCGTTTTTCACACAACGCAGGCCTCATAGAAGTGAATAGGTGTCACGACCGCTATCCCAGCAGCAGTCGTGTCGCACCAGACGGAGGGGAAGGGAGACCCTTATCTACGGATGGGAATAGTATGGCCACCCCTGACTAACCCTAAGCTGGCACCTGTCTGCCCTGATACCCTAGACGGGGTGTGAACCCGTGCGGCGAGCAGGATGCCTAAACCCTCAGTCACCCTAACAAGCCTAGAGTGGGGAAAGGCCGATGGGAGCACTAGTCACCATCACTCATGTCTAGGAGAACAGCAG
This sequence comes from Bufo bufo, assembly GCF_905171765.1. Taxonomy (NCBI): domain Eukaryota; kingdom Metazoa; phylum Chordata; class Amphibia; order Anura; family Bufonidae; genus Bufo; species Bufo bufo. The sequence continues at coordinate 403,025,905 of NC_053390.1, read as the reverse complement.
GGGAAGACAGCAACAAACAAACTAAAGCAGAGATAGACTTATCCAGTCACGAGCAGAGAAGGCGATCCCAATCACGACAGTCCACGCCGGACAAGAGCTCCACAGCAACACCATCAAACGATCTCCTTCAAAGGTCAGAATAGAACTGGAAGTAAGGACTATATCTGGCAATGACTGCAAGTGAAACTGAAACTAATATAGTAGCTGGGAGTGGCAGACAGGACTCACCTGAGAAGGATGCCTACAAACTCCCAGTCAGGACAAAAAGGTTCACAAGGCAAAACCCGGATGACATACCCTGAACCATGGAGCAAACTCACAAGCTATCGCGAGTAGCAAGTCGCTGCGACCTTCTTCTCCCAGACCTGTCTGGGTCAGTCACAGTCGTGACAGTACCCCCCTTTCTACGAGGGGCCCCCGGACCCTCAAGACCAGGCCTCTCCGGATGGGAGCTATGAAAAGCCCGAATGAGTCTGTCCGCTTTTATCTCTGAAGCTGGAACCCACATTCTCTCTTCGGAACCATAACCTCTCCAGTGCACCAGGTACTGAAGAGACCGGCGAACATATCGTGAGTCAACAATCTTTTCTACCTGAAACTCAAGACTGCCATCAACAACCACCGGTGGAGGCGGTAGTGGCAATGGTTCAGGAGGTTCTACATATCTCTTAAGCAGAGATCTGTGGAAGACATTATGGATCCTTAGAGTCTGAGGTAGCTCCAGACGAAAAGCCACCGGGTTAATGATCTTAATTACCCTATAAGGACCAATAAATCTCGGACCTAATTTCCATGAGGGAACCTTCAACTTGATATTTCTGGTAGACAATCACACCAATTCATTCACCCCAAGGTCCGGACCTTCAGAGCGCCTCCTATCAGCCACACGTTTGTATCTACCACCCATTTTCTTCAAACTTTCTTGCACACTCTGCCACACTGAAGAAAGTGAAGATGCAAATCGTTCCTCCTCGGGAATCCCAGACGGCCCCCCTCACTAAACGTACAAAACTGAGGATGGAAACCATACGAACCAAAAAATGGTGACTTATCGCTGGATTCTTGACGACGATTATTAATGGCAAACTCGGCTAACGGTAAATAAGATGACCATTCCTCCTGATTTTCGGAAACAAAGCATCTCAAATATGTCTCTAGGTTTTGATTGGTACGTTCAGTCTGACCGTTGGACTGTGGATGGAAAGATGAAGAAAACGACAGATGAACCCCTAAACGAGAACAAAAAGCTTTCCAAAATTTAGAAATGAATTGGGTACCACGATCCGAAACAATATCGGAAGGGACCCCGTGAAGCTTCACGATGTGGTCAATAAAAACCTGAGCCAGTGTGTTAGCATTAGGCAATGCGGCAAGAGCAATAAAGTGCACCATTTTACTGAATCTGTCAACAACTACAAGAATAACAGTTTTCCCCGCTGATACTGGTAGATCCGTAATGAAATCCATTGATAGGTGCGTCCAAGGCCTGTTGGGGATGGCTAGAGGTAAAAGACGCCCTGCCGGACGAGTATGATCTACCTTAGAACGAGCACAGGTAGCACATGAAGACACAAAATTTAACACCTCCTGGCGCCACTTAGGCCACCAGAACCAACGAGACACTAATTCAGAGGTTGCCCTACTACCTGTGTGTCCTGCCAGTGTGGAGTTATGGTGTTCTTTTAGTATCTCCAGGCGTAAATTTTCTGGCACAAACAGTTTACCCGAGGGGCAGGAGGCCGGGGCGTCCCCCTGAGCTTCCAACACCCTCCCCTCTAAACCTGAGTGTAATGCAGAGACCACCACCCCCTTTTGCAAAATGGGCTCTGGTACCTCAACATCACCCCCTCCAGGAAAACTTTGAGACAATGCATCCGCCTTAGTATTTTTTGCCCCCGGGCGATAGGTTATTACAGAATTAAACCTAGTAAAAAATAACGACCACCGAGCCTGTCTAGGGGTGAGACGTTTAGCAGACTCCAGATATAATAAGTTTTTGTGATCAGTAATCACCGTGACGGGATGAACCGCCCCCTCCAAAAAATGACGCCACTCCTCAAAAGCCAACTTAATAGCCAAAAGTTCCCTGTTGCCAATATCATAGTTCCTTTCTGCAGTAGACAATTTCTTCGAAAAGAAAGCACACGGACGCCATTCACCAGGGGACAGGCCCTGAGATAGTACCGCTCCCACCCCCACCTCTGATGCGTCAACCTCTACAATAAAAGGAAGCGAGACATCTGGCTGTACGAGAATAGGGGCCGAGGTGAATCTCTCCTTCAGAGATGCAAAGGCAGTTTTGGCTGCATGTGACCATTTGGAAAAATCGGATCCCTTTCGGGTCATGTCCATCAGTGGTTTGACCACCAAGGAATAGTTCTTTATAAACTTTCTATAAAAATTGGCAAACCCCAGGAAGCGTTGCAATGCCTTCAGGTTCTCAGGCGGATCCCAGTCTATAATTGCCCGGACTTTCTCTGGATCCATGCGGAAACCTGAATCAGACAACACATACCCCAGAAATGGCAGTTCTTTTACGGCGAACACACATTTTTCTAACTTAGCAAACAATTTGTTGGCCCTTAATATCTGCAGCACTTGTCTCACATGGATCTTATGTGTATCCAGATCCGGGGAATAGACCAGGATGTCATCAAGATATATCACAACAAATCTCCCGATAAGGTGACTAAAAATATCATTGACAAAATGTTGGAATACCGCAGGCGCATTAGTAAGACCAAATGGCATGACCAGATTTTCATAATGCCCTTCCGGAGTATTAAAAGCCATCTTCCACTCATCCCCCTCTTTGATGCGAACCAGGTTATAGGCTCCTCTGAGATCCATTTTGGAGAACCATTTAGCACCAGCAACCTGATTAAAGAGGTCGGGAATGAGAGGAAGAGGATAGGGATCTCGGATAGTTATCCGGTTTAATTCCCGGAAATCCAGGCAAGGACGTAGGCCCCCATGTTTCTTTTTAACGAAAAAGAACCCTGCAGCCACAGGTGAAGAAGAGGGTCTGATGTGTCCCTTAGCCAAACTCTCCGAAATATAATCTTTCATAGCCTTCCTCTCCGGGCCGGAAAGATTGTATAACCGGGTTTTAGGTAGTTTTGCCCCAGGTAATAGATTAATCGGGCAATCATATGGACGATGAGGTGGAAACCCCTGACAACCCTTCTCAGAGAACACATCCATAAAATCTGACAGAAAGGCAGGTAAAGATGTTACAGAGAGTGTAGAGCACCTACTACTCAAGCAGTTGTCCTTACAATGTTCACTCCACTCCACAATCTCCCCGGCCTGCAAATCCACCACTGGATTGTGAGTCACCAGCCAGGGAAGCCCCAATACCATAGGAGCCGGAAGACCATCCAGGACATAACAAGAGATATGCTCTTTATGGAGGTCCCCTACCTGCAGATGGATATTATGGATGATCTGAGTTAACTCTTTCTGAGTAAGAGGGGAGGAGTCGATGGCAAAAACAGGAATAGTTCTGCGTATCGGTTCCGGAGTAAAACCCAGAGCCTGAGCAAACCGTGAATCCACCAAGTTTACCCCCGCCCCACTGTCCAAAAAGACGAAACAGATCTCAGTCTTATTGCCCGCCTCAACGGTAGCGGACAACAAAAACTGAGACATGCGTATGGAGGAAACGAATATGCCCAGACTGTTATCCTCCGCACAATCTGGGGACTCTAGTTTTCCGGGGGCTCCTTTGTTTGTGGTCTCTTGGGTTCTGAGGGACAAACCTTTACAAAATGACCCCTCCCCCCACAACGAAAACAAACCTCTGACCTACGGCGGAACTTAGGAGAATTCACCCGTCTAGTGGCGCCCCCTATTTGCATTGGTTCGACTGGATCATAACAAACCGATCCCTGCCCTATAGAGGCCTCCATAAAATTTAATAGTCTCTCCCTGAGTCGTCTGTCGATTCTTATGGACAGAGACATAGCAGCCTCCAGAGACCCAGGGACCTCGTATACCGCCAGCGCGTCTTTTAATTTTCCAGACAACCCCTGGCAGAACTGACTCCTAAGGGCCGAGTCGTTCCATAACGTATCAGTAGCCCACCTACGGAATTCGGAATAATATAGTTCAGCAGACCGGTTCTCTTGCCGAAGTCTACGTAGCTTAGACTCAGCCAGTGAGACCCTGTCCGGGTCATCATATACGAGACCCAGGGCTTCAAAAAACTCCTCCACTGATCGTAAGGCCAGAGAGTCTGATGGTAGGGAGAAAGCCCAAGCCTGCGGATCTCCTTGCAGGAGAGAAATTACAATGCCCACCCGTTGTTCCTCACCGCCGGAGGATCTAGGGCGTAACCTGAAGAACAATTTGCAAGCTTCTCTGAAGGTTACAAATTGGTCTCTCCCTCCTGAGAACCTATCAGGTAAAGCCACTTTTGGCTCAGGAGTACCTTGGTTTCCCGTAGCAACGGTGGAACCCAAGGATGGCTGCTGCTGCTGCAGCACTGTTGCTTTTAATCCTGCCACTTCAAGGGATAATCCCTGTAATTGTTTCGCCAAAACCGTAACCGGATCCATAGTGGAACAGAAAAATACAAAGCAAAACAGCAAGCAAAAAAAAAAAAAAAAAAGAAATGTCACTTTTTTTTTTTTTAAAAGGCCAGATATACTGTCACGACCGCTATCCCAGCAGCAGTCGTGTCGCACCAGACGGAGGGGAAGGGGGACCCTTATCTACGGATGGGAATAGTATGGCCACCCCTGACTAACCCTAAGCTGGCACCTGTCTGCCCTGATACCCTAGACGGGGTGTGAACCCGTGCGGCAAGCAGGATGCCTAAACCCTCAGTCACCCTAACAAGCCTAGAGTGGGGAAAGGCCGATGGGAGCACTAGTCACCATTTTTATTACAATTATTGGTACCCTGTACATGTAGAGGCACTTGTTTGCATGTATTTACATTTAGTTGCAGTAGAGAGTTTTAATCAGTAGGTTAGATATAAGTGCTCACTTTATATATTAATTTAATGACTAATAAAAGCTAAATTTTATAATTAGAAAATAACTGTTAGCAAATCAAAAATGTACATGTCAAGAGCAGGCAAACACTAGTCACCATCACTCATGTCTAGGAGAACAGCAGGGGAAGACAGCAACAAACAAACTAAAGCAGAGATAGACTTATCCAGTCACGAGCAGAGAAGGCGATCCCAATCACGACAGTCCACGCCGGACAAGAGCTCCACAGCAACACCATCAAACGATCTCCTTCAAAGGTCAGAATAGAACTGGAAGTAAGGACTATATCTGGCAATGACTGCAAGTGAAACTGAAACTAATATAGTAGCTGGGAGTGGCAGACAGGACTCACCTGAGAAGGATGCCTACAAACTCCCAGTCAGGACAAAAAGGTTCACAAGGCAAAACCCGGATGACATACCCTGAACCATTGAGCAAACTCACAAGCTATCGCGAGTAGCAAGTCGCCTCGACCTTCTCCTCCCAGACCTGTCTGGATCAGTCACAGTCGTGACAATAGGGCTGCGTGAAAATCGCAAGCATCCGCAAGCAAGTGCGGATGCGGTGCGATTTTCAAGCACGGTTGCTAGGAGACGATCGGGATGGGGATCCGATCATTAGTATTTTCCCTTATAACATGGTTATAAGGGAAAATAATAGCATTCTTAATACAGAATGCATAGTACAATAGCGCTGGAGGGGTTAAAAAAACAAAAAAAAAAATTTAACTCACCTTAATCCACTTGTTCGCGCAGCCGGCATCTCTTCTGTCTTGTTCTGTGAGGAATAGGACCTTTGATGACGTCACTACGTTCATCACATGGTCCGTCACATGATCCATCACCATAGTAAAAGATCATGTGACGGACCATGTGATGAGCATAGTGATGTCATCAAAGGTCCTATTCCTCACAGAACAAGACAGAAGAGATACCGGCTGCGTGAACAAGTGGATTGAGGTGAGTTAAATTATTATTTTATTTTTTTTACCCCCTCAAACCCTATTGTACTATGCATTCTGTATTCAGAATGCTAGTACCACATTCAGTTTTCTATCACGCGCGTTCAAAACGCATTGCACCCGCACGATAAAAACGCAATCGCAGTCAAAACTGACTGCAATTGCATACCTACTCGCACGGGTTTGCCGCAACGCATCCGGACCTTATCCGGACACGCTCGTGTGAAAGAGGCCTAAGTGTCACATGATCTGTCATTACACATACACACCTTTTTTGAAAGGCCCCAGAGGCTGCAACACCTAATCAAGAGGCATCACTAACCAAACACTGCCATGAAGACCAAGTGTCACGGGGTTCCGAAGGTGCACTCGGTCCCCCATCGCCGCAGACCTGTTGCTTAGCTTTGGGAATGAGGATCTGTGTTTGACCTCATTCCCAGGGCGGCTTTACTAGCTGGGTGGCTCCCTGCTCCTAAGTCTGCCTTGAGCGCCGAGCTAATCACTCGGTGCTCGACTGGTTGGTCTGTCGGTCATGTGACGCTGGCCACGTCACATGACCCTCACTCCCCACTATAAATACAGGCAGCCTGCTGGCTACAGGTTGCCTGTTAATTTCTAGGTTCCTGGCTATCTGTTGGACTGCTGAATACTTACCTGATCCTGTTCCTTGACCATCCTTTTGCCTGATCCTCCTGTACTGCGCATCCGTCCTGGTATTGTGACCTCGGCTCCCACCTGACTACTCTCTTAGGACTCCTCTTGTACTTCTCTGCTCTCCTGGTATTTGACCCCGGCTTCTCCTGACCATTCTTTGCTTAATCCTTTGTACTTTGTAGCTTTCCTGGTATTGACTCGGTCCGTTCACATCCTGTTGTTTGTCTGTCTGTCATCCCTGCACTTATTCCAAGTTAGGGATTGCCGTCCAGTTGTCCCCTGTCATTAGGACTCGCGAGGCAAGTAGGCAGGGCCAGGGGTAAGGGTGGAGCGCAGTGGTCACTTCCCTCCCCCCTGTTTGTGTGTGTACGCGACCGTTACAGATTAACAGGCCCAATAACCACTGTATTATGAATCCTCTGGTGACCCTGACTGACTATGTCTCTAACCTGACGCAGATGGTGCAGGAGTTAGGGGAACAACTAAGCTCTTTTGAGTTAGGGAAAGGTTCTTCCACTCCTCAGGCCTCCAGTCCGCATTTGGAGCCCCAGATTAAGCTCCCAGAAACCTTTTCTGGAGACCGGAAGAAGTTTCTCTCTTTTAAGGAGAGTTGCAAACTTTACTTCCGTTTGCGCCCCGTGTCCTCTGGCCCCGAGAGTCAACGCGTGGGCATTATCATTTCCCGATTACAGGGTGATCCCCAGGACTGGGCGTTCTCTTTACCTGCAGGCGCCAGTTGTTTATATTCTGTGGAGGGGTTCTTTCAGGCCCTAGGTACCCTCTATGATGAACCAGACAGGGCTCTAGTAGCCGAGACGGCTCTAAAGGCACTGGTTCAGGGCAATTTACCAGCGGAGGATTATTGCACTTAATTCAGAAGGTGGTGTGTCCCCTCAGGATGGAATGAACCAGCCCTGAAGAGTCAGTTCAGGTCAGGTCTGTCTGATAAATTAAAGGATCTTCTGGTCAGTTATCAACTTCCAGAGACCTTAGAGGAGATGATGACCCTTGTTGTCCGACTTGACCGACGGGTTAGAGAGAGACGACAGGAACAACAGTTTTCTTCCCAGATGGTGGTCCAGCCAGAGGCCTATCCCAGAGACAATGCTGAGATCTCCACCGAGGAACCCATGCAGGTTGGCATGACCCGAGGGAATCTTCGCCGCAGACGTGGAGAATGCTTTTACTGTGGAGATTCTGACCATTGGATCAACCAGTGTCCTAAGAAGGTCCTCTCTGTCAAGTCTCCTAAGGCAAGGCAACCTAAAGACCAGGTACACCCTGAATTTTCTAAATGTAAGCTTTCGGTACCCATTACGATTTCTCTGGGAGTAGATAAATGGCCGGGTAAGGCCTTTATTGATTCTGGCTCAGCGGCTAGCTTTATTGACTCTGAGTATGCTGTAAGATTGGGTATTCCTATGTTTGCCTTACCAACTCCTATCCATGTCATGGCTATTGATGCTACTCCTCTTATTGGTGGTACGGTGAGCTTATGTACCTCGGAGATTTCTCTAACCGTGGGTGTGTGCCACTCAGAGAGATGTTCGCTTATAGTCCTGGAGAACCTACCTGCTGAGGTGGTACTAGGGTTGCCTTGGCTCCGACTACATAACCCCACTATAGATTGGTCCAATGGGGAGTTGGTGAGATGGGGGCCTAAGTGTGACTCGTGCCTGTCCGTGGTACAGGCTGGGGTCTCAGTAAAGTCTGATACTTTACCCTCTGTTGTTAAAGAATATTCTGATGTATTCTCATCACCAACCCCGGAGGTTCTACCCCCCCATAGACCTTATGATTGTACCATAGAGCTAGTAGAGGGGGCCAAGTTTCCTAAAGGACGAATTTATAATCTTTCTATGCTCGAACGCAAGGCCATGGAAGATTATATTAAGGAGAGCCTTGGTAAAGGGCATATTAGACCTTCTGTCTCTCCCATGGGGGCGGGGTTTTTCTTTGTTAAGAAAAAAGATGTGGTCTTAGGCCATGTATCGATTACCGGAGATTAAATAAAATCACTGTCCAGAATAGATACTCCCTCCCATTGATTCCGGATTTATTTAACCAGGTCCTGGGGGCAACCTGTTTTTCCAAAATTGACCTGAAAGGGGCATACAATCTAATCCGAATCAAGGAGGGAGACGAATGGAAGACGGCGTTCAATACTCCGGTAGGACACTTTGAATATCAGGTGATGCCTTTTGGACTCAGCAATGCCCCAGCTGTGTTCCAAAACTTCATGAATGACATTCTTAGGGAGTTCTTAGGTAAATTTGTTATTGTCTATTTTGACGACATTTTGATATTCTCTCCTGACTTCGAATCCCATGTGTCTCATGTTAGACAAGTATTAGAGGTGTTGAGAGAGAATCAGCTATCCGCTAAACAAGAGAAATGTGTCTTTGGTGTGCAGGAGATTCTGTTTCTAGGGCATGTTCTGACTCCTCACGCCTTCAAGATGGATCCTGGTAAGGTACTAGCAATTAAGGAATGGGTAAGACCTTCATCCTTAAAGGCCTTACAACGGTTCTTAGGTTTCGCCAATTACTATCGTAAATTTATTATGAATTTTTCCGTAATTGCTAAACCGTTGACCGACCTTACTAAGAAAGGGGCGGATTTGGAGAATTGGTCTACTGAGGCCATTTCTTCATTTGAAAAATTAAAAAAGGCATTCAGTAGCGCTCCCATTCTGATCCAGCCTGATCAGGAGAAACCTTTTATTGTGGAGGTGGATGCGTCCGAGGACGGCGCAGGAGCAGTCCTTTCACAAGGTCCTGCTAGCCTCACTAATCTGAGACCATGTGCCTTCTTCTCCAGGAAATTCTCTCCCACGGAGAGAAACTACGACATAGGGAATAGGGAGCTGCTGGCCATTAAATGGGCATTTGAGGAGTGGAGGCATTTTCTGGAGGGGGCAAGGCATTGTGTAACTGTTGTCACTGACCATAAAAACCTTATGTTTCTCGAGTCTGCTAAGAGGTTGAATCCCCGTCAAGCCAGATGGGCTCTGTTTTTTACTCGTTTTGATTTTTCCATCACGTTCAGGCCGGGAAGTAAAAATGTGAAGGCGGACGCATTATCTCGGAGCTTCCAGGCTTTTCAACCTACTGAGGTACCACCTGAATCCATCCTACCAGCAAAAATCTTCTTAGCAGCTCTTACCCAGGATATCTCGGCTTGCATTAGGTCAGAACAACATCTGGCACCGGCATCCACCCCAACAGATAAGTTGTTTGTTCCCGTACAATTTCGTCTCCAGCTGTTGGGTGAGTGTCACGATTCTGCCTTTTGTGGACATCCGGGTGTTGAGGGCACTAAGGATCTGGTTTCTAGATCTTATTGGTGGCCCACTCTAACTAGGGATGTCAAGTCCTATGTGTCAGCCTGTGAGGTTTGTGCCAGGTCCAAGACATCTAGGACTCGCCCTGCTGGTAACCTACGACCCCTACCCATTCCCAGTAGACCCTGGTCCCATATCTCGATGGACTTTATAACTGACCTACCGCCGGCGGAGGGTAAGACTGTAGTGTGGGTAGTGGTGGATAGGTTTAGCAAGATGGTCCATTTCATTCCCCTGTCTAAACTCCCGAATGCCAAAACCCTGGCGTCTATTTATGTGAAAGAAATTGTTCGATTGCATGGTATCCCGGAAAATATTGTTTCTGACAGGGGTGTGCAGTTTGTGTCCAAATTCTGGAGGGCCTTCTGTCAAAAATGTAAAATTTCATTGTCTTTTTCCTCTGCCTACCACCCTGAGAGTAATGGGCAGACTGAACGCCTTAATCAGTCTGTCGAACAATTCTTGAGGTCGTATGTGCTGATGACCAGCAATTATGGGTGAAATTTCTTCCATTGGCTGAATTTGCTTTGAATAACCGTGTCAATTCTTCCGCTGGGGTCTCCCCTTTCTTTTGTAACCATGGTTTTCATCCCCGTTTACATTCTGTGTCGTCCGTCTCCTCCTCTAACCCTGAAGCGGATAAACTCTCCTCCGAACTGTGCACAGTTTGGGCCCGGGTTCATTCGAACCTAGAAAAGGCTCAATGTTCTCAGAAACTCAAGGCCGATAGGAGACGTTCAAGGGGGGTAAACTTTCAGGTTAGGGATAAAGTATGGTTGTCCTCCAAGAATCTATCTCTCAAGGTAACTTCTAAAAAATTTGCTCCTCGTTTTATTGGACCATATAAGATCACGGAAGTGATTAACCCGGTGTCTTTTAGGTTGGAGCTGCCCGAGTCATTCCACATTCATAATGTGTTCCATAAATCTCTGCTTAAAAAATATTTTGAACTGGTAGTACCATCAAAAGCCTCGCCTCCGCCGGTTCTTGTTAATGATGCTGTCGAGTATGTGGTGTCTAAAATAGTGGATGTCCGGAAGGTGCGTAATTCCTTGCAGTACCTGATTCACTGGAAGGGGTATGGACCTGAAGAGAGATCTTGGGTACCTGCCAGGGAGGTTCATGCTCCTAGACTTGTTCGTAAATTTCATTTAGAACACCCTGAAAAGCCATCGCCTGAAGTCTTGGGTCCGGTGGCCCCTCGTAAAAGGGGGGGCACTGTCACGGGGTTCCGAAGGTGCACTCGGTCCCCCATCGCCCGCAGACCTGTTGCTTAGCTTTGGGAATGAGGATCTGTGTTTGACCTCATTCCCAGGGCGGCTTTACTAGCTGGGTGGCTCCCTGCTCCTAAGTCTGCCTTGAGCGCCGAGCTAATCACTCGGTGCTCGACTGGTTGGTCTGTCGGTCATGTGACGCTGGCCACGTCACATGACCCTCACTCCCCACTATAAATACAGGCAGCCTGCTGGCTACAGGTTGCCTGTTAATTTCTAGGTTCCTGGCTATTTGTTGGACTGCTGAATACTTACCTGATCCTGTTCCTTGACCATCCTTTTGCCTGATCCTCCTGTACTGCGCATCCGTCCTGGTATTGTGACCTCGGCTCCCACCTGACTACTCTCTTAGGACTCCTCTTGTACTTCTCTGCTCTCCTGGTATTTGACCCCGGCTTCTCCTGACCATTCTTTGCTTAATCCTTTGTACTTTGTAGCTTTCCTGGTATTGACTCGGTCCGTTCACGTCCTGTTGTTTGTCTGTCTGTCATCCCTGCACTTATTCCAAGTTAGGGATTGCCGTCCAGTTGTCCCCTGTCATTAGGACTCGCGAGGCAAGTAGGCAGGGCCAGGGGTAAGGGTGGAGCGCAGTGGTCACTTCCCTCCCCCCCCTGTGTGTGTGTGTGTGTACGCGACCGTTACACCAAGGAACTCTCCAAACAAGTAAGGGACAATGTTGTTGAGAAGTTATCCTTTTAAATGGGAGAACTTGCACAATTGGTGGCTGGCTAAATACTTTTTTGCCCCACTGTAAATTGCTGTTTAGTTGATTTGGATGGAAACAGACATGTGTCCTTTGACCCCAGCAAAGACGATCCCAGGTGAATTTCACAATATATAGATATACTAGCAGAAGGAGCCAGCTTTGCACAGGTATATTTCATCTATTTCATTTAATGTTTGTGTGTGTCGTTAAAAGATATCGACAGTATCCACTATAACAGTGACATCTACAGTACCCCGCCCCTTTAACAGTGACCTCCACAGCGGCCTGCCCCTTAACAGTAACATCCATAGCGCCCCTCCCCTTTAACAGTGACCTCCACAGTGGCCAACCCTTTATTTGTGACCTCCACAGTATTCCGTCTTCTTAACAGTGATTTCCACAATAACCCGCCCCTAAACAGTGATCTCCACAGAGCTCCGTTACCTTAAAATGTGACCTCCACAACGCCTCGCCCTCTTAACAGTGACCTCTACAGCACCCTGTCCCTGAACACTGACCTTCATAGCGGACCGTCCCCTTAACTGTGACCTCCACAGTTCCCTGCCCTCTTAACAGAGACCTCCACAGCACCCACCCCTTTAAAAGTGACCTCCACAGAATCCCGCCCCCTTAACAGTGACCTCCACAGCGGCCCACCCCTTTAACAGTGACCTCCACAGTACCCCGTATCTTTAACAGTGATTTTCACAACACTCCGCCCCTCAACAGTGGCCTCTACAGCAATCTGGCCCTTAACACTGACCTCCATAGCGGATCGTCCCCTTAACTGTGACCTCCACAGCAGTCTACAGCAGATTGCCCCTAGGGTGACCAGAGGTCCGGTTTTAGGCCAGACAGTCCAGCTTTCAGACTCCCTGTCCTCCGTCGGGCGCAGGGCCTGGACGGACAAAGGGATGTCTTTTTGAACAGGTCACTCTCAGACAGCAGCACTGTGCTGGTTGGGGGCATAGCTTACCTGGACCTGGGGGTGAGGTTTTTAAGTTTGTCTTTTTAAGAGTGTCCTGAATGGCCACCCTACCTGCAGCCTTAACTGTGACCTCCACAGCACTCCGCTCCCTTAACAGTGTCATGCACAGCGCCCTGCCCCTTTAAAGCTGACCTACAGCAGTGAAGAAAAATGACTGGTGTGTTATGGAAACCTGGTGTAAAACTGTGTGTATGTGGAGACTAAGGGCCTGCGAGCTTCTATTGGCTGATAAGGGTCATGTGACCAGGCTTCTATTGGCTAATGCATTTTTTGGGAATATCTCAGTAACGGTATGTCCTAGAGAGTTTAGACCCGGTCTAAAACCTTCCCAGACACCTCATGTATCTGTGTGCCAAATTTTGTGATTGTAAAAGCGATTGTGCGGATGCCTTTAGCGGACATACACACACATACTGAAAAGAAAAAGGGGGTCAGTCAGCACATCCCAATGCGCAGGGGCACGTTGCTATGGCTGAGAACAACACTGTAAAACAAAACATGCAATGCAACAGCCATCTGGAAACCAAATAAAGTACAAAAATGCATAATGATTGCTAGTGCTATACTTATAAATTAGAGATGCTTGGTAAAATCATTTTTGTACAAAATTATTTGAGCCCGTCTGCCGCACGTCAAGGCGATCTCTGTAAGACGGGTTCCTAACACTAAATTCTACCTGTTATGTGCCATGACGGCTACCATACAATTTAGCTTTATATATTAGATATAATGTAAGGACAAAAGTTTAGGGCTCTACACATTAGGCTCCATTCACACGTCCGTGGTGTGTTGCGGACCCGCAAATTGCGGATCCGCAACACACCCGCCCGGCACCCCTATAGAAATGCTTATCCTTGTCCGCAAGCTGCGGACAAGAATAGGACATGTTCTATCTTTTGCGGAGCTGCGGACCTGAAGATCGGGGCCGCGCTCCGCAAATACGGATGCTGACAGCACACTGTGTGCTGTCCGCATCCTTTCCATCCCCATAGAAAATGAATGGGTCCGCACCCGTTCCGCAAAACTGCGGAACGAATGCGGACCCATTTGCGGACGTCTGAAACTCTGAATGGAGCCTTACACCTACAGAAGCTTTTATGACATCCCATTCTAATTCCATAGGCAATAATATAGAGTGGCCCTGCACTTTACAGGTAAAACAGCTTCTACTCCTCTGGCAAGGCTTTCTACAAGATTTTGGAGTCAGTCTGTAGGAATATTCTCATTTATTCAGAAAAAATATTTGTCAGACACGGATGTTAGATGAGAAAGCTGGGATCGCAATCACTGTTCTAGATTATCCCAAAGGTGTTCAATGGGGTTGTGGTCAGACATATGTGCAGGCCAGTCAAGTTCTTCCAAACCAAACTCACCCAACCATGCCTTTATGGACCTTGCTTTGTCCATCAAGAAACAGTTATGGGGGAACAGAAAAGGGCCTCTACCTAACTGTTCTCATAAAGTTGGAAGCAATACAATTGTCCAAATTGTCTTGGTATGCAAAAGCATTCCGATTTCCCTTAACAAGAGCTAACAGCCTAGGTCAACCTCTGAAAAACAACCGCGTTTCATTATCATTCATCTACCAAAATTTACAGATGGTGGCAAATAATGCTCTCCTGGCATTCGTAAAACCAGAGTCATCCATCAGACTGCCAAATAGAGAAGTGTAATTTGTCACTCCACAGAACACCTTTGCCCTGCTCTGGAGTACAGTGGTGGCTTGCTTTACACAGCTCCATCTGATACTTGGTATTATGTTTTCTGATGTAAGAACTGCATGCAGCTGATTGGATATGGAAAGCAATACCATTAAGATACCAGTGCACAGTTTTTGTGAGGATGTTAATGTCCGAGAAGGTTTGGGACTCTGTAATTACTGCGTAATTAGAGAACTGACAGCTTTTATGTACTATGCGTCCCATTTCCTAAATGTTTCTACTTTGACATAATGCCACTCACAGTTGAAGGTGGATACCTAGAAGGGAAGAAACTTCCTTGACTGACTTGTTGCAGTGCTGACATCCTATTACAGTACTACTCCGGAATTTAGTGATCTCTTGTAAATAACCTGTTCTTTCATAAATGTTTGTAAAGGCAGACTGCATGGCTAGATGCTGGATTTGATACACCTGTGGTAATCTTTATACTGTATCCACCTATTTCTATTTGTACAGCTTTATGGAATATTTCTAATTGAAATACTGTAACTATCAAAAAGACATCTTGCATACATCATTATGAGTATTCCTCATCTCTTAGTAACTGTACCAGCGGCAAAGAATTAGAAAAGCTGGGGAGGCCCTATGACCTTGATCCTTAAAATACATTAGCAGAGATGTTCACACTTAATCAGTTACATGGATTTGACTTTCTTTTAAAATGCTTTTTCCATTAACTCAGTGGATAGTGGTTTGGATTTTAAGCTCAGGGAGGTGGAAGAAACAAGACTCAGTTTTCACAAATATAGCCAAATATGCTTGCAATCAGTAAAAGTCGTAATGGTTTTTATGACCTCCCTTGGTTTGAGTTATTGCTGTAGAACATCATGATTCATCAACAGACTGTAAAAGTTATTGAACAGGGATAACAATTTATTTTTAACTCTTTGGTTAACTGGCTTGAAAAAGTAGGAATTAAGAATGTGTTTCCTGTATTTTAACACCCAAAGTATGCGAAGCATAAAACAGCAGGAAAGCCTTAGTTAACCCCTTAGTGACCACCGATACGTGTTTTTACGGCGGTCACTAAATGACTTAGGATGTTTTTTTTTTACGGCGGCCCAGTCTAAGCGCTGCACGGGTCCCCCATGCAGCGGGGACCCGGCTCTCACATGAGAGCCGCAGCCCTGCTCTAACAGCCAGGATCGGCAGGAGTGCCGATCCAGGCTTTTTAACACTTTACATGCAGCGGGCAATGGTGCCCGCCGTATGTAAAGCGGTGACAGAGAGAGCGAACTCCCTCTGTCTCCCATCGGCACCCCGCAAATTTGATCGCGGGGTGCCGATGTGTGTGAAGCCTACCGAGCTTCCGATGTAGGCCCTGGTCTGGGCTGTAGTAATTTCCAGCAGGCTGCACCTCTCTGGCGCAGCCTGATGGTCAATGTTAAAATAGCATTGCCATTAAAATGCAATGCATTGTAGGGATAATGCTTTGCATTTCAAAAGCAATAAAAAATACTGTCTGTTATAGTCCCCTTGTGGGACTATTAAGTGCTAAAAAAAGTAAAAATAAATAAATTATTCAATAAAAAAATCCCATTAAAAAAATTACGCTTTTTTTCCCCATAGAAAAAATATGCCCTTATATGTTTGGTATTGCCACGTCTGTAACGACCCAGACTACATATATATCATGAAAACTATCCCTTATGGTGAATGCCGTAAAAAAAAAATAATAATAAATAAAAATACAGAATTGAAAATACAGAATTGCAAAGCGCCATTTACTCCAAAATGATATCAATGAAAAATAAAAGTCGTCCCACAAAAATCAAGCCCTCACGCAACTTCATAGAAAGAAAAATAAAAAAGTTATGGGTCTTGGGAAGTAGCAATGTAAAAAAAAAAATTCTTTTAAAAAAAAAAGGAGTTTTATTGCAAAAAAAGTAGTAAAACCTAAAAAAAAAACTATATGTATTTGGTATAACTGTAATCGTACTGACCCAGAGAATAAAGATATTATGTTATTTATACCGAAAATTCAATGCCTTAAAATTTATAAAGTAAAAACGCAGTGACGGTATTGCTGTTTTTCCCATCTCCCTCCCAGAAAGAGTTAATAAAAGTTAATCAGAAAAATGTGTCCCCCAAAATGATGCCATTAAAAACTACAACTTGTCCCGCAAAAAACAAGCCCTCATAAAGCTATATAGACGGAAAAATAAAAAAGTTATAGCTCTTGGAACGTGACAATGAAAAAAGGAAGAAAAAAGCTTGGTCAGTAAGGCCCAAAACAGGCTGGTCATTAAGGGGTTAAAGAGCATATGCTAAGTAAAACAATATAATTATTTTCTTGCTCAGATGTATTAATTTTTATATTTCTTTAAACTACCTGTTGGAGCACTTAGGGGCTGGCCAGGGCACTAGGAGCACCACTAGTGCAACGCTTCCATGCTCTCTGTACTCCTCTTTGACTGACAAGGCTAAACATCTCTTCTATCCCTGTGTTCTCATGCCAGTGCTTGCGCAGTGAATCAGATGCTGCTTCCTGAGCTTGGGAAGCAGCAGAAGATTAATTACGGAAGTGCCGAGTCGGCTTAGTGACTTGGAGTCCGGGGCAGTGGATCTGATGAGCACTGCTTTCCAAGCTCAATAGATCCACTAAATAGGCATTGAGTCACTGAGCCCCACCACTGGTGCAAGAAAACAACTATTACCCATATAGTGAAAATATATATATAATTTTACTCAGCATGCTCAGCCCTACCAGGCAATATGTCTGGTTTAGTAGGGGTGATCATGCTGACAGATGCTCTTTAACCCCTTAAGGACCGGGCTCATTTTCACCTTAAGGACCAGGCCATTTTTTGCAAATCTGACCAGTGTCACTTTATGTGTGAATAACTTTAAAACGCTTTTACTTATCCAGGCCATTCTGAGATAGTTTTTCGTCACATATTGTACTTCATGACACTGGTAAAATGGAGTAAAAAAAAAATATTTTTTATTTATAAAATAATACAAAATTGACCAAAAATTTGGAAAAATTAGCAAATTTCCAAGTTTCAATTTCCCTACTTCTATAATACATAGTAATACCGCCAAAAATAGTTATTACTTTACATTCCCCATATGTCTACTTTATGTTTGGATTATTTTGGGAATTACATTTTATTTTTTGGGGACGTTACAAGGCTTAGAAATTTAGAAGCAAATCTTAAACTTTTTCAGAAATTTTCAAAAACCCACTTTTTAAGGACGAGTTCAGGTCTGAAGTTACTTTGTGAGGCTTACATAATAGAAACCACCCAAAAATGACCCCATTCTAGAAACTACACCCCTCAGGGTATTTAAAACTGGTTTTACAAACTTTGTTAACCCTTTAGGTGTTCCACAAGAGTTATTGGCAAATGGAGATGAAATTTGAGAATGTACATTTTCTGGCAAATTTTCCATTTAATCAATTTTTTCCAGTAACAAAGCAAGGGTTAACAGCCAAACAAAGCTCTATATTTATTGCCCTGATTCTGTAGTTTGCAGAAACACCACATATGTGGCCGTAAACTACTGTATGGGTACACGGTAGGGCGTAGAGGGAAAGGTGCGCCATGTGGTTTTTGGAAATCAGATTTTGCTGGACTGGTTTATTTACATCATGTCCCATTTGAAATCCCCCTGATGCACCCCTAGAGTAGAAACTTCATAAAAGTGACCCCATCTAAGAAACTACACCCCTCAAGGTATTCAAAACTGGTTTTACAAACTTTGTTAACCCTTTAGGTGTTCCACAAGAGTTATTGGCAAATGGAGATGAAATTTGAGAATTTAAATTTTTTGCCAAATTTTCTATTTAATCAATTTTTTCCAGTAACAAAGCAAGGGTTAACAGCCAAACAAAACTCTATATTTATTGCCCTGATTCTGTAGTTTACAGAAACACCCCATATGTGGTCGTAAACTTCTGTACGTGCAAACGGCAGGGCGCAGAAAGAAAGGAATGCCATACAGTTTTTGGAAGGCAGATTTTTCTGGACTGGTTTTTTGACACCATGTCCCATTTGAAGCCCCCCTGATGCACCCCTAGAGTAGAAACTCCAAAAAAGTCACCCCATTTTAGAAACTACGGGATAGGGTGGCAGTTTTGTTGGTACTGTTTTAGGGTGCGTATGATTTTTGGTTGCTCTATATTACACTTTTTGTGAGGCAAGGTTACAAGAAATAGCTGTTTTGGCACCGTTTTTATTTTTGTTATTTACAACATTCATCTAACAGGTTAGATCATGTAGTATTTTTATAGAGCAGGTTGTCACGGACGCTACAATACCAAATATGACTTTAGTGTCTCCACATTCTGAAAGCCATAGTTTTATTTATTTTTTGGGCGACTGTCTTGTGTAGGGGCTAATTTTTTTCGGGATGAGATGACGGATTGATTGGCACTATTTTGGGGTGCGTATGACTTTTTGATCGCTTGCTATTACACTTTTTGTGATCTAAGGTGAAAAAAAATGGCTTTTTTTACACCGTTTTTTTTTTTATTACGGTATTCACCTAAGGGGTTAGGTCATGTGGTATTTCTATAGAGCAGGTTATTACGGATGATGTGATACCCAATATATATATACTTTTTTTATTTATGTAAGTTTTACACTATGATTTCATTTTTAAAATAAAAAAATCATGTTTTAGTGTCTCCATAGTCTGAGAGCCATAGTTTTTTCAGTTTTTGGGCGATTATCTTAGGTAGGGTCTAATTTTTTGTGGGATGAGATGACGGTTTGATTGGCACTATTTTGGGGTGCGTATGACTTTTTGATCGCTTGCTATTACACTTTTTGTGATCTAAGGTGAAAAAAAATGGCTTTTTTTACACCGTTTTTTTTTTTTTTTACGGTATTCACCTAAGGGGTTAGGTCATGTGGTATTTCTATAGAGCAAGTTATTACGGATGCGGCGATACCTAATATATATATATACTTTTTTTATTTATGTAAGTTTTACACTATGATTTCATTTTTAAAATAAAAAAATCATGTTTTAGTGTCTCCATAGTCTGAGAGCCATAGTTTTTTTCAGTTTTTGGGCGATTATCTTAGGTAGGGTCTAATTTTTTGTGGGATGAGATGACGGCTTGATTGGCACTATTTTGGGGTGCGTATGACTTTTTGATCGCTTGCTATTACACTTTTTGTGATCTAAGGTGAAAAAAAATGGCTTTTTTTACACGTTTTTTTTTTTTTTTTACGGTATTCACCTAAGGGGTTAGGTCATGTGGTATTTCTATAGAGCAAGTTATTACGGATGCGGCGATACCTAATATATATATATACTTTTTTTATTTATGTAAGTTTTACACTATGATTTCATTTTTAAAATAAAAAAATCATGTTTTAGTGTCTCCATAGTCTGAGAGCCATAGTTTTTTCAGTTTTTGGGCGATTATCTTAGGTAGGGTCTCATTTTTTGTGGGATGAGATGACGGTTTGATTGGCACTATTTTGGGGTGCGTATGACTTTTTGATCGCTTGCTATTACACTTTTTGTGATCTAAGGTAACAAAAAATAGCTTTTTTTACACCATTTAATTAATTTTTTTTAAGGTATTCACCTGAGGGGTTAGATCATGATATTTTTATAGAGCAGGTTAATATGGACGCGGCGATACCTAATATATATATTTTTTTATTTCTGTAAGTTTTACACGATAATATAATTTTTGAAACAAAAAAAATATCATGTTTTAGTGTCTCCATATTCTGAGAGCCATCGTTTTTACAGTTTTTGGGGGGCGATTGTCCTATGTAGGGGCTCATATTTTGCGGGATGAGGTGACGGTTAGATTGGTACTATTTGGGGGGCATATGCCTTTTTGATCGCTTGGTGTTGCACTTTTAGTGATGTAAGTTGACAAAAATGTCTTTTTTCTACACAGTTTTTATTTTTATTTTTTTATGGTGTCTATCAGATGGGGTGGATTATCGTTATGGACGCGGCGATACCTAATATGAGCGGTTTTTCTTTTTTTTTCAATTTTTAATTAGAAAATCAGGGGAATAGGGCGTGTTTTTTTTTTTTAATTCAAAACACTTAAATTTTTTATTCAAAACACTTTTTTGAACTTTTTTTTTTTAAACTTTATTTCTGTCCCACTGTTTTGGGGGTCTGATCCACTCTGCAATGCATTACAATACATCTGTATTGTAATGCATTGCCTATTAGTGTATGACACTGAGTCATACACTAACAGGTTGCCTAGGAGACCCAGTCTGAGGCTGGATCTCCTCGGCTCCCGTAGAAGGCAGTTCAAGAGGCCGTGCAGGGCATTGGGCAGCCTCTGCACGGCATCTGGCTGCCTTGTCACGCATCGGATCCCACCACAGCAGCGCGGGGACTCGATGCGATTACTCACCTGCCGCAAACCACTTCTATGTCGCGGTCAGCGTGGACCGCTGCATAGAAGGGGTTAATCCACCGGTGGATACAGCAGGGGCCCGGCTACCAGGGACTGATGAACCCCTCCAGTGATCGATCATCCCGCCGTGCATGTACGGCTGAATGCATTCTGGCAATGCATCCCCCACCGTACATGTACGGCGTTCTGCGCTAAGGGGTTAAGAACAACTGGCTGATCACTTAAAGGGAATCTGTCACAATGAACATGATGCCTGATCTAATGGCACCAAGGTATAGAGCAAATTAAGCTGAGCAGATTAATATGTAGGGGTGATTTATCAAGCCCGCTCTCCCTGATTTTTGACTGCAAAAAGTTGCACATTTTTGTGTCCTGGTTTCCAAAAAAAACACTTACTCCAGTTTGCTGGTGCAAGTAATTCCTGAAAATCTAGAATTCATATTTTGATTGTATCAATTCTGCCGGAAGATTTGATTCAGTTGAAAAAATTCGACCCAAAGCAAAATTGCCCCAAAAGCACTGAAAAGTCATGTATGACACTCTGGAGTCTCCTAGGACTCCTAGGTTTCCAATATCTTTCAAGTTCATTAGTGCCTAAACAGCATTAGTAATGACAAAGTGACCATGACATACAAGGCTATGGGTGACCGTGCATGTAAGGCTATGGGTAAAAGGATGATAGCTAATTGCAACATACAGCCTGTTTAACCGATTCAAGAACCTGCAATTTTCCATTGTTTCCTGTTTGTTTTTAACTCCCTGCCATACAGTTGTGTTCAAAATTATTCAACCCCCACTGAAATTGAGTGTTTTGGCCAGTTTGACATTGATTTTGATCATTTCAGTCATCTTGTTTACAATTAAATCAAAGAGGCACTTGTAAGTCAAACAAATATAACATAACATTTATAATTAAATAACCACAAATGTCTTTTCTGTGCTCACATCATTATCAGTTTTATTCAACCCTCAAGTGACATTCAATCTTAGTACTTAGTACAACATCCTTTTCCAGTTATAACAGCTTTTAAACGTGAAGCATAGCTTGACACAAGTGTCTTGCAGCGATCTATGGGTATCTTCGCCCATTCTTCATGGGCAAAAGCCTCCAGTTCAGTCACATTCTTAGGCTTGCGCGCTGCAACTGCTTTCTTTAAGTCCCACCAGAGGTTCTCAATCGGATTTTAGTCTGGTGACTGCGATGGCCACTTCAAAATGTTCCAGCCTTTAATCTGCAACCATGCTCTAGTGGACTTGGAGGTATGTTTGGGATCATTGTCCTGTTGAAAGGTCCAACGTCTCCCAAGCCTCAGGTTTGTGATGGACTGCATCACATTTTCATCTAATATCTCCTGGTACTGAAGAGAATTCATGGTACCTTGCACACGCTGATGCTTCCCTGTACCTGTAGAAGCAAAACAGCCCCAAAGCATGATTGACCCCCCGCCATGCTTCACAGTAGGCAAGGTGTTCTTTTCTTCATAGGCCTTGTTCTTCCTCCTCCAAACATAGCGTTGATCCATGGGCCCAAATAGTTCTAATTTTGTTTCATCAGTCCACAGAACACTATCCCAAAACTTTTGTGGTTTGTCCACATAACTTTTGGCATACTGCAGTCAACTCTTCTTATTCTTTGGAGACAGCAAGGGGGTGCGCCTGGGAGTTCTGTCATGGAGGCCTTCATTACGCAGTGTGCGCCTTATTGTCTGAGCTGAAACTTCAGTACCCACATCTGACAAATCTTTTTTCAGTTCCTCAGCAGTCACACGGGGACTTTTCTCCACTTTGCGCTTCAGGTAGCGCACAGCAGTCAAAGTCAGCATCTTCTTTCTGCCATGACCAGGTAGCGTTTCAACAGTGCCCTTTGCCTTGAATTTGCGAATGATGCTTCCTATGGTGTCTCTTGGTATGTTTAACATCTTTGCAATCTTCTTATAGCCATTGCCCTTCCTGTGAAGAGAAATCACCTCTTCTCTTGTCTTCCTGGACCATTCTCTTGACTTCACCATGTTTGTAAACACACCAGTAAATGTCTAGAAGGAGCTGAGTATCACAGTCCTTTTAAATCTGCCTAATTGGTGCTTATTATGCTTGATTGCTGCTCCTTGACATCCACAGGTGTTTTCAATACCTGATCGAAAACACTTGAATGAACCTCTGTTCTTAAGAGTGGTAGTCTTTAACGGGGTTTAATAATTGTGTCAATGAAGAAATCACAAAAAAAAACATTTAATACTGTATTACAAAAACAATTGATGTCATTTTAGTTGCATTTGGTTCTTTAAAAAGTCCTTGTAAGATTTCATTTTGAACACAATTACAAATGTACACTAAATTCCCTAAAACCCTTTACAGCATTGGGGGTTGAATAATTTTGAACACAACTGTATATTTTTTTTTGTTTCACATAACCATTTGAAGGCTTATTATTATTTATTTGTCCCGTCTTTAGTTGCTAGAACTTTTACTAGGAAACCCCATCTGTAGTTTATGTTATTGGCACTCAAAGTTTTTGTAATAATTGAGAATTCTTTTCTGGCTTTAATAGTAGCAGCTGAAAGATCAGTGAATAATTTCAGTCCAGCAAATTGGTCTGGTAAAGTAGGATCTTTCCTCATTTCTCTGAGTATTTGTTCTTTTATGTGAAAAAATGTGAATCTCGCCAGAACATCTCTGAGGATGTCTTTTGGTAGATAAGAGGGTTTTGGCACTCTGTGAAATTTGATTAGGTCAGTAATGTATGGCATTAAGGCCTTGTTATTGATAGTCTCAGGTATGCCTCTGAATTTAATATTGTTTCTTCTGCTTCTATCCTCGAGATCAATAATTTTGGCCTGCATACTTTCGATTTGATCTTCCATGTCGTTATGTCGATTAATCACTTCATTCTGTGACTCTGCAAAGTCGCCCATTTTATTTTCAATATTCGACACCCTGTCTCCCAACTCCTCAACAGCTTTTTGGAAAGGCAATATAGTCTGTTTAAAGTCTGTATTAATCGAGCTCCGCAATGCTAGTAACATGTCTTTAACCACCTCCCGTCTCGCTAACCCCCGAAAGGCGTGATTGCTGCGACGCTCCCAGGTCACACTAACGCCAATAGGCGTCATCTCGCGTGAGCCGAGATTTCCTGTGAACGCTTGCACACAGGCGCGTGCGTTCACAGGATCGGAAGGTGAGCGAGTGGATCTACAGCCTGCCAGCGGCGATCGTTCGCTGGCAGGCTGTAGATGCGATTTTTTTAACCCCTAACAGGTATATTAGATGCTGTTTTGATAACAGCGTCTAATATACCTGCTACCTGGTCCTCTGGTGGTCGCTTTTGCTTGGATCGACCACTAGAGGACACAGGCAGCTCTGTAATAAGTAGCACCAAACACCACTACACTACACCCCCCTGTCACTTATTAACCCCTGATCACCCCATATAGACTCCCTGATCACCCCCCTGTCATTGATCACACCCTGTCATTGATCACCCCCTGTAAGGCTCCATTCAGACGTCCGTATGTTTTTTACGGATCCACGGATACATGGATCGGATCCGCAAAACACATACGGACGTCTGAATGGAGCCTTACAGGAGGGTGATCAATGACAGGGGGGTGATCACCCCATATAGACTCCCTGATCACCCCCCTGTCATTGATCACCCCCCTGTCATTGATCACCCCCCTGTAAGGCTCCAATCAGACGGACATATGTTTTTTTTTGTATCCACGGATACATGGATCGGATCCGCAAAACACATACAGACGTCTGAATGGAGCCTTACAGGGGGGTGATCAATGACAGGGGGGGGATCAATGACAGGGGGGTGATCAGGGAGTCTATATGGGGTGATCACCCCCCTGTCATTGATCAACCCCTTGTAAGGCTGGCTCCATTCAGAGGTCCGTATGTGTTTTGCGGGTCCACGGATCCATGGATCGGATCCGCAAAACACATACGGACGTCTGAATGGAGCCTTACAGGGGGGTGATCAATGACAAGGGGGTGATCACCCCATATAGACTCCCTGATCACCCCCCTGTCATTTATCACCCCCCTGTCATTGATCACCCCCCTGTAAGGCTCCATTTAGATGTCCGTATGTGTTTTGCGGATCCGATCCATGTACCCGTGGATCCGTAAAAAACATATGGATGTCTGAATGGAGCCTTTCAGGGGGGTGATCAATGACAGGGGGGTGATCACCCCATATACACTCCCTGATCACCCCCCTGTCATTGATCACCCCTCTGTAAGGCTCCATTCAGACATTTTTTTGGCCCAAGTTAGCGGAAATTGCTTTTTTTTTTTTTTTTCTTACAAAGTCTCATATTCCACTAACTTGTGTCAAAAAATAAAATCTCACATGAACTCACCATACCCCTCACGGAATCCAAATGCGTAAAATTTTTTAGACATTTATATTCCAGACTTCTTCTCACGCTTTAGGGCCCCTAAAATGCCAGGGCAGTATAAATACCCCACATGTGACCCCATTTCGGAAAGAAGACACCCCAAGGTATTCGCTGAGGGGCATATTGAGTCCATGAAAGATTGAAATTTTTGTCCCAAGTTAGCGGAAAGGGAGACTTCGTGAGAAAAAAAAAAAATATCAATTTCCGCTAACATGTGCCCAAAAAAATAAATTCTATGAACTCGCCATGCCCCTCATTGAATACCTTGGGGTGTCTTCTTTCCAAAATGGGGTCACATTTGGGGTATTTATACTGCCCTGGCATTTTAGGGGCCCTAAAGCGTGAGAAGAAGTCTGGGTTCCAAATGTCTAAAAATGCCCTCCTAAAAGGAATTTGGGCCCCTTTGTGCATCTAGGCTGCAAAAAAGTGTCACACATCTGGTATCGCCGTACTCAGGAGAAGTTGGGCAATGTGTTTTGGGGTGTCATTTTACATATACCCATGCTGGGTGAGATAAATATCTTGTTCAAATGCCAACTTTGTATAAAAAAATGGGAAAAGTTGTCTTTTGCCGAGATATTTCTCTCACCCAGCATTGGTATATGTAAAATGACACCCCAAAACACATTGCCCAACTTCTCCTGAGTACGGCGATACCAGATGTGTGACATTTTTTTGCAGCCTAGGTGGGCAAAGGGGCCCACATTCCAAAGAGCACCTTTAGGATTTCACAGGTCATTTTTTACACATTTTGATTTCAAACTACTTCCCACACATTAGGGCCCCTAAATTGCCAGGGCAGTATAACTACCCCACAAGTGACCCCATTTTGGAAAGAAGACACCCCAAGGTATTCCGTAAGGGGCTTGGCGAGTTCCTAGAATTTTTTTTTTTTCTTCACAAGTTAGCGGAAAATGCTGATTTTTTTTTTTTTTTCTTACAAAGTCTCATATTCCACTAACTTGTGACAAAAAATGAAAACTTCCATGAACTCACTATGCCCATCACAAAATACCTTAGGGTGTCTTCTTTCCAAAATGGGGTCACTTGTGGGGTAGTTATACTGCCCTGGCAATTTAGGGGCCCTAATGTGTGCGAAGTAGTTTGAAATCAAAATGTGTAAAAAATGACCTGTGAAATCCTAAAGGTGCTCTTTGGAATGTGGGCCCATTTGCCCACCTAGGCTGCAAAAAAGTGTCACACATCTGGTATCGCCGTACTCAGGAGAAGTTGGGCAATGTGTTTTGGGGTGTCATTTTACATATACCCATGCTGGGTGAGATAAATATTTTTTGAAGGACAAGATGCACTTTCTAATTACACCATTTAATATTGCATACGATGTAGCGGGAAGCTGAAAAAATCTAAAAGGGGTTGAATTGGAAAAAAAGCGCAATTTTACCATATTTTTCTGGGTTTCACTTTTTTGGCATTCCCTATGCAGTAAAACTCTGTTACTATCCTTCTCTGGGCCAGTACAATTAGAGCCATACCACATTTATATAGTTTTTCTTAAAAAAAAATGTTTTTCTTTGCATCGCCATATTCTAATGGGATAAATACATTTAAATTGTAATACTAAAGCCATTTTGGGATGTGGTGATGCTAATTATCTTCAGGTTTTTTAATTGCTTATTTATTTAGATTTTTTATATGGGAAAAGTGTTGTTTTTATACATTTTTTTAAACATTTTAAACTTTTCTTTTCAAATTTTTAAGTCCCCCAAGGTGCAGGTACGGTATGTGGTCCATCCTTATATCACTTCTTCCCTAAACTGCAATGAATTACTATTGCAACCTATCGGTTTTTTATTATGCTTCTATAGAGAAAGCTCCATATGAATATTGCTGTGGTATACCTTGAAGCCTGCAGAAAGCCTATGGCTGCCACAGCGAACAAATAGCTAACCCGAACTCAGTGCTTCTGGAGAAAGCCCTCTCTGATTCTGTGGACACAATTAACCATGGCATCTGAGGGGGTTAAATGTTCGTAACCAGTGCTATCACCAATCACAAACATTGCCATTTGGGATGAGCGAATCGACTTTGGATGAAACATCCAAAGTCGATTTGCATAAAACTTTGTTCTAATACTGTACAGAGCAGGAGCTCCGCACAGTATTAGAATGTATTGGCTCCGATGAGCCGAAGTTATTGCTTCGCGAAGTCTCGTGTGACTTCGCTCAATAACTTCATAAATTAATTTGTACTGTAAAAAACCATTTCCCGAACTCGAGTTTGGTTCCAAAGTACAGTATTAGAACAAAGTTTTATGCAAATCGACTTAGGATGTTTCATCCGATGTAGATTCCCTCATCCCTAATTGCCACCATTCAACGGCTATGGTACCCACTCAGCTTTTGTTGTACATGAATGTCAGAGGTCAGGAAGGAGTTAACAAATATGACAGTGCAGTGATTTTTTTTATATTTTTTTAAAAAAAAATCTCCAGTAATTTTGAGGGCAGATATCTGCAAGTGTTTATACACATACTGTGGTATCTGAAGATTAACACGTGGTGCAAAAAAGTTTGTGGGAGTTACAAATGGGTTTGGTTTTAGTTTAAATAATCACACTGTGCATGTTAGGTTTTCCAGCAGCAGTAGTATAGTATGGAACATGATGGAGAACACAGGAGATGTGCAGATGTGTAGGGTTAGTCAAAGTGGCAGCAGCAAAGTATGGAACATGATGGACAAGGCAGACGATGTGCTGCTTTGTATGGCAACAGGGTGGCAGTACCACCAGTGGCAGCAGTATATTGCGGAACATGATGGACAGACATCATTAGGCCAGTGAAAAATAGTTAGTCCCCAATATAAGCAATGACAGATCTATTCTTTTGAATTAGCCAGGGGTGAGTGAAAATCGTCATTGATCCATGCCTGATTCATTTTCACAAATGTAATTTTTTGTTCACATTTGCGGAGGAAATTTTTTTCTGCTTCCTTTTGACGGTGCCATCTGCATTGAGAAAGATCTTCTCTCACAGTACACACTGAAAGGTGGACAAGACAGTACACTGATGGCAAACTGGATAAGTTCCTGCCAATGCTCCAATTGGCTGAACCAGAAGCCCAAAGGGGCATGGATCAGGGTACTTGGCAGAGAGAGGGCTCAGTAGGACTGAATTTGGACATCCAGACGGTGCATAGTCCCTTACTCTTGAGTGTCAGGCTGTCGTAGCGGTTAAGCAAAAAATGTATATAATGTTCAGCAAACTGAATTGGCTGCTGCTTCTTCTACTTATTGTAGTGGTACTGCTACAAAGATGGAAAGTGGAGTGGGGCCGCCGGGTCAGACATGCGACCAGAAGACATCTGCTGGGCGAAAGCTGCGTCAAACTGGGTAGTGAGTATATCTTGATTACAGGCCAATGTTAACTCCCTTTCTGAAGCAGTTAAAAGTTACCCCATTTTTCTTTTACAGTGAGGATCTAACAGTATGACTATCCAGTAGCCATTAGCTAGATGCTAACGTTGTCAGCACATAAGAAACAAAGCATGCAGCTTGCCATGCTCGCCAGCTTGCTTGAGGACACAGTTATTTTTCAGTCTTTCATTATCATGTGGACCATAATTAGAGATGAGTGAATTTTTAAAAATTTCGGAAAAAATTTGGTTCGATCCAGATTTATGTGCGGTGAATCACGTTAAAAAACGGCTATTTTCTGGCTGCAGAGAGCATTTATAATGGTGTAGAACACTGTGCTTTGCAGTAACTTGCATAGGGAATCTGCTTTGGTACTGAAATAATACTGTGAGTCTGAATGACATGCAGATAACAGATGTCACTCTTAGAATGAATGCATACTTTACTTATTTGGGCAGTCACGGGGCCAAAACTGACCAAATAACTCAACCTTACAGGTCAATGTTAGCGCCAAGAAGAAGCACACTCCCTTTACACTGTTGTCAGCTGAATCCTCATAGATGTCTACAGAACCAGTTCTATTAAACGCTTATACAAGTAGAGCCCCTCAGCAGTAAAATTATGCTGACGTCACTGATTATTTTTCCCTTCCTCTGATCCGTCAGAATAATAATCCCCCAAAAAAATGGATCCTGTCTGTGGAGCAAATGAGGTGCAGAATAGTGTGACACCGCCAGGCCCTGCACATGTGGTATGCTGGAGGGGCACTGAATTGTCCCTGCAGTGGAGGCTGAGAACACGGTGGAGGATAAGGAGGCAGAGGCGGACATTGAGCAACAGCATGACAACGTGGAAGCGGAAGCAGCGTCACCTGGCCAAGTTGCTGGTGTGGCTGTGCAGGAACCACATTCGCTCAGTGGGCCGTAAAGGACATGTAATTATCCCTGACCGTAGTTACAGCTCCACGCGTTGGCGCTGCCGTGCACTTTGGCAGACACTGACAGATTCAAGGACTGGCCCACCTTCTGTTCTACATGCGTGTGCAGGGCTGGTACAGAGTATTTCAGGAGTGTGCCGGTTGTGTTGGAAAGGACAGATAGGATTACTGGTTCTCAAAAAGCTTAGAATCAACACTGAAAAATATGGCATCAGAGGTCTGTGAGGACGCCATCACGATAGGACGGGTACACCATCCAGGGCAGATTCTATATGTGGGCGACATACAGAATATAACCAGGAAACAGATTGATGAATGGGGACAATTCGATCTGATAAGTGGCGGCAGTCCTTGTAATGACTTTGACTTATCTGTAGTTAACTCGCACCAGAAAGGCTTTTATGGGGGCAGTGGACAACTGTTTTTTGACTTTCCACGATTACTCAATAAAGTGTTTCCTAAGACAGGAGAGAATCGGCAAGTTTTCTGGTTATTCAAGAACGTGATTGCGATGGAGAAAGCATTCCAAAAAACAATTTCTCTCCACCTGGAGACAAATCCTGTCAAGATTGAAGCAATTGCAGTATCGGCTGCTCATCGAGACAGATACTTCTGGGTGAACCTGCCTGGCATGAACAGGCCTCCAGTAGCTACATACAATAAGAAGACAAAGCTTCAAGATTGCTTGAAGCCCGGAAGAGTCACAAATTTCATCAAGAGTCAAACCATAACTACCAGCCCCTGGTCTCTTTGTCCGGGAAAACATCACGAGTTCCCAATCATCATGGATGGGAAGGAGGACATCCTGTGGTGCACGGAGATGGAGGGGTCTTCGAATTCCCCCCACACTATACGGACATCTCAGAAATGAACTGCTGCTCCCGACAGAAGCTCCTAGGAAGGTCATGGAGCCTCCCGGCATCTATTTGCCCCGCTGAAGGATTATTTTAAAAGTGTGTAGAAGCCACACGGGGCCCCCACGCCGCAGATTTATCATGGAGACATTGGATTTTATAATATTACATTATCGTATAAAGAAAAAAAAATGAAGCCCTTTCATCACCCAACTCCCAAGCGCAATCAGCTACATCATTATCATCATCGAGTACTGTCTGCTTGTCATTGATGTCCTCCTCAACCATCTCTGGGTCAGGAGCCTGACCGCTCGCAACACCAGCTCCCACGCCACTCTCCTCATCACTACTTGCCCGCCTAGTGGAGGAAGCAGTGAATGTCTCCTCCACATCTTGGCTTGCCAGTAGCTGCTGACTGTCTTCTAGTAGCTCGTCCTCACGGTATAGTGGAGCTGAGCCCACAGCATACAATACTTCTCTGGCTGACGGAACAGAAAAGGACAGAGGCAGGTTGACGACAGGTGAGGGCACAGGGCCTGCTCCCGGGCCATGCCAACTAAGGGTTGTGTCAGACGAACCCATCGACTCATGGCTGGGGGTGTCGGATGTCACTTGTGGCGAAGTCGAAGATCGAGTCAACCATTCAAGAACCGCTGGGTTGCTGGTAAAGACACGACCACTAGCTGACACTGGGAGCTCAGGCCTCTCAAAGTGACTAGAGTTGAGCAGACACGTGGATGTTCGGACACCCGAACTTGACCCCCAACCCAAACCCCATTGAAGTCAATGGGTACCCGAACTTTTGAGCACTAAAATGGCTGTAAAAATGTCATGGAAAGGGCTAGAGGGCTGCAAATGGCATCAAAATGTACTTAAGAGCATGGCAAGTGCTCTGCAAACAAATGTGGATAGGGGAATGACTTTAAATAACATAAAATATGTAAAAATAAAAAATAATGTTGGTGGAGTACTTGAAACAGTGCAACAAGGAACACAGGTCTCGCATGGAGGCCCAGTCATTGGTGGTGAAGTGGTGCTGTTCCGCCGAGCGACTCACCCATGCGTGCTGCAGCTGAAACTCCACTATCGCCTGCTGCTGCTCGCACAGTCTGGCCAGCATGTGCAAGGTGGAGTTCCACCTTGTGGGCGTCGCATATGAGGCGGTGAGCATGAAGGCCGAAGTTAAGCTGTAGCGCTGACAGGCGAGCAGCAGGGTGAGAACGCCGAAAGCGCGCACAGACGGCCCGCACTTTATGCAGCACCTCTGACCACCAAATTCAGCACATGTGCCAGGCAAGGGATGTGTGTCAAAGCTAGTCCCAGAGCTGCTACGAGATTTCGCCCATTATTGCACACCACCAGGCCGGGCTTGAGGCTGACTGGCACAAACCACTTATCGGTCTGTTGTTCAAGGCCCGTCCACAGCTCCTTTGCGGTGTGGGGTTTGTCCCCAAAACAAATAAGTTTTAAAACTGCCTGCTGTCGTTTACTCCTGGCTGTGCTGAAGTTGGTGGTGAAAGTGTTGTGCTGACCGGATGAGGAGCTGGTAGAGGATGAGGAAGCAGAGTAGGAGGAGGAAGCAACAGGAGGCAAACTGAAGCGCCCTGCAATCCTCGGTGGTGGAAGGACATGCGCCAAACTGCTATCCGCCTCAGTCCCGGCCGCCACTGCATTTAACCAGTGTGCTGTTATGGAGATATAACTTCCCTGACCATGCTTACTGGTCCACGTATCCGTAGTGAGGTGCACCTTGCCACAGATGGCGTTGCGCATTGCACACCTGATTTTGTCCCCTACTTGGTTGTGCAGGGAAGAAATGGCTATCCTGGAAATGTAGTGGCCGCTGGGCACAACGTACTGTGGGACAGCTACCGCCATAAGGCCTTTAAAATTATCCGTCTCCACCAGACGAAATGACAGCATTTCAAAGGCCAGTAATTTAGAAATGATGGCATTCAGGGCTAGGGATTGCGGGTGGGTAGGGGGGTACTTCCTCTTCCTCTCCAGCGTTTGGGAGATGGAGAGCTGAACGCTTCCGTGTGACATTGTGGAGATGCTTGATGACCCAGGTGGTGGTGTTGCTGGGAGATTTTCTGTTTGCGGGGTGGCAGGTGGCACTGTCACTCCAGAGGTGGATGAAGAGGCCGAGACTGCAGCAGAAGAGGAAGCAGGAGGAGCCAGAGACCTTTCTTGGTTTTTGAGGTGTCTACTCCACTACAGCTCTTGCTTAGCACTTAAATGCCTGGTCATGCAGGTTGTGCTCAGGTTGAGAACGTTTATGCCTCGCTTCAGGCTCTGATTGCACGCTGTGCAAACCACTCGTGTCTTGTCGTCAGCACATTGTCTGAAGAACCGCCACGCCAGGGAACTCCTTGGAGCTGGCTTGTTGTGCTCGGTCCCTTGCTGCGGTGGGCAGTAGCAGACGTACTGTCTAGAGTACGGCCGCTCTGCTTTTGCACCCTGCTCCCTCTTCTGTGCTGGTGGCTCTGTGCGACCACCGCCTCTTCCTCCGAACTACATAGGTCACTCGCACGACATTGATTCCATGTGGGGTCGAGGACCTCATCGTCCTCCACATCATCTTTCACCCAGTCTTCACCCCTGCCTTCCTTGTCGGTCTGCACACTTTTGAAAGCCCCAGCAGTTGGCACCTGTGTTTCGTCATCATCCGAGACGTGCTGCGATGGTCCTTGAAAGATAAGTGGTTGGGCATCAGTGCACTCAATCTCTTCCACTTCTGGGGCAGGGCTAGGTGGATGGCCCTGGGAAACCCTGCTAACAGAGTCATCAAAAAGCAGAAGAGACTGCTGCATGACTTGGGGCTCAGACTGCTTGGCTGATTTGCAAGGGGGTGAGGTGAAAGACTGATGGACATCGACTGCAGGTGCCAACTGTAGTCTTTCAGCAGGAGACTGGGTGGGAGACAATGTGAAGGAACTGGATCCACTGTCAGCAACCCAATCTACTATCGCATGTACTTGTTCAGGCCTCACTATTCGTAGAGCCGCATTAGGCCCGACCAAATACCGCTGCAGGTTCTGTCGCCTACTCGCACCTGAGTAAGGGTTTTCACTTGTGCGTGTAGCTGGCACAGATCACCACGTCCTCTCCCTGCAACAGGAGCTCCACCAGCAGCAACACGACCTGGGCCAAGTCCCTTATTTGACGCTCTTATATTTCTCAAATTTAGGATCTTGCCCTAAATGGGTGTTTAATTAATAGTAGAATATAACTACAGTATGTAAAGGGTGTATCTCACACGGCCTGACCCACAGTAGGCCTCAATTAAAGATTTTTTGCCAAAAATGGCTGTATTTCAAATACCTGAATCAAACCCCTGTATTTAAAGGGTGTATCTCACACGGCCTGACCCACAGTAGTTCTGAATTAAAGATTTGTGCACCAAATGGCGGTATTTCAAATATCTGAATATAATCCAAATGTATAAAGGGTGTATCTCACAATGACATATGCAGCAAAGGCTGCCAAATAAACTTTTTTTGCCCAAACGGGTGTTTGTTTAATAACTCAATATGGCAGCAGTATATAACCCAGGAATTTCAAATGTCAAGATGCTGCAAGGCCTGAAATATTGTGTATTTTGCCCCAAAAAGGGTGTTTTATTAATGAAAAATTATAAGCCCTGTTGTTGAGGAAGGGTTGAAAAATATGCATATACAGTCAGGTTCATAAATATTGGGACATCGACACAATTTTAACATTTTTGGCTCTATACACCACCACATTGGATTTGAAATGAAACGAACAAGATGTGCTTTAACTGCAGACTGTCAGCTTTAATCTGAGGGTATTTACATCCAAATCAGGTGAACGGTGTAAGAATTACAACAGTTTGCATATGTGCCTCCCACTTGTTAAAGGACCAAAAGTAATAATCATAAATCAAACTTTCACTTTTTAATACTTGGTTGCAAATCCTTTGCAGTCAATTACAGCCTGAAGTCTGGAACGCATAGACATGACCAGACGCTGGGTTATCATCCCTGGTGATGCTCTGCCAGGCCTCTACTGCAACTGTCTTCAGTTCGTGCTTGTTCTTGGGGCATTTTCCCTTCAGTTTTGTCTTCAGCAAGTGAAATGCATGCTCAATCGGATTCAGATCAGGTGATTGACTTGGCCATTGCATAACATTCCACTTCTTTCCCTTAAAAAACTATTTGGTTGCTTTTGCAGTATGCTCTGGGACATTGTCCATCTGCACTGTGAAGCGCCGTCCAATGAGTTCTGAAGCATTTGGCTGAATATGAGCAGATAATATTGCCAGAAACACTTCAGAATTCATCCTGCTGCTTTTGTCAGCAGTCACATCATCAATAAATACAAGAGAACCAGTTCCATTGGCAGCCATATATGCCCACGCCATGACACTACCACCACCATGCTTCACTAATGAGGTGGTATGCTTAGGATCATAATCTAATCTGGCCTTCCTGTTTTTGAGGCTCACCAATGGTTTACATCTTGTGGTGAACCCTCTGTATTCACTCTGGTGAAGTCTTCTCTTGATTTGTTGACTTTGACACACATACACCTACCTCCTGGAGAGTGTTCTTGATCTGGCCAACTGTTGTGAAGGGTGTTTTCTTCACCAGGGAAAGAATTCTTCGGTCATCCACCACAGTTGTTTTCCGTCGTCTTCTGGGTCCTTTGGTGTTGCTGAGCTCATCGGTGCGTTCCTTCTTTTTAAGAATGTTCCAAACAGTTGTTTTGGCCACGCCTAATGTTTTTGCTATCTCTCTGATGGGTTTGTTTTGTTTTTTCAGCCTAATGATGGCTTGCTTCACTGATAGTGACAGCTCTTTGGATCTCATCTTGAGAGTGGACAGCAACAGATTCCAAATGCAAATAGCACACTTGAAATGAACTCTGGACCTTTTATCTGTTCATTGTAATTGGGGTAATGAGGGAATAACACACACCTGGTCATGGAGCAGCTGAGAATCCAATTGTCCCATTACTTTTAGTTCCTTAACAAGTGGGAGGCACATATGTGTTAAAGATGTGTGAATTTTATTATATATTTTGTATATCTAGGACTGTAATGAGTTAAACTTTTTCTTCTCCAAGTGCCTCCCCCCCACCCCTCTCTTTGTTTCAAGGCTGGAGAGGAGAGGGGGGGGGGGGAAGAGCTGTGCTGTAAGAAGTGTCTGATTTCTCATCTTTATACAGGTGTCCCATAGAGTGTGGTGGAGATGCGTAAGCCAATCATATGGCTTGATGATATATATTATTCACTGCCTATAGAGAAGCACCTCTTTGAAGTGTCACATATGACGTATGCAGTATTATTGTTAGAATAGAAGCCATTACAAAATGGCGATGGTAACGAGATGTTTACATTAGTTCACATTCCAAAGTGGTATTCACTGCGCAGATGCAGGTGTATTATCTCCTCTCTCCTATCTCTTTTTCCTTTTTTGACCAATGAAACAATGTTTAAGCCTCAGAGAGGACTGCCCTCTTTTGAAGATGTATAATACGGCTTACCTGACGTAATAAAGTTAGAGATTGCTTTGACCAACTTCTGTGTCAGTGTTCAGTCTCTCAGCCAGGCGTGGATATTAACCCCTGGGGGGGTACATTGATCTGGAACACCAGAGTGTATCTAAAATGCCCTAATTTAGGGTTGCTTTAACAAATGGCGCCCAACGTGGGGCCCCAAGGCGAAGGTAGCATCGACAGCCGACACACAAGAGGCCCCAGGACTTGACGAACGGCAGAGAGGAGATGGCCGGCTTTCATAGAACGGTAAGAATACTCTTACCTGCCTTTCTGCCATTTAGTTTGTCACTTCATGTTGGCTTAGTCTGCTGTGAGGTGGTACCCATGTAAGTATAGTAGTCGGCTGTAATGCTGAAAGCCTGGGGTCCATAGAACCATAGTCTGAAATCATAGATCACTCTGGTGTGTATATGTTTTATGTGTGTCTGTGATATGTGAGGAGTGAGTTGAGCACAGACGGTAAAACCACAGACAAAGGGAGGGGACCGTAACCTCCTGGTTTGGAAGGAGGCGCTGTAGGGCCGAGGTGTGGGACAAAGTAAACTCCGGCTGACCTGGCAGGGAGACGCGTGGAGCTGTATGACCCTTGACCTAAGGGAAGACTGCAGAGATATTCTCCACCTGACCTGACCCCAGGAAGACGCGACGGAGCCGCCTGAAGATGTGCGGGGAGTCCCGGCTGACTAGTCAGACGTGATAGTCAGATTTGAGCAAACCAGTGGGAGGGTGAATCCTTTGTCTGCGAAGGAAAGGGTTGAAGGTGCTGATCACTCCTCTGTTTTGTGTGTGTGTGTGTCAGTTTGCAATACTGTTGTTAAGATGGGTCAGTCCCAGTATTATAAAGAGGGAGATTATATGATGTGATATGGAGAATTGAAAGTTAAAATTTGACAAAGAATGTTAGAGAAGTGTGGCCCCGGACAGAAGGTCGCACGGCTGGCAACAGGGATGAAAATCTGTAAGAAACTGTGAAGTTAGAGCTTACAGATTGAGGGCATCAGAACTCCGGCGATGTTGAAGGGGGAGTTTTAACGAGTGAGAAAAACGGAGCAGTGTCGGGGAAAGATGAATGATTATTAGGTGCAGCACAGGCATGGCACCGAGCGGCAAGTCGATTTATGGCAACTGGAGGGACAAAAAGATGGTCAGTTAATGGAACTGTGAAATAGAGAGATTCACTTCCCCCCCGCCTTCACACAGAAACATTCCTGAGATAAGAAGAGCAGGAAAATGGGGGGAGGGAAAAATGCAGAGTAAGTGATGTTATATGTGTAATATTATTATTATAGAAGACAAAGAATTGTTCAATAATCTTCTTTCTTCTTTCCCAAGCAGTGCACTGTGGGGAATCCAGCTTTTAACAAAATGACTGTATGATTATAACATGTATATTGTCTTACAGACCATCAGCAATTCTGGGTGTGGTGTGGCTATCTGTTTCTAGGAAAGCTGTGTTTGTCTGTGCTGCAAGTTTTGGGATGAAACAATGTGGGTTGGAAGACATAAATGATTCAGTGGAATGTGAATGGGTGTGGCTTTGAGTTGTGATTGAGGCGAATATGTGTAAAGACTGATTATGAGCTGTTAATGAAAATGTATATGAATGCGTAGGGAGTACGGTATTTGGTTTTTAAATAATATGCGCATTGAGGATTTTATTTTATTTTTTCTTGGAAGTTTTTGGGTTTTTATTGGTGCCAACAGCATTGATCAAGCTGTACATTTTTTTTTATATATCGAAGTCAATGAAAAGTTTTGGGCCCTTTGTGTGTTCATGTCTGTATTGTCAGATCTGTTTGTTTCAATGTTTGAAGTTACGTGTTACATGTTAAGTGTTGTGCTAAACATCAGAGCTCTGTTCTTATGGATAGCTGCCACATTACTGACGGACAAAGGGAGGACCACAGCGTCCGACTGAAAGGGGTGGACTTAGATGACTCAGAGCGGAGGGAGGAGGATAGGGGTGGACGTTACAGACAACTACAGCCCTTGTGTCCATCCCCTAGTTATAAGACACTCCCATGGAAGATGGAAGATGAGAAGTCCTGTTTTGTTTTCCAGTCTATTAATTCCGCAATAGGGAAAGTTGGATACTTCTGTAAGCCAAAATGCAGAGTAACATCAAGCGGCATTGGGTGGTTCAGTGGTGCCAACCATAGGTAGTGTTCCTTTGGCATTGCTACAGCCCTGATGTCAAACGCCTCATTGAAGTGAGGAAAAAGTAAGTCTGCCACCCTGTGATGGGCCTGCAGAGTCTGTGGGACCCAGATCCCAGAAGAGAGAGTGTTGTGCTGTGTGTGGTACTCCTCGTCCACACCACACGAGAGGATTGTATTCTATGTTGACCATGCCCGGATCACTGTCCGTCCCCACAGACACCCATGTTTTGTTGTCATAAGGAGAACACAAAGACAGGGAGGGGGGGTTAGATCAAGATTAGGAAACAGGAAATCCAGTATCGGCTCTACTTTTAAACATTTTTAGCAGATTCAGTCTGGCCCAATGATATCCCTTACTCTGGGTGATAAAGAAGTAGTCCCTTTTTTATTGATACTGGAGCAGCCAAGACAGTTGTGCACAGCAAACATGGCCTCCCCTGATTTACTCTCCAAGGACACCAGTCTTTGGGTAGAAGTGGATGGGAAAGTAGTACGCTCCCTTTTCAACAGAAACCATCCACATTAGATTTGCCCCTAACCAAGATCCGCTTGCCAATTTGCTGGTCAGTGGTAACGCCCTTTGTTGCCTCCTAGGTGCAGATTTGCTTGCAAAAGTACATTCTGGTATCTCACATCAGGAGGACGGCACTGTGAAGCTTACAGGTGCCCTCAACGACCAGGAACTTTGTTTGTTGGCCATTGGTGATAAAATTCCCTGGTCCATGTTTGTATCAGTACTCCCAGAAGCTGAAAAAAGCAAAACCACTCACCATTGGATGGTACATGACCTACATGCCGTTAATGAAGCCACAGTTTCTAACACCCACATCGTGCCCAACACACACACCTTGTTGGCTCAGGTTCCCATTACCCCTGCTCACTCCACTGTGATTGATTTGTCCTTTAGTCCCTACCACTTCACAGATGAGGTGGTAGATGCTTTTTATGCCTAGAACTGGCAATTTTGTGTTCCCCCACAATGTACTATCAGATTATTACATTTAGATTGTATTGTTATGAAGTGAGTGGCCATGACTCAGCTGTCCTCACCCAACTGCATGGCCAGCAATAACGCCCCGTAGCATATTATTCAGCCAGACTTGATCCCGTGGCCAGAGGTGCCCCTTTCTGCATCAGAGCTGTAGTAGTTGTACTAGCTATGCTTGATGAAAGCTCTGAGATAGTTCTGAATCACAAAGTGATGGTGATATTACATCTATCCTCATGAACGTACAATCCAAATGATTGTTTTGTTGCCCGTTATTTGAGAATGCAGTGTTCCATTTTGTTGCCTGACAATGTTGCTCTCCAAAGGTGTAATACTTTGGACCCAGCCACCCTGTTGCCTCTGGACCAAGGGGGGAGGGAAGAGTTAGGGCACCGCACTTTAAACTTTTCTTCCAGATTCAAAGGAAGAGGCTCCTGACTGTTTGCAGATGATGTCACAAGAGGTAGTGAGATTTGGTAAATCAGCCATTAGGTAATCTAGATCATGTGCTCTTTGTGGATGGATCGAGGTATGGCCAGGATGGCAGGTACTACACAGGTTGGGCAGTGGTGATTAAATGTGAACTACCACACATGTCGGCTCAAGAAGTGGAGCTAAAATACTCTGAAGATGGCTTGCAGATATGCAGATGGAAAAAATAGCCAACATTTACACTGATTCCAGGTGTGCTTTTGGGATAGCCCATGACTATGGGCCCACATGGAAAGCCAGAGACCCCTTGATCGCTTCAGGTAAACCCATCGAAAATGGGGAAGCAGTGAGGTCTCTGATGGAAGCCCTCTTGTCACTAACATGAGAGGTGATGATAGCAACGAAAGGCCACTGTAAACAGATGCAGAGGAGGCAAAGGGGAAAGCCAAGGCAGATCAGGCGGCAAAAATGGCTGCCAAATTACCTAAGCAGACCCCTGTCTTAAGTGGCCACAGTTCAGGTCCCTGAAATAACTCCTCCTGTCTCCCGAAAGTTCTTAAGACCTTACAGAACCAGATGGGGAAGGAGGAAAAGGACTGGTGGATGGAAAAGGGGGGACTACAAATAAGAAGGGAAACTTTACCTTCCCAGGTCCCTCTAATCCACGATGGCACAGGCAACCCATGGAGTGACGCACCAGACAAAAACTGCTATGTGTGATTTAGTACGTAGCATATGGTACGCCCCAGGGTTCAGCACTGTAACAGTCAGACATACTCAAGGATAAACGGTTGTGCCCACAACAACGTGGGCAAGGTGGTTAAGGTACCCAAGAAACACGTCTTGCTTTTTGTATCTGTTTCAACGTTTACAGACAACCTTCAACTATACAAGGTGGGCATGTATGAGTATGTATTGATATGTGACTTGTTTTCAGGATGGCCAAAACCGTACCCAAAAAAGTAAAAAAGATTATGGCCGAAGTTGTGTGCAGGTATGGGGTACCTTAGATCATTGAAAGTGACACAGGTGTTCACTTCACAGGTGAAGTGATAGAAACATAGAAACATAGAATGTGTCGGCAGATAAGAACCATTTGGCCCATCTAGTCTGCCCAATATACTGAATACTATGGATAGCCCCCGGCCCTATCTTATATGAAGGATGGCCTTATATATATGATGCAGGAGATGATGAAGGTTTTGGGTGTAGGACAGGCCTTACATGCTTCGTACCATCCACAAAGCAGCAGTAGAGTAGGGAAAAGGAACTGAACGGGACACTAAGTTAAAGATTCAAAAGCCTTAGAGTGCCTGCTGGTAGCCCTCTTTTAGTAAGGTATACGCCTAACCGTGAGACAGGCCTTTGTCCCTATAAGGTCCTTTTTGGGTCAGCCCCTAGGATGGGATTTATTTCCCACAGCAGCTTCAGATGCAACATGGTTGTCTGACAGATTATGTGATCAGTTTGTACAAGCATTTGACTAAAGTACATTTTCGAGTTTTTGCTTCACTTCCAGGTTTTGATAAAGTACCAGGAACCCACCCACTTGTGTCTGGAGATTGGGTGGTAGAAAAAGACACGTTAGAAAAGTCCTAAAACCCTGGTTTGATGGTCCATTCCGAGTGTTGTTGACTACAAGCACAGTGAAGCTCAAAGAAAAGGAAAATTGGATTGATTTCAAGGAAGTGTTGAGACTGGTTTTCCCTTGTGTGACTGTTGATCATGACTCAAAAGAATATGGAAAATTGTATGAAAACATCGATCCAGAAAATCAGAAGCACTGATGACCTCCAGTCCCCCCATATAATGTCAACGCCGGTTAGGGAAATCCAGTGTCACGGGAGGTTGTTCG
Source organism: Bufo bufo (assembly GCF_905171765.1). NCBI lineage: Eukaryota > Metazoa > Chordata > Amphibia > Anura > Bufonidae > Bufo > Bufo bufo. Next base: position 402,984,380 of record NC_053390.1, on the reverse strand, counting down.
CTAGGAATGACTTGTTGTAGAAGCTGGTGAAAAGGAGGCGGAGCATTGGGACAGATGGTTAGGGAGAGAATGAAATTCAAGGGGGGACTGTTAAAGATGTGTGAATTTTATTCTATATTTTGTATATCTAGGACTGTAATGAGTTAAACTTTTTCTTCTCCAAGTGCCTCCCCCCCACCCCTCTCTTTGTTTCAAGGCTGGAGAGGAGAGAGAGGGGGGGGCAAAGAGCTGTGCTGTAAGAAGTGTCTGATTTCTCATCTTTATACAGGTGTCCCATAGAGTGTGGTGGAGATGCGTAAGCCATCTTTGAAGTGTCACATATGACGTATGCAGTATTATTGTTAGAATAGAAGCCATTACAAAATGGCGATGGTAACGAGATGTTTACATTAGTTCACATTCCAAAGTGGTATTCACTGCGCAGATGCAGGTGTATTATCTCCTCTCTCTTATCTCTTTTTCCTTTTTGACCAATGAAACAATGTTTAAGCCTCAGAGAGGACTGCCCTCTTTTGAAGATGTATAATACGGCTTACCTGACGTAATAAAGTTAGAGATTGCTTTGACCAACTTCTGTGTCAGTGTTCAGTCTCTCAGCCACGCGTGGATATTAACCCCTGGGGGGGTACATTGATCTGGAACACCAGAGTGTATCTAAAATGCCCTAATTTAGGGTTGCTTTAACATATGCAAACTGTTGTAATTTTTACACCGTTCACCTGATTTGGATGTAAATACCCTCAAATTAAAGCTGACAGTCTGCAGGTAAAGCACATCTTGTTCGTTACATTTCAAATCCATTGTGGTGGTGTATAGAGCCAAAAATGTTACAATTGTTTCGATGTCCCAATATTTAAGGACCTGACTGTATATATATGCATGCGAACACGTACATGCATATATAATACACTGCTCAATAAAATAAAGGGAACACAAAAATAACACATCCTAGATCTGAGTTAATTAAATATTCTTCTGAAATACTTTGTTCTTTAAATAGTTGAATGTGCTGACAACAAAATCACACAAAAATTAAAAAATGGAAATCAAAATTTTCAACCCATGGAGGTCTGGATTTGGAGTCACACTCAAAATTAAAGTGGAAAAACACACTACAGGCTGTCCAACTTTGATGTAATGTCCTTAAAACAAGTCAAAATGAGGCTCAGTAGTGTGTGTGTGGCATCCACGTGCCTGTATGACCTCCCTACAATGCCTGTGCATGCTCCTGATGAGGTTGCGGACGGTCTCCTGAGGGATCCCCTCCCAGACCTGGACTAAAGCATCTGCCAACTCCTGGACAGTCTGTCGTGCAACGTAAGGTTGGTGGATAGAGCGAGACATGATGTCCCAGATGTGCTCAATTGGATTCAGGTCTGGGGAACGGGCGGGCCAGTCCATAGCATCAATGCCTTCGTCTTGCAGGAACTGCTGACACACTCCAGCCACATGAGGTCTAGCATTGTCTTGCATTAGGAGGAACCCAGGGCCAACCGCACCAGCAAATGGTCTCACAAAGGGTCTGAGGATCTCATCTCCGTACCTAATGGCAGTCAGGCTACCTCTGGCGAGCACATGGAGGGCTGTGCGGCCCTCCAAAGAAATGCCACCGCACACCATTACTGACCCAATGCCAAACCGGTCATGCTGGAGGATGTTGCAGGCAGCAGAACGTTCTCCACAGCGTCTCCAGACTCTGTCACGTCTGTCACGTATGCTCAGTGTGAACCTGCTTTCATCTGGGAAGAGCACAGGGCGCCAGTGGCGAATTTGCCAATCTTGGTTTTCTCTGGCAAATGCCAAACGTCCTGCACGGTGTTGGGCTGTAAGCACAACCCCAACCTGTGGACGTCGGGCCCTCATATCACCCCCATGGAGTCTGTTTCTGACCGTTTGAGCAGACACATGCACATTTGTGGCCTGCTGGAGGTCATTTTTCAGGGCTCTGGCAGTGCTCCTCCTTTTCCTTCTTGCACAAAGGCGGAGGTAGCGGTCCTGCTGCTGGGTTGTTGCCCTCCTACGGCCTCCTCCACGTCTCCTGATGTACTGGCCTGTCTCCTGGTAGCGCCTCCATGCTCTGGACACTACGCTGACAGACACAGCAAACCTTCTTGCCACAGCTCGCATTGATGTGCCATCCTGGATAAGCTGCACTACCTGAGCCACTTGTGTGGGTTGTGGACTCCGTCTCATGCTACCACTAGAGTGAAAGCATCGCCAGCATTCAAAAGTGACCAAAACATCAGCCAGGAAGCATAGGAACTGAGAAGTGGTCTGTGGTAACCACCTGCAGAACCACTCCTTTATTGGGGATGTCTTGCTAATTGCCTATAATTTCCACCTGTTGTCTATCCCATTTGCACAACAGCATGTAAAATTGATTGTCACTCAGTGTTGCTTCATAAGTGGACAGTTTGATTTCACAGGAGTGTGATTGACTTGGAGTTACATTGTGTTGTTTAAGTGTTCCCTTTATTTTTTTGAGCAGTGTATATGTGCATACACTAATATAAGATGATGTGTGCAGATGTGCCCAGCTTCTGCGCACATCTGTCCTTAGTTTCCCCTAGGGGCTCAATGCAGCCCCTGTGGGAATATGTCCCCTTATGTGTCCCCTTATTTATAATGCCCCCTTTAATACATATGTGTCTCCTTAAAGAATTGTCCCCCCTTTATATGCCCCATTAATACATATCCATAGGCCCCTTTATAATTACTGGAATTAGGTGCATCGGTATGAATGTGCCAAAAGCATTCACACTGATGCAATCTGGTTAACTGCATCAGAATGACCGGACAAGGGTCCGGTCATCCTGATGACTACAAAGGACTCTGATTCAACAGAATTGGAGTCCTTTGTTTTAATTATCTCCAGCGCTGCTGGAGATAATTACGCATAACAGAAAGTAGGGCGAAACCTCCCCTTCTTCTATTATGCGCATTCCGGGAGCGCGATTACCATTGCGCTGCCTGGAATGCAAATCGCTACAGGCGGGAGATCAAAGGCTTCTCCCGCCGGGCAGCGAGCGGCGCGACCCGGCCGAGCGCATGCAGGGATGCGCAGGCTGGCGCGGTGACGTCATATCACCGCGCCGGCCCACGTGTCCTTGCCTGTGGCGCGCGGGCGGCCCTGGAGTGCGGGCTGCCGGATATAAATATCCGGCGGCCCCTGGACTCATTAAGCCCCCTTCCCCCACAAGAATCATCCCCAGGACGACGAGCATCCTGAGAATCATCCCCTGGACAACGAGCACACCCCTGAGTATTCAACTCCACTATCCCTCCAACGCTATTAACCTCTACCTGCCTATTTCCCCCTACCACTATCCCACCAACGCTATTAACCCCTATCTGCCCATATTATCACCACCCAATATCCCACCAACTATTAACCCCTGACCTCCCTCCCCATTATCCCTGCGTTCATCCCTACTTTGCCAACCCTGTGCCCCTGCTCCCTGCCCTGCTGTACCCCTGCAGCAGCCTTCAGCCCAGTGTATTTAAGGTATAATGAGGTGGAGTTATCAGTAGACGATTCCTCCTATTTATGAATATTAATTATTGATATTTGCATAATATTGGTAATTAATATTCCCCCTTAACATTGGCGAGTCTGGCCCACTGCGTAGATTTTGCATCGGTATTTGGTCTGGAGGCTAGGGATTGCTTATACTGTGAATTATCAGGCAAGAGAGACGCGGTCAGCGGTTTCTGAGCGTCTAGGACCTGATAGTTCGGACATGTAGCGCAATTCGTCCTTACAGAACCAAACGCAGATCAAAATCTGTAGCAGAGAATCTATAATCTGTCTGATTACTAATATCTTTCTATTTGCTTTACACGGTCACTGCACCGCTCGAGTGTTGCAAGGGAGACAAGGACATGTCACTGGAAGAGATCCATCTTCATTGGAGCTGCGGAAAAAGTCTGGCTGGTCGGGAAGAGGCGATCCGGGAGAAAAAGGACTTCTTCCAAGCAGCTGCATAGGACAAAGAAGTACAGCACCAACGAGAAGATGGACGCTCAGCAAAAAGTGAGTATGAACTTCTCCACACTGCAACACTTGAGCAAACACAGCACTTTTAATCCCATTATCCCCACTACATACAAATCCGCTGAGCTGCTATGGTCCGCTTTGCTGGGCCAGGCATACGCTCATGACCGGATTTGTATCAGTAGGAGTGTCTTCAACAAGACTAACAAATGCCTCCAAATGTTAGCCAAATTGGTTCTTACCTTTGAGGATACCATTTGGAAGGCAGAACACACAGAGACACTCGCCAACACGGGAAAGGCAGAGGAAGTGTCCAACAGGGCAAACTTCCACTGCAATTGTTGTGTTGATAACATTAAAAGGTTACACACACTAGAAGCTCAACTGCAAGAGAGGGCCCAGTGTACAGTCGAGATGGGCAGAGAAATCTGCGTGTTAGAGTCGAGACTCTCGGACAAGAAGAGTTTCTGCTCTGACATGGACAGAGAGCTACTCAGACTGTACACTGAGATTAATCAGTATAGGAACAATGTGGCATCTACGGATGCCATGATTGTTCAGATGGGGGAGGACCTGGCTGCAAAAACACAAAAAATTGCGGATTTGCGGCAGGTCATCTCCAGTCTGTCACAGCCTAGTACTAACGGCATGGTGCCCACGAAACAGATTTGCGTTTCGGGAACGGCACAGGGGGAGACAACGGCGACTGCGCCAAGGTCTCCCGCGGATCATACAACCGAAGGGGTAGATACTAGGAGACAGGTGGAACGGACACTACACTTCACCCCGACACCCAGTGAGAATACGTATAGTAGCCATTTCCAGGAACAGGACAACAGTTGGGGTGAGGAAAGTGGTTGGCCATTTTCCACTTCCAATCCGCCAACACGTCCGGAAAAACAGGAAAAGGTTTATCCTAACCATTCCAGTATGGAAAGGATAAACTTCCTGTTATGGATCTGCAAGGATATTCCAAAATACGATCCCAATGTAGATCCGTTTACTTCGTGCAATGTTTTCGAGGGTCACTGTAACAAATATTCAGTGGCTCTGGAATATCGCATGGAGTTGTTCAAATTGTGGTTACCCACACACCTTAAACAAAGGTATGAGGTAACGGGGAGGATGCAACCCATAAATGGACAAGGGATCCTGTGTTACGATACCGGTACTCAGCAGCTTCCTCTTCCGGTGGTCTCGCAGCATCTGCAAGCAGAGCTAACGCGATTGAACCACCAACTGTTTGGACACCTCGGCCGGAATAAACTCTTGTCTCTCTTGAGAGACAAATTGTTCTGGCCAGGAATGTCCAATACAGTTGAGGAGGTTACTCAACAGTGCCTGGTGTGTGCTCAGATCATCCCAAGGGCGTGAGCCCTGAAGCCGGTGTTGCAGCGAGTTCCTTCTGCTGATGGTCCATGGTCCGCGATACAAATTGATTTTATTGGACCGTTGCCGACCGGAAGTCGTAACTGCCGTTACGCACTGGTAATAGTGGATGTCTTATCAAAATGGGTAGAAGCCATCCCCACGGTCAACGATTCGGCTGCCACCACAGCCCGTGTTCCCCCTCTGGGAACAGGTTCTGTCACGATGGGGGGTCCCCAGAGTGATAGAATCAGACACAGGGACCCATTTCACGTGTAAGGTAATAAAAGCGCTTTGTGGACTCCTAGACCTAAAGAAAAGGTTGCAGGCATCGTGGAGCAGATGAACCGGACCATGAAAACCCGGCTTTCCAAGGCACTGCTGGAGAAAGAATCCTCTTAGGTAATCTCTCTCCCCGCCATGCTAATGGGTATTCGAGACACGGAGGCCTCCACTAACAGTATCTCCCTGTTTGAACTGATGACCGGACGTAAGATGCCCTTATGTCTGCCTAACGAACTCCAAGTGTCGGAGCCCACGAAGAACGCCATCGTCAGAGACATGTTTCTTCAACAGGTTCAACAGAACCTGAAGGAGTTACTGCCGCATGCAGCGATACGGTTGCACAAACTGTATCTACAGGGGGAAACACCAATGCCTTCTGTAGGAGAAATGGTGATGGTGAAAGTCTTCCGTCGGGTTGGTCCATGGGACGCAAACTGGGAAGAACCCTACAAGGTCCTTGAAGTAATGGGAGACACCATGCTGAAAGTACAAAGGCCAATAACCAACAAAAAGAGATCCCATAGAAGGCAGGAAGTCTTGTGGATTCACATCGACCAGGCCAAGGCCACCCGAGCCTCCCCAACTCAATAACACATTCCGTTCAGAGTTGGGTGAAGGGGGGGGGGGGCTTGGTGGGTTGATGGTGGATCGATTACACTTAACACACTCCATCTAATTACAGAACACAAGAGGGAGATACGCCATGGGACCACATTACCAGGGAAGAGCTAGGCATCCTCTGAACGGGATAAGTCTCCAGCTTGTGACACTGGTGGTAAGCATGTTGATGGCAGGATCGTCCTCTTCAGGGGACGGCCTGGGGACTAACATTGATATGGCCAACATATCACTTAATGGACCCGGCCTTTTAATGGTGGAATGTTTGGGTGGCAAAATCCGGGAACCATACGAGAACTTTACACCGGGTCAGTGGTATCTGTATGGTTTCCAGAGAGAGGGTTTTGCCAACAGTGTAATTCAGCATTATACCCTGGTGGAGAATGTGTCTGCCATACAACATGACTCTGTCTCAAGGAATTCAGACATTTTCTGGACTCAGACCCTACACCTATCAAATCCTCAAGATGGGTGTCTAGGGACCCACACTTGCACCCTTACCAGCAAGTGAGAACCAACACTACCACGGTGTTGTGCACCAAGGAGGGAATGCTGAGTCCTGAATATATCACCGGGGCAGAGTACAGTGGTTGGTACATCCTGATAGCTACCTTCCTGGGGAAGGATAGCCAGGACAGGTTAAGAGTGAGGACATATTTTGATAGGCCCATTCCAGTAAAAGGCACCCTGAAGGCTTATTGTATGTTGAGGGATTCCCGGATGATTATCACCCGGAAATCCAGTTATGTTCAGGGACATGTGTCCACAGATTACCTGTGAACCAGTATAATGATGTTAAAGTTAAACTGCAGTGACTCTGGTCAGGCCATTTGGAATGATCAGAGTGGTCCGGTTGAAGATTGGAAGGCTTATACCGAGCCACAGTTTTAAAGGTACGGACCGATGCCAAGGACCCTAGGTATGTTCAGTTAAAGGGATCTCCATCCATACAGTCTTTCACGATCATGAGAGACAACTGTGTTCCTGAGGTGACAGGAAACTATTTCGTCACCTATGCCCACTGGGAGCAGGAAACCCAGATGGTGATGTTGGACACTAATCCCTGGAGGTGGGATTTGGTGTGCAACGGGGTGGATACCCCTACGGTGGATGTATGGATATATGGTACCCCTATGAATGAAGAATACCGGGGTAGGTATGTGTCTTCCGATTGGAAAGACCCCAGGGGCAGGGACATTGACTTTGACATCAATATAGATGGTTCGTTAAGTGGCCTTTTTGCGAGGCAGTAGACGAAGGGAGCTGGACCTTTACTCAGTGGGTCTATCTGTCCCAATCCAAACCTGTAGGGAAGCTAGTGTTACAGGCTGGAGAAAACGAACAGTGGTATCCGTTCAAGGGAAGGGGGCAGATCTGTGTAACAGTGGTAAGGGTCCCCTACGATACAGAAGGTCTCCAACCGGTAAAACCGCATTCGGACTCTTGCACCGCCCCCATCCATTAATTGGCAGATCCCATAGCTCCTCAACTGTCATCCCCCTGGAAAATCATCACGGATGCCAAATTCATCCTGTTCACCTGGAGAATTTCCGTAGATGACTTCCAAGTTAACCATCGGGATCACAGGTGTGAGGAGTTTGCTAGGAACCAAATTGACATGGTAAGAGGCTGGATAGAGGCGGGGCAAGAGGTAAGGAAAGATGACTCCAGAATTAGGAAGAACAGGCGGAGGAGAGATCTAGTGGCTATGGGACTTGGCGAAGGTGCTTTGGGAGTGGGCGCCCTGAACACTATGGATATGGAAGTCCTGAGAAGTAAGCTTGGGGAGGTTGCGTGACACGCCAGGGAAGGATTCAAGACCCAGCTGGATGTAAACCACGTCCTAGAGGGTTTGCAGCATTCACACATAGATGCCACTACCTCTCTATCTTTTACTATACATGAGAAGTTTAGGAGGTTAGTTGTGGGCCTCTTGGAGGAGTAGGATCGAGCTCGGCTTGCTCTGGCGTGTACGCAGGTCCAAAGCGAACTTTCTGACAACCTTAAACATATTGTTTCAGCTTTACACAGCGGCCACTTCCCATTCAACCTCCGTCAGTGGTAAGTCCACTGATCTCTCCTTTTGCCATCAATCATACCAACTGGTGGGTAGTTCAGTGGCATGGATGTCGGAATTTAACCTGCACTGCTTCGTCCTTGGCACCCGTGTCCGGTCACTTCAGACAGGGATACAGTGCCATCAATCTAGGAACGATGATGAACAACCGGACGGTACTTCATCCCCAGCTCCCCTCGAGCGTTCTAACCTATGAAGAAGGCCATCCTTCTTTGTTTGACACTGAGGGATGTTGGTTGAGAGAGAATGCCATCCTCTGTCAGGGTAGTTGAGATCGGGTGCTTGGGCACCAGTGTTGGAATACAGAGGGGACGTGTGAGATGAAGCTCAACACAATACCCTCATCCTCTTTAAAATACTTGGGACAGGGGTATTGGTGTTGGTACCAAGGGGTTAACGGATCGTATGCAATTTATGGACTTAATTGCACCGAGAGAGGAGAACTCCTCCCCGGAGCGTACTGTACCCTTAGTCCCGTTCTAGGTCTGGACGTCGCAGAGCAGCAGGGAAGAACCCCGATTACCCCAGAAAAGAGACTCGACATTCGCCCTGATATTCCTGTGAGGCTCCAAAAGATTCCTCTTGACTCCGGCAAAGAACTTAAACATCTCCTGCTGGATTTCAGCCAAGAGGAAGATATTATCCAACATCTTTGGGAGACGGAGAAACAGGCCACCATACAACTAACCCCTGACCGAACAAAAATTACCGCGGTTGCCACAGCCTTGGACAAGGACTCAAAGATTTTGTGGTGGGAGAGTCTTTTTGGATACAGCCTTAAGGCAACCTCTTTCTTTAATTTATTGATACACCCGGTGATAGTGCTTCTGGTTCTGGTTGGACTTATGTACCTAGGACTGTGGTGGATGTATACGGAGGGTCAAGAGACTAGCGGACCAAGTCCTGAAGCCTAAGATCCAAAGAACATGATTGATTGAACAGGAAAAGAAAAAATTTCATATGAGGTTTTGGGAGGTACGTCGTATGCCTTCCTGAGACCTCATAGTACTGTATATATATTTTCTCTTTTTTGTATAAATGTCCTTGGGTTTAGGTGGGTTGGGGCAGGGGAACTGTGTTAATAGGATGTATTTTGTGTGAATGGGGATACGATTAGGGCACGATAGGGACAGGCCCCCTCTGTTCGCCATTCGCCACTTTGAACCCTGGAACGGTGAAGTTCATGAGGGGAGGGCTGGATGTGTAGTGTGGCGGAGGTATTTCCCACAGTTAGAATTTAGGTACCATGACATTACCTCACTTAATGAAAAATCAGATTTGTAAAGACCTACTTATCTGTCCATGGGAGAACCGCACCCATCCTTCAATCAAGATAAAACAAGAGATGTCGGAGGTCTTGCTTAACTCCTTAAGGACACAGCCTTATTTCACCTTAAGGACCAGGTCATTTTTTGCTAATCTGACCAGTGTCACTTTAAGTGGTGATAATTTTAAAACACTTTTACTTATCTAGGCGATTCTGAAATTTTTCAGTAATTTTCATAAACCCAATTTTTAGGGACCAGTTCAGGTCTGAAGTCACTTTGTGAGGCTTGCATAATAGAAACCACCCTAAAATGACCATATTCTAGAAACTACACCCCTCAAGCTATTCAAAACTGATTTTACAAACATCGTTTACCCTTTAGGTGTTCCACAAGAGTTAATCGCAAATGGAGATAATATTTCAGAATTTAGATTTTTTTGGGCAAATTTTCCATTTTAATCCATTTTTTCCAGTAACAAAGCAAGGGTTAACAGCCAAACAAAACTCAATATTTATTGCTCCGATTCTGTAGTTTGCAGAAACACCCCATATGTGTCCGTAAACTACTGTACGGGCACACAGTAGGGCGTAGAGGGAAAGGTGCACCGTGTGGTTTTTGGAAGGCAGATTTTGCTGGACTGGTTTATTTACACCATGTCCCATTTGAAGCCCCCCTTATGCACCCCTAGAGTAGAAACTCCATAAAAGTGACCCCATCTAAGAAACTACACCCCTCAAGGTATTCAAAACTGATTTTACAAACTTTGTTAACCCTTTAGGTGTTGCACAAGAGTTATTGGCAAATGGAGATGGAAATTTTGCCCAAAAATTTACATTCTCAAATTTCATTTTAATAAATTTTTTCCAGTAACAAAGCAGGGGTTAACAGCCAAACAAAATGCTGTATTTATTGCCCCGAATCTGTAGTTTGCAGAAACACCCAATATGTGGCCGTAAACTACTGTACGGGCACACAGTAGGGCGTAGAGGGAAAGGTGCGCCGTATGGTTTTTGGAAGGCAGATTTTGCTGGACTGGTTTATTTACACCATGTACCATTTGAAGCCCCCCTGATGCACCCCTAGAGTAGAAACTCCATAAAAGTGACCCCATTTTGGAAACTACGGGATAAGGTGGCAGTTTTGTTGGGACTATTTTTAGGGTACATATGATTTTTGGTTTATCTATATTAGATTTTTGTGAGGCAAGGTTACCAGAAATAGAAATTCTGAAATTTCATCTCCATTTGCCAATAACTATTGTGGAACACCTAAAGGGTTAACGACGTTTGTAAAATCAGTATTGAATACCTTGAGGGGTGTAGTTTTTTAGATGGGGTCACTTTTATGGAGTTTTTGCTCTAGGGGTTCATCAGGGGGGCTTCAAATGGGACATGGTGCCAAAAAAAAAGGCCATCAAAATCTGCCTTCCAGAAACCATACGGCATTTCTTTCCTTCTGCGCCCTGCCGTTAAGTCATACAGCAGTTTACGACCACATATGGGGTGTTTCTGTAAACTGCAGTATGAGGGTAATAAATATTAAGTTTTGTTTGGCTGTTAACCCTTGCTTTGTTAGTGGAAAAAAAACGGATTAACATGGAAAATTTGCCAAAAAAATTGCTTTTTTGGCACCGTTTTTATTTTTTATTTTTTACCGTGATCATAGAGCAGATTCTTACGGACGCGGCGATACCTAATATGTCTACTTTTTATTTATTTATGTTTTACACTATATTATCTTTTTATACAGAAAAAAAAAACAGTCATTTTTTGTTTTTTGTTTTTAGCCAATTAACTTATGTAGGGGCTCATTTTTTGTGGGATGAGAGGACGGATTTATTTGCACTATTTTGGGGGGGCATATGACTTTTTGATCGCTTGCTATTACAATTTTTGTGATCTAAGGTGACAAAAAAATACCTTTATTTTACCCTTTTTTTTACCGTGTTCATCTGAGGGGTTGGAGGGGGTATTTTTATATAGCAGATTATTACGGACGCGGCGATACCTAATAAGTCGACTTTTTAAATTTATTTTTGTTTTACTAAATAATATTTTTAGTTTTAGTGTCTCAAGTCTGAGAACCAGTTTTTTATCCGATTGTCAGTGGCTAAATTGGGATATAAATTTAGTACTCCATGGAAGTGTGGTACTCCCTCAAGCAACCAATAATGCAGAGGCCCGGATGATCGGCGCACGTGTCACATTGAGTAGTGGTGTCCCTCCGTATCCCCCTCCTGTGACACACTCTGCACCTTTTTTGGGTCCGTCCCTTCTTTCCAGTATGGGGCGCCTCCAGTTCCCGAGGTACTCCGTCCTTCCGGCCTGCTCTTTCCCGGTACGAAAAGATCAGGGCCTTGAGGACTGCCTCATAGAACTGAAGGAATGTCCCTGTGTTGCCAGCGCTTCGGGACAGCACAAAAGAGTTGTACAAGGCAACCTGCACCAAGTAGACCGCAAATTTTTTGTACCGTGCCCGGGTTTTGCGCATGGCATTATATGGCTTGAGGACTTGATCAGGTAACTCCTCCCATATACCGATTGTAGTCGACGATACAATCGGGCTTGAGGACCATTGCCGCGGTACCTCGCACAGGGACAGGGGTGATGCCGTTACCATGAATTGCAGACAGTACAAGGACATCCCTCTTGTCCTTATATCGGACCAGCAACAGGTTTCCAGTGGTAAGGGCACGGGTCTCACCCCTGGGGATAGGTACCTGGAGGGGGTGGGCAGGGAGGCCACGTTGATTTTTCCGCACGGTCCCACAAGCGGACGTGGATCTGGCGGTGAGGGACTGGAACAAGGGGATACTAGTATAAAAGTTATCCACGTACAGGTGGTAACGATTATCTAGCAGTGGGTGCATAAGGTCCCACACAAGTTTCCCGCTAACACCCAGAGTGGGGGGACATTTTGGAGGTTGAATATGGGATCCTCGCCCCTCGTACACACGAAACTTGTAAGTGTACCCTGAGGTACTCTCACAAAGTTTGTACAGCTTCACGCCATACCTCGCCCACTTTGATTGAACATACTGGCGGAAAATGGGTCTCCCCTTGAACGCAATGAGAGACTCATCAACCGCGACCTCCCTTCCAGGTACATAGGCCTGTACAAATTTGGCCCCAAAGTGATCGATGACTGGCCTGATTTTGTACAGGCGGTCATAGGCAGGATCACCTTGGGGGGGACATGCTACATTATCTGCATAATGCAGGCATTTCCTGGATGGCCTCAAACCGGGAGTGTGTCATGGCCGTACTGTAAAGTGGGGTCTGGTAGAGGATGTCCCCACTCCAGTAATGCCTGACACTAGGTTTCTTGACTAGGCCCATATGCAGCATGAGGCCCCAAAATGTCCTCATCTCGGCTGCACTGACCGGCGTCCAGCCACCGGGCCTAGCCAAAAAAGAGACCGGGTGTTGAGCAACGAACTGTTCGGCGTACAGGTTCGTCTGCTACACCATTAGATTTACCAGTTGGTTACTGAAAAAATTACTAAAAAAGTCATATTCAGTGAAGCCCACTGTGGAAATCTGGATTCCTGGTTGGCCTACAAAATCAGGAATCACGGGCTCAAATCGCTCTGGGGTATACCAGACAAGTTCACCGGCAGGGGGCTCCGGTGGATTTAACTGGTGGGCCTGAAAACTTGTACGAGCCCCAGAGCTGCTTTTACTAGGGTGGGCCACAGGGTCCCTATCATGGCGGTCCCCTTGCTCCACCTGGCGGCATCTCCACCGCCTTGGGGGCTCATCATCATTGCTAGATGATGAGGAGGACACAGATGACAACAGGAAAGTGGGGTCATCCTCGTCCTCACTGGAACTCTTGGACTCGGAGGCAAGCTGGGCGTATGCCTCCTCAGCCGAGAACATCCGGCGGGCCATATGGGAGTGTGTGTCTGCGTGTGTGTGTGCGTGCGTGTAAATCTTTATTCAGTGTGCGTGTGTGTGGGGGCACGGGTGTTCGCATACTTATCCCTAAAACTAACAGAAAAAAGACTAACTAAAAAAAGGGGAAAAAATGTGAAAAAAATATAAATAAATATTCAAAACCGCTTATCAACCGTCCGAAGTTGATCAGCGGTGGGGTGTGCGATGCGCTAACAGTGGCCGGACGCTAAGAGTGCCGGCCACAGTCAGTGGCACAAAAAACGCACAAAAAATAAAATAAACTGCTTGCGCCCAAAAAAAGTTAAGGGGGGAGGGGGGGGGCAGGGAGGCAAGCTGCAGCACCCCTAGGGGGGTCTAGGGTCACACAGCTGTGCTGTGGACCCCAGACACCCGATTTAGGGTGATGCAATCAGAAACTTTTTTTTTTTTTACTTCCACTAACTTTCCCTTTATTATCCCTGCCTGGGTTACCTTTCCCTAGCCTTTCCCTATGTACCTGATTGAACACATGGGGGGTGCTAGGGCACAGATCGGGTGCTGGGCACAGATGGGGTGATGCCTGGACAGATGGGGGGTGCTGGCTGAGATCCAACACATGCAGGCAGCGCTCCTCTCTCCTCGACTCCCGGACACAAAAGGAGGAGGAGAGGAGCGCTGCTAGGATTTGAACCTCCCGCCGCCCGCCCACCTACCAATCAGAGGTGATCCTGAGAGGTGATGTCACCATCACCTCTCAGGATTGCAGGATGGTGATTGGTGGTGTATTATCACACCACCGATCACCATCCTGTTCCGGGTTATCGGGTCCCCAGAGACCCGAATAACCCGGAAATGCAGAAAACCGCGGGTCTGAATTGGGGGATCACAGGACCCCCCGATGCATTTAGCCAAGGTGCCTGCTCAATGATTTGAGCAGGCACCGGGTTCCGATCACATGACGTACCGGTACGTCATGTGTCCTTAAGTAGCAGGACAACATGCCGTACAGGTAAGTCATGTGTCCTGAAGAGGTTAAAGAAAGTTGGCGCAGTCGGATACTGAAATTGTGAGGGTGAACCCGCTCCAGATTCCTTGGGGGGGAAGACGACACCTGAAGATCGGCAGCAATACCGAGAGATGGTGAGGGTGTGGTCACTCCAAACTCATCAGGGGTGACTGACACCGGAGGACTGTTACCTGAAAGAAAGGCAAGTTGAAGACTGCGAGGGTCCTAGGGGTGGGTAGGGGGCGGTCTTAGGGGCGGGTAGGGGGCGGTCCTAGGGTTGGGGAGGGGCGTGGCCAGGGGAGGGGGGGTGAGTTCCACCACCTTTTCTCTGAGAAAAAAAGCCCTGCTGATGACTACAAAGGACTCTTATTCAACAGAATCGGAGTCCTTTGTTTTAAGTATCTCCAGCGCATAATTATCTATTATGCGCATTTCGGGAGCGCGATTACTATCGCGCTGCCTGGAATGCAAGTCGCTACAGGCAGGAGATCAAAGGCTTCACCCGCCTGGCAGCGAGCGGCGTGACCCAGCCCAGCGCGTGCAGGGACGCGCGGGCTGCGCGGTGATGTCATATCACCGCGCCGGCCCACGTGTCCTTGCCTGTGGCTCGCTTGTGCGCGCCACAGCGCCGGCGGCCCGGGAGTGCGGGCTGCCTGATAAAAAATATCCCGCGGCCCCTGCACTCAGGAAGCAGAGCCGAGCCGCCCCCCCATGAGAATCACCCCCAGGACGACGAGCATCCTGAGAATCATCCCCTGGACAACGAGCACACCCCTGGAGGGCTGAGTATTCAACCCCACTATCCCACCAACGCTATTAACCCCTATGTGCCAATTTTCCCCTACCACTATCCCTCCAACGCTATTAACCCCTACCTTCCCATATTAACCCCTATCTGCCCATATTATCACCACCCAATATCCCACCAACTCTTAACCCCTGACCTCAATCCCCATTATCCCTGCGTTCATCCCTACCTTGCCAACCCTGCGCCCCTGCTCCCTGCCCTGCTGTACCCCTGCAGCAGCCTTCAGCCGGGTGTATCTGTGGCCTGCATTATCCCTTGCAGCCCGGCTACCCACAGTCCCCTGCACCTTGTTTTGACCCCTCCATTGCCACTGCAGCAGTACAATAACCCCTTCACTGCTGCAGGTGTGTGTTTCTTATTTTCCCCTAGGGATAGTCCAGTGATAGTAAGGGTGGGCTGCTCTTGTATGTGTGTATGTTAGTTAAAGTTTGTGGGTGGAGTTTGGGATTGTGTAGTGTAGTTAGTACTGTATTTTTAGTGCTATACTGTTAGTGTATTAAATGCGTCACTATTTAGTGTACCGTAGGTAGCAATAAATATTGTGTGTTATTTGTACCTACTGTGTAGTGTGTTTTATTAGCGGTAGCTAGTTCAGTAAGGCGCATGCAGCTAGTTTGGCGATTAGTGTAAGGCAAAGTAATAGTGATATCTTTATTTAAGGTATAAATAGGTGGAGTCATCAGTAGACGATTCCTCCTATTTATGAATATTAATTATAGATATTTGCATAATATTGTTGTATTCCCCCTTAACACCTGTATATACAGGGTGTATCTCACACGGCCTGACCCACAGTAGGCCTCAATTAAAGATTTGTGCACCAAATGCTGGTATTTCAAATATCTGAATATAACCCAAATGTATAAAGGGTGTATCTCACAATGACATCTGCAGCAAAGGCTGCCAAAAATGTTTTTTTTTTGCCCAAACGGGTGTTTGTTTAATAACTGACAGTAGTATATAACCCTGTAATTTCACACGTGCTAATGCTGCAAGGCCTGAAAATAGTGTTTTTTGGAAAAAAATGTGTGTTTTTAAAACCCCAGAAAATTATGGCTGCATTTCTAGCTTAAATTGCACACTGACTAATCCAGATGTTGTATATTGCCAAAAAAGTCTTTTTTTGGTAACAGAATATGAAATCTGTATATATTAAACTTGGATTTAACACTTGCAAATCAGGAAAATAGTGTTTTTTGGCAAAAAAAGTGTGTTTTTAAAACCCCTGAAAATGATGGCTGTATTTCTAGCTTAAATCGCAACACTGACTAATCCAGATGTTGTATATTGCCAAAAAAGTGGGGGGGGGGGGGGGGGGGTTTGTAACAGAATATGAAAGCTGTATATATTAAGCTTGAATTTAACACTTGCAGATCAGGTAAATACTGTTTTTGGGCAAAAAAAAGTGTGTTTTTAAAACCCCAGAAAATGATGGCTGTATTTCTAGCTTAATTTGCACACTGACTAATCCAGATGTTGTATATTGCCAAAAGAATTGGGATTTTCAATGTCCCAAAAGCTCAGATGCAGTGCTGGTGCACTGAGCTTGCATAAAATGGCCGCCGCCGCCTCCCACCTAACTGTCCTATTAAAGTTATTTTTTTTTCGGTCACTGGGCTCAGGGCAGGATAAAAAAATTGTGCCCTGCACCCACAAAACACAGTGTATGTAGATCGCTGAGTTAGATTCTGATTTTGAGCAAAGAGTCTCTCCTATTCTTTCCCTGAAATCACCAGCAGCATCCTCTCCCTACACTAAGCACAGCAGAGTGACGTGCTTATATAGAGGCTGGGTCACATGCTACACTGGCCAATCACAGCCATGCCATTAGTAGGCATGGCTGTGATGGCTTCTAAGGTCAGACAGTTAACCGCTTGTTGATTGGCCGCTCTGCAGCCTTTCAAAAAGCGCCAAGAAAGCGCCGAACCCGAACTTTTGCTAAAATGTCCAAAAATCCTAAAATTCAGTACGAACCCGAACTTTACAGTTTGGGTTCGCTCAACTCTAGTTGGGGGTGCTTCTTGCAGTAGTAGGATGTGCCTCCCACCATTGATATGGATGGTACCCTCTAGGAAGGAGAATGCGGTTCTCCCTTTTTAAGGGAGTTGTCGCACCTCTATCTGAAGGGTTGTGATATATGGTTTGGGGATGTCTCTGTCACGAATGTAGTAGGGGAGAACACCAAAAGACAACAAGAAGGAAGGGAAAAGACACTAGGCCTCATCGCTAAGGAAGGAAAAGGGTCACCACCTATAAAACCTTGCTCCTGGCCCTAACTCCTATCCGTATGGGCACCTCCCGATGGTAGAGATGCCCATACACAGGAACCTAGAAAACCCTGGTGGCCCTCGGATGCCCTAATGGTAATGACAGGGCAGAGACAACCCGCTCCTTCCCTGGTGAAGGAACCAGCGTCTCACTGAGGCCTAACAAACAACAAAGGATGGGGGGAATACAAAATACAACAAGCGGAACACTTAACTTCTGAGGCTGATGGATGATGGATGAACAGGACTTCAACTAGAACCACACTCCAGCTCTTCCAAAAACCAAATGAAGCTATCCAGAGCAAGGAGTGATGGGTAAAGTCAGACTAAATAGGGGGAGGTAAAGGTCACATGATCCACACCTGAACAGGAGGTGTGGACATACAAGCAACACACAGACAAAGTGAAACCAAAACCAAAAGAGGCTGTCAGATCACTAATGTGCAGATAATCTTTCAGACCTTATAAAACCTGTCACCGGTTTAACACCAAGTTTTTTATTTTCACAAGCGGTAACAGGAGAAAATACACCCCACAATTTGTTATGCATGTTTTCCTGAATACCTCAACACTGCATATGTTGTTGTAAACTGCTATTTTAAGCCCGGCAGTGTTTAGAAAGGTGGCATCTGAATTTTTTTATATGAAATTTGCTGAAATTGTATTTAGGGGCCATAACATTAAATTTTTTTGTTGACTGAGCTGTGTGAGGGCTTGTTTGTTGCAAGACAAGCTGTAGTTATTTTTTTGTACCATTTTGGAGTACAAATGTCATTTTTTGATCGCTTTGTATGCAACTTTTTAGGAAGTGAGGTGTGCAAAAATTGCCATTCTGTCAGTGTTTTTTATTTTAATTTTTTTATGGGGTTCCTCATGTGGTATATATGATATGAGAATTTTATTCTGTGGGTTGATATTATTATGGTGACACCAAACATATACTTTTTTATGTTTTACTTTTTTTTCTGCGTAAAATCAGTTTTGTATAAAAAATTAATTATATTTTGCACTGCCATAAAACAACCATAACATTTTTATTTTTTCACCAATGTAGCTGTGTCAGGGATTGTTTTTTGCGGGACAAGCTGTAGTTTTAATTGGTATCATTTTGGGGTACATGTGTCTTTTTGATTTTTTGGGAGGTGAGGTGGGCAAAAATTGCAATTCTGTCAGCGCTTTTTATTTTTTGTGGAGTTCATTATACTTTACATATGATATGATATTCTGTTGGTTGATATGGTTATGGCAAAAAAAATTTTTTTATGTTTCACTACTTTTTCAGCATAAAAAACATTTTGCATAGCCATATACCAACATCCATAACATTTAATATTTTCACCAATGTACTGTAACTGTGTGAGGGCCTCTTTTTTTGCGGGATGGGCTGTACTTTTTATTGATATCATTGATATCACTTTTTATTCACATTTTTGGGGAGGTGAGGTGACAAAAACAGCACTTCCATCATAGTTTTTTAATTTTGTTTATATGGCGTTCCACGTAGGATAAGCAACATGATACTTTTATACATGAGGTTGTTACAGATGCACGATAGCAATTATGTGTAGTTTTATTTTTTCATTTTTTAATCAATTATAAATGAGCAGATATGGTAAAAGGCAATTTATTTATTTTTTATTTTTTTTACATTCATTTTTCTTTTTTTAGTTTTACATTTTGTTTTTATTAAGTCTAGTTTGGATCTTGAAGATCCAGTGGAACTGATTGCTGCACAGTGCACTGCAATAGTCATTAGGGATGAGCAAATTTTATATTTTGACATTCGTTTTCGGTTTGTGTTCTGTATTTACTGAATTTTCTGAATTTGTTTTCTGTATTTACTGCAATTACATGATGGAATGCAGTCCGTTATTCATTCCATCATAATAGAAGTCTCTGACCTGCATAATGGATCCATCTGGTTTCCGTTATGCTGGAGTCCTCTCCTGCATAACGGAAACCGGACGGATCCGTTATGCAGGCCATACACTTCTATTATGACGGAATGAATAACGGACTGCATTCCATCATGTAATTGCAGTAAATACAGAAAAAAATTCAGTAAATACAGAACACAAACCGAAAACAAATGTCAAAATATGAAATTTGCTCATCAATCAGCCCCACTGGATCTTCAAGATCCAAACTGGACTTAATAAAAACAAAGTGTAAAAATAAAAAAAGGCAAAAAGAATGTAAAAAAAATATATAAAATTGCCTTTTACCATATCTGCTCATTTATAATAAGCCACTAGCAAAAGGACCTGGCTTTGCACGGGTATATTTCATCTATTTAATTTAACGTTTGTGTGCGTCATTAAAAGGTATCGACAGTATCCCCTAAAACAGTGACATCTACAGTACCCCGCACCCTTAACAGTGACCTCCACAGCCCTCCACCCCTTAACACTAACCCCCCCCCCCACAGTGCCCTGCCTCCTTAAAATGGGACCTCCACAGCATCCCACCCCCTAAACTTTGGCCTTCACACCAGTCTGTCCTTTTAACAGTGAGTTCCATAGCACCCCACCCACTTGACAGTGACCTCCACGGGCCCACCCCCTTAACAGTGACATCTATAGCACCTGCCTCTTAACACTGACTATGGGTTACAGTCCCATTAACTGTGACCACCACCATTCCCGGCCCCCTTAACAGAGACCTCCACAGTGACTGCCCCTTTAACAGTTACTGCCACAGTACCCTGCTCCCTTAACAGTGACCTCTACTGTACCCCGCTCCCTTAACAGTGATCTCACAGTACCCTGCTGCCTTAACAGTGACCTCACAGTACCCCGCTGCCCTTTTAATAGTGGCCTCCACAGTCCCCTCCACCCTTAACAATGACCTCCACAGTGTCCGCCCCCTTAACAGTGACCTCCACAGCGGCCTTCCCCCTTAACAGTAACATCCACAGCGCCATCCCCTTTAACAGTGACCTCCACAGCGGACACCCCTTTATTAGTGACCTCCACAGTACTATTTCTCCTTAACAGAGATTTCCACAATAGCCCACCCTTTAACAATGACCTCCACAGCAACTGACCCTTTAATAGTGACCTCCACAGTCCCCCACCCCCTTAACAGTAACCTCCACAGTTGCCGCCACTTTAACAGTGACCTTCACAGCGGCCGACCTTTTATTTGTGACCTCCACAGTACCCCGTCTTGTTAACAGTGATTTCAACAATAACCCATCCCCTTAACAGTGCCCTCCACAGAGCTCTGTTCCCTTAAAATGTTACCTCCACAACACCCCGCCCCCTTAACAGTGACCTCTACAGCACCCCACCCTTTAACACTGACCTCCATAGAGGACCATCCTCTTAACTGTGACCTCCACAGTTCCCTGCCCCTTAACAGAGACCTACACAGCGTCCGTCCCTTTAACAGTGACCTCCACAGCGGCCCGCCCCTTAGACAGTGACCTCTACAGTGTGATTTTTGGGGAATATCTCAGGAACGGTACATGCTAGAGAGTTGTGATGCAGTCTAATACCTTCCCGGACACCTGATGTACCTGTGTGCCACATTTCGTGTTTGTAAATGTGACAGTGCGGATTCCTTTAGCGAACATACATACATACATACACACATACACTCAGCTTTATATATTAGATGATAGATCTATTCAGTGGCATCAGTAACATTGCAGCCTATGAAGATTAATTGTGTTGCTATGGAGCCATAGAAACAAGGCTGGGTCAGGCCTCAGAGCCTTCCGAAGGCCCAAGACTGAATTAAGCAACAGAAAGGTGGAAGTCGAGAAGGGGTTAACCTCATGTCACCAAGATAATGCAACGTAAAGTTATAGAGCAGAAGAAGCTGAACAAATTGATACATCCAGTGCACTTTTTCCATAGACGGTGTCCGCTGCGGACAGTTAAATTATCCGCACCACATCTCCTGTTTAAAGTGTGCGCATCCCTAAAATATCAGTGACATCCAGTGCACTTTTTTCGTAGACGGTGTCCGCTGCGGACAGTTAAATTATCCGCGCCACATCTGTTTAAAGTGTGCGCATACCTGAAATATCAGTCACATCCAGTGTACCTTTTTCCATAGACGGTGTCTGCTGCGGACAGTTAAATTATCCACACCACATCTGTTTAAAGTGTGTGCATCCCTAAAATATCAGTGACATCCAGTGCACTTTTTCCATAGACGGTGTCCGCTGCGGACAGTTAAACTAACCACACGACATATCTTGTTTAAGGTGTGCGCACCCCTAAAATATCAGTGACATCCAGTGTACCTTTTTCCGTAGACACTGCAAACAGTGACATTACCTATGGTACCTGTCCTGTAAAACATTTCCTAATCACAAATACCTTTGTAAATTTCTTTGTGCATACACTTCCAAATCCTACGCTACTGTACGTGTGACATACTTTCAAGCATATTTCACATTTAAAATGAAGAAGGCGAGCAGTAAAGGACGGGGAAGTAGCCGTGATGCTGATGGTGCACGCAGAGGCCTTGGCCCTGGGCACGGAGAAACTGTGCCTGCTGCCAGAACACAAGAAAAACAATCATCCACGATACCTAGCTTCGTGTCTCAGTTTGCAGGGCTGTGCCGGACACCACTCTTGAAGTCAGACCAGAGCGACCAGATGGTCGGTTGGATTGCAGCAGATAATTCTTCCAGTCGGTTAAGCACCACCCTGTCTTCCACGAAGTCCAGTCTCAGTAGAAAGGAGTCTGGTCAACACAATCCTCACCCTGATCCTCCTTCCTCCCCCCATGTACAGTCTGGCCAAACAAGTGATCCCACACTCGGATATTCCGAGGACCTCTTTTCATCGTCATTACTTGATTTTGCTCTCTCGCCATGCACGCTTGAAGAGGGACATGAGATCTTGTGCCCTCATTCCCAACCTCTTGAGCATACACAGTCACATGAACATGACGGTGGGGAATGGCAATTAGTGTTTAACGAGGTGGATGATGATGAGACACAGTTGCCAATGAGTCAACAGCAATTACTGTCTCAAGAGGTTGATGAAGAGGGTGAGACACAGTTGTCAATCACTAAGGTTGTGATTAGGTCAACAAATCAGGAGGATGATCAGAGTAAGGAAGTGGAAGAGGAGGTGGTAGACGATGAGGTCACTGACCCAACCTGGGAAGCTGGAAAGCCGAGCGAGGACAGCAGTACAGAGGGGGAGGGATCTGCAGCACCACAACAGGCTGGAAGAGGCAGTGGGGTGGCAAAAGAGAGAAGGCGGGCCCGCAACTGTTTAACGGAGCTCCCCCTTGCGAAAATCTCCCTTGCCAAGGGGTAGATGTTCCGCAGTATGGCGCTTTTTTGAGGAAAGTGCGGACGACAAAAGAATAGTAGTTTGAAACCTGTGCCATACGAAAATGAGCCGGGGCGTGAATACTAGCAATCTCACCACCACCAGCATGATCCGCCACTTGGCATCCAAGCACCGTAATAAGTGGGACGAACGCCTGAGTCCACAATCTGTGTCTGCGGGTCACACCACTGCCTCCTCTTCCCTTATGTTACGTGCTGGCCAATCCCCTGTCGAAAGCGCAGGCCCGGATGCCTCCCGCCCTGCACCTGGACCTTTTGAACGCAAGCAAAAATACCCAGCCACCCATCCACAGGCCATAGCAATAAAAGCGCAGCTTTCCAAATTACTGGCCCTGAAAATGTTGCAATTTAGGCTTGTGGACACTGAGGCCTTCCGCAGCCTGATGTTGGCGGCCTTCCCGCGTTACGCAGTCCCCAGCTGCCACTATTTTTCAAGGTGTGACGTGCCCGCCTTACACCAACATGTGTCCCGTAACACGTGCCCTGACCAACGCAGTTACTGGGAATGTCCACTTAACCACAGACACATGGACAAGTGCATTCGGCCAGGGACGCTACATTTCCCTGACGGCACACTGGGTGAATGTTGTGGAGGCCGGGAGCGAGTCGTACCCTGGGATGGCACAGGTGCTACCGACGCCAAGGATTGCGGTCCCTACATTGATCAGGGTTTCCGCCAGCACCTACGTTAGTGGCTCCAAACCCCACTTCTCCTCCTCCACTTCCACCTCCGATTTATCCGCGTGCAACACCAGTCAGTCATCAGTCAGTAGCTGGAAGCAGTGTAGCACTGCAGTAGGTAAGCGGCAACAGGCCATGCTGAAGCTGATATGTGGCAGGGGATAATAGACCAGACTGAGCTGTGGCTCTCGCCACTCAACCTACAACCAGGCATTGGAGCAACACTAGGAAATGTCACGCTCATCCACAGGAAGCCAGGAGCCCGGACCTCGCCCTGAACCTTGGGCGCACAGCAGATTCCAATAAAAAGAAAGACGGTCCAGCTTCACTGAAAAATACTTGAGGCTTTATTTAATCCCGTACAGCAATGCAGGAAATCGACCGGTTTCGGATCACTATACATGTGGATCCTTAGTCATGATGTGCATCAGTAGGAGGTGAAGTCGAGACTAAATAGTGAACCACTGAGAACAGGTGATCACGATCAGGTACAGGACACACCTCCTGATGACATCCTCCACAGATAAAGTGCATGACAATTACAACATGCCAAAAGACATAGAAAGTAAAATAAAATTTACAAAATACAATAATAAAAAAGAAATAAAAATATTAGTAATGTAGAATAGTATCATGACGCCGGTTCAATCCTGATGGTATCCGTGAGCCTAATTTGAAAATCCAAAAGCACTCACGATTGAGCAGCTTTTTCTTGTGATCACCGCCTCTGCTTGGTCTATTAACCCTCTCCACTCCTTGTACTAACATGGTATCTGTATTACCATTATGAACCACAGCGAAATGCAAACTTGCGGCGGAAACATTTTTTATTTTAGCATGGGGTACATCAGAGATATGACGGCAAATTCGAACTTTTAAGCAGTTTGATGTGCACCCGACGTACTGTAGATTACACAGAGAACATGTTATGCAATATACCACATATGTGGTGTTGCAATTAATGTATTGCTGAATAGTGTGAGTAGTGTGATTACTTCTAGACAAAATATGTGAGCCCATCCTCATGTGTAAGCAACATGTGCATTTTTTATGTCCA
Source organism: Bufo bufo (assembly GCF_905171765.1). Classification (NCBI taxonomy): domain Eukaryota; kingdom Metazoa; phylum Chordata; class Amphibia; order Anura; family Bufonidae; genus Bufo; species Bufo bufo. The sequence goes on along the minus strand of NC_053390.1, from coordinate 402,959,753 downwards.
CATTTAAAATTACCTATGTGTCTCAGCCAAGAAGGCTGGGACCCAGGTTTATCCTGGTAAAGAGAGGGGCTCACCATATTAGCTAAAGTAGCAGCACGTCGGGCAACACATTTGACACCGCTTTTTGCAACATCACCCCAGACTTGGTCATATTTGAGAAGATGAAAATGTCTTTTGACAATGTTACATATTTGTGAGTATTCACAGCTATAACTCGTGGAAAAAATCACTTGCTTCTCTTTATGACCAAGTTTAGGCTTATTGTTTGGGAAAATTAGATTATCCCGAGACATAGTGGAAACCATATTTTGGGTCGGTTTAAAAGTCTGCTGGGATAATTCCTGGCTAGGAGACGGGTGGTGACAGTATTCATTTCTTCAATACAGGTTTCATTAGAGGAGAAATTGCGCAAAGTGCGAATATATTCACCCCTGGGGATGTTATGGACAGTATGTGCAGGATGACAGGATCCCGCATGCAGGATGGTGTTTCCTGCGGTTACTTTTCTATACATGCGACTCTGTACACGGCCATCCCCCACGTCCCCCACCAAACACAGATCCAAAAAGGATATTAGGGTCCTATGCGAATTTAGAAAAAAATGTAAGTTGCAATTATTGGCATTGAGGAAGGATCCGAATGATGGTACGGCCGCCACATCGCCCGACCAAACAAAGAGCAGGTCATCGATGTAGCGACCGTACCACCGGACGGATCCACTCCATGGGTTGGAATCAGAGAAAAGAAAATGGTGTTCCCACCATGCCATATAAATGTTTGCAAGCGATGGTGAGAAACGGGCCCCCATAGAGACTCCTCTGCATTGGAGAAGAAACCTCCCATTGAACATAAAATAATTGTGCTGCATAAGAAATAATAAAACTTTGCAGAGGAAATCTCTAAAGGGTAATGAGAAATTGGAATAAAGACTCAAAAACCAACCTAAAGAGATAATGGCGAGATCCTGGGGGATAGCCGTGTACAGAGAAGCGACATCAGCAGAGATCCAAGAAAGATCAGAGGACCACTGGAAGGAATGGAAGGCCTGTAAGACTGAAGCAGTGTCCTTCAGAAAACCAGGAATACACTGTACCAGTGGCTGCAACATACTTTCCACCCAGGATGACAGATTCTCTGAAAAAGGCCCAATACCTGAAACTATAGGGCGCATGGGGGGAGAATCCCTCTTTATGTATCTTGGGGAGGGAATGGAAGATGGGGACCACTGGATAAGAGACAAAAATATAGTCAAATTGTTTTTGGTCCAAGTATCCACTATCCAGTCCCTCCTCCAAGATACTCCTCAAAAGGGTTTGGAAAGGAGCGGTGGGATCCTGTTTCAACCCGGTATAGGTGGCGGAATCAGAGAACATAAGCCCATTTTGTGCAGCATACACGAGTCTATCCAGGATGACCACCGCTCCCCCCTTATCAGCTTTTCTCACAATTATGTCAGACATGTTTTTCAATTCTTATAACGCTCTGCGTTCACTAGCCATGAGATTATTTTTATTGTCATTTGTATCCCTGCTCTGAAACACCCTATCAAGTTCAACCAAATCACGTTCTACATTATCTTGGAATTGATCAAGAGCGGGGGTGCGTGACTGAATGGGATAAAAGTCTCTGTTATAGGTGCGAAAATTATTCGCAAAGTCACTGTGCACCTGCCGCTCTGGGTCAATCCCAGAGAGAAAACGCATAGTCTGCATGGAGGCAATATGTGATAATTCCTGAAAGGAAAAGGAAGACATCTGATCAACAGAAACATTTGACTGAGTTATATCAGCCTCTGCAGAACCTATACCAACATTATCTATATCAGAAAAGTGTTTTTTAATGGTAAGATTGCGTGCAAGACGGTTGACATCAAGTAAAGTGCGATATACATCAAAGTGCACTGTGGGAGAAAAAGATAAACCTTTGGCAAGAACATTAATTTGCAATTGTGAGAAGACCTTGGCTGATAGGTTAATGACTTGAATGTTATTTAAGTCTTTCTGTGGCGTGACGGATAGCGACCTCCTCCTTGCATGCTTCCGCCCTGCACTGCGGTTTTTGCCGGCCTTATAATAGCATTTGTATTGAGGTTGGTGTCATGTGCAATGCCCGAATGATTAGCAGAGGATAACACAGATGATTCTGGGGCAGAATCAGAGGATTCGGCGTCAGTAGAGCTAAAAGCCACTTTGGTACCTCTATTCTTTTTATAGTACTGACGTCGTTTCATGATAGAGCGAGGTGTATATGTACGCGTATCAGTCCAATTGTACACATTATTAGACCTATAATCCTGCATGTCATGGTTGTATTTTTCCTGTTTGATATGAGTCAAACTGTCCTCCATTGTATTTAAACTCTTTTGGAGTTTCTGATCCAGTTCTATGAATGTCTCAGTATTAGCCAGAGGGGTTATCAATTCCTGTGTAACCTTAATTTCCTCACGCAAAGTGGATAGTGATTGTTCCTCATAAGAAATAATAAGTTCCATAAGTTTAAATGAACAGCCAGATAAAATGAGTTGCCACTTGCTAGTGAAGTCATCAGACTAGACGGTAGTAGGTTTTTTTCGTAGGCGCAAGCCGCGCGGTATCATCTGTTTGTCCAAATATTTAGTTAGGCTTGTTAAATCCCACCAGGTTCTCATCTCCTTGGTGAGCAGTTTTTCCAAGGATAGCATTTGGATCTTCAGATTCAGAGTATCCTGCGTATCTTTGTTATCCACATCAAATATAGTATTCATTTTTAGCAATCTATCTTGGCAATCGTCAATAGCTTTAAGTGAAGAATGCTGCATTATAGCTTAGTTGGTATTGTGAATTCCTACTGCACATAAAGGGATATATTCGCCTGGTAAATCTCCTTGGGAGCACTGACCTGGTTCAGACAGACTTTGGAGCAACACTAGGAAATGTCGCGCTCATCCACAGGAAGCCAGGAGCCCGGACCTCGCCCTGAACCTTGGGCGCACAGCAGATTCCAATAAAAAGAAAGACGGTCCAGCTTCACTGAAAAATACTTGAGGCTTTATTTAATCCCGTGCAGATAAAAACCAACATACAGCAATGCAGAAAATCGACCGGTTTCGGATCACTATAGATGTGGATCCTTAGTCATGATGTGCATCAGTAGGAGGTGAAGTCGAGACTAAATAGTGACCCACTGAGAACAGGTGATCACGATCAGGTACAGGACACACCTCCTGATGACATCCTCCACAGATAAAGTGCATGACAATTACAACATGCCAAAAGACATAGAAAGTGAGATAAAATTTACAAAATACAATAATAAAAAAGAAATAAAAATATTAGTAATGTAGGATAGTATCATGACGCCTGTTCAATCCTGACGGTATCCGTGAGCCTAATTTGAAAATCCAAAAGCACTCACGATTGAGCAGCTTTTTCTTGTGATCACCGCCTCTGCTTGGTCTATTAACCCTCTCCACTCCTTGTACTAACATGCTATCTGTATTACCATTATGAACCGCAGCGAAATGCAAACTTGCGGCGGAAACATTTTTTATTTTAGCATGGGGTACATCAGAGATATGACGGCAAATTCGAACTTTTAAGCAGTTTGATGTGCACCCGACGTACTGTAGATTACACAGAGAACATGTTATGCAATATACCACATATGTGGTGTTGCAATTAATGTATTGCTGAATAGTGTGAGTGGTGTGATTACTTCTAGACAAAATATGCGAGCCCATCCTCATGTGTAAGCAACATGTGCATTTTTTATGTCCACATTTAAAATTACCTATGTGTCTCAGCCAAGTAGGCTGGGAACCAGGTTTATCCTGGTAAAGAGAGGGGCTCACCATATTAGCTAAAGTAGCAGCACGTCGGGCAACACATTTGACACCGCTTTTTACAACATCACCCCAGACTTGGTCATATTTGAGAAGATGAAAATGTCTTTTGACAATGTTGCATATTTGTGAGTATTCACAGCTATAACTCCACATCTATAGTGATCCGAAACCGGTCGATTTTCTGCATTGCTGTATGTTGGTTTTTATCTGCACAGGATTAAATAAAGCCTCAAGTATTTTTCAGTGAAGCTGGACCGTCTTTCTTTTTATTGGAATCTACAACCAGGCATGGTTGTGTCTGATAATGGCCGTAACTTGTAGGTGGCTTTGGAGCTCGGCAAGCTCAGACACATCCCATGCCTAGCCCACATGTTCAACCATGTGGTTCAGCAGTTTCTGAAAACCTACCCCGATTAGCTTGAGCTACTGGTGAAGATGCACTGCGTGTGTGGCCATTTCCATAAGTCATCGACAGCTTCAGCCTGTTGCGCGATGTGAGCACGCGCTGGAACTCCACGTTCCACATGTTGGCAAGGCTTTGTGAGCAGCAGAGAGCAGTAGTGGAATACCAGCTGCAACATGGTCGTCAGCTTCCGCTATTCACAAGCGAGAAGTGGGCATGGTTGTCTGACCTCCTGTGAGGTTTTAAGTAACTTTGAGGAATCAACACAGATAGTGAGCGGAAAATACGCTATTATCAGCGTAACCATCCCACTTCTGTGTCTACTCAAACGCTCGCTTCTTAAAATTAAGGACAACACTTTGCATGTGGAAGAGGTGGAAATAGGGGAAGACATTACACAGGGTAATAGCCAGACCACGTCAGTTCGTCTTCTCAGTGCGAATTGGACGATGAGGAGTAGGAGGAGGAGGAGCAGGAGACGGTTGCCTCCGCTACAGAGGGTAGTACCCATGGAAGTTTAATTCCATCTGTTCAGCATGGGTGGGCAGAAGAGGAGGAAGAGGATGAGGAGATTGAGAGTGAGCCACCTGATGACGACAGCGAAGTCTTGCCTGTTGGTACTCTGGCACACATGGCTAACTTTATGTTAGGCTGCCTTTCCTGCGACCCGCGCGTTATACGCATTTTAGACAACACGGATTATTGGTTGTTCACCCTTCTCGACCCCCGCTACAAAGAGAACTTCTCATCTCTCATTCCTCTGGTGGAGAGGACAAGCAAAATTGTGCAATACCAGAAGATCCTTGTTGAAAAATTGCTCCAAAAATTTCCATAGTTCCTTGGCCAACCGAGAAGGGGAGACAAGGGGAACACACAGCAGTTCCAACAGAGGCAGGGCAACACTCTCTAAAGCCTGGGACAGTTTCATGACACCCTGCCAGCACCCTAGTGTCACAAGGAGGGAAACATTTTGGAAGATGGTGAAGGAGTACATAGCAGACCGTGTCAGCGTCCTCAATGATGCCTCAGTGCCTTACAACTACGGGGTATCTAAGCTGGACACGTGGCATGAACTGGCGCTCTACGCCTTGCAGGTTCGGGCATGCCCTGCCACCAGCGTTTTGTTTGAGCGGGTATTTAGTGCTGCTGGTGGCATTATAACAGATAAACGTATCCGCCTGTCAACTGAAAATGCTGACAGGTTGACTCTTAGAAAAATGAACAAGGCCTGGATTGACCATGACTTCTTGACTCCACCAGAGGAAAGCTGATGAACATAAAGGCACTTTAAATGTGCTGTTTGTAATGTACTGAATACACTGTATTCCCATGCACCACTTCCACCACAAACAAGGGTATATGGTTGAATCTTCCTTTTCTCATCCTCCTTCTCCTCTTCCATCATATCATCACATGCCTATAGGTTGCATATAATGCCCTCGCATATATGCCCTTCGCATATAATGTTTTACAGGGTCAGCTCAGCTGCTGGCCCTCGCATTTAATTTTTTAGAGGGTCAGCTCACCAGCAGGCCCTCACATATAATGTTTTACAGTGTCAGCTCACCAGCAGGCCCTCGCATATAGTGTTTTACAGGGTCAACTCACCAGTAGGCCCTCGCATATAATTTTTTAGAGGGTCAGCTCACCAGCAGGCCCTCACCTACAATATTTTACAGGGTCAGCTCACCAGCAGGCCCTTGCATATAATTTTTTACAGGGTCAGCTCACCAGCAGGCCTTCACCTACAATATTTTACTGGGTCAGATCACCAGCATGCCCGCACCTAAAATCTTTTATAGGGTCAGCTCACCTGCAGGCCTGCACCTAAAATCCTTTACAGGGTCAGGTCACCTGCAGGCCCTCACCTAGTTATACCTAATAGGTCATTTGCACGCATGCTGCCTTGCTTGGATGTGGTATCCGTAGCTGTTTTTCAGGCTCACTTTCCGGAATCGAACCCTGATTCCCCGTTACCTGTAGTCACCATGGTTTGCGCTGACAATAACATTGAATGTTGATAGCCTGGACATCTGAATGTATTGTCGCCTTCACGGGGACATGCGATTGGCCCCAGGTTATCTAGAGTCACCAAAGTGGCAGCAGGCCCTCACCCATAATGTTTTAGATGGTCAGATCAGCAGGCACTTGCTCCAAATGTTTTTGAGGGTCACCAGCAGGCCATCAATCATAATTTTTAAAGGCTATGTATGATGCCCTCCTTTATGTTTAACAAAGGGTGTATTGTAGTGCTGGTTCCTTGTAATTTTTGACAGTCCTTTCACTTAGTGCATAGGCTTTATGAGTGTAGGAGTCCCACTACATGAAGAATTGTACTGTCCTTTATGAGGTTGTATCTGAGTGCTTCTTCCTTGTAATTTGTGGCGGCACTTGCACTTTATATACAACTAAATATACAGGAAAGAATGTTTCCTAACAATTTTTCATCTAAAATCAATTTTATCTTCGGTTTTGTGCATATTATTACAACATCGTTCCCAGCGGCGACCTGGGAGTCCAAGATGCATCCAGACATCCTCCCCATGCTTTTCCCGAACAATTTCAGTGGTGTATCCATCAATTTCTTCTCTTCAGAGCAGGGTGTGCCTGGTTTAATGCTCGTGTTCTCCCATTGACTCCCATTATACTCGGGTGCTCGGTAGAGTACCCGAGCATCCCGATGTGTTCGGCCCAAGCACCCGAGCACTATGGTGCTTGATCAACACTATTACTGTTAATCACGGCGCTGTATTGCAGGTACCACGCAGTCATTAACAATGCATATGTTCAGAAATAGCCAGGGTCCAGGGGTGGTGAGGTTATACGGGCCTTGTTACACTAAGAAACTAAGTGGATAGTACTATTGGATACCATGACCCCTGGTGGTCTGAATGAATCGAATAGCATTAAATCCTTTTGGTAATTTGCGTGAATTTTTATTTCGGGGAATATTTTCTATGTTTTGAATCTTTGTGTGAATATACATTATTTTCCGTTTTTATTTTGATTGGATGTGGTGGAGGACATATATATATGAATAGTGTTGAGCGAACAGTTCGAGCATAGTTCGGGTCCGTACCGAATTTTGGGGTGTTCGTGACACGGACCCGAACCCGAACTTTTTCGTAAAAGTTCGGGTTCGTCGTTCGGCATGTATTTTGGCGCATTTTGAAAGGCTGCAAAGCAGCCAATCAACATGCATCATACTACTTGCCCTAAGATGCCATCGCAGCCATGCCTACTATTGGCAAGGCTGTGATTGGCCAAGTGCAGCATGTGACTCAGCCTCTTTATAAGCTTGTGCGCACGTCGGGACGTGCTCACTCCCGATGTGAATAGAACAGGGATAGACGCAGCTGATGCTAGGGCGAGAATAGGCAGGGATAATTGAATAACTGGAAGCAAATTTCTCTCCTCCACCTGTGATTCATCTGAACAACTGCAGCTGAGCTGCTTTTTTGATAGGGATTGGCTATTTTTAGAGTGGCCAGAGTGATTTTTCCATCCACATGTACCTGGGCTGACCGCCGGCCGCCATTTTGCGACTTGTAGTGCTGCAGCAGAAGCTGCCACAGTGTGCATTCCAAAGCTCCAAACAAGTCAGACATCTACACCTGGGATTCAGACCAATAGCGATTTAGCAGCACAGTCCAAGGCTATTTTTTTTAAAGGTTGTGCAGACCATTTTGTGGCACATGTTACTGGGCTGATAGGCGGCGGCCATCTTGGGACTAGTGCTGCAGCACAATCTCTCCCAACGTCCATTAATCACTTGTAATAGTGGTCTGTGCCATAGAAATCCTACATCAGGGACTTGGGTGTGCTTGTGTCACCCCTACTAATACCAGTCCACCTGTAATCCATACAGTGAAAAGCCATAAAGTATTCCAGTGAGGGAATTTTTTTTTTATTTAAAAAAGGCCAAGTTAGTTTATCTGGCGTTCAATATACTAGATACAGTTAGGCCTGCGTTTCATACATCTGGAATTAGCAAACTAATGTGCTGGGGTTGGGAAAACATATATGTACCCATACTAGAATCTGTCAAAGAAAGCGGTACTCACATATAACAGTCATTCCATCTGTAATCCATACAGTCAAAAGACTGAAAGTATTCCAGTGAGGGAATTTTTTTTTTATTTAAAAAAGGCCAAGTTAGTTTATCTGGCGTTCAATATACTAGATACAGTTAGGCCTGCGTTTCATACATCTGGAATTAGCAAACTAATGTGCTGGGGTTGGGAAAACATATATGTACCCATACTAGAATCTGTCAAAGAAAGCGGTACTCACATATAACAGTCATTCCATCTGTAATCCATACAGTCAAAAGACTGAAAGTATTCCAGTGAGGGAATTTTTTTTATTTAAAAAAGGCCAAGTTAGTTTATCTGGCGTTCAATATACTAGATACAGTTAGGCCTGCGTTTCATACATCTGGAATTAGCAAACTAATGTGCTGGGGTTGGGAAAACATATATGTACCCATACTAGAATCTGTCAAAGAAAGCGGTACTCACATATAACAGTCATTCCATCTGTAATCCATACAGTCAAAAGACTGAAAGTATTCCAGTGAGGGAATTTTTTTTTTATTTAAAAAAGGCCAAGTTAGTTTATCTGGCGTTCAATATACTAGATACAGTTAGGCCTGCGTTTCATACATCTGGAATTAGCAAACTAATGTGCTGGGGTTGGGAAAACATATATGTACCCATACTAGAATCTGTCAAAGAAAGCGGTACTCACATATAACAGTCATTCTATCTGTAATCCATACAGTCAAAAGACTGAAAGTATTCCAGTGAGGGAATTTTTTTTATTTAAAAAAGGCCAAGTTAGTTTATCTGGCGTTCAATATACTAGATACAGTTAGGCCTGCGTTTCATACATCTGGAATTAGCAAACTAATGTGCTGGGGTTGGGAAAACATATATGTACCCATACTAGAATCTGTCAAAGAAAGCGGTACTCACATATAACAGTCATTCCATCTGTAATCCATACAGTCAAAAGACTGAAAGTATTCCAGTGAGGGAATTTTTTTTTTATTTAAAAAAGGCCAAGTTAGTTTATCTGGCGTTCAATATACTAGATACAGTTAGGCCTGCGTTTCATACATCTGGAATTAGCAAACTAATGTGCTGGGGTTGGGAAAACATATATGTACCCATACTAGAATCTGTCAAAGAAAGCGGTACTCACATATAACAGTCATTCCATCTGTAATCCATACAGTCAAAAGACTGAAAGTATTCCAGTGAGGGAATTTTTTTTTTATTTAAAAAAGGCCAAGTTAGTTTATCTGGCGTTCAATATACTAGATACAGTTAGGCCTGCGTTTCATACATCTGGAATTAGCAAACTAATGTGCTGGGGTTGGGAAAACATATATGTACCCATACTAGAATCTGTCAAAGAAAGAGGTACTCACATATAACAGTCATTCCATCTGTAATCCATACAGTCAAAAGACTGAAAGTATTCCAGTGAGGGAATTTATTTTATTTAAAAAAGGCCAAGTTAGTTTATCTGGCGTTCAATATACTAGATACAGTTCGGCCTGCGTTTCATACATCTGGAATTAGCAAACTAATGTGCTGGGGTTGGGAAAACATATATGTACCCATACTAGAATCTGTCAAAGAAAGCGGTACTCACATATAACAGTCATTCTATCTGTAATCCATACAGTCAAAAGACTGAAAGTATTCCAGTGAGGGAATTTTTTTTATTTAAAAAAGGCCAAGTTAGTTTATCTGGCGTTCAATATACTAGATACAGTTAGGCCTGCGTTTCATACATCTGGAATTAGCAAACTAATGTGCTGGGGTTGGGAAAACATATATGTACCCATACTAGAATCTGTCAAAGAAAGCGGTACTCACATATAACAGTCATTCCATCTGTAATCCATACAGTCAAAAGACTGAAAGTATTCCAGTGAGGGAATTTTTTTTTTATTTAAAAAAGGCCAAGTTAGTTTATCTGGCGTTCAATATACTAGATACAGTTAGGCCTGCGTTTCATACATCTGGAATTAGCAAACTAATGTGCTGGGGTTGGGAAAACATATATGTACCCATACTAGAATCTGTCAAAGAAAGCGGTACTCACATATAACAGTCATTCCATCTGTAATCCATACAGTCAAAAGACTGAAAGTATTCCAGTGAGGGAATTTTTTTTATTTAAAAAAGGCCAAGTTAGTTTATCTGGCGTTCAATATACTAGATACAGTTAGGCCTGCGTTTCATACATCTGGAATTAGCAAACTAATGTGCTGGGGTTGGGAAAACATATATGTACCCATACTAGAATCTGTCAAAGAAAGCGGTACTCACATATAACAGTCATTCCATCTGTAATCCATACAGTCAAAAGACTGAAAGTATTCCAGTGAGGGAATTTTTTTTATTTAAAAAAGGCCAAGTTAGTTTATCTGGCGTTCAATATACTAGATACAGTTAGGCCTGCGTTTCATACATCTGGAATTAGCAAACTAATGTGCTGGGGTTGGGAAAACATATATGTACCCATACTAGAATCTGTCAAAGAAAGCGGTACTCACATATAACAGTCATTCCATCTGTAATCCATACAGTCAAAAGACTGAAAGTATTCCAGTGAGGGGATTTTGCTTATAAAAAATAATATATTTCATTGTGGTGCGAGTTGAATCGCAACAATGAAGAAAAATACTATTAAGGGACGAGGACGCGGTCATGGTAGTGTCCGTGGAGCCTCTGTTGCTGGTAGAGGACGTGGCCGTTCGGCCCCAGGCGCACACAGTAGGGAACGAACTCCCTCAACTAGCCGGCAGAATGTACCGCAATATCTCGTGGGGCCCAATGACGCTCTTAGGATGGTAAGGCCTGAGCAGGTACAGGCATTAATCGATTGGGTGGCCGACAGTGCTTCCAGCACGTTCACCACATGGTCTTCCACCCAGTCTTCTGCGGAAAGCGCACAGGTGGCACCTGAAAACCAAGCCCATCAGTCTGTCACATCACCCCCAAGCATATCAGGGAAACGGTCTGAGCCACAAGTTATGCAGCAGTCTCTTCTTCTGTTTGAAGACTCTGCTTCCAGGGTTTCCCAGGGGCGTCCACCTAGCCCTTCCCCAGTGGAGGAAGACATACCATGCACTGACGCACAACCACTTATGTCTCCAGATGAAGAGGACATGGGAATACCACCACAGCAGAGTCACCGACTCTCTGATGATGACGAAACACAGGTGCCCACTGCCGCGTCTTTTTGCAGTGTGCAGACTGAACAGGAGGAGGTCAGGGAGGGAGACTGGGTGGAAGACGATGCAGAGGACGATGAGGTCTTAGACCCCACATGGACTGAAGGTCGTGGCGATGACTTTCACAGTTCAGAGGAAGAGGTAGTGGTGAGACCGAGACAACAGCGAAGCCAAAGAGGGAGCAGGGGGCCAAAGCAGACGAGCCGCCGCCCCCAGAGTTCGCCTGCTACTGGACATCGCCAACAGGGACCCAGCCCCACAAAGGCAGCTTCAAAGAGTTCCCTGGCATGGCACTTCTTTAAACAATGTCCTACCGACAAGACCCGAGTGACTTGCACGCTCTGCCATCAGAGCCTGAGGCGAGGCAATAACGTTCTGAACCTCAGCACAACCTGCATGACCAGGCATCTACATGCAAAGCATGAACTGCAGTGGGGTACACACCTTAAAAACCAGGCACTCGCTGAGGCTCCCCCTGCTTCCTCTACCGCTGCTGCCTCGGCTTCCGCCTCGAGAGGAATGTTGCCACCTGCCGAGCAGCAAACAGAGGATGTGCCACCGACACCACCACCACCGCCACCGTCAACTAGCGTCTCCACTATATCACACAGCAGCGTTCAGCTCTCAATATCTCAAACCTTAGAGAGGAAGCGCAAATTCCCCCCGAGTCACCCTCGAAACCCTTGGCCTGAACGCCAGCATTTCTAAACTGCTGGCCTTTGAAATGCTGTCATTCCGGCTGGTGGACACAGACAGCTTCAAACAGCTGATGGCCATGGCTGTCCCGCAGTATGTGGTTCCCAGCCGCCACTACTTCTCCAAGACAGCCGTGCCTTCCCTGCACATGCAAGTGTCCGATAAAATCAAGTGTGCACTGCGCAACGCCATTTGTGGCAAGGTCCACCTAACCACAGATACGTGGACCAGTAAGCACGGCCAGGGACGCTATATCTCACTAACTGCACACTGGATGAATGTAGTGGTGGCTGGGCCCCCGGCGGACAGTTCCTTGGCGCACGTCCTTCCGCCCCCTAGGATCGCAGGGCATCATTCTCTGCCTCCTGTAGCCTCCTCCTCCTACTCGGCTTCCTCCTCCACTGCTTCCACCAGCTCATCCGGTCAGCCACACACCTTCACCACCAACTTCAGCACAGCCCGGGGTAAACGTCAGCAGGCCATTCTGAAACTCATATGTTTGGGGGACAGGCCCCACACCGCACAGGAGTTGTGGCGGGGTATTGAACAACAGACCGACGAGTGGTTTCTGCCGGTGGGCCTCAAGCCAGGCCTGGTGGTATGCGATAATGGGCGAAATCTCGTGGCAGCTCTGGGACTAGCCGGTTTGACGCACATCCCTTGCCTGGCGCATGTGCTGAACTTGGTGGTGCAGAGGTTCATTCACCACTACCCCAACATGTCAGAGCTGCTGCATAAAGTGCGGGCCGTCTGTGCGCGCTTCCGCCGTTCACATCCTGCCGCTGCTCGCCTGTCTGCGCTACAGCGGAACTTCGGCCTTCCCGCTCACCGCCTCATATGCGACGTGCCCACCCGGTGGAACTCCACCTTGCACATGCTGGAGAGACTGTGCGAGCAGCAGCAGGCCATAGTGGAGTTTCAGCTGCAGCACGCTCGCGTCAGTCGTACTGCCGAACAGCACCACTTCACCACCAATGATTGGGCCTCCATGCGAGACCTGTGTGCCCTGCTGCGCTGTTTCGAGTACTCCACCAACATGGCCAGTGGCGATGACACTGTTATCAGCGTTACAATACCACTTCTATGTCTCCTTGAGAAAACACTTAGGGCAATGATGTTAGAGGAGGTGGCCCAGGTGGAGGAGGAGGATGAGGGCTCGTTTCTAACACTTTCGGGCCAGTCTGTTCGAAGTGGCTCAGAGGGAGGTTTGTTTAAGCAGCAGAGGACAGGTTCACAAGTCGCCAGCCAAGGCACTGTACTGGAGGACGAGGAGGAGGAGGAGGTGGAGGGGGACGAGGATGACGCAAGTTCACAGCGGGGTGGCAGCCCAGGCCCATCACTGGTGCGTGGCTGGGGGGATACGGTGGACGATGACGATACGCCTCCCACAGAGGACAGCTTGTCCTTACCCATGGGTAGCCTGGCCCACATGAGCGAATATATGCTCCAATGCCTGCGCAACGACAGCAGAGTTGCCCACGTTTTAGCGTGTGCAGACTACTGGGTGGCCACCCTGCTGGATCCCCGGTATAAAGACAATGTGCCCACTTTAATTCCTGAACTGGAGCGCGACCGTAAGATGCGCGAGTACAAGCGCACGCTGATAGAGGCGCTCTTGAGAGCATTCCCACATGTCACAGGGGAACAGGTGGAAGGTGAAGGCAGAGGAGTGGCAAGAGGTCGCCAACGCAGCTGTGTCACGGCCAGCTCATCTGAGGGCAGGGTTAGCATGGCAGAAATTTGGAAAAGTTTTGTCTCCACGCCACAGCTATCTGCACCGACACCTGATACGGAACGTGTTAGCAGGAGGCAGCATTTCACTAACATGGTTGAACAGTATGTCTGCACACCCCTCCACATCCTGACGGATGGTTCGGCCCCATTCAACTACTGGGTTTCGAAATTGTCCACGTGGCCAGAGTTAGCATGTTATGCCTTGGAGGTGCTTTCCTGCCCGGCGGCCAGCGTTTTATCTGAACGCGTATTCAGCACGGCAGGGGGCGTCATTACTGACAAGCGCAGCCGCCTGTCCACAGCCAACGTGGACAAGCTGACCTTCATAAAGATGAACCAGGCATGGATCCCACAGGACCTGTCCCTCCCTTGTGCAGAGTAGTCCTTATTAACTGCCTAAAACATGTCTTGTTGTGCTACGGGCCACTTCTTTATTTGATACAAATTTTATGAAACCCACAGTTGAATGAAACTCTTCTCTGTCTGGGCGCCGGGGCCTAACCAGATGAAAGTGGCCGGTTAAACTAACGGGTGACATGAAGCCATAACCTCTGCCATGCTACCTCTGTCTTCTGTCTGGGTGCTGAGGCCTAAATCAAATAAAGCGGTCTTCTGCTGTGCTGGGGGATATGAAGCTAATCTCTGACCTCTCTCCTCTGTCTGGGTCCAAAGGCCTAAATCACTGAAAGAGGCCTTCTCCTGTGGTGTGTGATATGATGCCAGAATATGTGCTGTGGGGCCTCTCTCCTCTTCCTGGGTGCAGGGGTCAAATAAACTAAATTGTGGCCTACTCCTGTGGTGGTTGATATGATGCCTGATTCTCTGATGTGGAACCTCTCTCCTCTGTTTGGGTGAAGGGGTCAAAGTAACTAAATGGTGGCTTCTCCTGTGGTGGCTGATATGATGCCAGAATATGTGCTGTGGTGCCTCTCTCCTCTTCCTGGGTGCGGGGGTCAAAGTAACTCAATGGTGGCTTTTCCTGTGGTGGCTGATATGATGCCAGAATATGTGCTGTGGTGCCTCTCTCCTCTTCCTGGGTGCGGGGGTCAAAGTAACTCAATGGTGGCTTCTCCTGTGGTGGCTGATATGATGCCAGAATATGTGCTGTGGTGCCTCTCTCCTCTTCCTGGGTGCAGGGGTCAAAGTAACTAAATGGTGGCTTCTCCTTTGGTGGTTGATATGATGCCTGATTCTCTGCTGTGAAACCTCTCTCCTCCATCTGGGTGTAGGGGTCAAAGTCTTTCAAAGTCGCCTTCTCCTGTGCTGATTGATATAAAGCTGATGGTTGTGCCATCTGACATGGTTGCCAGGGTCTGATTCAATGGGGGCCTACTCCTGTGGTGGGTGATCTAAATGCCTGATTCTCTGCTGTGAAACCTCTCTCCTCCGCCTGGGTGTAGGGGTCAAAGTCTTTCAAAGTCGCCTTCTCCTGTGCTGATTGATATGAAGCTGATGGTTGTGCCATCTGACATGGTTGCCGGGGTCCCATTAAATTGGGGCCTACTCCTGTGGTGGGTGATCTAAATGCCTGATTCTCTGCTTTGAAACCTCTCTCCTCCGTCCGGGTGTAGGGGTCAAAGTCTGTCAAAGTCGCCTTCTCCTGTGCTGATTGATATAAAGCTTATGCTTGTGCCATCTGACATGGTTGCCGGGGTCTGATTCAATGGTGGCCTACTCCTGTGGTGGGTGATCTAAATGCCTGATTCTCTGCTGTGTAACCTCTCTCCTCCGTCTGGGTGTAGGGGTCAAAGTAACTAAATGGTGGCCTACTCCTGTGGTGGGTGATATGATGCCTGGTTCTCTGCTGTGGGACCTCTCTCCTTTGTCTGGGTGCTGTGGTCAAAATAATAGTAAGTGACCTTCTCCATTGGTGGGTGACTTGAAGCCTGATTCTGTGCTATGGGACCTCACTCCAATTAATATTGTTTAATTTTTATTTATTTTATGTTAACTCATCATTTCCCTATCTACATTTGTTTGCAGGGGATTTAACTACATTTTGCTGCCTTTTGCAGCCCTCTACCCCTTTCCGGGTGTGTTTTACAGCCTTTTTAGTGCCCAAAAGTTCGGGTCCCCATTGACTTCTATGGGGTTCGGGTTCGGGATGAAGTTCGGGTCGAGTTCGGATCCCGAACCCGAACATTTTTCGAAAGTTCGGCCGAACTCGTCGAACCCGAACATCCAGGTGTTCGCTCAACTCTATATATGAATAGAAGAAATAAAACAATAAAAAGAATAAAACATGAAATTGTATAAAAAAGAAAAGTGGAAAAGAAGAAAAAGGAAAAAGAGAAAAAAGGAAACAAGGAAGGAAAGAAAAAGAAAAGGAGAAAAAAAGAAAGAAAGTAAACATCTGTGTTTATCTTCTATTTATTGTATAATCTATCTTAGGGAGGAGATATTGATATACCTGTATAGGTAAGACTACTTAGGCCAGTTTTCCGCGTGGGTGCAATGCGTGAGGTGAACGCATTGCACCCGCACTGAATCCGGACCCATTCATTTCTATGGGGCTGTGAACATGAGCGGTGATTTTCACGCATCACTTGTGCGTTGCGTGAAAATCGCAGCATGCTCTATTTTGTGCGTTTTTCACACAACGCAGGCCCCATAGAAGTGAATGGGACTGCGTGAAAATCGCAAGCATCCGCAAGCAAGTGCGGATGCGGTGCAATTTTCACGCACGGTTGCTAGGAGACAATCGGGATGGAAACCCGATCATTATTATTTTCCCTTATAACATGGTTATAAGGGAAAATAATAGCATTCTTAATACAGAAAGCATAGTACAATAGGGCTGGAGGGGTTAAAAAAAAATTAACTCATCTTAATCCACTTGATTGCGCAGCCCGGATTCAAGACAAATTGTCCATAAATGGAGAAAGTTCAGCACTGCTGCTACTCTCCCTAGGAGTGGCCGTCCTGTAAAGATGACTGCAAGAGCACAGCGCAGACTGCTCAATGAGGTGAAGAAGAATCCTAGAGTGGCAGCTAAAGACTTACAAAAGTCTCTGGCATATGCTAACATTCCTGTTAGCGAATCTACGATACGTAAAACACTAAACAAGAATGGATTTCATGGGAGGATACCACAGAGGAAGCCACTACTGTCCAAAAAAAACATTGATGCGAGTTTACAGTTTGCACAAGAGCACCTGGATGTTCCACAGCAGTACTGGCAAAATATTCTGTGGACAGATGAAACCAAAGTTGAGTTTTTTGGAAGAAACACAAAACACTATGTGTGGAGAAAAAGAGGCACAGCACACCAACATTAAAACCTCATCCCAACTGTGAAGTATGGTGGTGGGGGCATCATGGTTTGGGGCTGCTTTGCTGAGTCAGGGCCTGGACGGATTGCTATCATCGAAGGAAAAATGAATTCCCAAGTTTATCAAGACATTTTGCAGGAGAACTTAAGGCCATCTATCCACCAGCTGAAGCTCAACAGAAGATGGGTGTTGCAACAGGACAATGACCCAAAGCATAGAAGTAAATCAACAACAGAATGGCTTTAACAGAAGAAAATACGCCTTCTGGAGTGGCCCAGTCAGAGTCCTGACTTCAACCCGATTGAGATGCTGTGGCATGACCTCAAGAAAGCGATTCACACCAGACATCCCAAGAATATTGCTGAAATGAAACAGTTCTGTAAAGAGGAATGGTCAAGAATTACTCCTGACCGTTGTGCACGTCTGATCTGCAACTACAGGAAACGTTTGGTTGAAGTTGTTGCTGGCAAAGAAGGTTCAACCAGTTATTAAATCCAAGGGTTCACATACTTTTTCCACCTGCACTGTGAATGTTTACATGGTGTGTTCAATAAAAACATGGTAACATTTAATTATTTGTGTGTTATTTGTTTAAGCAGACTGTGATTGTCTATTGTTGTGACTTAGATGAAGATCAGATCACCTTTTATGATCAATTTGTGCAGAAATCCATATAATTCCAAAGGGTTCACATACTTTTTCTTGCAACTGTATTATCACGTAATTATGTTATTGAAATTTATTATATATGGATTTTTCACTGCTTAATATGGTATTTATTGATGTTTTTTATCTGGCAGATTTAAATTTTAGCTTTATTTATTTTAGGCATCTACAGTATATGTCTATGTAAATTGGAATGTTGCTCCTTATACTAAGTATGTCTCCTTTAAGAAAAATATGGGTTTGCATCGTGACGCAATCTGACGCATGCGCTGTCCTGCTCCATTTGGACGTGCTCCAGTTGTCGTCATCACATGCGCTGCGCGTGCGCAGTGATGAGGCGAGGATGTGCCGAAAGATGGAGTCAGCCATCATGGCAGATTCGCACCTGATACAGGTGCAACCTCAGATAATTCTATTTTGCGTCCCCACCTCTTCCTATATATACCCCGTTCTATCTATTGTAACCACCTCCTGACAAAGCTTTTGAGGTAAAGCGGGCATGTCGAGGTGTCTGTGCTTGGGGCAGCATTCCAGTTTTTCAGCATATCATGTCTCTGGGTATGTCCTATATGAACTATAATTGTTATCTTGGTTATTTTTAGGACATATCGCCTTTATACCTGCAGGTGTTTGATTTATCATCAATATATATGCTACTATATGTCTGCAATGTTGCTGTATAACCATGGATATTTAGCATAACTATGCAAACCAGTTTTTTGTTTGTGTAGTCTCATTTATTTCAGCAATACATGGTTCAGCGACATCGCTAATGAGACAGTTTGTATATTTATTGCTGATATTTTTGGTATTTGCAGTGCTTTAATATAAGAGTCTAATTATATCCCTTCTGTGAGGCATTAGGGATTAGTAAATATTTTATAGAATTGTATTTATTAGTACTGCGATCTTTTTAACATTACTTGCATAATAGACTATTTTAGACACATATCGCTGTACCTGCTATTACGCCACTGGTTATGCTCTTTGTATTTTTTTCCATCATGTCTTTTTCTGTCCTCTGATTGATTATTATTTTGATTAATAAAGTGTGTCATTATTTTTACATGTTAGTCCCATTGGTTTTCTTTGTGGATATAGAGGTTGTTTTACAGCTCCATGGGCTATCTGTGACATTGTTTGATGTAAATGGTGAGGTTGTTGTAGGGTATTTTATGTTCAGAAATAACCTAATGTCCATCTTTTTACTGGTAGTTTAGTAATCTAGACTTTATAATTTGTGTAATCACCTCCTAGTAATAATTTTGTAATTATCTACAATTGTGAAGTGAAATGATAAAGACGTAAATGTAAAGAGCAAAGTGTGGGTATGCTTGTACCGTAGTTTGCAGAATTAACATACATTTTAAATTAGCTTCATATTTTAGTATAGATACTCCTGCATTACACGAAGAATGTGCGTTTCTAGAAAAAATATCAGGGATTGCTAGTTTAGTGCTTTAGACGTGTGTTCCAAACTCTCAGGATAGAGCAGAATTCCCTCATCTGTAATTCACTCGCACCTGCACTGCACAGATGCTTCTCTCAATGTACAACCATCTGTTTGGAATATTATTTAGATTTTTTTTTACTAAAAGTAGCCATGGATCAGCATAATCAGCCTAAAGTCTAGAACTCAAAAATGTTTACTATCCTCGTATCCTCCATGTGCAGCGACCGGGTCTGCAGGGGCAACATGTGAGGCACTGTGGGCTAATAGGGGTAGTGGTTGATTTACTCATGGTAAGCGGAGCCTCCCTGGGCTGGCGTGCAGTGATGGAAAGGACAGCACCAGTTCTTTCGGGCACTCTCTGTTTGTCCAGGGAATCCCGCCAGATGGTGTTTGAGGTGCCCTGAGTGGAATGTTTTTTTTGTTAACCGCTTCACGTCCGCCCATAGGATATAAACGTCCTATGGGTGGACGTCTATTTCTGAACGGACGTTCCAGAACGTCTTTTCAGAAAGTGCAGCTGCACGCTAATCGTGCAGCTGCTGATCGGGTTGCCCGCTGTCAGTGACAGCAGGGCAACCCTAAGACAAGGCAGGGACAGTGCCCAGGTGTCCCTGCCTTCTAGATCGCTGCAGACACAGCGCTCACCGATCAGCCCTGATCTGAGGCTGTACAGCGCTGGATTGCTGCTGTACAGCCTCTCTAGGGGTGCATTTGTCCTGTAACTGGGGCTACTATGTCAGCCCCAGTTACAGGAGAAATCAACAGTGAAAAAAAAAAGAAAAAGTGAAGCAAATGTCCCCCAGAGGTCTTGTATGACCTTATGGGGGACGAAAAGTGTAAAATAAAATAAAAAAAATAAAGGGTTGAAAAAATAAAATAAAAAAAGTTTCACATGTAAAAAAAAAAAAGTTCCCAAGTAAGGAATAAAAAAAAAAATTTAAAAATAAAAAAAATTAAATAAAATAGACATATTTGGTATTGCCGCGTCCGTAAAAAACAGCTCTATAAAAATATCACATGACCTAACCCCTCGGGTGAACACCGTAAAAAAAAATAAAAAAATACTGTGTCAAAACAAGCAATTTTTGTCACCTTGCATCACAAAAGGTGCAACACCAAGTGATCAAAAATGCGTATGTCCCACAAAATGGTACCAATAAAACAGTCACCTCATCCCGCAAAAAATGAGCCCCTACATAAGAAAATCTCTCAAAAAATAAAAATACTATAGCTCTTAGAACATGGAGACACTAAAACATCATTTTTTTGGTTTCAAAAATGCTATTATTGTGTTAAAGTGAAACAAATAAAAAAAAGTATACATATTAGGTATTGCCGCGTCCGTAAAAACCAGCTCTATAAAAATATCACATGACCTAACCCCTCGGGTGAACACCGTAAAAAAAAAAAAAAAAAACTGTGTCAAAACAAGCAATTTTTGTCATTTTGCATCACAAAAGGTGCAACACCAAGTGATCAAAAATGCGTATGTCCTACAAAATAGTACCAATAAAACCGTCACCTCATCCCGCAAAAAATGAGCCCCTACATAAGAAAATCTCTCAAAAAATAAAAAAACTATAGCTCTCAGAACATGGACACATTAAAACATAATTTTTTGGTTTCAAAAATGCTATTATTGTGTAAAACTTTAATAAATGAGAAAAAGTATACATATTAGGTATCGCCACGTCCGTAACAATCTGCTCTATAAAAATGTCACTTGACTGAACCCCTCAGGTGAACGCTGTAAAAATAAATAAATAGAAACTGTGCTAAAACAACCAATTTTTTGGTCACCTTGCCCCATAAAGTGTTATAATGAATGATCAAAAAAATCATATGTACCCAAAAATAGTACTAATAAAATTGGCACCTTATCCCCTAGTTTCCAAAATGGGGTCACTTCTTGGGAGTTTCTACTGTAAGGGTGCATCAGGGGGCTTCAAATGGGACATGGTATCTAAAAACCATGTGGAGTTCCTTTTCTTCTGTGCCCTGCCGTGTGCCCATACAGCAGTTTATGACCACATGTGGGGTGTTTCTGTAAACCGCAGAATCTGGGTAATAAATATTGAGTTTGTTTGGCTGTTAACCATCGATGTGTTAAAGAAAAAAATTTATTAAAATGGAAAATCTGCCAAAAAAGTGAAATTTAAAAATTTGATCTCCATATTTTGACTCAAATTTATGACTATCATGAAGTACAATGTGTCACGAGAAAACAATCTCTGAATGACTTGGATAAATAAAGGCGTTCCAAAGTTATTACCACATAAAGTGAGATATGTCAGTTTTGAAAAATTTGGCCTGGTCAGGAAGGGGGCAAATGGCCCAGATGGAAGGTGTTAAGGTGCCTTGTGGCAGGGTCCCTGGTGTTCATGACGCCAGCACCGTTAGGTGCAAAAGAAAAAGAAAAATAATAAACTGAGTCCAGACCTTGTATGAAGTTCAATAGCAGCTTTACTTGAATAAACGTTTCTCCAACAGTTTCAGGCTTTGTCTTGGTTCCAGCAGGCGTTAGCATCAACTCTGGCAGGCAAACAAACTTAACTCTGCTACATCTGTTGCTCTCTGGCTCTGCTGTGTTGATATGCTTAAATGTAATCTTTGCTTTCTGCTTTAGGCTGCAACTTCTCTCTCTGTAGTCTGACTCTAGATTAATCCAAGGGGAACAGTAACTTGGCCTGGAAACTAGGGAAGGAACAGGTCACCTCCTAAACAACCCTAATCCTGGCCCTAACTACCTATCAATATGAATAGACCTTGAAGGTAGGAATATTCATATGCTGTAAACCTAGGCCCTTTTATCCCTATAAGGCCATGGTATGAAGTTAGGACCAGAGACAAGCCATTCCTCCCCAGATGGACGAAGGGAAGTCTCTGTCTCAGGCCCAGATACAAACAATAGGGAATATAACAAACACAAAACAATAAGAAAAGACAAGACTTATCTGAAAGTAGAAAACTGCCAACTCCAGAAGCACCACAGAGTACAACCGACCAGCTAGTTAGAAGGCAGGAAGAAAATCTATAAACCGCACTTCCAAGAGTGAGAAGCAGCTACTTATGGGAAAAGTAAATTACCAACAAGCAACACCTGAAGCAAGGGGTGGGGCATTCACCAAAACACAGACACAATAAGATCCACAGTGAACTTGTCCATTTAACCCACGAGTTGCCAGTCTCTCCGATCTCCTGGTACCTGCCACGGGAACGTCCGTGATACCTGGCTGATGAGACTCCAAGATGGCCTTCACATCCAGCAGAGCCGAAGGTGCTCTAACTGGCTTTGGCAGGACACATCCAGCAGGGGCGTGGACCTGCTTCCTCCCTCTAGCAGGGGGAACTCTCCACTGACTCTAACTAGTCTCCTTCTCTCCTTAGAGAGAGAGAGCTTAGAATGGAAAGAAGGGTTCCATCCTCTGCAAAATTAGCACTGCCATGTTTGCTGCCACCTCTGGTGAACCAGGCACATTACATCTGAACATAACAGTTACAAGAAATAGATATGCACATTGTGATGGACCTGCAATAAATACAGAAGTTGACATTATATTAGACTATAGGAGACAGTATCGGGGTGCGGGAGTGGTAATGTCACTCCGGGTCATTACACATGTTATCTTGTTTTCCCCGGATTTCTTAAGGGCCGTTTACACAGGCAAAGAATCCGCCAGATAATCACTAATAGGCATTCATAGGAAAGATCGTTAGCAATTATCTAGCAGTGTAAAGGTGCTGTCAATTACCTGATGAATGAGTGAAATGCTTGTTCATTGGGTAATTTGATCGTTTGTATAGGCACCTTTAAACATAAAAGTTTAATCTCATCTACAGATAAGATATCGCTATGACATGCCAACACTTCATGATTGGTAGGAGTCCAACCCTTGGGACACTCACAGAACATGAGAAAGAAGGTACTGCAGTGCCGATTTAGTGATCCCTCCCCTTCACTACAGCATGGCTCCTATCCAGAGTTACCACCAGGGGGTATTTATTTATTTATACATTCATTTGGTGCTTTTGTTCTGACTTTGGGCAGTTTCACATGAGGTGTTTGGCCAGGGGAAACAAGCTCCGTGTGACAGACGCATTTCCTGGACCTGACTGCTCCTCTGACCTAAACTCACAGCATTATAATGATTTATGATGCTGCAAGTTCCTGCCTGACTGTGGGTATATGGCACTGTACTCACGGCATTCTATGTGTACAGTACGATAGAACTACGGTCAGGCAGGAACTCACAGTATCCTAAGTCATGTTGATGTTGTGAGTTCTGGTCCTCACACAGAGTGTGTATCCCTGAGACACAGCTAGCCTTCTAAGGATATAAAGATGATAGATGGCGCTCATCTCTGGATTGTGGATTGCAGAATTATTTCTTTCTTTATTGTTCTGAGTATATGGGTGTTGCCACAGGGGTCGTACTTTGGTGTGGAAAGTGGATTTTTCAAAGAAAAATTTCAGTGGTGAAGTGTTAGTAACATCACATCACATCACTGAGGGTATTGATTGCTGAAAGTGCTGATGTATATGTAAATGGCACATCACACTTTTGGTCTAGTGGGGACTGGATGTGGTGAGAAAGGAGGCTAGGCACTGAAAGCAGTGGCTCTGGCCACGTAAGTGGAGTTTCTTTAGTCTTTTTTTTTTTTTTGCTCATGACTACGATTAGCTCACTTAGTCATCCTTAGAGTGAAAAAAATCCTCCTGCTCCATGGACAAACAGAGCTCCCATGTACAAAATCAGGCATTCAGCACTCGGGAATAAAATGTAATAACTTTTTTTAGGACACTGAGGATGACAATTTTTGTTGTCTCTTTTTCATTTTGTCAATACTATACCATTGAAAATTAAATACACAATATTGTCCTCATGTAGCGGTCAGCTCAGAGAGATCAAATTCCTATACAGATACATTAAACTATGGTTAGGTTACTGCTGCTGTGAGGGGAAAATACTATCTGCTTTTATAATAGTAGGTGTAGAACTGGGATCACACTAAAACAGCAATATTGTTCTCTTGATAGGTCTAGCTAAAGATGTCCACAGAAGAGCATTGCATTGATTAATGTAATATATGATCCTCTAATAAAGTCACTACAGGGAGCCCTGTCTGGTTGCAATTAGAGATGAGCGAATTTCTGAAACGTTTGATTCAGCTGATTCGCAGATTTTTCTTTTTATTTTAATATATTTTTTTTAATAAGCGGGTGCAATGACAGGGAGCTGCGATAGCGCCGCCCTCCGTCATTGTACCCATCAGATGCCGTGTTCATACCTGATTGCGGCATCTGAGTGTAAAAACTGTGTGAAATATAAACATTAAAAAAAATATTAATTCAAACTTACCGCCTCCATTTGCTCACGACGGGCCGGCCACCGCCATCTTGCTTGAAGATCTGGAGCGAAATCTCACGCAAGCAAGATTACGTCATCCCACCGGCCGGTGTGGTGAGTCACGTCATACGTCACCACACATGGGATTTCGGCCGAAATCTTCAATCAAGATGAAGGCTGACGGCCCGTCGCGAGCAAATGGAGTAGGTAAGTATGATTTTTTTTTGTTTTTTACACTATTACAGGTTAAATAAATTCGCTAACACAAAGCACGAGGAAATTCGGCTTTGAGGCAAATCAAATTTATCCTGAAATTCGGATCGAATTCTACTTCGATTCAACTTGGGATTCCACTTGGGATTCGATTCGCTCATCTCTAGTTGCAATTATGGTCTGAGAAAGTTAAGTGGGCTTGCTTGCTATGCTAAAAGGTCTACTAAAGAGGAACTTAAGGAGCCAGGACAGAAAGTAGAATACATGTAGTGATCTCAAAAAATCCTTTTTTTGTAAAGAAAAATAAATAATAATAATAATAATAATTCCAATGAATCAAATATAAGCTGTTAATAAAAATGAAAGTATCCCTTTAACTGATTCTTGAAGGCGTATTTCAACATGTTAATATTGATGGTCTATTCGCAACCCCATTTATTGTATAGTGGACGGAGCTGGCAACCACAGCACCTCTCCCCCTGAAGTAAATGAGAGCAG
This sequence comes from Bufo bufo, assembly GCF_905171765.1. Taxonomy (NCBI): domain Eukaryota; kingdom Metazoa; phylum Chordata; class Amphibia; order Anura; family Bufonidae; genus Bufo; species Bufo bufo. Next base: position 402,934,395 of record NC_053390.1, on the reverse strand, counting down.
CACTGCAGTAACCAGCTCCGTCCACTGCACAATGGATGGAGCTTTGTAGTTCCAGTAGTGGAGCTACTCTGAAACAGCTGATGATCAGGGGTGTCAGAGCCATGCCAATCAGATATTGATGACCTATTCTGAGGATAGGCCATCGATATTAAATTAATGGAATGCACCTTTAACGCAAATTAAAATAATATCTCATCCTGCAAGAAACACTGTTACATACAGCTGCAAAAAGAAAAAAATTATGGCTGTCAAAGTATGAGGAGAAGAAAAAAGTTATGAAAAGTCCTTAACATCTTAGTGCTATTTGACATGTATACTCGTCAAGGAGCACTGCTACTTGGCGCTCCATGAGGAGTATACACGTCATGGCATTAAACTGTCACCATGTCTGCAGATATGGTGACAGCGCTGAGACCCTGGCTGTTACACACAGCCAGGGATCTCAGCTAACCGGCCCTGGACCAATGAGGGCTGTACCGGGCCGGCGATTACTGTGATTGGCTATTCTGTATAGACTAGCCAATCACGCTGACTTTCTGCTTGAAACGACGACATCGGTGCTGGCACCATAGGGACTGCTGTATGAAAGGGGTTAAGAGATGGAGGGAGCTCCCTCCCTCTATCATCAGACTGCTGCTCTGCTGTGTGCAGCGGCCGATGCTTGATGGGTTACTAGAGGGAGAGAGCTCCCTCCCACATCCGGCCGTTGCACTGTTGTGGCAGGGCCGGATGTTTACCATGGCAACCGGATGCCTTTACAGGCTTCCGGCTTACCATGGTATAGCTGATCAGGCTCCTGCTAAAGGCAGGAGCCTGATCAGGCGTAGGCCTCCTGCACACGAATGTGTGCGCCCCGTGGCTGTGCTGCGGTCTGCAAAATGCGGGCCGCAATGCACAAACACCGACCGTGGGGCAGCCGCAGCGGATCGCAGACCAATTCACTTTAATGGGTCTGCGATCCGCCCATTCCGCAAAAAGATAGGACATGTTCAAGACATGTTCTATCTTTTTGCAGAAAGGAAGTACGGGACAAAACCCCACGGAAGCACTCTGTAGTTCTATCCACAATACGGCAACGGGAAGCACACGTTTGTGTGCAGGAGGTCTTACTTTGAGTGACAACGCACTGCAGTACACTATAGAGTGTACTGCAGTGTATTGTAAATCATCAGACCCACTGGATCGTTAAGAACCAAGTGGGTCTGGGTAAAAAAAATGTGAAAAAAGTTTAAAAAAAGTAAAAATAAACAAATTTCTTCTTATAGACACACATTTCTAATTGATAAAAAAAAAATAATCCACTACACATGTTTGCTATCATTGCATCCATAACGACCTGTCTATAAAAGGATCACGTTACTTTCCCCGCACGGTGAACGCCATAAAAAAAGAAAAACTATGATGAAATTGACATTATTCACGACCCAAAAAATTTATTAAAAGTGATCAAAAAAGTTGTATGTACCCCAAAAGAGTACCAATCAAACTGTCACCCCCATCCCGAAAAAAAAGAGCCCCTACATGAGACAATTGCCCAAAAAATTTAAAAAAATATGGCCTTCAGAAAATGGAGACACAAAAACATGTAATTTTTTTTCTAAAATGCTATTATTGTGTAAAACTTAAATAAATGAGAAAAAGTAGACATATTAGGTATTGCCGCGTCTGTAGCAACCTTCTCTACAAAAATATCACATTATTTAACCCCTCAGGTGAACACCGTAAAAAAAAAAAAAAAAAAACTGTGTCAAAAAAGCCATTTTTGTCACCTTACATCACAAAAGCAATCAAAAAGGCGTATGCCCCCCAAAATAGTACCAATATAACCGTCACCTTATCCCACAAAAAAATGAGACCGTACTTAAGACAATCAGTAAAAAAATAAGAAAATTATAACTCTCAATGGAGACACTAAAATATGATATTTTTTTGCTTCAAAACTGCTATTATTGTGTTAAAGTGAAATAAATAAAAAAAGTAGACATATTAGGTATTACCGTGTCCGTAAAACCTTCTCTATAAAATATCACATGACCTAACCCCTCATGTGAACACAGTAAAAAAATTAAATAAAAACTGCCAAAAAAGCAATTTTTTTGTCACCTAACATCACATAAAGTGCAACACCGAGAGATCAAAAAGGCGTATGACTCCCAAAATAGTACCAATCAAACTGTCACCTCATCCCACAATGAGACCCTACCTAGGACAATTGGTCGAGAAATTAAAAAAACTATAACTCTCAGACAATGGAGACACTGAAATATGATTTTTTTTTTGCTTCAAAACTGCTATTAATGTGTTAAAGTGAAATAAAAAAAAGTATACATATTGGGTATTGCCACGTCTGTAACGATCTGCTCTAGAAAAATGTCTCATGACCTAACCTCTCAGGTGAACGCTGTAAAAATAAATAAATAAAAACTGTGCAAAAACAATCAATTTTTTGGTCCCGTTCCCCATAAGGTGTAATAATGAATGATCAAAAAATCATATGTACACAAAAATTGTACCAATAAAAACGTCAACTCTTCCTGCAAAAAAACTAGCCCCTGCACAAGACAAAGCAGAAAAAAAAATAATAATTGGCGTTCAGAAAATGGAGACACAAAAACATCATTCTTTTTTCAAAAATGCTTTATTATGTAAAACTGAAACAAACAAAGAAAGTAGACATATTTGAGATCATTGCATCCGTAACAACCTGCACTATAAAAATAGCATGATCTACCATGTCAGATGAATGTTGTAAAAAATAAAAAATAAATACGGTGTCAAAACAGCCATTTTTTTGTTAACTTGCCTCACAAAAAACATAATATAGAGCAATTAAAAATCATATGTACCCCAAAATAGTACCAATAAAACTGGCACCTTATCCCCTAGTTCCTAAAATGGGGTCACTTTTTGGGAGTTTTTACTGTAAGGTGCATCTGGGGGGCTTCAAATGGGACATAGCATCTAAAAACCAGTCCAGCAAAATCTGCCTTCCAAAAACCATACAGCGTTCCTTTTCTTCTACGCCCTGCCGTGTGCTCTTACATCAGTTTACGACCACATGTGGGGTTTCTGTAAACCGCAGAATCAGGGTAATAAATATTGAATTTTGTTTGGCTGTTAACCCTCAATGTGTTAAAGAAAAAAATGGATTAAAATGGAAAATCTGCCAAAAAGTGAAATTTTGAAATTTCATCTCCATTTTCTTTTAATTCTTGTGGAACACCTAAAGGGTTAACAAAGTTTGTAAAATCAGTTTTGAGTAACTTGAGGGGTGTAGTTTCTACAATGGGGTCATTTATGGGGGATTTCCACTATGTAAGCCCCACAAAGTGACTTAAGAACTGAACTGGTCCTTAAAAATCGGGTTTTGGAAATTTTCTTAAAAATTTTAAGAATTGCTTCTAAAATTCTAAGCCTTCTAACGTCCTAAAAAAATAAAATGACATTTACAAAATGATGCCAACATAAAGTAGACATATGGGGAATGTTGAGTAATAAATATTTTATGAGGTATCCCTTTCTGTTTTAAAAGCACATAAAGTGCAACACCGAGAGATCAAAAAGGCGTATGACTCCCAAAATAGTACCAATCAAACTGTCACCTCATCCCACAATGAGACCCTACCTAGGACAATTGGTCAAGAAATTAAAAAAACTATAACTCTCAGACAATGGAGACACTGAAATATGATTTTTTGCAAATTTGCAAATTTTTTTAAATTTTGTGTAAATTTTGAATTTTTTCATAAATAAAGGGGAAATATATTGACTCAAATTTATGACTATCATGAAGTTAAATGTGTCACGAGAAAGCAATCTCAGAATGGCATGGATAAGTAAAAGTTTTCCAAAGTTATTACCACATAAAGTGACACATGTCAGATTTCCAATATTTGGCCTCGTCATTAAGGTAAAAAATGGCTGTGTCCTGAAGGGGTTAAAGCAGTTGTCTGAACAACCACTTTAATATGAGAGTTGGCTTCAGAGAGACCTTGAAAATAGTACTTAAAAATACAAACTCTGGGGGGAAAATGTATCCCCTAGACCTTAGAAATAGTTGGTTTTTCTGGGGGAGTCTCTCATCAGCTGCTCAGTTTATCACATGAAAAAGGGTTGTCCATATGAGACAATCAATTAATTAAAGGGGTTATTAAGGAATGATTTCAAATGCCAATAAGTAATATGTCCTAGAAAGTGAGTAGGACTAGTAGCTTCTACTTGCAGAGTTGCCTAAAGGGAAAAGGGGCAGAGTCTCATTACTCTGCTCTACAATAGATGGTAATGATGTGATCCTACCTATGTTATGCCATCATGGCTGAGCAGCCTGACAGGAAAACTCACCAATGTGTAGTATATCCAAGTGCCAGAGTGTAGTGCTTACTGAGGCTCCCTCTCACCAGCTCTGCAAGTGGAAGCAACCAGTCATGCTGACATTCTAGGACTGGTGGCTTATGGCCATTTTAAATCATTCCCAGAGAACCCCTTTAATGTCCACGAGAAGACAAATGTCTGCTACACTACCATGTACTTATTTTTGGTGTTTTGCACATGTTTATACAAAAATATATTTGATAGTTTTTTATTGGTTTCAGTGAAGAATGCATCAACCTATACAAATAAATTAATCGGCCATACAAACAATACGGTGAAAAGCTGTTCCATGTAAAATCCCCTCAATATCAAGGGGGCACTGCCTCCGACTGGAAAATAAAAAGTTTACCCTCCAGAGGCATCAAGTCTTCATTGCTGTGAATCCATGGAATTGTCTACCTCAGGACGTGGTCACAGCAGGAACAGTAGACAGTTTTAAAAAAAGGCTTAGATAAATTCTTAAATGATAGTAATGCTTATGAAAATGTGTAGAAATCTAACTTCCTTCTGGGATTCGCGTCCCCAACCTATTCCTTGGTTGAACTTGGTGGACTTTTTTCAACCCTATTAACTATGTAACAACGCATTGCTTTATAATGTAAGATATGATATCACAAGATCATGTGGGGATACAAATCTTTTTTTTGTATGTTTGCTCACACATTGCAGATTACATACAGTTCGTATATGAGCATTCTGTATTGTTTACTCACTGTATTTGACATTTAATAATGGCTTTATGAGGTTTTAGAAGCAAGTCTGAGCAGAGGTCATTTTGCTAAATTCAAAAATGGTAATATTTTAGCGTTGCTGCCTTGACATTTACCTTCAGGTATTTCCATTATCATTTCACTTTGTACACGTTGCACATTAAAAGGAATGGAAATACACATTTCTTTGGAAACTCTGAAAGTTAAAAAGTCAGTGGAAAATTTCTCACACATCCTTGTTGAGGATTTTAGTTTCTTCTGCAATGAATGAATAGAACTGTTACGTATTATATGTATCATACTTTCCAGATGTGTTACAAGGAGAACTGATGATAGCACATGGAAAGAATTCACTGAATTAAATGATACTGCTTGAGAATACTGAATGTATATTCATGAGTTCCTTTGTCTTCCATCAAAATGACTTGCCATTACAGTGAATTAATTTTTCTACACAGTAAGGGCTTGTTCACACGACCGTATGGCTTTTTCAGTGTTTTGCCGGCCAGTTTTTAACAGATCCGTTTTTCCATTTTTTGTTTCAGTAGTGTTTCCGGTTCCATTCCATTTTTCTGTTCCGTTTTTCCGTATGGCATATACAGTATACAGTAATTACATAGAAAAAATTGGGCTGGGCATAAAATTTTCAATAGATGGTTCCGCAAAAACGGAACGGATACAGAAAACATACGGAGTACATTCCGTATGTGTTCCGTTTTTTTTCCGGACCCATTGACTTGAATGGAGCCACGGAACGTGATTTGCGGGCAATAATAGGACATGTTCTATCTTTGACCGGAACGGAAAAATGGAAATACGTAAACGGAATGCATACGGAGTACATTCCGTTTTTTTTGCGGAACCAGCCTGTATACGGAACGCAAAAAACGTTCGTGAGAACGAGCCCTAAACCTGTGGCAGATAGGACTATTTATTAGATAAAATAAAGTGGGTTAAAACACAGAAGACATGCGGATCTCCAGCTTAATAAAAAAAAGGGGGTTTTCTGGGACTTAAAAGAGTTGTCTGGAATTTTAACCCTTCATGACCATGCAAGGCGCTAGTCATGTGTTTAAAGCGCAGGAGGCACAATAGCCGCCAGGTTTCTGCTGTTTTAATGTCTGCAATTGGTGATAATGCCGATTGCAGACATTTAACCATTCACAATTGATCAGGGCAGCTTTCCCCGGGAACGCGCCTGAGCCTGAACAGGATCCCAGGCCAAAGATTGGGGAAGTTGTTTGTTCTCTATAATAGTCTGGAGCCTTAAGTAGGATCCCAGACTATTACAGCTATAGTTGTTATGGAGGCTTGCAGGTGGCAGGGCTCCCTAAGAACACAGCGAGTCTTCCATACACTGCAATGCTAAGGGGACTTAAAAAGGGTAAAATTAGAGGGGAAAAAATAGTTTTTACAAAGATTAAAAAATATATAAAAATTAAAATTACCTCACTTTCCCCATTATAAAAATGCAAATAAACAAAAAAAGAAACAGCATGGACATTATTGTGTTCCAAGTTGTCCATACTATTAAAATATAACTGTATTTATCTTGTACGGTGAACGCTGTAATAGGAAAAAAATTGAATTGGCAATTTTTTCGCAAAAAACGAATTGAATAAAAAGTGATCAAAGTTATACACACCTCAAAATTGTATTGATAAAAAGTACCGATAATCCTGCAAAATAGTCCTTATACAGCTCCTTAGACATAACTATAAAAAAGTTATGGGGGTCAGAATATGACGATGAAGTTATTTTTTTTTCCATTTTTATATTAGTATTAACACAGCGGGTGTGTGTACCTTATTCCTGTAAAACCTTATAAGAAACTCTATGCAAATGTGGTATTGCTGTAATCATAGTGACTCGGAGAATGAAGGGCATCGATCAGCTTTACCACATAAGGAACACCATAAATACAAAACCCATAAATAGCTTTTTTCAATGTCAGACCATTTGGAATTTTTTCCAGCTTCACACTACATTGTATGCAATTTAAATACTGTCATTAGAAAGTACAACTTGTCCTACAAAAACAAGCCCTATAGTGCTAGGTGAATGGAAGTGAAAAACACAAAAATGGAAAATCGCTCATGGCTAAAAGGGTTAACAAAAAACATGTAAACCGCATCCGTAACAACCAGCTCTATTAAAATATCACATGACCTAACCACTCAGCTGAACACTGTAAAAAAATAAAAATAAAAACAGTGCCAAAAAAAGCCATTTTTTGTCACCCTATATCACAAAAATTGCAACACCAAGCCGTCAAAAAGGCATACCCCCCAAAATAGTAACAATCAAACTGTCACCTCATCCCGCAAAAAATGAGACCCTACCTAAGACAATTGGTCGAAAAATTAAAAAAACTATGACTCTCAGACAATGGAGACACTGAAATATGATTTTTTTTTGCTTCAAAACTGCTATTATTGTGTTTAAGTGAAATAAATAGAAAAAGTATACATATTAGGTATTGCCATGTCCGTAACGATCTGCTCTATAAAAATGTCACATGATCTAACTCCTCAGGTGAAAGCTGTAAAATTAAATAAATAAAAACTGTGCCAAAACAACCAATATTTTGGTAACCTTGCCCCATAAAGTGTAATAATGAATGATCAAAAAATCATATGTACCCAATAATGGTACCAATAAAAACGTCATCTCTTCCTGCAAAAAACTATCCCCTGCACAAGACGATCGACAGAAAAATAAAAAAAGAAGGTGTTCAGAAAATGGAGACACAAAAACATAATTTTCTTTTCAAAAATGCTTTATTATGTAAAGCTGAAACAAACAAACAAATAAAGTAGACATATTTGATATCATTGCATCTGTAACAACCTGCTCTATAAAAATAGCACATGATCCACCCTGTCAGATGAATGTTAAAAATGTTAACAAAAAATTTAATATGTACCCATAAATAGTACCAAAAACTGGAACCTTATCCCCTAGTTTTCAAAATGGGGTCACATTTTGGGAGTTTCTACTATAAGGGTGCATCAGGAGGGCTTCAAATGGGACATGGCATTTAAAAACCAGTCCAGCAAAATCTGCTTTCCAAAAACCATATGGCGCTCCTTTTCTTATGCCCTTGCCCTTACATCAGTTTACAGCCACATGTGGGGTGTTTCTGTAAACCGCAGAATCAGGGTAAAAAATATTAAGTTTTGTTTGGATGTTAACCCTTGATGTGTTAAAGAAAAAAAATTATTAAAATGGAAAAAAATCTGCCAAAAAAGTGAAATTTTGAAATTTCATCTCCATTTTCCTTTAATTCTTGTGGGTTTTGGAAATTTTCTTAAAATTTTAAGAATTGCTTCTAAAATTATAAGCCTTCTAACGTCCTAAAAAATTAAATGACATTTACAAAATTATGCCAACATAAAGTAGACATATGGGGAATGTTAAATATTCTATGAGGTATCACTTTCTGTTTTAAAAGCAGAGAAATAGAAATTTAGAAAATTGCAAATTGTAAAAAATTGGGGATTTTGTCATAAATAAAGGTGAAATATATTTACTCAAATTTATGACTATCATGAAGTACTATGTGTCACGAGAAAGCAATCTCAGAATGGTTTGGATAAATAAAAGTGTTCCAAAGCTATTACCACATAAAGTGACACATGTCAGATTTGCAAAAAACTGCCTAGGCAAAAGGTTCAAAACTGGCCAGGGGTAGAAAGGGTTAAATGGCTATTGATTTTTTTTTTCCACCACATTGCCTACTCTTAGCCACATTTTTGTAAATCCCCAACCACCCCTTTATATGTTGACTGTAGTGCATATACTTTGGATAGCCAATCAATCTTTGTAGGCTAGAACCCAGAACCTCACAGATCAACAGAGTAAAGGGACTTCGGCATTGCCGTGTCTTCATTTTAATGCTTGCATGGGTCCACAGAAGATTGTAAGCACAAGATACTCCACAATATAATTATGATCATGCACTGTAAATGTAAAAGACACAGCGTCCATTTGCCGGCGGAACCAAGAGCGCGGCCCGGCCTATGAAGAAGCACGCCGGGCTCCTAAACGTTGGGGAGAAGGGGCAGAAACACTACCTGGTATGCAGGGAAGCCCGTGAGAGCCTGTCCTTGCTTAGTATAAATGAACTTCTGTTCTTCTGGCTCCCTGTTCCTTGGTTGGTTGAGTTTACTCTGGCTTTGACTTCAGGACATAAACAAGTTAAAAGCATATCGCTGACCGGTTTCGGAGTCATGGCATACTACATAAAAGATAAAATTAGTTTAAATGCAGAAATGCAAGGCATTTATGGAGAACAATACTTTGGAAAATCTTGCATGGAACAGTGGACTGTACCTATAGAAAATATGTAAGAAAGCACAGAAATACATGAAAAAACACAAATGGTTTTCAGTAACATAATGCGAACAGACATAGAGAATGATGACATAATTAATAAAAATAAGCCAATTTCATTTGAAGGTTTAAGCCATTTGGATAACAGCTGCCCCTAGTCAGTATCCAAAATGCTTCACGTCTGAGAAGAAACCCTCCTCGTTTGGGTCGGTGCACATTTTCAATTTTCTTTCACCTGAAGTGAGTTTGTATCTCGTTGGTGCATATTCACAAAGTGCATTGCAGCACCGGACAGGCTTTTGTGTTAAGGACTGGCTATACTGTTCAAATTTTCACCGATTCTAGTTTTTCAAACCACGTGTAGTGCAACCTATATACTGAAGATTACATTTGTGGCACTCAATAATATAAACAATGTAAGTGCTATTCCAATTTACAAATGAGGCCAACGTATGTTTAGAATTGCTGGAGGTAGATGTCACCCGTTTAGTGGGTACAACATATTTACACAAGCGGCCCCTATTTAGGCCGCATTTGAAAAAACACTTACAGGAAAGCCAGTTAGTGGGTTTTCTGGTCTGAGAGGAATACATAGAGGGTGCCACAAGGTTGCCTAGGGTTATACCCCATCTCACCAGAAACCTACACCCATTAGATAATATGTCCTTCACTTGAGGGTCATCATCTAACATAGGTCAGTATTTGGTGAACAAGGAAACAATCTGATTATACTAAAGGGAAAAATCAGTGGAGAACGTAATACATTCAATATTGTTTGAATATGAAATAATGTTTGTTTATTTTTATTTATGCTTAGTAAAAAAAAAATCCTCTTTTTGGTTTGGGTGATATTCATGGCACATTTTATCATCCATGTGAGGTAACCCCGTTCTTTGGGACAATCACTAATGGTCATGCAGTCTTTTTCTAAATCCGCATCATGTGAACAGGCACGGCATGCCCTGATAAATTCACCTACAGATATCTTGCGGATAGTGTGCCTGGGATGACAGCTATCCGCGGCAAGCATAGTACTGCGAGAAGTCGGTTTATGATACAATTTCGCAGTAAGCTTTTTAGTTGTATCATTACCTGTCAAGGTTATATCCAGAAAGGCAATTGTTTTGGAGTGAATAGCTTGGGTAAACCGTAAGGAAAAGGGATTATCATTGATGTAATGTACAAAGGTTGGCAAGGACACCACAGGATCATGCCAAATGATGAGCAGGTCATCAATATAGCATCCAACCAACCTATACAAAACAAAAAAAGGTGTTACCCTAAGAGCAATATAGCCTTCCTCAAACCATTCCATAAACAAAATGGCTAATGTATGTGAAAATCTGGCACCCATAGAGTAGCCTTTAGTCTGAAGAAAAGAACATCAATAAAAGAAAAAAAAAATGTATTTAAGCAAAAAATAAGTATTTTAGGGATTTGCTCTGGTAGGCAGGGTAAGCGGACGCAATACAGAGGCAAGACCACGGTTGAAAAGCAAAAGTCAGTATTTATTCACACAAAAAGGCAGAAAAGAAACACAATACTTGGCAGGGCCCTGGTGTTAATTTACACCGCAGGAGTCCTCGTGTTAATTCACACAGCAAAAGTCCACAGAACTCAAAGACACGTCACCTGGCAGTCCACAGCAAGCTTTAGGGCACCTGGCTTCAAGCTGGCAGCTCTCATGCAGCTCTCAGCCTTGCAGTATGGCGGATCTCCTTAGCTCCCAAAAACACAGCGCTCCCACATCTCCACTATCACCTGGAGGTTCATTCCACACCCAGCTGAGCTGCTGGCTGGGCTTTTAAACCCCAGCCCAAAACCTGGCCTGGATGTGAGGAACAGCCACCCACCCTGCTCTTTGGCTGCACCCAATAAGAACCGGCCTGGATTGGCTTTACAGCCACACTAAGTAAAACAGTGTCAGTGAGCGCTAGCTGCCGCACAAAATTACCGGTTCTTATCTCCCCGAGGCCAGGAACCTCGGTGACACGTACTTTCAGTCAATGATGGACCCCTGCACCTTCCTACAGTATATATTCTCTCAAAGTCTCAGGATAATCAGTAGATTTATGAAGATGGGATGATAACACAGAGATGGCAGCTGAGTGGGGAATGAAAGGATACAAAGCCTGGACGTCACAGGTAAACCACAAGCAAAAAGAAGAGTCCCAATGGATTTGGTTCATGGCATTTAAAACTTTTTTACTGTCTTTCAAAAAGCTGGGAACCCGTGCTGCCTAAGGCTGAAGTTGACTGTCCAGCCATTGGCAGAGCTTTTCAAATAACAACCCTGAGCAAAATACAGTGGGGCGGCATATAGGAAGATCATGCATTATTGGAATGCAAGGGTTGACAACATATAGAGATTCGTTTACCTTATTGCTAATGGCTCCCATAGACAATCCGATCCTTTCTCTATGATTCGTATGAGTGCTTCACTAAGACCCTTTGTTGGGTCTCTATTAAGTTGGCAATAGGTTTCCTTGTCCTGCAAAATGTTGGTAATAGCTAGTTCATAATCTTCACTGTTTAATACCACCACCACTCCTCCTTTATCAGAGTTGCGGATGGTGATTTTTATTTATTAGATTGTAGTTTTTTTGGAGCTGTATATTGGGAAAACACTCACTGCAGTGAAAAATAATGGCTTGCAATCCTTCTGATGGATAGACTACTGTGCTGTGTGTATTAATTGGCCTACTATGCCCCGCTCAATGTGCCTGCCTACCTGCCTGAGAGTTCTAGCCCAGAGAGTGGCAATGCTGTGATGGTCTCTCCGTGGTTGATAGTATCCTGATGTCCAGGCAGGCTTGGGGGCACAGTCCTCAGAAGATGCCTAGATCGTGGATCTGCCCGGCCCAGGTGGCAATCTCCAGAAGTGAGGCGCTTTGGATTGTATTGTAGGTCTTTCTGACCCTTCAAGCTAATGGTGACTTCACCCCTCACTCAATCTGCCTCACTTCTGAAGCTTGCTATCGGCCGGGGCAGCTCAGTGATCTAAGCGTTTTCTGAGGACTGTGCCCCCAAGCCTGCCCGGACTTTAGGATATCATCACCCACACAGAAACCATCCAGCATTGCCCTCCCTTGGGCTAGAACTCTCAGCCAGGCAGGTAGAAACATTGATGCATGCTTCAGTTCGGGTGTATGCGATTGGGGCAGTAATAGGTCAATTAATACATGCAGTACAGTATCCATCTACAGAGGGAGTGCAAGCCATTAAGGAAGCAGTTGGTAGGGTCTGGCACTGCTGGACCACCCTGACTGCAGACTATGAAATGCACTTTTTAGCAAGATTTTTTTCTTGTTAAAAAGTGCATCTTATAGTCCGGAAAATACATTATATAGGGTTTTCCCAACTTCCTTACTTATTCCAATTAAAATACAAGGTAATTATCTGTAGAATTATGGTAGATTTTAGCAATATGATTTGAGTGCAAGTGTGTTTACTGTCAAAATATAATATATATCAGATAACAACAGCAATAAGAAACAACAGACATATTTCACCGGTACTTAGTTGCTAATTTTCTTGTTTTACTCTGAGGTGGAGTGATAGTCATTGAGAACAGACGCTCTGCTGGGTTTATTTATTGAACTTTTCTTCCCATGGTGTTAGAGTTCAAGCTAGGTGTTAGGTGAGAGGGCAACTTGATGGCTTCAGTATGGTAAGAACCAGAGACAGATGTAAGTAGATTCCATGGAGATTCCTAAGACATGGCCTCTAAGGTTAAGTACTTCCTGAGGTTGACAGGTCCAGCTGAAATACATATCTGACTCCTCCTGGAATTTCAAGCATTTAGAGAACTGAATGTGCACATCACTGGGCTCAGGCAAAGATAAACTATTGGATAAACAATAACTAGTATCTGTGTCTTATCAACACATTAAATAAATTTATGATGATGGTTATTTGGATAGCTAGAACAGCAGGCCTGGAACTGCACATACACTGAAAACGGTATATGCTTCATAAGACCATTATGAAGATGAGATTGATCGGAACTTGTTTTGATAAGACAAGACAAAATTTACAATGAATGTAGATGCACAAATTGTGGTAATTTCAAACCAGAAAATTAAGAGGATAAATGTACTTTTCATACACAGTATATTATATAAAGCAGCAGTCCTCAACCACTGGGCTGCGGACCTCTGGTACTGGTCTGCAGGGAGTGCCAGTGTTGAACAGCAGGGACAGGAACTATTGGCTCCTGTGCCTGCCATTTAGCCTCATAGGAGGAAAGCCACTAGGCCTGAGGGCTATGAGGAAATGCTAAGGTGTAGGACGAGGTCATAGACGGCATGACATCATCACACCGCCAGAGACTCAGAACGGAAGGTCGTATTGATGTTCCCCACTGCCAGTACTGTAGCACGGAGAGCCAGAGCAGCAGGCTGCTAGAGGCTTGCATCACAGACAGCTGGACGAAGGTATTTTGTTCTTTTTTTATTTTTTCAGATGTAAACAGTACTGGGGGCACCAAGGAAGAGCGGTTGGATGTATAATTTAAAGGGGTTGTCCGGGTTCAGACTGTAACATACTCATAATTTCACACAGGCAGCCCCCCTGATGTTAGCATCGGAGCATTTTATGCTCCGATGCTCTCCCTTGGCCTGCGCAGGATCGCGAAGAGCAAGAGCATTTTTATTTACTATAGCACACTGCTAGGTGGAGGCTTCCGCCCTGCAATGTGTTCGGTGACATCACCGGCTCTGATGGCACGGCTTTAGTGCTGCTCTAGCCGTTTTACAGACTAGGGCAGCGCTAAAGCCCACTCATTAGTGCCGGTGACATCACCTGGCTCACTGCTGGGCGGAAGCCTCCGCCTGGCAGCCCTATGGAGAGCCCGGTTCGTCACCAGAACTCCAGAAAATGCGTGATTCAGAGCAGGGCAAAGGAGAGCATCGGAGCAAGAACTGCTCCGATGCTCATCAGAGGGGCTGCCTGGGTAAAAATGGGGATATGTCCGGGTTCAGGTCTGAACCAGGACAACCCCTTTAATGTTGGCACTATACACTCACCTAAAGAATTATTAGGAACACCATACTAATACGGTGTTGGACCCTCTTTTGCCTTCAGAACTGCCTTAATTCTACGTGGCATTGATTCAACAAGGTGCTGATAGCATTCTTTAGAAATGTTGGCCCATATTGATAGGATAGAATCTTGCAGTTGATGGAGATTTTAGAGATGCACATCCAGGGCACGAAGCGCCCGTTCCACCACATCCCAAAGATGCTCTATTGGGTTGAGATCTGGTGACTGTGGGGGCCATTTTAGTACAGTGAACTCATTGTCATGTTCAAGAAACCATTTTTCCAGTCTTCAACAGTCCAATTTTGGTGAGCTCGTGCAAATTGTAGCCTCTTTTTCCTATTTGTAGTGGAGATGAGTGGTACCCGGTGGGGTCTTCTGCTGTTGTAGCCCATCCGCCTCAAGGTTGTGCGTGTTGTGGCTTCACAAATGCTTTGCTGCATACCTCGGTTGTAACGAGTGGTTATTTCAGTCAACGTTGCTCTTCTATCAGCTTGAATCAGTCGGCCCATTCTCCTCTGACCTCTAGCATCCACAAGGCATTTTTGCCCACAGGACTGCCGCATACTGGATGTTTTTCCCTTTTCACACCATTCTTTGTAAACCCTAGAAATGGTTGTGCGTGAAAATCCCGGTAACTGAGCAGATTGTGAAATACTCAGACCGGCCTGCCTGGCACCAACAACCATGCCACGCTCAAAATTTCTTAAATCACCTTTCTTTCCCATTCTGACATTCAGTTTGGAGTTCAGGAGATTGTCTTGACCAGGACCACAACCCTACATGCATTAAAAGCAACTGCCATGTGATTGGTTGACTAGATAATCGCATTAATGAGAAATAGAACAGGTGTTCCTAATAATTCTTTAGGTGAGTGTATGCGGAGAGGCACTAGTGGGAAGGCACAATATGTAAAGACGCACTATTGGAGGAAGGGTCGGCACTATATGTAAAGATGCACTACTGGGTGGGGTTGGCACTATATGTAATGAGGCATTACTGTGGGGCACTACATGTAAAGAGGAACTACTGTGGGGGGGGGGGCAATATATGTAAAGAGGCCACAACTGGGAGGCACTAAATGTAAAGAGGCCACAACTGGGGGCATTATATGTAAAAAAGACCATTACTGGGGGCATTATATGTGAAGAGGGCACTATTGGGGGACATTATATGTAAAGAGGCTACTACTGGGGGGCGTTAAATGTGAAGAGGACACAACTGGGGGTGATATATGTACATAGGGCTCTACTGGGGGGATATTATATCTACTTGGGCCTAAATGGGAATGGTTACTAAGTAGGGGCATAAAAGCAGGCATTAATACTAAATAGGTGTGTTCAATTAAGCAGAAACAAGTTGTGGTCAAGAGACATCATCAGAGCGATCTGTGCAAGACTGAGAAAAAAAAGGAAAGAGAACGACTCCAGTCAAAGGAGACATCATCTGTAAGTCACTGAGAGGGGGCCTAAACGGAATTATTAATTATTGTGTTTTGTTATGTGCGTGATTTATCCCCGACACTCTTCCCGAAGCACAGGTCCGTGGGAAAATTGATTTCCATGAAACAAGTCACTAGTGCAAAAAAGGTTGGGGACCACTGATATAGAGTTTGTTTACACTGGGGTAGAATATAACAGAAGAATAGTATTATTCTATACGGTAGAATTGATGAGCATAAAAAGCGAAGATTTCTTTGCATGTACAGTATAATGGTAATCTGTAATGCTATTAATAATTATTATTAACAGAATAACAACAGGTTTTACTTAAAGGGAACCTGTCACCTGCAAAACGCATATTAAACCGACCACAGTACCTTACAGTATCACCCAGTGTGTTGCTAATCATGTTTTTTTTTCCTCTTTGTGTTTTTTCATACTCGTTAAAACCGCTGTTTTAATGTCGGTTGGTGCTGTCTCCGAGTCAGGCTTGAAGTCAAGGGGGTAGCGGCCTCCTTGCTTCAAGTAAAGCTAAGCCCGCCCCTTACCCCTCCTCTCTACAATTAGATGGACATGCTGCCATGATGCCTCTTCTAGCTCCTGTTACAGCGCGATCCTCACTCACCCACCTGCATTTTGCTGACTGCAGATGCGCCGGACAGTTTGATCGCGCGCGCTCCCGGCCGTCACGCTGTAACAGGCAGCGTACCGCGCATGCGCTAGAAGAGCGCGATCCCGGCATCACGGCAGCATGTCCATCTAATTGTAGAGAGGAGGGGTAAGGAGTGGCTTAGCTTTACTTGAAGCAAGGACTTCAAGCCTGACTCGGAGACAGTGCCAACCGACATTAAAACAGCGGTTTTAACATTTATGAAGAAACACAAAGAAGAAAGCAAAACATGATTAGCAACACACTGGGGGATAATGTAAGGTACTGTGGTCGGTTTAATATGCGTTTTGCAGGTGACAGGTTCCCTTTAATATATATCTTTGCTATGCAAATATAAATTGAGGAACACCAGCATTGTCGGTTATTTGTGTATTTAAAGATAATATGTAATCAGCAATTATCACATTTTTATGTTACTTTTTTTTAATGATAATTGAAAAATTTCCCATGTCACTGCATTTAAAAAGAAAACCGTATATTCTTCATAAGATCATAGAGGAAATTGATTGGAACTTGTTTTGATGAGACGGGGCTCATTGTAACTAAATTTACAATGACAGTAGATTCACAATTTGTTATAATTTCAAACCATATAATTAAGGGAATAAATTTACTTTTGATAAGTAGTATCTCATGCAGAGTTTGTTTATACTGGGTTAGAATATACTGGAAGAATAGTAATGATTCTTTACTGTAGGATTGTCATTGTGACTTATCAAAAGTGTACTGAAAGCACAGTGTGTTACGCCGATAGTCTGTGTCTGCCACTGTCCTCCTGTCCCAAGCAGGCGCAGGTGTCACTCCTCTCTCCCTTTGTGTACTGGAACCAGTGCTCAATGAACTTCCTTTCAGCACTGTGAGAGGTAATCCTTTCCTCTTGCGCCCAGTCCAGCTACTGAATAAAGTGCTGATCAGCCTCCCTATGTCACTGGTTTATGGATCCATCTTTGAGGTTTTCTAGTTTCTAGTAACCAGCGAAAGTGTGATCTGTTGTCTGACTACCGTGTACCGTACCCTGCCTGGCTACCGATTCTGCTCCTTGCCACCTGCCCTGACATTGGAACTGCTACAAGGATTATGCACATACTCAGCCTGCCCCAACCTTGGAATTGCTATCTGGAGTACTCAACCTACCCTGACGTTGGACTGTGTTCAGACCAAGCCTTTTGCCTGAGTCCCTGGTGCTTCGGACCAGTTTCTCTGACCCCCCCCCCCCCATCCCCCTTCCCCTGTGGGTCAGCTGTCAAGTACACCAGGACTACTCCAGTAGATAGCGGCCTGGTCGTTTCCTGCAGTGAAGTCCAGATCCCTGTACAGTTATTAAAGGGTGAATATCAGGGACCCACCAAGACAACGCCCTTAGGTTTAGCCCAGAGTCAAACTGGTTATTGGCACAGTGGTGACACGTTCCTTTTAAGTTGTTAATCTATAAGTAAATATATTATGCACAGCTTTTAATTGTTTTGTAGATATGTTTATTTAAATTTGCTAATATGACAGCACAGCAACATATGCAATAGCTCTTCATGGAGATTATCATTATTCACATCAGGCTTACAATGTAATTTCACCATCACAGACTCAGACTTGGATCAAATTCATAGAAGGCCAATTAACCTGTAAATATGTTTTTGGAGTAAACCTATATGTATGTTTTGGAGTGTGCAAGAAAACAAGAGTACAAGGAGGAAACTCACGAGGAAAAGAGCAGAGCATACAAGCTCCAGGCAGATTTTTCTCTTGGTCAGAATCTAAACCAGGACCCTGGCACTGCAAGACACCAGTGCCAACCACCTATATAGTGGCCATACCTGAAATATGAAATACCGTAACTATAACTAATATATATATATATATATATATATATATACATTCTTCATTAATATGTCTCTTGGGCTAAGTCTACTTGGCAACTTTAACCACAATACATGGTGCACGGTCAAAGATTACAATGCAGAGCTGTCAGCCTTAGAGTTAATAAATGTGAAGGGGGTCGCTTTGTGATCCGCAAGTTGCCACCACATGACAGTTGCAGGATCTGATTTCTTGCAGCTGTTAAACTTGGTCCTCAAGCATTTGTCTCAGAGATGTGTCTGTAAAAGTGTCCAATGTGACCATACACTGGGCATTTATAAAACACTTCTATGCATAAGTCCTCCATAATCACTCATGAAGATTGTGGACCGTGAAGACCACAACTCACTGCATTAGCAGTATATAAGCATGGCATAAGCATGATATGACACAAGCTATCACAACGAATAACAAAAAAGTTTTAAGGAGTGTGTGTGTGTGTGGGAGGGGGAATGAATCTTCAATCATCTTTACCTTGAGTGTTCTAAAGCTTGTTTTGCCTCTGTTTTGTCCTGTTACTTATGTTATTTCCAGTCACATGAACAGTATGGCTACCATAAGGAATTGTTTCTGTAAATTCTGAGTATCGGGGTTTAAAAGAGTATTCCAATCTGGGACATTGATGGCATATTTCTAGGTTCTGCCATCTATGTTACACAGATGCATGTCCCACCTATGGGACCAGCTCCTATTTCCAGATAGGATAGGCGCAGGTCTCAGAGGTGGGATGGCATATCCTAGCGATATGCTATAAATGATCTACATCTGGGATGCCCAACCTGCAGCCCTCCAGCTGTTGCAAAACCAACTCACAGCATGCCTGGACAGCCTACAGCTATTAGTGCATGCTGGGAGTTGTAGTTTTGCAACAGCTGAAGGGGCACAGGATGAGAATCCATTACCTAGATGAACCAACCACTTTAAGTAAAAGAACTTTTAATGATACATTACACCCAGGGGTGGATTGGGAAATTAAAATGGTCCTGGAAAAAAACTGTAAGAAGACAGAAAGCAGGGCCAACACAAGTAGGCAGGCCAGCAATACCATATTGTGGCACAAAATACCAACCCAGTTGAACCAAAGACTGCAGTGAAACACAATAAACTGCCCCAGAAGAATTAAAAAGCACAGTACAGCACATAATACCTCCTCAGAAGCTGCCCCTCTGTGGTGGCTAGCACTATCTGCCACATTCTGTTCTCCTACTCCATTTGCCTCACAATGGCAATAGAGTTGAATTCAGGAATCAGGAGGGCACCTGTGGTTGCCAACCAGGTACATAACACTTGACGCCCCCAGCGTTTATTTAACCCTGGGAGTGACAGATAATTACTTACCTGGCTGGTGCCCAGGAGGAGGGCTCAGGCGGTCCCCTGGGCATCGGCCCACCAGGAAATTCCCCTGTAGAGTCTATAGCCAATTTACCTCTGATTACACTTAGCATTAACCCTATAGAGAACCTCTATAGATTCAAGTAAGACCTGCTGAGAGAATGTCTTGTCTTTTGTAGCACTAGGTCTTGCATCTGTAAGCGACAAGACTGTTTTGTTGGCTTTCTTGGTACGTGTTGGCACTCGTTCATAGGCATAAACATCAGTTCCCAATTGTTGCTCTGTTCTAATATAAAACCGGATAACAGATACAACGTTCTCCTCCATGTCTGCAGTATATTTTAATTTTTTACTTCATCTTTCACATCACATTCAATTTCTACTAAGGCAATAGGTCCAGATGTGTGATTTTCTCATGCAAATTCCCAATCACAGTCTTCTCAATTCCCTGTTGTGCATATCAAATACAAGACACAAGTGAGTTTCACAGATGCCAGTAACTGTTTGTTTCTAAACATTGAGATAACATCTTGGCTAAAACCACATTTTCCAAATTTTGAGAAACCTATTTCATATATTTCCATAGTTACATAATAACATAGCATTAGCATGGTCATAAAGCTAGAGAAAAATAACCATTTGTGATATCAGACTGAATCTGTTCAGCACAGATCATAATTTTTTCAGTAATATGGAAAAGAACCAAGAAACCATTCTTGGTCCTGAATTTAGAATATAGCCTGCAAACTGCTGATAAACTACATTTTGAACAGTGCATAAAATCAATATGAAATAGTTGTTTTGCCAGGTACGTTCCTGCAGATAATGACCCTTACATAATCATTTGAACTGACATAGCACATTCTCTTAGTACCGTATACTCACATTATTTCTAATATATATAGTCTAGACAACACCCATCAAAGATATACCGTAATTGTAAAGACCTTCATCTAAACAGTCCATGGGCTGTACCTGGTACGGCAGTTCAGCTTATTTACTTGAATAAGTAGGCTTTTGTTTAAAAAGCGGTCTGTTTTTTTCTAATTCTGGATCCATTTAAACGGAGACTTCCATCTAAGTTTTTTTTTGCACACATTAACAAACTATGTGAATATTTTGTGTATTTTGATGTGTTTTTCTTTTATGTATTTATTTGTATGGGTGGATGGTTTTCTGGGTGTCATTTTTTAACCTCTTAAGGACACAGGGCGTACAGGTATGCCCTGATACTTAAGGACACAGGGTGTATCTGTACGCCCTGTGTATTTCCGATCACCGCCGTGCGGCGGGAGGTGATCGGAACAAGGTGCCTGCTCAAATCATTAAGCAGGCATCCAGAGACAATGCGCGGGGAGGTCCTGGGACCCCCCCGTGTCGGCGATCACAGCAAACCGCAGGTCAATTCAGACCTGCGGTTTGCAGCGTTTACAGGAGTTGCGGCGGGAGGTCGGCGGTGCCATCGGGTCTCCGTGCGGCTGTAATGGGGACCCGATGGCATGGAAGGCAGCGCGATGCCTTCCTTAGGCATCAGCGCTGCCTTCCTGTGACATCAGCGCTGCCTTCCTGTGAAGAGCCTGTGAGATCCAGCCCCCTGGATCTCACAGGCCGAAAGCTGTATGAGTAATACAAACTGTATTACTCATACAGCCAATGCATTTGCAGTTTTCCCCCGAAAAAAATTAAAAGTTTCAAATAAAAAAAATAAAAAAGTCATTTCCACCAAATAAAGAAAAAAAAGAAAAAGGTAAAAAATAGGAAAAAAAAAAGTTGACATATTAGTAATCGCCGCGTCCGTATCAACCGGCTCTATAAACATATCACATGACCTAACTCCTCAGATGAACACCGTAAAAAATAAAAAATATAAACTGTGCTAAATAAACAATTTTTTGGTCACCTTACATCACTAAAAGTACAACAGCAAGCGATCAAAAAGGCATATGCCCACCAAAATAGTACCAATCTAACCGTAACTTCATCCCACAAAAAATGAGCCCCTACCTAAGACAATCACCTAAAAAATGAAAAAACTATGGCTCAGAATATAGAGACACTAAAACATCTTTTTTTTTTTTTTTTAAAAGCTGTTATTGTGTAAAACTTAAGTAAATAAAAAGAAAGTATACATATTAGGTATTGCCGCGTCCGTAATAACATGCTCTATAAAAATATCACATAACTTAACCCCTCAGGTGAACACTGTAAAAAAATCTAAATAAAAACTGTGTAAAAAAAGACATTTTTTTGTCACCTTATTTTACAAAAAGTGTAATAGCAAGCGATCAAAAAGTCATATGCACCCCAAAATAGTGCCAAACAGTCATCTCATTGCGAAAAAAAATTGCCACTAAACAAGACAATCGCCTAAAAAATTTATAAAATTATGGCTTTCAGAATGTGGAGACACTAAAGAATCATTTTTTTTAATGCTTTGTTATGTAAAACTGAAACAAACAACCAATATTATAAGGGAAAATAATAATGACCGGGTCTCCATCACGATCGTCTCCTAGCAACCGTTCGTGAAAATCGCATCACATCCGCACTTGCTTGCGGATGCTTGCGATTTTGACGCAACCCCATTCACTTCTATGGGGCCTGCGTTGCGTGAAAAAAACGCACAATATAGAGCTTGCTGCGATTTTCACGCAACGCACAAGTGATGCGTGAAAATCACTGCTCATGTGAACAGCCCTATAGAAATTAATGGGTCGGTATTCAGTGCGGGTGCAATGCGTTCAACTCACGCATCGCATCCGCGTGGAATACTCGCCTGTGTGAAAGGGGCCTTAAAGTTATCACCACATAAAGTGGCACTGGTCAGATTTGCAAAAAATGGCCTGGTCCTTAAGGTGAAAATGAGCCCGGTCCCTAAGGGGTTAAGTCACTCCATGTATTCTACTTCCTGTCCTAGTCCTTAACTTAATTCTTTGGACTTTTACCATGGCTGACAGCCTCGCTTGATTTTCTCAGTCAGATCATTTACTCTGACCAGAAAGGTAAGGGGCATGAGTGATTTAGAGAATCACACATTATACTGACAAGTAGGCATTAGTGTTGAGCTCGAATATTCGAATAGCGAATATTAATCGTGAATATCGCAACTTCGCTAATACGCAAATATTTCGAATATAGTGCTATATATTCGCTATTTCGAATATTCGTCATTTTTTACATCTGAAAACATGATTCCTCCCTGCTTCTTTTTGTGGGTCAATGAGTCATTGGCCCACAAGCAACTTAAGCAGGAAGGAATCATGTTTTCATATGGAAAAAAAATGAAGAATATTCTAAAAAACGAATGTATAGCAATATAGTGAATATATTAGTTATTTAGAATATTCACTTTATTTTTTCCTATCTGTACAGTTGTTCGCATACTCCTCCCCGACAAGCGTCCCCGTCACCATGGGAACGCCTGTGGGTCAGAAAATACCATCGGATCTGAGTTTTCCCTGAAATTGTGATAACTCAGATCCGATGGTATATTCTAACCCACAGGCGTTCCCATGGTGACGGGGACGCTTGTCGGGGAGCAGTATGCCAAAGTGGAATAACAGTACACATTGAAGACAAAAAAGACGAATATTCTAAATAACGAATATATTCACTATATTGTTATAACTTTGTTTTTTAGAATATTCGTCATATTCGTAATATTCTGAAAAACAAAGCAATATAGCGAATATTCGTAAAATACACATATAGACTGTAATTTAGCTAATATAGTGCTATAGTATTTTTTTTTTATAGTGTACATTTTTTCCAAAACTGAAGTGCAGAAGAGGCAAAAAAAATTTGACTATAAAAAAAAGATTATAGCACTATATTAGCTAAATTACAGTCTATATGTATATTTTACGAATATTCGCTATATTGCTATAACTTTGTTTTTCAGAATATTACGAATATTCTACAAAACTAAGTTATATCAATATAGCGAATATTCGTAAAATACACATATTAGCCATAGCCATAGCCAACCAATAGGAAAGTTACCTTATACAGTTAAAAGAAAATCACAATACGCGAATAATTAAATCGCATATTATTCGCGATAAATAGAATAATGACAAATATTTGATTTTGACAAATATAAGACGAATATTCAATCGAATATTCGCGAAATCGGGAGGCTCATCACTAGTAGGCATCTTTATCTAGGCCTAACAAGACAACAGTTATATCAGGGTGTATTTATTAATCCCTTAGTGACCAGCCCATTTTGCACCTTAGTGGGCAAGTTAATTTTTTAATTGTTGCATTCCAAGAGTTACCATATTTTTGCTTTATAAGACACACCTGACCTGATAAAAAGATGCACCACCTAGGGTTTTAGAGAAGGAAAATAAGGAAAAAATATTTTTCTTCAGACCTTAGATCAGAGGCCCATATCAGATCCTCAGATCTGAACCCCATATCAAACCTCATATGAGACCCCAATCAGACCCCCTTTAGACCCCCATATCAGATGTCAGAACAAATTAATTTACCTCTCCTGCTCCACCGCTACTCTCCAGGTCCGGCATTCTGTTCTGAAGTCATGCTCCCTGGTCTTTTCCTGGCCACGCTGCACTGTGACCTGACTGCATACAATGTCGGGACATAGTGCACGCACTACGTCCAGACGCTGTATGCAGTCAGGACACGTGCAGCGACCTGGAGAAGATCAGGGAGTGGTGACTCCTGCATACTAGCGTTTCCATAATGAAAACGCTCACTAGTATTCGCTTTACAAGATGCACTGCCTCCCCCCCCCCTACTTTTGTGGGAAAAATGCCCATCTAAGGGTCCATTCACACATCCGTTTGTGTTTTGCGGATCCGCAAAACACGGACACCGGCAATGTGCGTTCCGCATATGTCCTGCACTCTCATAGAAAATGCCTTTTCTTGTCTGCAATTGCAGACAAGAATAGGACATGTTCTATTTTTTTGTGGAACGGAAGTGCATTGAAAATGAATGGGTCCGCACCTGTTCTGCAAAATTGCGGAAGGGATATGGACCCATTTTGCGGACGTGTGAATGGACCCTTATAAAGAGGAAAATACAATGTTTATATATATACACTCACCTAAAGAATTATTAGGAACACCTGTTCTATTTCTCATAATGCAATTATCTAGTCAACCAATCACATGGCAGTTGCTTCAATGCATTTAGGGGGGTGCTCCTGGTCAAGACAATCTCCTGAACTCCAAACTGAATGTCAGAATGGGAAAGAAAGGTGATTTAAGCAATTTTGAGCGTGGCATGGTTGTTGGTGCCAGACTACCACTCATCTCCACTACAAATAGGAAAAAGAGGCTACAATTTGCACGAGCTCACCAAAATTGGACTGTTGAAGACTAGAAAAATGTTGCCTGGTTTGATGAGTCTCGATTTCTGTTGAGACAGTCAAGTGGTAGAGTCCGAATTTGGCGTAAACAGAATGAGAACATGTATCCATCCTCTGATGGCTACTTCCAGCAGGATAATGCACCATGTCACAAAGCTCGAATCATTTCAAATTGGTTTCTTGAACATGACAATGAGTTCACTGTACTAAAATGGCCCCCACAGTCACCAGATCTCAACCCAATAGAGCATCTTTGGGATGTGGTGGAACGGGAGCTTCGTGCCCTGGATGTGCATCCCTCAAATCTCCATCAACTGCAAGATGCTATCTTATCAATATGGGCCAACATTTCTAAAGAATGCTATCAGCACCTTGTTGAATCAATGCCACGTAGAATTAAGGCAGTTCTGAAGGCAAAAGGGGGTCCAACAACGTATTAGTATGGTGTTCCTAATAATTCTTTAGGTGAGTGTATCTGTGGGTTTAGATCAGGCATGTCCAAACTGCGGCCCTTCAGCTGTTGCAAAACTACAACTCCCAGCATGCCTGGATAGCTTACAGCTATTAGGGCATGCTGGGAGTTGTAGTTTTGCAACAGCTGGAGGGCCGCAGTTTGGACATGCCTGGTTTAGATGAAGAGAGGGTCTCCCTCCGTCTTCCAATCACAGCCCTGCTGTGAAATCATGGGGGCTCCAATGGGTTGCTATAGCAGGCTGGAGCCTGAGGAAGGCTCCCAGACCTCTCCTAGCAAGCTGCCTGCAAAACCAAGGCTCAGGCAATTCCTGTCAGGCAACCTGTAGAAATCCTGTAGCTAAATGGGAGCCAAGCTGGAATTTATCGCAGTTCCTAACAAACATGCATATATAGGCCCAGAGTCAATACAGGAACTGACCTGGGACTGATATAAGGGAATGAAGGAAAGGAAAGAACATTATAGCAACCCACCAGCCATGAGTTTAGAATTATATATAAGCAACCATTCTGGATGGCCCAGTGAGCACAGATCAGCGCTATAAAAAGTAAATTAAAGTTATTTTTCGATTCAATATTCCATGTACCAAAACTGTATATTTTGGGTGGAGTATTCCATTAACCTCTACAATACTATAAAGAGATCCCAATTCCTATTGGTGCAGAAAAATGATCATACTTTCAAAGTCTGCCTTTCATAGTTCCTGAATCTTTATGCAAACTAATGTCTGGCATGAATGGCAAGATGTTATTACTTACTTTCACTGTTTAATTACTTGAGGGAGCAGTAAAAATTAGACTAGAAGTTTATTTTTTTCATATTTGACACCTATAATTTGATCACTGTTTGTTACGTAGTATATGCATTACATGAAAAATGACTCTGTCTTCCCTTTATTATAGAGACAAGTGATTTCTACTATAATACAATGTAGGGAAGACAACGCTGTGTAACTTTGTCGGCTTGACATTTAAGTAAATAGTCCACTATCTCTGCCACCAGAGGAGAAATATTTTTGGATATCCTCTTTCTCCCATTTCACAGTAAAGGATAGGAAGTAAAGTCTAAGACACAATGTACAAAGTAAAATTAGAAATGTCACTCATACTCATGCCCCATACCTTTTACTGAATATTGCTTTCTTCGGTTCAATCACTCACTCCGGGCAAAGAAAAGCTGGGGAAGGATAGCCACAAATGATGAGTCCAAGGAGGAGGACCAGCTGGAGCATGGAGTGCCCGTCTGGAGAAGCCAGCTCTAGGGGAAGCTTTGTTACAGGGGTGCTAGTGACAAAAAGCCCATCCAGACAGTGTTTTAATGAGTGAATTGCCACTAGAGCAAGATGGCGGCTCCTAGAGAGAAGCAGGACATATCAACCAGGCATAGAAGAGACCCTCTGAGAATGCAGCAGGGATGGAAATCAGGCCCTTTTCACACGAATTATATGAATTGTGTCCGGGTTTATTCAGGGAAAAACAAGTTCAGTTAGTTTTGTCTGCGATTGCGTTCAATGGTTCAGTATTTTTCACACGGGTGCAATCATTTTATATGCATTTTTCATGTGCGTGGAAAAAAATATAACAATCTACATTTCCTAACAACCATCAGTAAAAAAAACGCTTTTCATCCGGATGCAATGTGTTTTTCACGGAAGCCCTATTCACTTCTATCGGACGAGGGATACAAGAAAAGCACAGAATATCGAACATGCTCGATTTTCACGTAATGCAGAACTGATGCGTGAAAAACAATGTACATATTGTATAATATACACAGACCCAAAGAAAGGAATGGGTCAGGATTCAGTTCAATTCACGCATTGCACCTGTATGGAAAACTCACCCGTCTGAAATAGGCCTAAGGCCCCCTTCACATATGTCCAGTGATCCAGTTCAGTTAATCTCCGGCGTGAAGTAGAAAACACAGGAAGCTAGAATGGACCCCACAGTTGGCAAATATGGCGCATCAGTTGTGATGGCGGATGCCAAATAGTGCCAGACAGAAAAACGCAGCATGCTCAGGACCCTTTTTTTAAGCTTTGTGGCCAGGCCCGTACTGCCCTGATTGATAGATCATTGCATATGACATATAATATTTATTTCAAGTTCTATAACACTATAAGAAATGACTACAATATTTATCTGTGTTTAATCCAAGTCCATGAAGAAATGCACAGTTCAAATAGTTAAAGACTATATTGGAATTAGTGGAAACCGATTCAATAACAGGTCTGCTGTTTGGCCAGAGCCTTCAGAACATCAGAACTCTACAGCTTTCGCTTACAGTCACATGACCGCATGTGTTTTGCGGTCAGAAAATTGTGGATCCGCACAAAAAAAAATGGATGCCATCCATATGGCATCCTTTTTTTTGCGGATCCATTGTAACAGTGCCTATGCTTTTCTGCAAAACGGACAAGAATAGGACATATACTGTTTTTTTTTTTGCGGGGCTGCGGAACGGACATACGGATGCGGATAGCACCCATTGAAATGAATGGATCTGCATCCTATCCGCAAAAAAAACGGAACGGACACGGAAACAAAATGCATTTGTGTAAATGTAGCCTTCTCCTAACAGAATACGTGTACTGAAATTAAAGAGGTATTATGGCTGCAACAAATATTTAATTCTATAATTTTTTAATAAATTCTTCATGGTTTTCAAGATCCCTGCTTGCTGTCTTTGCGAACCTTGATGGCTTCCTTCAAGGAGATAAAGTCTATGCTGGTCGTATGATCATAAGTGGTCAAACTAGTTACCAAAGATTTACAAGAGGAAGGTCTCATGCACACGACCGTTGTTGGGTTCTGTGTCCGTTCCGTTTTCCGTGATTTTCTGCGGACCCATTGACTTTCAATGGGTCCGTTGAAACTCGGAAAATGCACCGTTTGTCATCCGCGTCCGTGATCCGTGTTTCCAGTCCGTGAAAAAAATATGACCTGTCCTATTTTTTTCACGGACAACGGTTCGCGGACCCATTCAAGTCAATGGGTCCGTGAAAAAACACGGAGGCACACAAGATTGTCATCCGCGTCCATGTTCCGTGTCCGTTTTTTTCCTATCATTTTCAAGGCAAACTTGACTTAGATTTTTTATTCACTTTTCATGTCTGGTGATCCTCCAAAAATCAAGGAAGACACACGGAAAAAAAAAACAGACACGGATCAGGGAACAACGGAACCCTGTTTTGCGTACCGTGAAAAAATACTGTCGTGTGCACGAGGCCGAAGAATTAGACTACTTTTGGGTAAAGAGAGAAATCTGTACGGTATCGGACAGGAACGAGCTTCTGGTTGTGTGACATCATACACAAAGCGGATTCACTGAGGACAGATGACAGGAGGAGGAAATCCTCCTAAATGTTAATGTTTTCACAGATTTGTCCTGAACACTCACTACTTCAGCCAAATATTCACACAAGAGCAAACAGAAGCTTGTGAATATTTGTTCTATTATAAGGGGGTATGTCAGCACCATTCTGCATCCTTCACCACGCATAATACCTTGGAGAGAGAATTAAAACTGTACCTTTACTATGTTAATCCATTGTTTAATTTCCCCCCAAAAAACAACTTTATTCCAATATGCAAATGAGTCTTTCAGTTCACCCAAGGGCAGGCCCTGGCCGCTCGGTGCACCCTACCACAGGAAGCCCTTCCTTTGGTTGATTGACAAGGCCAGGTGTATTCTGCTCTTGCCTGTATTTGTAGTAGAAGAACTAGTGCCTACCTGTGAGATAAAAACTGTACTGCGTATGTACCAAACCTGTGGTGCAGAATTCAGATATCTGGCCCTGTCAATTAACCAAGAGAAGGACTGGCTTCCTGTGTAGAGCCCACCCTTGGTGCGTAGAAGAGCTCATTTGTATGACTGTAAGGTACAGTTCTAATACTCTCTGCAAGCCCTACCAGGCATTAGGCTTGGTTCAATATGCAAAATTCATGCTGACAGACTTCCTTTAAGTAATACTTTTCTGTATACTTAAAGGGGTAGTCCCGTGAAAAATATTCTACAGTTTCCAAACCAACACCTGGATCTGAATACTTTTGCAATTGTATGTAATTAGAAATGTACAGGGTGGGCCATTTATATGGATACACCTTAATAAAATGGAAATGGTTGGTGATATTAACTTCCTGTTTGTGGCACATTAGTATATGTGAGGGGGGAAACTTTTCAAGATGGGTGGTGACCATGGCGGCTATTTTGAAGTCGGACATTTTGAATCCAACTTTTGTTTTTTCAATAGGAAGAGGGTCATGTGACACATCAAACTTATTGGGAATTTCACAAGAAAAACAATGGTGTGCTTGGTTTTAACGTAACTTTATTCTTTCATGAGTTATTTAGAAGTTTCTGACCACTTATGAAATGTGTTCAATGTGCTGCCCATTGTGTTGGATTGTCAATGCAACCCTCTTCTCCCACTCTTCACACACTGATAGCAACACCGCAGGAGAAATGCTAGCACAGGCTTCCAGTATCCGTAGTTTCAGGTGCTGCACATCTCGTATCTTCACAGCATAGACAATTGCCTTCCGATGACCCCAAAGATAAAAGTCTAAGGGGGTCAGATCGGGAGACCTTGGGGACCATTCAACTGGCCCACGACGACCAATCCACTTTCCAGGAAACTGTTCATCTAGGAATGCTCGGACCTGACACCCATAATGTGGTGGTGCACCATCTTGCTGGAAAAACTCAGGGAACGTGCGAGCTTCAGTGAATAA
Organism: Bufo bufo; assembly: GCF_905171765.1. Taxonomy (NCBI): domain Eukaryota; kingdom Metazoa; phylum Chordata; class Amphibia; order Anura; family Bufonidae; genus Bufo; species Bufo bufo. The sequence continues at coordinate 402,904,095 of NC_053390.1, read as the reverse complement.
AGAGGGAAACACATCATCATGTAGAAATTTCGCATATCCAGTGATATACTTAAGACTTTTATCTTTGGGGTCATCTGAAGGCAATTGTCTATGCTGTGAAGATACGAGATGTGCAGCACCTGAAACTACGGATACTGGAAGCCTATGCTAGCATTTCTCCTGCGGTGTTGCTATCAGTGTGTGAAGAGTGGGAGAAGAGGGTTCCATTGACAATCCAACACAATGGGCAGCACATTGAACACATTTTATAAGTGGTCAGAAACTTGTAAATAACTCATGAAAGAATAAAGTTACGTTAAAACCAAGCACACCATTGTTTTTCATGTGAAATTCCCAATAGGTTTGATGTGTCACATGACCCTCTTCGTATTGAAAAAACAAAAGTTGGATTCAAAATGTCCGACTCCAAAATGGCCGCCATGGTCACCACCCATCTTGAAAAGTTTCCCCCCTCACATATACTAATGTGCCACAAACAGGAAGTTAATATCACCAACCATTCCCATTTTATTAAGGTGTATCCATATAAATGGCCCACCCTGTATTTTGGCTGCTGAGTTATTCACTGAACTCTATATGTCTAGCACCGCTTGCTGTTTGCTCTTTTTTCTAATTTCTCTTTCCAGTTCAGTGAGACGGAAGCACATACAGGCTTCTGTTCCGACTAGTACCTCAGAACCGAAGCCGAGTTCGGTTTCAGGTTTTGAAGTGGTTTTCCACTTTAAAAATCAGGTACCGAAGTTATTCAACAAAGTCACGCGAGACTTCGTGAATAACTTACTTCGGTTCATCAGAGCCCATATATTCTACTACTGTATGGAGATGAAGTAGTCCTACGTTTTGAAATAGGCAATTTTGGATGAAGCATCCGAAGCTCACTTAGCTCAACAACATTGACAATTATTGTAGGCTAGACAATGCTCCTCTGGATTTCTGGGTAAAAATATATGCAAACTACCACATCTAACATCTGCCAGCATCAGATAGGTTTAGGTAACCTAACTTGAATATCTTTCCCAGCAACCCAGAGGGGCATAGTGTGGCCTACAATACTGCGCACAACCGTGACAGTTACAGGGAGAGAGCTGCAGCAGAAAGAACTCATCCCCTGAGCTGTGATAATGAGAGGCATAGGAGAAAGAATATGCCCCCTGAGCTGCCAGTCTGTAATAAATCTTGCAGAACAATTGGAGCAATGAATGGGATGATCTCTGGATCCATGTGCGGTACAGGGATGGTTCTAGCTTTGCAATAGTCCATTAACTCAACCGTAAGTCTATTCTGTAATACTTCCGTATCCGTTACGCATGACCGCAAAATACGGAAGGTATGTATCGGTTTGTATTCTGTTTTTTGCGGATACACAAAAAAAATAGGAAAGTATCATTTTTAATAAAGATTCAAAGGGGACATGACAGGGCATTAAAGTTTGCGGACACGGATCCGCAAAATACGGATTGCATATGGAACACATTCTGTGTGCAATCCGCATTTTTGCGGGAACCATAGACTTGAATGGAACCAGGGACCGCATTTTGAGGACAAGCATAAAACTTGTTCTATCCTTTATGTGGACATACAGAACGCACATATGGAAGCAGATAGTACACGGTGTGCCATCCGTGGATTTTGTGATTCCATAGAAATGAATGGGTCTGCATCTGATCCGCAAAAATGCTGAACGGATGAGGAAAAAAAATATTGTCATGTAAATGGGCCATTAGAAAAAGATTGTCATGTACTATATGACATCTGATTTTCACGGTTTACATAAATCATGACATTACCCCTTTAGCACCCGAATTTTGGAAGTCCGTCATAGTGTAAAATTCAATTCTCCCCATTTTTGTCACTATGTAAATTCATTGCCTAAAAATGTTTTAATTTCATTTGATACTGTGTCAGTGATTTTTAGAACACCACCATCTATAATGTCAAGGTTGGTGTGGGTTCTGAGCAGACATTATATAGAGGCAGCACTGTATCGCTGCAAACAATACAAACATCTGGAAGTGATTGAAGAAAGTATTTGGACGCTGCCTTCCAGGCGCATGTTAAGAGGAGGTTTGTTTGTTTAAGCTGTATATTCTTTCATCAATGGCCAAGTTCATGAAACTGATGAGTGTGAACGTCAGAACTAAATTAAAGTTTGCAGCCATCAAGATTTTAGACAAACTGTGAATCACATAAAACATCATGGGATCATACAACACCATGATTGGAAAAAGTAAAGGAGGACTTGTCAACTCTCCTGACATGTATGTTTTAAGGTAGGCACCTTCTTTTAACTGATCCAGCAGACAACATTCTGCCTCAGTTAGCAAATCCGGCATAGCCAGATATCGCCGGACCCCTTGACTATAATGGGATCTGGCCGATTTCCAGCATGAGTGCCAGGCTTTGGCTGGACAAAACCAGTACACGCAGCTCATGTCGGAAAGTGGCTGGATCCCTGCAGGATCCCATTATAGTCAATGGGGCCCGCGGTGAACTGCAGTATCTGGCTAGGCCTGATTCATTGTACTGCGGCAGGCTGTTCTCTGCCGGAACAGCCTGCCGGTCCCATTTAACGAAAATGTGAATCTACCCTTACATCTTTCATAGTGTTGTGGCATTCCCTTGTTATTTCCCCTGCAAATACATAGTCGAGTCACATTATTAGATTACCAGCTAATATCCAGAGTAATTGCCTTGTGCCGCACAGACAGCAGCTAGATGGGTTGTGAATGGTTCAATAAGGTCCTGGTAGGTTGTCAGAGGTATCTGGGGCCATGCTGACTGCAGTGCATGCCACAGTTGGTGGAGGATGGGTTGGAAGAAGATCCATAATGTGAACACAATGATCTAGGTGGTCCCACAGATGTTCAATTTTGGGGGCCAGGATAGTACATGGAAGGTCTTGGTCATCTCTAAACATGTAGCATTGTCCTGCCTGAAGATCCCATCCTCCCCAGGGAAGACAATCAGCTTTTTTGGGTATACATCAGCTTGTGTTCTTCAAGCAATGGTTAGGGTTCCATTCGATGAACCAATAAACATGACTTATCGGAGAAGGCAACCCTTTGCTAATCAGTGGAGGTCCAATCCCCATATGGGTATGGAAATTGAAGTCTTTTCTACCAATGCAACTTTGTTAGCAGAGATGCAGCAACCACCTGTCTGCTTCAGAGCCAGACACACAGTAGGATTAGCTAAACTGTTGCTTGAAACACAAGCCTGGTAGTCTCTGGTTCATTTTAATGAGGAGCTTCTCCACTGTAGCGTTTGCTCACCTTGGTGTACCTTCGTAGACAACGTTCACCTCTCACATCAATGGCATTTGGTGTTCTAGAGTTTTCATGTCGCTTATTCACAATGGTGCCATTTGACCATCCAGAATACACTTTCACCACAGCAGCATATGCACAGTTCACAAACCGCACAGTTGTAGAAATACTGCCAGCCTTGGCCTGAAAACTAATAGCTATGCCTTTTTGCAACTCTGATAACTCGCCCCTTTCACCCATGACGGCAACGAAGGATATGTCTGCAGCAACCTCTTATATACCCACCAAGCCAGCTCACAACACGTGACTTCCTTCATGAGCTGCGTGATGTCGATGTTGAACGTAGCAAATGGTCATAATAATGTAACTTGACTGTGCAAATAGATACTTTATCATTCCTCTTGTCAAAGGGATTTCTGGGACACTCAGATTGGGTAGGCACACACCCTATTAACAGATACAATCTTAGCATCCAGTTTTCACTAAACAGGACATGTGCAAGGGGTTCTTTTCCTAGAACTTGTATTACAGATATAATGGCATATATAGTCAGATCCGTTTAAAAACAATGCTTTATTTCTTTTTAATCGGTTACTTACAATGTAAACGCAGAATTTTAAAAAATATAAAATTAAAAAGTAAAATCTCTTAAGTGCTACAAGTCAGAGTTAAATACTGTATAAACCACGAGTTATACATTGAACATGAAGACACAGTATTCCTATTTTAACCCCTGCAGAACATGCTTCATCTACTTAATTTAAGAAATCATTTACCCTCCCACACACACATTCAAGTGTGTCAAATACTTTATCAGGACTAGTGTTGAGCGAACTTGCAGTTTGCAAGTTCGGGTTATCTTAGAATTGCGTATTGGATTCTATTACCACAGACCATAACGGAATTCTATGACGGCCTGCACCACAGAAGCCTATAAGAGGCATTCCGTATTGCATTCTGTCATAATAAAAGTCTATGCTGACCATTGACTGCTATCATGATGGAAAGCAATACGGAATGCCTCTTATAGGCTTCTGCGGTGCAGGCCGTCATAGAATTCCGTTATGGTCCGTGGTAATGGAATCCAATATGTAATTCTTAGATAACCCGAACGCTCAACACTAATCAGGACCAAAACAAGCTTCTCTCTTAGGCGGGTTTCTTACAAGTGTGTTCAGTCTGGAAACAAACTCTATGTAATGGCTGCATTTCCCAACCTGAACACTGCTCCTCTGACAAGAACTCTTAATATAATAGTAAATTATGATGCTATCAGTTCCTGCACGACCATGGATCTATTGTGTTCACAGTGGGCCCTTGGTCAGGCAAGAACTCATAGCATCATAAGTCATAATGATGCTGAGAGTTTGGGTTAGAGGAGTAGTGTTCGGTCTGGGAAATGCAGCGATGGTTCCTATATCAAACATGTTTGTGTGAAACTGGTCTTTGGCTAGTAGGATCTTAGGAAAAGTTCTCACAGTGAAGAAGCGAAGTTCAGCACCAGATCGATTTCTTCAATATAAAAAAAGGAAATGTATTAAATCCAATGTGGTATATCACTGTTTTTTTCTTATATAAACCCGTGAGGGGGAAATAGGAGAAAAGGAACTATTTAACTATACAAATGTTGTACCTGACAACCCAAATTTGTTACCCAAAAACCACAGGTACATCCTTTAAAGAGGTTTTCCAGGAGTAGATTTTTAATAACCTATTCTCAGGACAGGTTATTAATATATGATTGGTGGGGTCTGACACCCAGCACTGCCACTAATCTGCTGTTTGAAGAGCTCACAGTGCTTTGATAAGAGCTGCAGCCTCTTCACAGCATAAGGGATCATGTACAAGACCGCATGCCCTCCGAGACTTACAGTCCATGAGAGGGCCATATGACCCGGAGCGGCATACATCGTGCGCACGGGAGCGCACTGCATCAAAGGGTTAGGGCCACAGTGCTTACCAGAGCACAGCGGCCTCCCCAAACAGCTGATTGGTGGGGAGTTAGACTCCCACAGATCTGATATTGTTGACCTATTCTGATGATAGGTTATCAATACTCTACTCCAAAAAACCTCTTTAGACACACGGAAAAGGATCTGTACTGTCTACTATCAATGACCTAACTGTCAACCTACATTCATGGTCACCTTTATGCTGTCATCAACCACATTTCATCTGCAAACTTTCTACTTCATCTAGGTTATTCATAAAACAACCTGCTCCATCATAGCCTCTATCCACCACATACGTACCAATGACATTCTCGTGACATTCCAAAAAGCAAGCCTCACCTATCACCAAAGCAGAACCCTCAAAATGCTGAATTAGTAGGCACTAAGGGGCCTTCTCACTAGGCTCTCAATTGCCCAACCAGTTTTAACCTCCTGGTTCGTTTCATTTCCACGGACTCCAAGAATTGCTGATAAGTGTGTCATGTAGGCCCCTTGGTTTTCAAGCTTTGGAAGGGATCGCTAATGGGCAAATGTGACAATGTGTTTTGCAGCCCCCTAAATGGCACTTTAAATGGCCAGTTAGCTATCAGGATGAGTAATGTATCTGTTCTACCCTAGTACTATACTCCTGATTACAGCAATGAATGACAACATAAACTACAATCTACATAATACTGTAGGAACACTAGAAAAAAAATAAAAAATAAATCTATATGCACCCGCTGTAGGGGAAAATGCCTGGCGGACTGCAGCTTCCCCTGGCAACATTGACTGCTTGCCGAGATGCTTCTGAGAGTTCCTCTTGGATGAGAGAATCCATTTAATTACACTTCACAAAAAAAAAATAATGGAAGGCATTGTAATATGCTACAAAAGCTTCACAGATTTGGCTGAAAAACGATTATTCCACATTAGTAGGTTAAGATTAGTTTATTTTTATAGGGGTGTGATTAGATATACTCTAAAGTGAAGAACTAAAAACTCAATATTTCAGACACAATATACATATATCACTCTATGCCAGAAAACAGACAAGATGTCTTCTTGCACTATTCTGTCTGTTAATTGGAGTCCAAATTTTAATCATTTAGACTCTGCCTTAGGCCTCATGCACACGAACATATTTTCATTCTGTTTCCGTTCCGATTTTTTGCGGACTGTATACGGAACCATTCATTTCAATGGGTCCGCAAAAAACGGAAGGTGCTCCGTGTGCATTCCGTTTCCGTATTTCTGGTCCGCAAAAAAATAGAACATGTCCTATTATTGTCCGCATTATGGACAAGGGTAGTACTGTTCTATTAGGGGTCAGCTGTTCTGCTCCGCAAAATATAGAATGCACACGGACGTCATCCGTATTTTTTGCGGACCGCAAAATACACACGGTCGTGTGCAAGAGGCCTTATTGAAGTGAAGATCCATTGTGGTATGCAATTAAACACCATTTCCAGGTATCCAAATGTATACCCTCCAAAAATGCCCAACAGAGGGCTTTAGTAATCTAGAGACAAAACAAAAAAACAAAACGTAGGGTAGTTTTTGGCGTGTTTTTTCAGCTTCCCATTCATTTCAGTGGGAGAATCAACAGATTCTGCTCCAAGATAGAGCATGCTGCTTCTTTTTTTCACACAGTTTTTTCCAGCATGGAAAAAAAGGAAGTTCGGCCTCCCTTTGAAATGAAGGGGAGGCTTTTTAGAGGAGTTTTTGGCACGGATTCGACACGGATGTAGAAAACGGGCAAAAAACAGTACCAAAAAAGTTGTGTGAACAGGCTCTTAGGCTTTTTTTCTCATATGCGGCATGACTTCCATTCATAAAAAAGAAACCACGGATCCATCACATTAGAGCCCCTAAAGATGACGGTACAAATGTATTTAAGGTCAGACAGAAGATAGGCTTGCCAACAGTGTTTGTATGTCTGTGGGACAAGCTCCTGAAAGTCTTGAAAAAAAACCTGTAGAGAACACAGGGGTAAGCTTATTGCAATCTCTAGATATTAATCTGTCTGGCGGTTAAGGCATATGTCTTCATTAAGAGGGCAGATTGGGGATAAAAGCAGAAACAAAAGAGACTTAAAGGGGGTGGCCACTTTCTCGTTACTTTTGACTAAAGTGTATGTAAGATGATTATATGACATTTACTTGTTGATTTTCTGTGCCATTTTCTTTATTTCATAAATCGTGTCGCCTTGTTGGGCAAATCTTTTGCGCTATTCACACAGGAGACCTGTCCATAAGATGGCCACTGATGGAGGGTCATGTGACCAGGCAAAAAGAACTCCAGAAACATCAGTCAACCTTCTCCACTCAAATACACCACACCTGCCATCTACACTGCAGACTGAGTGATGTGTCTGGTCCTCCATCAGCAGCCATCTTATGGACAGGAGCTCTATGTGACAAACAGGGAGGAATACCTTATGAAATATAGAAAATGGTGCAGAATGAACAAAGAGTATATTAGTAAATGCCATATAGTCATCTTACAAATACATTGATGAACAGTAGCCAGAAAGTGGTCAACCCCTTTAATGTTTTTTTTTTTTAATTAAAGGGATATTCCAGTTATGTCAAATTATCCCCTATCCACAGGATAGTGGATAACTATTAACTCAGTGGTGGCCTGACCGATGGGACCCCTACGATCACAAAAACAGGGCCCTGTCAAATGAATGAAGTAATTGGTTAAGCATATACTCTCCATTCTCTATGGGACTGCTGGAAAGAGCTGAGCATTATCCTCAGCTATTCTCGTGAATGTTGCAGTCCCGGCCATAAGAACCCCATTGATCTAATAGCTATGCTCTATCTTATGGAGAAGGGATACCCCTTTAAATAAATTCCCTTTAAAGCAAAATTCCTCCTTGATAAAACTTTCATGGATGGCCACCAGTCTATAAAGAACCATTTTTACTATGCATCATTTACATGTTTATGCAAGACCAATATGATTATGAACCATACTTTTTTATATGCACAGTGGCATTAAAAGGAGAACCCCATGCATATCTCATACACTACGGTATGTCTACTCCAGGGCCTGGCGCATGACATAGGAACCTCAAAGTACACCAAAGAAAGGAAGAGCACAATGGATGCATTTTGCCTTTAAATGGGTTGTCCAAGATTAGGAAAACATGGCTGCTTTCTTCTAGAAACAGCACCACACTGGCCCATGAGTTTTATTCTGTGTCATAGCTCAGCTCCATTAATGTGAATGGGGCCGAGCTGCAATACCACACCACACACAACCATAAAGCAGCCATGTTTTTCTAATTACGTACAACCCCTTTAAGCTACTGTATTGAAATGAACAACAAATACCTGTAAACCCTGACCAAAGGAAGCAAGGTCCCTTCACCGTTTCACCTGTCCAGCACCTCTCCTATCCAAACGTCTGCACCTCACCTCAAATGTGTGGAAGTACATAGACAGTGGTGGTGATGTGCAGGGAAAAATTCTGAGTGCTCCCTAGCCCTACAACACCTTACTTCTGGAAAACTAGCAGGGATCCCAGGTTGAACCCTCACTATGATCCCAGAAATAGGTCATCACTTGTTTAGGTGGGAAACCTCCTTTACAGAAGGAGATAGCATCAGTGTAGTGCACAATAAACACGTCCCTTAGTTGTGCTATTCATTTTTATTTTTACTTCTTATAGAAGGACACATAAATGCATGCCTACCTACTATACATTTTTTTCCCCATGGCATTTTGCCAGCTACTTGATATATACAACAACCATTACAGTAACACTCCCTTTTATTCCTTCACATTGCTAGTGCAATTGTGTGATCAATGGCCACTTGCTTCCCTCTTGATCAAATATTACAATTCATAACTCAATAGCTACAGAAAGTACAATAAAAAAAAATCTAATAAAATACCCATCCTAAAGAAACATCCAAGAGTCAATATCTGAAGTATTATTGCTATAGTTAGGTTAATATATGTTACTGGCCATTTATCAGTCTGTTCCTATAAAAAGATGAAGTGGTTAAAATAAATGCAAATAGACCAATATAGCTTATATAAAAAGTTGAGGGTTGGATACATCTACGATGGCACTTTGGGGGGAAAAGACTCAGGCATGTATTCTTCATTATGTCACAATTAGAGATGAGCGAATTTCATATTTTAAAATTCGTTCACGCTTCGTTTGGTGGTAAAAGGGGAATTGCGTTATGGATTCCGTTACCACGGACCATAACGCAATTCTATGACGGAATGCATAACGGAATACCTTGAGAGGCATTCCGTCATAATAGAAGTCTATGGGCTGCAAAACGGGTCCGTCCCGTTTCCGTTATGCTGGGCCCTCCTCTCCTGCATAACAGAAGCGGGACAGATCCGTTATGCAGGCCATAGACTTCTATTATGACGCAACAAATGCCTCTAAAGGCATTCCGTTATGGTAATGGAATCTATAACGCAGTTCACCTTTTACCAACAAACGAAGTGTGAACGAATTTCATAAGCGGAAATTCGCTCATCTCTAGTCACAATGTTGTGATAATCAATACGTGCAAATGATTGGAACCATTGGATCAACCAACATAAAAATTTCCTGAATCTGATCAGCACTGTTAAAGAGGTTGTCCAAGATTTTGATACTGATGACCTATCTTGAGCTGATCAGCTGTTTGAACAAGCTGCGGTGCTTTGGTGAACGCCACGACCTCTTCCTAGATCAGAGATGTCACGTTCACCAGTCACATGTCCGAGGGTCAGCTCAGTCCCATTCAAGCGAGTAAGGCTAAGGTACGTCATTAATATCAGAATCTTGGAAACCCCCCTTAATATTGCGGATCCTCCTTTTTTGTAGCGATAGGATCATTTTTCTTTGTTGTCATCATAGACCATTTTCTCTGCATATTAATGGGCGGAAGTATCTCCCTGCAAATATATAAAAAGAAAGCCATAATTTGCCAGTCTTACAAAAATATCTTGTTACCTACACCATAATATCTTAAATAGGTTTCTGTTTCCTTCATTTCCCCAATAATACTTAAATATTGCATAGCCTAATCCTAGAACCCCTAGGGTCCAATGCTTATTAGTGCCACATTTTCAATATTTTAAAATGGAACAAGGAAGAGGAGAACCGGCCTGTGGGTGGCTTGCTGTAGTGTCGGAGGCATAACTCTGTAATATCTGTAACTGGACCTCTCAACTATCACATGTAACTTATAGTACTAGTAGGCTCCTTTTATGGGCCTTCTTAAACCTGGGTCTAGGCACAGCCACAATCTTTGAACCCCCTTATGTTAGACTCCTGCTTATGGGCCCTTTACACCGGCTGACCGTTGAAACGATCATTGCTAACAAGCGTTACTAGCAACACTCGTTAGCGATAATTTTGCGGTGTAAATGCACCGCCGATTACCCGATGAACAAGCAAAACTCTCGTTCATCGGGTAATTGTATCTTTTGTGCAGCAAATACTGCACAAAAGATGATCATTTCCCAGTGGCGGATCGTGCTGTGCAAACACAATCTGCTGCCGGGAAATAATGAGACAATACGGGGAAGAGCGATGGCATTAGCGATCACTCCTCCCCATACTCTGGAGGAGATTGCTACATGTAAATGCACTGGTCTCCTCTGCTAGCGATTAGCAGATTGTTGGGAAGGAACGCTTCCTTCCCAATAATCTGCTAAATCTTCATCCCATGTAGAGGCAGCATTAGGCCCCTAGATCTAGGTCGAACATAACCACTGAATATTCTACAGTTGTGCCCCTGAGGAGGAGAGACTGTAGTTAAATCTTGCTCCACCAAGAGTAATAAGGATAACCAGAGTTGCTCTCCACTTTATATAAATATTCAGATAAGCTTAGAAATAGACACAATCCATACACTCAAAGAAAATACTGAAACCATGCCAAAATCTTTGGCACTACAAAGAAAAATGTACAGTAGGATGCCTGTAAAAGAATTCTGACTATTTGGAGATTTCAACCCACAAGGTGGCCAAGTAGGAGTATGGTCCCTCAGAAACCTTTATAAACACGACAACTTTGTCGAATGTGAACGCTACCTAAATCAGCATTATTATACTACAGCTCCCATTATCACACGAGCACACATTACAAGGTTAATCTTGGCTACTTGGAATCCTGTTTATTTGTCTAGAGGTTATGACAGGTGTTGTGCATTTCTTTAACGTCATACAAATGCCTCATCTAGAAAAAAAAAAAAAAAAAAGTACAAAATAAAAAAAATTATATATTTATAAAATAAAACATCATATAACAGAGAAAGACTACACACAACAAAAACTAGCACAATGCTTTTGTTTATATTAGAAAAATATCTATTTTCTTCCTTTTTTTTCCCTTTAAGGCAGTGCAGCTATAGAAATGTTAAACCACTCCAAAACAGCGTCCATCACAGGCATGCTGATGGGACTAAAATGTAGGCTTTTTTTCATGGATTATATCATTATTATTTTTTTTTTTTACTATTTGTTTTGTATTGAACTATTTTCTATGGAAAAGGCAGTTTAAAATTTCATAAACATGTTCTATATGGGTGAGCCGCTATTGTGCAGTATTAGACATTCATTTCAATAAGTTTGGAGTTAGCCTGTTGAGGAATAGTAAAATAATGTGTTCCTGTCCTTATGCTGGTTCTGCAGCATCCTGCAGTGACACACACACTCCAATATGGTCTACGTGGTCCTGACTTTCGACCTGCACTGTCCCAGTTCAAACAACAGAATGGTCATTGCTGTGCACACCAGCCAAAATGGTATGGTTAAGTGAGGATGCAGATCGGTCAGATCCCTCTTGGGGGCCATTTGTACTTTCTGTTCTTTGGCAACACAGGATCTGTTTGAATGTGGCACTCATTTCCTTGTCCCGGTAGGAGTAAATGATGGGATTCATAGCAGAGTTGAATTCAGCCAGTAGTAGGAAAAACTTCTCATAGTCCAGAATGTTGCACTGTGGACAACACACGTCAAGTAGTAACAGAACCAGGCCTGGGGTCCAACAAATAATGAAGGCTCCTGCAGGGGAAGAAGGATAGTAACAGTTAGTATATGCATATTATATAACGGTTTTTAGGGGACTAGAATATTTTTTTCCCATCCTCAGGATAGGTCATCAGAATCTGATTGGTGGAGGTGCGACTTCCAGCATCCTGCCGATCAGATGCTTGAAGAGACCCTGGTGAGCACCGTGGCCTCTGTCTAGACCAGTGACATTTATTGGCCATATGGCCTAGGCGCAGCTCAGTCCCATTCAAGTGAATGGACTGCAATACCAAGCTAAGCTGCTATACAATGAAGGCGCTACACCTGTACATGGGTTATGTTTAGTAATGCATGTCAGGTTCATTGAAGCAAACAAGGCTGACCAGCAATACCATGCACAGCATGCCAACAGGTGTGGCACTGTTTTTGGAAGAAAAAAGCCACATATTTCTCCTGTACAATCCCTTTAAAGAAAAACATGAAGCATGGAAACATGGGTCTCATTTACAAAACCTGGAGCAGAAAAAAGTATTATCCTTACAAATCAGATTTAAAAAAAATAAAAGTCAGAACACGGAAGTAATCTAGCTCAATGTATGCAACATTGTTTAACTAGATGTTTGGTCTTTCTGAGCTGTCTAAACTACACCACAAAAGGAAAAAAAAAATTACTCCGTTGTCACATGTTACGAAAACTGACCAAATGGGTACTGCCTGTGGAGTCTAAGGCAAACATTTTCTTTTTAAAGTGGTTATCCCACAAAAATATTTTTTATAGATAAATCCAGCCCATAATTCTAAACATTTTTGTATTTACAGTGGTACTTGAAAGTTTGTGAACCCTTCATAATTTTCTACATTACTGCATAAATTTGACCTAAAACAACATCAGATTTTCACACAGATTGTAAAAGTAGAAATCTTAGGATCAGCAGATAATTTGAAGGTAAAATTAGAGTCAGGTGTTTTCAGTCAATGGGATGACAATCAATCAGGTGGGAGTGGGTGCCCCGTTTTATTTAAAGGAAGAAGGATCTACCAAAGTCTGATCTTCGCAAAACGTTGGTGGAAGTGTATTATGGCACAAACAAATGAGATTTCTGAGGAACTCAGAAGAAGAGTTGTTAATGCTCATCAGGCTTGAAAAGATCACAAAACCACCTCTAAAGAGTTTGGACCCCACCAATCCACATGCAAGAAGAAAAAACAAGAACCCTCCCTTGTATTGGTCGACCAACAAAGACCACACCAAGAGCAAGTCATGTAATAGTCTGTGAGGTCACAAAGGAACCCAAGAGAATATCTAAGCAACTAAAGGCCTTTCTCATATTAGCCAATATTAATGTTTATGAGCCCACCACCACGGGACACTAAGCAACAATGGTGTGCACGACAATAATATTTTGTGGATGGTTTAGTCCAAAATAGAACATTTTGGTTTAAATGAGAAGTGTTATATGTTTGGAGAAACAGAGGGGTAGTATCATGGTTTGGGCTTGGTTTGCTGCATCTGGACCAAGATGGCTTTCCATCATTGATGGAACAATGTATTGAGTTATATCAGCAAATTCTAAAGGAAAATGTCAGGACATCTGTCCGTGAACAGAATCTCAAGAGAAATTGGTCATGAAGCAAGAGAACAACCCTAAGCACACAAGTTGTTCTACCAAAGAATGGTTAAAGAAGAATGAAATTAAAGTTTCGGAATGGCCAAGTCAAAGTCCTGACCTTAGTCCAATAGAAATGCGTTGGAAGGACCTGAATCAAGCAGTTCATTAGAGGAAATTGACATAAGAGTTAAAGCTGTTTAGTATGGAGGAATGGGCTAAAATTCAAGCCTAGATACGGCACTAATCAACAACTACTGGAAATGTTTAGTTGCCGTTATTGCTGCACAAGGGGGTCACTCCAGATACTGAAATTAAAGATTCACATAATTCATTCACATGACCATGTTTTTGACTCATTTGATTTGGTTTTCTTTAACTACTTTTAGGACCTGTGTGAAAATCTGATGTAGGTTTAGGTCAAATGTAAGAAGAAATTTAGAAAATTATGAAGGGTTCACAAATTTTCAAGCAATGCTGTACACTTCTTTGAAAAAAAAAAAAAGTGGTATCGCCAGATATTCCAGGAATACTAGTATAGTGCAACCTTCTTTTTCTATTGAAAAGCCTTTCTGTGCTCACCTCAGTAAAGGTACCAAGTGGACACACATGCTCAGTCATGTTTGAGCTAGTGTAGAGCTAAGCAAGCTTCGGGTGCTTCGTCTAAAGTCGCTTCGTTCAAAACTTCAGAATAATACTGTACGGAGATTTGTCTCCGTACAGTATTAGAATGTATGGGCTCCGATTAGCCGAAGTTAGTTATTCACGATGTCGTTGAATAACTTCGGTAGTTGATTTTTAAAGTGGAAAACCACTTTAAAACTTGAAACCGAACTTGGCTTTAGTTCCGAGGTACTAGACGGAAAGTCCAACTAGTCAGTGGAGGTCCGACTCCGAGAACCACGACCGATCAGCTGTTTAAAAGGCTGCGGTGTTCCGGTGAGTACTACGGCCTCTTCCTAGGACAGTGACATCTTGTTCATTCATTACATGGCCTATATGCCTCTCCGTCCCATTCAACTGAATGGGCTTGGGTTGCAATACCAAGCACAGATACAATGTACAATGCTGTGAGGAGGTTACGGTGCTTACAGTGCGGCCACTTCAAACAGCTTATTGGCTGGCGGTGTTGGGGGTCGAACCCTCACTGATCAGGAACTGATTACCTATCCTAAGGATATGCCATCAATATCGAAAATTTGGAAAACCCCTTTAAACAGGGAGAAGACTTACTTTCCTGATTGTTTAATAAAGTAGCAATGAAAGATATTCAAATGGGTAAACAACACTGAGGAACGGTGCTTCACACATGGATTTTATCTTTGGTATTTCTGGAATGCTTGTGCCCAGTACCAACCCTCAAGGTCCATCCTGGATAGGCATAATACAATATGCAAGTTTGACCCAGCTATATATTTGCATACACTATGTCTAGAAACTTTCTAGTTATATTTCACACACAAAAAAACTTTCAGTTTTACATACGAGACCAGTTAACGAAAGAGCATAAATAGCTATTCTTAAAAAAAACTAAAAAACTAAAGCAAAATTACACAAATGCTGCTTCCTAACAACAATCAAATGTAGCTGCGTTTGTCTGTCAAACATTTCCCCTCAAGCAACCCTATTTTTATCAGATAATTAAGTAAAACTAGAGGAGCGTGAGATTCACATTAGGGTGAAAAAGTTCAATTAAACAAAACCAAGGAACATGGTGTGCTACTCAATGAAAGATCCTCAAAAGCACAGTGAACATTTTAATATTCCCCCAACAGCCATGGTAAAACTGGAAAAACCCTCCTGAAAATGTCCCTTTTTTATTATAGATTTTGTGGTCCACAATGCAGGGGCTCTGTTTGTGTGCATGCCATTTTGTATGCAGACCCATCGACTTGAATAGGTCTGCGATTCGCAAGAGATGGTCCGCACCGCAAAAAAAATAGGATATGTTCTATTTGTTTACGGTGCGGAGACACAGACCGAAATCCCACGTTTCCAATACGTGCCTCACCTCCGCTCCGTACCTTGAGGATTGCGGACCCATTCAAGTCAATGGGTCCGCATCCATGATACGGAGTGCACACGGCCGATGCCCGTATACTGCTTACCCGCTGTTTGCGGTCAGCAATATGGGCATAGGGCAGACACGCCCGTGTACATGAGCCCTAATAAGTCACAGAGGATTGATGGGCAAGTGCTTATCTTCTCACCCCTTTCCTGGAAAAAAAGATCAGCCATATGTGAAGTATGTATGCTCTCTGATGGAGAGGGAATGATAACATACACATAAGTCTATTTCACTCCCCCAAGCTCAGGTACAGTTATTATAGGGAGAGAGGATCTGTTTATCTCTTCCTGCAGCCTGTCATCATGGTCCCCTCCTCCACACTGGCTGAGATGACAGACAGCTGTAGGGGGGACAGCTCTTATTACCCTTAATATCTCTAGATATGTGACTTGGTCTTGTCTAAAAGATAACAATCTAAGCTTTAGACCCAAAAAAGGATCACTGTGTTATCCACAAAAAAAAGCCAGAGATATAGCCTTTAGGCTAGATTCATACGTCCGTATGTGTTTTACGGTCCGCAAATTGCAGATCCGCAAAAGAAAAAAACGGAAGATGTTCTGTAAGGCAAACTTTTTTTGCGGATCCATTGTAACAGTGCCTGTCCTTGTCCACAAAACGGACTAGAATAGGACATATTCTTTTTTTAAATTTTTTTTCGGGGGGGGGGGGGGTTAAGGAACAGACATACGGATGCAGATAGCATTTTTTGCAGACCCATTGAAATTAATGGGTTCTCATCCAATCTGCTAAAAAAACAGAACGGACACAAAATACGTTTGTGTGAATGTAGCCTTAGAATAAGGTCAGGGCTGAGTGCTGCAGGTTTAAGCAGCTCACACTGGGAGCCATTTCTAAGTGCCGTAACTCTGATTTTATAGCAGCAAGCACTAAGCTCCTGGTCTTGTTTTAAAGTTTAGATTGCCATCTGAGACCAAGAAAGAGCCCTCTGAAGCGGGCCCCCTCTCTGCAGCCATACAGCGTTAAAATCAGTATTGTACTTGACTGTCTGAACACATACTGTGTTTGGGATGAACAGTGTGCAAGTGTGTGTTTGGAATATTCCCAACATAGGGGCAATATTCTGGCAGAACAGACGAGACACTCCTACAAAATGCTACCAACAGGTGAAAACTATATGTATTTTATATACTGTTCTCACTAAAAAGGTAGCTGTATAAATATGTATGTAGTGAGCTAGAGGCGGCCGCATAGATATGGAATTTGATACTTGCATTTAGGGAGTTACTATCTTGCCAATGTTTGTGAAGAGGCACACTACAAGCAATACTGTTCATTTCAGGTACCCTTCTGGTAGTCTTCAGCTCACTGTTTTGATCCTGTCAAAAGTCTTAGGATCTCTATAGTGATGGGAGGTGCAGATTGAGCATCCTTTCGGCCCCATAGTAAAGGTCTGGCAATTTGGTAATAGCATGGTAAAGTCTGAAACACCAATTGGTTGCTTTCTTTTCTGAACTCACTAAATTGAGATGGGCAGAGGAATATTTAAAAGGCTCTGGGTTGCAGAAATGTGCAGCTGGTCACAATGGCAATGCCTTTTAACCGAATGTGTTAATAATCTTCTCACATAGCACTCTCTGGTCTATGTACCCTTGCCACATACAGTACAGACCAAAAGTTTGGACACACCTTCTCATTCAAAGAGTTTTCTTTATTTTCATGACTATGAAAATTGTAGATTCACACTGAAGGCATCAAAACTTTGAATTAACACATGTGGAATTATATACATAAACAAGTGTGAAACAACTGAAAATATGTCATATTCTAGGTTCTTCAAAGTAGCCACCTTTTGCTTTGATTACTGCTTTGCACACTCTTGGCATTCTCTTGATGAGCTTCAAGAGGTAGTCCCCTGAAAAGGTTTTTACTTCACAGGTGTGCCCTGTCAGGTTTAATAAGTGTGATTTCTTGCCTTATAAATGGGGTTGGGACAATCAGTTGCGTTGAGGAGAAGTCAGGTGGATACACAGCTGATAGTCCTACTGAATAGACTGTTAGCTGCTTTTTTCTTGCCATAATACAAATTCTAACAGTCTATTCAGTAGGACTATCAGCTGTGTACACCTGACTTCTCCTCAACGCAACTGATGGTCCCAACCCCATTTATAAGGCAAGAAATCCCACTTATTAAACCTGACAGGGCACACCTGTGAAGTGAAAACCTTTTCAGGGGACTACCTCTTGAAGCTCATCAAGAGAATGCCAAGAGTGTGCAAAGCAGTAATCAAAGCAAAAGGTGGCTACTTTGAAGAACCTAGAATATGACATATTTTCAGTTGTTTCACACTTGTTTGTTATGTATATAATTCCACATGTGTTAATTCATAGTTTTGATGGCTTCATAGTCATGAAAATAAAGAAAACTCTTTGAATGAGAAGGTGTGTCCAAACTTTTGGTCTGTACTGTATATGTGCATTCAGAAAACCAAGCTTTGGTCACATCAACACTGCACAGTACTTCTCTATAATGTCCTAAAAGGTACTGCTGCAGTTATATAATGGCCATAAATAGTACTAGTACTCAGGTGCATACACGGCAACTTATTCTAAAAAATTACCTGAAAGCTTTAAAAATAATTGCCATATATTACTAAATATTAAGTTAATAAGGAGTCAGAGCTTGATCGCTATGGTTGTTCTTACATATACCGTATTTTTCGCCCTATAAGACGCACCTAGGTTTTTGGGGAGGAAAATAAGAAAAAAAATTTTTTAACCAAAAGGTGTGCTTTTGCTTGGATTGTAACTAATGGTGGTGGATGGCACTATTACTGGGGATCTGTGAAGGACACTGTTATGGGGGGATCCGGGGATGGCACTGTTATGGGGGGATCCGGGGATGACGCACTGTTATGGGGGGGATCTGGGGATGACGCACTGTTATGGGGGGGATCTGTGGATGACGCACTGCTGTGGGGGGGGATCTGTGGATGACGCACTGTTATGGGGGGGGGATCTGTGACAGACACTGTTATGGGGGGGATCTGTGACAGAAACTGTTACGGGGATCTGTGGGTGGCACTGTTATGGGGGGATCTGTGGGAGGCACTGTTATGGGGGGATCTGTGGGAGGCACTTATGGGGGGGATCTGTGGATGGCACTTATGGGGGGATCTGTGGATGGCACTGTTATGGGGGGATCTGTGGATGGCACTGTTATGGGGGGATCTGTGGATGGCACTTATGGGGGATCTGTGGATGGCACTGTTATGGGGGATCTGTGGATGGCACTGTTATGGGGGATCTGTGGATGGCACTGTTATGGGGGATCTGTGGATGGCACTGTTATGGGGGATCTGTGGATGGCACTGTTATGGGGGATCTGTGGATGGCACTGTTATGGGGGATCTGTGGATGGTACTGTTATATATTTGCTATCCAAAGACCCCCGACCCCATAACAGTGCCATCCACAGACCCCCCCGCCCATAACAGTGCCATCCACAGACCCCCCCAGCCCATAACAGTGCCATCCACAGATGTCCCCCATAAAACTGTCATCCACAGATTCCCCCCCCCCCCACCGCTCCAGTATACAAATATAAAATGTCTCATTCAATTAAAAGTGATTAAACATGCCCCCTCACTCCTAATATTACCGTACACCCTAACAGCTTCATTCATAAAGTAGGCGGCGTAGGCACGTGACATCAGGGAGTTATGCTGCCGCCCGCCCAGCCTGCCTGCATTCTACAGAAGCTGTTAGGGTGTACGGTAATATTAAAAGTGGGGGGGCATGTTTAATCACTTTTAATTGAATGAGACATTTTATATTTGTATAGTGCAGCACTAAAGCGGCAACTGCACCGGCCCCGCTGCAATTGCCGGCCCCCAGCTCCTCCTCCCAGTCCCTCTCCGCTCGCTCATACATCGCAGCCTGCGATGTAAAAATGTCAACATTCGCCCCTTAAGACGCAGGGGCATTTCCCCTGGGGGGAAAAAGTGCGTCTTACAGGGCGAAAAATACGGTAAATATGGTTGTTAAGGTTAGAGCAGGGATGCCCAACCTGCGGCCCTCAGCTGTTGCAAAACTTCGACTCCCAACATGCCTTGATGGCAATAGGCTATCCAGGCATGCCCTTAGTCACAGTTTTGCAAGAGCTGGAGGGCCGCGGGTTGGGTGTCTCTGGGTTAGAGGCTTTCATAAGCCAATTCAAAGGTAAAAACAAATATGTCTGCACTTCTTGCACCTTCTGCCTAAATGGCCACAACTGCATAATAGGAATAGAAATCAGTTTAAATGAGGCAAAGATACAGATTGTAGACACAATCGCTAGGTTATCATAATAATAGGATATCCATATTATGATTGTATGAACAGCCTTGAAATTCTCCTTAACACGCTCACACTCTGATAATACTGACACGTATATCAGGGCTTTACATTCCTTTGGATTTTATCTGTATGATCCTATTGTTTCCCACACTTATCTCCCTACATATTTTTCAAAAGTCCCTGTTTATCCTAGGAGTAGGAGCTGATAACCATCCTCTGGCAGTTACCAAATATCAATGGCTGACCTTACACATCTGTCACAAGCGTATACATTGATTTTTGGTCTGGTTTTAGCAGATAAGGGTACTTCAATGTAAGGTTATCAAATCTATCACGTCATCATGGCACTTGTTTAATAGATTTACCGATGAAGCTATGTAGTAAAACCTGGATTAGTCCAATACTAAAAACATAACTTTTGCTGACATTTTTACTGAAAGATTCCTTAGTGAATCTTGCACTCATCTGTAATGCCCCCTCTAATGTATGATAGTATTCAGCACATTCATCAGTCACTTTCTTGCAGTGCACAACTAAGCACGTACGTATAGTGCAAGTTTTAAACCGAGAGCTGCAAGGACAAGGTGGGGTACTCTGAGAAGTAAGAAAATACAGACAGGGCCGTCTTTAATATTGATTGGACCCTGGGCAAAAAATTTACTTGGGGCCCCCTGGATCCCGCCTTCCCACACCCTAGCATGCAATCGCGCCCTCCACCACAACACACAAAAAAAAAATCCACACACCTGGTAGAGTACAGTGATTGACTGTAAATACTTCCAGTTCTGAAGACTCCAGCGGCTCAGGATCAGTGCTCTGGGCAGCTGGGCTCAGGGCTGGAAGTGGGCACCTCTCTGCAGGAAGGAGACCGGGGCTCGGCTCACCCTAGCGTTATAGTGCACCCCACAGTATGCAGTATAGCACCCTATAGTATACAGCACCCCACAGTATGCAGTATAGCACCCTATAGTATACAGCACCCCACAGTATGCAGTATAGCACCCTATAGTATACAGCACCCCACAGTATGTAGTATAGCTCCCTATAGTATACAGCACCCCACAGTATGTAGTATAGCTCTCTATAGTATACAGCACCCACAGTATGCAGTATAGCACCCTATAGTATACAGCAACCCACAGTATGCAGTATAGCACCCTATAGTATACAGCACCCCACAGTATGCAGTATAGCACCCTATAGTATACAGCACCCCACAGTATGCAGTATAGCACCCTATAGTATACAGCACCCCACAGTATGCAGCATAGCACCCTATAGTGTACAGCACCCCACACTATACAGTATACAGCACCCCACAGTATATAGTAGAGCAGTATAGCACCCCACAGTATACAGTAGAGCAGTATAGCACACCGCAGTATACAGCACCCCACAGTATACAGCACCCCATACTATATAGTATACAGCACCTCACAGTATACAGTAGAGCAGTATAGCACCCCACACTATACAGCCCCCCACAGTATACAGTAAAGCAGTACAGCACCCCACAGAATACAGCATCCCACAGTATACAGCCCCCCACAGTATACAGCCCCCCACAGTATACAGTAGAGCAGTATAGCACCCCATAGTATACAGTAGAGCAGTATAGCACACCACAATATACAGAACCCCACCGTATACAGCACCCCACAGTATACAGCACCCCACAATATACAGTAGCTTACAGTATATTAGTATAATAGCCCCTGTCACCTTTTCCTGATGTAATCTTCACAAAAAAAGCTCCACAGTTAAAGAGGACCTTTCATCGATTATTACACTATGAACTAACTATACAGACATGTAGAGCGGCGCCCGGGGATCTCACTGCACTTACTATTATCCCTGGGCGCCGCTCCGTTCTCCTGCTATGTCCTCCGGTATCTCAGTTCCCTAAGTTATGGTAGGCGGAGTCTGCCCTTGTTCTTCTGTAGCGCTGGCCAATCGCATTGCCGAGCTCACAGCCTGGGAGAAAATAACCTCCCAGGCTGTAAGCTCTGCGCTGCGATTGGCCAGCGCTAGAGCAGAGCAAGGGCAGACTCCGCCTACCATAACTTAGTGACTGGAATCTCCGCCTACTATAACTTAGTGAGCGGAGATACCGGAGGGCATAGCGGCAGAACAGAGTGGCGCCCAGGGATAATAGTAAGTGCAGTGAGATCCCCGGGCGCCGCTCTACATGTCTGTATAGTTAGTTCATAGTGTAATAATCGGTTAAAGGTCCTCTTTAAGGCAAACTTCTCCTGCAGCAACACTACTAGAAAGGACCTTTGATTACCTCATAGCCATGTGACTAGTAATATTGCTAGGTCACATGGTGATGATGTCATCTAAGGTCCTTTCTCCTAAGAGAATCCCAGCTCTCACAGTTCGCTGCCTGGAGTGCCGGCAGGCAGGCATGGCATGGCAGCACCCCCCTGTGTAGCTGACAGCCTGACACCCGGGGCAGTGGCCAGCAGGGCTCAAGAGGCAGCTGCCTTGGGCCCCCCAGGAGCAACTGGGCCCGGGGCAGCTGCCCCTTTTGCCCCTTGTTAAAGACGGCCCTGAATACAGATAGACATGTATAGAGGCAGGAAAACATCCTTCAATGAAATAAATATATATGAAATAAAGACTGCTATTTGCAGTAAACTACATTTTTAAACTACACTCTAAATTATAAATGCTGACCCACTGGTGATGTGCTAATCACTGAGAATAGTTCTAGCTTTGAAACCCCCAAAGAATAAATGAATATACAAACAAAAAACACATGCGGTGAAACTCAAGAAAACTATAAAAGGTTTCGTTCACAGTTGAGTTGGTAATCTGGAAGCCTGATCGGGCTATTAGAGTTCACCGTACACTGCATTTCTGGACACAACGGTCTATTGCTGGAATCCCATTGACTATAATGTTGTCCGGCGTAAACATTGGGTTTTGGATGGACTTTGCTGCTGGACTACCAATGCAACTGTGAACGAAGCCGAAGTCTGCCCATACATGATGCAATCCTGCAGCAGGATCCACATGCAGATCACTACTAATTGCCGACCGTCACCTGTACCTGCCATTTGTTTCAAGTACAAGTGCAGCCTTGTAATTGGTAGTGATCCACAGGCGGATCCTGCCGGGCTGTATCACCTACAGGCAGCCTTAAGGGTGTATTAGACACCCTGATCACACAGACGACTGTTGGGAGAGAAACGTTTCCTCCCGGCATTAGCCTGCTCGCTTGCTGAGGAGACCGCCGTTATTACATGCAGCAATCTCCTCAGCAACATAGGGAGGAGTGATCGCTATGCCATCGCTCGTCCCCATAGCGTCTGGTTGTTTGCCAGTGGCAGATCATAATAAGACACCACGATCTGCCGCCGGCAAATCCTGATATTTCAGCATGCTGAAAGATCTGAATTGCACGATAAACGAGCAAACGACAGCAGTATTACACCGCAAGATGATTGTTAAGGAGCGTTCGTGCGAACGTTCATTAGCGACGATCGGGCAAAAAATCTGCCCATCTAATACACCCTTTAGTATCAAGCCATAACTAGACTTTTTGTAGCACTTATTATTTGATACAGATTATAACTGCAGTTCAAAGCAGTAAATTGACATGTATGCATTTTTCCGCACTAGTGATGTCACTCAACAGTTAAAATCAATTAAAAGTGGTGCAAAAAGTCTAGGTGTAGCAACAGCTTAAGAGTGTTTCCATATTTGAAGGGGTTCTCCAGGCATTTTAGGTAATCAGTCTTTTGTACTATCCTGGTAGTTAGTACTTATTGGCCAATCGCTCCACCATGGCCGCCGTCTTGGCTGCACTCACACAGGCTGCAGGAACTTCCGCACAGGTCTTCAATGGATGTGCGCCCTTTTTGTTTAGCTGCATTTACTATTATGTCCGTATGTCCACCAGCAGGAGCGTGGCTTATTGTAAGCCATTCCCCCAAATTAATGCCCAGGATCAGAGAAAACTCCAATCCTCGATGTTTAACCATTTTACCAAATGCAGTGCTGACAAAAGAAGGGGCATCTCATGTACCCCAGCACTGCAATGGCTGGGCCTGACAGCTTGGTACAAGCAGTTTGGGGTCTAACCAAGGTCCACAGGGCTGTCCATTATTAGGGCCTATATGTGCAATTTGCATGTACAATGTTATATAGATATGACATAAGATTGTACTAAATAAAAATGGCTGCACTGCAAATATTAATGCATAATGAGGTGTATGATAGATGCAATGCCATGTTTTCACCAAAAAAAAAAAGTCACCTGAAGTAACTGTTCTGTCTTCTGCAAGCCTGAATTTGGCAGGAATGAAAACCAGATCCAGCAGCAAAGAGCACTTAAATGTGAAGTATGTAAAAGTCATGGCTTTGCTTTCTTTTCAAACAAGGTCAGGCAATTTAGACAGAAAAGCACTAAATAAAAATGGTCTTAAAGACATTTTTGTTTTTGTGCTGATTTTCTGGAGAAACGTGTGACATAATCCAGAACGTGTACGAAGATGGTCAGTACTTGTTTTGCATTAGTCTCACAGTCTAAAGATTTGTGTGTTTATCTGGGCATGCTAATCACATCTAAAATATGTTGGCTCATGCTCAGAGTACTTAGAGTAGATGTGAAAGAATCAGTACGTTCTACAGTGTAGACCAGGATACATTACACGAACCAATGGAAATAGGCCCATCTGGCATTTACACCAGTAAGGGTTTGAGTCGGTTATGACAAATATTTAAAGGGTCACTAACTTTTCAAAAACCTTTTGATATGTCATAGAGAGATATCGAAAGTTTAGATTGGTCGGGGTCTGAGTGCTGAGACCTCCACCCATTCCTAGAACGAGGCATTGTGCAATCTCTGTCCTCGCTGCATGAGATGGGTCCATAGAAGTCAATGGACCTGTCTTGATTCAGTCCTCAGCAACGAGGAGAAAGAGCGCTATATGAGGGCGCTTTTCTCGCCTTGTTCTAGGGAATCGGTGAGTGCTTCAGTGCCCATACTCCCCCGAATCTAAACTTTTGATATGTCTCTATGATATAGCAAAAGTTCTTTAAAAAGTTAGTGACCCTTTAAAGATTTGGCACAACATACACAAACCATTATTGGTATAAGTGCCAAACGGGCCTACTTCTATTGGTTCATGTGATCGTTTCACTAACATCTACTCTAAGTCCTCTAAGCATGAGCCAACATATTTTAGATGTGATTAGCATGCCCAGATAAACTCACAAATGACAAAATCAAAAGTTTTTTTTAAAACGTTAGTGACCCTTAAAAAGTTCATGATGTACTTAGCCTTTTTAAATAACTAGATTTACTAGATGAAGCTGTCACCATCAATTCACTAAGAACGTGATTGAGCACGCAGGAGCAAAATACATCTAGATTTTATACACTGGACAGCATAACTTTAGTAATAGTAGGATTTAAATTAAAATAAAAAGGTAAAGCTCATCCACACTTATGTCATCATGGCTTCAGTTTAGATTGGAAACCACAATACACTGTCACATCTGTTGCTTGGTCCAGCGGGTTTTTGTCCGACCGAAACCCAGACTCTATTATAGTCAATGGAGCTGGCAGGCATTCCGGTAACATCCTGCAATAACAAGGACTCAGAGACCTCCGGCAGGCTGTTCTCTGCTGGAACAGTCTTCCTCTTGCGGAAGGCACACGGGCGGCATCCGTGTTTTGCGGACAGCAAAATACGGCATGTTCCTGTGAACAAGCTCTCAAGTAGTAGATGTGTGTTCACTAATATCTCGAATGGACATCACCTGGAAGCCTTTAGATTCTTAAGCTACCTGGTTCTTCAGAGTAGGTCAGCATTCTATTAAAGGGGGTTGTCTGGTTGTACCCTGAAGTTCAGCTGGTCAACTGTTGTCACCAGGGAAAGTGACTGTTAAGCCTTCATCTGCTCTGCAGCAATGCAAAGGAAAATGGACCTAGTAGTGGCAGTAGGCCTCCACTGTATTTCACAGAGAAGGGGGTGATCAGCAGAACAATTATTCTTTGCATCCATTAGGGAAAATGGAAAATGTTGTACAAAACATACAACCTTTTTACAAACCCCTCCCGACATGTCTGTTTTAGCAAGTACCTGCTTTTAACATGTAACAACATTTCTGGGACGTCTATTCTCATTAATATAGGATTCCTATAGTATTCCTGCTAGAAGTTATGAAATAATCACTAGCAGTTTCCAATGACGGTCCAGATGAGTGTTACCAGTTGGGGGCTGTACCCTTGCACAGCTTGACACTATCCAATTAGTGCTGCCAGTGTCTGACTGTATAGGAACAACCCCAACTCCTAATACCCATCTGGACCTTCATTGCAAAGGGTTAGCACAACATACAGTCATACGTAAATAGATGGTCTGGGGACTTCAAGTAGTTACTAAGCCAGACATGTCAGGAGAGGTGACAGGTCCTCTTTAAGCCTTTGGATTTTCACAATACTGTCCATCACTAGTATTGATGACATAATACCTTACTGATGTAGGCGATTGGCTATTTAATGATAACGTATTAAAAATATGTTATCTTCAGATCAGCGGCAGTACCACAGGTTGGGCTTTCCTATAACCAGCAGTTGCTATAACGGTTTTAGAAATGCATGGTGACACTAAAACCTATTAGTTCTTATGTGCAGCAACACAAGTTTATTTTTGTCGTTCTAAACACTGTGGCCCTGATTTATCATACCTTCACACCAGAATTCTGGCATCAAAAAGTCACAAAATAGGGCTTTTGCGACTTTTTCGCACTCGCTGGCGCAAAATGTAAGCGTTTGCGCAGAATTTAGCGACTTTTTGCATTTTTACAACACTCACTCCAGTTTTGTAATGTGGGTGGACAAGTGGGTGTGGTTACCTATGTTAATGAGTTTCACTCTAGATTCATCATGGTGACTTTTTTGAAAAGTCGCAAAAAAGTCACAGTCACAATCTCACTCCAGGAGGAGGGTGGAGTAGGAAAACTGGAGGAGCTTCTCTAGACAGAAGTGTTAGGTTTAAGGCCGAGTTCACACGAACGTGTGTGACCCGTGCCCGTGCTGTGGGCCGCAATGGACGATCGCCGGCCGTAGGTCAGCCGAATCGGATCGCGGACCCATTCACTTCAATGGGTCCACGATCCGCCCGTTCCGCAAAAAGATAGGACATGTTCTATCTGTTTGCGGAACGTAGGTACGGGACGCAACCCCACGGAAGCACTCCGTAGTGGTTCCGAGGGGTCCCGTTACGTGCGGCCGTTCCGCAATTCCGGACCCATTGAAGTGAATGGGTCCGCATCCGTGATGCGGAATGCACACGGAACTGTGGCCGTGTATTGCGGCCCGCAATTTGCGGGCCGCAATACGGCCACGGATCACACACGTTGGTGTGAACTAGGCCTAAGGACAAGCCAAATTTATCAAACAACTATGTGACATTTGATAAATGTGGCATAAAGTACTCCAACGCAGACTCAAGCAAAACAGACTTCGAATGTAGGATAAATTTCCCCCTGTATGTCCATAAGCGGCCATCACTCACTAGCCTGGGATAATATGTGGATGACGCAATGCAATAGCAGCTGATGGAAACTGGGAATAACTTGGACAGGAAAGCAGTTCCTTCCTGCACTGAGCAATTATTTCCAGAGCTGTAATGAGGCTATAGCCAACAATATCATCATTGCTGCACAGAACGCCTTACATTTTGACAGAGAGGCCAATAACTTCATTTCAATAACTAAACATATGTCACTTACAGAAGGTGTTCCCCAGCAATGGTTTATGGCAGAGGCTACCAAGAGCTTACCTTCATCGACCGGTTAAAAAACATTGTGGTGGCAAAAACTTTTAAAGAAACTTCCAATTTTGAACCCCAAATAACAAAGCTCCAAAGATAAATAAAAAAAAGACTATATAACATGTTAAAGAACTTAGAGAGTCATAGTGTTTTACTCTCCACTCATATCCAACGTTAAATCCAGGATTCTGCTTGACACATCTAAGCTGTAATCTGCAATTTGTTAGGCCAGTGGGTGTAGAACCACTATGTCAACCATCCCAGGGCATTATCCGGTCAGTCCTGTGGTATTTACCCTTTACGGTAAGCTGGTCTTCGATGCAGAGGAACCAGTAAGCTGCTACCTCCTGGAACAGTCTCTGTGTTACTGACAGCTGACCAGCGGGGAATAAATAAATCTTCTACAAGAGGACATGCTGTCTCCATCCATTTTTTTTCTTCTTTTATGCAGATCACTTGATCAATGTGGGGATACTTAATACTCCCCTGGAGACAAGCACCCATTGCCATTCAAACTAGGCGTGCTGTTCTCCACTCTTTTATTAAAGCTGACCAGCAGGGGTCAGAGATGCAGAGAAGTAAGGCAAAAATTGTAGTCAGTGACAGGCTGAGGTTAGGCAGGCAGAGTAAGAGCAATATAGTAAAAAGTCTGAGTTGAAGGTAGGCAGAAAAAGGTCAATACAGGGGTCAAGCACAAGTCAGGCAGTAAACGGGTAGAGTCGGACCATGGGCAGACACCAGAATATAGCACATCTTTGGAGGAACTTAGCAAGCTAAGTAACCTGTTGCTTAGGCACCCTCCCACAGGGAAGGCACCTTTAGTACCCCAGGCTAGAGAAGATTAGGGTTTGTGCTGGCGCTTTAAGAGCTGGAGGGGGCAAGTATGTACATGCCCTACAGGCAGAAGAGGAGAGGCCTTGCTGGAGGGACAATGCAAACCTGATAGCTGGACGTGTCGGGAGGAAGGCACTGGGAGCTAGCAACCGCCACTGTAACATCATTCTGCATCCTTTTAGGTGACATTCTGGGGGAGATTCAGAACCAATTAATATTTTTCTCAAATTACTATATTTTTTGGTCAGAGTGGTTGTCCTCGAGAGTGCACAGATCACTCAAGCTGGAACCTGGTGGTCTAGAAATCCTGCTACTCTGGTCATAGAAAAGTTGTCAGACTGACTAAATGTCCTGCACTTTAAAACTCCAAATCAGGAAGCAAAAACTGAGGTCACAGAGAATTCTGGAAACCTCTTGGAGTGGTCTGAATATACACCGAGGAGCCCTTGAGAGAGTACATAACTGTGGAAACTTCCAGCATAGTGTCCATAACAGAAGTCTTAGGAATCGTTAACTTGGTTGAGCAGTTCTGTTACAAGACAGAGTGAAAAATAAAAAATGCATCCAACAAATAAAAAATGAATTAAACACAGCCGTACACCATCAGTTTATGAACACTGAGTGACATAAGGGTCTGTGTCTGGAAGGAGACATGGCCTCTGGATGATAAGCTACCTTTGTAAGTGTCCACTTATGTATAGCTGGTGACTAGACAGGAGACATATGACATATCTAAAACACAGAAAAGGATGTTTTACTTAGGAAATGTACTAATTATCTGTAACCGGAAGTATCAGATTGTCAGTACTGGGACACAGTGCCATGACATTATAGGACCAAACTTATTTAAAGAGTATGCCTACCCAAATCTTAGAAATAGTCATGAAATCGGTAATTTAAAAGCTGTAGACAAAGTGTGTGTCCAGTTTTTTTTTTTATGCTTAAAGGGGTATTCTGGTAAGAGAAAGTTATTCCCTATTCACAGGATAGTTTACTGTTGGGAGCCATACCAATTACGAGAACCAGTGCCCCATACCAAGTGGAGCCCCTTGAAATGGATGGAGTGGGTGGTCAGAAATGTGGCGCGCATTTCTGACCAGCAGCTCTGTCAATTTCAGGGTGCACTATGGGGTACGGGGGCCCTGTTCTTGTTAGGTGTCCCAATCGAATGGTTATCTGTACACAAACATAGAAAAGGATTCTTTACGGTAAGAGCAGTGAGACTATGGAACTCTGCCTGAGAAGGTGGTGATGGTAAGTACAATACAGGAATTCAAGAGGGGCCTGGATGTATTTCTGGAGTGTAATAATATTACAGGCTATAGCTACTAGAGAGGGGTCGTTGATCCAGGGAGTTAGTCCGATTGCCTGATTGGAGTCGGGAAGGAATTTTTTATTCCCCTAAAGTGGAGAAAATTAGCTTCTACCTCACGTTTTGTTTTTTTTGCCTTCCTCTGGATCAACTTGCAGGATAACAGGCCGAACTGGATGGACAGATGTATTTTTTCGGCCTTATGTACTATGTTACTATGTTACTGTGGATAGGGGATAAATTCTCTAACTGTAATAACTCTTTAACCTTCCTGTTTTTTGCCTTTTCGTTTTTTGACTCCCTGCCCGATAACATTTTGAATTATAGATTATGAGAGCATGTTTTTTTGTGGGACAAGCTGTAATTTCTAATGACACCATTTACCATTCCATACTATGGAGAGGGATTAGAAAAAAAGAAAAATGCAATTACAACAATATTTTTTTTTTTTACTGGTTAGAATGGTTATTTTCACTTTTAAGATGGGGAAAGCATGTGATTAGAATTTTTATATTTTCAAAAACTTTTAGACTTTTTTCCACATATATTAAATCCCCTTAGGAGGCTTGAACATGCGATTATTAGATAGTTTGTCCCATAGACTGCAATAAATTACCATTGCAATCTAGGGGAGCTTCGTTATGTACCTATGGAGCCCAACCACAGATAGCTCTCCATAGGAACTATCGCTGTGGTAGCTTTGGTGGGACAAACTGCTACAACAATCGCCACACAAGGGATTCATTCCTGGGGAAAGCAGTCTCAGATTCCATGGCTATAACTGACCACGGCATCTAAGAGGTTAAATCGGCAATAATGCCGATTGCAGACGTTAGCTCCAGGTGTCTGCTATGCGGAGTGGGCACCATACTTCCGTCATACATGTAAAGGGGTTGTCCGGGACCACTATGGTTTTTAACACGCTCATGTATTTGCTTACCTCGTGTTCATCTTCCCCACAATTTTTTTCAATTCACCTCGGTACCGAACCCGACTTCGGATTCCTATTTTAAAATGTTTTTTAAATACGCAGATAGGAATACCAAAGTCATTCACCAAAGTCTCGCTCAACTTCGGTCGAGACAAGGTTTTGCTACATGGAACATTTTAATGCAGTACGGAAACAGCGTTACCGACAACGTTTTTTTTAAACTAATCAACTTCGGATCTACGATCCAAAGCTTGATTCGCTCAAGCCTAGTCACTGGTCACTTTAAAACAGCAACTGACTGCTACACAAAACTGCAATAACTGTAAAAATAAACTCAAATCTATGTGACCCAATACTGCGAGCAATAATAGAGTCTGTTTTGTGCGTCAAAGCACATATCTCACTAGGTTCCATCTATCATGGAGCACGGTAATCCCCGGAGCACGTCAATACCGTAAGACAGAGCCCTCTACTTCTTCCTCTACCATCCGTGATGTACATACCGCGGGGGACTTCTCGGCTTCATGCACTCAGTCTTTACATCGGGATTTCTTCTCGCCTGTAACTTTATATACAGCAAAGTTTCCAGATGGAGAGGGGGTTGACTAGAGCTTCCAGTACGCAGCGCTCATGAAAGGCTCTTTACAGAAGGATACGCCACGTTATTCAGGAAGAGGAACCTTCTGCATCAATGCAGCAAACACTTTCATTAGGTGCCAGTAATCCCCCCCCCCTCCTGATTGCCGTATTCTTAGATCATCTACACATATTCACTTTAAAGCTTTTATTCAGATCCAGTTCCAGAAACACTGCATAAAGCAAAATCTGTCTGCTGCTTGCTAGGTTTAAAGGGACATCACAGAGACAAGTCGCACTTTGAAGTATATACAGTACTCCAGTATCTAGCGCTCTGCAGTCATAGCAATGCAGGGGTCTGTTCCACATCTGAAAGGTGCTTTGTTCACATGCTTTAAACACATGTAGCCTCTGGGGGCGCCGTTTCCCCAACATTGTACAACACAGAAATGAAAGGTTTACCCTGCCAGCTGCATCATGTATATACCGTAGTAAATGTTAAACGGTCCTGGGGGCCAAAAGAGCCGCTTTTATTATGCTCTGCCAAATATAATAAGCATCTTTTAAATTCTTTAAGATTTCTTTTGAGAATGAAAGAATCAATCATATATGTTAGTCCTCGTGTCATCAGTTTTTGGTAGAGTCGACAATCAATGTTGTCACGATTACAGCCATTTCAGGGGTCATCATCCCCCATTTCCATTAACTAGGAATACTAGGAAAAGGTGGGTGACAGGGATTCTTTGAATACCTGAATTTGATTTAAGGGGGCTTGCCGACTTTTTTTTTTTATTATACTGTTGACCTATCCTCAGGATAGGTCATCAGTATCTAATCAGTGGGGGTCCAACACCCGGGACCCCCACCGATCAGCTGTTTGAGGAGACAGTAATACTTCTGTGAGAGCCATGGCCTCCTCACAGCTCACCAAGCACAGCGCTGTACATTGAATGGCGGCTATGCTTGTATCGTGCTCAGCACAATTCACTTGAATGGAACCGAGCTGCACCCAGGCCACGTTACTTCACTCGGCCTAGAGTAAGCTGTGGGAAGGTCACAGGTCTCACCACAGGCCCCTCAAACTCCCTAGAGTCGGACCCCCTACGGCTCAGATACTGATTAGCTATTTGTTTTATTTTTATAATAAACGCCAAATTACAAGCAAACATCGTATTAAAGCGATAGTCATAAACAAGAAAGAATTTCAGGCAGAGACTGTTTAATTAAAAGGGAGTTTTCATAGATAAGAAATTATTCCAGGACTATTAATGATTTGCTTTATACAAGGTACAGTCAGATAAGTTTGGAAACTGCATATAGCTATACCACTGCCTGGCTTGGCGCAGGCCAAAGGGAAGCCAGAAATTACGCAAAACAGCATAACTTGCAGGCCAGCTATACATATCTTCTAAGACATGCAATACACAGTAGTAGCAAAATAACGTAGAAAAAAAGCTGTTCCTTTAACAATAAAAATACAAATTTTCAGACAACTCCAGGCCATTATATCAGTGGGATGCAGCATTTCTATAGTGTAGATGATTGCAGTCCAAACATGGACTGTGTGAACTAGGTCTAATAGTCCTTCTTAGCAAATAAGAGCATCCAATGTACCAGATGTGGTCCTGGGACAGCTGCATTACTAAATCCAGTCCTGCTAATAATCTACCAACTAGTACATTTTTACCTATTTTTACATTTCACACAGCCTGAACGATGGATAAAAAAAATCGTTACACTCATTTGTCCCCATAGTTCGTTTGTTGTTGGTAGTAGATCCTTGTTTAGAAAGGGCAATGTGTGGCCAACAGTGATTTTGGTGTCGCATGACACATGCTATTAGGCATCGGCGGCACATTCACACGGACCAACTGTTTGAAATGAGTGATTGTACAAATGTTCGTTCCCAATAAATGGCCCTATTGTTGCCCAGAGTAAAAGGTCCCATACATCCGATGATCTATGACACTGATGTTGAGCAGTATTCTGCCTCCTCTGTAGAACTCAACCACAGTATAATCCACGTTTATGACATTCCAAAATTTTATCCGGCTACAAATATTAGACCAACAACTAACATGGCTTTTCCCCTGGCAACATGCATGTTTACTCAAGTAAAATCTGCGAAAAATGGGAAGGACAAAAATCACAACTTCCCTAACTCAATCCTGTCATCAGATCTCTCTTACAGTCCATTAGACAACCTAACGTGTAAGTAAGCAAGCCCTAAAGAGTTGGAAAAAATACTGCTGATCAAATGAGTGCTGAGCTGACAGCTGTCCACAAGGCTGTCCATAGACATTAGATAGTTGTCAACCATCAACTAGGTTTATCTTGGCCAAACATGTAAGTAAAGATGGCCATACACATTGGTCTAAAGTTGATCAAAACAGATGATTTCAACCAAAAGGTTAGTTTGTCGGATAAAATTTAACATCAATAATCATTTTAGCAGACCGATGACAGACCGTATTAAGAAAATTCGGCCATGTTTGGCCAAGATCTTTCATTCAAAGAAAGACTTCCTGTAGACAAAAGATCTTTCTTGGAAAGAACGTTCCCAAAGCGATCATTCGTCCACTGCTTGGTTTCATTAAACATTTACGGCCAGTTTGAAAACCAGTAACGGCCAATATGGACTAAATTATGTATGGCTGTATCTGTGAAATGATCGTACACCAGATGATTGTTTATTCAGCTGCTGTTCACCTATTATCCAACTTCTATCTAATGAGTATGGCCACCTTTAGAGGCCTTTTAAGCAGAGGTCAATGGCTGGCCAAAATGTGCGCACATGTGCAAATCATGCAAAATTATGCCTTGCATCATGCAGGGCAAGTGTTTAATATTAAGAACAGTACATTTACCTTTGGATTCCAAACTCAAGACCAAGGAATCTATTTTTCAGATAAGCATGTTTTCAGAAAAAATGCACCATAAATCAGTGCTCCTCAACTCTGGTCCTCAGTGCCCACCTGCTGGTCATGTTTTTAGGCTTTTCTTATTACGGAGCTTGGGGTAATAATTAGTGTCAGTACATCAGGACTTACCACAGGTATTCATTCTGTGGGATATTCTTAAATCATGACCAGCAGGTGGGCCTCGCTGACTGGAACTGAGGAACACTGCCATAAACAACAGTATCTGGTACATATTCTCAGAACTATGCATTTTGTCGCTGGTGTTACTCCTGGAAATGTATGAATGAATTGACAACTAGGTGTTACCGCTTCCCTTGTTAACAGAGTATGTTTCAGAATAAAGAAATGCAAAAGAGCTCTTAGCAAGCTTTGCCTTTGATGCCACCAGATATAAGGCAGCTATCCTATAAGTCAATGTTCGACCCTTTAAAAAGGCCTTGAAATATGACTTGGATATTAAAGGGTTTCTACCACTTCGTTTCACATAATTAGCTGTCAGACACTAGCGATCCGCTAGTGTCTGCTCTACCGAACCATCCTAATATAATAGCTTTTGGGGCAGCCGTTTCGCTAAAAAAAGAACTTATATTGATATGCTAATGAGCCTCTAGGTGCTATGGGGGCGTCATTAGCACCTAGAGGCTCCGTCTACCTTCATAAATAGCCACCGCCCAGCGCGTCCCTCCAGCCCGCCCATCTCCTCCGGAATGCGATCCTCCCTGTGAGCGTATGTATTCGGCGCATGCGCGGTGAATGTCTGACCTCTTCCCTGCTCAGACATCTCCACTGCGCCTGCGCCGATGACGTCATAGTGCTCCGAGGAACAGGCGCAGTGGAGATGTCTGAGCAGGAAAGCGGTCAGACATTCACCGCGCATGCGCCGAATACATACGCTCACAGGGAGGATCGCATTCCGGAGGAGATGGGCGGGCTGGAGGGACGCGCTGGGCGGCGGCAGTTTGTGAAGGTAGACCGAGCCTCTAGGTGCTAATGATGCCCCCATAGCACCTAGAGGCTCATTAGCATATCAATATAAGTTCTTTTTTTAGCGAAACGGCTGCCCCAAAAGCTATTATATTAGGATGGTTCGGTAGAGCAGACACTAGCGGATCGCTAGTGTCTGAAAGCTAATTATGTGAAAACGAAGTGGTAGAAACCGTTTAAGTAAGCCAGCACCTCATCTGCAGACAGGTGTTTCAGGGTGATTGCCCCACATTAGTGCAGAGCAGAGAGTACAATCATCCCAAAACAGCTATCTGCAGATGAGGTGCTGGCTTACTTAATATCAGAGTCATGTCTCAAGGCCTATTTAAAGGGTTGAACATTGACTTATAGGATAGCTGCCTTACATCTGGTGACATTAGAGGCAGGGCTCATTTGCATCCCTTTCTTCCCAGAATTCCAGAGGAGCATGAATGGCCTGTAAGTCTCCTCACGCCGATTAAGGTGCTCTCCCCAAGGAAAGATAGTACCCAGTTTCTGATTCATCAAGCTAAAATGCAAAAACATGTACTTTGCACAGTGTTCAGTCGGAGATAGGATATAACAGTGCCAAGAAATCATACTAGCTCATTGAACTGTCTTACGTCAGTCTTGGAAGTACTAAACAGATGCCGCCTGGTGCCTAATCCTAGCTTCTCCGATTAGCTTGCTTGGGTCATCTTATTCACCAGTACAATCATCCTCCCTGTCCTAATACTGCTATGGTGGTAGCAAAACAAAGGATGACTTCTGAATAGAAATCTTTCCCCCAGTGTATGAAAAGAAGGCTAGAAATGAATCTATAAGAACTATGTAATGCAGATCTATGAAAATTGTATTCTGATATTGATCACTTTTGTTCATTCTTATTACCACATTAGCAGTAATGATGGCTTAAAGAGAATTTATCAACAGTTTTTATGATACTAAACTGCTAACAGCACTACGCAGGGGATGGGGAGAGCAGGACAAACATACCTCTGAGGAGCTTTTATTATCAGGAGTAGTGTGAATATGAACTTTTATTCTGCAAGAGAACTAAACGTAGAGCTTCACTGTGTTTTGAGCTGCTTCATGGTCCCTCCCCTTTTACTCTAAGTGACAGCAGCTGACCAGGAGACCCATACATCTGTCACTCATAGCAGAGGAGAGAAGTTGTGAAGCAGTTCAATGCAAAGATCACTTCACACTGAAGCCACGTCTCAGATGATCAAAAGTACAGACAGCCTCCTTTTAAAAGTGAACTGCTCCCAAAACATAGAATTCTTGAGTTAGGTTTTTAGTTTATTCTTTGTTTCTTTGGATAAATAGTGGAAAGAACACTCCAGTCACAAGTACAGTACCCATGGTGGGGCACTATCCATCAAAAGTTGCTATTAGAGATGAGCGAATTTCATATTTTGAAATTCGTTCACGCTTAGTTTACTGGTAAAAGCAGAATTGACCTCGGGCTCCCCTGCATAACGGAAACGGAACGAATCAGTTTTGCAGCCCATAGACTTCTATTTTGACGGAATGAATAACGGAATGCCTCTAAGCATTCCGTCATAGAATTGCGTTATGGTCTGTGGTAACAGAATCCATAACGCAATTCTGCTTTTACCAGTAAACGAAGCGTGAAAATATGAAATTTGCTCATCTTTAGTTGCTATGTAGCCACAGCGTATTTTATCAAGGATATAATATATATATATATATAAATATATATATATTAGGGATCGACCGATATTGATTTTTTAGGGCCGATACCGATAATTTGTCAATTTTCAGGCCGATAGCCGATAATTTATACCGATATTCTGGGTATTTTTATTTTTGAGGAAAAAAAAAATTTTCCTACACAAATCTGCTTACAAAATAAATGTTTATTGTTAACGTGTATTATTATTTTTTTTTTTTTGTAAATCTTTTTCATTTATACTTAATATTTTTGTGTTTTTTTTTTTACTAACTTTTAGCCCCCTTAGGGACTAGAACCCTTGTCCTATTCACCCTAATACTGGGTGGGGGGGGGGGGGCGCACTGCGCCACCAATGTTTTTACTATTGGGATGGGGGTGGGGGGCGCACTGCGCCACCAATGATTAATACTAGGGGGCTTGAGGGGGGGGGGGGGGGGGCGCACTGCGCCCCCAATGAAGATACCTCTCTTTCACATACAGGAGGCAGGAGCTGGCTGCAGAGTCACATAGCCGGCTCCCGACCTCTATGAGCGGTAGCTGCGATCCGCGGCAACCTAAGGGGTTAACTACCGCGGACCGCAGCTGCCGTTCATAGAGGTCGGGAGCCGGCTATGTGATTCTGCAGCCAGCTCCCGCCTCCTGTATATGAATTAATGAAAGACTCATCTTCATTGGTGGCGCAGCGGCCACAGCCCCTCCCCTCCTCTTGTCTCCTCTCCTGCCATTGGCGGCAGCGGCAGCAGCATCACAGGGGGAGGAGACACTGCTTCCTTCTCCCCTGTGCTGCGGAGGGAACACAGAACGCGCTGTCAGCAGCGCGTTCTGTGTTCCCAATACGTTATCGGAATATCGGCAAAATAGATGCCGATAACGTTCAAAATCCTCAATATCGGCCGATAATATCGGTTAAACCGATAATCGGTCGATCCCTAATATATATATATATACACATACACACACATACATACATATATATACACACATACATATATATACACACACACACACACACACACACACACAATATAATACACTATATGGACAAAAGGATTGTCTTAATAACGGAATTCAGGTGCATAAAATCCATCGCCTACATTAGCCATGCCGTCTGCCTTTAAAAACATTTGTGAAAGAATGGGTCATTCTAAAGAGAGATCACTGAAATATAGTGTGTAATAGTGTAGTGTCCCACATATGTGTGTATGGGCCACTCCAAATTGCTATATGCCCTTTCATGTCATATTGCATAAATCACTGTAATTTCCTTTGTAAATGCCGCTAAATTCCTATCACAGGCTGTTATAATGCATTACACACTACCAACACTAGAGGTCACAATAACATCATATATATTGGTCAGCCACAGGAAGTTAGATAGGAGAGGAGTTGAGGGAGGAGAGGAGTGAGAAGTCTAGGAGACAGACTTGTCTCTGTACTCCTGGGCCTTGCTCCAGGAGTTAATCTACTTGAACTTGTGGAGATTAGAGCAGTCCGAGCTTATGGACTCCACAGCACCAAGTGACCGGGAGAAGCCTAAAAGCACCTGGACACAGCCTGACAACTAAGTACAAAGTTGGGCGTTACCATAGTTCAGACAGCCTTTTCAAAGAATGGAGCAGAGAGTTTGCCTGCCATGAGGGAGACCGCCCTTGGGTTGTATACTTTTAGTACCAGAGATCCATAGTATTGCATGACTAAAAAGCCTGAGCAAGATCAGGAACCAAGTAGAGTATCCTTACCGCTCCTGCATAAGTTGAGCTGGAACCTATATACATCACCTCACAGAACCTTGCTATTTGGATTTGCAGCTTTATCATCTTTATCAACTTCATGTAACACAAATTACTGCTATCAATTGCTATTTACTGCAAGACTACAACTGACAAGTAAAGTTCCTGTTTGGTTCAACTACTGCCTCTCTCGTCATTCCGTTTCATCTCAGGGGCCCAGCCGCCAATGCACCCCAAGCGTTACCCAATTACCATCAAGGGCACCTCAACCAACATCTAGCTGGTGTTCCCTGCAACGAGAGTGCCCCAGAGGATTTAGTGCTGTGTTCCTATCCACTGCTTGCCGGCCCCAGGGGACAACTGGACTGTGAGTACTACTACCCCCACTCAGCACATCATCACAGTACACTCACACTATACCCCTAGGGTGTCTGGGCACTGCAACAAGTCAGTTTGTGAAATTTCTTCACCCAAAATATTCTATAATCAACTGAGTGGTCTTATGAGTGGAAGCATTTAGGAACCACATCAACTGTGGCAGACCACATTAAAGGGAACCTGTCACCTCCAAAAACCATCCCAAGCCACCAGCAGTACCTGAGAGTAGCCCGCAGTGTGTTTCTAATGATCATTTTCGTTCAGCAGTCATATGTGGTAAAAGCTCTGAAAACTTTATTTTATTCCCTGCCGGCGCGCTTCTCTATTTTATTCCCTTTCTTCAAGTCACGGTAACCACGCCCCCTTTCCTGCCCCTTCGCTGTGACTGACAGCCATCAGTTTGGCTGGCTTTGCCGAACTCTCTGCATAAGCGCTGTCAGTCACAGCGAAGGGGCAGGGAAGGGGGCGTGGTTACGATGACTTGAAGCAAGGAGGCTGCTGCCCCCTTGACTTCAAGCACGACTAGAGAAGCGCGCCGGCAGGGAATAAAAAAGTTTTCTGAGCTTTTACCACATCTGACTGCTGAACGAAAATGATCATTAGAAACACACTGCGGGCTATTCTCAGGTACTGCTGGTGGCTTGGGATGGTTTTTGGAGATGACAGGTTCCCTTTAAGTTGCATTACTCAAATAAATGAACTTTTGCACGATGTTCTAATTTTTCGAGCTTCACTTGTATGTACTTTGGTACAGGTGTTGTGCACTTATTTCCAGACCTCTCAGACTTGTGGGATCCATGTTGGTGATCATACTTACCTGCTCCCTGTTGCTGGGTTCCGTCTCATTCGCTCCTGAGCCTCCACTGCTTGTCTCGGGTAAACTTCTGGTTTGACGCCACTGCAGCCAATCACTGGCCACATTGGTGATCTGCGTCCGTTGTGTCACATAACCAGGTAGTAAATGACCTGGAACTCAGTGCTGGGAATCTGGTTGGTATGATCACCAACACGGGTCCTGCCAGTCTGGGGGGTCTGGAAATTAGTGCACAACCCTTTAAGAGGACCTGTAGGCTCTACTCACATAACTGTTTTAGCAACTACTAGCATCCCCATGTATTAACATTTCTGGAACATCTATTCTCATGATTCCATGTTGTTCTATTCCTTTATTATTCCTGCTGAAGGTTATGAAGGAATTACAAGCAGTTTGCAATGAAAGTCCAGATGGGTGTTATCAGTTGGGGTCTATCCCTGCACATTCTGACATTATGTAATCAGTACTGCCAGAGTCAGAATGTGCTGGGACACACCCCATCTGGTAACACTCATCTGGACCTTCACTGCAAACTGCTAGCAATTCATTCATAACTGCAGCTCATTTCCATTAAAGAGGACCTTTCACTAGAATAAAACATCTAAACTAACTATACAGACATGTAGAGCGGCGCCCAGGGATCTCCCTGCACTTACTGTTATACCTGGGCGCCGCTCCGTTCGCCCGGTATCTTCATAGTTAGGCTCCACCCAGGGGAACCTACCGGCGTCTCATTCTCCCGTGCTGTAGCGCTGGCCAATCGCAGCGCTCAGTTGATAGCCTGAGAGGCTTTTTTTTCTCTCAGGCTATGAGCTGAGCGCTGCGATTGGCCAGCGCTACAGCACGGGAGAATGAGACGCCGGTAGGTTCCCCTGGGTGGAGCCTAACTATGAAGATACCGGAGG
The DNA here is from genome assembly GCF_905171765.1 of Bufo bufo. Classification (NCBI taxonomy): domain Eukaryota; kingdom Metazoa; phylum Chordata; class Amphibia; order Anura; family Bufonidae; genus Bufo; species Bufo bufo. Next base: position 402,863,076 of record NC_053390.1, on the reverse strand, counting down.
CTATACCGGGCGAACGGAGCGGCGCCCGGGGATAACAGTAAGTGCAGGGGGATCCCTGGGCGCCGCTCTACATGTCTGTATGCTTAGTTTAGATGTTTTATTCTAGTGAAAGGTCCTCTTTAAAGTTAAAAGGGTTTTCCTATCACAGACAATGGGGGCATATCGCTAGGATATGCCCACATTGTCTGATAGGTGCAGGTACCCTATCTGGGACCCGCACCTACACTCGCATGAGCAGCCGCCCTCCGTTAATTTCTATGGGGCCGCCGAAAATAGCGATATGCCCTCATTGTCTAAGATGGGAACACCCCTTTAAAGAAACTACGCTGCAATGCTACAACCTTGGATAGGTGAGGCTCAGTGTTTGAAAGAATACAGAAATGTTTTTCTAATCCTGAACAACCCATTTTACTGTTTAAAGCTGTGCATATATGGTCTAATTGTTGGGCTAATGAGATGATCAAGTACAACAATCACTTTTGATGATCAAGAAGTTTTGATATTAAAGATGTTCTGGCCCTGAACCTTTTATTTTCTCACACAAAAGGAAGAGTCTAGATGCTATATACATTAACAACTGCAGGTCTGAGCATAGGTAATCTTGCTGGCGATACATCAGCTCCTCAGATAGGTAGGTAAACAACTTTACATAGACCTTCATTATGTTGCAGAGTATGATTGCTGGGTGCAGCGGAGTCAACTCAGATTCAGACATTGTGAAGTAACAGGAACTGGTATATTGGAACATACGTGCAATAACAGAAGGTCACTCTACATGGTGAATGGCACAGGCAGGAAAAATAAATCAGTGAGTTCACCTCAATGTACAGGAAAACAACACATCATAGAGACTAACAAGTGAGCATTGGTAACAGTGACATCTAGTATTATAACTGTGAACTGCAGTCAATCCAGCAATAGACTAAGCTGTAAGTTGTTGTATCTCCAACACATTAACCATGCAATATCCTTCTATGATCTCCTCCAGTTCCCACCTATGCACTACGGTCAATTTCCAGTGCTGTAAAATCCACACTACATACAAAAGGCACAATCAACTAAACATCTTCAGTGAGTTTGAGAAGTATATTTATTGCATAGAAACATGAATCCACTACCTAAAACAATGACAACGGTTTTTCAGTAGACTCATCAATGTATCAACGGTTTCTCCTTGGACCCAGATCTGTATGCCTTGACATCCTCATAGTCCTCTGCCTGACGTATACAAATATATGTGCGTAGAGAACTACCATAACCACGAAGGTGACCAAGTTGAATATAGCCCAGAAGACCAAGTAAGAATCACTGTAGAGTGGAGCCATGTTGGAACAGTGCTCAAGGTCACAGATCCACATTCCATCCAACGCTTGGTATTGCCCCCCATCACAATAGCCATAGTCCAGATGACCACTATCACCACGACCACTCTTCTGTTGCTCATTCGGGTGTGCAGCTGCATTCTGAATACTGTAATGTGCCTTTCTATGGCAATGGCAAGCAAATTGGCTACAGAAGCAGTCAAGCTAGTGTCAATCAGACCCTGTCGGAGTAGCCACGTGCTTACAGTCAATCTTCTAGTGTTAGGACCCGTGTTAAACATTAGGTAAAAGTAAGCTAGTCCTGCAAAGAAGTCTGCAGCGGCCAAGTTTGCCATCAAGTAATAAATAGGAAAGTGGAAACGTCGATTTACATAAATAGCCACCATAACCAGTAAGTTGGCTAACATGATGAATATACATACAGTGATGCCAAGTCCCATAACTAGCTTGTTGACAGTATGCCATTCCGTGGCAAGAGGTTTTCCACTTCGGTTGTAGAAAAAAGCTATTGTTTCATTGTAGTAGCATTGGTGATCACTCGCTGAAGAAGTCTGGGAAAAAAAAATATATATGTATAAATGTGCAAATCATTATAACATACATATAGTATATAAAACTATACACATTATGTCATATAGTGGAACAAATACACAGGTAAAAATAAAGCAATTATATTTCAACGTATTTGGGAATTGCATAAAAGAAATCATACAATGATGAGGCTGATGTGCATCCAAGTCCTGAGAACCTTATGTCAAGGAATTTTCATATCTCTTACAGAGTGTAGACACATAACTGCATGAATAAAGTATTGCATCAGAACACACCCCGGCTAGATTTGGTATTCTAATATGGCACATGAACACACCTCTATTAACCAGGGGGCTTTCGCTCTGAAAAATTTGGCATGACCATGAGTTACATGTCCTCCAAGGATTCATTAAAGGGTCGCTAACTTTTTGTAAAGCCTTTGATATGTCATAAAGACGTATCAAAAGATTGATCATGGGGGTCTCAGTGCCGAGACCCCCTAGGGTTGGGCGATATACCGGTATCACGATATACCGCGGTATTAAAAAAACGGCGATATGGCGATATCGCTGTTTCCAAAATACCGCGGTATTTTGTGACGTCATCAAAGCGGTCAGCTCACATTGTGCGCTGACCGCTTCTAAACGTGCGCCCGCCCGCCGCTGCACCTTGCATAGCGCTGCCGCTGAGTAACATTACTTCCTCTCGCTCCTGGCCTGGCTCCTTCTTGCTCCGCCTCCCTTAGTCAAGTCTCCACCCACCATCTGACATCATCACCGTCGTCACCCACCGGCTCTATTGTATATGTGGCGATGGCGAATCGATCCCCTGTGTGAGTACTGGTGTCTCTGGAGAGACTTTTCCTGCAGCTGCCTCACTAGTGTGTGCTCTGGTGACGAAATTATAAACTTACTACTTCCAGCAGCGGCCGCCCCGGCTCTCCCTCCTCCTTGCTCCCATATTCAAATCTCTGCCCACCGGCATCTGATGTCAGAATCAGAGCACACAAGCGAGGCAGCCGCGGGAAAGGTATATCGCAAAGTATTACTGCATGTATGGTGGCCTGTGGCCACAAGACCTTATTATAACACCTCCTTGTGGCCCCCCATACAGTGTAACGCCTCCTTGTGGCCCCCCATACAGTGTAACGCCTCCTTGTGGCCCCCCATACAGTGTAACGCCTCCTTGTGGCCCCCCATACAGTGTAACGCCTCCTTGTGGCCCCCCATACAGTGTAACGCCTCCTTGTGGCCCCCCATACAGTGTAACGCCTCCTTGTGGCCCCCCATACAGTGTAACGCCTCCTTGTGGCCCCCCATACAGTGTAACGCCTCCTTGTGGCCCCCCATACAGTGTAACGCCTCCTTGTGGCCCCCCATACAGTGTAACGCCTCCTTGTGGCCCCCCCATACAGTGTAACGCCTCCTTGTGGCCCCCCCCATACAGTGTAATGCCTCCTTGTGGCCCCCCCATACAGTGTAACGCCTCCTTGTGGCCCCCCCATACAGTGTAACGCCTCCTTGTGGCCCCCCCATACAGTGTAATGCCTCCTTGTGGCCCCCCCATACAGTGTAACGCCTCCTTGTGGCCCCCCCATACAGTGTAATGCCTCCTTGTGGCCCCCCCATACAGTGTAATGCCTCCTTGTGGCCCCCCCATACAGTGTAACGCCTCCTTGTGGCCCCCCCATACAGTGTAACGCCTCCTTGTGGCCCCCCATACAGTGTAACGCCTCCTTGTGGCTGCCCCCATACAGTGTAACGCCTCCTTGTGGCTGTCCCCATACAGTGTAACGCCTCCTTGTGGCTGTCCCCATACAGTGTAACGTCTCCTTGTGGCTGCCCCCATACAGTGTAACGTCTCCTTGTGGCCCCCCATACAGTATAACGTCTCCTTGTGGCCCCCCATACAGTATAACGTCTCCTTGTGGCTGCCCCCATACAGTATAACGTCTCCTTGTGGCCCCCCATACAGTATAACGTCTCCTTGTGGCCCCCCATACAGTATAACGTCTCCTTGTGGCCCCCCATACAGTATAACGTCTCCTTGTGTTTTTTTTTCTTTTAAACGGGTATTTATCGCGATATATATCGTTATCGCGATAAATTTTTTAATATCGTTATCGTCTGAATATTTTTGATATCGTCCAACCCTAAGACCCCCACCAATCCCTAGAACGAGGGGAGAAAAACACAAAGACAGCATAGGCTGTCTCCTCACTGCACATGACAGGCTCCATTGAGGTCTCCATTGCAATCTCTGTAGCGAGGAGAGAAAGCATGCTATCGGCGCACTTCTCGCCCTTCGATCTAGAAAAGAACACTTGACAGTTAGACCACAAAGGTCTGACCAGGGACGGACATCTGTCAGGGCAGTGACACTACCACTTGGTAGATGAAGAGATTTCTTTATTGAAAGACTAAAACTTCAGGTAGACAACACATTTGTCGCTGTACATCAGCCATGGCTTTCATCCTGTAGGAGACCAATACACTTGATGTAATTACCCCTTGAACACCTCTCCTTCTTGCACCATTTTTCTCACCTTATTCTAGGGACTGGTGGGGGTCTCGGTGCCCGATCAAAACTTTTGATACGTCTCTATGATATATCAAAAGTTTTGCTAAAGGTTAGTGACTTTTTAAGCATTGTGGAATAATACATTTGTGTAAACCCCAACCATCATATGGTCATGAGCGGAGATGCCTAATGAAAGGGGCTATCCTGATGGGACAAATCCTAGACGTTTATTGAGATAGTAATAAGAAAGATGGCTATAGACAGAAGGTCCCATGCAATGCATAAATATCGAACTAAGATTGGATTGGAATTGCCGATTCCCATCCACTGGAATGGATTAAATATTCACCAAGAACCCACCAAGCCTTGCTTATGGGTCTATAGGCCATTGCTTTTAAGAAACGGTTTCTGCTGCTCAAGAAAATTATTCAGATCTGCTACTGATGCAAATCCCGAATATAATTTTTAAAAGTGATTATCGAAAACTTCTCATTCGTCTTCAATCCCATTTTATGCACAGCATCATAATTGGGCCATATTCTGTGCCCATCATAAACGGTGGCTGCCCTAATTTAGGTTGAAAGAAAATGGAGTGCCTGCCAGGTCTCACCTACATAACTAAATAAAGGATACCCCAACAAAGCTGATGAAAGCCTTTTGTTGAGTGTAAAGCGACACTTTCCAAATTGCAAACATCTCTCAGCACCACCTCATACAAATAATAAAGCAACACCTGGTATTATGCTGCCTAAAAGCATAATATAATCCCTGTTCACTATAGAGAATGGAAAACAAACAGTTTATGACCAGAATAAAACCTAATCCCTGTTCATTGCTCATCTAGTGCTGTGACAATGCAGTACAACAGAGGGTATAGAGGAATTCTCTAAACAAGCAGGTACACACATAGCATTTGATAACCAGAATAGATTTTAAAAAAGTTCTGTACACATTTTGGTTATTTTTCATTGCATTGGCTGTATTACAGGATAATCACTTTTACAATTGGCTTTTATTAGAAATTTTGTATCATTTTCTTCTGCAGCCTCAATGTATTACAATTAGGGATGAGTGAATCGACTTTGGAGGAAACATCTGAAGTCGATTCGCATAAAACTTCTTTCTAATACTGTACGGGGCATTTCCCAACCAGAGTTCGGGAAATGTTTTTTTACAGTACAAATTCATTTATGAAGTTATTGCGCAAAGTCTCGCGAGACTTCGCAAAGCAATGACTTTGGCTCATCAGGGCCAATACATTCTAATACTGTACGGAGCTCCTGCTCTGCACAGTATTAGAACAAAGTTTTATGCGAATAGACTTCGGATGTTTCATCCGAAGTCGATTCGCTCATCCCTAATTACAATACATAGCAAGCTGCAGGGTTCCATTCTCTGCTCATTTTTTTATTTTTTTTTTAGACATGCTCCCTGTCATTTGGGTTTCCAGTTCTCCTGAATAATAATCTAAGCTCAATTTTGATCAAATCAAGGTTTAGCATCAGAACTGAGCTTAGATGATCATTCAGGAAAAAGGCAGGAATGACTGGAATCAAGCCAACAGAGTCTGTCTGCAGATCCCGTCTCGGGCTCCCGCAGTCAGCTGGGCATAATTTTCTCACTGCGCATGCGCCGGCTAGATTCGGCGTGCGCTGGCAAGAAACACTGTGCGCATTTGCGCCGGCGAAGTATATTCACAAGCGTGATCGCGAGCGTGATCACTGGCTTGAGTTCTCCTGCTCCTGCAGCCAGTGATCACACTTGCACTGTGAATATACCTCGCCGGCGCGGGTGCCGATTCTTGCCGATGCACACACCGAATCTAGCCGGCGCATGCGCAGTGAGAAAATTATGCCCGGCTGACTGCGGGAGCCCAAGACGGGATTGTGCAGTCACAAAGGGCACACCGTGCAGGCACCAGATTTGCACGATCCCAAGGAGTAGAAAATATGTAAATCACAGTCAAGAGGGGACGGGTAAGAGGTGGGCTTTGCTTGATTTGAAGCAAGGAGGCCATTTCCCCCTTGACTTCAAGCTCACAGGAAACAGAGCGCTCATGGAGATTAAAAAGGTGTTTTCTCAAGTATGGATTATCGAATTTCTGGCTCACACACATGATCAATAACAGATTGGGGGCTGCTATAAGGTAATGCTGGCAGTTTTATATCACTTTTGGAGGTGACAGGTTCCCTTTAAAAATAGAAATATTGTTCAGACAGTCAAGCAATACAACAGGCGGTGTAGAAAAGCAATCCATGTTGGCAGACTGGTTTAAGAATACTTGGCTCTGTCTATAGTACCCAGCATATGTCTAAGGCCAATTTTATTCTACTGCTTTTAATTCTCTGGATCCGGAAGACTCCGGAATGCCTGTCGGACCCATTGACTATAATGGGAACCGGCTGAGACCCGGCCACTACCCAGCAAATATGCAATCAGTGGTTTTTGTCCAGCTGAATCCTACCATATTTTCTGGGTAGCGTTTGGATCTCCCCTAGATCCCATTATAGTCAAAGGGGCCAACGGGCATTGCGGTAACATTTGGCAATGGCGGATCCAGAGAGCTCCATCAGGCTGTTCTCTGCCAAAACTGAAATCAGCATGTCCATGGTTAAATCTTTTTATGTCGGTGTAAAAATGACCAACATACAGATAGAACAGTTTCTAACTTGGCTGTGATATAAAGTCAAAGTGCAATAATAATGTCACATGAGCCATAAAAAGCCATGGAAAAATCTAATGTTTCTTGCAACTGTTTATTTGACTAGTTCATTGTCAAGATAAGAATTGCTATATCGTACAAAGTGGAACAAATCCCCACTACAATTGCCAATTAAAAAATGAAAGTAAAAAAACAAGTACCTATGACTTCCAATATAGTTTATCAGTGCCTGTTCTGTCACTTCACACCTGCCTTGTAATAGAGAGAAAGATGCCTTGTTCTCCATTAAACGGTCACATAAAATCCTAAAAATGTTGACCCCCCAGAGTCCATTTTGTTTGGGTTTTGTGTTCTCCATGTTTGCAGTACAAAGTGAACAAACGAACGCTCTAATTAGCAGGACGCCTCCTTTGTGATCAAAGATGAGCTTTGGGGGACTCTAAAATGGTCTCTTTAATAAAAGCTTAGCAGGCCGAGAATACACAGAACTGGAAATGTGGAGACTAAGAATATACAAGGCTAGGGAGGCCAAAAACCGCAAGGGACTAGAATACTACGGGAAGCAGTCATTAACTTCTCCACAAGCGATTCAACATAAAACCAAAAAAGGGAGGTTGACTTTTTTTAAGCACATTGTTAACATGTACACAAAAATAAAGCATGACTAGATATGCTGGACAAACGTCAGTTCAGAAAAAGCCCATTCACCTTCAGTGTACCACCCATGGAACATACCAACCCCTGAAGAACACAAATTGGCTGAATATGTCAACAAATTCACAGATTTGGTCAAGGTCAGATTACCATTACTAGATGAATTTTGAACTATACTAAACTGAGTGTAGCTTAATGAAAAATATGTACGGTAACTTTTATTTTTCTCCTATTAAAATAAGTGAGACAGTATGAGTTAAAATCTTTTGTACACACTTCCTTTGTTCGAGGGAGGGGGAGGGGACTTATTTGCAGTTGGCTCTATTCTCCTCTTGTTAGTTTGCGGGGGGCGCGGAGGGGGGGGGGGGGGGGGGGGGGATCACCTAGCAGGATTCACTTTGCTGGAGTGCTTCACAAAACTCAGCTTAAAGGGAACCTGTCACCAGTTTTATGGTGTCCTAACTAAGGGCAACATAGATAAGTGACTGATTCTCTTAGCACAATGCTGGGTCACTTTCTTTAATTGACCCAGTCAATCTGCCAACATCTTGTATTGAAAAGCTCCAGCTGATAATGATGAGTCCTGAATATTCATGAGCTCCTGACTCTCCCCGCCCACCTGCTGCTGAATGACAGTTTGTTTCCATATCAATCAGCAGCAGGTGGGCAGGGGAGTGGCTATAGCTCTGAATTAAATATACGCTGGACTCAATGACATCACACTGGACTCAAATCAGCTCATTAGCATGCGGCATCTTTGTGTGTATATTAGGAGGTAACCATCTGTCACACCAGTAAGTGAATACATCTAAGGCACTTTTTAGTAGTTAATGATTGATTATAATCTAACTAATTATATACAAATATCCACATGACAGGTTCCCTTCAAGTCAATCAGCTTACTGACCCCTACCAACTGGTCTGCAATGGGGAAAGGCTAACAGGCTGTAGTCGGAGCACTCGCCCTGAAAAGAGCAACCTCGCTGGAACCTCGGGCCTGGTCTAGAAATCCCTCTCTTCCCTATTATCTAAAAGCACCATCCAACACGTTTCGCCATCATTAATGGCTCATCAGGGAGCGAATTTGTGCTTAGCAGAGCGTCTGTGCAGTGGCAGCGCTACAGTCGTCGTAGAGGCAGTGGCAACTTTGTGTTTGAAAATGCCTCCTTTTATTCTCCAAACCACACCCCTGCGCGGGTCGAGACAGCTGAGCGCTGTATTACCTGACCTCCCTCGCTCCCCAGGATTGGTGTACGCAGCATGAGGGGGATGTATTGTGAAGAGAGAGACAGCTGAGTGCTGTAAAACCGGACCTCCCCCGCTCCCCAAGGACAGGTTAATGAGGTAATGAGGGGGTGTGGTTTGGAGAATAAAAGGAAGCATTTTCAAACACAAAGTTGCCACTGCCTCTACAACGACTGTAGCGCTACCACTGCACAGACGCTCTGCTAAGCACAAATTCGCTCCCTGATGAAGTGACCTCAAGTTGTAGGAGAGTCCAAACTGACAGAAGGCAGGGCAACACAAGTAGGCAAGACAAACATAAGGCACGGGCATCGGCCCACCGGGAAATTGAGGTCCAAGTCCCCAGGACTCCAACTGAATGGAGGCAGAATGAAGGGACTGGTGATGTTTATCCTGGCACAAAACTTAACCGCTAGTGGGAAAGTACCCTAAGTCTACTGTGTTATGTGCCCCTAGTCTCCCACCCCCTGCACAAGTGGCACATAACACAGTAGACTTAGGGTACTTTCACACTAGCGGTTAAGTTTTCCGGTATTGAGTTCCGTCATAGGGGCTCAATACTGGTAAAAAAACGCTTCAGTTTTGTCCCCATTCATTGTCAATGTGGACAAAACTGAACAGAACCGAATGCTCCAAAATGCATTGCGTTCAGTTTAGTTGCATTTCCAGACCGGAGAGCAAACTGCAACATGTTGCATTTTGCTTTCCATCTTGGGATGCGACGCATGACCCCCAATGCAAGTCAATGGGGAGGGATCTGTTTTCTCTGACACAATCTGACCCAATAGAAAACGGATCCATCCCCCATTGACTTTCAATGGAGTTAATGACGGATCCGTCTTGGCTATGTTAAAGATAATACAACCAGATCTGTTTGTAACGGATGCAGATGGTTGTATTATCAGTAACGGAAGCATTTTTGCCCTAAGTAACCCAGATCGACACTGCTGGCATTGTTCTGCAAAGGATAGGCCACCAATGTATATTCCAAGAAATTCACTTTAGGGCAGTATAAGGCGGGATACTGAAAAAGAAACTGAACGAAAGCAACTTGCAGCAGAGCAAAGAAATTCTGTATATTTTTATTTCTACAGGAAAAAATTCCGGTTAATAATATCTTGTCACATAGAACTGGAATGTGTGCTATCTCAAGTTAGATCAAGGTATGCCAAGTATTCCAGAGCAGTGCAAATATATCCAGGAAGAAACACACAGATACAGCATAGAAGTTAAAAATGTTTTCATCTGCATATTCTGATCCCCCAATTTTGTTTTTACGTCTATGGAGTTGTTTGCGGCGCAATCTGTACTTTTCATTGATACCATTCTGGAGTGTATATGACTTTTTAATCACATTTTATTTTTTGGGGAGAGGAAGCGACCAAAAGCGGTGAACTGGCCACATTGATTTTCTTTGCTGTGACGCTGTTTGCCGTATGGTAAATATTTCCATATTTTAATAGTTCGAGTGTTGCTAGGACACAGCAAATGCTTTAGTTTTTTTTTATTGTTTATTTTTATTTTGGGGAAAGGGGGTGATTTAATGAATGAATTAGCTTTGGAGACTATGAGAAATTCACTATGTTCCAACGGAGCCATAAGGTCTCCACAGGAATGTAGTTGCAGCAGTCTCAGAACATTCAGAGGTACCAAGTCTGCCACAGGGAATGAACGCCTCCTGATCGCCTCAAGGGGGAGCCGTTTCAGTCCTGGGTTTTCAGTGCTCAGATGCAGTGGTCACATTTGACCAAGGCATCTAAATGTCTGCAATATGCATTATTGTCAATCACAGACATTAGCCCCCAGTGTCTGCTGAGTGAAACCACAGTCACCCAGGAGCTGTGGCACCCACTCTGCTCTGGATCTGGTGAGATGATATCTGCTGTACATGTATGGCAGATGTAGTCAAGGGGTCAAAATACTACTCACTCAGTGTTCCATAATATGAAGAAGATGTCAAAAATACTACTGAGTTTTTTCTTAAACAGAATGACGGGCAGATTCAGCCTAAATACTGTCTCTGTTAAGGTGGTCATGCACATTGGATCGGCCAAAGATCTAATGTATATGACATGTTCGGTCAGACTATGTCAGATAAACAAAAAAACGGATTGGACATGCTGAAGCTCAACACGCCCAATCTTAAGTTCTCAAAGAACTAAAGATTTGGCATGTTTAGTTCTCAAGGAAGGTGTCTGGCAGTAGTTTACTTCACTCTCACCATTCAAAAGAACATATGTACGCTCAGTCTAACAGAGTGCATTTGTCTGGCGAGTGTTTGCCCAACACAGACTGAAAGTGCGTGGTCACCTTTAGACAAAATTAGATACAGCAGATGTAGGATTTAGAGGAGAGAGAAGATCATGACACTGCTGAATGCAAGAGTAAGGGTGCCAAGTTATAGACCAGGCATCAGCAACCTCCTTTAACTGCTATTGGAGTTACAAGAACAGCCGAGCAAGTGTGTATGCTGGGAGTTGTAGTTTCACAGCAGCTGGAGGTTGCCGGTCCTTGTTAAAAAGGATAAATATATATATATATTTATATTTGCAATGTGTACATGGTGTGAGACTGAGACTACCCTGGGCAAAAGTAACCCTTCTTTTCTTCGAAGAACACTTGGTACTTACTGATTTAAAGAGGACCGGTCACCACTCCTGACATTCCTGTTTTTATAGTTTTAAGCATTCCCTGTGTAAAAACAATTCTGGAGCATCTATTCTTAGTAGGGCTGCAACGATTAATCGACATTATCGATAATATTCGATAACGGGATTAGTTGTCGACGATTCCCGTTATCGAATAATCAGCCGATTTGTTGCTATGCGGGCGGGAGCGGGCGTCAACGTGTAAAACTTTCTAGTACACTTCGTAGCAGGCAGGAGGCCGGACGGCGGCAGCGTAACTCACTACGTCACGCGCCTGCTCCTCCCACTTTATGAATGAAGGCGCATGACGTAGTGAGGGTCTGGAGTGATTTTGCACTCTAAGTAATTTAACATCCCCTACTTGATAAATATGATTAGGTGAGCGGGGCCCGGTGTAATAGAATACAGTGACTGCACCGGGCCCCGCTGCTATTACAAAACCGAAATGCCAGCCCCCACCCCTGTATTGGGGGTCATTCACAATCACTACACAGGGACACTTATGGGGGGGGATCTGTGGATGACACATATGTGTCATCCACAGATCCCCCCATAACAGTGCCATCCACAGAGGCCCCCATAACAGTGCCTGCCATCCACAGATGCCCCATAACAGTGCCATGATTGCCATCCACAGATCCCCCCAATAACAGTGCCATGATTAACATCCACAGATCCCCCCCCATAACAGTGCCATCTACAGATGTCCCCATAACAATGCTATCCACAGATGCCCCCCATACCATTGCCATCTACAGATGCCCCCATAACAGTGCCTTCCATCCACAGATGCCCCCATAACAGTGCCATCCACACATAACCCTCCCCATATAACTCAGCCAGGTAATCAGGATAATAGTAGTAGGGAGGAGTACGAGTCTTGGAGATTGAATATGCAATAAATTATAAGCTGTACATCCACACCGTCGGAACGTCTCTTCTCTGCAACAGGTAACAGTGTGTAAGAAGAGAGCTAGCCTAAGCCCTGACCATGTGGACATGTTGTCTTTTTTACATTGTAATGCAAAATTTTTATAATTATGTAAGTCCTAAAATTGTTTTAATATGGCCTTTGAACATACTTTTTCAAGTGAAATCTTATAAACCCCTTTTTTGTCATTTTGGTGTTTTTTCCGATTAATCGATGAAATTATCGACAACTAATCGATTATTCAAATAATCGTTAGCTGCAGCCCTAATTCTTAGGTCTGTATGTTGTGCCATTCCTTTATTATTTCTACTAGAAGTTATTAATGAATTACTATTAGTCTTCAGTAAGGGTACAGAGGGGAGGTAACAAGTTGGGGGGGGTTTACCTGCACAGACTGACTCTATCCAATCAGTGCTGCCATTGTCAGACTGTGCAAGTACCCCCCCCCCCCCCCCAACTGGTTACCAGCCCTCTGTATCTTTACTGAAGACTAATAATAATTCATTAATAACTTCTAGCAGGAATAATAAAGGAACGGCACAAAATAGAGTCATAAGAGCAGATGCTCCAGAATAGTTATTTCATGGGAAATGCATGAAGCTATTCAAACAGGAAGGTCAGGAGCGGTGAAAGGTCCTCTTTAAGTATTAGAGAGACTAGAAGTTAATGAACGAATTGCAAACAGATTGCAATAAAGGTCCAACTCGGTGTTACCAGTTGGAGGTGCGTCTCTGAACATTTTGACAAAATCCATTTGGTGCTGCCAGTGACCGACTGTGCAGGGACCCCCCCAAACTGGTAACACCCAGTTGGAACTTTCTTGCAGTCTTCTGCCAATTCAATTAGAAACTGAGTAGAAATCATAGAGGAATATCACAACATAGAGTCATAAGAAAAGATATTCCAGAATTGTTATCACATGGGAAAAGCACGTCATTACTAACAGACATGGCGGGAGAGGTTACAGGTCCTCTTTAAAAGGCCAAATCATGTGGCCATTTCTCTTTCAATAGTTTGGGGTTTGTACTCCAGATTTTTTCCAGAAAAGAGACATGTTTAATTTTTCCATGATATCCACTGTTCCTAATGTATTTTAGATTTTGAGGCTCTGTTCTTTATTCTGTATTTTAAATAAGTCTAAGACAGGATTTAGTTTTCTAAAAGCACACAATGAGAAGTTTACAGCAGACTATGATTCCTTTCAATGCCCTAGTAATAAATATACATGTGGTATCCATCAACTGTTGACTTAGTAATAGATTCTTTCTAAACACTGGAGGACAGAGCCTCCGAGACCCTGAAAGCTCAATTACAAAACCATCTGCATGTTACTATGGAAGCTCAAGAGCCTTTCCTCCAGCATGCAATCACTGCTGTTTCCAAGGGACAGATATAGAATTACACAGAAAGTTCTTCACAGGCTAGTGTATAGGTCACAAGTGACCTACTGAGGAAGATGATGTAACCAAAGGTAAAATCAGAACCTTGTTTATTATGCATAATCCATACTTTACTTTTATATCACTATTTGATCTTTACTTAAAAGGGTTTTCCAAGATTTGGATATTGATGGTCTATGCTCAGGATAAGTCATAGATGGTCAGACTCCGGCACCTCCATTGTTCTGCTAAAAGAAGAGGATACGGCACTCCGTGAGCGCTTAAGCCTCGTCCTAGACTTCCTTAAAGAAGTGATCGGAGAGGGTGCTGGGAATCAGACCCAGACCCCCACTGATCTTATAGGCAGTCAATATCAAAATCTTGGAAAACACCTTCAATGGTGGTTTATCCCACATGCTTGGAGGGGTTCTCCACCTTGACTACAAGAATAGGGTTCCCGTGACCTGGAGCGAAGTAGAATGGTAAGGTGGTCAGTCCTGTGAGGGATCTCAAAATTGTTGAGAATTATTCCATCTATCCTCAGCTTTAAGTGGGTTATAGCATTCAAACTATGAGGCACAGTCATGCAACCACAATAGCCAAAATTGATCAGTTTTCAGCAACTTCAATTTTACTATAGTCATGTAAAATTTGGTTTACTGCAACGCTAGTTGGGATTGTGCGGGGGGGGGGGGGGGAGAAAGGCCAACGACAAAGCTGTAAGCAATGAAATCTGTTCGTAAATAAACCATTATACAGTGATGTAAAGGCTACACATGACATCTTACAGGCAAGGTCAGGAGGGGGCTGGAAGTGGTTATCACCAGGAACATAACCAACGGCTCCCCTGTGGAGAACACTGGAGAAAGAAAGGTCTTTTTCACACCAGGTCTGGAATTGCTCAAGGATTCCAAACTTCAAAAAGGGTCTGCATAGAGTAGACTATTATACCTTGACTAGTGAAACTCAGAGAGATGACTTTCTTGGCTAATCTTGGGGAAAGATTATGAAAGAAAACAGAATATATTTCACTGCTAAAACAGTAACAAATTTATTATTTTGTCTAAAGGACAAAAAACTTCTTTCAAAGAACAAACTTTTGTCAATGACCGATCTTTCTTTGAATGAAAGATTTTTCGTCCGAATATCAGTGTTGTCCAGGATTAGAAAAGCATGGCTACTTTCTTCTGAAAACAGCAGCACCCCTGTGCATGGGCTGTGTCTGGTACTGCAGCTTAGGGTCCTTTCACACTAGCGGCAGGACGGATCCGACAGGCTCTTCACCCTGCCGGATCCGTCCTGCCGCTATTTCGCCGTGCCGCCGCTCCGTCCCCATTGACTAAGTGCACGGAGGACTAAAAAGTCGGACATGCAGTACTTTGAGTCCGGCGGCCTTTCGCCGTGCACTGCCGTGCTGAGCCGGAGCTCCGCCCCGTCCCCATTATAGTCAATGGGGACGGAGCGGCAGTCCGGCGGCACGTCGAAATAGCGGCAGGACGGATCCGACACGGTGAACAGCCTGTCGGATCCGTCCTGCCGCTAGTGTGAAAGTACCCTAAGCGCCATTGGAGTCAATGAGGCAGAACTGCAATACCCCCCACAGCCTGTAGACAGGGGTGGTGCAGTTTTTGGAAGTAAGTAGCCATGCTTTTCTAATCCTGATTAACCCCTTTACACACCACAGACTTCTTTTCAAACTTCCTCAAATCCACATATTGCTATCTGGGACACTTGCAATGTGAATTATTTGGAACTGTACTACAATAGATTTTTTGGATGTACTACAACTCCAATTCTGTACTTAACTAAATAGAGATGTTTATTTTTTACATCTGGTCTGGTTACTGACTCCTGCATCATACGCTGACCATTCCACTCTACACCTCCTGGCTTGCACCCGCACAAAACTATGACACCAAGGGCACCCCAACTACCATCAGGCAGGAGCCCCAACGTCAGGGTGTGCCCTGAGGGAAGAAAAAGTGTGCCCACCTGTCACTGCCCTGGCCTTAGGGAGCATTGGTGTGAGGATTGCTAATGTGATTGACTGTTTCAGCCAGAACCACTACCATTCCCATTCTCCGCTCCTCCTGGGCTCGAATCAGATGTGCGTCTTTACAGTTTGCCTATAGTGTGCAGGATACAGTCTACATTCTGTTTTAGAACCCCTTTATGTAGAGCAGAAATCACGGACCCTGACATAACACCCTATACTACAATGAGTAGGACACCTTGGAGGGGTTGGGGTACTTCATTTAACTACAACTATACTAGAACCTCTAGGTTTTGAGTGGAGTTGAGCTTTAAAGGGGTATTCCAGTTGTGGCAAGTTAACTTCTATCCACAGGATGAGGGATAACTATTAGATGGGTGGGATCCCCACCGCTCTTCAGAACAGGCACCCCTTACTCGATGTAATAGAGGTAGCTTGGGCATGCACACTGCCACACCATTCATCTCTGGGAATTCCAGAGACAGCTGAGTACAGCTCTCCGCTACTGGATAGGGGATATCTTACCACAACCGGAATACCCCTTTAAGTCATCCTGGGCAAGGTGCTTACATATTTATAGATCTATAACCTCTCATGAGTGGACACCTTCTGTAAGCCAATGTTAGACATACTGTATAATAACCATTCTGTGTCTCCTTGTTGGTGACAGAGTGCAGGAGACACTAGAAGTATTCTCCCTTTTGATACATAGCGTCCCATGACATTGTTATTCTTGCTATAGCAGAAACATAAAGGAGGCATACTGTACACATAAAGAAGGAAGCGTCACACAAGAGGTAAAATGCTATCCTATAGGTCAGTAAGGTGTGCCGACATATACACAGGTTCAATAGAAGCAGGATACTACTGAACTAACTTAGGAACTTTTCTATTGTCTGACAGGCAACGCTCCCGCTCAACCCATCCATAACTTGGCCGAACAAAACTCTTTTACTAGGCTTAAAGGCTGCTTAAAAAAGAGCAGACGTGCAGGTAACAATGACATCATCTGCAGCGTATAGACTTCACACACGGACACACATCCAATGCTTCCTATTTAAAGAGGAACTAAACTTTTAATGACTTTTTTTTAATGTCCCGAATGCCCAAATAATACTCTTACTAATGTATTTTATTTAAGGATAGAGATATTCCCCCCTAAAGGGCAGATTTCCCTGTGCGCTTTAAATTGACTTTTCTGCACACCGCTGACTTCTCAGCGGTGTACGGAGTACGGACTGTACACTTTATGAATGGGGCCGCAGAGAAGGGTGTACGGGCAGGAGCGCACATTGTTGGTTTACTAAATGCTGGCATAGCACATCAGTATCCTGTACCCATGCGCTATGCTTAGTGAGCAGGGTGGGCTCCTGCCTGTGCCTTCTTCACTAAGCTAAGAGTCCTGCATGTCAGCTCTTAGCCTTAGGCTACTTTCACACTTGCGGCAGAGTGACCCGGCAAGCAGTTCCGTCGCCGGAACTGCCTGCTGGCAAAACGTATGCCAACTATTGACATTTGTAAGACTGATCATGATCCTGATCCGTCTTACAAATGCATTGAAATGCCGGATCCGTCTTTCCGGTGTCATCCGGAAAAACGGATCAGGCATTTATTTTTTTCACTCTTTTTTTTTTTCGGTCTGCGCATCCGCAGACCAGAAGGACGGGTCCAGCATCCCGGAACTAATACATTCCTATGGGAAAAAAATGCCGAATCAGGCAGGTCTTCATTTTTTTTTTTGCTGGAGATAAAACCGTAGCATGCTGCGGTATTTTCTCCGTCCTAACGTCAAAAAGACTGAACTGAAGACATCCTGAACAGATTGCTCTCCATTCAGAATGCAAATTTAGGATAAAACTGATCAGTTCTTTTCCGGTATAGAAACCCTGTGACGGAACTCTATGCCGGAAAAGAAAAACGCTAGTGTGAAAGTAGCCTTAGCTCAGGAGTAAATGGAATACAAAATTATGGCACGCACACACTTTATATCTTTCGCACAGCAAGCGCACGCCATGCATGGGGTAGTGAAACCGCTATATCTCCCCCAATGTTTACGCTTCTTTTCTGCTCATCAGCTTGAAGCTCATTAGATGGCTGACGATGCAGTGTCTAGGTGGGGTACAGGTAGATTTGGCTGAACATTTGAGGGTGAAATCCAGCAGATTTGGAAATTTGCAGAAGGCTCTCAAATCTGCTTGGTTGACAACTTCTGTAGCAAATATGCCATAAGCAATTGTGCTCTTCGCTCTGGTGGTCACTACATGCTATCAAACAAAAGCAGGACGACGCTGAAGAAGTAGGAACTGAAACACCTACACAGTCATCTACCAAACCAGAAAGGTTTCATGACAACTCCTCCTATTTGAGTCTAGAATATAGGAAACAATACCCACAAGAAGCACATCAACCATAATGTCAGAACAATATCCGGTCACAAGAAAGTGATTCAGTGGCTTTTGTTTAGTCTGAAATAACCACATCAGCTAAGGAAGGCATGAAGTACAAGAAAGTAACAGGGCAGCCTTGTACTCCCTTACACGATTCATAAGCTCGCGTATTGTGTGCGCGTTGTGCTCAAAACAATGGTCGTCACATCGAGAAGGCAAGGTTGGCAACAAAGCACACTGACATACAAACAGGGTCTGAGAGATCTCAAAGTCAGCAACCTTCAGCACTCCAGCTGCTGTGAAACTACAACTCCCAGCATGCACACTTGCTCGGCTGTTCTCGGAACTCCCATACAAGTGAAAGGAGGATTCTGGGAGTTGTAGTTTGAGAACAGAACTTAAAAGAGTAATTTAAAGAAACACTGCAAAAAGAGAGACAAGACCCCGTCACCTCCCTTCTCCAACACCCATAAATAAGTGCATAGTTGGAATTTCTATAGCACCCATTTAGTAAATTGCAATGATAAGGGCATTCAAAAAGATGCATTGGTCACTTTAGAAGAACCTACACCAATATATTAGGGCAGGGGGGCGCAGGTACAAGTGCCAAATTGTCAAAGGCAGCAATAAAACTTAAAAGGGGGTATCCCATGAATAATGTAATAAATGAAAATCAAACATGACAATCTCTTTTGAACAAAGCTAGAACCAGCCCTGTACCTCACGTGGATCCAGAGATCTCCATTCATTGCTCTGCTAGATTTATATCAAGCTGAAAGCTCAAGGGGAGTGTCTTTTCTGCTGCAGCTCAGGGGGCGTGTCTCAGCTCTACCAATCACAGCTCAGGAGGCAGCTGAAGGATGAAACAGAGCATGTGTGGCCTTCTCAGTGAGCAGGACAAAGAAATAAGAGAAAGAACAAGCAGCAGGTGGCGCTATATATATATAAATACACATTTCATTGAATAACCCAATGGTTATGCTAAATGTTTAATTACATGCAATTACAAAAGTATTCAGATCCAGGTGCTGGTTTGAAAACTGTAGAATATATTTCGTGGAACAACCTCTGACATGAAACAGAACTGATATATTGAGCCACTGTCTACAACGAATGCAGTAGTGTCACCACAACAGTGACAAGAGGCCACCCTGATTACCAGTCTGAGCTCCCCACAAAGTTTTCATAGGTACCAGCCACAGAGAGACCCCCAGCCCAAATGGTAGCCAATCTATATGGTCGGCACAGGTCGCAGACCGAGCTTGCCATCAAACCACTGCACCCTGCTCTGTATCAAGGATCTGCTACCTATGATTTGGACATGCACAATCTGTGCAATAATGCCTGTGGGCAACACCGGTTATGCATTATTGCATTATTTAAAGGGTATTTTGATTGTTAAACGTTATCCCCTAGCCACAATATAGGGGACATCCATCGGAGGGGGGGTGTCTACCACTGGGACCCCCACTGATCCTCTAAGAGGTACCCCGAAATGAACAGAGTGGCAGGTCTGGCATGTGCACTGCTGCTTCATTCATCTCTATGGGAGTTCTTGAAATAGATGGGTACTGTACTCTGCTTTGTCCAGAACTCCCACAGAGATGAATGGAGCAGCAGAGAGGAAGCCAGACCTGCCGCTACGTTCATTTCAGAGGGCTCAGATGGATATGGGATACCCATTATCCTCATCGGTGCGGGTCCCAGCGGTAGGACCCCCACCGATCTAATAAATGTCCCCTATCCTGTGGGCAGGTGATAACTATTAACAGTTAGAACCAGTCCTGTACCGCACATGGATCCAGAGACCCCCCACTCATTGCCCCAGTTGTTCAGCTCAGGGGATGTGACCTTTCTCAAGAGGTGTGTCCTGCACAGCTTCTAACAGAAGATGGGGTTCGTGGCAAACCGATCACATATGTCCACCTCAGTGAGGTGGACAAGAAATAAGAAAAACAAGCAGCAGCTGGCGCTGTACTGATAGAGTTTATTAAATAACTACGATTACATTTTTAAATCACAAGCAATTACAAAAGTATTCAGATCCAAGTATCAAATATGTAGAATATTTTGTGGCGCCAACCCATTTAAAGGGGTTATCCAATTCTCAAACAGCCCCCCCGTGTGCCAAGCCCCTCACCGGTAATATACTTACCCTGCTCACAGTGCAGCTCCTGGTCCCCGCACCGCCGCTGCTGCTTCTCCCAGTACACGGATGAAAACATCCGGTGTCGGGGGAGCAGCCAATGGCAGGCGGGGACGGGGACGATCCTCCCTAGCGTCACCCACGATGAAAGAGAGGCTTGTCCCTGTCCCCGCCTGCCATTGGCTGCTCCCCCTCGACACTGGATGTTTTCATGCATGTACAGGGAGAAGCGGCGGTGCAGGGACAAGGACCGCCGTCGGGAGCGAGGTAAGTATATTACCGGTGAGGGGCCTGGCACATGGGGGGGCTGTTTCAGAAATTGGATAACCCCTTTAAGGAATCCAATAACACAAAGCAGTGGTGAGGAGCGATTCTACCAGATGAACAAACAATGCCATTTTATAGGGTAGAAAACTATCTGCTGGTCTACCTTCAATCTCTCTTGTTAAAACAATATAACACGGGATCAAGTCGAATATATAATCCAAGTAATACAAAACACAAGACAAAAATATCCATTATAAGCATTTTGTATTATCCAAAATCACCTACCCAGGGCCACTGGACTGTATCCCAGACTTCAGTATTACACAGGAGAAGGACTACTAAGCACAACGTGTGGCCTCGGGAATGTTTATCAAGTTGTACTTTTCACAGTTTTCACGACTGGATAGTATTACTTTATATTACAGGAACATCACCTCTTAGGAGAAAAGAGCCCTACTGCACCACCGATGTAGTGACAGAACATCAAGCTTCAGTGGTGCAGCTGTTCTCCAGACTATGTCAGTCTGTTTACTTAGTCTACAAGAGGCCTGCAGCTCATGGGTGGTCAATTTACTAAATAAAAGGCCTTACTAAAGTCAAGGGTCACGTTGTACACTTAATGGCCGAGTGACTCCATGTGCTACAACTTTAGAAACCGTATAGAAATAAATGAATTGGCAGTTTTCGTTAACCCCTGCCTTTGAGAGATTACGAGTGATTCTGAGATGGGTCAATGCTACCGATAGTCACTCAGAAGAACTGGCATGGAAAAACTGCGAGTTTTTCTTCTTGCCCCGCTGTATACCTGTTATTAAGCAAAGAAAAGGTCATGAGTGTAACCGTAGCTATAACAGTCATAGCGCCCAGAGTGTATGGGGCCCAGAGTGTATGGGGCCCAGAGTGTATGGGGCCCAGAGTGTATGGGGCCCAGAGTGTATGGGGCCCAGAGTGTATGGGGCCCAGAGTGTATGGGGCCCAGAGTGTACCTTTTTTTGGGAAAATAACAGTATGGCAGTTTTTTCCTACAATGTGGGTTTTATGATATATGGTACGGTTATACATTGCATACCTTTATTGCTACTTATGCTGCCATTTCAAGTTTCCTATACTAGGCGGTAGAAGACCCATCTATGCTATGGGCCCTATGAATTATAGTTACGCCCATGGAATAGGTCATGCCATTTACAGCATATTTTAAGATATTAAGAAATATTCTTATTACTTCTGAATAGTACTAAAGTAATATGACATGACACAACCATCGAGTTTTATGGAGATAGAATGCAGTGTGTAACTGGAATACAGTTTAAAGAGGTTGTCCGGTCCCAAAATCAAAATTCTTTTGATGTGCTCCTAACACCCCTCATGCCTACATATGCCCCCAATACCTGTTTTTCATGTCCGAGCTTTCCTTCCTCCCTGGAAGACATCACATTATCCTGGCAGATCTGTTTCCTTTCTCCCCTTCTTGTTTTGTTAAATACATAACTTTATTGATACACAAGCCTGGCTGCACTGCACAGAGATGAGTCACAGGCTGGACACGCCCCCCACTCTGCTCTGTCTGCAGCAGCCACACCCACTACAACTCCTGTATCCATCTTTCTACACCCAGACATGAATCTACTTCTCACCCAGTGTCTAAATCCCATCACTGACCGTCCACAGGCTCTGCCCTCATGTGTATCTAATCCTATCCTGTGTGATACAGCCTGCTGAGCTGTGTATCTAATCCCATCACTGACTGTCCACAGGCTCTTCCCTCATGTGTATCTAATCCTATCCTGTGTGATACAGCCTGCTGAGCGGTGTTTCTAATCCCATCACTGACCGTCCACAGGCTCTTCCCTCACCATCTCTAGAGTGTGATAAACAGCTGGAAGCAGCAAGCACGTCCAAACACATGTGTATCTAATCCTATGCTGTGTGATACAGCCTGCTGAGCGGTGTATCTAATCCCATTACTGACCGTCCACAGGCTCTGCCCTCATGTGTATCTAATCCTATCCTGTGTGATACAGCCTGCTGAGCTGTGTATCTAATCCCATCACTGACCGTCTGCAGGCTCTGCCCTCACCATCTCCAGAGTGTGATAAACAGCTGGAATCGGCAAGCACACCCAAACACATCTGTATCTAATCCTATGCTGTGTGATACAGCCTGCTGAGCTGTGTATCTAATCCCATCACTGACCGTCCACAGGCTCTTCCCTCACCATCTCCAGAGTGTGATAAACAGCTGGAAGCAGCAAGCACACCCAAACACATCTGTATCTAATCCTATCCTGTGTGATACAGCCTGCTGAGCTGTGTATCTAATCTCATCACTGACCGTCCCCAGGCTCTTCCCTCACCATCTCCAGAGTGTGATAAACAGCTGGAAGCAGCAAGCACGTCCAAACACATCTGTATCTAATCCTATCCTGTGTGATACAGCCTGCTGAGCTGTGTATCTAATCCCATCACTGACCGTCCACAGGCTCTGCCCTCATGTGTATCTAATCCTATCCTGTGTGATACAGCCTGCTGAGCGGTGTATCCAATCCCATCACTGACCGTCTGCAGGCTCTTCCCTCACCATCTCCAGAGTGTGATAAACAGCTGGAATCGGCAAGCACACCCAAACACATCTGTATCTAATCCTATGCTGTGTGATACAGCCTGCTGAGCTGTGTATCTAATCCCATCACTGACCGTCCACAGGCTCTTCCCTCACCATCTCCAGAGTGTGATAAACAGCTGGAAGCAGCAAGCACACCCAAACACATCTGTATCTAATCCTATCCTGTGTGATACAGCCTGCTGAGCTGTGTATCTAATCTCATCACTGACCGTCCCCAGGCTCTTCCCTCACCATCTCCAGAGTGTGATAAACAGCTGGAAGCAGCAAGCACGTCCAAACACATCTGTATCTAATCCTATCCTGTGTGATACAGCCTGCTGAGCTGTGTATCTAATCCCATCACTGACCGTCCACAGGCTCTTCCCTCACCATCTCCAGAGTGTGATAAACAGCTGGAAGCAGCAAGCACGTCCAAACACATGTGTATCTAATCCTATGCTGTGTGATACAGCCTGCTGAGCGGTGTATCTAATCCCATTACTGACCGTCCACAGGCTCTGCCCTCATGTGTATCTAATCCTATCCTGTGTGATACAGCCTGCTGAGCTGTGTATCTAATCCCATCACTGACCGTCCACAGGCTCTGCCCTCACTATCTCCAGAGTGTGATAAACAGCTGGAAGCAGCAAGCACGTCCAAACACATCTGTATCTAATCCTATCCTGTGTGATACAGCCTGCTGAGCTGTGTATCTAATCCCATCACTGACCGTCCACAGGCTCTTCCCTCACCATCTCCAGAGTGTGATAAACAGCTGGAAGCAGCAAGCACGTCCAAACACATGTGTATCTAATCCTATGCTGTGTGATACAGCCTGCTGAGCGGTGTATCTAATCCCATCACTGACCGTCCACAGGCTCTGCCCTCATGTGTATCTAATCCTATCCTGTGTGATACAGCCTGCTGAGCTGTGTATCTAATCCCATCACTGACCGTCCACAGGCTCTGCCCTCACTATCTCCAGAGTGTGATAAACAGCTGGAATCAGCAAGCGTATACAATCACATCTGTATCTAATCCTATCCTGTATGTGTGCCTGATACGCGTCCTGTTGTGTGCGATACTGCCTGCTGAAGTGTATATCTAATCTCATCTTCTATCATACAGCCTTCTTAGCTGTGTATCTAATGCCATTTTGTATGATACAGCCTGCTAAGCTGTGTATCTAATGCCATTTTGTATGATACAGCCTGTTGAGCTGTGTATCTAATCCCATTTTGTATGATACAGCCTGCTAAGCTGTGTATCTAATACCATTTTGTATGATACAGCCTGTTGAGCTGTGTATCTAATCCCATTTTGTATGATACAGCCTGCTGAGCTGTGTATGTAAGCCTATCTTGTATGATCCTGCCTGCTGAGCTGTGTATCTAAACCCTTATGCACACGACCGTATCCATTTATCCGTTTTTTTTGCAGAACTGACATACGGATGTGGAAAACACATGGACTTCATCAGTGTGCTTTCCACATCCATATATCAGTACAGCAAAAGATAGAACATGTCTTATTCTGGTCCTCATAATGCAGATCTAAAACCCATAGAACTCAATGGCTCTGGAAATAAATGCACATCTCACACAGGCAGTACCCTTATTTAGCAGATCTGCTACTTGGAGAAAGCAGTACGGATACGGTCCTGTGCATGAGGTCTTTTGGTCCTGACTGCTGAAGGATTTTCTTTGGGCCAACATGTGTGATACACGTTAGATAAGACCATAATCAGCCTGGGAAACACGGTCTGCGTGTCGCCACATCTCCCAGGCCGACCGCACTCTCCTGACCGAACTGACGATATGACAGTAATGTATGATACAGCCAGTCTCTTATCTGGTCAGGGGAGCAGAGGCCTGGAAATTGTGGCTGACACATGGACTGAGACATGGATTCCTGGGCCGATCACAGTAGTTTGCATGATCCCCATCACCGATACTGGGCCCCCATAACAGTGACATCCACAGGGCCCCCATAACAGTGACATCCACAGGGCCCCCATAACAGTGACATCCACAGGGCCCCCATAACAGTGACATCCACAGGGCCCCCATAACAGTGACATCCACAGGGCCCCCCTAACAGTGACATCCACAGGGCCCCCATAACAGTGACATCCACAGGGCCCCCATAACAGTGACATCCACAGGGCCCCCATAACAGTGACATCCACAGGGCCCCCATAACAGTGACATCCACAGGGCCCCCATAACAGTGACATCCACAGATCCCCATAACAGTGCCAACCACAGATCCTTCATAACAGTGACATCCACAGTGCCCCATAACAGTGACATCCACAGTGCCCCATAACAGTGACATCCACAGTGCCCCCTAACAGTGACATCCACAGTGCCCCCTAACAGTGACATCCACAGTGCCCCCTAACAGTGACATCCACAGTGCCCCCTAACAGTGACATCCACAGTGCCCCCTAACAGTGACATCCACAGTGCCCCCATAACAGTGACACTGTTATGGGAGCACTGTGAATATCACTGTTATGGGGGCACTCTAGATGTTATCTACAGTTCCCCACAACAGTGCCATCCACAGTGCCCCCATGTGCCATCCATAGTGCCACCAAAGTGCTCCCATGTGCAATCCATAGTGCCCCCATGTGCGATCTCCAGTGCCCTAATTTGCCATCCACAGTGCCCCTGACATCCACAGTGCACCCATGTGCCATCCACAATGCCCCTAATGACATCCACAGTGCCCCCATGTGCCATCTACAGTGCCCTCATTTGCCATCCACAGTGCCCCTAATGAGATCCACAGTGCACCCATGTGCCATGCACAGTGCCCCTAACGACATCCACAGTGCCCATGTGCCATCCACAGTGCCCCTAATGACATCCACAGTGCCCCCAAAGTGCCCCTTGTGCCTTCCACAGTGCCACCAAAGTGCTCCCATGTGCGATCTCCAGTGCCCTCATTTGCCATCCACAGTGCACCTATGTGCCATCCACAGTGCCCCTAATAACATCCACAGTGCCCCCATGTGCCATCTACAGTGCCCTCATTCTCCATCCAGTGCCCCTAATGACATCCACAGTGCACCCATGTGCCATGCACAGTGCCCCTAACCCCTAATGACATCCACAGTGCCCCAAAGTGCCCATGTGCCATCCATAGTGCCCCTAATGAAATCCACAGTGCCCACAAGGGCACCCATGTGCCATCCACAGCTCCCCCAATGACCTCCAGAGCATAGTGATCAGCCTCTGTGGCTGATCACTATGCTGTCACTCATGTACAGCGCTTACATCACACTGTGCAGGAGTCAGTACAGGCTTCACATAGCTTCAACTTGCAGGAGGCAGTGACATCATCAGTGACGATCCGTCTCCTGCTCAAGGCAGGAAGAGAAGGCGGAAGACAAGGAGACGGACTTTGCCCGGAAGAACAGAAAAGCCATCTGGAGGGACCACGTGACCAGGAGGCAGATCTCAGGAACGGCTACACTGTGGAAATCGCCTCTGGAATCGAGCGAGTTTTACCTTCTATTCGAGGGGGCGATTTCCAAAGGCGATTAATACAGAGGGAAGCCTTTTGGATTCTTCGATTAAAAACGAGGCTTCCGAACAGCTTGAACTTGAAAAAAGAACTTCTGTATTTGTATTAGGATTGAGTCCATTCCTGGTGCGCTTATACATTTATTTGTTTCATTCAGAGGAGCAATTATGAGGATATACCTGCCATGTTTGATTTGCATTTTTTTGTTCTGTTTTCAACATTGGAAACCACTGTTCAGACCATGCGGTTTTTCAGGAATTTATTCTTTCCATCTTTTATGGGAGACTGGTTTATATATTTGGTTATTCCTGATTTAGACTGAATAGTACACATTTTAGTGCACGTATTTGGTTTTTTATACACTTTTAACTTACACCAATGTTAACTTCAGATTTTCCTATTGGCTCTGGCTTGGGTGCGTCGCAATCTACTGCTTCTAATCACCACCTGGAGATGGGAGGAGTGGTTGTGACCTTTATAGCCATCGCCATTTGGAATTCTGATCAGTCATGATTAAGAACACGTTTGTTCGAAACGCGTAGACGATCACTTGGAACACTGAGGTGATGCTGTCACTGTATGGATCTGTACTATATTGAATAAAGGAACCCACAATATTTTCAACTTCGATGCTGGATTCATCTTTTTATTCCTACAAGTTCACGGTCTTACCAAGGTTTCCGTGCATCAGGGAAGTCGATTCAAGGGATAGAGGCAGCAGGTGAGCTGGATATTGTCCACAACCTGTCGGATCCGTCCTGCCGCTAGTGTGAAGGTAGCCTTAGAAGGCACTGGCGCTCGTAGTAGCACTGTGGCCTTTTCCAGCTTTGCCTAGGTCGTGTGACATCACGTTTATCGGTCACGTGACCTAGGAACAGCTCAGCCACATTGAGGTGAAAGGGGCTGGGCTGCAATACCAAGTACAGCGCTGGGCTTGGTAAGCAGAGAGAAGGCCGTGGCGCTACTGGGAGCACCAGTGCCTTCTCAAACAGCTGATCGGTGGGGGTCCCAGGTGTTGGACTCCACCAATCAGATACCGATGACCTTTTCGGAAATATCCGAAGTCGATTTGCATAAAACTTTGTTCTAATACTGTACGGTGCAGGAGCTCCGCACAGTATTAGAATGTATTGGCTCCGATGAGCCGAAGTTATTGCTTCGTGAAGTATTGCGAGACTTCGGGCAATAACTTCATAAATTAATTTGTACTGTAAAAAAACATTTCCCGAACTCGGGTTTGTTCCAAAGGTACCACTTAGAACCAAACCAGAGTTCGGGAAATTGTTTTTTACAGTACAAATAAATTTATGAAGTTATTACGCGAAGTCTCGCGAGACTTCACGAAGCAATAACTTCGGCTCATCGGAGCCAATACATTTTAATACTGTGCGGAGCTCCTGCTCCGTACAGTATTAGAACAATGTTTTATACGAATAGACTTCGGATGTTTCATCCGAAGTCGATTCCTCATCCCTAGTCATCAGTAAAAAAAAAAACACTTGGAAAACCCCTTTCACTTGTCATTTGCTACGAATGCCCTATAATGTTGTCCACCTGTTGGCCCTTGTGTGTGGAGGGCTGGCAGACGGCTGTGCGCAGCAGCGCCGCCAAACCCTGCTAATGTTGTAGAAGTAGGTGCCAGGGTAAGCACAAGTCCGCACAGAGCCTGGCGCTGACATGGCAATGAGCAATGCTGGCTTTGGGAGTCCAGGGAGAAGAGTTTGGGACCAGTTGAGCGCGGCTAGACACTGCCGCCGATTACCTGCTGAATCATCGGCCAATCATTTATCGAGCAATCGTGATCTTTCTGCATGCTGAAAGATCACAATTTGTCCGCGGCAGATCATGCTGTCTAATCACGATCTGCTGCCGGCAAACAACTGGACAGCATGGGGACAAGCGATGGCATAACGATCACTCCTCCACATACTGTGGAGGAGATCGCTGCATGTAATAGCAGCGGTCTCCTCCTCTAGTGAGCAGGGGATTGCCGGGAAGGAAAGCTTCCTTCTCGACAATTGCCTGTAGAATCGCGCTGTGTAATACAGCCTTTACAGCAGTAATAATGGTAGTAACGTCACACAGGGATTACTCTCTAATACTCGCATTTTCTTCTGAGAACCTGTTGGGCTTATTACTGTCCCTCTAAACTCGGCCAGGCCCTTTTCTCTATTGGACTAGAAATGAATAGGCCTCTCCCAAGGCTGCAGGACCGTCTCTCACTATCTGCTGATCTTCCACAGCCCTCACTGAGCCAGCCACGGTTCCCAAACTCTCTGTGACAACACTTAGGCTGGGTTCACACTTGAGCGTATTTGATATGCGCGTTTAACGCGCGTTTTTGTCCATAGTCAACACGCGTATTACGCGCGTTTGTGTGATTGACAGCAGTGTCCTATGGCCGCAAACGCGTGACAAAACGCCCCAAAGAAGCTCAAGAACTTTTTTGAGCGTAGGGCGTTTTTCAGCGCGTTCAAACGCGCTGTAAAACGCTCAAGTGAGAACCAGGGCCATAGGGAAGCATTGGTTTTCATGTGTTGAGCGTTTTACAGCGCGTTTGAACACGCTGTAAAACGCTCAAGTGTGAGCTTCTTTGGGGCGTTTTGTCGCGCGTTTGCGGCCATAGGACACTGCTGTCAAGCGCGTAATACGCGCGTTGACTATGGACAAAAACGCGCACAAAAACGCGCGTTAAACGCGCATATCAAATACGCTCAAGTGTGAACCCAGCCTTAGGCCTACTTGTGCAGCACCCATCAGGGAGACTGGAGCGTCTGTCTCTCTTTCTAGCCTTCCACCACTCCACTCAGGCTCCCTGTCTCCCCTTATGGCCCACTGAACACCACTGAAACAATCCATGGTCGCTGTATTCAGGAATGCTGCTGTCATTCGCTCTGAGCTGACCGCCCACACTCTGATTAGACAGCACCATCTGCCGCCGGCAAATTGTGATCTTTCAGCATGCAGATTGGCCGATGATACATTGGGTAATCGGTGGGAGTATTGCACTGCCAGATGATTGGTAACGAGCATTACTACGAACACTTGTTAGCAACCATCATGAAGAAAATCTGCCAGAGTAATACAGGCTTAGGCCTCATTCACACGACCGTTGTTTTGGTCCACATCCGAGCTGCAGTTTTGGCGGCTTGGATGCGGACCCATTCACTTTAATGAGGCCGCAAAAGATGTGGACAGCACTCCGTGTGCTGTCCGCATCCGTTGCTCTGTTCCGTAGCCCCGCAAAAAATATATAATCTGTAATATTATTGTCCGTTTTGCGGACAAGAATAGGCAGCTATATCAATGGCCGTCCGTGCCGTTTCGCAAATTGCGTACCGAGGACCACAAAACACACAACGGTCGTGTGCATGAGGCCTTAAAGGTATGTTCACACGTCAGATTTTGACATTGGTTTGAGTGTTGAAACCGCCTCTCATTGTTTTCAATGGTTGGAGGGGGGACACCACAATTTATTCGGCCAATGATTTTTCACATGTGGTTTTCCAGACCACGCCAAGAATGGACATGTCCATTCTTGGCACGTTTTACCATGTGGACACCTTTGGAAACCGCAGTGAGAGCATGCTCACGGTTCAACGACATTTAATGGAGCTAAACTGAAAGTGTGACTGCAGCATTCAAGATGAGAAATTAAAGCAGAAACAGCAGCGGTTTCTGCCATTGGATACTTGGTGGACTTTGAAATCGACATGTGAACATACCCTTGTAATTTAAAGAGAACAGTCCATTAACAGACGGTTCAACTTTCTTACAAAGACTTGGATTGAGACCGTGTTGGTCGCTCCATGGCATGGCACTGTACTCCTGGTGCACAGGGTATTGTGTGGCATACATGTTGCAGATTCACATCTGTGGGCAAATGATCATTTGTCTAAGGCAGGGATGGCCAACCTGCGGCTCTCCAGCTGTTGCCAAACTACAACTTCCAGCATGCCCAGTCTGCCTACAGCAGGGCATGGTGGGAGTTGTAGTTTTACAACAGCTGGAGAGGCGCAGGTTGGCCAGCCCTGGTCTAAGGTAATAGCACCCATGAAGACTCATGAAGATACAGGGCAGATTCACACAACCATGGGGGTGCCATCTAGATAGAAAAGACTGTGGCAAGGAGTGACTTTCCAGAGACCCACAGCAGCACTGTAGGACAAGCAAAAGCCAACAGTCACTTGACGCAACTCAAATCAAAGCATCCCAAAGAGTTTCACGGTCCCCGTCCCTGGTCAAGGACTTGTCCTACTGCTGGAAGAAAATAAAAGTTGCTGTCAATGGGAAAGGGATCATTCCACAGAAGGTAGTACCCCTCCCAGCCATCATGTTCTTTGGTCATGTGTGACAATGATCTAATAGCAGTATATTGTGCCAATTGTGAAGTTACTTTAGACCCTTTTAGCTTCTACAACATTCCATTTTTTTCTGGTCCTTAAAGGGGTTCTCCAGGAGTTACTTATTGGCCAGCTATACTTAGGATAGGTCATCAATATCAGATCTGCAGAGGTCTGACACCTGGCACCGGCGCTGGAACCAAGTGCTGTGTAGTTCTGGTGCCTGGTTCCAGTGCCGGAGCTTGTGAAAAAAAAGCAAACCAAACACACAAGTAATTGGGACAACAGTGACAGTTTTCAGCCACAGCTCCTTAATCCTATACAGCAGTTTCCTACTATAGACGTACGTAGGAGGGTAATAAATTCTAAGTCCCAGTAGCCTCCATGGCAGCCCATCAGCAGACGCAGTGCCGTTTTATGACCCTTGGTGAATAAACAGATGTGGCTATAAACGGCAACCTATGTTCAGATTCATATTACAGCTGAGGGGAACCTGAATCCCATCCTTTATAAATGTCAGCTTAGAGAGCAAGTTCAACAATACATGTATATGAGCTATTTCTTATCTCCATATATTTTAGAATATTCGGAATTCACACCAGACAGCCCCCATTACAGTGAATGTGATCCGTAGGGCGCCAGCAGAGAGTGCTGGTTCTGGTACTCTGTACTAAGTCGGAACCGAATATCAGGATGGTGGCGCATTGTGCACTTAGCCTAATACAAGGGAGACCAGAACAGAAGATCCCCCTCCTTACTAGTGAAACAAAACCAGCTAGGGGGTTACCGAAAGTAAATACCCCCTAATCTTATCCGGGAAAACTTCATTGAAGAAAACTCTACAAAACAAAAGAGATTTAAAAAAAAACATATTGTTTGTTGTCTTAGGCTACTTTCACACTCGCGTTTGGTGCGGATCCGTCATGGATCTGCACAGACGGATCCGTTCAGATAATACAACCATCTGCATCCGTTCAGAACGGATCCGTTTGTATCATCTTTAACATAGCCAAGACGGATCCGTCTTAAACACCATTGAAAGTCAATGGGGGACGGATCCGTTTTCTATTGTGCAGGGAGAAAACTGATCCGTCCCCATTGACTTTCATTGTGTGTTAGGACGGATCCGTTTGGCTCAGTTTCGTCAGACGGACACCAAAACGCTGCAAGCAGCATTTTGGTGTCCACCTCCAAAGCGAAATGGAGGCGGAACGGAGCAAAACTGATGCATTCTGAGCGGATCCTTGTCCATTCAGAATGCATTAGGGCAAAACTGGCCCGTTTTGGACCGCTTGTGAGATCCCTGAATGGATCTCACAAACGGAAACCAAGACGCCAGTGTGAAAGTAACCTTAAATGTATAAGTAATGGTGATAGATCAGGTAAGGCACCAATACAAGTTTATTTCAGAAGTAGCAGGAACTGTTAAAGGGACATTCTGGTTACATCAAGTTATCCCCTACACACAGGATATGGGATAACTATCAGATCGGTGGGGGTCCTACGCCTGGGACACGGACCAATGATGAGAACAGGGGCAAAAACCCCATGGAGCCCACCTGAAGTGTATGGAGTGGATGGTCGGAAACGCGTGAAGCCTCTTCATTCATTTCTATGGGAGTCCCGGAAATAGCCGAGTAGAGCGCTGAGGCACATTTCTGACCACCCACTCCGTTCATTTGGGGCCCCGTGGTAGGAGGACGCCCACCAATCTAATAGTTATCACCTGTCCTGTGGATCGGTGCTAACTTCATATAACCAGAATACCCCTTTAAGTAGCTGGTCAATGTGTGCAACTCAATGTATTCTAATGCCCCCTCTTTTAGACTAAAGCTAAACCCTCAAAGTGATTGACAGCATCGGTCTCTGGAGCCTGGCAAGCCACAAATCTGTGTGAAACATCTAGTTTTTCCATGGAGTTGGCAATAAAACGTTCCTGTATTAGCTGTAAGAACCCACCTACATGTTTGCTTTGGAAGTCTTCCTAACAATTAAGCCTCCTTGAAAGCAAACAGAGCCTTAGACAAGAGGGTACTGTGAGTATGCCACCAATGCAACTCTGAATTGCTCCTTTCGTTAAAAAAGACAAAATGTAAGAAGTTACCTGAGACTGAGACATCATGCCAATGGGCTCAGTAACAAACTCAGACAGTGTAGCCATCTTGGGGCAGCAGGATGGATCTGATATTACGCTCTCAACCAAATTAGGTCAAATCTCAGTCATACTGACAACTCTGTAGAAGCAAGCACAAGTTAACAGAAATTCATTCACTTGAAATGCATAATGAGTGTATCATTCAGTGCAGGATATGAAAAAAATTATAATAAATCACTTCAAGGCTATAGGCACATGTGACATGGAAAAAAATGATTTTTACATACGTGGGAGTTTAAACAAATGTTGTAGCAACTTTCAGTCTACACTCTTCATTCCTTAATTCATTTTCAGGCCCCCTTGATATTCAGATTACAACCTGCTCCTAGTTTCACACTTAGTAATATACACTGGATGTGATGCCTGTCAGTCCAGGATGCTGCTGTCTTCACTGGTTCTCATGTATCTGTACAGTTATTTCTCGGTACTTAGTTTTCCTTTTGTAGCTTCCGATTCTGAGATTCTCAGTTGCCTATAGCAAACCAATCAGATTACACCTTTCATTTTTCAGGGCTCCTTTAGAAAATGAAAGGTCTAATCTGATTGGTTACTATATGCAACTAAGCCAGTTTTCCCTTTACACAAGTTTTGAGAATCTCCCCCACAGTTTTTTTTTTTTTACTGATGACCTATCCATCAGTATCTCATTGGTGGGGGTTTGACACCCAGGACCCCCACTGATCAGCTGTTTGAGAAGTCACCGGTGCTCACAGTAGCGCAGCGGCCTTCTCTCAGCTCAACAGTTGATTGGCAGGGGTCTTGGGTGTCAGACCCCTAGCTATCACATACTGGCTAGGTCATTCCCTAGATACCCGGGGATAGGTCATCAGTTAAAAAAATAAATAAAAATAAAAACTGTTGGAAAACCCCTTTAAATGACAAAACAATAGGGTTGATTTATCAAAAAGGTGTAAAACCTCGTTAAGTTGCCCTTAGCAACCAACCAAATTTCACCTTTCCAATGGAGCTCTGAAAAATGAAACGTGGAATCTGATTGGCTGCTATGGACTACTAAGCCAGTTCTACTTTACACCTGTTTGATAAATATAGTACCAACATATTCCGCAGCACTTTACCATCAGAGGGTAGAAACCAAATCAAATATTACATAGCAACAAACAAGTCAACAAGAGCAGTGAGGGCCCTACTCACAAGAGCTTACACTCTATGACCCCAGCAACCATGTTCTTTATGTACATAGAACAACTTCATGGACAAGGGAAGCATAGTTCAATGAACACTTCTAGTTCCATAAAACCCTTTTAAGCATATCAAGTGAGTTTTCCATCCAATGAATATATTACCAGCTAAGATGACTTTATTTTCTGATTATAGCTATGACCACTCTCTCCCAATAACATCGTTCCTGAAGA
This sequence comes from Bufo bufo, assembly GCF_905171765.1. Taxonomy (NCBI): domain Eukaryota; kingdom Metazoa; phylum Chordata; class Amphibia; order Anura; family Bufonidae; genus Bufo; species Bufo bufo. Next base: position 402,828,385 of record NC_053390.1, on the reverse strand, counting down.
ACTTAAAGATTGCATTAAAATTCATTTCAGAGCATGCCAACAAGCAAAGCGTACAACATCCAGCCAATAAAAGGCATCTGTCACCTGCCAAAACCCATATCAAATCCATAACATAAGGGCATCCGTAGGGTGCCCTACCTAACATGAGTTAGGCCTTCTGTGTGTCGGCCATATCTCCTGGACTGACGGTGGGTCATCTGACCTGAACTCACTGCATCATAGTGATTTATAATACAGCGAGTTCCTATGAGACCGTGGGTCTATTGTGCTGTAAATGACGTACATGAGACACGGGACGTTTTTGCTGGACTGCACACGGTTGGAAAACTCGCTGGTGTGAAAGGGGCCTTATAGAAATCTGGAAATATTTTAGGCTAGTTACACATCTGCGTATTTCATTCCGTCAGAGAACAGCCTGCCGGAACAAAACCGATCCGAACGGAATGACCGCCGGCCTCATGGGTCCGGCATACATGCCGTTCACATCCGGCTGACAAGCGGAGAACCCGCCAGACACAAACCGCTGCATGCTGCGCTTTGTGTCCAGAAGATCCTGACCGGTACAGGCTACCAGAACACTGCTAACGCAGATGTGAAGGAAGCCTTAGATATGAATTAAAGAAGTTGTCTCCAGAGAGATCGGGATCTATCGGCTGGAGGACAAAGTAACTGGTTATCAGCTAGGAGAAGACAGCACTATCAGTATTTATCTGACTCATATTTAACTAACCAGAGCGCAGCTGCTTTATATTGCCCAAGAAAAAAAAACAGACCTGACCTTTCAGTAGGATATTTAAAGGGATCATCTGGTAGTTCTATATTATAGGCCATCAATATCTGATTGGGTCTGTGGGTTCCGAGTCCCGAGCCGCAATTAATCAATGTGACATCAATGGCCTAGGAAGAGGCCATAGTGCTCACCAGAGAGCCACGGCTAATCGGTGGAAATGGCAGAAATCCGCCCCCCACCACAGATATTGATGGCCTATCCTGAGGATAAGCCATCAATGTGCATACAGGAAGAGCTCTGACACCGTTATGTGAACACACCCCAAGCTGGCCATACAATAGGGGGGTATACTGATCTCGTACACGCTAGGCTATGCAATATGCCCTAGCTACTGAACTATGCAAACTACAAATGTCACCTTTTATCTCATGTTGAGTTGAAGGTGGATATACGGTTGAAAAAAAAACGGCAAATCGTCCGCCATGTTACAGAATTTTCTGAAACAAACCAGGGGCATGTGAACATACTCTCAATGTAGGGGGATGCAATGATTAATCTCACCCAGTCAAAATCTATAGGGTACGGCCACATGGTCAAGTTTCCTGATGCAGTTTTGGAAGCCAAAACCAGGAGTCAATAAAAAAAAATTCTGTCCTTTATACTTCCTCTCCTTTTATGATCCACTTCAGATTTTGCACCAAGAAACCTCATTATTTGGCTGCTACAGTACAACGGCAAAAATATAAAAAAAAACGTTTAACACAAGGCTATAAAAATTCAATAAAAGTAAAACAATACAAGGTGGACCTGTCTAAGAGCACTTCGTATAAACCTATAAAGCCAACAATAATCCTCCATGTGATCCAGCTGGCATTTAGAAATATGTCGGATCAGGACGCTCTGCTAATAGTAGTTACCAGATCCGAAACGTGTTGATCCATATCTAATATGAGTCCAGTCAGGACCAGGCTACAGCTAATGATCCACAGGGTCCACTCACTCGTATTTATACTATAGAGCAGGCACTATTAGACTGCAGATTATACTACAGAGCAGGCAGTATTAGACTAGGGATTATACTATAGAGCGGGCACTATTAGACTGCAGATTATACTACAGAGCGGGCAGTATTAGACTAGGGATTATACTATAGAGCGGGCACTATTAGACTGCAGATTATACTATAGAGCAGGCACTATTAGACTGCCTTAGGGCTCACATGAACGCATTTTCTTTCTGTGACCGTTCTGTTATTTTTGCGGACCTTATGCGGAACCATTTATTGCAATGGGTCCGCAAAAAAAACGTAAGGTACTCCGTATGCATTCCGTTTCCGTATGTCCGTATTTCCGTTCCGCAAAAAAGTAGAATATGTCATATTATTGTCCGCATTACGGACAAGGATAGTACTGTTCTATTAGGGGCCAGCTGTTACGTTCCACAAAATACAGAATGCACACGGACGTCATCCATATTTTTTGCGGACCGCAAAATACATACGGTTGTGCGCATGAGGCCTTAGACTGGAGAATATACTATAGAGCGGGCACTATTAGACTAGGGATTAAACTATAGAGCGGGCACTGTTAGACTAGGGATTAAACTATAGAGCGGGCACTGTTAGACTAGGGATTAAACTATAGAGCGGGCACTGTTAGACTAGGGATTAAACTATAGAGCGGGCACTGTTAGACTAGGGATTAAACTATAGAGCGGGCACTGTTAGACTGGAGCTTATACTATAGAGCGGGCACTGTTAGACTGGAGCTTATACTATAGAGCGGGCACTGTTAGACTGGAGCTTATACTATAGAGCGGGCACTGTTAGACTGGAGTTTATACTATAGAGCGGGCACTGTTAGACTGGAGCTTATACTATAGAGCGGGCACTGTTAGACTGGAGCTTATACTATAGAGCGGGCACTGTTAGACTGGAGCTTATACTATAGAGCGGGCACTGTTAGACTGGAGCTTATACTATAGAGCGGGCACTGTTAGACTGGAGCTTATACTATAGAGCGGGCACTGTTAGACTGGAGCTTATACTATAGAGCGGGCACTGTTAGACTGGAGCTTATACTATAGAGCGGGCACTGTTAGACTGGAGCTTATACTATAGAGCGGGCACTGTTAGACTGGAGCTTATACTATAGAGCGGGCACTGTTAGACTGGAGCTTATACTATAGAGCGGGCACTGTTAGACTGGAGTTTATACTATAGAGCGGGCACTGTTAGACTGGAGCTTATACTATAGAGCGGGCACTGTTAGACTGGAGCTTATACTATAGAGCGGGCACTGTTAGACTGGAGCTTATACTATAGAGCGGGCACTGTTAGACTGGAGCTTATACTATAGAGCGGGCACTGTTAGACTGGAGCTTATACTATAGAGCGGGCACTGTTAGACTGGAGCTTATACTATAGAGCGGGCACTGTTAGACTGCAGATTATACTATAGAGCGGGCACTGTTAGACTGCAGATTATACTATAGAGCGGGCACTGTTAGACTGCAGATTATACTATAGAGCGGGCACTGTTAGACTGCAGATTATACTATAGAGCGGGCACTGTAAGACTGCAGATTATACTATAGAGCGGGCACTGTAAAACTGCAGATTATACTACAGAGCAGGCACTATTAGACTGCAGATTATACTATAGAGCGGGCACTGTAAGACTGCAGATTATACTATAGAGCAGGCACTGTTAGACTAGGGATTATATTATAGAGCAGGCACTATTAGACTGCAGATTATACTGCAGAGCAGGCACTGTTAGACTAGGGATTATATTATAGAGCAGGCACTATTAGACTGCAGATTATACTATAGAGCAGGCACTGTTAGACTAGGGATTATATTATAGAGCGGGCACTATTAGACTAGATTATAATACAGAGCGGGCACTATTAGACTAGGGATTATACTACAGAGCAGGCACTATTAGACTAGGGATTATACTGCAGAGCAGGCACTATTAGACTAGGGATTATATTATAGAGCAGGCACTATTAGATCATCCTATCACAATAAAGACTACAGGTAGTAGGTACTAATACCTGACAGAAGGCTACAAATACAACCGGCAGTGCCACATACCAGAGGAACGCCCGACGTCCAAGTTCCTATTGCAGGTCATGGTTTTCTCACCTCATCCAAAGGACGCAGTTTATCAAGTTTGCGGCAAAGAAGCAAAATCAGCGCAAGTAGCATCCAGGGAGAGCGGCGGTGACTGGAAGGAGGGAGGGCTCCATAGCCCCGCAGTGATGGAAGCGGCGGCAGAGAATAGCCGAGTGCCGCCCGGAGCGTGCACTGCTCATTACTAGGGCTCCCGGCCAGCTCCAGCGCTACACACCGGCTCACACAGGCACGCCGCACTGGAGGCGGGGCTGCTGGCGAGTCTCTGCCCACTGACCAATGGGGAGAGCCGCTCACTCCCCGATAGGCGGAGCTTATTCCTGCAGTCTGCTGGACGCGACTTCGAAAGAAAGTGGAAGTGGTGAGTGCGGACAGTGCGGACAGTGCAGACAGTGCGGTCAGACAGTGCGGACTGAGGGGACAGTGCGGTCAGACAGTGCGGACTGAGGGGACAGTGCGGTCAGACAGTGCGGACTGAGGGGACAGTGCGGTCAGACAGTGCGGACTGAGGGGACAGTGCGGTCAGACAGTGCGGACTGAGGGGACAGTGCGGTCAGACAGTACGGACTGAGGGGACAGTGCGGTCAGACAGTGCGGACTGAGGGGACTGTGCAGACAGACAGTGCGGACTGAGGGGACTGTGCAGACAGACAGTGCGGACTGAGGGGACTGTGCAGACAGACAGTGCGGACTGAGGGGACTGTGCAGACAGACAGTGCGGACTGAGGGGACTGTGCAGACAGTGCGGACTGAGGGGACTGTGCAGACAGTGTGGGCTGAGGGGACTGTGCAGACAGTGCGGGCTGAGGGACTGTGCAGACAGTGCGGACTGAGGGGACTGTGCAGACAGTGCGGTCAGACAGTGTGGGCTGAGGGGACTGTGCAGACAGTGCGGGCTGAGGGACTGTGCAGACAGTGCGGTCAGACAGTGCGGACTGAGGGGACTGTGCAGACAGTGTGGGCTGAGGGGACTGTGCAGACAGTGCGGTCAGCAGTGGCGTCTCTAGCTTTCAAATTTTGGGGGGGCACACTGGGGGCCAGGACAAAAGTAGGGGGGGCAGCTATAACAACGATACATTTACACAACTATGCTTAGAAATGCTGCAATACTTTACCCAATACCTAAAACCGCAACCGGGAAGAAAAGTCCAGCTGTCTGTGGATGACACTTTTATAGAGAGGGGGATCTGTGGATGACACTTTTATAGAGAGGGGGATCTGTGGATGACACTTTTATAGAGAGGGGGATCTGTGGATGACACTGCTATGGGGGGGATCTGGGGATGCCACATACCGTATATAGCATCTTATGCTATATGTGTCATCCACAGATCCACCCCATGACAGTGTCATCCCCATTTCCCCCTCCATAACAGTGTCATCCACAGATCTCCCTCCCTATAACAGTGTCATCCACAGATCTCCCTCCCTATAACAGTGTCATCCACAGATCTCCCTCCCCGCCTCTCACAGGAGTGTACATATATAAAATAAACATATTTCACATGAACACTTACAGTTACTTGGCTTGGCCCTTGGGGATCTCGGACGCCACTTCCACACTTTGGCCGGGGGCTCGGCGGAGCTGATGTTGTGTTTTATCCTAATGAGAAAGATTTCATAATAAGGATTTGGAGAAGGGGCAGAGGGATAGCAGAGCAGGGAGAGGCTGGTGCTGCTACTAGGGGGTCATACCATGGGGGAGTAATAAAGCCCACTATAATGCCCCTCAGTAGAAATAATTCTCCTTATAATGTGCAAAACATACCCCCTTATGCCCCCAGTTGAGCTAATGTCCCCCATAATGTGCCAGTATAAAATACCCCTATATAGTGCCCCAGTAAATGCCTCCATAGTGCTCCTTTTCCCCTTCCTGCTAGTGCCCCCCATAATGTACCAGTATAAAATGCCCCATATATCATGCCCCAGTAGATGCCCTCAGTGTCCCCCATAATTTGCAAGTATAAAATACCCTTTCTTAGTGCCCCCCGTAGATGACTCCATAGTACTCCTTTCTCCCCTTCTCCATAGTACCCACCATAATGTGTCCCAGTATAAAATGCTACTGTACAGAGCCCCCCATATAAAACACCCCTTCTTTGTGGCCTCAGTAGATGCCCCTATAGTGCCCACCAATAATGTGCCAGTAATAAGTGCCCTCAGTAACGTGCCACTGCCAGTAACAAGAGCCCCCAATGTGCCAGTAATAAGCCCCCATCACGTGCCAGTAATAAGCCCCCCATCACATGCCAGTAATAAGCCCCCCATCACGTGCCAGTAATAAGCCCCCCATCACGTGCCAGTAATAAGCCCCCATCACGTGCCAGTAATAAGCCCCCCCATTACGTGCCAGTAATATGCCCCCCATTACGTGCCAGTAATAAGCCCCCCCATTACGTGCTAGTAATAAGCCCCCCATCACGTGCCAGTAATAAGCCCCCCCATTACGTGCTAGTAATAAGCCCCCCAATTACGTGCTAGTAATAAGCCCCCCAATTACGTGCTAGTAAAAAGCCCCCCCATTACGTGCTAGTATTAAGCCCCCCCATCACTTGCCAGTATTAAGCCCCCCATCATGTGCCAGTATTAAGTCCCCCCCATCATGTGCCAGTATTAAGTCCCCCCATCAGCATGTGCCAGTATTAAGTCCCCCCATCATGTGCCAATATTAAGTCCCCCCATCATGTGTCAATATTAAGTCCCCCCATCATGTGTCAATATTAAGTCCCCTCATCATGTGCCAATATTAAGTCCCCCTATCATGTGCCAGTATTAAGCCCCCCCATTGTAATAAGCCCCCCATTGTAATAAGCCCCTCCATTGTAATAAGCCCCCCCATTGTAATATGCCCCTCCCCATTGTAATAAGCCCCCCAATGTGCCAGTAACACTATTGTAAAAAACAAAACAAAAAAAAACAAAACACTTATTATACTTACCTCAGTGTCAGCGATGCGATGCAGACTCTTCCTGTGTCCCGCGCTGTAAGGCTCAGGAGGCGCGATGACGTCATCGCCCCGCCTGCGCCGGCCTCTGATAGGCTGCCGGCCTAGTGCCTGCAGCCTATCAGAGGAAGGGGAAGGGACACGCCTCTCCCTCCCCTGCACCTCCGCTGGCACAGGCAGGTTACTAAGGAGATGAGCGCAATGGAAGCGCTCATCTCCCTGTGCCCGGCGGAGGCGGCTCACTTGGGGGGGCATTTTAGTTGGGGGGGCACAGCATGATGTAGGGGGGGCCGTGGCCCCCTCTGGGCCCCCCCAGGCGACGCCACTGGCGGTCAGACAGTGCTGACTGAGGGGACTGTGCGGTCAGACAGTGCGGGCTGAGGGGACTGTGCAGACAGTGCGGGCTGAGGGGACTGTGCAGACAGTGCGGGCTGAGGGGACTGTGCAGACAGTGCGGACTGAGGGGACTGTGCGGAGAGTGCAGACTGAGGGGAGGTCTGGAGACATGGGACTACAGGCCATAGATACATGGCTAGAGGCAGACAGGCTGATTTACTATCTATTATCCATCTTTCTATCTATCTCTTATACTTTATCTATTTTCGATCATCTATCTATCCCGTCTATTTATTTTATATCTATGTCATATTTGTCTAGCTAACTACCTATCGCCAACAGTTAAAAGTTGGCTTGTGAGTGTATGATTAGTGCCCAGCGTGTGCTGCAGGGCATTTTCTGGGCATGCACATCTCCCCTGGGATGCACCAGCTATTTTATGTTACTCTGCCATTTATATGGCGCTCCTTATATTTTCACACTTAGGGGTTTTCTGAGATTTTCTTCTGATGACCTATGCTCAGGACAGGTAATCAGTGTCTGATTGGTGAGGGTCTGACGCCTGATCTCTTTTCCTAGGCCGAGTAATGACCCGTTAATGTGTTACATGACCTAGCAGCAGCTTAGTGCTATTGAAGTGAATGGGTCTGAGCTGCCATACCAAGCACAGCCGCTATACAATGTACTTGGTAATCTGAGAGAAGGCTGCAGAACTCAAAGGAGCGCCGCTGCCTTCTCAAATAGCTGATCGCGGGTCCCGGATTTCAGACCCGCTCCAAACAGATACTGATGATCTATCCTGAGGATAGGTCTTCAGTAAGAACATTTCAGAAAACCCTTTTAACGATGCTGCCATTAATAAATTTGAGGCATGCATGCCCCATCTCCCCAAACTCAGCAGGGGCCACCCATTTGTCAACCAGAATTTGCTAGGATTGTCTCTGACAATTAGGGATAACCCATGCAAATCCTGGACAGTTAGATATCTGCCTCCCCTGGGACACCCATGCGAGGCTAAAGCTGCACTGCCATGAAAAGGCTGTGGTGCAGGACAGGTCTAAAGACCATTAGTGATCACAGTATGGGCCATCACTAACGGGTTAAAGTCAGTTTTGCAGAATTGCTATAATTTGTGGTAAATTTATGAAACCTGGCACACTTCTGTCTTGAGATGTCACTCCACTTTATATGCCATCCCTTTACTGGAGGAAGAGCGAGAAAATTTTTGGGACTTTTTGAGAAGTCTCAGTTAATAAATCTGTCTTGGCTGGTTTCACACTGGCGTTCAGGAGATCCAGCAGGGAACAGCCAGGCAGGTCTCTGGATCCAGCATTGCCATAAACGACACAATTGCCGTGCGGCCTCATTGACTATAATAGGGACTGACTGAGAACCAGCCGCAACATGGCAAATACCGTATTTTTCGCACCAAAGTGGGGGGAAAATGCCCCTGCGTCTTATGGGGCGAATTCTAATGAGCGCTGCCATTATGGAAGCGCTCATTAGTACCGGAACACCAGGAAGCGGTGAAGGCTCTGTACTCACCACTTCCTGGTCCTCAGCTGTCGGCTGTGCTGTGGCTGCGCACAGCGTGAGGGCGCTCTGTTCACAGCACAGCCGACAGCAGGAGGAAGAAGAGCATGGGCGGTGAGGAGCAGCGGTGCCTGGAGCAGGAGAGGTAAGTGATTTGTTTATTTTATGTCATCTGAGGCAAGGGGGGGCTGATCAAAAGACGCATGTGGGCTCATCAAAGCAGTGAGGGGCTGATCAAAAGAGTCTTGGGGGCTAATATGAGACTGGGGCTAGTCAACAGAGGCATGGGGGCTAATATGATACTGGGGGCTAATCAAAAGAGGCATGTGGGCTGATATGAGGTTGGGGACTGATCAAATGAGGCATGGGGGGCTGATATGAGGTTGGGGACTGATCAAATGAGGCATGGGGGGCTGATTTGATACTGGGGGGCTGATCTGAGGTCTGAATGGGTTCTTATTTATATTGGGGCTCATCTGAGGTCTGATTGGGGGTCATTCACTTTTGGGTTTGAGCTGAGGTCTGATTGTGGGTCTGATCTGAGGTCTCATTGGGGTCTTATTAACATTGGGGATCTGATTGGAGCTGTGATCTGAGGTCTGATTAAAGGGGTTGTCTGGGTTGCTCTCCTTTGCCCTGCGATAAATTGCGCAGGGCAAAGGCATTTTCAGGAGTTCCGGTGACGAACCGGGCTCTCCATGGGGCTGCCCGGAAGCCCGGTGACGTCACCGGCACTTATGGGGGAGCTTTAGCGCTGCCCTAGCCAGTAAACTGGTGACATCACTGAACACACTGCCGGGTGGAAGCATCCGCCCGGCGGTGTGTTATTGTAAACAAAAGAGCCCTTGCTCTGCGCGATCTAGCACAGGGCAAGGGAGCGCATCGGAGCATGAGATGTTCCGATTCTAACATGAGGGGGGTCTGTCTGGGTGAAATTATGGGTATGTCCGGATTCAGCTCTGAAACCGGACAACCCCTTTAACATTGGGAGTCTGGTTGCTGGTCTGACCTGAGGTCTAATGAAAAATATTTTTTTCCTATTGTCCTCCTCAAAAACCTAGGTGCGTCTTATAGGCCGGTGCGTCTTATAGGGCAAAAAATACGGGTGCCGAGAATCGGCAGGAGAAATACCTCTGCACTGATGTGAAGGTAACTTTAAAGGGGTTGTTCAACCTACTGCACGTTAGTCCCCACATGTAAGTTTCCAGCGTGGACAGAGTCACACGTATCGCTGCTGCCAATGACAGGCCTCAGCGATGACATGTCCCCAAATGTCACATGAGCCAGCAGTGACGTTCCGCTTGGGGACACATCACTGCTGCAGCGGGGCAGGCTTTTAAAGAGGACCTTTCATCTGTTTTACTTATAGGAGCTAAATACCTGTACTTGCTGATGCTGCCACCCGTTTTAGTTTTTTTTAAACATCGCCCCTACGCTCCGCTGCGCCCTCCTGAAGTTGTCGCACTCAGTATGTATATACGGAGCATCGGAACAGGGAGGTGGAGATGCCAGGGTTTCCAATGGACGTCTCCTTCACCCTGGCTGTGCCGCGATCCAATCTCAGCGGAGAGCGTCTCAGCCAGGACGGAAAAATACTCGCAAGTACAGGTATTTAGCTCCTATAAGTAAAACAGATGAAAGGTCCTCTTTAAGTAATGTACTTCTCAGACGTCTAGTGATGAGTCCCGCCTTTTTGTGACCATAGCTCCTCTTTTACGGAGTGTGAATTACATCATCTGTGCTTCTGCCAGTTGGGCACTTAGTAACCTGGAGATTTTACAACAACTTGTGAAAAAGGAGAATATGATCCTTTCTGTTAGTAAGAGCTATTATTGCTAAAGTGACACTTAAAGTGGTCTTACACCACTAGGAACGTACTGGGAACTTAAAGTGGCCCTGCAAAAAGCCTAAATGTGGCCCCCATGTTGTAGGCGGGGCCAAATTGATAGAAGGCAGGGCAACACAAGTAGGCAGTGCCAACACAAGTAGATAGGGCCAACACAAGCAATACCATAGTGAGCACAAAATACCGCCCCAGCAGAACTAAATGCCACTGTGCAGCACTGCCCCAGAAGCTGTCCCTCTGTGGTGGCCGTCAATAGCTGCCACGTTCTGTCCTCCTCCAGTTGTCTCTTAATAATTTATAGAGCCATTGGCCACCATGCCCCTGAGGACAGCCATACAATTATCATTAATTATCACATCATGTATCTGGCCAGCGGCAGAAAGCATGGCTTGGGCATCAGCCCACCGGAAAATTTCCTTGTAGGGTCCATGACCAGTCCACCCATGTCTTATACTAGTCACACGCTAAGGCTACTTTCACACTTGCGTTGTTGTTTTGCGGTACTTGGATCCGGCAGAGGATGTCAATACCAGAAAAAAACATTTCCGTTTGGTCCTCGTGCATTCTGAATGGAAAGAGATCCGTTCAGGATGTCTTCCATTCCGGCAGCATTCCGTTTTGTGACCGGACACAAAACCGCTGAAAGCTGCGTTTTTGTGTCTGGCCATAAAAACGCATCCGGCACTGAAAACAATGTAAGTCAATGCTGACGGATCCTAGGAGCCTAAAAAAACGGATCTGTCAACCATTGACTTTCAATGTATTTAGTGATGGATCCGGGTTTTTTTCTGTTTTGATTTCACACATCTGTATCCTAACGGAACGGATATATGATGCGCAAAATCAAAACGGATCCGTTTAATTCCGGTATTGAGATCCTCTGCCGGATCTCAATACCGGAATTAACAGGCCTAAGGCCTCATGCACATGGCATAGCAGTATGCAAAAAGGCAGCACAAAGGTGTGTCATCTGTGGACATTTACTGCGCCATATAGTGATCATATTATGGGACTTTTGTCTCCTAGAAGCAATGCTTCTGGGGACGGTAAGTGTCTCCATATTCTGAGAGCCATAGTTTTTTCAGTTTTTTGGCGATTATCTTAGGTAGGGTCTCATTCTTTGCGGGATGAGATGACGGTTTTATTGCCACTATTTTGTGGTGCATATGACTTTTTGATCGCTTGCTATTACACTTTTTGTGATGTAAGGTGACAAAAAATAGTTTATTTAGCACAGTTTTTACGGTGTTCATCTGAGAAGTTAGGTCATGTGATATTTTTATAGAGCCGGTCGATACGAACGCGGCGATACCAAATATGTATACTTTTTTTTATTTATGTAAGTTTTACACAATAACAGCTTTTTTCAAACAAAAAAAAAAAGATTTTTAGTGTCTCCATATTCTGAGCCATAGTTTTTTTATTTTTTGGGCGATTGTCTCAGGTAGGGGCTCATTTTTTGCGGGATGAGGTGACGGTTAGATTGGTACTATTTTGGTGGGCAAACGCCTTTTTGATCGCTTGCTGTTGTATTTTGTGTGATGTAAGGTGACAAAAAAATGGTTTATTTAGCACAGTTTTTTTTTTTTTTTTTTTACAGCGTTCATCTGAAGGGTTAGGTCATGTGATATGTTTATAGAGCCGGTCGATACGGACGCGGCGATACCTAATATGTATGCTTTTTTTTTTTTTTTTCCTATTTTTTACCAATTTTTTTAAACTTTATTTGGGGAAAATGACGTTTTTGTTTATTTTTACTTGAAACTTTTAATTTTTGGGGGGGAAAACTTTATTTTTTACATTTTTTTTTCACTTTGTTTTTTGTCCCACTTTGGGACTTGAACTTTGGTGGGTATATTCCTTTACAATGCATTCCAATACTTCTGTATTGGAATGCATTGGCTGTATGAGTAATACTGTGTGTATTACTCATACAGCTTCCGGGGCCTGTGAGATCCAGGGGGCTGGATCTCACAGGCTCTTCACCGTGCTCTTCCATGCCATCGGGTCCCCCCCACGGCCGCATGGGGAGCCGATGGCACCGCCGCAACCGCAGGTCACATGACCCCCCCCGGAGTTGTGACAGGATGCCCGCTGAATGATTTCAGCGGGCATCCTGTTCCGATTAACGCCCGCCGTGCCGAAATCGCGGTTTAAACCCATGACGTACCGGTATTTCATGGGTCCTTAAGGACTCGGGAAACATGCTGTATCGGTACGTCATGCGTCCCTAAGGGGTTAATATTGATTGGACCTGGGCAACCCACCACAGATCATCCCCCCACCCCACTTGTACTTGTTCCGCTGATCTGCTACTTGCGGGCTGCGCGAGCATGAGTTCAGTCACTTCGGTGCGCAATCCTGTCCTGCGGCACGTGGAGGTCACAGGTCTATCAGGATCACATACCGCAGGACGGGATTGCGCAACGAAGTGACTGAACTCATGCCCGCGCAGCCCTCAAGTAGCGGATCAGCGGAACAAGTACAAGGGGGTGGGGGGGATGATGTGGGGTTGCCCAAGGTCCACTTCCATCAATATTAAAGGGCCCAAACAAAGATTTCTGCAGTGGTAAGGAAATGAAACATAACAGATATTAGAAAGTTACCGAATGTTGTATTATACACTGCTCAAAAAAATAAAGGGAACACAAAAATAACACATCCTAGATCTGAATTAATTAAATTTTCTTCTGAAATACTTTGTTCTATACATAGTTGAATGTGCTGACAACAAAATCTCACAAAAATAAAAAAATGGAAATCAAAATTTTCAACCCATGGAGCTCTGGATTTGGAGTCACACTCAAAATTAAAGTGGAAAAACACACTACAGGCTGATCCAACTTTGATGTAATGTTCTTAAAACAAGTCAAAATGAGGCTCAGTAGTGTGTGTGGCCTCCACGTGCCTGTATGACCTCCATACAACGCCTGTGCATGCTCCTGATGAGGTGTTGGATGGTCTCCTGAGGGATCTCCTCCCAGACCTAAAGCATCTGCCAACTCCTGGACAGTCTGTGGTGCAACGTGACGTTGGTGGATAGAGCGAGACATGATGTCCCAGATGTGCTCAATTGGATTCAGGTCTGGGGAACGGGCAGGCCAGTCCATAGCATCAATGCCTTCGTCTTGCAGGAACTGCTGACACACTCCAGCCACATGAGGTCTAGCATTGTCTTGCATTAGGAGGAACTCAGGGCCAACCGCACCAGCATATGGTCTCACAAGGGGTCTGAGGATCTCTACTCGGTACCTAATGGCAGTCAGGCTACCTCTGGCGAGCACATGGGGGCTGTTGCGGCCCTCCAAAGAAATGCCAACCCCTACACCATTACTGACTCCAATGCCAAACCGGCTCATGCTGGAGGATGTTGCAGGCAGGCAGAACGTTCTTCCACGGCGTCTCCAGACTCTGTCACATGTGCTCAGTGTGAACCTGCTTCATCGGTGAAAGAGCACAGGGCACCAGTGGCGAATTTGCCAATCTTGGTGTTCTCTGGCAAATGCCAAACGTTCTGCACGTGTTGGCTGTAAGCACAACCCCCACCTGTGGAACGTCGGGCCCACATATTCACCCTCATGGAGTCTGTTTCTGACCGTTTGAGCAGACACATGCACATTTTGTGGCCTGCTGGAGGTCATTTTGCAGGGCTCTGGCAGTGCTCCTCCTGTTCCTCCTTGCACAAAGGCGGAGGGTAGCGGTCCTGCTGCTGGTTTGTTGCCCTCCTACAGCCTCCTCCACGTCTCCTGATGTACTGGCCTGTCTCCTGGTAGCGCCTCCATGCTCTGGACACTACGCTGACAGACACAGCAAACCTTCTTGCCACAGCTCGCATTGATGTGCCATCCTGGATAAGCTGCACTACCTGAGCCACTTGTGTGGGTTGTAGACTCCGTCTCATGCTACCACTAGAGTGAAAGCACCGCCAGCATTCAAAAGTGACCAAAACATCACCTAGGAAGCATAGGAACTGAGAAGTGGTCTGTGATCACCACCTGCAGAACCACTCCTTTATTGGGGGTGTCTTGCTAATTGCCTATAATTTACACCTGTTGTCTATCCCATTTGCACAACAGCATGTGAACTTGATTGTCACTCAGTGTTGCTTCCTAAGTGGACAGTTTGCTTTCACAGAAGTGTGATTGACTTGGAGTTACATTGTGTTGTTTAAGTGTTCCCTTTATTTTTTTGAGCAGTGTATAATGACTGCAGTTTGCACTTCATTTGCGTAAACCAGAACACCCCTTTAAGCATGCCTTCAATGTGCAATTTCAGCACAGTGGGCTTGTGCCCCGAAAGTTTTCAGACCCTAGCAACGCCCCTGCCACTGACTGCAAAAAACGCAAAACACTAGAAACACTAAGCGTTGTGCGCTTGGCCCGTCTCTGTGTAAACTGCCCTGATAACATGACAATGCAAGCATGAAGATTACATCTTGCTGACGTGCCAAGAGCTTCATTATAATGTCCCATGATGTCTGTTTAGGAGAATTTTCTTGTTCATTACTCTTTTTTGTATTTTTTGCTTTTGTAATCAAGTTAGGGTCCATTCACACGTCCGTCAGCAATTGCGGACAAGAATAGGACATGTTCTATATTTTTCGGGATCGGAATTGCGGACCCGGAAGCGCGGATCCGCAATTCCGGATCCGGGCAGCACATCGTGCGGCCCCATAGAAATGAATGGGTCTGCATTTCCGTTCAGCAAAATGCGGAACGAAATTGCGGACGTGTGAATGGACCCTACAATTAATCTACATTGCTGAAGGAGAAAGACAGATCCGACCTCATCAATGTCTTTCCTTTCATTGTCTGTCTCTCATCCATTAATCTTGAATTGATACAAGATGTTACAGAAGCATCCTATATTTGAGAGATGCAAATAAGCTGAATCCACGGCCTGTACACTTTCATTCATTTCTTTTCATGCTCCATCAAACCAAAGTCCAGCTTGGCCCATTTCAAGCCAGTGTTTGGCGGGAACTGTTTTGCTAAAAAACTCTCACTTTTAGGAAGAGTGCCCATCAGGGAGTTTTGTAGTCATTTTTTTCTGTATTCTGTGATTTTTTGTTCCTATTTTTATTTGTGAGCTTAAAAAGAGTATGATAACAGTAAAATATACATAAATGTATATGATTAAAGTTACATTGGTTCATAAGTTAAAATCATTGCCAAGAGATAGCAATAGACCCCGTAGTCAGCAACAGGCTATGGTGGATCTCCTAGCTCCAGAGCAGACATAGTAACATAGTATATAAGGCCAAAAAAAGACATCTGTCCATCCAGTTTGGCCTGTTATCCTGCAAGTTGATCCAGAGGAAGGCAAAATCACTGTGAGGTAGAAGCCAATTTTCCTCACTTAAGGGGGAAAAAATTCCTTCCCGACTCCAATCAGGCAATCAGAATAACTCCCTGGATCAACGACCCCTCTCTAGTAGCTATAGCCTGTAATATTATTACACTCCAGAAATACATCCAGGCCCCCTCTTGAATTCCTTTATTGTACTCACCATCACCACCTCCTCAGGCAGAGAGTTCCATAGTCTCACTGCTCTTACCGTAAAGAATCCTTTTCTATGTTTGTGTACAAACCTTCTTTCCTCCAAACGCAGAGGATGTCCCCTCGTCACAGTCCTGGGGATAAATAGATGATGGGAGAGATCTCTGTACTGACCCCTGATATATTTATACATAGTAATTAGATCTCCCCTCAGTCGTTTTATTTCTAAAGTTAATAACCCTAATTTTGATAATCTTTCAGGGTACTGTAGTTGCCCCATTCCAGTTATTACTTTAGTTGCTCTTCTCTGGACCCTCTCCAGCTCTGCTATGTCTGCCTTGTTCACAGGAGCCCAGAACCGTACACAGTGCTCCATGTGTGGTCTGACTAGCGATTTGTAAAGTGGTATGACTATGTTCTTATCACGGGAATCTATGCCCCTTTTGATGCAACCCATTATCTTGTTGGCCTTGGCAGCCGCTGCCTGACACTGGTTTTTGCTGTTTAGTTTGCTGGTTATGAAAATTCCTAGATCCTTTTCCATGTCAGTGTTACCGAGTGTTTTACCATTTAGTATGTACGGGTGACTTGCATTATTCCTTCCCATGCGCATAACCTTACATTTGTCAGTGTTAAACCTCATCTGCCACTTATCTGCCCAAGCCTCCAATCTATCCAGATCCCTCTGTAGTAGTATACTGTCCTCTTCAGTGTAAATTACTTTACACAGTTTAGTGTCATCTGCAAAAATGTGTATTCGACTATGCAAGCCTTCTACAAGATCATTAATAAATATATTGGAGAGAATAGGGCCCAATACTGAACCCTGACTAGTGACAGTGACCCAATCTGAATGTGTACCGTTAATAACCACCCTCTGTTTTCTATCATTGAGCCAGTTACTTACCCACATACACAACGAGCATTCTCATTTTATATACTAACCTTTTATGTGGTACAGTGTCAAATGCTGTGAAGAAGTCCAGATACACGACATCCATTAATTCGCCGCTGTCAAGTCTAGAACTTACCTCCTCATAGAAACTGATTAAATTAGTTTGACATGACCCATCCCTCATGAAGCCATGCTGATATGATGTTATTTGCTTGTTTTCATTGAGGTGCTCCAAGATAGCATCTCTTAGAAAACCTTCAAACAGTTTACCCACGACAGATGTTAAACTTACCGGCCTAAAGTTTCCGGGCTCTGTTTTTGGCCCCTTTTTGAATATTGGCACTACAGTGTAGTTATGGTGCCTACCAGTCTGTAGAAGTGCTGGTGGCATGTGTTGAACTTCAGTACAACTGTCTCAAGAAGCTATCAAGCCAGAACAGAATAATGTGAAGTAAGCTTTGGTAGATGTGGGGACCTGTGGGAGTGCCATAAAATTTATGGTGTACAGTATATGGACTTATTCCCATTTGCTTTAGACCGGTTTTACACACTTTCTTTTGATGATTTTCGTAGTATTTCTTTTAAGCGGCATTGTTCTTAGGGTTTTTTTTTTATTACAGATAACTTTGCCACTAGATGTTATACGCAAGATTGTGGAAATTTATGAAATGTATGCATTTTTTGTGGCTTTTTACTTTGTCTTTGGGTGCATGGCATTTTGGCTCCTTTCTGGCCTTTTTGTGTCATAAACATCCATTGTTTTGGGGGGGAAATGCATGTCAGTTTCTTTTTACAATTTTTTTACAATGGTGTTTTTTTATCGAGAATTACAGAGGAAGTGACATCAAAGGGGGAGGGGTGTTACATAGTTTCCTCTGTAAAAAGACACCAAAAGGCATGAACTAAAACATACTATTTGTAAAATATGCCACAAAAATGCAAGAAAAACATCAAAAAAGCATGTAACATTACAAAAACTGCTGTTGTTTTTCAGGCCAAAAATTATGTATGAATGAGGCTTACATCCTAAACAGCAGCAATTTTCTTGCTTAGAGGGGTTTTCCAAGATTTTATTTTACTGATGAGTAGTGTTTAGCGAACTTGCGATTTGCAAGTTCGGGTCATCTAAGAATTCCGTAATGGCGTTACTACGGACCATAATTGAATTTTATGATGGCATGCACCACGGAAGCCTATAAGAGGCATTCCGTATTGCATACCGTCATAATAGAAATCTATGGCCAGCAAATCGCAAGTTCTCTCAACACTACTGATGAGCTATCCTCTGGATAGGTCATCAGTATGTGATCAGTGAGGGTCTCACACCCGGGACCCCTACTGATCAGCTTTTTGATAAGGCTCCTTTGAACACCGCAGCCTTCTCTCTACTTTTCCTAGGCCAGTGATGACATGTTCACCGATCACGTGGCCTAGGGACAGCTCAGACCCATAGAAGTGAATGGAACAGAGTGATACCAAGCACAGTCGCTATGCAATGTACAGCGATGTGCTTGGTAAGCTGCGAGATGGCCACAGTACTCACAGGAGACCCCTGCCTTCTCAAAACAGCTGATCAGCAGGGGTCCCGGCTGTCGGACACCCACCGATCAGATACTGATGACCTATCCAGAGGATAGGTCATCAGTAAAAAAAAATCTTATAAAACCCTTTTAAGCCTTCTGCAAACTTGAAGGAAATGAGCTATAAAGATCAAAAGCCATGGAAGCCTATGGGTCGTGGCTTTATAGGACAGCACTATAGACACTGTCTGCATGATTCACTCAGTCTTGTCCCTGGGGTGCTAGCTTTAAAGAATACCAGTGCAGACTGAACCTTTAAAAATAATCTCACAAGAAGTTACATAGGAAACCTAACAACAGCAAGAACTGTAAACTTGAATACTATCTGGTAATGAATGCCTGTAAGCCAGTTAGTCTGACCACCCACACTAGGCTCCTTGCCGACGCTATGCTAAGGTTAGGATTTGAAGCTTCATATAATAAACTTCATGTCATGGGATGATATGAGCTTATATTTTGTGTCTTCTAGTTAGTACACTTCTGCTGTGTCCGTTTTATTTTCGGGTGTTGCCTTTTCAGCAGCTGTTCACATCGCATCTTTCCGACATTACGTAAAATTGATGTTTTAATTTAGGAGGAGAAAAACAGCATCTTGCGACACCGAGCGCAATCCTCCTATCTGTTAAACCTTCAATGTTTGTCTATGCGGTTTAAGTAATTATTTATCTGAGATTATAAATATTATTTTTGTGGATGGAACTTCACAATTTAAGCCTGTGTTTGTAAAATTCTACATTTACCGATATGCTCTCCGCAGCCAGATGTTTGAGCCATTATCATAAGCAAGACACATCATCAGGCAGAACTAAAGCTACACATTCAATAGCTGCCGGCCTCCCCATACACATACGCATTCAGCTCAGCCATACATGTCTCTGTATGCTATGGCGAGAGTGGAGAAAACCATTGCCAGACAGTTCCCAGAGAACAAAAGGATTGGGAGAAAATATTCATTTAGCCTGATCCTTGTCTCCCCCGACATCATCTGTCGGGGGAGAGTCAGAAGCTACCTACACACATCAGAGTGTTGCCGTTCGGCTGAATCTTTTGGAAATAAAATTACACATTTGCGCATCATTTAAGCTCATAGGGACTGTTGTGAAGATTTACAGAGCAGTGTGCATTAGGTCTGATCTATGAAGACCTACCAGGTGTAGACAGCATATTTGTGCCCGAACTTTGGGCAGATCATCGCTGACAAGCGGTTGAAGTAATGCTCATTAGCGATAACCTGCCGGTGTAAATGTGCCGCCACTTACCCGATGAACAAGCGTTTAATTGGATCTTTCATTCTGCTGCTGGAAAACAAGGTGATTCTGTATGTAAATTCTGTATGTATGTGGTCTCTCCTCCCCATACTGTGGAGGAGATTGCTGCAGGCCTCCTTCCCGATAATTGAGCAGTGTAAATGGGCCTTTAGTACCAAATGGTTGAGAACTCCATTGAGAAATGCATTCAAATACCAGCTTATCTGCATCAAAACATCAGGTAAGCCGGGTATGTAACATTGGGTTTATATGGTCCCTGCACAATGCAACTACAGAGGTATTCTAGACCTCTTAATATTTTTAGGCATTTTCAATACTCTAAGAATATACTCAGTTACTTTACTTATCCCCTTTCTTGAAATGTCCTTTTGAGTTCCAACATCGAGAATTGAACTTGCTCAGGTTGGTTACTTGCCCTATGATAATAATTGTGGACACTGAATCATGGCAAAAATAAGTTTACAAGCACGCCATAATACTCCTGCTTTCTGGGTGAGCTGAGATCTGTGATCGGGTCTCATTGAAGATCCGGAGTCCGAATGATACAGATCTGTAACCCCTCCTTGGTTCTCCGACTCTAACCCAGCACATCATGATACAACAGCACCTAACACTCCTCCTCTGACTTGCGCTCGGGAGGTGGGAACTCTGGTATATGAAACCATATGGGAGGCCCATCGTGCACTGGTGCCATACATACTCCAGACTTCAGGTGGATAACACTGCCGTTTGAATCTAGTTGTGTCCCCTGATGAGTCTGCAAGGATTACAGATGAAACATGTACGGAATGATTTTGAGCTGAGCCCTAGATTAGTGGGTTGAGCTGTAGATCAGGGGATAGTCTCATGGTGGGTTTGCTCTTGTCAGTGCCATTATTCCGATTGTGTGAAGAAGCTAGACCATGCATAGTGTAATCTTGAAGAGGAAGCAGTGTTCGTACAAGCACCGCCTTCTCTTCAAACAACTGATCGATGGGGGTGCTGGGAGTCAGACCCCCACCAATCACATATTGATGACCTGCCCTGAGGATTGGACATTAATATGTACTGGCTGCACAACCCCTTTACATTTTAATATTGGTTTTACTGGTTGTAACATACAAATGAAACCCTGCTCAATGCCAGGGATCAGAGATAACGCTGTCCCTGGGTGTTTAATGCTTTAGATGCTACCTTCAATAGGAACTGCAGCATCTAAGGAGTTTGCCACAGTGTGTGACACCTCCATTTTGTCGCAATGGGCCACTATAGGAGCCTAGACCCTAATGAAGGCCCTGGGTCTACAAACTTTGTACACCTTTTAAGTCCTGACAGAGGCAGGTGTACTGTATTAGCAATCAGAACCAAACATAAAAAAAAAGTTTAAACATTCAATGACAAAAACACTTTTTCCCCCCAATCTATTCAATGTCAGAACAGCATTTTTTTTTTTGTCACTTTGCCTCCACAAAGATGAAACAAAATGTTGTTTAAAAAAAAACATCCTCTCACACAGCTTCATATATAAGGTACATACAGAAAATTTGGTATAGACTTTAAGAGGCATTCTCATCTAAATTATTAATGGCATATCGCTAGAATATGCCACGAATGTCAGATAGGTGCAGATCCCATGAAGCAGGGGCGGACTGGCCATGGACCCTACAGGGAAATTTCTCAGTGGGCCAATGCCCAGGAGGCGCCCGAGCCCTTCTCATGGCTGTCGGCCAGGTACATAATGATCTGATACTCTCAGCATATGTAGGAGCATCAGGATCATATGCACCTGGCCAGCAGCTGAAGGTGCCCTCCTGAATTCAACTGCTTCACCATCCTCAGGACTTTGATACACTTGAATACTGCAGCGATGGTGGTGGTATTTTGTGCTGCACTGTGTTATGTAGTTCTGCAGGGGCGGTATTTTGTGTTTGTTGTCCCTGCTTACTTCTGTCAATTCAGACTCGCCTACAACATAGGGCCACTTTTAGGTTTCCAGGGCTACTTCAAGTTCCCAGTCCGCCCCTGCCACAAAGTGAAAGAGCACACCACAGCTTGTTCTCCATTCACTGCCATGGGACTTAGTAGTGAACGGAGGGTGACACACATGCACGACTGCTTTCCCTTCACTTCAGGTGAGCAGGTCTCCGATATGGGACATTGTGGCTAGTATTACTAGTCAGCAGTGGTATGGGACTATTTTAGCTTGTACCAATAGGGGCACAATAGCTCACAGTGTTATGTGGGCAGTGTGGCTGAAATTTATAGGAGCACAGTAGCTGGCAGTTATGGGGGTGTCATGTGGCACTGTTAAGAAACTGACTACATCTAACTGCCAAAGAATATTTCCTTATTTTATATCATGCTTGCAACAATAGTTTCAAGTATGCCAGTAGAATATCACTAGTGTATGGAAATATGTAATTATCATTTTAACCACTAAAAGTTATATAATTATACAACTACTTCCTCAATAAGTACATTGTGTGTGTTTAAAATGACTTTTTCAATAGCTGGAGGCACTGTGACTGGTACTTGGGGGAATAACTGCCAGTGTAGTGGGGGCAGTATGACGACCTGTCATATGTCACTGATAAAGAAGAATTAGAAGGGTATTCTGCATATAGCCTATACCTTTGCTGGGTTGTGGGGTCTACTAACTGTTAAAGCTGTGGGTAGAGCAGATGGTAAACCAGTCTACTGACAGCTCCAGGCATCTGTGTGCCAGTTGTGGACTGCTGACCCCTGATCCAGTTAGCTGTTAGAAGTCACAGCCCTCCTACTTCTCTACAAGTATTCTGTACAGAGGAACAAAGGAATAGTATCAGTAAAATAAGTGTAATTCTCAGCTGGCTACTAGTTGCTTCTTTTCTGAGGTTCCTGTAGTGCTTTATCAATATTAGGTATTCCGAATATTAGGCATTCCGATTTTGAGATCCGGCAGAGGATCTGAAAATTGGGACAAAACAGGTCAGTTTTGTCCCCATGCAGTCTGAATGAAAAGAGATCCGTCACCCATTGACTTTCAGTGTATTTAGTGACGGATCCGGTTTGTTCCGTTTCGATTTCACACCACCGCATCCTACTAGAACAGATGCATCCTGATGTGTAATCAAAACGGAACCGCTTTGGTCAGGTTTTGAGATCCTCTGCCGGATCCCAAACCCTGAAACCAAAATGCATAATTGAAAGTAGCCGTATTCAGTGGAAATAAAACCACCCACAAAAATAAAATGCCTAGCCTTATTTATTAAAAAAGGACTGCAGCTAAATATTCAAAAACATTTAGCTGTTTTCTTACAGAAATGGGACTGGAAATGTCTGGTTAAAGGCATTAACATCTGTTAACAATAATATAACACGTCATGTTAATATCCCAGACTGTCACGTTATCTCATGGTAGATCGTTTCGCAGCTGGAATGCTGCACAGGCCCTTGTTTAAAGGCACACACACACCTCTCCTTTCATGAAGTCACATGTTCCGCAGACCTCCAGTCTATACTTCAGCCTTTCAATGGATTCTTTGTGGAAAAAGTTATACGACCTGAACTCCAGAATTCTGGCTTCAAAAGATTGCAAATTATGGCTCTCGCAACTTTTTGGGGCTTACTTACAAAAAAAAAATTGTGACTTTAAAGTGGGCATGGCTAGCTATGCTAATGAGTTTCTTTCCAGATATATCACTACGACTTAAAAAAAAAAAAAGTAGAAACACCCCCTTCCCTGCAAACTCACTCCAGTAGGGGATGGCGTAAAATAACTGGAGTAGCATTTCTACACAAAAGTGTTAGACGTAAAGATGAGCCAAATTTATCAATGGGCAACATTTGATAAATTTGGTGTAAAGTACACCAGTGCAGATGCAAGTAAGACTTACCTCAAATCTTACACTCATGATAAATCGTACTTCTATGGTAACTTTGCGTGATCCACTAGTCTCACACTATCCTGTCCTGTCTTTTTCAACTTTTTCTGTTTTTTTAACACTAATATCCCGGGTATAAATATCGGTACGCTTATACCAGAACTGCGTTATATAAAAACCACATGTTGGTGTGGCATGTACAGGAAGCAGTTCTATACATTAAGGTCAATGAGAGAAAACATGCCACACTGCTGTTTGTGAAGGGGATTCCATGCGATACCATTTACTCACTGTAAAGGCCCCCATACACATTAGTGTATGGTCAGCCAAACACACCAAGAATGGTGGTTCCACCGACAGTTTAATATGTATGGGGACCTTCCAACTCTTACTCATTGGGGGAGTAAAATTAATATTTTCGCCTCATCCTTCTGTTCTCCAGAGAGATAGCCACTGTAAGAAGTGTCTGGCAGAAGCTTTCTCCACTCTGTCCATTAAATACACAGACACGTTCGGCTTGTATGTGTATGAGGGAGTTGAGAGACATGGCTGATCGTTTGACCAACGGCTATTGATTGTGTATGGTAGGCTTAATATCTGACATGTAAAAACACGTAAAGGACATGTAAAAACTCCAGAAAGACACCCTAAATGAATGCAGCTCAATGTATCCCGTCCCCAAAAAAAATGCAAGCATTACAGGATCTAACATAGTACATAAGGCCGAAAAAAGACATTTGTCCATCCAGTTCGGCCTGTTATCCTGCAAGTTGATCTAGACATGAGATACAAATTAGAATTCTCAGACACTTAGTTATCTGCCTGTACCTATGGCAAATAGGGTTCAAATTATGCCCAGTGAATGTCATTGAATTAGGAGGAGGTCCATGGAGGCTTCCATCAGTTTGACATCAAGAATAGTTCTACATGCTGCTCCATTGTTGGCCTCTAATATGGCAGGAAATTTGATGGAATCCCCGACAGAAGAGTCGAGCCTAACATTTACAACCAATAAGTAAGTTGAAAAAGTCGAATCTGCAAATCATAAAAGTGCCATAAATGTTAGAGCAGGTTATGACTTACTACTGGCAGCAAAAATGTAATATGCCAGGTCAAAATCTCCAATCCTTGCCTTGGCAAATCAATGGATGTCTGAAGAAACTTTAGAAATGAGCCACCTCCTTACATATATATAATATACCTATGCTGTGAACTCTACATTTTTCCCATTATTAACCGGTTTCCAGTGTTTCCTTCTATTTGTGACAAACCACACAATGGCATACTGATAACGTTCTTTTGGGAGTATGGGTTCTGGTGATAAAATTCTCAGGTCTAGAAGGTTCATTACAATGAACATTGTCAGTAAAAGTGTCTGTTTCCCAGAGAGTTCTTTCCTATTGTCTCAGAGCTCAGTTCGTGATCTGGATGTGAACTACAAAGCATGAATGAGCTATGCTAACGCACATTGAAGTAGTTAGCACCCGCGCACTAAAGTGGGAGATGCGAAGAAGCTTTTCTGACACTACATCAAAGTATTTCTCACCCTTAGCTAAAGAGAATTAAATAATAGCACCCTCGCAAATGCAATACAATGGATGAAGTACAGATGGAACAGAGCTCAACATCTCATTCACCTCTTTGGGATGTGAAGGCATTTTAATTTTTATAGTGATGTGTGTTACGGTATTGCATTAGGTTTACATGCAGTCCTATGCAAAACTGGACATAACAGATAATTTCAGCATCATTAATATAAGAAACATGACAGTGCATAAGTGTTAGGCTGAATATCCAGCATTAAGTGATCCTCTGGCAGGTCATTACTTAGAACCTAAGGTTCTGAGTCGTTTGCATTCAAAGGCTATTAAAGAATTGCTAAAGACTAAAGGCCCCTTTATACTGCTCAGTTGAGCAGATGATTGTCCCCACAATCGTCTGCTTGTCAGTGAAGGAGATTACATGCAGCGATCTCCTCCACAGAATAGGGAGGAGAGATCACTAATACCATCACTCGTTCCCATACAGAATTATTGTTTGCTGGCACCAGAGACCATTTAGACAGCACAATCTGCTGCCGGCAAACAATGATTTAGGTGACTCCACCAACAATCCTATTGCCTGAAGAAAGAGTGTTTTGCTCGTTGATCTGGTAATTCCTATGAATTCTTATTAGTGATAGTCTGCCTGATGTTCGGACAGTGTAAAGGTGCCTTTAGGGGCCTCTAGGAGCACATCAATCCACAATTAGACAAGTTATCTACAGCACTGTTGCTACTCTCCCAGGCCGTTTGTGTCCTGTTAAGATCACTCCAAAAGAAAAACAGAGAATCCTGAAATAGGTGAGAAAGAACTCAAGTGAAAGAGAAAACGACCTATAGAATAATCTACAAATGCAAAAACCTTGGTTCATGTGTCCACTATTAATTATACAGTGAACAGGAATCCTGTTCATGGAAGGATACCACGATGGTAGCCTCTGTTGTCCAAAAGAAAACATTGCGGCCTGTCTCAAGTTTGTCCTGCACAAGAAACTTGTACATCCTGGTTACACATAATGGGGCTATTCTTCAGATCTGATCTGACAAAAACTGGATTGGTTATTCGGCTTGGTCTTATATTTTAGTAATGGGTGGCTCTTTCATAATGTTATTTTCACTTATGGTGTCCCATGTAACGTAAACTATAGGGATATTGCAAAAAATAGAATATGAGTCAATTAAATGTGTAACACTATGCATACAGTTGATGGGGAATTGAGTAGTCTGTATCAGTATTCCCTCATTCTTATCACAGTATTCCCTCATTAAATCGTTTAAAGCATACATTTATAAAATTGTAGAAATAAAATCAGATTTTATCATTTTACTTTCACTCCAATTTCCTTCAGTAGAAAAATGACCACCCACTTTACCTTATAACACCCATTGCAGACAGTTATTAATTGTTATATTTTCCAATTAACAGCAGTTCTGAGCTGAGAACTCTTGGCTCTACATATAGGAAAGCAGCTTCAAAGGCAAAATGCCCTGCACCTGACCCAAGTCATCTGTCATACACCCTTTTGTCTTTTTTGTGATCAACAGACTATAAGAGTTAATGGGATCTGTATGAAAACTCCCTTCTACTTTTCCTTCTCCTGTAGGAGTATAATACCATGAAAAGACAGAGGATTCACATAGGATAATGTGCATAATGTACACTTTTATGTGTTTATTTTATCCTGACCAGCGTCCCCTACTTGAGAAAAAAGTAGCTAGAAATGTGCATTCACTCTCCATTATAGTGAATCCAATATATGAAAACAGGTTAAAGGGGTTCTCTTAGGTTTTGATATTAATGGCCTATCCTCAGGATAGATCATCAATATTTGATCAATCGGGGTCCGACTCCTAGCACACCCGTCGATCAGCTGTTTGAAGAGGCTGCAGCACTCTGGTGAGCACAGCGGCCTATTTCTATGCTAGTGTCTTCACTTTCATTGGACACATGGCCTAGACGCAGCACAGTCCCATTCAAATGAAAGTGCAATACCAAACACAGCCACTATTCCGTGGACAGCGCTGTGATTGGCACGTTGCAAGGAGGCTGCGGCCTCTACAAAGAGCTGATCGGCAGGGTTCTCGGGTGTCCTGACTTATAGCTGTGGGTCACCTGCTTTTCTTTTGTTGATCTGAGGCTCCATTCCTGAGTTTTGATACTTTTTCTTAATATGTAAATTAGGCGTTTGGTGCAATGGGGGCATCACATTCATTATTGCTCTCATTGCACCTAAGCTCCACTCCTTTTTGTGGCCAAGCCCCTCTCTCGCTGCTTTGATTGACAGGCATGGGCAGTGACAAAGCATCGAGAGATGGGCTGGCCACAGAAAGGAGTGGAGCTTGGGTGCAACAAGAGTAATGGTGACTCTCATTGCACCAAACACCTCATTTACATATTAAGAAAAAGTATCATAACTCAGGAACGTAGCCTCAGATCAACAAAAGATAAACAGAGCTTTAATCTGGTGAACCACAACTGTGTGTGGATGCAAACAGTTGGACAGGGAGGTTGCAGGTAACAGATTCCCTTTAAGCACGTCCTAGGCATGTATACCTGAGTTAGTCTGTCAATGATTGCAATAAGATCTGTAATTACTTTATAATAACAGCCATCATTAATGTCCCCTCTCCCTTTCCACTGGTCCTTTAAAAGACTGTTGCCAGGGCTTTTCTGTCTTCCCTTTAGTGTAAACAGAAGACAGAGGGGCATTTCCTGCATTAGTCTTCAGAGTGAGGAGGCGTGTCTCTCAGTAATTCAATCTGATTGGCTGGCAGGGAGCTGCTGGCTACAGCAAGTGTGTATGTGAAGTGAGGGAAGGCAGTTTTGGCCTCAGAGAACTGTCAGAGGAGCCATCTTGCGAAGATCCTCATATTGTAGGGTTCTCAAAAACAGCCGTAACTAATGACGAGCATTAGTGATATTTAGTGAATATTTTGTAGAATATTCGTCATATATTCGCAAATTTGTATATTCGTTATATTCTACATTCTTTTTTACGCGAAAATCGGCAAGGTAATCGCCTAATATGTGAATATTGCGCCCTCAATACAGGCGTGGGTCAAAAACAAATATATAGCACTATAGAATATAGTGCTATATATTCGTTTTTAGAATATTCGCCATTTTTTCCATCTGAACACATGATTCCTCCCTGCTTCTTACTTGTGGGCCAATGAGTCATTGGCCCAGAAGCAACTTAAGCAGGGAGGAATCATGACATCAGATGGAAAAAATTACGAATATTCTAAAAAAGAATATATAGCACTATATTCTAAATATTCGCGAATTCTCAAAGTGGCGATATTCGAGATTAAAATTCGCTATTCGAATATTTGCACTCAACACTAGTAACTAAGGGAAAAGCTAAAAGGAAAAAGTGGTGTGTGAAGAAATTAAAGATTGCTTTATGCACAATGCTGCTGCAGCAGGAGAAAACATGACAGTTACACTTTAAAGGGATTCTGTCACCAGGTTTCACCCCTGTCAGCTAAACATATGCTGATGTTCAGGGCCTCATCAGGATTCCTAATGTGGGCTTCTAAATGTGATCCGTAGCCTTATTTTAGTAAAAAACAGGTTTTACTAACCTGTCACTCAAAGAAATAAGGTGCCCAAGGGGATGTCAAGGGATGCAAGGTGCCGGCCGCACCCACCGCCGTTCGTGCCCAGCGCCGCCTTTCCAGACTTCTGCACCGCCTCCTAATCCTCTGTGCCGCCTCTCGCTCTCCCTCCATCCCCCCTCCTCCTGCTGTAAGATCTCGCGCGTGCGCACAGGGCTCTGCCTGATGCGCCCGTGCAGACTTCTCGATTTGGCTTCTTGAAGCGAAGTGCGCATGCGCCGGCACTTCGCTCAACCCAGGTATGACCTGCACTCTGGCGCCAGCCTCTCAGAGCCCTGTGCGCATGCGCGATATCTTACAGCACGAGGAGGGGGGAGGGAGGGAGAGCGAGAGTCGGCACAGAGGATTAGGAGGCGGTGCAGAAGTCTGGAAAGGCGGCGCTGGGCACGAACGGCGGTCGGTGCGGCGGGCACCTTGCATCCCTTGACATCCCCTGACATCCCCTTGGGCACCTTATTTCTTTGAGTGACAGGTTAGTAAAACCTGTTTTTTAGCAAAATAAGGCTACGGATCACATTTAGAAGCCCACATTAGGAATCCTGATGAGGCCCTGAACATCAGCATATGTTTAGCTGACAGGGGTGAAACCTGGTGACAGAATCCCTTTAATCTCTCAGTCACCGATCTGTATACAAGTAGAAATAAACTCTTCCATGCTGTATCTCCTTTCTTCCTCCCCTCATTCCTCTAAGGCTTGTTTCACATTTGCGTTTGCTGATCCGTCAGGCTGTTCCGGCAGGGAGCAGCCTGCTGGATCCAGCATTGCTGGAAGCTATAGAAATGCCGTCCATACCCATTAACTATATTGGGGTCTGGCGGTGATCCAGCGCGATCAGGCAAATATGCTGAGAATCGGCCGGACAAAAAACGCAGCACGCTGCACACATCGATCGATCTCCAGCTTCTCCAGAGTATGGGGAGGAGCAACCGCTAATGGCATCGCTCTTTCCCGTACTGTCTCGATGTTTCCCGGCAGCAGATCGTGTTTACACAGCATGATCTGCCACTAGGAAACCATGATCTTTTGTGCTGCACAAAAGATACAATTACCTGACGAACGAGTGTTTTACTCATTCATCGGATAATCGGCGGTGCATTTACACCGCAAGATCATCACTAATGAACGTTACTGGTAAAGCTGGTTAGCAATGATCTGTTCAATTGTTGGCCCATGTAAAGGGCCCTTAACTCTCTTACTTTGTGTATGGTAATACCATGGTCATAACCTGTCACTTCTGTACCTACCTGAAGTCCTATGTATCACCACAGATAACACAGTGATAACTCTCAGAGTACAGATATAGTAGATGTCACCTGCAGTCCTATGTATCACTACAGATAACACATTGATAATGTAATAGATATTACCTGCACTCATATGTAACACCACAGATAATATAGTAGATGTTCCCTGAAGACCCAATTAACATCATAGATAACGGTAAGCGAATCACAGAGGAATTCGATCAGAATTTCAGGAAAAATTCTATTCGCACTGAATATGAATTTCCTCACGCTTCGTGGTGACAAATTGCATTTTTTCCTAAAATGGCTGCTGCATGTGTTAGGACATGGAGCAAGGAACTCTGGGAACGTGGGATCACCCACAATGCCATGCATGCAGCCAATCAGCAGCCAGCCAGCCCTGTGATGTCACAGCCCTATAAATAGCCTCAGCCATCTTGGATTCAGCCATTTTCCAGTGTACTTAGTGCAGGGAGATACGTCAGCAGGCGCTAGGGACAGTGGTAGAAAAGACTTTAAAACTCTTATTTTGCTGTATAGAAGTTCAGGGAAAGGGTAGGGAGGAATCATTCCACAGTATTGAAGCAGAACAGGGTTCAGTAGGGGAATTTACAGCCTGGGTAATAGGAACAATCCTATTACACCTTGCTGCACTGACTGGGGTTCTAAATTGCCATTATACAGCTCTGTAATTCCAGCAAACCGTTCTTGTTATTGGGGTGCAAGTGCTGTTTGATACAGCCATTAACAGGGTTTATTACAAGGAAATATTTCTATGTCTTATTTGCCCTTCTGCGGTGCAGTTTTATGTTCTAAAGCATTTTTTGGCTTGTATTAGTGGGGAAAAAAGGGATTATTAGCCGTTGTGTGGTGAAGTGAGAAAATTACAGCCCTTTTTGGCGTGTATTAGTGGCAAAAAATATATATATTATTTGCCGTTCAGCGGTGCAGTTATATGTTCTAAAGCCTTTTGTGGCGTGTATAAGTAGCAAAAAGTAAAGGACTATTTGCGGTTTAGCTGTATTAGTGGAAAAAAAGGACTTATTAGCCGTTGTGTGGTGAAGTGAGAAAATTACAGACTTTTTTGGGGTGTTTTCATTTCCTTTTTATTTATTTGTTTGATCTAACAGAGAATTGCCAGGCCCTGCACAGGGGAGGGGCAGAGGCCTAAATGTTTCTGGCACAAGCACAGGTCGCAGCAGAGTAAGGCTACTTTAACACCTGCGTTAGGTGCGGATCTGTCTGGTATCTGCACAAATGGATCTGCACCTATAATGCAAACTCTTGTATCTGTTCAGAACGGATCCCTTTGCATTACCATGAACAAAAAAAAATTTTTTTTTGCTTTTTGTTCATGATAATGCAAACGGATCCGTTTTGACTTACACTGAAAGTCAATGGGAGGCGGATCCGTTTTCAATTGCACCATATTGTGTCAGTGAAAACGGATCCCTCCCCATTGACTTACATTGTAAGTCAGGATGGATCCGTTTGGCTCTGCATTGTCAGGCGGACACCAAAACGCTGCAAGGTGCGTTTTAGTGACCGCCTAAAAAACGCAACGGAGACCAAACGCAGCCAAATTGATGCATTCTGAACGGATCCTTATCCATTCAGAATGCATTGGGGCTAAACTGATCCTTTTTGGGCCGATTGTGAGAGCCCTGAAACGGATCTCACAAGCAGACCCAGAAACACCAGTGTGAAAGTAGCCTAAGGGGGCGTGGCAACAGGAGTCGCAGCGAGAGGCCTGAGCTCCCGGTATCATCTATCGGTCGTGTCTGGACCAGCAACTCAGCGGTTCTTGAATGCACCTCCTCGTCATCAGTCATTCCGTCAGCAATCGATCACCAAAGCAATTGCCAAGAGACAACAGTATGCGTGCACTCATCCAATGGCACAGAAGCTGAATGTGCTCCTGTCCAAGTTGCTGGTGCTGCAGTCCCTCCCTTTCCAAGTGGTGGACTCTGCACCTTTCAGAGAAATGATGGCTTGTGCCGAGCCAAGGTGGAGACTCCCAAACCGTCATTTCTTTCTCAAAAAGGCAGTACCAGCCCTGCACATGTATGTAGAACAGAAGGTGGGCCAGTCTTTGAGCCTGTTAGTGTCTGCCAAAGTGCACGGCAGCGCCGACGTGTGGAGCTGTAACTATGGTCAGGGACAATACATGTCCTTTATGGCCCACTGGGTGAATTTGATTCCTGCACAGCCACACCAGCAACTTGGCAAGGTGACGCTGTTTCTGCCTCCACGTTCTCACGCCGTTGGTCATTCGACAATGTCCGCCTCTGCCTCCTTATCCTCCACCGTGTCCTCAGCCTCCACTGCAGGGACAATTCACAGTGCCCATCCAGCATACCACATGTGCAGGGCACAGCGGTGTCATGCTGTCCTGCACCTCGTTTGTCAAGCGGTTCCTGAAGTTTTCCACCCATCTGCAAGACATCCTAAAAATGTACAGGAAACTTTGCATGCACTTCAGCCACTCGTACACCGCAAAGGACACCCTCCTTGAGCTGCAGTGGCAGAACAGCATCCCCCAACATAGGCTGATATGCAACGTTTTCACCCATTGAAATTCCACCCTCCATATGTTGGACCGACTATACGAACACAGAAAGGCCATAAACAATTTCTTGATGATCCAAGCAGAGAAGAGTACTCCCCTGTGTAACTTCGATGTCAGCCAGTGGCAGCTCATGCGTGACACCTGCCGTTTGCTCAGGCCTTTTGAGGAGGCCACATTATTTGTCAGTCGCCAGGATGACGGGATGAACAACGTAATTCCACTGCTTCATGTCCTGGAACAGATGCTGGTAAATCTGGCTAGTCAGGGGACTGGAGATGTGGCGCCTAGATCTCATGGCTTTATGAGCCCTGTGGGGGCTGAACTGGAGGAGGACATGGGAGCACAAGCAATGTGTAGTGAAATGGGTGTTTTTTCTACACAGGAGAGGAGGAGCAGGAGCAGCCAGAGGAGCTACAGGGCAATGAGGAAGAGGATGCAGAGGACCCAGACACGCCGTGGTAGTATGCAGTGGAGATGGATGCAGGGAGTCCCTCTGAGTCACTTGCACAAATGGCCTGATGCATGCTCACTTGCTTGCGTAGTGACATCGAATTGTCAGCATTCGGCAGAGGGAGGACTTCTGGCTCTCCACCTTGTTGGACCCTCGCTACCGGTCCAGAATGGGGGTATTTTTTACACCTGCTGAGAGGTGAACTGAACTACTATAGAGACATCCTATGTAGTCAGCTGCCTATCTGCGCCATCGTCGATCCTCTCACAGGTCTTCTGTGGGGGGTAGGAGCAGTTCCAGCTCCATTAGCAGCAACTTGAGTCTAGAGTCGCTGATGAGCAGCTTTCTTCACCCGCCTAGTGAAGAAACTACTCACCAGGACCTGAACCAGCAGGTGATGGCATACTTGGACAGCACCCTGCCACCCCACATTGAAGATCCGCTGGACTACAGGGCAGCCAAACTGGATTTGTGGCCGCAACTGGCAGAGTTTGCCCTGGAAAAGCTGTCCTGCCCGGCCAGTAGTGTGGCATCAGAGCGGGTGTTTAGTGAGGCGGGGGCCACAGTTACCCCAATAAGAACTCGTCTGTCCACCCAAAATGTGGAGAGACTGACCTTTGTCAAGATGAATCAGGCGTGGATCAGCCATGATTTTCACCCACCAATACCTGATGCATCAGACTAGATCATCCATGGTGCCACACCAACACTTTAACAAAAGAGACCGGGCTCTTTTGGTTACCTGCCTCAGCTACTATTCTGATGCTGCCACCTGCCTCGTGCCACACATCTGATGTCAAGTGCTCCTTCTTTCACCCACCATCTTCAGCTGGTACTAGTATTGCCACCTACCTCCCCACTTTGTCAATGGGTCACTCTGTGGTCTACTGATGCTGCTGCCACCTAACCACTCAGGTCTCCTGATGCTGCTGCTGCCACCTCCACACTGTCATTGTGCCACTCTGTGGCCTTCTGATGCTGCCACCTCCACACTGTCATTGTGCCACCCTGTGGCCTCCTCCTGATGCTGCTGCCATCTCCACACTGTCATTATGCCACTCTGTGGCCTCCTCCTAATGCTGCTGCCACCACCTCCAGACTCTGTCATTGGGCCACTCTGTGGTCTCCTCATGCTGCTTCCACTTCACCACTATGTCATAGGGCCACTCTGTGGACTTCTCATGCTGTTGCCACCATCCCCACTTCATGAATGGGCCACTATTTTGTCTTTCGGTCTGGCTGAGATAATAATTTTTTTTACCCTTCTTCTGATCTGATTCCTATTTTGCATCAGAATTGGCTTATGATTTGGTAGCCAAAAGCAGGAGTGGGTACAAAACACAGAAAGCATGCAAATAATCCATTCTTCTTGTCATCTCTGTTTTGTATCCACTCATGTTTTTTTTTGGCTTTAGCAATACTTATGGATTACTGACCAAATGCTGACCGAGTACAGGCGGATGCTCCACAGACAGGATCCGTTTTTTGGGGGTTATTGTTCTGACGGATCAGAGGAAATAATCAGTGGCGTCAACAGAAACTGCTGACACCCGCTCCACTCTTTCGGGGGGGGGGGGGGGGGGGGGGGGGGGGCTCTACTTGTATAAGCGTTTAATAGAACAGGTTCTGTAGACATCTTTGTGAAATCAGCTGATTGTGTAAAAGGAGTGCGCTCTTTCACGCTATAGTAGCATCTCGGGCCTCTGCATGGTTATTTATACCTGGCGCTAACATTGACCTGTAAGGCTGAGTTCACACTTGAGTTATTTGGTCAGTTTTGGCCCCGTAAGTGCACAAATAAGTGAAGTGTGCATTGATTCTAAGAGTGACGCCTGTCATCTACATGTCATACTGACTCACAGTAATATTTCACTACCACAGCAGAATCCCTATGCGTGTTACTGCAAGGCACAGTGTTCTACACCACTATAAAAGCTCTCTACAGCCAGGAAATAGCTGTTTTTTAACACGATTCACCACGAATAAATTCGGATCAAACAGAATTTTTTCAGAAAATTCAGCGAACCAGCCCAATCAAATTTTTGAGAAATTAGCTAATTTCTTGTGATGTCTCTCTGGTTACAGATAATGTGAGTAGATGGTACCTGCAGCCTGTACTGCAGAAACCTGGCGCCCCCTCCTCCTTCTTGCTGAGCTGCTTCTCTGAACTCCTCAACTGTCGAGGACACAGCAGTGCGGCATGTGGGAGGAAGCAGGGACTGCAGCAGACAGCAGGTAGCAATAAATAGTAGCTGTGTGGCCAGAGTTTAAGGGGACACTGCCGTGCTTAGTGCTGCTGAATCTATTATTCAATGTGGGCATTTAGGGTGGCGATTGGCCCCAACAGAGATGTCGGGCCCGGGCCTGGAGAGCCAAACTACCCTATTATAATCCACCATTTCTGTAGGTGTAAATGTAAGTATTTTAACCGATATACACTATTTCAGCCATAACTTGGCAAATCAGCCAATGTTGTAAAAATTCTGAAAGTCATATTCTGTCAAGTCAGCCCAATCCTGCTTAAAATTTCCACTAATGGAAGGAACTGTGCATATCCTACGGCCTGTTGTGTAGAAGAATCAAGAATTCTTTCCAGCTTAGAAAAACTCTTGTTGACACAATATAAAAACTTGAAATAGAAATTGGATAATATCCAGCTCACTTGTATCGGTCCTGTGAAAAGGTGCACGGAACAGACCCAAGCAAGTCCAGAGATCACGTGTATGTAGAGAAAAAAGGCTCCAACACTCGTAGTAAAAGTTTTCCGGTCCCGGTCTTTATTCCACCAAAAGTATCATGTACAAACACAGTGGCACCTTCTCCCACTCTCCCCCGATTTACGCGTTTCGAACACTTCTGTTCTTACTCATAATCCGAATAAAGACCGGGACCGGAAAACTTTTACTACGAGTGCTGGAGCCTTTTTTCTCTACATACAATATAAAAACACAGAGTCCTAAGCTGTGCTGTAGACAAAAGAATACGCTTGGCTTTTCTTTTAGTATTTGATTTTTTATCTGATACTTGCATTGAACTGCCAAGAAACACTTGAAATTACCCATGAATGTGTATTAACTATTATTTTAGAACAGGAAAAATCTATAGCTTATTTAACTCTGAAATTGAACTCTATAAATGACCCAAAAGGCATACAGATGTGCGTAAAAGGCTTATGTAATCAGACAACCTGAGAAACACCACAAACTGAGAGTCCAACACAATCCTGGGCCCCCTTCCTCCTGGGCCCCCTTCCCTCAGTGCTTTGTGGCCGGGGGCAGGGAAGCACTTAGCCTTCCTGCTGCCTGAGGCAAAAATTGAAACGGCAACCCTCCCCATGCCAAATTCTTGACCTAACCCATTTCCTCCAGCCAGAGGTGTAACTTGACCAGCATGCGCTTTCTATAATACCGGTGTCTTCTTATGTGGCACAAGGGTCTTTGGGGCCCCCTCAGGATCCTGGGCCCGGTAGCGACTGCTACCTCTGCACCCCCTATAGCTACTCCCTTGCATCTAGGGCTAGGTGCATAGTGATCTGCCAGAGTAATAACACAAGGTCTCTAAGTTCAGGGATTGTGTTCTTCTCAGTGGTGATAACTGGCATGTCAACGAACAGGAGACTATGCACATCCCTTACAACTTGATCCAATTTTTTCAGGTTTCATGGGGTTTGAAAAATCTTTGCTTTAAATCTGGCTTTTATGCTAATCCTATTTGCCACAGATTGGAGCTAGGTGCTTGAAAATGTGATCATGTGCAGATCTTAGCGATACCTGCTACTTCCTCGTTTTGCATAACCTTGCACCTTGTCATTCATGATGTTGCAATTGCAGTGTTAAGGAGTATATATATGTTATCCAGCTTGTGATAAAACATAACTGCTGGAAAGTGTTCTGTAGAGAACAAAAAGTGGTACCTATTATTAGGCTAAGGCCTCATGCACACGACCGTGCCGTTTTTTTGCGGTCCGCAAACTGTGGATTCGCAAAAAACGGAAGCCGCCCGTGTGCCTTCCGCATTGTACAAATGCCTCTTCTTGTCCGCAAAACAGACAAGAATAGGACATGCTATATTTTTTTGCGGTGCCACAGAACGGTGCAACGGATGCAGACAGCACACGGAGTGCTGTCCACATCTTTTGCGGCCCCATTGAAGTGAATAGGTCTGCACCCGAGCCGCAAAGACTGCAGCTTGGATGCGGACCCGAAAAACGGTCGTGTGCATGAAGCCTTAGGCTGCTTAAACATGAGCATTTTGGCATTCCAGTTTTGAGATCTGGCAGAGAATCTTTTCCGTTTAGGGCCAATGTATTGTGAATGTATGCATTTCATTCCGGTAGCATTCCGTTTTGTGATAGGACACAAAACCGATGCAAGCTGCGGTTTTATGTCCAGTCATTGAAACGTAAACCAGAGCAACGTACGTCAATTGTTCTCTGCTAAAAAAAGCATTCTCCCAAATGATATCCAAACAGATCCCATTATAGTCAGTAGGGTCTGTTAAGCTCTGTTTGCTTCAGTTATGTCCTATGACAGAGCAGAATAACGGAAATAACATATGGTGATGTGAAGCCTTAGTGCGAAAACAGGATTTTAGGATATTTTTTAAAATCTAGATAGTAACATGAAAAAGGAGCAACATCATCAAATATTCTTTAAATATGTTTCAAATAAAAACTTCATTTAAACAGTTGGCCATTTTCTGATGACACATTCCTTTTAAAGGAAACCTGTTACTACAAAAATGCAGCACAATCTGCAGGCAGCATGTTATAGAGCAGGAGAAGCTGAGCAGAATGATATATAGTTTTTTGGGAAAAGATTAAGCAAAACTTGTAATTTATATATTGGTATCCCTGGTCTTTCTGAGCCTTGTTGTACATGGGGGCTGTCTTATCAATGAGCGATAGCACTGTCTTTGTGTGTATACAGAGGTAGTTGTCAGTCACTGATAAGATAGCACAGTATACAAAACTAAACTCAGAAAGAGCAGAGATTTAGGGCATGTTCAGAAGGAAGATTTTGTCCACGACAAAATCCGCTGAGTGTCCCACAGCAGAAACCGCTGCGCTGTGCAGTGGTATCTGCTATGGGTTGTCATGCAAGCATGCTCTAGGCTGTGCAAAGAAAGGACCTATATATTCTTGGCACCGTCTCAAAATCTTGAACTGTGTGTGAGACGTGGCCTACCATTGTCTTCAGCACAGAATTCTCGCTGAATCTTTCCCCACAAAGCTATATATCAATCTGCTCAGCTCCTCCTGCTCTATAACATGGTGCCTGCAGATTGTGCTGCATTTTGTAATGGCAGGCTCTTTTCACGTGCAGTAAATTTTGTACTCACCACTGTATCCTTTTTGGTTCCTGTCATGGTGCCCCCTTTTTTGCCTTACTCAGCTACACTTTGTGAATGTAAAACAAGAGTTTTTCACATGTTGAAAATCACTACAGGGTCGTGCAGAATACAACTGATCTCAGAAACCAACTATACTTAACACGACTTGTATGTTAATGAACTGCAATTAAGTTTCCATTGATAAATGCTCTGCTCAAAAATTCTTAGCAAAAAGTTCTGTGAGAGCAGCACTGCAGGGGGGCATATTTTAGGTGCTTTATATTAGACCAGTTGTTTCTTTTTGTTTTCTCAGATTAAGGTCAGTTTACATGCTTGATCTTAGAACTGGAATTCTTCCTGATGTTGTTTTGACACGTAATTTCTCTGAAAAATGTACGGAATGATTCCTTCGACAGAACCTATTTATTTATTTGGGATTTAAAGTAAGACCAAATTGCATCTGTTCTGCATCAATTTTACACACAGTCAGGATCTCTTATTCACAAGGTCAAAAACCAAAGTATGTGTCTTGTAAAGAAACAGAACCTGGAAAACGGATTGATAAAGTAATGCAGACGGATATCATTTTAGGCACCAATGGCCCAGTCAGTAACAATGTTTGCTAAAAGGATCTTAAATAATGTGCCTATTATTACAAGAAGTAGCCAGTGCTTATACAGTAAAATTC
Organism: Bufo bufo; assembly: GCF_905171765.1. Lineage (NCBI taxonomy): Eukaryota > Metazoa > Chordata > Amphibia > Anura > Bufonidae > Bufo > Bufo bufo. The sequence continues at coordinate 402,789,327 of NC_053390.1, read as the reverse complement.
CTTCAAAGGTGTATTCCCCCGTTAAAATGTAATGGGAAATCACTAGTACTACTTAATGAGGTTGAGCTGGCAGTTGGCAGTATCCGGCAACACTGGATCTGGAAAACTCCAGCAGGCTCTGCCACAGATGTGAAACTAGCCACTTGAAGTAGGACCCTTAGGCTAGTTTCACATAAACAATAAAGTTATCCGGCAAGCTGTTCAAGCAGAGAAACAGCCTGCCGGAGTTCACTGTATCTGGCATAGCTGGATACTGACGTTCACCGGCAGAGCCCATTAACTATAATGGGACCCGGTATGGACACCATCATGCACTGGTCACCAAAAAGTAAACCTTTGGACTATTTAAAAAAGAAAGTAAAAAAAAACTCTACAAGGCAGTGTGTTTTTTCAAAAAGCTGTTTGTTACGAACTTCTGCGATGCTTTTACCCATAGCCATATATGTTACTGTCACTGAGGGCACTTGGAGCACTTTTGATTCTGGTCAAATTTATTTGCACTCAAATCGCTCAATTCTAACTGGAGGCTGGTGTGGCAGAGCTGAGGTAACTGCTTACTGAAGGCTGTTGTAGAAAAGTTTGGCGGCCGGTGTGTGGACCAACCTGAATTATCAGGTGGTGTACCGCCAACTGTTTAAATGACCCAGGTGGTGTAATGTCATAGGTGCACACCACAGGAGAAGAAACTAGTCTGGCTGGAGGAGAGAAGCTAGGCAGCACGTGGTACTGGATCCAGGACAGGTAAATAACATGGAATACAGTGCCCATAGTCTTCTGTGATTATTGGACCTCTGTTTGCCTACAAATTTACGCACATAGATTCCAAAAAAATCATAGCATGCAGCATTCTGGAGATATTCTACCCTAGAAACATTACAGAATATGCATAGAATACTTTACATGTGGATCTGTAATACTAGCCTGTAGGCAGCATCGGAGTGGGGTTTCTTGGGCCCACCAGAGGGACTTACTCTAGGGACCCAACCCTTATATAAAAATATTGATAAAGTCTATTTGATTCACAACCTAAAACACAGACCCTAGTGTCTAGTGATTGTCTCAAATGGAAGATTAAATTCAATTTTTCTCTTGCACCTCTGGGGACCATTATGGCTTCATAGACTGGGCCCACTGGGGAATCCACTAGTACTCTGTTGGGCCAGTCCGACCCTGCCTGTAGACTCTACATTTGCCATTGTAGAAGATCCACACGCAGTCCATGAGTACCTTGTCAGTATTTTGTTTTTAAAAGGGTTGTGTTCTTCCCGACAGTCGGCTGCTCATTCAGTGAAGGAGACCGTTGCATTTACATAAAGTAATCTCCTTCACAGTATGTGTATGGATGGCTATTGTGATCGCTTATCCCCATACATTATCATTGTTCCTGGGCAGCAGATCGCTGTTTAGACAGATGATTGATGTGCCGGCATGAACGACAGGATTGGATGATCGGCGGAACATTTAGACCGGCAGATTGTCGAAAACGAGCCCATGTACAGATAATCTGCCCGAATATTGGGCAGTGTAAATCCACCTTAAAGGGGTATTCCCATCTCAGACAATGGGGGCATATTGCTAGGATACGGGATGCGGGTACCACCTCTGGGACCAGCACCTACAACGAGAACAGAGCGGGGAGAGCTGTGGAGGAACCTGGATTTCCAAGGGTCCGTCCACCACCAAGCTCTGCTCCACGCTGCTCCCATAGAAGTGAATGGGAGCGCACAGCACACGCGCGGACCCTGCTCCCATTCATTTCTATGGGTCAGACGGAAATAGCCGAGACAGCGCTCGGCTATTTTCGGCGGCCCCATAGAAATGAATGGAGGGCGGCTGCGCATGCGCAGTGCGCCCTCTGTTTATTTCCCCACTTCGTTTTCATTTTAGGTGCGGGTCCCAGAGGTGTCTGAGATGGCAAAACCCCTTTAAGGCTAAAGGGTGTATTAGACAGGCAGACTTTCTGCCCAATGATCGTTAGCGTTCATCTTGCACTGTAAAACTGCCGCTGATTGCACGATGAATGAGCATCGGGCAATCCAGATCTTACAGTATGCTTAAAGATCAGGATTTGCCGGCGGCAGATTGTGGTGTCTGATTATGATCTGCAGCCGGCAAACCACTGTACAGCATGGAGACGAGCGATGGCATAGTGATCACTCCTCCTCATGTTGCTGAGGAGATCGCTGCATAAAATAGCAGTGGTCTCCTCAACAAGAGAGCTTTTCTGCCTGATCGTGTTGTCTAAGCTACTTTCACACTGGCATTTTGGCTTTCCGTTTGTGAGATCCGTTCAGGGCTCTCACAAGCGGTCCAAAACTAATTACTTTTTCCCTAATGCATTCTGAATGGTAAAGGATCCGCTCAGAATGCATCAGTTTGCCTCCGTTCCGTATCCATTCCGCTCTGAAGGCGGACACCAAAACACCCTTTATACACCCTTTAGTGTTGTAAAACAATTGCAATAAATAAGTGTAGATAAGTTACCTCTCAGTTTTTAGGACCCTCTCAGTTTTACAGCAGCAATTCAGCGATAAATCTGACCAAACATATAGAATGAAGTTAGGAAAGTACAAAACTCACTAATAGTAAGTTTGAATCCTTCCCATATGTGACACACTCATATACTGTACAAGTGTGAAGAGTCAGCTGAGCAGGATGTGTGCCGTTCTGTGGTAAGTGAATGTCTGCTGGAAATGTGTCATTTTTTATTAACTGGGGTTTTTATTTTTTTTGGTTCAGGACAGTATGCTGAATGACTTTTTATGCAGAAAGTCTTTTTTTAAAGTTAGCAATATTTTTTAACTACGGTAGCAAATTATTTGTCAAGCACTGATCTTGCTAAATATTTTTATATGATCTATGTTGTGATAGGTCACGTTCATGACAATTAACCATATGTTGTCCTGCCGGGCATGCTGTTTACACTAGGCCTGATGCATTGAAAACAGTGTGAACAAAAAGTGGAGTAGATTTCCATAGCAACCAAGCAGATCAACTTAGGCTCCATTCACACGTCCGTGGGGTGTTGCGGACCTGCAACACACCCGCCCGGCACCTCTATAGAAATGCCTATTCTTGTCCACAAGCTGCGGACAAGAATAGGACATGTTCTATCTTTTGCGGAGCTGCGGACCTGAAGATTGGGGCCGCTCTGCGCAAATGCGGCTGCAGACAGCACACTGTGTGCTGTCCGCATCCATTCCGTCCCCATAGAGAATGAATGGGTCTGCACTCGAAGAACAACGAGAGCATTGCCATTACACCTAGAGGCTCTGCTTACTCTGCAAATGGTGCATCCTCTGAATTTTGATTGTAAAAGTGATCACGTCTGCCTGGCTCTGTCAATCAAAGTTGCAGAGAGAGCAGAGCCTCTAGGTATAACGGTAACGCCCCCATTGCTCCTAGAGGCTCATTTACGTTTAATAAAACATCATGTTTCTCAGTAATGCGGGCACATATGAACATGGGACCAGCACAGATGTCTTCAGCTGTCATGCACACATGTAACAGGTCAGCCAGTTTCATAGGTACAAATCTGCTGATAATAGCCCTTTAAAAACTCAACATTATTCAAAGAAATTAAAATGTAAATATTCAAGACCATTTATTGGTCACACAGGGACCGGGATATAGCATAAAGCTGCAGGGATGTAGTAGATATCCACTGATTTGTTACCAGCTTGGCATACTTGCTATGTATCTCTGTAGTAGAATATGCTGTTCTAAAGGAAGTCTAATTATCAAACCCTATGCAGTGTGTTAAGTACGTGCTTCATCAGGGGTATTGGGGTGGCTAATATCTGACAGCAGCATTGAATGCTAGGACTTTTAAAGTTATAGCATACTGCACAGATAGCACCCCTAATGTAAATTTTCCCTTTACATAACCCTACCTCCTGCCCCTTGAATGATGTCAGCCCATAACATATTTATGCTAAAGCACCAAGACATACTTGCCAAAAGTTTTGATTTTGCTGGGACAAACCCAGAAAACGGGAAGGGAAGGGGCTTATCTATGCCCCCACTCAAACATGGGCCTTTTATAGATGTTCCAGGGCATTTTGCACCAGTCATAGGGGCAGGACTAAAATGTCCAGAATTTTTCTTTTTACATGTTGGTAAGCATGCTGACATAAATGCACTTTTAAAACCTGATATTACCCTGACTTGACAACCTATTCTTAGAATAGATTATGAAATGTATGATCAGTGGTGCATTGTGTCCCCATCGTTCCTGTACCTGGCACTGCAACATCCACACGAGTATAGCTGTGCCTGGTACTGCTCTTCAGCCGATTTAGGTGGGATTGAGAGTGGTTAAAGATGGAGTCTGCTTTGCAGGCAGCATGTTATAGAGCCGAAAGAGCTGAGCAGATTGATATCTAGTTTTATGGGGAACATTCAGTATAACTTGTAACTTATGGAACCCTGTTCAGTGATGGACAGCTATGTCTATCTACAGAATTTTACATGGAAGGCCACCAATCACTGTGTGATTCTGTCTATGGACTTCTAAGCCCAGGATATCCAAGGAGTTTCATGGTGACAGTTTCCCTTTAAAGGGGTTGGCCCATCTGGGACATTGATGGCGTATCTCTAGGACATGCCATCAATGTCAGATAGGTGCAGGTCTGGGGACCCACTTCTGTCTTCAGAATGGGATCCCCAAAGTAAACAGAGACCAGCCACACAAGCATGGCCACCTATGCATTTACCACGATAGGACTACTGGAAATAGCTGAGCTGACACTCTCATAGAGCTCTCATACTGTTGAAAAGAGGGTAGCTGTGCAGGAGCGGTTGCTCTCTGTTCACTTTGTTCACCATTCTGGGGATAGGGGAGGTTCCCAGAGGTGGAAACTGCACCTTTGTGACATTGATGGCATATCCTAGTGATATTCCATCAATGTCCCGGATAAGCCAACCCCTTTAAGCTGTGGCACCAGACACAGCAATACTGGTGTGCTATGAACTGCAGTGAAGGGTCTGTGGAACTCCATTGATCGTACATTGATGACTTGACCCAAGGAATATAGAAAACCCTTTTAATCTCATTCTGTGACACATAGCAGATCTGGACATAGAGAGCGGCTAAACAACCTGATGGTTTATTATTGACTTGTGACTTTTTAGGTGCATAAAACACTGATGTACATGTACAACTGCATAGAGATGGGGTGACGGTCTAGTATGTCATAAAATTAAGCAATATGCAACATTTTAATAAGATTGGTTCAATTGGCGTAAAGACCAAGGACAAATAGGCATAAGTGTTTCCAGTTTCTTATTAGCTCTCCCATTGTATAATCCCATTCATTGTGTAATCATAATTTAAAAAACCTGAAAGTAATACTCCGTACTTGAAAACTAATAGTTCTTGCCTTGAAACAATTAGCCTTTCCTGTTTTCATTCCATAAGCAGAGAGTCAGATGGTATTTATGCCTTTATGAGAATGCAGGAAACATTCCAGAGAATAGCTGCCATAGGTTCCATCAGTAGCAGAGGATAAGATTTAGGTAAAGTGTGGTGTATATTGTACAAGAAATCAGCTTCACTTTTCCTCATAGCACCACAGGAAAGGACTCAGGAAAACCCCACTGTATAATAAGAGGAAGCTAAGAAAGAAAAGTATTTTATAAATGTGTAAAACTAAGGGAAAAGGTCAGATTACGCTTACCTCTAATTTCATAAGATTATATGTGTGTACCTAAGAAAACCTGTTCTAGGCAGATAGTTGAAGATAGATAGTCAAAAGGAGTATAATATTACTTGCTCACATTGAAATCCCTTTAATCCAGCATCTGATAATCCAGTTTGATATTCCAGCACTTGTGACCCAAAATATAAGAAGATCAAATTTACCCCTTATATAAATTTATATTACTATCTTATCAGGTCCCTCGATTGCAGCATCTAAGGGGTTCCCTCAAGAAGAAGTGATGGTATTTTGTTAGCTACGTGATAGGTAAGGCTACTTTCACAAATACGTTAAAGCAATCCAGCAGGAAGTTCCTGGAGAAGAACAGCCTGACGGAGTTCATCATATCCGGCATAACTGGATAGGGCCGCGGCACCGGCAGACCCTATTTATTATAATGGGACCTGTCGGGAATCCGGCTAGTTTCTGGCATGAGTTCCAGGATTCGGACGGACAGAAAACAGGGTTTTGCACTTATGCCGGAAACGGACCACATCCCCGACAGACACATCCTGGGGTCATTGGATCCTCCTTCATCTTTCTTGTCTTTTAATATGAAAAAGGACTGTCAACTTTTTGGGAAATTTGCCCAATTGATATTTGGTTTCTACACAAATTTTGGGAAAATTTGCGTCAAATTAAATTAGAACCAAATCGATTTGGTTACCTCTAATGCCTTTCAAATTATTTTTATCACTCACTGTCCTACAGTTACTAATGTGAACATACCTAGATTTTGGGGTGTGGCTTACAGTGAAAGGAGCGTAGCTTTACAGGAAAAGGCGTGGTCTAACATGCCTTTGTGCCAAACTTGCACCACAATTCTGTCGTAAAAAAAATCTGTCTCAAACTAAGCCAAGCAATAATTGGCACTATAGACACAGGTATTCGACTGGGAACTTCTGATAAAATCATTGTAAAGTAGCCATATAGCAACATTCCAAGAAGATTCTTACACTTTTCAGACAAAGTATCATCCTTAAGACTCATGCACACGACCGTTGTTGTGTTCCGTGTCCGTTGTTCCGTTTTCCGTGATTTTCTGCGGACCCATTGACTTTCAATGGGTCAGTTGAAAACTCGGATAATGCACCATTTGTCGTCCGTGATCCGTGTTTCCAGTCCGTCCAAAAAATATGACCTGTCCTATTTTTTTCACGGACAACGGTTCGCGGACCCATTCAAGTCAATGGGTCCGTGAAAAAACACGGAGGCACACAAGATTGTCATCCGCGTCCGCATCCGTTTTTTTCCTATCATTTGCAAGGCAAACTTGACTTAGATTTTTTTTTCACTTTTCATGTCTTGTGATCCTCCAAAAATCAAGGAAAACACATGGAAACGGATCACGGAACAACGGAACAGCTTTTTGCTGTCGTGTGCATGAGGCCTTAGTCATAGCATCAATAGGTAAAATTAGAGAAAATTGTCTATCCCTGCACCACATTTATCATCCAGCCTGAGCCACTGCGATAAATCTCGGCTATATCTATACAGCCCGCCTAAGATTATGCCATCTCTAGGATTAGTAAATCTACTCCTTCAGTAATTTTGCTCCATAGTGTTCTGTAGCCAAAAGCTGTCATCTAGCTGCCAGCGCTCTTGGAAATCGTCAGACATCAGTACAGGTGTCTTTTGTAAAGAACAGAGACAGAATTTGTTAGCCCATCATTCCTCAATGGTGGAATAATTCAAAACAATGTCGTAATGTGAATTCATTTGCTTCATGGATGAATTATGTTTGTGAGATAATGATGAGTCATCATCTGAAGCCATTAAAGAGGTTGTGCAATGTCATGATACTGATGATATATCCTTGGATTGGTCATCGGTATCACATTGGCGGGGGTCTGCTGCTTGCAGAGGTATCAGCGTTCTCTTCCATGAGTATCTGCACGCTGTCTAGATTTTTGGATAATTATAGATGTTCGTCCCATTCATGTGATGGGAGAGGAAGCTGTAATTACACTGCCCACAGCATACAGGTAAACATTGAACATAATCTTCGTAGCCCCTTCGAACAGCTGATCGTCGGGGTACCGGGAGAGACGTGGACCAATTGGTCAGATACCCTAGACTGTGATAACCTGAAATATTTTTATGAAATGTAAAAAAATTTTAATGGTAAGCTGGACAGAGTCCAGTACAATACGTGGGAACTGCGATTCAGAAAAATGTGTAATTATATATTATCATATTATTATTATCATTATATTATTAATATTGTGACAATTTTGTGATTGGTAATCATGTCATGTACATTGGGGTGATACACATAAATGAACAATTGAGTGGTATATCTTTAAATTCTGCCGCAGCACTCACTGTGATTAGCGGGCTGCCTGCCTAGGTTACACAGGGACACACTACACTGACTCCTGGCCTGTCACTAGCTAAAAACTATCTCTCGGTCAATAAATCTAACTAACTAAACTCTCTGACACTAAACTAACATAAGATTTATTTTCTCTGTTTGTCAGATGTCCCATCAGAACAATATATGACTGCAGAAAACAGTATTTCCTGGTTAGGATCTTTTATAGTGCCTATGATACATCAGTATAGTCCCTCCTAATTGGCATTATGGGCAAGCACACCAGTCAGACCGCCACCCAGGGTCATGTGATCCTCTTTGATAAGTCCAACAGTATTTTCTTCTGATCTGTAAAATGGCAGATGCCATTTTGAGCGATTCATCAGAAATGAATCACAAAAGTTTTGGATTCACTAAAATCTGAATCTTTTGGGAAATTTGTAAAAAAATATATTCCTTTACAATCAATTTACTCACCTCTACCTAGCATCTTGCCATAATAACAGAACAGAATAGCATTCACTTTCTGCAGGATAGATAATCCAGTAATCCGTGAAATAGCATCTGAAATGGGAGGATCTGGTTTGCATATGAATAGTCCTAACGTTCAAACCGCATTCTTGTCTATCTAGTAGTAGTATATGGTAATGCCAACTCCTTGGTTGCCCATTGACCAAGTTTCCCACTGGGCTTGGGAGGCAAGCATAACATTAAGTTCTGTTTTATTCACACATGCAGCTGCAGGAAAAAGTAAATGCACCCTATGGAATTCCCTGGATTTCTGCACTGATTACTAATATGCAGTCTAATTACATAATTACAACACAATCTAATTACGCTAATAGCACACACAGTAAACATCTGTGGTGAAGAGCAAAAGAGTGAACCCTTGAATTTAAAGAGAACCTTTCATCTGTTTAGCCCTAGTCTAATTAGGGTCTTACCTTATAGGGCGGCCCCCACTGATGTCATCACACTTTTTTTTTTTTCAAAGACCCCCAGTTCGTCCATTGTTGTCCCCTGTTGATTTTGACGCCTTATATTCTAATTAGCCGACTTGGTTATACTAGGCGGAGACTGGAGCGGTTCTCTTCTCCCTGGCTGTGAGCGTATCCAATCAGAGAGCACTGCTCATAGCCAGTGCGATGACATTGGTGGGGGCCGCCCTATATGGTAGGACACTAATTAGACTAGGATTAAACAGATGAAAGGTCCTCTTTAATAACCTGTAGATCCTGCTTTAGCAGCAATCTCCTTCACTGAACATTTTTTCTAGCTGAAAAGATTTACACAGTGTTGAAAGGGAGTGCTTGACCATTCCCCCCTGTAAATGTGTTTCAGTTCATCAAAATAGGTTTCCTTGCATGCATATCCCTCTTTACTTTATGCCACAGCCTCTCAGTAGGGGTATGGTGAGCCATAACAAAATACTACTTTTTCTCTTGGGTTGATTTACTTGCTCATTGTGTTTTCAGGTGACTGTCTAGTTGCATCACCCAATGTTTCTGCAGCTTGTGGTGATGGCTGCTCTTGCATTCTAATGTTTACATACACCATAGAATTAATTGATCACAAAGTGTCCAGGCCCTGAGGCACCCAAGTAGTCCAAAACCATGACTCTTTCTCATTACTTCACAGTTTGGACAAGGTTTTGTTGTTGGTGAGTGCTGTTTCCAAACATAGCATAGTGCATTTTTGCTTAAAAGTTCCATTTTTGTTTCATCTACCCATTGTGGAACATCTGGTGGTCTTGGGCAAACTTAAAGGGACACTGACAGGCCCTATAAACATATTTAGTTATTCCTATGCAGTCATAGATCTATTAAAGTGTATTCCAATGATATAAGAGTACCTCCTGTCCGCATTGTAAACCATGTAAAAACAACTTTATATTGATCTGTCAATCACATTTCTTTATGCCCAAGGGGCGTTTTTTCACATTTCTTTATGCCCAAGGGGAGTTTTTTTTCCTACCTTCGTGCCCAGCCGTGCCTCAACTGTCGATTCATAGCGCCGCCCAGCTCATTATTATTCACTGCGCTGGGCGGCTCTTACATTCCCCGATCCTGTCACTCGAGAGAAGAGCGCTGGATTCAATTACAGGCTTGGGAGGGTGCCGGCGCATGAGCAGATGGTCCGATTGAGGCCGATGCCCATAAGTATCTATCGGGCATGTGTGGGAACTGACAGGATCGGGGAATGTAAGAGCCGTCCAGCGCAGTGAATAATAATGAGCTGGGCGGCGCTAGGAGGCGTGGCTGGGCACGAAGGTAGGAGAAAAAACGCCCCTTGGGCATAAAGAAATGTGAAAAAATGCCCCTTGGGCATAAAGAAATGTGATTGACAGATCAATATAAAGTTGTTTTTACATGGTTTACAATGCGGACAGGGGGTACTCTTATATCATTGGAATACACTTTAATAGATCTATGACTGCATAGGAATAACTAAATATGTTTATAGGGCCTGTCAGTGTCCCTTTAAGGCAGACCGTTTGAACAACAGAGACTTAATTTGTGATGTTCATCCATGAATGCCATCATTGTTCAGTGTTTTTTAATGGTGGACACCAGGACTTGGAACTTAAAGTGTCCCTGGAAAAAAAAAAACTAAAAGTGGCCATGTTGTAGGTGGGTACAAACTGACAGAAGACGGGGCAACACACTAGTGCAAAATACTGCCCCAGCAGAGCCAAATACCACAGTGCAGCACAATATATTCCCCCAAAAGCTGTCCTTCTGTTGTGGTCATCAATACCTGCCATTTTCTGTCCTCCTCCAGTTATCTCTAATTAACATATGGAGCAGGGGGATTAGGAAATGAGATGCGGGCCTCAGCAATTGAATTCAGAGGGCATGTGTGGTCGCTGGTGAGTACATCAGTTTCTGATTCTCACAGTGCTAATTACCACAGAGAGCTCAATATCTACCTGGCCTGAGGCAGAGAAGAGGGCTTGGGCGGCCCCTTGGGCATCGCCCCCTTCCTCCCTCGGAAATTTTCCTGTAAGGTCTATGGCCAATTGGCCCTTGGTGGACACATAAACAGATATTTTTTCAATTTGTAGAGCTTTCTGTAAATCTTTTGCTGTTACCCATGGGTTCTTTCTCACCTTTTTCAGGATTACCCTTTGGCGTGATTTTAACAGTATGCCCATTCCTAGGGCGAGTAATAACCCAGATCTTTATCAGTGGTTTTGTAGCATATTCCTGGTCTATGAGTCTGTATAACATGTTTTCCATGGTCTTCTGAAAGTTATTTGCATGAAGGCATAGTTCCCACTAATCAGTCTTTCTTGAGAATAACAGATTTGTCAGTGACCAAGCTTTGTGTGCCTTAATTTAATGGCACCCATAAAACCCAGACTTCCACTCTCATCTCCTTGACTGAGACACCTTTTTCAGATGGAGAAGTCATTAGCACAGAGATTGACTTAGTTTGGTCCCTGCTATGTGGATGTTTACTCCATGTGCTCAGTTAAAGACATGCATGGTACAACTGCTTGTATGTTATTAGACCAAAGTTCACTAACTTTTTCTTCTGTTTGAATTCCCACATAGGATCTACACAGTGATGACCTCACAGTGACTTAGTAGGATAACACTATACTGTCTGGTGTCTCAGTGGGCAACCATACCTGTATATCTATCAGACCCATGTCATAAAGGCAATGATGTATACATGGCAAAGAATCCCTATACATAATAGGAAGTTGAACTTACATTTAGAGCTGCCACGTTGGTCTTGTATTGATTACCACGGTTCTTTCTAGTGAATTTTAAAGACTGTCCTGAAACACAAAGTTGATAAAGAATTCAATTAGTTTCCATTATTCATCTGTTTGCATCAAAATATACATTTAGTAGTAAAATCCGGATATAGTAATACACTTGCTGGTCAACTTAAACGGACACTACCATCAAATTTTTTTTATCACATATTTACAGCCTATATGTGAATATGCTATGTCATTTTTTATTTCCCTTTTTGTATTCTGTTAGCTACATAAGATAAAACAGTACTGTTTTACGCCAACTAGTTTTGTTTTTTTCTTATTGAAACCAGAAAGTTGACACAGCACTGTATCTTCCAGCTGTTTTCTCTTACTTTTAACACACTGTTGTACTCAATACTAGTAACATAGTACATAAGGCTGAAAAAAGACATTTGTCCATCCAGTTCGGCCTGTCATCCTGCAAGTTGATCCAGAGGAAGGCAAAAAAAAAAACTGTGAGGTAGAAGCCAATTTTCCCCCAAAATTTTCCCCATACTGAAGCCAAACAAAATCACACAGCTAACTCTGTTTCTGTATACATTCACCTTCCACTTACATTAAACATAGAAACATAGAAACATAGAATGTGTCGGCAGATAAGAACCATTTGGCCCATCCAGTCTGCCCAATATACTAAATACTATGGATAGCCCCTGGCCCTATCTTATATGAAGGATGGCCTTATGCCTATCCCATGCATGCTTAAACTCCTCCACTGTATTTGCAGCTACCACTTCTGCAGGAAGGCTATTCCATGCATCCACTACTCTCTCAGTAAAGTAATACTTCCTGATATTACTTTTAAACCTTTGCCCCTCTAATTTAAAACTATGTCCTCTTGTAGCAGTTTTTCTTCTTTTAAATATTCTCTCCTCTTTTACTTTGTTGATTCCCTTTATGTATTTAAAAGTTTCTATCATATCCCCTCTGTCTCGTCTTTCTTCCAAGCTATACATGTTAAGTTCCTTTAATCTTTCCTGGTAAGTTTTATCCTGCAATCCATGTACCAGTTTAGTAGCTCTTCTCTGAACTCTCTCCAAAGTATCAATATCCTTCTGGAGATATGGTCTCCAGTACTGAGCACAATACTCCAAATGAGGTCTCACTAGTGCTCTGTAGAGCGGCATGAGCACCTCCCTCTTTCTACTAGTAATGCCTCTCCCTATACACCCAAGCATTCTGCTAGCATTTCCTGCTGCTCTATGACATTGTCTGCCTGCCTTTAAGTCTTCTGAAATAATGACCCCTAAATCCCTTTCCTCAGATACTGAGGTTAGGACTGTATCACTGATTTTATATTCTGCTCTTGGGTTTTTACGGCCCAGGTGCATTATCTTGCACTTATCAACATTAAATTTTAGTTGCCATATTTTTGACCATTCCTCTAGTTTTCCTAAGTCCTTTTCCATTTGGTGTATCCCTCCAGGAACATCAACCCTGTTACAAATCTTTGTGTCATCAGCAAAAAGACACACCTTACCATCGAGGCCTTCTGCAATTTCGCTGATAAAGATATTAAACAATATGGGTCCCAGAACAGATCCCTGAGGTACCCCACTGGTAACAAGACCTTGGTCTGAATATACTCCATTGACTACAACCCTCTGTTGCCTGTCCCTCAGCCACTGCCTAATCCATTCAACAATATGGGAGTCCAAGCCCAAAGACTGCACTTTATTGATAAGCTTTCTATGTGGGACAGTATCAAAAGCCTTACTAAAGTCTAGATAAGCGATGTCTACTGCACCTCCTCCATCTATTATTTTAGTCACCCAATCGAAAAAATCAATAAGATTAGTTTGACATGATCTCCCTGAAGTAAACCCATGCTGTTTTTCATCTTTCAATCCATGGGATTTTAGATGTTCCACAATCCTCTCCTTAAGTATGGTTTCCATTAATTTCCCCACTATTGATGTCAGGCTTACTGGCCTATAGTTGCCCGATTCCTCCCTACTACCTTTCTTATGAATGGGCACAACATTTGCTAATTTCCAATCTTCTGGGACGACTCCTGTTGCCAGCGATTGGTTAAATAAATCTGTTAATGGTTTTGCTAGTTCAACGCTGAGCTCTTTTAATAGCTTTGGGTGTATCCCATCAGGCCCCTGTGACTTATTTGTATTAATTTTAGACAGCTGACTTAGAACCTCTTCCTCTGTAAAGACACATGCATCAAAAGATTCATTAGACTTCTTTCCTAACTGAGGTCCTTCTCCTTCATTTTCCTTTGTAAAAACTGAACAGAAATATTCATTGAGGCAGTCAGCTAGTTCTTTATCTTCTTCTATATACATTCCTTCTTTTGTTTTTAATTTGGTAATTCCTTGTTTTAGTTTCCTTTTTTCATTTATGTATCTGAAGAATGCCTTCTGGCCTTTTTTTCCTGACTGAGCTAATTTCTCTTCTGCCTGTGCTTTGGAAGCTCTTATAACTTGTTTGGCCTCTCTCTGCCTAATCTTATAAATTTGTCTGTCATCCTCGTTTTGTTTTTTTTTATAATTCCTAAATGCTATCTTTTTGTTTTTAATGATTTTGGCCACTTCTGCTGAGTACCACAGTGGTCTCTTCCTTTTTTTGCTTTTACTGACAAGCCTAATGCAATTTTCTGTTGCCTTCAATAGTGCCACTTTTAAGTAGTCCCATTTCTCCTGGACTCCAATGAAACTGTTCCAGTCTGATAGGGACTTGTATACCACTAATCTAATTTTAGAAAAGTCTGTTTTTCTAAAATCTAAAACTTTTGTTTTTGTGTGGTGTGACTCAGTCACTGTAC